>NC_133166.1:34265833-35499166 GCF_040802235.1 Manis javanica
GTCTGGCTGTTGTCCTGTGTCTTCTAGTCTCTGTTTTAGGAAGAGTTGTATTTGTTGTATTTTCAAAAACATATATGGTTTTGGGAGATTTCCGCTGCTGTACTCACGCCACCATCTTGGTTCTTGCCTGAATACTGATCTTAACTCCTAATTCAGAGCTCTTTTATCTGTACCTATTGTTTGTGTATTTTAGTCTTATCCTCCTTGTTGAAGTTAATGAAATTTGTGTAAATATTTGCTACATATCTAAAGGTTTTGTATTCCTTTATAACACCATTAAAAAAACAAAAAAATGTTTTGAAATATGAACAAGATAATACTCATGTTCCTTTTTGACAATGGGAAGGTCCTCTTATTAAATCAGTGTCATTTCATTCATGATTGAGAATTTGTATGGTTACCATGTGACTGTCAGCTATCACTGAAGGTGTAAATTAGCTTGTTTTATAACTTGTAAACTGCTAAAGTTGCCAAAAAAATGTTTATTGTGCCTGTAGAATGATGTATGTAGTGAACAAACCTAAGATTGATAGGACACTCCAGAGGTACAAAGGATATGCTGAAGGATGCTCAGTAATACTTGTTGGATGAATAAATTTACATGCGAGATACACTACTATAAAAAAACTTTGTGTTACTCATTTCAAATAGTGGTAACACATTGTTGCGTGTATTGCTGTCCAGAATGTGCACAGTTAGGTTTGTTTGAGTTTTGTTAACATTGTAACTGAAAGACTTCTAGTTAGTTTTTAAGTAAGTTCTAAATTAATATGGATTTGAAGTTTGACTAGATTAAAAACTGAGCATTAATGAGGTGATATATAGGGTCTTGTCTCTTCAGTGCTCACATCTAGGGGAGTGGGGTTGTAGACTCCAGGTTTTTCAATTAAATGGATAGTTTTTTTCAGATTGAAAAAGAACCTGAGCATAATTATCTGCCATCCAGCAATGTTTTATTCTAGAAGATATCGTCTGATATGTCTTGTTTTGCTTTCCAGGTTAAGGAACATACGCTATGGTTTCAATACTATCCTTGTGATCCTGATTTGGCGCATTTTTATTGCAAGATCACAAATGGCAAGAAACATCTGGTACTTTGTGGTTAGTCTGTGTTACAAGTTTCTGTCATACTTCCGAGCATCCAGCACTATGAGATACTGAAGACAAGAATTTAGCATTAGAACATCTATGCATATGGTGGTCTAAATGCACAAAATATAAAATGTACTTAAGTCATCTCACCTTTTTGTCAAGAGAGTAAACCATCTTATATCAGAATGTGGAATAAATTATGGTACATTCTATGTAACATTTTAATGTTTATGCTCATAAAAACCTAGTGAACACACTGTGGTATGCCAGCTCAAATCTGTATAGCCACCAAAACTATGACTTAACATTTGATCCCTGGGGAAAAGGGGTGGGGTGAGGGTAGGAGTTGGGAAACAGGAGCACTGACCAGTATAACTGTGCAATTCTGGAACATAGTAATTAAAATATGCCTTAACATATAGTGAATTTCTAATTCTAATATTTGGTGCAGTGGAAAGCATTTATTTGGACAGGAATACTAGCTAAGTTGGTAGATACATGATTCTTCGGTGTTCAGTTTTTTGCATTGGTTAACGTGGGTTTTAGTTTTGTTAAAATTATAGCCAAACCATTTTTACATCATCCTGTAAGTTATTGAATAATCTCAAACATAAAAAACATGTTCTTATTTTTCTTTCTATGATGAAAGTCTGATCGCGTCTTTTTTCTGTAAGCAATCAGTTGCTTTCATAGGCAGAAGACTATATATTATTCTAAAGACCCTACTGGGTGTAAATGGGCATGAGAATCCATATCAATATGTTATGTATTTTTTGAAAGAAAATGAAAATGAATTCAATAAGACTACTAATATCAAAAATAAAAGGAATATATTTTCCTTGTCCACATTGTGACCAAATAAAAATCAGTCTGGAAACTGGAGGATTTCCTAAGGCTTTGGTAAGTGGGGTTAGGGAGGAGTTCACCATACTTGTGCTCTCCTCCCTTTACAAATTCTATTAATAGGACTTTAAAAAGGCTTCTGTTGTCTTTCCAGTGAAAACTGAAAGTGCATTATTATGGAAGAATGTATTTGCAGGTAGTCATAACATTAAGAAAATGTTCTCACGTGTCTGTAAACACATACTAACTCTTGACCTTGAGAGCTGAATTCCTTCCAGAAAAATATGTGTATAGAATTAAATAAAGGACTTTATTTACATATCACATAAAGTAGCAAACTGTTGAATTAGTTTGAGATATCATTTATTTTTCTGCATGTGATTTTAGCTTTAGAAAGAAATGCATTATAGAAACAAGTATTAACAAGAAAATTAATGTATATTTTAATGATACACTATAATTTCCTTTAAACCTTAAAGTTAACTCTCCTTACCATTTAAACATACATTTGGTTTAACAGATTGGTCAGCATAACATGTTTTGATTTAGCTGACCAAGTTTGTACTATATTCAAATCATCAGCAGTGTATCTTTAATATGTTTAATAAGGTCAGTTCACAATACAAGAAGTTACATAGAACTTCACATCTTAGTTTTCTTTGCCAATTAAATGCCATGTATAAGAAATTTATTTTGGTACTGTGAAAACTAAATGTAAAGGAAATCACCTTCTTCATGCAGGTGTTTAATCTTGAAAAGGAAAAATGTTTCCGTGTTGGAGCCAGATTTTGTGTAGTAAACTTTTAAACATTGCTTTAAAAGAAATGTGTGTGTGTGTGCATGTGTGTATACAGCACATACACACGCACACACACATACATATTCTTTGGAATGATACTGAAATCTTCTTCAGAATGATACTAAAGACTTTGGTCTAGGACCATACCTTGTATAAGGTGTGAGAGACCATGACAGTATCTAAAAATGGAATAAATGATGACACCATTGACTTAAAGCCCACTCAATTAACTATAGATACTTTATGCAATGAATAGTCCATTTCTTCAAATACATTTCCATAATGTGTTGAAAACATGCTCACATTGTATAATTTTAGTACTTCTGCCTAATATATGTAGAATCAGATGATTTGTCTCTGTTTCTTGCAGAAGAATCAGGTATAACTGTCAGGCTAGCTTTGTCAGGCATGGGAAATACATGGTGGAGGGTGAGGGGTGGCATGTATCTTCTGAACTCTGTCATTGTTATTGACTTGAAGAAATGCTAACTGGGAGAGTACTGAGGCCACAGCATTTTGTGTGTTTGTTTAGAATTCTGTTGTCAAAAGAAAGCTACTGAGTAAGTTAATATGTCATTCTGGAACTTAAAGTTCTAAAATTAGTATAAATAATATGTAGGTTGTTGATCCCCATCAACTAGACTTTAAAATTAACTCAGATTTAGAGTTTGGAAATCATTTCTTTGTGTCATTTGCTAGACATCATTTTTAGTTCTGTTTGATTATATTTTCTACACAAACTCAAATTTTAACAGGGTAGCCTTTTAAAGTAAACTTACTATTTAACTCATTGATAAAGCTGTATTGTAAAGCATTTGTTTTTTATCCTGCTATTCACTCCTGGTTCTTATAATTTGGACATATGCATTTGTTAGTTGTGACATCACTTGTCTAATTGTGACTGTATTTCAGTGTGACCTGGCAACGTTAATATGTTCTAAAACTCAACATGGAATGCTTGGTAATACATCCTTTGACTTAAGGATGGTATAAAATAAGCAATTTTGAATCTGTAATAAAGCTTTGAAACAGGGAGGAAAAAAATCTTCTTTCTCCCCTCTTTTGTGTTTTGTCTGTAGGACCTGGTTCAGAGTTTTTCCTTTTTGTTTTAAATGTAAATTATAATGTTTTTAAAGAAGTAAATAGAAGCATTATCCGGTGCCTTTGTTTGTAAGCCAAAAAGTAATAAACGAATCCCTATATTTCCATTATAGTATTTATTGTATTTTTACAGTAATTTTTCTGGAAATTACCCATGAGATAATGTGGGTAGAAATGCAGGGTGCAATCCTCCCTTATACTTCTTACCCTTTTTTAGGTGTACTCATGACTACTTGTATCCTAATTTTACTTAATTCTGAGTTTCTTAAACAGCATTTTAGGAGAAGCATATAGATGGGTAGGATGAACATTGTTTATTAAAGTAGTATTGTTCTGTATTAGCTGGAATGAGGTAATGTTTCTGCTGCTAGGGTGTCACTGGGTTCCAGCTACTCTCTTCCACATTGAATGATATATTAATTTATAGGTACATTTGTGATAATTTATCTATTGAGTAAATAGAAGGGATTATTCATTAGTAATAGAAATGAACTGTAAAAAAGGAGAGTATCAGGCTGGGGTATAGGGTGTAGGTGGCCTTCCAGGCATGATTTTCTAGGCTGACTTGAAGCCCTAACTGGAAACCATTCACACTGACTTGCTCTATTTTGAGAAAAATTCTCTAACCTTTTGCATGAGAAATCAGAGAAAGGAATATATGCTGCATAACTTGATGTAGAAGTGGCTTAATTAAATTTACAGTCTCTGAAAAAAAGATGTGATATATTTTCTTACTGAATTAATATTTTTACCTTAAAGCATTTTCTCTTCATAGAATGAATTTGTCTTCTTTTTATGGTGGTACCCCCTTAGCATATACATCTTTGCTACTCCTACTATCCTTAAATAAATCACCTTTGTTGATTGAGCATAGTTGTGCAAAACTGTTAAATAATTCCTTTGATTTTTCTTTATTAAAGAAAAATTTGAGTAATATTAAGTTTGACGTGCTCCTTTGCAAGTTGATGGCTCTAAACTACATTTATATAGAAAAATAATACATTTATATATGAGTTTATTTTTACTGTGGGCCTAAATTCAGAGGATTAAGGCTGTAATTGCCATTTTTTTTGTCACAGATCACAGACAATACCTGTAATTTTATACAAGAAGAGAGGCAGCAGAGATTGTTTGTATTCACTAAGCTATACAGACATTCCTCAGTATTTTCTTTGAAATATCTACCTTAAGATTCCCTTCTACACATTTAACTTTTAATATTACAGTTTTATAGGGTTGAAGTACTTTGGGACAGATACTTTGGGACAGAATTCCTTTAATTTCTGCTGTTGTACAGAAGACCTAATTCTCTTTCCCTTGCATAAATTTTTGGAGAGCTTCCTTTAAGCTTTATGAGGAAGATATCACTGGATAGTGTTAAGTTGAACCACATAAAAATGGTAATATTTGGTAGTCTTTGACCTATAAAGATGATTTCATATGATTCACCCTAGTATTCGAGGTTTTTTGTTAACAAACATACCTAAGCATATAGATGACTGTGGTTTTATTTAAAATAGTCATCCTGGGAGATTATTTATTGTACTTCATCAGTACTTAATTATTTTGAAGTTTAATACCTGACTTTCTGCTTTATATTATATGTTTCACAGGGTTTTGTCATTTCTCCCAATTTCACTGCTGGTTTTTTGATAGGAAAAACCATCCTTGCACTTCATATTGGTAGAAATACCACTAGTGAATATTTGTTAAGCCCTTAATATGTGTCAGACACTAATCTAAGCATTTAACATATATTAACCCTTTATGCCTTACCTCACCCTTTGGGGAGGGCACCTCTATTACTCATGCTTTTTAAATGTGGTGACTAAGGCATATGATGTTAATAACTTACCCATGTTACACTGCTGATGGGAGAGCCGAAGTTTGAACTCAGCCCAGCTCCAAATCCTGCTGCACTTGCCCACCACACTGTAGTGTCTTACACTATAGGAGTGTAAATTTTTCTGGACGATTCAGGGAGGTTCCCTGACATGCTTTTGTACTAAAATGTCATTGGCTTTTTCACGGCTAAATCCCAGCATTCATCTATTCAACAAATACTAAGTACTGATTGTGGGTTAGGCACTGTTTTATATTGTAATTACCAGTTTCTATCACTCATCAAACTGTAAGCCTCTCAGTGGTCCAAACCTGAGACCACTATCTACCCTTTAGGATTTTAATTTAATATAAGTAAATAAACAATTTTAATATGACATAGAAAGAAAAAACAATGTTAAAAGCACAGAGGAGTGATTTACTGCTTCATATTTCAGGGAAGAGCTTATACAAACACGACATCTAAGTTGCGGTTTTAAGTCTGATGAATGCTGGGTTTGGGAAGCATTCCAGGCATTGAGAAAAGCATGTGTAATGTAAAGACAGGGAAGAGTGGAGAGCCGTGAGGAAATGTTTTGGTGCTAACAGGTAAGATAACTTAGGAAAAGTGAGGCTGATGAGGCAGTTGAGGGCCAGCTGGGGCCTTTGCACGCTCATTATTCACTGTAGGTTGTGGAATGGTTGGTGTCAAGAACTCAAACACTCAAAAGGGTTTGCTAGCCAAAGCACACTCCATTCCTATTAAATGTGAATAGATTTTGGGCTTTAAATGAACTGGCCTATTATATTTCTTCTTTAATTGAAATCAGTATAAGAGGAAAAAAGCCTCATATAATGTCACTAAGTGTTTCAGAGAACACAGACCACACCACTGTTTATAAACCACTGGTCTGTTTTTCAGAAGTTTTCTGGTTGTCAGAGTGTCATCCTTAGACTAATAGCTTTGGTGTCTGCATCACCTGGGAACTCTAGAAAGGCAGCCTCAAAACTCCTCCCAGATTTATTGATTAAGAAACAGGGGTGCCCACAGTCTGTTTTAAGAAGCCCTTCAGGGGGTATTGAGAGGCACTCTGAAGTTGGAGAACCACCAGCGGATGTAGTCAGTCCTCATGAGATACTGACAAGGCCTGGGAAGTCCCACTTGAAACAATCAGTTTGTAAGATGTGATACAAAACACACAGTAATGCATAGAAAGAGGTCTAGCCTGTCAGAATAATGCCAAAATGTTAAAGAAGTTAGGCTCATGTGGTAGAGTTTTGGGTATCTAGCTTTTTGTTCCTTATTATTTCATTTTTTCCTTAAGTTTTCTGCAATAAGCCTGAGTTTTTTTAAAAACCAAAGTAAAGTTTATGTTTTAAAGTTAAATCTACAGATGAGAGTGCACAGAATCTGGAAAAATAACAAAAGTGTAAAAATGTGTTTTTTCTCCAATAAAGAGTTATGGTCCATTCATTGTGGGTTTTGAAGTCCAGGTTTTTGTTATGTTTTTGGTTTACTTGGTAAATATATTTATTTCTGAGCTTACTAGTTTCCTAGGTGTTTGTTGGCCTTGTCAACCGTGAGTGTACATCCCATCTGTGCACCCAGCTAATCACAGTCCTCCTGCTAGCTTAGTTTCCCATTGTAATTCTCATAATACTAATATACATCAATTAATTGTGAGTTCATGGAAAAGTGGCCCCTGCAGAGACTGTTCAACTCTTGGTAAACAGGTTTTCTGTCCCTAAACCTGAGTTCTAGAGCCTATGCCATGGGAATCTCTAACTGCCATTGTATAACATGGTGCAAGCAGTCCAAAGTTTTGCTAATTTTAGAACATCTTATTTGAGGATATCGGAAATGATCAGGTTCTTTTGCCTTAAGCTCTATGAAAGCAACCCACCCCCACTAGGTTACAAATATCTGTTTCCTTTTGTTCCTTTGTTTTCGTTACCTCCTTTCAGTTGTGGGTGCTCCCTTAGGGTAGGGCCTGTTTTTTTAAGGTAACAGGCTTGTACAAATTACTCTATAAATTACTAATTCAATTTAATTAGTAACATGAAGTTTGTCTTTCTGTCAGTCTCAGGATTAAGCTTCCTGCTCATATACAAGATTTTGCAATCAAGACTGCCAAGAGGGATGTAAAAGTTGTTTACATCAATACATTTTTTTCTTTTTCTTTGTTGACGTAGAGATGCTAACAAAAGAGACAGTGCAAGTGCCCCAAGTTAGAAAGTCCACAGTTGACAAACTACTCTTATTCAACAAGCAATGATTGACTGTTATCCATTAATGTGCATGCAAAATACTATCTTCAGAATTCTTAACAGATCATAAAGTACCATTCTGGTGCCTTTGCTGTTTAGAGTTTTTCTGTATGGTGATTCCTAGTAAGTGTGTGTTTTAGATTAGAAGCTTGATGAATTCTGCTTAGCTGGTTAGCTTTATGAATTCTGCTTAGCTCAGTAATGGTAAGACTGCTGGAAGGGTGGGCAGTGCATATGACATCTGACAGCATGTGAGAATGGCCTAATGGAACATTTTGACCTGGCTATGTCATCCGTCTTCTCCGATATGTAAGAACGCATCTTGTAGGCCTGGCCAATTTTTAAATTTTTTTCTTTGATATAAGAGGTAGTGCTCAGTGCACTTTTAAGAACTTCCCACCCTGCTCTGACATCCACCCGCAGTTCCCAATTGTATACTTTCAATATTGTTCTAACCCATACCATGTTATGAGCACCCTCCTGCCTCTCCTGTGTGTCAGATGCACTTTACCTGCATGCATCATCATATATATCCATACTTGGTTAGCTTTTAACAGATCATCAAATTCTAGGTCATCACAGAGTAAGTGGACAGTTTCTTGAAATGTCAATACTGGGGTCCTGGAGTATCCAGAGATCCTCCTTGATACTCCTTGAGATTAGCATAATCCAAAAAGACACACACAAGATAATCTTTAGGAGGAAAATGGAGGAGCCCATTATATCTAAAAGGAAACCTTTTTTCTCTTAATGCAGAAAATGCAAATGCAAAGGGAAAATTTTGACTTGGAGCCATTTAAAACTCCAGCTTTGAAACTCCCACAAAGCCCAGATCTGTAATATAAAACTGACGTCATCTTAACGTCATGACTGCTTGTTTGGCCTCCCTGGTTCTTTTTGTCACATAGTTCTTGACAGCTCCTCTGTCTGCTCTTGCCTCCATCTCCCACTGGAAAGCTCCCCTTCCAGCTCTAATGGGGCTTCAGGATCATCTGACATTCTTCCTGGGAATTGGAATAATACTCTCTCTAGGAGACTGGATTCCTGTAAGGTCCACACAGGAGGATTTGCTGCTTTTAGAAACAACTAAGCAGTTAAAGATGTAGACAATGTTCAAAAAGATTCTGAAGAGCATTGTATGTCCATTGCTAACTTCTAACCTGATTTCAGTTTTATCACTGACCCTTGTATAAATACAGATCCTTTTTATTTGCCATGTAATTCAGCGAATAAAAGTTGGTATCAGAGAAAGAATGTCTGAGAAGGGGGAAGCCTTCCCTAAACTGTAAATACATAATGGCAAAAAAGTAGTCAGGATTTGTCACACATTTTGCTGCTTTAGTTCTACCTTGAATTAGATGACTTCTCTAAGCTCACAGTCTTTACAGTATTGCTAGAGGTTTTGAAGAATGATGTTATAAATTAAGTCCCAAACTAAAACTTCCATCTTTCCCGGCATGCTGCTGATCTCTTTGCAACCTACAAACCTCTACAAGCCCAGAGTTCGTTCTGGCTAACCCCCAAACTAGGGACTCGCATACATTAGCCAGGGGTCAGAATTACTGAGGTGACCTTTTTTTTTTGAAGGGAAAGATTATATATTTTTATTCATAGAAGCATTCACATACAGTTTTTACAGTTTTCAATGAACCAGAAAAAAAAAACCTTTTTAGACTGCTGAGAAAAGTGAGGAACAAAATAGTTATAAACTATCCTACTCATAAATATTAATCTATTATCAAATTTACTATTTTTGAAATGCATTAATATAGCATCTGAAAATCAGCCCTTTTGTCAGAAACTATGATAATAGCCAGAAGGTGAATGTACCAGTATGGATTTATGAAACTTGAGTTCCCTTGACTATAGGGCAATTTTTTTTTACAATTTTTTAAATTAAGGTACTATTGATATACACTCTTATGAAGGTTTCACATGAAAAGCAATGTAGTTACTACATTCACCTACTGAGGTGACTTTTTAAACACAGAAGTTCCCAGGACCTACCCCCATGGTTTCTGATTAATTAGGTTTAGGGAGAAGCCTACAGATACGAATTGTTAAACTCCTCTCCCAGTGGTTGTAATGGTGATGCATACTTGGTTTTCCCAGCTGTATGCCAGTTGTAAATGCAGCAGGACCATCTGAGGAGCTCCATAAACAAATGCCTGGGCTCTACCCAGGAGCCTTTTAATCAAGGGGATCTGGATGGGACCAGATCTATATTTGTATTTACAGCAAGGCTTGGGGGTCATTGGATACACACAGGGCAATTCAAGAACTGACCAAACCTTTTCAAGAAATTATTTCTACTCAGGAAAGAGTTAGATTTTGTCCAAGTAAGACAAAAGCAGATGACAGAAATATGCAAAATTGCAATTCTTTAGCATTCTTCAGCAAATTCCACTGCCATTTTAGTACAAATATTCTGATTGTTTTTGTAAATAAATACTCCATGTCAACATCTGTAACATACCTTACCATGGTAACTGTGAAGCATAAAAGTAATCGCTTATAAAATTAATTAAATACTATTACAACAAAACTCTTCCATAAGGACAAAGAAGTATTTTACTAGGAAAAGCATTAGTTTTTCTGTGAGACTAAAAATGACTCAATTGCTGCTTAGCAAACTGTGTGGCAATGAGTGAGTCATTTAACTTCTCAGCCTCAGTTTCCACATCTATAAAATACCTACCTGGGAGAGTGGTGGCAAGAATTCAGTTATATAATGAATATAAAGTGTGTGGTACAGTGTTCAGTAACTTCCCTCTGAGGTAAAAGTATGGAATAATGGAATGAATATTAATGCAACCCCATTTATAAGTCTCCAATTTGCACTGTGACTCCCATTTCTGATAACTTCTATCACGTTTTAATCATTAAGAATACAAATTCGGAACATTTTAAAGAAATTAGTTCGCTTCCCCTTACAATGTTAAGTATTATCACTTTAATTAAACACCCCTTTCCACTTTGGTTTTTCTGTAACCAATAGCTCTTGCCTACAGGGATAGAATGAGGATCCTTCAAAACTTCTTCATCCAAGAACAAAATTCCCCACATGGCTAATTATCAGGGAAATGCAAATTAAAACCACAATGAGATATCACCTCACACCAGTTAGGATGGCCAACAGAAAAGATTAGAAACAACAAATGCTAGGAAGGATGCGGAGAAAGGGGAACCCTTCTACACTGCTGATGGGAATGTAAGCTGCTAGTTCAACCATTGTGGAAAGCAGTATGGAGGTTCTTCAAAAAACTAAAAGTAGAAATACCATTTGACCCAGGAATTACACTCCTAGGAATTTACCCTAAGAATGTGGGACTCCAGTCTCAAAAAGACATATGCACCCCTATTTTTATCACAGCACTATTTACAATAGCCAAGACATGGAAGCAACCTGAGTGTTGATGATGAATGGATAAAGATGTGGTACATATACACAATGGAATATTATTTGGCCATAAGAAGAAAACAAATCCTACCATTTGCAACAACATGGATGGAGCTAGAGGGTATTATGCTCAGTGAAATAAGCCAGGCAGAGAAAGACAAGTATGAAATCATTTCACTCATCTGTGGAGCATAAGAACAAAGCAAAAACTGAAGGAACAAAACAGCAGCAGACTCACAGAACCCAAGAATGGACTAACAGTTGCCAAAGAGAAAGGGACTGGGGAGGGTGGGTGGGAAGGGAGGGAGAAGGGGAATAAGGGACATTACGATTAGTACACATAACTTAGGGGGTGCACAGGGAAGGTAGTATAGCACGGAGAAGACAAGTAATGACTCTAGCATCTTACTATGCTGATGGACAGTGACTCTAATGGGTGTGTGGTGGGGACTTGATAATGGGGGAAATCTAGTCCTGCTGCATTTACAACAATTCGTATCTAGTAACAGTGTTGCTCATGTGAGTTTATATTAATGATACCAAAAAAAAATTCCCACTTACTCATTTCATCCAAGGGCAGAATTTTTTAAAGATGGCTAATTTCCAAATCATTTGAATCCACAGATCTTGTTAGCCACACCTTGAGACAACTCAACCCCACTTTGCCCTATCAATCTATAGTCAGCCATTGTCAAGCAAAGAATAGTCTGTATTCTTTTGGGGGTAAAGAGATTTCTAGTATGTGACCTGGGCCCCATTTGTGTTGCAAGAACATTTGAGAGTTCCCCTCCTCTTGGGTGTATCTAAAAGAAAGAGACATGAAATGCAAAACTGCCAAGGTTTTCTTACTGTTTATATAATGTGCCTCCTAGAGCATGTCACATACCATTAGCTGTAAAGTCATCAACATTTAAAAAATGAAAAGCACAGGATGATCAGTGGCCTATAATTGAGAAAAGCCTTCAACTGTTGAGAAAGCAACTCTGAAAATCATCCCACCCTCACACATGTAGTTAAAAATCTTCCTATTTGAACAAGGCTCCTTCCTCAGAATCAAATTTTGAGAAGAGTTTCACAACTAGACATCGGAGAGAACACGTGCTTGGAAGTGATTAAATCCCAGGTGCTTAGCTCTGGGTTTGGGTCTTTGTTTCAGCAGGCCGGCCATACAGCTTTTCATTTTCAAAGGCGAATGTACAATGTTTCCACGTCCAATGGTCAGGGTTTTTCTTGGCTTAACAATTTTTTTTTCCATTGCAGTTTTAAGCCAATACAGACACGTAATAAATGTCTTAGTTACCTTTTCCCTTTAGCTAGAACTTTCTAGTTGCTTCCTTTGAGTTGAGTTTCTGATTGAGAATCTCACTTTGGGGGTCGCTCCTCTGCACTTAAGAGTGTCCCTGTGTCGGATGTTCTTCCTTTGCCCCTGCAGGCCCACACGCCCCTCCACACTGCTCTTTGCTACAGTAAGCTGGCCCTTGTGGATGGCACCTTTGGGTCCCCTTGCCCTCCACTTCCAGATGGAGTCAGCCAATGAATGGCACTGGCAGGAGTAGAGGACAGAGTAGGAGAAGGGATGGGGGTATTTATTCCTCAGGCACTCCCTGTGGGCTCTGGTTTGGCAGTGGTTGGCTTCCTCCACCAAATGCCACTCCTTTTGTTGGGTGGCCTCTTCCACCTCCAAATTTCTCAGCATTTCCAGTAATCACGGCCTCCCCTTGCCCTCAGCAATCCACTGTCGCTCTTCCCCTTTAACCATCCCTCGTTGGCTGCCTTAGTCATTCTCATACCTCTGTAATTTTTCCCTTAAATTCTATCCCTGTTCTCATCATTCCATCTGTTTCCTGTCTGGACTTGGGTACAGTTCCTTGTCTACATCTTGGCCTTATTTTATGTGTTATTGCCAATCAGTTAATAGCTGATACCTGTGCTGAGAAAAATGTTGAGACTGAAGAGAGGTTCAGCAGAAGAGATTGCCATGCATGATCATTTAATGGTGTCTGTCAGGGGTTCAGAAAGCAAGCATGGCCTGTGTAATTCCAACTTCTGTCAAACTTGCACATCTTCAAGTGGCCTGGTGTTAAAACAGTTTCAATAGTTAGCTTGTCAGGATGCAACAGGACAATTCTAGAATAGGAAAAATGTGTTTTTTTTCCCCTTTAATTTGTGAATTACTCCACTTTAAGTGATTTTACCTCACTTTTCTGGGATTAAAGCCAATTTAGTTGTGACATATTTTTTATATACAATACTGAGTTCAGCTTGCTAATATTTCTACTTATTGTAGTCTTTATTTCATCTTCATTTTCAAGGGTATTTTCCCCTGAAAAAGTTCTAGGTTGACAGTTTTTTGCTTTAGCCCTTTAAATATATTGTTCTATTGTCTTTTGATCTTCACTGCATCTCATAAGTGATTATTATTCTCATTGGTCCTTTGTAAGTAATGTGCTTTTTTTCTCTGCTGCTGTATTTTTCTTTTGTTTTCAGCAATTTGATGATGATGGATTTTAGTTTATTTTGTGTGTGTGTGTGTGTGTGTGTGTGTGTGTGTGTGTGTGTATTTATACTGCTTCTGTTTTATTGAGCTGCTTCTGGGGTCTGTGGTATATAGGACTTACTGAATTTAGAAAATATTGTCCATTATTTCTTCAAATATTTACCTGTGCCAGTCTTACTTTTTCCCTGAAACTCCACATATACATATGTTAGACTGCCTGATATTATCTCATATGTCACTGAGACTCTATTTTAATTTTTTCAGTCTTTTTTCTGTGTTTCAGTATGGTGGTTTCTATTGACTTGTTTTCAAGTGTACTCTTTTTTTGTAGTGTTCAATTTACTTTTAAGCCCAGTAAAATTTCATTTCAGATATTATAATTTTTCTAGTTTTTTTTTTATACTTTCCATTTCTCTACTGAGATTCCTTACATCTTTTCCTTTACACCTTATTTTTAAAAGCTGTTTTAAAGTCCTTGGCTGTTAATTCCAACATCTATGTTCTCTCAGAGTATGTTTCTTGGGCCATTTTGTTTTTGTTGTTACTCTTCCTGGTTATGGATCACATTTTCCTGCTCCTTCCTATGTCTAGTAATATTCATGGCTTGCTGAACATATGGAATATTACAGTATTGAGAGTCTGGATTTTGTTTTCTTCCTTTAAGCAACTGATTTTTTGCTCTTTTCAGCAGTTAATTTGTTGGGAGATCAGTCTGATCCAATTGAGACTTGCTTTTAGGCTTCAGTTGGGTGGGATTGGAGCTAAGGCTAGAGCAGACCTACTGCCAATATGCTGCCCTTCTGAGCTCTCTGCTGAATGCCTGGGATGTTACTAGTAGGAACACAAATTCCTCAGCACCATACAGCCTTCAGAATCTTCATCTAGCTTATACAGATTCCTTTGGATAGCTCTTTTCTGGCCCATTTGTGGTATGTCGCTCTGTGCCTCCACAGATTAGTATTTGGTTAAAGACCCAAGAGGGTCTGTATGCAGATTTCAAGAGTTACTTCCCTGTGTAGCTCCCTTCTCTCTGGTATTCCGACTCAATTTCCAGGCACCTCAACAGACCTTAATCTTTAGTGTTTCCTCAGCCCAGCAAAACTAGCTTCAATCCTTGGCTCCTCAAGGCTCTGGAATCCCCTTCTGAGAGAGCCAGGCAATCTTGGGACTGCTTCTGGCTATCTGGTAAGGGAAGTGTCTGATATGCAGAACGAAACCTGCTGCTCCCTTTGTCCCCCTAGATCCAGCTGGGGCAACAAGTTCCCTGCCCCTTAGGAACCCCTTGCTGAGTTCTGTATCCACAGACCTTCCAAATCAGAGAACGCCACCAGAGGTCAATGTCAGGAAAAATGGAGGATTGGAGGGGCTCTGGCTCCTCCATTATCTCCACTAAACACCTGCTAGACACCAGCTGGTATTCTTTGATAGGAATAGTTTTCCTTAAATGTATGAAAAGCTTAAATCCAAGAATTTTAGAAAAATACTGCTATTCATATTTATAAATTTAAAAAATAAATGTGGTGTTTGGGATTCTTGAGAACAGATTCTGAGTTGTTGGGGTTTCAGTTTCAAGCTGCTTATTAGGGATTGACACCTGTGAAAAAGGGAGGCAGCAAGGTTGGCAGAGAAGGAAATCAAGCTGTGTTGGAGGCCTGACAAAGCTTCAGCCCTACAGCAGAGAGGTCAGTAGTCAGTATTACCTGCCAGATGTCTTGCATCAAACTGAAGTGGCTGAGCCCAGATACCAACCTCACTGAGTCACCAGACAGGGGCTGCCCTAACCACGGCACTCTTCAGCAGAGGCAAGAGTTGGCCACAAAGGCTGCCTCCTGACCACACACTCCCTGTAATGAAGCAACTTGAGGGGAAATGTGGTATAGCTCCACGTCTACCACCAAAAAAAGGTGCTTGCTGTGGAGATCAAACTTTAAGACAAATCCCCTTGCTGATCTTCCCAACTTAATTGCCATGCCTAAGCTCTTTCTAGTTTTTGGAGCCAATTAGACTCATCTTTTAAAATACCAGGAAGTAGTGAGGACTAGACTATTATAGAGCCTCCTTGGGGTAAAGTTGGAGTAGGGGCATGCATCCAACAGGATTGATCCATGTATCCATCCATCTGTCCATCTCTCCATGTGTCTACCCACAAATGTTCCTTGTACTCTCAGTCAGATGTTGGGAAGGTAACTGTGCCTGCAACACATTTTCTGTCCTCAAGGAACTCAGAGTCAGTGGGGTTGACATCACAGGGATGGTGGCCTTCAGGCAGATGATTGTACTCAAGCAAGATGGACAGCAAGGATACCTCAGCTAGTCCATTTTTCCCACTGCTTCTGGACCCAAAAGCCAATGTCAGGCAAGTGAGAGGCATTGAGAAGTCAGCCGACAGGGAGAAAGTGCCAGCCATGAGGCCATGGGCAGGGCTGGAAATAGCTGCCCAAAGAACCAAGCCTAATGGCCTTGGATGCACAGGGTGCAGGGGCACAGGACAACTAGGCCACAGGCTTTACGGGAGTTCTGTTGGTCCAAAGCCCTGAGGTGTCTGAGCATAGGATGCAGCCGAGCTTTGAAGGGCTGGTGAAAGTACAGTGAATCCAGCAATAAGGGGTGAGCAAGCAGGCTGGCTGGATGTAGGAGCAGAGCAGGGTGAGGACACCAGTGGTGTCTGTGATGGGAAAATACCAGTTCAGAAAATAGACAAGGTCAACTTCCTTCTGGCGTAGGAGGGAACTGTTTCCAAATGCCCTTTCTCAGATGGGCTTATTTGCTCATTCCTTGGTCTCTGTCTCATGGTTCTGTTGCCTTTCCCCTGACACAAGTGTGGCCTAGGAGGAGGCTGGATTAAGAGGGGTTTGTCCACCAGGGTCTTCAAAGAGAGAAGGTCACAGAATGAGAAAGAAGATTCAGCTCTGAAACGTGCACCTGTCTTGGAGTATCTCACTTGGCTGACTGTGACCCTCTGCTTCTACCAGGAGAGGCGAGGCCAACTAGAGCAACCACTGCTCCTCCCCATGAAGGGAGAGGCCCTGGGTCTGCCCGAGGGCTGCAGCCATTGTCTCGTAGGCCTCTGCTGTTCTGTGAGCTTGAGGCAGGCCCCAGACTCTTCAACCCAGAAATGTTTTCTCTGCAGCAGGCAGACACAGCTCCTGTACAGGAAACATGACTACTTTTGCTGCCTTCTCACTCAGGCAGACCCAGTCAGACTGTGAGGAAAGACTGTCTTCGAAGTTCTGGCACCTTCCAGACAGTTTTTCAATAGGCGTAGCCTGATGGGCCTACAGAGGCATTGTCCGGAAGAAGGCCTGAGGAGGCCTTTTAGGAACTTCAGCAGTAATTATTTCTGGGCAATTGTAGGCCTTCCATTAAAACCCTGGCACTTGCTTAATCAATGGTGCAGAAAGGACAGTTTAAGGTTTCACAAGATACTCGCTTTTTGGAGAAAAGCTAAAGGAAAGCGTGAGTGCTCAGTGCATTTCTGCTGGGGCAAATCATCTTGCACCTAGGCTGCAGGGAAAAATAAAACCGCACAACCCTTCTGAGCAGGCCTGGTGGGCTGCCTTATGTACTGCCTGTTGTCATTTAGTGCCGTCTCCTCTCTCCACAGTTGTCCACATCAGTCCTGATTCCTTCTCCCCAGATTACAGCCTCAGGCAGGACCCCTCTACTTAGAGACTCAGCTCTGCAGGGCTGCCCCTGTACCCTGGGTCTCAGGAGCTGTGTGCCTCCACCTGTTCAGGTGCCCTCCTCCCCTGACTGTTCCAGAACACCCACTTATCTTTGGTTCTTTCTAACCTCCTGCTTTCCCTGCTTCCTTCCCTTTTCCCTAGCCACCTGCTCAAATGTACCCTGTTGAGAGATAGGCACTCCCCCCACTGGCTCCTTCTGACATTAATGCCTTCTTATTTCTCTCCTGTCACCCCCAATCTTAAAAGAGAAGCCTGCTTTTCTATCTCAATGCCCTCCCTTCCCTCCCACACTTGAGCACACTGCGCTCTGGTCACATCAGTGGATGCTTACCCCATGGGACCTCTCTGCACCAGCTGGCGCTGCTGACCACTCCATTCTCACTGACTGCCCATCCCTTGACTTTCCCTAACACAATTACATCCTGGGTTTTCCCAACCTCCTTTACTGATGTTGCTTTTTTTCCCTTCTCTTTACATAAGCTCAGCTTTTGGAAACTTCAGCAGTATTATTATTTTTGGGCAATTGTAGGCTTTCCATTAAAGCCCTGGCACTTGCTTAATCCATGAAATGAAAAAGACAGCTAAAGGTTCACAAGATACTTGCTTTTTGGAGAAAAGCTAAAGGAAAAAGGCTGAGGAGAGCTCTCCTTCACATGCTCTCTGGTAGCAACCTACCTACAGGTTCCCCTCTGATGACCCCAAATTTATATCCTCAGCTCAGATACCTCTCCTGAGTGTCAGATCCATATTTCCAGATCCGCTTGTCATCCCTCCAGGTTTTTCACAGATGCTTTCAAAGAGGAACTAGTTGTCTTCCCAACTTCCAATTCTCCCTTCTCCCGTGTTACCTGCCTTAGTCAATGGCCTCAGTGCCTGTGGTTGCCCAAACCAGAAGCCTGAACGTCATCCTTGCTCCTTATGGACTTGCCTGAGGCCCCTCCTTACCCCTTCCTCCTCCTTTCCCCTCTCCCCTTCTCCTTTTCCTTTAGCACTGCTCACCTCTGGCCCTCATCATCTCTTACCCTAGTTGCTCCAACAGCCTCCTGAGTAGACCCACATCCTCCTATCTGGCACTCCTCAGATTCATTCTGTGTGCCCAGAACAATCTTTCCAAAGCACACAGCTGATCGTCTCACTCCTCTGCTAGGCACCTCCAGTGTCTCCCCATTGCCTTAAAATATGATCTTCTCAATAAAAGCTATAAAACCATCCTTGATCTGGCTCCTGTGGAGGCTTTCAGCTTGCTCTTCTACACCCTGCCTTACATTTTTCACTCCAGCAACACCATGCTGATGCTTCTGTAACTTTGCTGATGCTGTTCATTCTGTCTGGAATGTCAGTCATCCTTACACTTTAACTTTTCCTACTCATTGTTTAAGGCTCAATTCAGATGTTCCTTCTCCAAGACATGCTTGTCTGATTTACATACACCTTTTCTGTTTTATCACCACTGCATTGTAGTTACCTATGCAAAAGAGTGTTCTAGCTTAGCCTAGAATGGGAGTTAGAATTGGTAGAGCAAGTACCCTTTTGGATTCTGTTTGCATAACCTGATGTACATGAAAGTAGTTTTGGGGGAAGCCTTGAGTCCAGGATTGGCAGACTGAGAGAGAGAGAGAGCTGTGAGATAGGATGCTGAGGCTGTTCACAGGAAGCATTTGTTCTCTGCCAAACCCCTTGAAACATTTGTGAGTCTTGGTAGAGAGGTGAATCACACCCTGGTGAGACTCTGGGCTCAGAGAGATCTACTTTGAGGTCTCCAGGTGACAGAGTCTGATGTAGATATGACAAGAAGCCATTCTCTCCTCAGCATGGAGCTCAGGATCATTCTGGCACCCTGGGGCTGGGAGCTTGAGGCATTCTTGGCACCCAGCCTACCATGTATGGGTTGCACAGGGCACATGGGCAGCTGGACAAAAGGTTGGGAGTGGGGCTCCAAGTCCATCCAAAACAAGGAAGAACTTCCTCTGCTTTGCACAGGTTTTATGGTCTTGTGGCAGCCCTATTGGGATAGCCATGGCTTTTTCAAAAAGGGCACTGTTGTTTCTGAGTGTGGAGGCTCCGTTGTGCAGCTGTGGGAACAAAGGAATTGTCAAGGGAGAATGAGGGTGATCTATAGTATGGGGGGCACGTGTTGGTTAAACTGATAGATTGGTTCATGATTTTATGCCAAACAGTCCTTGGGAACTTCAAGAAATATTTGAGGGGCACTTTGCAGAAAATTAAAGTCTCTGAGTAATTTATTTGAATTAGTGGTCCCCTATTTTATTCACAAGCTACTGAGGACTAGGGATATTGAGTATATTTTTAATCCCCCCACATTGGACCCCACAAATCCCCAATTTGAGGATTGGACTATTCTTACGCCTTCATTTTGCTCCATGGGGCTGGGCAGAGTGCTTGGACACAGCAGAGGATAATAAATGGATAGGTAGAAAGATAGATGGATGAAAAATCTATCTTGCTAATTCTTTGTCCTGAGTCTAAGGGATTTGGGGAGGCCTAACAGCTCTGCACAGGCCATTCCCAACAGCAATTAATCTCTCTTGTTTCTTCATGTAGGATAATCGCCCTCTGACAGTGAGAGAGTTGGCCTTCACCCAGGAAGAATGTAAATAGAAACAACCACAGGTGGATCGGGCTTGTGCAATGGCTCTGGTGGCTGTGAGCTCTGGTGCCCCTGGGGAGAGGAGAGCTCCTACCTTCAAAGGCACAGGCTCCTTTTCCCCCACGAAAAGGCCATTCACATGCAGCCAAGGTGCCGGTCCAAAGCAAAGAATTGGCAGAGGCACCTCTGGGCAGCCCTGGAAGATAACACCCTGCCCAAGCTCTGTTTCTCTTCTTGCTTCCATTCCACTGCACTCCTAGGCCCCATCTGAGTTGGGCAAATGCAAGGAGAGCAGTGGGCTGGAGTCCTTGAATCATCTCAGAGGGAATCCACTCCAGTCCTCTGCAGACCAAGTCCTGACATGTTGCTGAAAGAAGATGCCTGTCTTCATGGCCTGGGGGTTGCCTGGCCTTGGGTCCCTTTCAAAAAACCACTGTTTCCTCATGACTCAGAGGACCAGGCTGGTGTAGGGAAAGGGCCAGGGCCTTTAGAGTCAGACAGATCTAGGATCAGGGCCTGGCTCTGCCACTTGGGCACCTTAGGCACCTCATTTACCTCTCTGAGCCTCCATTTTCTCACCTGTACGATGAGCTGCTGTGAAGGTGATAATGTGTGTAACGTACCCAAGACAATGACTGACTCAAGGCAACTTGCTTAGTAAGTGCTGACTCTTATAGTCACCATCAGGCAAGCCTGGCAGAGCAAGTTTGGCTGCCTCCCAGGAAGAGACCCCAGTACAGGCTCACAACAAACATTCTCAGTCAGTGGTGCTCCCTTTACTGAGCCTAAATATCCAAGGGCAACACAAAACAGAGTTTTGCTTTCACTGAGCTGGTACACCAGGTCTTGGAAGTGAATTTGATTTGGCAAATGTGTTTTAAGTGCCTGTTTGTGTCCACACTTAATCTGGAGTTTCAAAGGGAGGATGGCATCATTCTGGGACTAGGGACAGGACAACTGGGGATCTGAGTGAGAGGAAGGGGGAGGAGGGCCCTTGGAGCACGGGGAGGCATGTGAGAGCACATCCACCCACAACTTTCCTCCAGAGCCCTGCAGGGATGCTGGCTGGGTTTTGGAAACATGTCATTTCCCTGCAGACAGGAGAGAATTCAGTGGTTTCTGGGTTATCTGCAAGAGAGCCCAAGGCCCATAGTCTAGCCGTGAGGCCCTTCTCCACTTGGCTTTACTGTGCCTTTCCACTTAATCTCACACCCAAGCTTCCCTGTCCCCTCCCAGACTATCAGCTTCTCTACAGGGCTGCTACTACCATTTCAGTCAGGACTATCCTGCACGTATCTGGATATTCAACCTCACTGGCCTCCATTCACCAAATACCTGTAGCATGCACCCCCTTACCGTTCGTTTTCAAATGCTCTCTCTCCCTGTTCCAAATGTACCAGGCTCTGCATTCTCTTGTTCCTCTGCCTAGAATGTCGCTCCTCACTCCCACTTCTCCACCAAGTGAAGTCTTGCATGAAAACCCAGCTCAAATGTCACATTTCTGGATGCTCCTAATTCCTTCCTCCGCAGGCCAAGTCCCAGCTGTCATCCCTCCCTCTGACCGAGCAGGGCTCTCCACTATTGGACCATTGCTTGAAGGCTGATTTCCTTCCTTGCACTGCAGCTCCTGAAGGGTTGGACCACATCTTAGAAGCCTCTGTGTACTTCTCACAGGTCTAGGCATCAGTCTTGTGATGCAAAAGGTGCTTCACCCAGGCGTCCTCAAAGAAGCCAGTTGTCTTCCTCCCAGCGGTGGGGCGCCCCTTTGGAGGCCCCAGCGGGACTGCAGTTTGGCTTCCACTGCCACCTGGCGGTGGCCCAGTGCTCAGCTTTGATGCAATGGAAAGAGCTGCTGGGCCCCGCAGGCAGCTCGCCAGGGCCCTGGGCTCTTGAGGCCTGGTTAGGGCGGCACTCCTGGCAAGAGCCAGGATATTACAGCTGCTGTCGTGATTATTATCACCCTGACAACCACTGTTTTTGCAGCTATTTACAGTTCAAAGAGCTTTTATTTCACTCACTATTTCACTCCAACAGCATTGCAATCTTGTGAAATTGGCAAAGCGGCAATTATGATTTTACAGATGGTAAAAGGGAGATGAATAATATTAGTAACAATAGCATTAGCTGCTACAACAAAAATAACAGCCTCCCTTCTTCTTCCACCCTTCCTTTACTGGTTCTCCCCTATCCTAACTCTTGAGTGTGTAATATGTGCCAGATGCCAGCCTAAGGGATTTACAAATGCCATATAATGCTCTTGATGGGACTTTTCCTGTCTCAGAGTTTGGGCCAGGCCCTAAAACCAGGTGTCAGCAGCAGCACTATCTGTAGATACATAATGTAAGCCACATTTAAAAAGAGGAAAAAGAGGTGAAATCAATTTTAATGATATATTTAATACATCCCATATATTGAAAATATTATTTCAACACCTAATCAATATAAAAAAATACTAATGAGGTATTTTATATTATATTATTCTTTTTGAAAGCTGGCATGTTGGTTACACTTAGAGCACCTCTCAGTTTGGACTAACCACGCTCCCAGTGCTCAGTAACCACCTGTGTGTGCCTGCCATATTGGATGATGTGGTTTGAAAAAAGAATTTAGCCACGTAGCCTTGGTAACTGGAAGTCTCCAACCAGCTTGTGAGCCTTAGCGCATCTTCAGTGTCTAGACCATTTGTAAGAGGAGGTAGGGGGTTTCAGGAAGAGAACTGGGGAATGGGACTTCCTTTGAAAAGAGTGTTGGAGTGCTGTGTGAATTGTGAATTCCTTCCACTACCAATGGAGGAGAGGAGGGTAGTCTTCTTCCTCCAGTTGGAGCCAAAAGCTTCTGCATAGCAAAGAAGCTGATGCCCAACTAGTGCCTAAAGATGAGGAGAGAGGCTGGCTCAAGTTGAGCCTGATGTCTGAGCAAGGAGAGAGGGCTACAGAGTGAATAAGATGGGTTGTGCTTGTGGCAGAGCAAGAGGCATGTTTTCCATGGAATGTTAGCTGGAAGGAGCCAACACAGAGGGCCTCATGCCAGCCAGTACAGAGAGGCTCTGTGGGATGCAGCAAGGGAGCAGGGGCTAAGGGAATAAGTTGTGAGCAGTCAGCCAAAGTTTGCATCACTCACAGCAGAGGTTGGTGCAATGGGAGAGCTGCACTGAAGGGGTTTGGGGAGCCCGTTAGCATACTCCCTGAGATAGAGGGCCAGCACTTTGGCACCTGCCTCTCAGAGGGCCCTCAAGTTGTATTACAACATTATCTGTGGAGGCTCTGCCCTTTTCCTCAGATCTCCTGCTTCTCCTTGCATGTGGCCTGGGAGGAGGCCCAAGGTAGCAACTCGAACAGTGGAAGGCAAGGGAGCAAGGAAGAGAGAAGAAACCATGACTGACTTTGCCTTCTGTGGCTTCTCCAGTAGTGGCTGACGTTATCTGGGGGGCTGGGGCAGGCAGGAACTGAAATTCCTAGAGAAGGACACAGGTCTGTGTACACTCAACCTGACAAGGCTTTCATTTACTTGGGTGGCAATTATTCATCCTGAACATTTATTTGCTGAGCACTCAACAATAGCAGTTGCTGTTTCATTACACTGGCCTTTATTATTTGGATGAAAATTAGTTATAGTAAATGACTGTTGATAACACTATCTACTGATTATGAGGTTAACGTTGAAAGCTCTATACTATAGGTAGGTTAATCAGAGATCTCTGTTGTAAGCTAAATAAACCCAGCTCAAACTCGGAAAAGTGAAAGAAGTAATGGAGTGGATCATATAAGAGACATTTTGAGGTGATTGACCTCAGGAACAGATAGAACTCAGACACAATTATTAGGTCTTTCCTCATCTTTTAGATTTTGTTTCTTTTCTGCCTCTCTGTGTGAGGACCACAAACCGTCTTTCTGTAAATGCCTGCCTCTGCCGGGCTAGGGAAGGTGGCCTGTCCATTGCTCCAAACTTGCATCTTTCCAGCTCTGTAACCCAGGGCAAGAGAGCATCTTTGTCACTAGTCTCAGCAGGAGTGTTCCTCGGACTGATCTCACTGACTCAGGTGCCCACCCTTTGGAGTCAGGGATTAGGGGAAGACAAGGTGTGGCGACTGACCACATCAAAACCACAAGGACTGGGGCCAAGTTCCTTCGGGAATATACTGCCAGAAGGAAGATGGAGAAGCATGCTGAGAAGATAAAACTACAGTTACCCCCGTCCACTCCAGGGCATAAGTGCAAAGTGCTAGGGGGGTACAGAAGAGGGCGTGACCAATATCCCTTCCTTAAGGAATTCCTAACAACCTCTGTCAAATACCTCACTCAAGCCCATGTACGTTATGTATGTTGGATCTTCCTCATAATCCTCAGCTGGACATTGCCCTTCCAGATGGCCTCCCCACCCTCTCCTTCTCCCCACTGCTCTCCCCACTGTTCTTGACCCAGAAGGCTGCCTTATCTGGAGGACATCAACGGCTCCTATGCCTTCTCATTGGATTTTTAGCTGGGTTTGGCCAACGGAGACAAGAACTTGGAGGGAAAGAGAAGGATGAGTTGGGATGGTTATTTTCCAAGCTCCCTTAATACAAGACAATGGCCAGGCACCACCAGCAGGTGATGAGGCTCTGCATACTGTAGCTCTGTCCCCAGGTTTGCATCCTCACCCCTTCAGGCTCAGGGTGGTAACATCCCCTGCTCCAGCCCAAGATGCTGTACTCTTCCCTGTGGTTTCCCCACATCCTGCTCATCTTTGCATGCAGTCCTTCATACCATTCTCTTGAAGCCATCCTAATTTGAGTACACTATCTGTTACCTGCCGAGACCTGACTGACATTAAACTTATACGCACAGCAAATGAAAATTAGTTGGTGTGATTGTCTTTAAACCACATGGATTCCTTATGGCCTCTGCTTTCTTTATCTTAAGTGTTCACACACCATTCACTTTGCAATCCCTTCTAGGTTCTTGTGGAGAGTCAATGTCAATTTTGGCAACCTGGAGTTTTTGGAACACTCTTTTTAAAAGATATCACTGCATTTTCCAGTCTCAGTTCTTTAAATATCCTCCCCTAGGCTCTAACGTGCTCTAGAGGTTTGGCCATTTCATCCTTCCAGTGCTTCAGTCAGAATAAGCAGGTTATGCTGCAGTAACAAAGGACCTCAGGGACCCAGAATGATAGAGATGACACAACTCAGTGTGCCACTCTTTGTGCCAGAGGGAGAGAGAGTTCTGGAGGGTCTTGCAAGGACATCATGTTTGGCCTGAGAAGTAATACCAGACATATCACAAGATCTCAGACCTCCACCAAGGGGCCAGGAAGGCAGTCCTACTGAGTGCCTGAGAGGTGCCTGTCCTTCTTGGGGAATGGAGTTATTTCAGGTGTAAGTCTTATCTTTTCAACTGGGGTGTAAGCTCTCTTGGGACAGAGATGTTTTTGAACTGTTTCTTTCTAGCATGTCTGGACCCAGATCATGCTCAGTACCTGCTTGAGAGGTGGTTCATCCAACCACGATTTAAAGAGTTGGTGACATTTGAAAGCAGGAAGTTGTGTGGGGGGTTCTGATGTTTTGCCAGCAGTGGCCAAGGTTTTGGTTATGTGTATTTAGTATCAGTGGTAAATACTAGTTCTTTCCATAGTAAAATCTCATAGAAAAGGTAAAAAGCATAATGCAGAAGGAAAAAATGTATCTTTTAGATGGGCCAATTCTATTCTACTGTTAGGTTTATTTTGAAATAAAGGTATAATTTGGTTTGGAACCAACAGATGCCTGGCACATAGTAGGCTAAATATCTGTTGAATGAATGAACATCATCATCTCTGCTTATTCACTTAGCCTCATACATCAGTCTTTTCTCATGTTGCCAGGCAACAGAGCATATGTTCACTTTATGCATATATAAGATGGATGAGCTGAGCTATGTGCAAGGTAATGCCAATAAGGTGAAATAATGAGGGTTCTTACCAAAGCACAGAGTAGAATCTGGGCTAGAGGGGCCTTTATTGTAAAGACGACAGAGGTATAGGTAGGGACCACATAGGATATACCTACTATTTGCAGGCCACCATTGACCTCACCTATATAATCTCAAATCTGCCTGGCTTTGCCAGCCTGAGAGTGTAAGCCATGATTGAATTAACGTTGAATCTCACATCTTGATTTCTGTGAATCCCATCTGCTCACAAAGAGTTCCAGGTGGTTGCAAAGTCACATGCAGGCATTTCTGCTCCCCTGTGCTCGGGCCGAGGCCATTCTTGCTTTTCTACTCCTTGATGCAGGTTGGTGCCTGCACAGCATTCTGTCCTTGCCAGTGGTGCCTTGGTTTATGACACAGCTCTGTCGGGCACAGCTATCTGTCCTCTGTTCAGTGGGGGGTCAGGTGGGGTGTGACGGCCCCTTCCCTCACTCTGAGCCACATTGGACTATCTGGCTCCTGAAGCAGCACACAGCCCTTCAAGGACAGAGTGTCCTCAGCTCCTGCCCCCATCCTCTCCTGTTCCCCTACCTCCTCACCCAACTCCCCACACCAAGCCGACTCTATTCCCCCCTAACCCATCCCCACTACATCCTATCTTCCATCCTCCACCCGTGGTTGGGGATGGTCCAAACCATCCCTTAAACTGGGTCAGGGGTCTACCATCATTTTCTTCTCCCTACCTTGGTCCTCATCTTCCCTTTTGTCCCATGGAGGGCCTCTGTACAACACCGGCATTCTCTCTCTCTCTCAGGATGTTCGAGTCCAGCAAATGGATACTTGGGTAGAATGTTAGCTTATTTCACTTGCTAAATACCAGCCATGGCCCCAGCCAAGGAATCTCATTCACTTTCAGTATTCCATTTAACCCTGCAGATTAAGCAGTTGTTTTACCAAGAGGTCATTAACCTTTGCCCAGGGCGAAGTAAGTAGTGGGCCCCAGAGCCAGGATTGAAACCCTTGCCTGACTTCATGCTCACTGTGCCTTAACAGCACACGCTGCTACCCTGTTAAGATAAAAATCAAATATGGAAATTAGATGTATCAAGTCAAAACTCTTTTTTCTCCTCTTCCCTCCCAAGTTTGTCCCTTGCTGTGCATTCCTCATCTCAGTAAGTGGCGTCCCTAGCCACCCGGCTTGTTCATGCTGGAAATCGGGATCATCCTCCATCTGGCTCAGCCAATCCTATCAGTGCTACTTAACAAAATGTAGCTCAGACCCATCCAGTCACCACATTGCCACTGCCCTTACCCTGGTCCAAACCACTGTCAACCTCTCCTGCTCTACTGTGAATGACCTCCAAACAGGCCTCCTCACTTCCAGTCTTAGCCCCCTTAATTCTCCATAGAACACTTAATTTCATTTAATTCTCCATAAATAAATCCCCCATAATGGGTCTCACACCATGCTAGCCTCCCTTGTGTTAAGTGGTCACATTTCAAAGTATTCATGTGCTTGTTTCTCCCAACCCCACCCTGCACTCACGGACTTCTGTGACTGGACCCTGAGGGCCTCCTCCCTGCCGGGTCTGAAAAGCTAGACAGAAATCCCTGACTGTGAACTGGTCACGAAAGCCTGCAGATTTGCAACTGAAAGCAAAGAAGAAAATGTTTCTGGACTGTGCACAAGACCGAATATTCCAGTGCAAACTGGCAGAGTGAATGTTCTTTTTCTTCCTTTTTAAGAGATTCATTTAAAAGAGATCAAATCCTGTCCTGGGGAGATGATGAGGGGGAGGGGCAGATGAAAAACACAGTTACATACCCCGTTTCTGTGGCCCAGCACACGCAGTAACCCCCAGAATGTAAGGTAGAGGGTCTTGATGCCTTGAAGGGTGGCAGGAGGTAAGAAGGAAACCCTTGCCCTTTCCCAGGAAGGGCTGGGTGGAACCAATTTGTAACTGCCACTGAGCTGGGGCAGCAGCGAGCACAGCTCCACTGTCACATTTGTGCGATTGATTAATATCTGTCTCCCCAGCTAGATTGCAAGCTCTGTGATGACAGGATGGGTCTGGGTTTTGCTGTCTGACTCAGCTTAATATATACCTGTGGAATGAGTGAATGAGCAAGTTACATATATCTGCATATGGCTGTGCACTTACAAACAAAATGAACATGTATATGTCTATGCATATTTGCTTATGTGCATCTATTGATATGCACAAGGTTGAGACTTCAGTTGGTCAATGTCCATGCTTGTTTTTCAAATGTACCATTAGCCCGTAGACTTTTACTGTAGTAGAAAGGGCTTAAAAAGATGATAAAACCCCTAAGGCCTTTATGTGCTATGATATGAAGTTCTTGCTGCTTTTATCCTGGCTGGGAGATGCTTCAAAGCAGTTTCTTTTTTGGGGGGCATGGCTAGGCAAATGCCCCCAACCCACTGTTTCAGAATTTTTGGGTGGAGTGTGTGTGATCTAAAAGTATTACTGCTTTGATTTAATTTTTTAATCAAAATATTTGGTTTAAAATTTCTAAGTACCTTAGAGTAAGAGGGTATGGGATTTTTGTGTTTAGCAAAAGAGGGCAGAGATTAAAAATGGTAGAAAAATACCATTCTAAAGAGGAGACCAGCAAATGCCACAATCAAGGACTTGTCAGAGATATTTTTATTATCATTTAAAAAGTCTTTGATTGGAGATAGTGTTGGTTAAGGGGCTCATTTTTTTCTAACATACATAAAGCAGCTTTTTGAAGAGATGTAACTAACTCCTTTGGCTGTGTACTTTAGGACTGGATTAGCCAGGGCTGCACAAAATACACAGCTTTAATGCCAGCAGAGAAAAGGCAGGTGTAGCCACTGAAATGTGGCACCCAGTGATGAGGGCATCCTAACAAATATTTACTTGGGGACTTTAAATGAAGCAGATGTCATGGCCATTATGAATCCAGCATCTCCTCTCTATCCTTAAGTCTCAAAGAATGAATTTTTTTCTAGTTTGGATGTTTTTTCTCTCTTCTGTCCTTGCAATACTTTCCACGCTGGAGCAATCCAGTTCTAGGTGCTGTATGACTAGGCCCTTGAAAACAAAAGCCTGTTAGTTCTACCACAAGGCAAAGGTTACTTAGAGCTCTTGGACACAAATGCTTGGTTGTTCTTCCAGAAATGGGGGAAGGAAAGTTTATCTTTTAATTTGCCTACAGCTAGGAAATAAGCTAGAATAAATATCTCAATAATTTACCTGCTAGTTAACTTTAAAGGTGTAATGCTAAGGCAACAAAGTCCTGGTAATAGAGCACCTGACCACTGACTCACTTTCAGGCATGTTTGAACCACCATAAAGGCAGGACCAGAGCAAAACAGAAGGCACCTAACTCAGCCCCTCCTGACTAAAGAACTCTTACCAGCTGCCCTTGGAGAGGGCTGGTGACTAGAGCTAAACCCCCATGGCAGTCTGCAAATTCACATGCCTCCAGGCAGGCATCAAAAACAGTGAACCTGTTTTGATGGGGGAGCACAGGGTACTACAGTAGTGGTGGGGACTGTTGTGAACAGAAGAGAATTGTTCACTAAAGTGGCAGCCTCTGCTCAGCTCAGCCTATTGTTACCATGTGAGAAATGGGCACAGTATAGCTCCAGTTTAAGAGAAGCCCTAATTTTTGCAAGTTCCAAATGTTGGCAGCTAATCGAAAACAAAAAACAAAACAAAACAAAACAAAACAAAAAACCCAGCACTGTTGAGCCAAACAAAATACACAAGCAGGCTAGATCTACCCTTTCCTTTTAATTTAAGCCCCTCACATCAGAAATCAGATTCTCCCAACCTCACAAGCTACTAGATAGGTGCCTGGCTTGGCCTACCATAGGTGGTGTCTATCTGGGTTGATCTTCTCCCACTTTCCAGGTACTGGACCTGTCTCTTCTTTAGGGACCTCTTCCTCTTCATGTCTGTGTTGTTTGGGTGGGGTTCACTCAGCTGTTGGATTCAAGAGTCAGCCCACAACCCTGACCTGGCCAGAAATTTCACCTTCAAATTCCTGTGGACTGGGGCAAAATTGGGGAGCACATGCATCAGGCTATGCCAACAAGACAGTGCCTAGATTTTTTTTTTTTTTTTGCAAAAATTATTAGGAAAGACAATGTCCCTTCCTCTGGGATTGCTAACTAGCTACAAGGATTATGAATCCGGAGGGTTCAGGTGCCACCAATGGGAGAGGGCCTGGAAAAAAGCTACACTCTCATTGAGGAAAGCAGCAAATGGGGAGGTGAAGGTGGGAAAGAGAGACAAGGATGAAACTTGAAGCCCCGATTCCAGTTAAGCCTGAAGCTATGTCTACATCTGGACTTTTGATTAAGTTAGCAAAAATTTTCTCTTTAAGTTTTAATTTGGATTCTCACCTGAGTAACCAAAATAAGCTTGTCAAATGTATACTGAGTTACTAACTACCTGATAGCATCTTGGACATAACTGAAACCTGGGAGCCCAGAGCTCTCATTGGGCCCACATGGCTGGAAGTCCAACACTGAGGCTGTAGGGAGACAGGCCAGAGGAAGAATCAGGCTGGCAGATCCACCCTTCCAGCAGGGGTTAGTGTCAAATGTGTGCTAGGGAATCATTCACATTCAGTCCGTTTCACTATAACGTGTGTGTTTGTGAGTGATTTTAACATAAATTAGCTCATATGTGGCAGTTAAATAGTGGAACGATGTCAGTGAAACGTGGAAGTGCATTGGTTCATATGTGATACTCCCAGCCTGTCAGGAGGCACAGGCCAAGTGCAGGAATACAGCTGGCCTCTGCAGGCTGAGTAGCGAGGCAGCAGGGAGTGATGCAGTGATGCACAGTTCTCACTTGGCTCTGTAGCTTCTCTCACCTTAGCTGAACCATAACCTCCAACTTAGGAGCGCTTTCTGCTTGTTCTCCCTGATCCTGTGCATGAAGTCCTCACCTCCATGACTCAGAAGACTACAGCTTCTTTACATTGCCTTCCATCTTTTCTTTCTTTTTTCTTTTCAAGACAAAAAGTTCAGTTTTCTGCAGAAATTTTTAATTTATTCTTTTAAAACTCTGCTGGTATTTTTTTATTAAGATGGTTATTGCTTTTGCTAATGCTCTGGTTGCAAAGTTGTGTATGTTTTGAATTGTCTGCCTCAATCCTATTTTTCCCGTAAGTCTTACTAAGTTTGCAGTTTTGCAGAAAGTATCTTTTCCTCCTCTCCCCCAGGAACACTTTTGTCTCATTATTGCAGAAATACCTGCAATTTTAAAAAAGAGAAGAATTACAGATAGTCATAGATGTGCTAACCCTCAACCACATTGCTTCAGTTCTCATTCGTCTCAGTATGATCAAAGTTTAAGCCATTTGTTAAAAATATAAAGAGATTTGTACCTGATTTTTGGGTCTTAATAGGCTACACAGAAGCTTTTCTGGATCCCCGAATTCAGTTTTCAACCTAGAAGAATTAGCTCAGGAGGAGAGCAAAACAATATTCACCAACAACGAAGCATAAGCAGATGCTACACATTGTAAAGGATGCAGGCAGCTGGAAAATTATGCTACAGAAAACACCCAGTTTCAGCAAATTGGGCAACTCTCATTAGCCCTGGGAAGCTCATTTTCATGGTTAAGTAGTTAAGGGGCTGATTAAAGGCACAAGACCATTTGGGCACCTGCTTCTTCTTTCATTTCTTTTTATTTTAAACTTGGCCAGGAGATGGCGCTCTTAAATGCAATTTGGCAGGAGATCCCTCAGAGCTGGTGCTGGAAGAACAAAATCACCTGCAAATACTTCCTTCTTAAAATGAGAAAATGATGTGGATTTTCCGAGGGGGAGGGGAATGCAATTTTAAAGCCAGCTAGAAGCGAAGTAGCTATAAACATAACACCACCTGTCAATTTTTCATTTGGATTTAAAAATCCAATTAATGCTGATTAGCAGTGGGGGCAGGTAAAGCCCCAGTGCTGTGATGTTAAACCACGAAGTAATATTTTGAGGGAAAAAAAAAGATATTCGAGGGAGAACTAGTTTTAGTTCCTACCACATTAGAAAGATAGTGTGGTATGCTGGAGTGTGGTAGACTGGGATTTAAATCTTATACACTGTCTGGCCAAGGGTTTCAGCCCCAGGCAAGTTCACTATGGATTCAATGAAACTGAAAAATGACAATGGAACATCCTTGGGGTGGAAGAGTTTATACCCAACTCTATTCCCACAGTGGCAGATCATTCGCTAGAATCCCGTCCATTCAGAGCGAGTCTGCATGCAGCAAGCCGGTCTCTGCCTCTGGGCCTCTCTGTCCCCACAGCCGTTTCAGCCTCTCTTCTCGGCACTGCCACCACTCCAGCCTATGCTCACCTGCAGCCTTACAGCCATGCTACTGTGCTGCCCAGAGCACTGGGCAGAGCTCTTTATATAATGTCAATAGCAACGTATTGCCCGCATGTGTGTAATGAGCTAGCCGACAGGGCCAGGTGAGAATAGTGGCCACAGGAACCTTCACTCTCTCCACATACACAAATGCCAGACAGAATGGCTTACACTTTCCAGGCCAGTCTTTACATGTTATCAGAGGCTTTCAAAACCATTATGCCTAGGACTGAGGAAACAAGGAGGCTTTGGAGCCCAAAAATTTATGTATTGTAGAGAACATGAAAGTTCCTATGGCCAGATTTCTCACCTGATCCTGGTCAGCTTGCTCACCACACACGTGTGGGCAATACTTTATAACCGACTCTATATAAAGAGCTGCAGGAGACAGAGGCTGGAGTGGTGGCAGCCCTGAGGACAGAGACTGAGATGGCTGCGGAGTCCGAGATGCCCAGCAGCTGTGACCTGCTTGCTGCATGCAGATTTGCTCTGAGGTGGACGGGGTTCTAGCACCTGACCTGCTATGGTGAGAATAAAAATGGGTATAAACCCTTTCACTCCAAGAACATTCTGTTATCATTTTGCAGTGTCACTGAATCCAGAGTGAACTTGCCTGGGGCTGAAACCCACTGGCAAGACAGGTTGGTGACATTGGCAGGATTCATTGTAGACCGAAGAACAGAACAGACTGCCCTCATGGGAGGGGTGCTTTAGCGGTCTGCCTCTACGGATGGGGAGACATTCAAGTGTCCCCCAGTGGACATGCGTCCAAGGCCGCTTGCCTCTTAGAGGACTGGGCCCCACCCCAGGACTGGGAAGGGGTGGGGGCAACACCTGAGGCAGTAGAGTTGACCCTTAGCAAAATAAACAATTCCTTAAAGAAACAGTGTGCATGAGGCAGGAGGAACCATTTGGCTTTTTCTCACAGTGTTAAAGCCATAAGGGGAAGGAGAAACTTCTGCAGGAAGCATGAGAAGAGGCAGCATGAGAACACGAGCTGTGAGGTGCCCTAGAGGAGGTAAAAAGTTTGTTGATGGCTGAAATGACGTCACTATGAGGTGCTGTGGAAATGGTAAAGGATGTCATGGTAGCAAGAGAAGCAGCAGGTGGAGAGTGCCTGCTACGAGGTGCTGTCAGGCAGGCGAAGGATGTAGGGGGGCGGCAGCCCTGGAAATGGAGGAGGAGCCAGGGCTTGACAAGCAGGAGTGGGTGGAGGTAGTGCCGGTACAGGTGCTGGAGGCACTGGCACCCCCTCTGCTGAAAGCCCAGTTGTAGTTAAGAAAATAAAGGTGCAGCAACCATGGGTTTCTCCAGGACAGGTGCAGCCCTCTCCCTGGTCATGGAGCGTGCTATGCTCCGACCCTGTACTAAGGCTGAGCTGGTGGATTTGGGCTCCCTGTTTGGACAGAAGCCCTCAGAGTTGATATCAGCTTCGTTCCTTTGTCTTTGGGATGTAGGTGCTGATGGAATCATTCTCTCCAGGTTAGAAATGGAAAACTAGCTTCCCTGATGACTCACTCTGCCCTGACGCAGTGACTGCAAAATGCATATCAGACCCCAGAAAATCACTTCCTCCTCGATTGGCTTATGGCCATGCTTCATGCTTTGTGGCCCAAGCAAGGTGATTTACCATCCACCCTTGCTAGATGGTAGAGGTATTCTAAGCTCCAACAGGTGTTACAGTAGTTAGGCATGAAAAATGCCATTTATAGTCCAGAGAATTATGACCTAGATAAGGAGCCTTTTACTGTGGGGATAGGAAATGTGGTACTTCAAATGATTCCCATATCCCTCTTTGGGCCCCTAGTGGCCATTCTTGCCTCTCACTTAGGGCATAGGGCAGCCCATAAGTGAGGTTACCTGTATGGTAGCCGACTCAGGAGAGAGGCTGACGCAATGAGAGCACGTAAGGACTGCTACTCAGAGGAAGAACTTAAAGGGCCCTGTGAAGGTTACAAGGACCCAGACATGTGTTGATTTAATAGGGGCAGGAGCAGAGAGAGAAATTGGATGGAAAGTCAAATAGAAACTTTACTGGAGCTGTGGCAACAATTGAAATTGGACCAGCAGTTCCGGCTGCTGAGGACCAAGAAATGGAAACTGTAGAAAAAGCCACAAGCCTGGCCTGTGTGTCTGCAAGACTTTCTGCTGGAGAGGCTGGAGAAGCCCTCCAGGGGCTAGAGAAGGTGGGTTTTGTAAGGCCTGATTGGTTCCCTAATGTGGCCAGTGGAAGAGCTGGATGGCCCCTGGCATGTGACTGTGGGCTGCAGAGAACTATGTGGAGTTATGCCCCCTCTGCATGGCCCCTTTATTGCAGTGCTGGTGGATGAAATTTCCCTAGGCTGGTGTCACTAGACCATGTGGCTTATCACCTGTACAGTTAATCTCCTCTAATGTCTGTGGATTGGGCACACACCCAGCACAAACTGCTGCTTGCTGGGTGTGCACAGAAAGTGTGAGTCATGAACTCATCTGAGTAGAACTGGTTTGAATACAGCCAGAATGACCACTGGGTGGCAGCTGATCTCAGGCTTGAGGGTTATTATAATTTCTGTTATCTGTATCATAATTTTTGTTATTTGTATATTGTTGTAGCCTCTATTGTCATGGAATTTGGTTACAGTGTTCCAGCTTTCTCGCACAGGGACCATTGCAGAAGATTGAGGGCATATAGATGGTGAAGTGAGAATCCTGCCAGGGTGGAGGATAGAGAAAATGAAAGTTCCCATGACCAGGATTCTCACCTGCCTCTAATCGGCTTGCTCACTGCGCACATGTGGGCAATACATTATTATTGACTCTGTATAAAGAGCTCTACCCAGTTCTCTGGGCTGCACAGCTGCAGAAGAGCAGAGAGGCTGGAGTGGTGGCGGCACTGAGGGCAGAGACAGATGGCTGTGGGGGCGGAGAGGCCCAGAGGCAGAGACTTGCTTGCTGCATGCAGACGTGCTCTGAGGGGATGGGATTCGAGTGCTTGACCTGCCACAGTGAGAATAAAGCTAGGAATAAACCCTTCCACCCCAAGAACATTCCATTGTCATTTTTTGGTCTCACTGAATCCAGAGTGAACTTACCCAGGGCTGAAACCCATGAAGATATATGTATCTTCAAAGACAGCTATTTAGGCAACGTTCTAGGATGTGCAGGTCTGAATCTTACCTTGAGATGTGGGTCCAAGAGACTCAGGTCCTCCAATAGAAACGTAATGAATATTTTTGATGGACTTTGTGTGTCAGGTGCCTTGACCATGCTGCTCTGAATGTGGTATATCTTTTAATCCTTACAACATCAAGAGGCAGTTGTTACTTTTATTATTCTTGATTTACAGATGAGGAAACAAGCTGAAAGGAGCTAAATAACGACCAAGGTTAAACAGGTAGCAAATATCACAGCTAGGAAATTATCCAGCTGGTTCCAGAATCCACAGGCATTACTCTTCTGTTAATCTCCCCCAGAACTGCTACAGTTTCTTTTCTTAAAATCTCCTGACAGCTTTCACAGCCCCCAGGATAGAAGTCAAATCCCTTAGCAGGACACTCAAAGTCTTTCATGAATCAGCTTCAAGCAATAACAGATTAGAGAAATGGCAATGATATTAACTAAGGCAGTGACCACTGACTCCTGTCACTGAAATTGTTTTGAAGCACACATACACAATACATGAATATGTATTCATAATTATTCAGATTTCCTTTCAATTCACACATTAAATATTAGTAAACCATTATTTCTAGTTTTAAAGAAATTCCGAATAATGCCCATTATTTTCTTCCTGGATTCCAGTGGAATTTTCAAACCTGGAAATGTAGCTCATGCTCTGCCCCTCAGTAGAACATTTTCATCCCTTGCTGGGCATAGCCTTTGTACATTTTGGAAACCACCACCCTGAGGGGGTGAGATTCCCTTTTGTCAACATTCAGGAGAGCTCAGGCTCTGAGAGGCACTGGGACTGACACATGCTTGTGCTGATCAATCAGCCCGTCCTTCCCTTGTGATACAGAGGGAGTGAGTATCAGAATTTTCTATAACTTGTTAAGGGACTTATAGGGACTGAATGACGCTCATGCCTGGATGCAGGATGTGCCAAGACCGGTGGCCAAGGCATCATTTCCCATCAACAGTGCTCAGGTGGTGCACCAGTTTACTAGGGCTGCCCTAACAAAGTGCCATATGCTTGGTAGCTTAGATCAACAGAAATTTCTTCTCTCATAGCTCTGGAGGCTAGAAATCTGATCATCAAGGTGTTGGTGGGATGGTTCTTTTGAGGATCTGTGTGAGAATCCTGCTCCATACCTCTTCTCTATCTTCTTGGTTTGCTGCCAGTCATCTGCGTTCCTTGGCTTGTCCATCTTCACATGGCATCTCCCTTGTGTAGGCTTTTTCACACAGTGTTTTTTATAAGGATGCCAAGCATGTTGGATTAGGGGCCCATTCTATTCCAGTATGACCTCATTTTAATTACATCCACAACCACTCTGTTTCCAAATATGGAAGGTATTGGAAGTCAGGATTTTAATATATCTTTTGGTGGGGGGGACAAAATTCAACCCATAATGAATGGTCTCTGCTGAAGTTGGCTTCTGAGAGACTCCCTTTTCTAAGCTTGCCTATGGCTGGCCATTCTCCTGCTGGCCAATGTTGACTTGCTTTAGATTAGGGCTTCTGAACCTCTTGGCACTCTGGGCCAGATAATTCTTTGTTTCTGGGAGGCTGTCGTGTGCATTGTCACTGGATGCCAGTAGCACTCTGTCCCCCTGACTTGCGATAATGGCAGATATCTCCAGACATTGGCAAGTGTCCCTCAGGGGGCAAATTCGTCCCCTTGGAGAAACACCACTTTGGATATGGCACCATGTCATGATGAGCTCCAGTGGATCCTTAGGGTCCAGTCCATCTCTCTGTTCACCTACATATTATGTCTAGCTCCAGGTCCACTCCCAGAAGGCAACGTTACCTTTCAGGGCAAAGTATGCCCTTCCCAAGGAGCTCTCAAGGTGACTGCATGTCCCCAAATACAGGTCTTCTCACGGTTGCCTGAACTCCCCTTGTACTCTGGGGAGACTGAGACCAGACCGAGGGCAGAAGTGGCATCTGATTCCCTGCTGTGTCACTGCTCATCCCAGCATAGCACCTGGTGCCCCCAGTAGGTTTTCCTGAATGAAGGCACTATGAGCGCATGTCGTTCTTCTTCTCCTGATTGCTTCCTTCTATTTGTCACCAGCATATCTTTTAAAACATAACAGCTTGATTGAGATAAAACCTACATACCATACAATTTTCCCATTTAAAGTGTGTTATTTAATGGTTTTTAATAAAGTCACAGAGTTGTGCAACCATCACCACAATTACTTTTAGAACACATCCATCACCTCCGAAAGAAATGCAGTATTTATTCTCGGTCATTCCCCATCCCCATCAATGGTCCCCAGCTATTGGCAGCCTCTCATACACTTCCTGTCCCTGTCGATTTGCCTCTTCGGCTCATCTCCTATAAATGGATTCGTACAGTACGTGTGACTGGCTTCTCTGGCTTAGCATGCTGGGTCCAGATTTCACCCTTGTGGTAGTGTGTATTAGTACGTCATTCCTTTTTATTGCCAAATAATATCCATTATATGGCAAACACATTTTATTTATCTAGTAGTTGAGGACATTTGACTATAGGAATGTATTTGTATGAGGATTCTAATTCTCCACATCCTCACCTACTTGTTTTCTGCCTTTTTTATCATAGCCATCCCATTGGGTATGAAGTGGCATCTACTGCTTTGATTTATATTTTCTTGCTGCCCAATGATAGCATCATTTCATGTGTCTCTCCAGGCATTTGTATATCTCTTTGGAGAAATGTCATTTGCTCCTTTGCTCATTTTTTATTGTATTTGTCTTTTTATCACTTGATATAGTTATCACTGGGCTTATTTGAACTCTCTAAATAAAAGTTCTTCATATGTTCTAGATATAAATTCCAGATATATAATTTGCAATTTTTTCTCCATTTTATGGATGTTTTATGGATGTTTGAAGCACAGAAGTTTTTAATGTTGATGGTCCAATTGATTGAATTTTTTCTTTTGTTACCTGTTTTTTGATGTCTGTCTTGAACAACATGCAACAGTCCTTACCAGAAGAGTAGTGAAGTAGTATCGCCTTGAGTCATCTTGATGGGACTCTGAGCTCCCTGGCAGGGGGTGGGAGGAGTGGGGAATGATCGTACTTTATTAGATTTGTATCCTTAGTAGTCCCTAGTGGTTGTCCTCATTCTAGCAAAGTGGTTACGAATATGAGCCTTTTGTGTGCCTGGGTTAAAATCCTCTTTCTGCCACTATCACTGTGATCTTAAGCAAATTACTTAGACTTGCCAGTCTTCAGGGATTTCACCTGTAAAATGGAGTCAGTGGTAATCAGCATCATCCTGGGCAGTAATTGGGCAGTAATGCATATAAGGCAGTTGGTACAGAGCCTTGCACTTAATGAACAAGTTAGCTGGGCCACGATTACCTCAGTACCGGGCACAAAGCAGCTATTCAATGAGTGTTTGTTGAATCAATAACTGGTGGATATATCATTAAGGAGAATGACCCCATCTCTATGTACAGTCACAATCCCTGTGCCTGGAAGGGGCAAACAGACCCCTTTAGAGGGGTCTAAACTGGTCTGTGCTTACTGGAGGTGGGGTCCCCTTTGATATAAATTCCACACGGGACTTTCGGCAGCCCCACATTTCTCCCATCCTTGGAAAGTGTCTTCACATCACTTACCCTATGAGGAGCCTGGGTTCAGCATCTTCTCTTGCTTAATTGTCTCCTAAAAATCCAAAGAAATTAAATAATTATTCCAAGAGGATCTACTGCTGGGCTTTGATTCTTACAGCTGGCATCAAAGTGGGGTCAGCATTTCTTACAAAGTCCCCAAACATACCCTGTGCATAAGTGCTCCATGCCTCAGGTCATTATTTCATGATGTGTATTAAGAAATATGCTTTTCTTTCTTTTTTCATAGCCAGAAGTTTCCTTATGTGTTCTTCTCTCTTTAGTTTTAGCTTCACTCAGCCTTGGTGGGATTGAGGCTGAGTTCACTGGCCATTGCGCTCCAGTCAGTGTTTAATGATTCACTGTTCTCGAGTGGAGGCAGATTCTGGTCGTGGGGATGCTACAGAGAGGAAACGGGGAAGGCGTTTGAAAATGGGAGAGGAGTTAAGGGATCATCACAACAAAGGACATTAATGAATTTATTTATTTTACCAAAAAATGTAGGTTAACATTGCTTATTTTAAATTCAGCTTTATCTTATTCTTTGGTAAGTGTAAATCTTGTTGTCCATCATTCCTCAAATGAGAAAACCAGGATGGCTACTTTTTTGGAGCTGCACTAATTGGGCCCTCGTTTCATACAATAGATTTAAGCAATACTTTCCCCAGTCTGTCTTCTCAACAATCCAAAGCTGCAGGAGTGCAGGTTGCCACGGAAAGTCTGGAGTCGGGATCTGAGGTTCACCTGCACCAAGTGTGTAGTACGTTCCAAGGGCAGGAAAGAAACAGGCTTGGAGGCTGGAGTCCTTGAAATGGAAGGGAAAGGGTCAAAGCAGCAAGAATCAGCCTGTATATATCCTGACAGATATTACCCAGGAGCCCAGTTGGGTGGGGAGGAGACATAGAGAACAGTAGTATAAAAGGATACAAGTTTCAAATTAAAAAAATAACTAACATCGGAAAAAAGTATGGTGCTTCCTGAGAAAAATAAACATGGAATTGTCATTTGATCCAGCAATCCCACTGCTGGGTATGTACCCCAAGAACTGAAATCAGTGATTTGAACAGATATCTGTACAGCAGCGCTCCCAGCAGCGTTATTCACAATAACCAAGAGGAGGAAGACACGCACGTGTCTGTAGACGGATGGCTGGTTAAACAAAATGAGGCCTATACATGCAATAGGACTCAGGCTTAACAGGGAAGGAACTCTTAACACATGGGTGAACCTCAAAGACTTTATGCTAAGTGAAGTAAGCCAGTCACAAAAGAACAGATACTGTATGACTTCACTTTGATGAGGTTCCTAGAGAAGTCGGATTCACAGAGACAGAATAGAGGAGTGGTTGCCAGGCGCTGGAAGCTGGGGAAATGGGGAGTCACTGTTTAATAGTACAGTTTCTGTTTTACCAGATGAAAAGAGCTCTAGAGATGGATGGTGGTGATGGTTGTATGACTATATTAATGTACTTGTTGCCACTGGACTGTACACATAAAAATGGTTGAAGTGGTAAATTTATGTTATGTATATTTAGCATAGTTAAAAAAAACAGTAATATCCTCTCATCCCAGGGTAGACACCTTGCTACAGACGTGTGTCATAAGCTAGGAAGCCTGTCCAGAAACAGCTCGCAGATATTCTACAGAGAGCGAGGTGGTCTGAGAGTCAGGTCTCCTGGGAAGGTGGTGGGGCCACGGGCAGCACCTAGCCCTCCACCTGAGAGCACGGGGCCACACAGGGCGCCACGGCTGCTGCCTCGGGGGATGCGGCTCCCCTGGAGGCCCCCACAGTGCTGGCTCAGCTGCACATGCTTCCTCTTCAGTTCTCTCTACCTCAGTGGAGTCTGGTGCTGACCCCTTAGGGCAGAATGGGGGACTTAGGGGAAACGAAGCCCTCTTGCAGAGGAGAAGCCAGCAGCTTGTGTGGACGTGTCCAGGGACTGTGTGGGGAAAGTCACACATGGGGCAGAGGAGCCTGAGGCCGCCTTCAGCGGTGGCTGAGGTGAGCAGGAAGTCAGAGAAGGCTGGGGGGGTGCTCGCAGTGTTGGAGTACTGGTTTGATGTCACTTCACTGCACCTGCCATGTGCTGTGCTCAGGGCTATGCAATTTCACATATAAAATCCCATGCCATCCTCATAATAACTATAAGCTGCTGATGCTATTAACATCCTCATTCTAGAGATGAGAAAACTGACTCAGAGAGATAAAGTAAGTTGCCCAAGGTCACACAGCTGGTAAGTAGCAGAGTCAGGATTTGGGCCCAGGTCTGCCTGTTCTCCATTCCATGTCTTCTCAGCAGTCATCCTGAAGCCCAAGAAAGCTGAAGCTCCCAGAAGCATGTGGCTTAGCTAGGCTGCTTGAAGGGGACCCTGGGGTGGGACAGCTAGCCTCACCCTGAAAGCCTGCCTTGTGACCAGTCCTGTCTGAATTTCTCAGAAGCACTGGCTCTTTCAGAATCACTGAAAGAGTCACCTTTGCACCCTGCCCAGAAGCCTTTCTGTGGACCTTCCCTGTCAGGGAAAGGGGGACAATTCCTCTGCCCAGGGCTGGGCTGGCTTTCCACTGGGCGTGTCTTCTAAATAAAGATATTGCTGGATTGATTAAATACATTAAGAAAGAAAGGCAGGAAGGAAGATCTTTGATGTGCTCTAAGAGAACCAGCTCTTGCCAAGCAGCTTCCCTCCTGCTCAGGATACCCTCTGACATATAAGAGTTCCTTGTTCATCACAAAGCTGATCTGCTCTTGGAGTCAGGGCCCTTAAGACCCGTGCTGGGAAATGGGTTCCCCTGCATTCTGGTTGGCCTGCTGATACTTGTTTAAAAGTACGTTCTTTCTGAAGTAAAAAGCTAACCTTTGCAAACAATATGGCTTCTCTCTCACTTACCAACTTTACATTTCCCTGTATGGCCCCGGAAGATGACTGGTTAGCCAGAGACGGGTAAGATTCCTCAAGGGAGGAACAACCTAAGACAGGCACAGTCGCAGGGGGGCCATCAGGTGAGAATTTGGGGATCAACAGAGGTGAGGCTCAGAACCTCACCCCCCCTGCTTTGAGAGAAATCTTCTGCATCCGTGGATGTCTTGCTGCCCTTGTCTAGCCTGGATTAATACTTAGTCCATAGGCACACACCTGATCATCTGATCATCTACATTTGCCTTCTTACAGCACTAAACTATGTTTTCTACCTTTATCTTGCATCTACCTACCACTTCAGCATTTTATTAAAAATAAAAATAATAATAATAATAGGAGAAATGTGGGATCAACATATAAATCAAGTACAAAAATCAAATGAATATTCATATTTGACCTGATGGTTTATAGGTCATATTGCATGATCAAAACCGAAAGTTTCTGTGATGAATGCCCTTGTACTGTTCACCATGTAAGAATTTATTCACTCTGTAAGAATTCGTTCACCATGTAAGAACTTGTTCGTTATGCTTCAGAAGATTGGAGACTGACGAGAATTAGGCTTGAGATGGATTAATGATTGTACATTGAGCATTGACCCCCCTATACTGAATTTTATTGTTGTTAACAACCATTTGATCAATAAATATGAGAGATGCCCTCTCAAAAAAAAAAAAAAAAAAAAAAGTACGTTCTTTCTTTGATTTTACCTGAAGAGTGTGTGTGTGTGTGTGTAGGACTGGAAATGGGGTGGTTTAGAACTCAAAGGAGTAGAAGTTGAAAGACTCAAGGCCCCTCACATATGGACAGGATGGCAGCCCTCTAGGTATGTCTACTACCACTCTGCACTCTCTACCACCAATCCTGTGAGCAGAAAACATCTCCATCCTCCCCTCAGAGGCCTTCCTGAAACAGACTCAACCATTCCTCAACCCTCAAGTCTGCCTCAGTATCAGAGACAAGGTGATAGAATAAAAGAGCAAGGAACTAGGAGTCAGGAGGCATGGATTTGAGTCCCAGCTCTGCAGTTTAGTGATCGTTGGGAAGTTGCTTAATCTCTCTTAGCCTCAGTGCTCCAAACTGAACTCTGAAAGGGCAAGTGCCTGCCACATAGGAGGCCCTTAATAAATGATTGAGGTATCAAACACAGTGCTTATAACCTGCTATCATAAGGCACTAAATTTCACAGAAATACCTGCAGCATTCACTGGCATATCATCCTGGTGTGAAAGAAGAGAAACTTTTGGGTTGCAATGGAGGACTGCTTGTTAGTGGAAAAATCCAGTGCCTTAGGCTTTATGAGCCTTCAGAGGGAAGCCAAAAGTGGGCTGTGCAAGGCAGGGACACTGAGTTAGGTATTGTTCTAGAAATATAATGAATAGGTCACACATCAATGCATCATTTCTTGGTCCAGACTTTGTGTTAGACCCTTGGAGATGTGGACGTGAATGAAGCAGGCACTCTCCCTCAAGAGGCTCACAGTCCAGTGGCAAAGGTGAAGAAGAGAGCGAATTAGCCTACAGTGTGATTAGGGCTCTAACAAGAGATTAACAAAGAATTGCAGAGCTTTGCCGATTTTTCTGGAATCCCCTCAGAGGAGATGACATTTGAGTTAAAGGTAAAAGGGTGTCTAGGTGATGTCTAGACAGAGAAGCGTTGTTAAAAAAACTTCCAGGCAGGGGAAACATGTACAAAGTCAGAAAAACACATCTGAGAAATTTTCCTCAATTTTATGTAGCTGGAATATTGAGCAGAATGATCACAGTCAAGGGCTAAGAACAGCTAATATTTATTGAGCACTTACCCCATGCTGGGCAATGTGCAAAGGGGGCATTGCATTCATTATCTAATTTAATCCCATCAATACTATTAGTGTCCCCATTTTACAGAGAGGAAACTGAAGCTTGGGTTAGGTAATGTGCCTGCAAGCACATATCTAGATGATGGAAGAAACAGGAGTCAAACCTGAGTAAAACTGACTTCAACCCCAGAGTTCAGAATATAGGCTCAGCCTCTGTCATGAAGAGCCTTGAATGTGGAGCTAAGATGTTTGAATACAAGTGTGGGCGGACATGTCCACCTCTATTGTAATATGGGCACAATCCATGGCTCCCCGGCCACACAGCTGAGGGAGCTGAGACTAGTGTGAGGGCGACAGTGACAGTCACACCTGCCTACATGAAGTAGCTATGAGAACCCTCGTTCCAGTTGCACGTACATATGCTGTCCTTGCCTGGCCGCAGGTGCCTTGCTTCTCAGTTTGCCCTGGGAAATGGGGAGGAAGACATGTCACCAGCTTTCATTTCTCTTATATTGCAGCATCTTTGCCTTAGGATCAGTATGAGCCCCCTGGGAGGAGGGACCAGCTACGGAACAGCCCCCATGCTCTGCTTAGACCTCTCCTCTCACCTCTCCAGGGTCTGAACAATCTTGTGCTTTTTCCCTTTAGGGTGAATTCCTTCCCTGAAGACTCCAGGGCTCCTCATGCCAGTAGGTTCTCAGCAGAGAGGTGCTCCAAGTCTAGTGCTCTCTAGTTACTAGGGTAACCACAGCATGGCCTCAAGCAGGGCCCCTCCAGCTATGTTTGTCTTTATGTCCACGTCTGCCCACTGAGAAATGGGTTCATTTCTCACACTGAATGCATTTCCATCAGCTTTATTGTGAGGACCAATTAGATGCTTTATTGTATGAATCATCTTAAGGCCATGCATTCTCCACAGGGGCAATATCACCCCAAGGCGATGAAAATTGGTTCTTGGTTATGTGCGTTATACATAAAGCACAGACAGACATGTAAGCCGATATACAGTACACCTGTGGTAATTACATTTCCTGGGAGGGCATTAGGGGAAAATGCCTAAACGGCTACTTGGGGGCAATAATGAAAAAGGTAGAGAAATGCTCTTATGACCCTAAAATAAAAGGAACATTTACATCAATTACAAATATCCTTTCTATGTGATTATCTTTCTGTCCATGCTTAATAGATTTCTGTGCACTAAATATTAGTAAAAACAAAATGAATGGTGAAGACCTGTTAAAGACTGTTTCCGAATGTGTCTGCAAGTGTTCACCATTTCGAGGAAGTCTCTTATACAGGCTATATTTGGGGTACTTCATATATTTGGAACTCTGTGCTCTTTTTTACAAAAACATAGAAATTCCCCAAATCGTTTTAATGGCACTGGTTAACATCACATCTTTAAACATCTGTGATCAATTAGCTTTTGACTATTGGCTAATTATATTCATTAAAATATATCCAAGAGACAAATATTACAGTTAAATATAATTCAATTAATACTATGATTGAAATATTTTAATTTTAAATTAATCCAGGGTACTCATGGGAGGAATATTTATTATTTTATTTGCTATGCACAGTTTACAAAGAGCTTTAACATAATCTCCATTTTCTAATTGTGTTGCTCCCTTGACCCTAACAAGGGCCATGTGAAATTACTGTTGTTGTTTTACCATTTTTATTTTAGAGATAAGGTAACTAAGGCTCAGTCAGCTTAAAAGATTTGCTGGAGAGACTTAGCTGCAAATAGTATGTATTAGTCAGCTCAGACTGCCTAATTAATAATAAAATTCCAAAGACTGGATGGTGTAGGGATCAAAGTTGTTTTTCCTATTATCCTCTTAGATGCTTGGATTGGGCCCTGCCAAGGGCACTGACAAAAGACAGATTAACAAGATTAAAAGAGAAGTTTATGGGCACTGTGTGCTCAGAGATGAGTAACTCAAAGGCTTGGCTGGAATTTGAGCCTATATAGCACCTTCGCAAAGAAACAGTACATTTTCAGAGAAGTAACGAGACAGGAAAAGACCCTGAAGTGTGTAGGCCCAGCAAACTAACCGGACATAAAGGCTGGTCAGTAAAGTTTGTCATGTGTGTTCCTCTGGCGCCATCTCCAGGCTGACAAGGCTCTAAAGTTGTCTGCTGTGATTAACTTACCCTTTTTGGTAGATAGGGGAGAAAATTTGTCCTATTTTTAGACAAATAGGAAAAGGCAAAAAACTTTTCTTCTATCTGCTTCTGCTCAGGTGCCCTCAACTCAAAATAATCCTTATGCCAAAGTGATGTATGCCAAGCTCTGGGCCTACACACTCAGAATCTGCCACCCTACAGGGGCTTAAACAACAGAAATTTGTTCTCACAGTTCTGGAGGCCGGAAGTCCCAAAGCAAGGTACCATCAGTGTCTGGTGAGGCCCCTCTTCCTGGCTTATATGGCTGCCTTCTTGTTAATTCTTCACCCGGCCTTTCTTTTATGTACACATGGGGAAAGAAAAACATCTCTGGTGTCTCTTCCTCTTTTATAATCTCACCAATACTATTAAGTTAGGGTCCCTTCTGTATGGCCTCATTGAACCTTAGTTACCTCCCTAAAGGTCCTGTCTGCAAAGAGAGTCACATCAGGGTTAGGGCTTCAACATATCCGTTTTGCGGGGACATAATTCCATCCATAATAGGGTGGCACTGGGATTTATGCTTCTCGCTTCTGACACCCAAATCCCTCTATTTTGGTCCCATCACATGACCCCTCCACCTGCCAGCATCTGTCCCCTGATCCCAAGCCAGACCACTGGCAGAGAGCCTAGAGTATGCAGGCCACCAGCTTATGCTGGGGTGACCGCTAGAGCTGGGAGCACGGTAGGCACCGTCTGCATGAGGGAGTGGAAGTGCAGTGGGAGAGGCAAGGTTTTCCTCCCTACGGCCATTGCCTTACTTCAGGCATTCATTATCTCTTTCCTTGACTACTGTAAGAGTCCTATCTCTGCCTCTAGCCTTGTTCCATTCTATTCCATCCCCCAACAGACAACAGAATCCTTTTCCTAAAATGCAAGTTTAATCATCTTTTTACCCCGCCTAAAACTATTCAGTGCTTCTCAACATCTAGGTAAAGTCTAATTCATTAACTGTGCATTTAAGAGCCTTCATGACCTTGGCCAGGACCACATGTCCTCCAACTTCATCTCCTGCACTTCTTATATTGAACATTCCAGCCACACAAAACTCCCTTACGTGCTCTCCAGCACACCTTTGAGAAAATACCTGTTCCTGTTTCAAAACCCAACTGAAATGACATTTCTTCTTGGAATCTTCCCCAGAAATCCACCCTAAAAAAAATAACCTACTCATTCTTTTGTTTCTGAAGTCAGTATAATTTGATTATAAAAGCAGTTAGCTTCTATTGGAGCAGTCTCAGTTTCTATGCCGTGTGGGCCTCATGTAGAACAGGGGCTCAGCAGACACTTGCTGAGCAAAGAAGTGGTTGTGGTGGCAGGTTCCTCACTCAGGTGGGTCTCTTCAACTTCTTTATCCCTCAACAATCAAGAAAGTCAGCTTATTCCTATGAAGACCTCCACCCTGGCTGTTCTCCATCTCTAAAGGCTAATGGGCAATCTCAAGGAACAAAACTGACCCTCATGGATATTCTGCAGGAATAGAAAATATCACCGGGAAACTGGGATTTCTCTTTGTACTTCATAAGCATCACTTCATCTCCTCCATTTGGAATAACTCCTTTTATGCCTTATATGGCAGCTCAACCCCATATAGCTTTTAGAGCTCTGGGAGTCTCTAAGACTCACAGGTATTCAGTCCTCCAGGCTTCCCTGCAGGAGGCCAAGGCCCCTGGAAGGTCCAGGTTTGACCTGGAAAGCCGAACACCAAGCCCTGGCAAAATCCCGTAAGTCAGAGTCCAGACTTGGCTCATAGCTTACCACCTGCAGCCATCTGTCTCTTGAACTAATTCGTTGGCCAACTGTTACAGCTTTTTTCCCCAGTGACCAACTGTTTAACTCAGTGGTCTATCACTTCCTTCCCTAGTTGAGATATGGGGAATCTACTGTAGATGCTGTCCCTGCCTGGCTCAGATTCTACCCTTCAATCCCTCTCCTTCCTTTTTCTCCTGGAGCAAAGCCACCTTCAGTGCTGACCCTGGGAGAGAAAGAACTCAGTGTACCCTAAAAACTCAGCTGCTTATTGTAGAAGGGAAGGATTGCAGTCTGTAACAAAGTCACCTTTACTCATACACACATATCATCCTGAAGATTATTAAAACAGTTCTTCATTTTAGCATCAAGAGATTGCTCCAGCCTATACTGAATCCACAGGGTGGTGAAGGCTCACGCATGGCATCTCCACCCTAACTTGCCCTATTCACTTCTATTGTTGGCATGATGCCTTTATAGGACTCTCAGAGTGCTCCATATGGTCATTCAGTAACATTACCAAACCTTCTTCCTTATTCTCTTTTATACAGTCCACTCTACATTTTATATCTTGATTTTGTGCCACTTATCACACTCTAAAAATCTTCCATGTTTGGGTACCTGATCTTCACAATTGTTATAACAATCTTTCATCAAGTGAATATAAATACATTTTATTTACTAATTATATGATGTGATCTTTCACTCTTGTATATAACTTCAATAAATGTCTTCACAAAATACAGGTTTTTATAAGTTCTTTTGGCATACTTCCTTGGGATTAATTTTCACTAATGGAGCCAGGAGGCTGAAGCAGATGAATTTCACTTTGACTCTCTCAAACCATTGTTACCCTGCTTCATATACATGGAACCAACTGTGCATAGCTGCCTATGTTAGAGCAAGATCACCCGCATTAAGGGCTCTGACTTCCTGTTTATCTTCACTAATTAAATATGTATAAAATATTATTTTAAGTTCCATCTCAATTTCTATTTAAGTCATGGCCACTACGTTCAAAGTACATCTTCTCATTAAGGTGAACTCATGATTTCTTAAGCACTGCTATCTAAACTGCTATTCCCAGGTTCTTCCAAATCCTACCATTTCAGCTTTGGCTGGAGACCCCTTTGGCCTCTGGGAATGTGACATCCTGCAACTGGCTCGTGGGGGTCCTTTCCTGGCTCCCCCTCTCCTCTTTCCTTGCCTTGCCTACACAGGTGTCTACACAGGTTGGCATCTCTCCAGAGTGTTCATCAGCCCTGCCATGTGAGTTATGTCTAATTCTGCATTTCCTTCCCTAGAAACATGTTTTGGCTTTTTGTTCCAAATGCTCAGTATTACTGTTCTAGTCCAACAATGCTGTTGGAGCCCAAAATGGTTTGGAAAATTTTATTTGGAAATTGTTTCAAAGCCATTGGCACGTTCTTTTGAATATCCTTATTGGTGGCAAAACTTGGTGTTTAGAAGGTAGATCTGTTGGTTGGTTTGTTTGGAAAGGAAACTGGTATCCTTCATATGCTTTCCCTATCAGACAGGATCCTGTCAGAAGCCAGAAACCACACCGTTATTTCAGCAGAGAGAATTTAACAGAGAAAGAACTGTTTCCCAGACAGAAGAGAACCAGAGACAGGCAAAAATGATATAATGAGGGATCACAAAGGTTGTAGCTTCAGGAAGCAGCTGCCTCTTCTAGAAGACATGCTGGGATTGCTGAAACTTAGAAGCTTCTAGAAGGGGTCGTCTAGGGAGGAGGTGTGTTCAGATGGAACTGGTGCTGGAGCTTGGGGCCTGGAGAAGAGGCTAGTAGGAGCTGGGATTATGTCACTAAGGAGGAAGTGCCAGCAGCTGGTTCTGTGTTTTTGAGAGCGCACAACGTGGTTGGTGCTAAGTGTGTAGAACTGTTACTGACTAGATCCACCTGGCACTGCTGGAAGCAGCGGCTCCTGCAGGGTGAAGGCATGTTGCTGGGGCAACACTGATAGGAGTAGGGAGCATACACAGGAGATAGTCTCCATCCCTGCCTCCAACCCTCCAGCTCCCTGTGGCATCCCTGAGAGGCAGAGCCCACCAGGAGCCAGCTGGCAAAGGAAAGCTGTTTGCAGAAGCTCAGCCCCAGCAACTGAGTAGAGTGTGGAGGAGGGGAAAATGGGAGCCAAGAACCAACGGCTTCACAGCCAGCAACCCCCCAGGTACCAGGCGCTCTGTAAGCATTTTCAAATATGAGCTCTCCTTTAGTTCTTGTACACCTGTGTGACTGAGGCCCTCTTGCCCTGTTTTATGGAGGAGGAAGTGAAGGGCCAGGGAGAGTAGGTAATAATTATGGCACTAGAATGGCACACATCTTTCTGTTCACTGCTTGTTCCACTGAAAGTGCTGAAGTTGAGCTCACTTTGGGATGACAAGGGGGCTATTATGAGTGAAAATGAGAGGAGAGAAAGGAAAGAGCCAGGCAGATAGCATAAGGCCATGCCCAAGTAATATGATTCTTCCTTGTGCTCCACGCCCTGCATCTTTAGAAAATTCTATCTGATTCACGACATGTTTGAAGTGGATTTCTTGTGGAAACGTGAAGGGTCTGAACTTTGCACTGGGACAGACTTGGAAAGGAACAAGGACGGCATCTGTAGATGCAGCACAGGAGTGAGCTGAAATCTTACTGGTGGCAGAAATCTTGGGAACTTTTATGACTTCACTAGACTGTGTACTTGGTCTGTCTCTTAAGACTTGAGAGGCTCTGACATTTAAATTATACCCATTTTACAGATGGAGAATTTGAAAGTGAGAGAAGTTAGGTAACATGACAAGATCACAAAGCTATTAAATTGTGAAACTTGGATTTGGACTCAGTTCTGATTCCCCCAAATGGTTTGTCTCCCAAATGAAATGGACAGGAGAAGCTACAATAGTACTATTACCTACCATTTATTCAATGCTGATTACATTTTTGGAAATATGCTAAGTGCTTATTTTGTTTAATCCTCATAATTTTATGAGTTAGATACTATTACACCTGTTTTACAGATAAAAAAACCGAGGCTGCCAGGCTTAACAACATTCCCTGGTCCTAGCCACCAACAAGCGGAGCTGGAATCCCCATCTGGGTCCAATAGACCCCAAATATTGTTTACTCAACCAGTGCTTCTCGAACTCTAACGTGCCTGAGAACCACTCAGGAATCCTGTTAAATGCAGATTCCCATTCAGTAGATACAGGGTGGGATCTGAGGTGCTGTATGTCTCATAAGCTTCCTAGTAATACTGATATTACGGGTCCATGAACTTCTTTTTGAATGACAGGCTCCTAACGATGGCATCACACTGCCTCCCTGTCCAGCCAAACCCACCCATGTGTTTTCCCATTAGCTCATCATCAAGACCCCAGAAGGCCTCTTGGTCCAGTTCAGTTGTGATATGATACCCAGAGCTCATCCTTCTTGCTCTTTCCTTCCTCAAAAATTTTTCGTAGTAAAGTAACTAACCAAACAAATCCATCATATGGCAGATCATTAAGGAACACATGATTTTTGCCCCCACATGACTCAATTCAATCAACGAAGCTGTCATTAAAATCCATGACTATGTCAAGAAAATTAGTTTCAGGTGTTGGATTGTTTTGGTTCTAGAATAATCTCTATATTTTAATGAGGGGTATTTGAAATATCATCACTCTTCTCCCCATCAGGGGCTTACAGCTCAGGGTCTGGAAGAAGTCTGAATTATTGGGGGTCAGCAGGATGTTTACAGGAAGCAATTAACAACAGCTCATTATTGTCTCTTTCTGTTGCCCTGAGATCTGCTTATTGAGGATGCTTTCAGTGAGCACCAAAGCGTTTCTTTGGGGATAGAGAAGCAAATGGAGCTTATGAAAAGTGCTGACAACTTCATAAAGAGACCCAAAGACTGCTAACCATCTCTCGCTGATACTGTCTGCCAATAAAATGGAGAGCTCAAAGGAAGATTCATTTTCCCTTTCTAACATAGAACATTTATTTTGCAAATAATGGATTAAAAAAACATTTTATTCCAAGAGGTAGATGGGCAGTGGGGGGCGGGGGGAGGAGATTAATAATTTTAAATAATAGCTGACATGTTTTCCCATTGCCATCCCTCCAATTTTTATTTCCTAATTTATCTTAAACTAGACCTGAGCATTCTCAGCTCTCACCATTGCAATGAGAATATAAATAAATAATTTTTTTTGTTTTTGTTTTGGAGCTTTAAGATGAGTCTGAACTTCAACAATATGTTTGGAAAAATAATTATAGAGTAAGTTACCTCCCCTCCACACAGGGGAGCTAAAAGTGGGTGGAAGCATTAAGGAAGAAACTTGGGAAAGAAACAAAGTTCATTTCTGGCAGGGGTGTCTGAGAAGGGGGCTAAGGGGCTTATTTTGTTTCCATCCATGAGTTGACACCCTAGGGTAAGGGAGGGAAACAATAGAAATTGAAATAATAGTCCTGCTTGGCATTCAGTGTGTTCCTGCCTATAAGAAGGTTCTGGGGACTTCTGTATCTTTTCAAGCATCTTTTTTATATCTTTCTATTTTCCATGTTTTGTGTTTCAGTAGTTCAGTCATTTTCATTATTGAATGACATTCTTTTGTATGAATATGCATAGTAATGTTTCTCCTTTCATGTTGATGGACCTTGGGTTATTTCCAGGTTTTGTTATGAATGGTGCTGATATGAACAGTCATGTACAGCTCTTTTTAAAATAAAGTTTTATTTTGTAGTAGTTTTAAATTTACAGAGAAGCTGTTTAGGTAATAAAGTTCCTATATATCACCACATCCAATTTCCTCAATTATTAACATCTTATATCATGCATTTCTCACATTTAAGGAACCAATATTAACACATTATTATCAACTAAAGATCATAACTTCATTCAGATTTCCTTCATTTTTTACCTAGTGTCCTTTTTCTGTTACAGCATCACATCCGGGATACCATATACATTAAGTCGTAATGTGTCCTAGGCTCCTCCTGGCTGTGACAGTTTCTCAGACTTAACCTTGTTTTTTATGACTTTGACAATTTTGAGAAGTACTGATTAGATATTTTATGAAACGTACCTTACCTGGAATGTGTCTGATGTTTTTCTCTTGATCAGACTAGGGTTATGGGTTTCAGAGAGGAAGATCCCAGACATAAAGTGCTGTTCTCATCATGTCATATCAAATGTACGTATCACCAATATTTGGTAGGGATTTTTCAATAATTTTTCTGCATATTTTGAGATCCTTGTAGTTTTTCCCATACACTTTATTGATGTGGTGGATTGCATTAATTGATTTTCAGATGTTGAATCAACCTTACATTCCTTGGATAAACTCCACTGAGTAATAATATATTATCCTTTTTATATATTCCTAGATATAACTTGCTAGTATTTGAGGATTTTGTGTCTATGTTTATGAGTTATATTGTTATTTTATTTTTTAGAATATCTTTGGTTTTTGTTATTAGAACAATGCTGTCCTCATAAAATGAGCTGAGAGGTGTTCTGTTTTCTGAAAGAAATTGTATAAGATTGGTATCATATCTTCCTTAAATGTCTGATAGGATTAACCAGTGAAGCATCTGGCTTGGAATTTTATTTGTTAAGTTTTTAACTACAAGCTCTATTTCCTTAGTAGATATATGGCCATTTGGGTTTTTAACTTCTTCTTGAGTTGGTTTTAGTATGTTCTGTTTTGCAAGCAATTTGTCCATTTCATCTAAGGTATCAAATTTTTTGGCATAAATGTGGTCATAATATTTCCTTGTTATATTTTGAATGTAAATAGGAGCTCTACTGATATCTCCAGTTTCATATTTTATATTGGCAATTTGAATTCTCTTTATTTCCTATCAGAGATTTATCAACTTTAATGATAAATCAAAGAATTAGCTTTTGGCTTTGTTAATTTTTCCTAATGTTCATCTATTTTCCATTTTACTTACTTCTGCTTTAATCTTTATTATTTCCTTCCTACCTCTTCCCTTGGGTTTACCTTTCCCCCACCACCTAGCTTCTTTAGGTGAAGATACTGAATTTTTTATTTCAAGCTTTTTTTCTTTTCTATTTCAGTCATTAAAGCTACAAATTTCACTCTAAGCACTTTTTTTGCTGCATCTTACATGTTCAAATATGTTGCATTTTAATTATCATTCAAACATTTCCCCAGTTCCTCTTGTGACTCTTCTTTGACACATGGATTATTTATACATTTATTATTTAATTTCTAAATATTTGGAGAGATTTTATAGACAATTTATTGTTACTGATTTGTATTTGGTTTTTTGCCTGTTGCAGCCAGAGTCCATACTTGATAAGATTCCAATCTCTTAAAATTCATTGCAAATTATTTTCTGTTCTTGCCATTTCTCCTATAAAAGTGGTAAAATATATTTTCCTGCCCTTTTAAGTTGACTATACGACTTGCTTCAGACAATACAATGAGGTGGAAGGGATGGCAATCTAGCACAAAGCCTAGGCACAATAGGCCCTGTGTATTTCCAGTTGCCTTGGGGAGGTTTTGCCATCCCCATCAGAAGGCCATACCAGGCTAGCCTGCAGGCTCTGGAGGAAGATGCGAGGCACAATGAGTAAAGCCTAGCCTTAATCCGTCTAGTCCTGTCAACCTTTAGATCTATGATCAAAAATAAGTAACTGCTGCTGTTTTAAGCCCCCGAGAGTTTTGAATGATTTGTTATATGACAAGAATTAATTGATACAGCCACTTTCCATGACAGGGCATTGAATGGATACTCAAGGCTTAGCCAGCTGGTCTGTATCCATTCCAGTAGGCTTCCCTGCTCTCTTGGGCTGAAGCACTTCAGGCCTTTGTTCCCTCCCTTCCAGCTCTTCTCATTTCTTTTCTTCCCTTGGAACAATGACAATAAACATCAATTAGGGCATCAGCCTGAGAAGCGTACTTATGGATTTGTCCTGACACAATCCCTCTTGAAATAGCTCAGGCATGCTGGGTGCACATCAGGCCAGAAACTGCACAGTGCTGGGGGAAGGGCAGCATAACTGGGGTGTTGAGACTGAACCTGACCAGTCTGTTTTCTTCAGGGACTGCCCATGGCCATATGGAGTAGAGTGCCTCCACTACTAGGCAGCACCTTTGTATTGACTGCCAACATTCACCTATACTTCTGGACTCTACTAACTTCAGCGTGTCATTCCCTTCCTATGTTGAAACATGACTACCTTCAGTCGGCTAAGAATGAGGTTTCTGGGACTGGCTCTACATTCTGTCAGTCTCCCTTTCTTTTTTCTGGAATCTCCAATTTGGTAGGGAGGAAGGGGGACAGCAGCTCCTTTTAGTTTTCCATCTTGCCTGGGACTGGAAGCTCCAAATTTTCCTGTATTTATGCTGATGTTATATGTTTGTGTATGTGCAATGTATAAGTATTTGTGTGCATATGCATGCACAAGTACATATGCACATTCTCTATTTCTATCTCTTGTTAGATAGCTAGATAGATTCATACATGCATATGTATGTATGTATACACACAGGTATATATATACATATATGCCATGGATATATGTTGCACTAATATTTATAAATTCTATATTTATTAGTCTGCTCTTGCTTTTCCTCCTGTGCCAAATCTGGAGGAAGCAGCCTGGTTCACTCTTAATTTTGTGGGGCCTGAAGCAAGAGTAAAAAGAAAGGCTTATTTACCATATGACTGAGTACTTAAATTTATAAATCAAGCTAATCAACTGTTAAATAAATGTGTCCTATCCTCCTATCCTGACAATTATATTTTCATAATAACCTGGAAGGCCAGATTCAAACCTAGAACTCTTGTATCTCTCAGAGCTCTATATCAGAAGTGGTGCTATGGGAAAAGATAGTCCTGGGTGAATGGCCTGCTCCCCTTATCTTTCTGCCCCAACTGGTATACACAGTAGCTTCTGCATTCATGCACCATTTATATCCCTTGCAAAGAGTCTTGGCCACACTTTGGATGTAGGCATGGATATTCTAATAGCACAGTCCACCCTTGGGAGAATGGAGAGGTGAGGAAGCCTGTGCAGCCCAGTTAAGTAGCTTCAGGGACATTTGGGCAGGGAACTCCAGGGTCTGGGACACCCATATTGTCATTTACGTGCAAGGGGTGGACACAAGACTTCAAGTAGGTACATCTCATTGACCGACCAAGCATTTAAGCCTATGGAGAACATAGTCAGCAGAAGAATACACATACACATTGCTAACAAAACTATAATACTAACAGTATTTAATTGAGGTATAAATCATCCTTGATCATGTGTATTACTCTTTTAATACACCAGCTGCAAATGTTCTTTTCAAATTTTTTGTATAGATATTTATAAGTAAGATTGGCTTATTTTCCTTTGGATACTTTATTAAGCTTTGGTTTAAACTTATGCTTGACCTGTAAAATTATTTGGGAAACTTTCCACTTATATATTCTGGAACATTTTGAATAATTTAGGTAGGATTATATGTTCCTTGATGGTTAAGCTAGTTAGATCATGCCTAAAATAACCAGGATCTAATATTCATTGTTATTTTTACTTTTTAATGTGGTAGATTTATGAAAAATCTCTCTAGTGTATTGTTTTCTTAACGTGTTCAGATAGTACAGTTTTCCTTGAATCAATTTTGGTAATTTATATTGTGCTGGAAAAATCATACATTTCATCTACATTTGAAAATACATTGGCAACATCTTACATGATATTTTATAATTATATTTACTATTTTTTATGACTATGGTTTTATCTATTTGTCCTGCATTTTTTCATTGTCAAACTTGCTAGAATCTTGAAATTATCATTTTTTCTGGCATTTTTTTTTGTGATTCATTTCTCTCCACATTTTCTCTTTATTGATTCCCTCATATTTCTTTTCATTTATTTTGTTGTTCTAATTTTTTTAATTGAATGCCAAGCTTATTTATGTTAAAATTTTCAAATGCAGATATCAAGGAAAGAGCAGGTGCAGGGACTGTAAATAGAAAATGAAGTCAAGGATCAGAAGGAGGACAGGACACGAGGTAGAGGGGAGAGACTGGGAACCACATGAGGAAGGACTGGGAGGCTTATGAAAGCAGCACAGAAGGTGTGAGGCCTGTTGTCAGGGTGACACATTATAAAGCATTGCCATCAGGACACCCTGCCTCCACAGGACCTCCATCCAACTCCTGTCTCCATTTTGGCCTTGAGCACATCATGAGGAGCTTGCCAAGTACCCAACAGAAATCCAGAGTCACAATGTCTACTGCAGTTTTGATCCAAAAATTTTAGTTTCATAGCCCAATAAAATAAGAAGAAAATTCAATGGGGACAAACATAAGGTTGCCAATTTTTATTTTGTCAAGGAAGGAGATTAAACATACACCTACAACCATTTATTAGCATAGTGATCACACCGGATTTAGGATATTTTAAATACAAAAGAAAGTAGGTCAAAATAAAAAGTTTAATAATACAGAATAACAGTTTTATTCAATTTGCAATGTGGTTTGCAGAATTTCAGCCCTAACATCACAAAGCAGAGTCTAGAAAGGTGGGTTTGAAGCTGAGTAATAATTTAGTAACCAGCTTGCTTGCTAGGCATGGGAGAAACATGGTGAGCCACACTTACTTTAGGTTTAGGCAAATGTTGTACTCTATAAGTAAGCATGAAATGGAGCTTGAAAGCCTATCACAGTGACTGTAACTCAGCTTTGCTTTTTAACAATCCTTAAAAACAATGATGAACCAATAGCCCTAAGTACCTAGCAGTAGCAAATGTCAATTCACTCAGGAAGGAGATATGATTATGTATGTCACAAATCATTACCACAAGCAATATTGTAAGGACAGCATCCTGGGATGGATAAAAACTAGTCAGAAATAGAAGAAGACCAAACAATAAGAATGACAACCATCAAAGGCAGAACAAATAGGTCTTCATGTATTGAAATAATCAGATATAGACTTTAAAATAATGAATATAGTATTCAGGGAGATAAAATACAATGTCTAGAATTTTAGCAGAGAACTGGAAACTACTTTTAAAAAAGAACCAAATATATATCCTAGATATCAAACCAATATTAATGACTCAATGAATGGGTTAACAACCAATGAGAGAATTACTACATTTGAAAATAGGTTGAAAAGAAGCACCCAGACTGAATTGCAGAGGCAGAAGTAGGAAGAGCACAGAGTAGATGTAAGAGGGAAAGTGGTATAGGAATATCTTATGTAGTCCTAATACTTGTATTATTAACATTCCAGTAAGCAGAGGAGGGAGGGAAGGAGGGAGAGAGAGGAAGATACGGAGAGAATGGGGAAGAAGCAATATTTGAAGAGATAGTAGTTGTGAATTTCCAAAACAGATAAGAGATATGAATCCAGTGTTTTAAGATTCCCTAGGAATACCTTGCAGGATAAATAAGAAGAATTCCATATTTAAGTACATCAAAAAAAAAAGATGCTGAAAACCAAAGGCAAGGAAATAATCTTAAAATCAGAAACAGAACAAAGACATTATCTGGAGGGACACAACTATAAGATTAACAACTGACAAATCAACAGAAAGAATAGAAGCCATTAAACAGTGGAACAAGAGCTTCAAAGTGTGAATCTTAGAGTTTTGTATTCATCAAAAACATCTTTCAAGCATATACATGAAATAAAGTCATTTTCATACAATGTAAGTGGGGAAAATTCATAACCAGTAATCCTGAATTAAACAAAATAATAAAGGGCAGAAGGAAATAGCGGTTGGTAATGTAGGAAGGAATAGAGAGCAATAAAAAAATATCAAAAATATTTACTATATAAAACCACTTCAAGTATTTGCTGTTTAACAGTGTCTAAATTCAAGTTATAAATTATATGATAAAGAGCACATAAATCAGGAGGTAAATAGAGTTGAAAGGTTGTAAGAGCTTTACATTGTCCAAGAAGAAGATAAAAACAGCAAATAATATTAGGTTTGATAAGGTCATAAACCATGATGTAATCTCTAGGGTAACCACTAAAAGAATTATAAAACAGCATTTGATGTCCTAGTTAATTGAAAAGAAAAATTGGACAATTACAAATTTCTCAAGAGAAAATAGGAAAAGAGAAAAAAAAGAAGATAGAATATGTGGGACAAAGTAAACGTAAATAATAAAATAATAAAATCCCCCCAGTATTGGTAATAATAAAAGAAATGGACTAAACACTCTGATTAAAAAATCAAGGATTACTAGACTTGATTAAAAACTCATGTCTTAGATGAGACAGAAATAGCATTGAGGTCATTTTCATAGGTATCAGATGTCAGGCTTTCACCATATCTTTTTGGGGGACACAACACAATACCCAACAGAAATACATGCACATATGTACCTTGAGACACATGGGAGAATATACATAACAACATTATTTGTCATCACCCAAAACTGAAAACATGTCTTATCAATAAATTATGGTGGTATAAGTCATACAATAAAATACTATACAGTAATTAAAATGAATAAATTGTAACTATACAATATTTATCTCTTAAACATTAAGTTAAAGAAGCTAGACACAGAATGCATACTGCATGAATCCGTTTATTGAACGTTAAAAAAAACAGGCATAGTTAAACTTTACTATTTGAGGATATAGGCATAGGTGGTTAAACTAAAAAGAAATTCAAGAAAATTATTATTATAAAAGTCAGGGTTCTAGGGAAGGGGCTACAATTGGGAAGGGGCATGAGGGGGACTCCTGGGTGATGACAGGATTCTATTTCTTGACCTGGATGCTAGTTACAAAATGTATATTTTGTAATAAGTCATTTGGTCATATATCCAAATTTTGTTTACTTTTCTGTGTGTTTTATTTCTCATGTGTGTGTGCATGCATGCACATTAAAAAAAAGAAGGAATGAAGAGTCCAGAATGTTAGTGGATTTGAGGCCAGCTGGGTTACATTTACAATCAAATGAGCCAAATCACAGAAAGTGCAATTAAGTTTATTAGAAACAACCTTTTGTTCTCAATTCTGTTTACTAACCTGAATGGGTGTGACCCTGCCTGCAATATCTCCTGAATGTAGTTTTGAAAATGTTAATTTATTTAATAGTGTGTTTTTGAAAACCTACAATGTGCTGGACACTGTGATTTGTTTTTCCCTGAATTGTGGTTTTGGAGTCCAGAGGGCATACAGACAATTTTGATTTGAATAGCTACCAATCTCAAATTTCTACAGGGTGAGAATCTCATCCCTCACACCACCCCCACTGTTGCCCACACTCTAGTTGGAATGATTAAAACTTGTGAAATACTATGTATTAAAGCAGACAGGATGTACATATTCAAAAAAATATCATGGCCATCTGAGATCAGGGTGAGAAAGGATGTTGAAAATCTGTGGCAGCCTGAGTTGGGGAATTGATGTACATGTTCTCTGAATATTTAAGTTAGATAAAGATTCTAAATCTTATTGCTTGAGTGCTGTCCAAAAACTCTAAGTGCCAGCCCCACTGTTTCCTTCTTTTTTTAGAAATACAGATGTCATCAAATCTCATAATGACAGCTATTAACCCAGCACATTAGACTAAAAAGAAACTTAAGGCACTTATTGATTTTTAAGCTTTTATTATCTTCCATGCCTGACTTAAAAGACATTGCATATAATGTTACTGTCTTATTTAATTGTATGTTTGGGGCTAATGGATCTGTAAAATATGCCAAAAGTAAGTTTCCAGGTCTGGCTTGCCCAGTCATAAGTAAATCCATGTTGAAGTGGTGAAGTGCCAAGACTCCAATCAACTTGTCTTCATAGTCTTTCTCCCTTTTGAGAAGCCATGAGCTTTAGGAGGGCAAGGACAATGTTCTTTCCCTTACCAATCTGTACTCAGTACCTGGCACAATGTTAAGCATGTAGGGAACACCAAATAGTTGTTGATTTGCTGACTGAGAAAAAATGAGTAAATAGTTGGCAAAACACATTTACCTAAAATTAGCAATCATATTCCAGAATAGTTCCATTTAAATTGTATTTAAACAAACAAACAAAAAAAAGGCACTGACTTTGGACTTTCATTCATTTCATCAACTAATTTTTATTGAATGTCTATACAGTTCTTAGGAACACATAGTACTTTGAGTGATAAGAGGTAGGGAAAAAATATCAAAAAATGGTAGAAAGTATTGGGAGAAATTTTTAAATAGAGGGATCAAGGAAGGGCTCACTGAGTTGATGTTTGAGTAAAGATCTAAAGGAGGTGAGAGGATGAGAGGATAGAAGGAGGGAAGGAGGTAGGGTACATATGAAAAAACAGCATTTTAGGCAAAGAGAAAAGCATGTGTAATGGCCCTGAGGCAGAGAAGCCTGGGAGGAAAAGCAAGGAAAAACTGTAGCTGGAGAAAAATGAGAAAAGGAGAACAATAGGAGGTAAGGTCAGACAGGTAACTGGTCCAATCTATGCGGGCCTATAAGCCAATGGTCTTTACTAATAGTGAGATAAGAACCTATTGGATGATTCTGAGCAAAGATTGGGAAGACCTGACTTGCTTTTTAAAAGGATCATTTTGATAGTTTCATTGGAATTAACAAATATAAATTTGATGGTTTTATTGGAAACAAACATAAACACACGTCAAGAGCAGAAACAGATTTTTTAAAAAAATACATGAAGGTGAGAGGATTAAAGATGGCAGTGTGAGAGGCTTCCTCCTAAAACCACATATATATATGAAAATACAATTAATACAACTAATCCTGAAAGAGCAATAGGAAAGAGGACTGTGCATACACCTTTAGAAAAGAGCAGACCTCACAGAACAGGATAACATACCAAAGCTGTGGCCCAGCTGGACCCAAGCCCTTCCCCCACCCCAGCTCACCCAGCGGGAGGAAGAAAAATGGAGCAGGGAGGGAATGGAGGCCTGGGACTGCTGAATACCTAACTCCAGAGATCTTCTCTGGGAGCACAAACCTACATTTCATGGTGCTTGCATGATACTCTTGAGATTAGGGGATTGGAAAGCTAAGACAGGAGGAATTCCTGGAGGGACTGAGATTCCAGCCACTTGTGGAAAGCAGGGATCCATATCTGGCTGCTCTGGGACAAAAGAAAGGTGGGCAGTCTGAGAGACTTCCTAATGAGGAAGCCCTTAGCAAGAGGGCTGCTAAAAGGGCAAGGATTGCACAGAGCTTATTGCTCAGGAGAAAGGACAGGTAGACAAAATTGTCCAGGTGTACTCTGCCCAGCAGGTTGGGAGCTTTCATGATCTTCAGTTGTTCCAGGTACCTGGCTGGCTACACAGCTCCAAGAACCCCCTCCATGATATGCAGCCTATTGCACCTTTCTCCCAGCCAGCTCCACCTGACTCGCAAACCGGCAAACTCTACCCTGGTGTTAGGCCAGCCAGAGGGAAGATCTGTCTACAGCAACTACAAATGCAAAGCATAGAGGCTTATACCTGTGTGCTGGGCCCACTGGTTCAGACAGTGGAGATAGGCATAGGAGCCAGGAAGCAGGAAACAGCTCTTTCCTCCCCCCAGGCATCAATACCACTTGCCCGCAACCCCCAACATTGTTTCAAGGGCTGAGCAGCTCCAGAGAGTAGAGCTTCTGGGCACTAGAGGGTGCCATATACAAATATGAAACACTGAAGAAACCTGGTTCAAAGTAAAATTAATAATACGACCCCTGAGAAAGATTTAAATGACATTGACTTCATGAAACTTCCTGAAAGGGAGTTCAAAATAAAAATCATTAACATGCTCATGGAGGCACGGAAAGATATTCAAGAACACAGGAATGAGTTCTGGTCAGAGATCCAATAGTTGAAGAGCACAATGGAGGGTATGAAAAGCAGATTAGATATGGTGGAGGAGATGATAAATGAAATAGAAACTAGAGAAGAGGAATACAAAGAAGCTGAGGCACAGAGAGAAAAAAGGATCTCTAAGAATGAAAGAATACTGAGAGACCTGTGTGATCAATCCAAATGGAACAATATTTACATTATAGGGGTACCAGAAGAAGAAGAGAGAGAAAAGGGATAGAAAGTGTCTTTAAGGAGGTAATTGCTGAAAACTTCCCCAATCTGGGGAAGGAGATAGTCTCTCAGGCCATGGAGGTGCACAGATCTCCCAACACAAGGGACCCAAGGAAGACAATGCCAAGACATATAGTAATTAAAATGACAAAGATCAAGGATAAGGACAGAGTATTAAAAGCAGCCAGAGACAGAAATAAGATCATATACAAAGGAAAGCCTATCAGGTTATCATCATACTTCTCAGCAGAAACCTTACAGGCCAGAAGGGAGTGGCATGATGTATTTAATACAATGAAGCAGAAGGGCCTCAAACTAAGATTACTTTAGCCGGAAAGATTATCATTTAAATTTGAAGGAGGGATTAAACAATTTCCAGATAAGCAAAAGCTGAGGGATTTTACCTCCCGCAAACCATCTCTACAGGCTATTTTGGAGGGACTGCTATAGATGGAAGTTTTCCTAAGGTTTGATAGCTGTCACCAGAGGTAATAAAACTACAGTAAATAAAGTAGAAGAGCTAATTACTAAGCAAATTCAAAACTAAATTAATTATACCCAAAATCAATCAAGGGATGGAAAAATAGTACAGAATGATACCTAATATATAAAGAAAGGAGAAGGAAGAAAAAGGAGGAAAAAAAAGAGAACCTTTAGATTGTGTTTGTAATAGCATATTAAGTGAGTTAAATTAGACTCTTAGATAGTCAGAAAATTAACCTTGGACCTTTGGTAACTATGAATCTAAAGCCTGCAATGGCAATAAGTACATACCTATCAATAGTCACCCTAAACGTAAATGGATGAAATGCACCAATCAAAAGCCATAGAGTCACTGAATGGGTAAAAAAGTAAGACCCATCTATATGCTGCCTACAAGAGACTCACTTTAAACCCAAAGACATACATAGACTAAAAGTGAAGGGAAAGAAAAAGATATTTCATACAACTAATAGGGAGAAAAAAGCAGGAGTTGCAGTACTTGTATCAGACAAAATAGACTTCAAAACAAAGAAAGTCACAAGAGACAAAGAAGGACATTATATAATGATAAAAGAGGTCAATCCAACAAGAAGATATAACCGTTATAAATATATATGCACCCAACACAGGAGCACCTACATATGTGAAACAAATGCTAACATAATTAAAAGGGGTAATAGAATGCAATGCATTCATTCTAGGAGAGTTCAACACTCCACTCACTCTGAAGGACAGATCAACCAGACATAAAATAAGTAAGGACACAGAGACACTGAACAATACTTTAGGACAGATGGACCTAACACACATCTACAGAACTCTCCACCCAAAAACAGCAGAATACACATTCTTCTCAAGTCCACATGGAACATTTTCAAAAATAGATCATATACTAGGCTACAAAAAGAGCCTCAGGAAATTCAAAAAGATTGAAATTGTACCAAGCAGTTTCTTAGACTGCAAATGTATGAACCTAGAAATAAATTACGCAAAGAAAATGAAAAATCCCACAAACACATGGAGGCTTCACAATATGCTCCTAAATAACCAATGGATCAATGACCAAATAAAAACAGAGATCAAGCAACTTATGGAGACAAATGACAACAATAATTCAACACCACAAACTATGTGGGATGCAGGGATGACTGTGCTGAGAGGAAAGTATATTGCAATACAGGCTTACCTCAGGAAAGAACAGTCCCATATCAACACTGTAAACACAATTAATGAAACTACAAAAAGAACAAATGAGGCCCAAAGTAGAAGGAGGGACATAATAAAGATAAGAGCAGAAATAAATAAAATTGAGAAGAATAAAACAATAGAAAGAATCAATGAAAGTAAGAGCTGGTTCTTTGAGAAAATAAACAAAGTAGATAAACCCCTAGCCAGACTTATCAAGAAAAAAAGAGTCTACTCACATAAACAGAATTAGAAATGAGAAAGGAAAAATCACTATGGACACCACAGAAATACAAAGAATTATTAGAGAATACTATGAAAAATTATATGCTAACAAACTGGATAACCTAGAAGAAATGGACAAATTTCTAGAAAAATACAATCTTCCAATTCTGACCCAGAAAGAAACAGAAAATCTGAACAGACCAATTACCAGCAACGAAATTGAACTGGTAATCAAAAACCTACCTAAGAACAAAATCCCTGGACTAGATGGCTTCACCACTAAATTTTATCAAACATTTAGTGAAGACCTAGTACCCATTGTCTTAACGTTTTCCAAAGAGTAGAAGAGCGAATACTTCCAAACTCATTCTATGAGGCCAGCATCACTCTAATACCAAAACCAGGCAAAGACACCACATAAAAAGAAAATTACACACCAATATCCCTGATGAACATAGATGCAAATATACTCAACAAAATATTAGCAAGCCAAATTCAAAAATACATCAAAAAGATCATCTATCATGATCATGTAGGATTTATTCTAGGGATGAAGGATGATACAACATTAAAAAATCCATCAACATCACCCACCACATCAACAAAAAGGAGGACAAAAACCACATGATCATTGCTGTAGATGCCGCAAAAGCATTTGACAAAATTCAACATCCATTCATGATAAAAACTCTCAACAAAATGGGTATAGAAGGCAAGTATCTCAACATAATAAAGGCCATATATGACAAACCCACAGCCAACATTATACTTAACAGCGAGAAGCTGAAAGCTTTTCCTTTAAGATTGGGAATAAGACAAGGATACCCACTCTCTCCACTCAGTAATCAGACAACACAAAGAAATAAAAGGCATCCAGACTGGCAAGGAAGAAGTTAAACTGTCCCTGTTTTCAGATGACATGATATTGTACATAAAAAAACCCCGAAAGAATCCATTCTAAAATTACTAGATCTAATATCTGAATTCTGCAAAGTTGTGGGATACAAATTAATACACAGAAATCTGTTGCATTCCTATACACTAACAATGAACTAGCACAGAGAGAAATCAGGAAAACAATTCATTCACAGTTATATCAAAAAGAATAAAATACCTAGGAATAAACCTAACCAATGAATAGAAAGACCTATATTATTAAAACTACAAGACACTCATGAGAGAAATTAAAGAAGATACCAATAAATGGAAACATATCCTGTGCTCATGGATAGGAAGAATTAATATTGTCAAAATGGCCATCCTGCCTAAAGCAATCTACAGATTCAATGCCATTCCTATCAAAATACCAACAGCATTCCTCAACGAACTAGAGAAAATCGTTCTAAAATTCATATGAACCCAAAAGACCTCTAATAGCCAAAGCAATTCTCAGAAGGAAGAATAAAGCTGGGGGGATTATGCTCCCCAACTTCAAGCTCTACTACAAAGCCACAGTAATCAAGACAATTTTGTACTGGCACAAAAACAGACCCATAAATCAATGGAACAGACTAGAGAGCACTGATATAAACACAACCATATATGTTCAATTAATATATATAAAGGAGCCATGGACATACAATGGGGAAATGACAGCCTCTTCAACAACTGGTGTTGGCAAAACCGGACAGCTACATGCAAGAGAATGAAACTGGATTATTGTCTAACCCCATATACAAAAGTAAACTCGAAATGGATCAAAGACCTGAATGTAAGTCACGAAAGCATAAAACTCTTAGAAGAAAACATAGGCAAAATCTCCTGAATATAAGCATGAGCAACTTCTTCCTGAACTCATCTCCTCAAGCAAGGGAAACAAAAGCAAAAATGAACTCATGGGACTACATCAAACCAAAAAGTTTCTGTACGGCAAAGGACACCATCAACAGAACAAAAAGGCATTCTACAGTATGGGAGAATATATTTGTAAATTGCATATCCGACAAGGGGTTAACATCCTAAATATATAAAGAACTACACACCTCAACATCCAAAAAGCAAATAACCCAATTAACAAATGGGCAGATGATATGAAGAGACAGTTCTCCAAAGAAGAAATTCAGATGGCCAACAAACACATGAAAAGATGCTCAACATCACTAATCATCAAGGAAATGCAAATTAAAACCACAATGAGATATCAACTCACACCAGTAAGGATGGCCAGCACTGAAAAGACTAAACAACAAATGCTGGCGAGGATGCAGAGAAAGGGGAACCCTCCTACACTGCTGGTGGGAATGTAAGCTAGTTCAACTATTGTGGAAAGCAATATGGAGGTTCCTCAAAAAACTAAAAATAGAAATACCATTTGACCCGGGAATCCAACTCCTTGGAATTTACCCAAAGAATACAACTTTTCAGATTCAAAAAGACATATGCACCCCTATGTTTATCACAGCACTATTTACAATAGCCAAGATGAGGAAGAAACCTAAGGGTCCATCAGTAGATGAATGGATAAAGAAGATGTGGCACATATGCACAATGGAATACTATTCGACCATAAGAAAGAAACAAATCCTACCATTTGCAATGGAGCTGGAGGATATTACGCTCAGTGAAATAAGCCAGGTGGAGAAAGACAACTGCCAAATGATTTCCCTCATTTATGGAGTATAACAACAAAACAAAACTGAAGGAATAAAATAGCAGCAGACTCAGAGACTCCAAGAGGGAATTAGTGGTTACCAAAGGGGAGGGGTTTAACAGGGGGGGAGCCAAGATGGCGGTGTGAGTAGAGTAGCGGAAATCTCCCAAAACCACATATATTTTTTTTTTTTTTTTTTGAGAGGGCATCTCTCATATTTATTGATCAAATGGTTGTTAACAACAATAAAATTCAGTATAGGGGGGTCAATGCTCAATGTACAATCATTAATCCATCTCAAGCCTAATTCTCGTCAGTCTCCAATCTTCTGAAGCATAACGAACAAGTTCTTACATGGTGAACGAATTCTTACAGAGTGAATAAATTCTTACATGGTGAACAGTACAAGGGCATTCATCACAGAAACTTTCGGCCAAAACCACATATATTTATGAAAATATAACAAAGACAACTCTTCCTAGAATAGAGACCAGAGGACACATGACAACATCCAGACCACAACCACTCCTGTGAGAACCCAGTGCCTCATGAAGGGGGTAAGTTACAAAGGGGAAGGGTTTGGGAGGTCGGGTGGGGAGGGAGGGAGAAGGGGATTGAGGGCTATTATGTTTAGTACACATGGTGTGGGGGACCATGGGGAAAACAGTGTAGCCCAGAGAAGGCAAATAGTGAATCTGTGGCATCTTACTACACTGATGGACAGTGATTGCATTGGGTTATGGGTGGGGACTTAATAATATGGGTAAATGTAACCACATTGTTATTTCATGTGAAACCTTTGTAAGAGTGTATATCAATAATACCTTAATAAAAAATTGAAAAAAGAAAGCAGAAACAAAACAGTGTATGGAAAACTGTAATTATCAGGTACATACAGTTGTAAGCAGAAGATCTGGTTTTCACCAAAGCCAAGTCAAAATTGTTCTCTCCTTTCAGGAATATATTTGATGATAGAGTAGATATAACTATAATTACACAACAGATATTTTCTTCTTTTTGATGAAAATGTGTATTTGGAAATGCATGAAATTTATACTATTGTTGCAATTTGGAAAGATGTTTTGGAATATTTAAATAAAATGAGTGATAAATTATAGACTACTGTTTTGAATGTTTTTTGAAGGATAACATTTGTCATGTTTAAATGAATGTTTTAAAGAGCTGACAGAAAATGTAGGTAAAAGTTAATGGAATATGAAGCAAATGCTGTAAAAATGAATAATGAAATCAACAGAAATTATTTTGATACTGAGAAGTGAATTGTAACTGATTTTTCAAATTACAGGGAAAGCAACTAATTCATTAAGGGAGACAAACTTAAAATAGAAATTGTAAACTTGATAATCCTGTAAATCTGTTAATCTGATTAATGAAGAGAAGTGATTAAATGAGCACATTACAAAATATATTGACATTAATGAAGAAAATATAAAACTCAAAACATGCCAACGCAATTAGATATGAACAAAAATTGGTTAAAGAGTATTGTCGATTTAGAAGTATTTAGGTTCAATCCCTGAAAGGAAAACCTGAAATGTTCTGAAATCTTACAGCTCACATATAAAAGAAACCTGATAGAGGTTTTCCCAAATTTGAAAACAAGCCTGAAAACTCACATGACATTACCAATAAAAGGGTGTGAAACTGAAAGAGATTTTTCTAGAATACCAATATTAATAATCTACTTTACACCAAACATGGTAGAGGAAAGACCCAATTGTCTTTTTATTCTTGTTATAGAAAATGAAGAGTTGATCAGAGTAGGTATTCCAAAAACGGTAGGAAAGAGTATATCAACGTATGTCATGCAGCTCTTTAATCAAAATATTATATTATATTCCTGGATTTTGTGATATTCATGGGTGTGTTGGCTTTTTAAATTTTGGATCTGGTTGTGATGTTTTTCCTCTCTTATTAAATTAATTAAACAAGGAGACCATTAGACCAGTGGCTCTAATGAGGTGGTAGCCTAGGTAACAAACCAAAATAGAACCCTGTAAATGCCTCAAGGTTAGGAAGCTGAAACCTAAGGACTACTAACCACAAGCATCAGTGAAGCTTTAAACTACGGCCAATCAAGCAATTTCCTTTCTTTGCTTCCACCTCTTCTCTGTGTGTCTTTCCCCAGCTCCTGTCTGTGGAGTGCTTCTACCCAACCACATGCAGTTTGGCACTGCCTGATTCAAATTGATTTTTGCTCAGATAAACTCTTAAATTTTTTATTATGCGTCAGTTTATCTTTTAACATTCTAAATAAATATTTACTTTATGCCTAATTTTAATGCATCTTTTTAAAAGGGGGGGCCTCCAAGTATCAGCATCAGGTCCCCCAAATGTGGATTCATTCTGATCAATAGGTCAATTTGTTATTTAATCGATATTAAAATTTGTGTATTTTAATATTAAGAATACAACTGGGTATTCATAAAGATAACAAGCATTAGATACACCAATTTGGAGTTCAGGGTAGAGGGTCAAGCTGGAGAAATAAGTTTGTGATTGATATGTTGTCCATACTCCCATGTGTATTTTTTTTCCCATACCATGAAGCAATTAACTTGATTCGCTGCAGATAGTGACTGGGTATCTCACAGGTCTGACTCAGCTCTGACATTACCTGGAGATAGTGTCAGATTCCGCAGGTTAACGGCTCTGTCCCACAAGACTGCCCTCCTCCTACTTCAGATTGATTTCCTAGAGTGGTTCTTACAACTCAGGAAATTAGTTTACTTACTGGATTACTGCATATAATAAGATAATACAATCTAGGCTGAATCATTTATTGTATCATATTCATTTTTTTTTCTAATTTTAAAATAAAATATTTTCATGGGCTCCCAAAGTATTATATAATTGTTGAAGTAAACAAATTAGCCCCAAGATGGAGTCCTTCAGTGTTACACTAATGTCAGCAAACTGAAACTTACTAAAGGTTTTTGCTCAACTCTCCCAGAAATGAAAGGCCTAGATCAACCAATCACCTTGCCTGCTCAGCACAAGTTACTTGACCAGCTCTAAGACTTTCCTTTGCTCCATGTAAGGAAAGTAAAAAGCAAATGCCAGTATAACTTCATTGCTTCTGCTCTCTCTGGTCTACAAAAATCACTTGCTTTGTACAGCTCTTTGGAGATCGTTTCTATCTGCTGGATTTGATGCTGCCCAATTCAGGAATCACTGAACATTAACCTACTATATCAGAAAATTGTCTGTGGGAAATATCCAGTTTTGCATTTCCCCTCCAAATCAATCACACAGATGGCTTGCTTCCAGTTAGCCTGTCCCCAACCTCACTGTGCTAACAACCTCAGTCAGGACCACCCTGAAACCTTCCCTTCTTTTCACTATCACGGTTTCTGGCTCTTCTGCCTGCTTTGACTGGCTTGCCGGCTCTGTGGCTGATCCTCTTGCTCTATAGCAAGCACAGGTTCTTTGCTCATTTCCACAAAAATAAGATTATTGGACAGGAGGAAGCCAAGAAACTTGGAGGTCAGGGTAGCGGGAGGATTAAGTACATGGATGTTAAAGTCACTTAGGATCATTGGAGGAGTGGGGTTGGTGGGACAGACATTGATGGACTGGATATTTGAGAGAGGACCCCAAACACTGAATAACCAAGTGAGAATCACTGAGGGTTCATAGATGGTGGCAACAACGAAGGAGAGAGGGTGGTACAGTCTGATCACATGCAAATCAAGGCTATGGAGATGCAAGGGGAGAGTGGCTGGGAAGCAACAGTGAGGAACAGGAAGGACCTACCCCCCACCATCTCCAGTGACAGGAGGGATGTGGGAGACACAACAGCTACTGCAGGGGGAGCAGCATCCTCAGGGAAGAACCAGAGGGTGTAGCAGCCTAGAGAGGAGGCTTGAGGGTTTAGGCGACATTGCTTATGATGACCATGAATTTCAGATAGTTGATAGTTTCAGCAGTTGGAGATTGTTGTGAGATGGGGTCAGAACATACAGAACATTTTGGGGATTGGATCTTGGGGATGAGTGATGAGCAGGGGACCTGGGCTTCCTACAATGACTAATAAACATGGGGACAGAGGACATACAGATAGAAGACTGTGGTGAAGTCATGGGTGTTGAGGGAGAAAGGTTGGTGGGAATCATGTCAAGGACTCTGAGTGCTGGTGCGTCTTCAGGACTCTCAGAGCTGTGGAGGCCTGGGGAGGAGCCCAGGGGGCTCTGTTTTGACCCCAAAGATGGAGATGTGGCGGGTCTTGATGAGAGGGTGGGAGATGAGAGGGCTGGTCTTGAGAAGGTGAAGGTTTTCAATGTCAGCATATAGACAGACGGTCCTGTAAAGACTGCCTTAGCTGCCTCAACAGTCCTGCCAAGCCCTGCACACCAGCGTGATACACAGGTCCTTAAATTTTTGTTGAATGGGTAAATAAATGAATGAGTGAATTTCCTTTACTAACTGGAATATTAGTCCCGGCATCTGCATTATGATGACTTCTTAGGTAGACGCTGGCCAGACTTCTACACAATTCCAAGAAAAACAAGAGCCTGCCCTAAGCTCAAGTGCCAGTTTCAGAATGAGGAAAATTCTTCAAATTCTGAAATTGCAGTTTTCTAGACCTCATAACTTAAAGATCCATACTGCATAGGATATAAACAGGTGATCACAGCATAAGGGAAAGAAAGGAAAGGAGGAGATAAAGAAACTTTATCTGTGGTGGTGATAGGGGAGGGCAAAGGAAGAACATGATGAGCTTTCAACATCAGTCTGAAGAGCCAGCCCTGGGGAGGGGGACAAGTATAACAGGTACTTCTTCTAAGTCATACTGGCCTGGGGCCAAGTTGGGGTCCTGGCACCTAAATACTAAAAATAAAGAGTTATTTCACTTTTCTTCATTAGTCACCTTGTGGGATCACCCAGCATTTCCTAGGTCTTTCCTCGAAATGGCAGCCAGGAGTCACTCTCCAGGGCCTGGGTACCTGCCTGTGGAAGCCATCAGACTGTCTCTTGGTCTCTGACTGTAGGCTCACTCCAGGTGCGCAGCCTTGCAGCAACTCCTAAAGAACTCATATTTTCCTTCCCAGGGGTGGGCGCCTCAAGGCCATACTCATAAAGAAACAAGTTAAAGGGACCTGTAAAGCGTTTTTAGTCTAATTCCCTACCTGATGTAGAGGTTCTTCAGAAAATAGCATTCCCCTTCAAAGTGACACAGCACTTACACCCCAGAGCAGCCCATTCCATTTTGGTCCTTTTCAATAAATAGAATGTTCAGTCTCATTGAACTGAAATCCCAGTAGCTTCTTTACCAGTATTTCTGCCAAGATCTTGGAATTCCTTTAGTAAGATCAGTGGCTACCAGTTATATGCCATAGGACATCTCTCTGATGACTAGAATTCAGAGGCCCTCTTATTGAAACAGCTGATTCAACCCTGGTGCAGGGTTGAATTGAAAAAGTCAATTCCTTTTACTGTGTGCATTGTTTAAAAATGTTCTTCTATTACATTATTAATTAACTCATTCTTTTATCCAATGCAAAAAGCATTAAATAAATTATAGAATGCCTGCTATGTGTCAGGCACAGAGTGATAGTCACATTGTAAATGAGTCACATAAGGTCCCTCTCTCCAGGACTTTATTTGCTAGAGGGAGACAGAGCCAAGGAAAGAGGCTATAATTCCAAAGTAAGTCAAGTGCTGTGTGTGGGAGTTATGAGAGTATGTTGGAGTTCATAGCTGGGCTGCCTAATCTCATTTGAATTGTAATACCAGAACTCAAGTTGCTGGCTTTTTACAGTACATACTAGACCCGTATGTAAATTCCACTCACCTTGGACAAATTTGTATAGGTCCCACATTGCATCGATCATTCACTTATAACCCATCCCCCAGGGTGAAGCATACGGACAGGGCAAGCTCGGCGTTAAGCAGTTATGGACAGGGTAAGTTTCTGGTGGGGGTGGCAGGACAGGGAGATGGGCCTTGGCCCTGTGTATGTTTTACTGCTGTCAAATTCCAGACTCAGTGATCTTTCCCTACTGGGAGAGGTTACATCCCAGAGTGACACAAGTTTCTGGGCATCTGCTGATAAAATAGAAGCACATTTTGTCCACTGATTATTTAATGAAGGAGGAAGGTCAGAAACATGCACAAATATTAAAAAATACATATATATATATATATATATATACACACACACAGGGATTCATCACTTTCCTAATTGTGTGTGTGTGTGTGTGTGTGTGTGTGTGTGTGTGTGCACATGTGCACAAGTGTGTAGATTCAACAAGCCTAGGTGAAGATGGAAGCAATTGGGGGAAGACATTTTCTTAGGACACTGTTACGTATTTCAAGACAAAGTGATTACTAAATATATTTCCCAGATGTCAAATCACGTAAGTTAAGAGTCTCATTTCACTGCTAAGATTCCTAGCCTCAGGCTGTCTTCGTAATTTTTACATTTTCTTTAACTTAATGAAATCTGCTCTGATTGATAGAACAAGATCTTCATAACTATGTTCCAAATTATGGCTGAGGGAAGAGGAAGGGTCTAATTACAGAGATTTCTTGTGGGGAAGAATGTAGGCTGGGCTTTAATCCTAGCTCCTTGCCCTCTTGTCTTGATCTCTAGCAAGCTCTTAAACTAGTCTACAAATGTGGGCAGAAAGAGTTCCCACACCATAGAATTGGTGTGAGTGTCAGCCAGCCATTTATTTACTCAACACATTTACTGGGTACCTACTCTGAGATTCCAAATCCTTAGGACTGAGATATAGCAGTGAAAGACATGTACATGTACAAAGATCTCTGTTCTCATGGAACATACATGGCACAGGGGATGGTGGTAGACAATAAGCATAATTAGTAAGTGAAATACATGGAAGATGATAAGTGCTAGAAAAAATGAAAATATGATAGGGCAAGGGAGATCTAGGAAGGTAAGATGGGGCTGTCCAGGTCCCACTATTAAGTAGGGTGGTACAGGTAGGCCTTTTGAGGCCTTGAGGTTTCAGCCAAGACTTGAAGAAGGTAAAAGAATTACTTAAGTGGGTGACTAGAAGAAGACCTTCACAGGCAGAAGGAACAGCCAGTGCAAAGGTCCCAAGGTAGACAGTTTCCTGGCATGTATGAGGGTAAAGGAGGCTGGTATATCTAGAACAGAGTGAAAAAAAGGAACTGGGATAAGTAGGGATCTGTAGGGTCAGATCAGGTAAGGCCTTGTTGGGTGTCGTAAGGATTTAGGCTTTTACTCTGGGCAAAATGGGGAACCACTGCAGGATTTTGAACACTGTTTTTTTGCTTCAGAGGATTTTTCTGGTGACTGTGTTGAAAACAGACTTTTAGAAACAAGAGGGATGTGCTAGGAGACAATGATAGAGGTGAGAGATGACGGTAACCCAGGCATGACAGGAAGTGGAGAGAGGTGACGGGATTCTCGTGAGCTCTGGAGGCATAGCTAGTAGGGTTTCCGGTGGATCTGCTCTGGGTCATGATCATGTTTGTGGAGGAGAGAGTCAGGATCTCAGTTTGGATGTGTTTAATTTGAGATGTCTATTAGACATCAAAATACAAATGTCAGTGGCAGTTGGATATGGCTCTGGAGTTTGACAAAGGGTTCTGGGATACAGCTGTAACTTTGGGAATATTTAGAAAACCTCAGCCCTCCACCTGTGTGTCTCCCTTCCTGTCATATCACTACTACCCCCACAATACTTCTGATACCAGGTGTGGGGAGGGATTCTTCCCAACCATCAACTTTCTGTGACACCAGGGGGATGTCCTATAATTTAACTCAGTTCTGACACTATCCACCTGGAGACAGTGTCAGATCCCACAAGTTAAGGCTTCAGTCCTACCAGACTGCCTCCCCCCAAGCCCCCCCACTCCCCCCTACCTCCCCACCCCATGCAATTCAGATGCCAATTCTAAGTCCAGATTGTCACCTGCACTTCTGGCTGATTAGCTATAAACTAGAGGTTCCTATGATCCCTGCTTCAGGTTCAATTAATTTGCTGGAGTAGTTCACAGAACTTAGGAACAGTTTACTTATCCTCACCAGTTTGTTATAAAAGCAGTTCATATAAAGGATACAGATAAACATCCAGATGGAAGAGATGCACAGGACAAGGTATGTGGGAAGGGGTGTGGACCTTCCATGCCTTCTCCAGGCACGTCACTCTCCCTGCTCCACTCCATACTTCTAGGATTTTTATGGAGGCTTTATCATGTAGGCATGATTGATCATTAATTCCATTTCCAGCCCCTTTACCCTCTCTGGAGAATGGAGGGTGGGGCTGAAAATTCCAACTTCTAATCATGGCTTGATCCTTCTGGTGAGCAGCCTCCTTCCAGGAGCCCACCCAGAGTCACCTCGCTGGAACAGAGTACACTCCTATCACCCAGGAACTCCAGTGGAGTTAGGAACTCTGTGTCAGGACCCTGGGTCAAAGATTAAATATTAGAACAAAAGAGGTTGCTAGTGCTCTTATCACTTTGGAAGTTCCAAGGGTTTTTGGAGCTCTGTGACAGGACCTGGGGGCAGAGACTAATATATGTATTTTCTGTTATCTTACATGGAGTCATCAGAGACCCACTAAAATATGTAGCAAGTTAATTTGAGATAGTAATTTGTATTTTGTTGTCACTATATATCTCTCTCCACATCCCTACTCTGATGACAAAAAAGGAGACCAAGCTGTTGTTTGCTTTTGTCTCGGGGGGAGTTTGCTTGAAAAAGGAAAGCATCCATTGTATGAAATCAACCTGTTTTCACTGCTTTGTCTTTAAAATATTAGGGTTCTTGGAAAGGGGTGTGTGTAGCAGGTAGGCAGTTTGGGTAAAGTTCATCCTCCTTGTCACAGTTCAGGTAACCCAGGGCTTTGTCAGTCAGCCTATGATATTTCCCTGACCTCAGAGGTTGGGTTCAGGCATGGCCCAGTTTGCCAGAAGTTTGAGACATTTGCTGGGATTCTAAGGTACCCATACAGACTTCCCTCTTGCCATTGTGATGTATGTTTGTTGGACCTAGAACCGATACAGTCATTTTACCCCCATCAAGGAAGTAGGCTTAAGGACTATGCTGCCCTGTGAAGAAGGGCATAACAGGAGAAAAGATCAGAGATGGGCATATTAATTATCTATTGTTGTATATCAAATTATCCTAAAACTGAATGGTTTAAAATAACTACTATTTCATACAGTCTCTGAATGAGAAATTTAGGAGTAGCTTAGCTGGGTGGGTCTTGTTCTCAGGGTCTTTCACGAAGTGGCAGTCAAGGTCTCAGATGGGGCTGCACTAAGATGATGGCTTGTCTGGGGCTGGAGAAGCTGATTCTGAGATGGCCCTTGCACACGGGCAGCAGGTCTGTGATGCTGTAGATAGAACCCTCTCCATAGGGCTGCCTCAGTGTCCTCACAACATAGTAGTTGACTTGCACTAGAGTAAGTGACCCAAAAGAGAGCAGGAAGGAAACATCAATGCCTTTTATGTTCTAGTCTCAAAAGTCATACACCATAACTTCTGCCACATTATATTCATTAGAAGCAAAGCCATTAAATTCAGTCCATATACAATGGGAGGGGAATTAGTCTTCATTTTTTGAAAAGAGAACCATCAAAGAATTTGTAGGCATATTTTAAGACCATGACACATGGCTCTGGAGCTCTCTCTATATATATGCCTGAAAAGCTTTCCTTCTAGTAAGTGAAGAACTTTCCTTTATTTTTAAAGCCAATTTGAGTTTTTTTAAAATTACATGTAGCTAAAAGTATCCTAATTGATGCAGAGGGGTATAAATTGAAGTACCAGAATTGGGAGAAGATAAAAGTTTCTAAATCTGGAAAGGAGATGATCTCCAAGAGGAAAGGGGAAAGGCAGCTCCTAGGGAGACCTTCTATACTGGGGTTCCTGGGCTCCACAAAGATCTGTGGGTCCTGCACAAACATCCTGGTACTGCATTAACCATGTCTGGTATTGTCTGTAATCTGATTCTTTGACATCTTGGGCCCTGCTCACTCCGGAGAGACTGCCCCTCTCATGGTTAGCCAGTTTTCGAGGGCTTTTCAAATGCAAATAAATCCAGAGCCCACATCCCAGTCACCTCCTTTATTGGTCTCTCACCCTCTGAACCAGTGTCTGCACGGATCATCCTAGGGTGAGGTCCCAGACAACTGGCCTCTGGGGTCCAGACCCTGATGAATTTATTCACAGTAACCAACCTTGAACCTGCTTAACCCGCTTCATCTGTTCCTTCCTGAGGGCACTGCAATAAATGCTCTTGCACACTGTTCTGCCCTCTTCTCTGCCTCCCGAGCACCCCTGACACTTGCCTGTGTGACCTCTGAATTGACAGGGCATGACTCCTGCTCTTGGGAAGCATGAGTAGCAAACTCTTTTTTCAATGGCAATTATCTCCTATTCTATTGACCTTACTAAACCTCAAATTTTCTATTAACACACTGTATTTTAAATCAGGCACACAATCCATGGAACTTCCCACCCTTAAGAAGCCACATGGATGTAGATTAGAGGTATATCAGCTGTGGCCAGTATTGCTCTTTTCCTGATTGTTCGGGACTATTTAAGACCCTAGGGGAAAGTGTGGGACAGCAGCTAGTGGAAGTGACTTAATAGAATTTTAAGAAAATAGATAATGTGATGCTTTTCAACCTGAGTGTGGTGATTACAAATTAATACCTGCTATGCATAAGTTTTGTTTTTTGAAGACTCTGTGATAATCCTAATAAGCAATAATTACTTATTCACTTGTTGGGTTTAACTTCAAAATAATTTTTAAGGATTTATTTTTAAAAATCTCTAGCCCCTACCATCTCCCCCTTTTGACCTCACGACACATTTAAACACTGATATGCGAAAGCATTTGGTGACAATTTTTGTTTCACAGATGGTGCATGCCTCACCTCATCTACAAAATTTGCCAAGTAGTTTGAGTTGTATTTATAAAAATTGTACAATTATTTTTGTAAATTTAATCATGAATTCACTTCCTTGGCCATTTTAATTTGTCCTTTCTGGCAACCTATAGATTTCTCTAAAATCTAAATCTTGACCATCTGCATCTAGTAGGTAAAAGACTTTCATTTTTTTATTCAAATCAATTTATTTATTCCTGGATAGGAAGGTGATCCTCCTTCTAAAAAGCTTCTATCAACAACCTTTGCCTAAGACTGACATTCCCAAAAGTGTTTCTCCTTTATGGACATTCTAACTAACACCTTCTTTATAGTTTCTGCCCAAGCCCTTTCTCTATTCAAGTCCCCATCTCCAGACTGTCCTATCATTGTCCTCAATAAATGGCTGCATATCCTTCATTACTGATGAGGTGGACACTGTAAAGGAAAAACTCAACTTCTTTCCTTCCTTTGTGTAGAGAAAAACCCACTTGTTCCTTATTAGGTGTTTCTTCCCTGTGTGTCTCCTTTACCTTCACAGAAACTTTACTTCTGATATTTCTGGTCACCAAATATGTGGAGTCTTATCCCAGATAAGCCAATTCCGCAAACACCATCTTGGTGTTCTGTGGTTTAACTCAAATCTGACACTGTCTGCCTAGAGATAGTGTCACATCCCACAGGTTACTGATTCTGTCTCATAAGACTGTTCCCACCCACTTCAGACACCAACCAGAAGCAATGTGTCCCGAGTATGAACTATGAACCTCAAAGAACCCCTCCCTGTTAGGGGTTCAAACTGGGCAGATAGAGATGAGACCAAGCTGACTCTTTATATCTAGGGGAGCCAAAGGTTTTTTGTTTTCTTTCTTTCTCCCCAAATGTGTTTTGAGAACTAAAAATTTCTGAGAAATTTTGATATCAAGAGAAAATGGAGAAAAAGAATGAGCATAACTTTTAAGAGGTGGAAATTACTATTACATACATTTAACAATGGCACGGGACGATGAAGGCACTGGTCCACGTTAAACACAATCAACAGCGGCAGAGATTTGAACCCAGAACACAGGCCCTGGATTGTCCCTCCTCCCTGACTAGAAGCTGGCCAGCCAGGTGCAGCTGCCAGGAGCTCTAGGCAGGGTATTTCTGCTGCTCTGCCCGGGCACTTTCTCAGGCCTGGCTGGTTCTCTGTTTTCTCCTTTTTCTTTTCCTTATACAAACCCCAGCAACTCAGTGTGCTTTTCTTTCCACTGGAGCTTCCCTCACTGCCTCCCTAGGATCTTCTCCCCCAGTCTCTGCTGCACAGTGGACTGCAGTCTGCCCAATTCCTTACTTCCTCCCTGCTCTCAAAGATAAGCATTTACACCTTTTGTGTTTTTAAGGATTTCACTGCATGAACACAGAGAGGGGATGACAGAATAAGAGCTCATCCCGGTCTCAGGTCTACAGTCTGTGACCCCCTTGTGAGAGGGATAAAGAAAGCACAAGCATCCCCTTTTATTTCCAAAAAAATGGAGCTCACTAGCGCCCCTCTTTTCCTGCTGCCCCCCGGCTTAGGGGTGAAAATGGGGATGTTTTCCTCCCGTTGGAAGCTTCTCCCCAGCTGGACCCTGAAGATTTCTTGCTTCACCTGGGCAGTTTGCGTCTCTGGAGCCTGGCAGACTGAGAACATTCCATATTCTGGCCTCTGCCATTCCAGATTTGTCCTCTGGAGGCGCTGTGTCATTATGATGTGGCCCCAATTTTTGAGGCCTTCAAGACCCCAGGCTCAGTGAAAGGGAGGCTGCCCCGGGTGGATTAGGACACTGGTCTGAGAAGGAATCACAGGACACCAAGGTTGAAAAAAGTAGGTCCCATCAGACAAGTCACTCACCAAGAGACTACACATTTTTTCAAAATTTAAAGCATTCTATTTCTTATTGCCTAAGAAAAATCTCGTGAGTGAATTTGAGTCATGAACAAGAGGAGAACTGCTGTGGATTTATTTTCCTCTTTCTTTTTCTCAGTGGAGAGATGATACAATCAGGTCGGAATAGAAAAGGTGATCGTCTCACCAGGTGATTCTTAGGGAAAAGCAGAGATAGTGCAGCTTGAAAATAGTCTTGTAGCAGCCACAGCTGTGGAGTGGGAGGGACTGTCAGCATTCCCAGCAGGCAATGAAAGTCAGTTATTCATTACCACCAAGACTTGACAGTACACTGAACACACGACATTATATTTATGCTACATAAAATAACGTGATACAATTTTTTATGACCCAATTTAATCCAGTAGAGGGTATCAGTTTAATAAAGACAAGGACAATAGAATTAAAATTATCTATAGATCTACACAACAAAAGGCTAGTGAAAAAGAGGGTTGCACTAATTTGACAGGACATAGCATTGTCATAAAATTTGTGAAATGGAGAGAAAGTGCCTCACTTTGAATTTGTGTGAATTACATTGACAGGTGCTGAGATCTGTAAAAGAAAAAAAGTGAAAACCTCACAGCCTTCTTTTCTGAATTCCCAGGCCAAGCACATGTTTCCTTCATTTATTCATTCCTCTGACAGCAAAACAGAGTATCTGCTGTGAAAATCTTTAATATTTTAACACTGTCCAACAAACAAGCAAACTTTCCCATAGTTGTGGAAGATTTTTCGAAGTTGAATTTCACTCCACGTTTGTACCCAGCTCACCTAGGTATCTGTGACAACTGGCTGGAAATGGCTAATATAAATAGAGAAATATCAGCACTAGCTGCCCCTTGGGCTCATGGAGAACTGTGGGCTCAGAGCTGAATGTGATTTCACTGAGGAAGGAAAATACATGTGACATTTGGGGGTGCATTTCAATTTTATGCCACCCACCAAGTGTTTCGGAGCTTTGCCTAAGAGCCCACCTTAGGGCTGGGTTTGGTGGGGATACTGAGAAGTCTGTGACTTGGTCTCTGCCCTCAAAGAGCTCATGGCCCATGAGGGATGCATGTCACTCTGATGTGCACACTCTCTTTTAAGGGTTTGGGCCTGAGTATAAATCCTAATGTGCTTTGTTCTGCTTGAAGGTTTTTCTTACCTATGTTCCTAGTAGCAAGTTCATGGCAGTGTCAGCCTCTTAAGTCTCTTTTTCCTTTGTCCATCAGGACATCTACCTTGCCTTCCAATCAGAGCCCAACTCTGGACCAATACACCTCGGTTACCTTTATACCTCAGGGTTAAGGAATGGATTTGAGAGCATCAGATATTCAACCCCTGTCAGACTCCTGTCAAATCCTGATCTCTTCTCTCTCTAGAGGGCACCCAGTCTCTGCCCCTCAGAATTCCAGGGTTTCTCTGAGGTACGGAGGCTAAAGGCTGGGTCAGGTCCCTGCCCTGCCACAATAGTAGCTATAATATGAGTTCCACTGCCGTTTGTTTTACATATAAACTCTACATACACTCTGAAATCCATAAAAGGCTCAAAAAGAATGGAGGCTGAGAAATGACCAAGGGATTTGACCTTAGGAAGTTGCTAGTGGCCTATGATGGTTAATTCTGTGTGTCAATCTGACCGGGCCACAGGGTGCCCAGACATGGGTAAATGTTAGTCTGGGTGCATCTGTCAGGATATTTCTGGAAGAGATGAGCATTTGACTTGGTTGACTGGGTACAGCAGAGTGCCCTCCTCACTGTGCGTGAGCATCACCCAATCACTGAGGGCCTGAACAGCACAAAAAAGAAGGAAGAAAGAAAAGGCTGATGATTGTTAAGCTGGGCCATCAGTCTTCTGCCCTCGGACAGGAATTCTCACCATTGGCTTCCCTGGATCTCAGGCCTTTGGACTTGGACTGGAACTATACCACCAGCTTTCTTGGGCCTCCAGCCTGCAGAGGCAGATTGTGGAACTTCTCAGCCTCCATGATCACATAAGCCAATTTCTTATCTCTCTCTCTCCTTTATATTTATATATATAGCCTATTGCTTCTGTTGTCCTGGAGAACCTTGACTAATACAGTCTTATGTTAGTTTCAGAGGAGTGGTAGGTATTAAAGCCAGGCTGAAATGGGTTGATGGGAAGTAAGGAAGTGAAGGTGGTAAATATAAACAAATTTTTTTCTAAAATGGATTTCAGGAAGTAGCTTGAGGAGGGAGGGGCATCAAGTTTAGAGAGATTTCCTTTGAGAATTCATGAATTTGAGGGCAGAGAGGAAACAGCCAACAAAGTTGAGATGGGACACTGAAGGCAGATGTGGGCAGTGCAACTGGTGGAGTGTCATCCCCTGGAAGCGGGTGGGGAGGGGCCCAAGGGCCCTGCCTGGCTGTGTGAGCTCAAACAATGACTCACTCTCTCGAACCTCCATGCTTCCATTTGTAAACTGGACATCACAGTGCCCCGCCCACTGGCTTGTAAGAATCAAATGAGATGGCATGTCTAAAGGCAGATAGCCTAAAGCCTGGTACACAAGTCGCACTCTCCTTCCCTCCATCTCTCTCAGCTTCTGAACACCACTGTGAACTGTCTTATGCTTCCCAATCTCTGCACCTGTGACTGGAGTCAGATCCATCAGGGTTTAAACCATGGCTGTACCATTTACTGGCTGTTTGACTTTAGGCAGGTTATACAGTCTACCTAAGCCTCAGTATTGACATCTGTAAAATAGGAATAATATTTCTACTTCAGGGTTATTTGTGAAGGTAAATGAGAAAGTCTATATAAGGCATCTAATGAAGTACCCAAATTACACAAGATGTGATCAAGAAAAAAATAATTTAAGTAACTAAATAGAGGCTAAAGGCTTTATTCATTAGGGAGTATCTGAAGACTGGGTGGCTATCTGAGTCAAAGCAGGATTGTATTTTTATGGGGTGAAGAGAAGAGACAGGGACATGTCCTCATGGTTTGGCTCAGATAGCTGTTTTTGTCACTAACTGCCATGAAACTTGTACTTGGAACGATGCCCTTGGTCAGGATCATTGGTGCAGCCCTCGAATGATTCTTTTCAGAGATGGTTTTTAAAACTCTGCAGCTTGTCTGCTAGTCAGGGTTCAGGGGAGGAGGTGGTAGCAGAGGAGAAGAGGGAAGAGGGAAAAAGAAAGGGGACACGGGTTGAGGCAGGGAAAGCTGGGGGAATTCTCTTATAATATTAAGTGAATGTGCTGAATAAATGAATAAATCAACACACGTCTGGCCTATGAGCTATCTTTAGTGTACTGAGATACAGAGTGGCCCAAATGAAAATTCCTCTCACCCATGCTTATTTTTAACAGCAAGTCTCTATATGTACCCAGGTTTCCCCAAGCTCTCTACCCTGTAAAATTGTCCTTTCTTTAAATAGCAAACCAAAGTGGTTCAAGATTCCCTCCATGGTGACTGCAGGAATTCTGGTCTTCCATGGGTGTTTTTCCTCAATAAGCTTTTTTGAGATTTCTCTAGGAATGTTTGCATGATCCAGAAATGGGTCCTGACCATTGCTTGTCACCTCAGGCCTCTGGCTCGCCCTTTGCCAACTTATAACCATTCTCCCTCTTCTGTTTGGGCTCAGGCCTTTTCCTCTTTCTCTAGGAACAGATAAGCTCAAGTCACAAATTTCAACAAAACTTAAAATGTTTAGCAGAAACAACTTCAACACATAGAAAATAAACCTTAAACAGGGTCCTGGGCCTTTCAGCCCCTCACAGCTCCTGCATAGAGGCCAGCCCTCTCCTTGGCTCCCTGCTGTCACCTGCTGCAGGTCTAGCAGGTTATCATCTTGTGTAAACAGAAATGCCCATGGCCATCCCTTCTATCCAAATTCAGGCCTCTGACACCCTTTGGGAAGTGTGTGTGGGAAAACCTGCACCTGCCTCACCTCCTTTGTCCTCATCAGTGCGCCCCCACCCCACAGAAACAGCTCTTATTAAATAAAGAGTGATTTAAGTCCTCCATGGCCAACATTCAAGCACAGAAGAGGTTTTATCCTTGCCTCACCAAATTGCCTCTTTGAAATGCTTCTACTTCCCAAACAAAACACTAACCTTGCCCTAAAGATGATGAATTAATTTCCTACTGCTGCTCTAACAAATTGTCAGAGCAATTGAAAGAGGTCTCAGTGGGTTAACATTAAGGTGTCAAGAAGGCTGCCTCCCTTTGGGAGGCTTCACAAAATTTTCCAGCATGCAGTCTCACCTTCCCCAGCATCTCCAGGCTTCCAGCATTCCTTCCTTGGCTTGATGGCTTCTCCCATCTGCAAAGCCAGCAATGGCGGAGTGAGTTTCTCCCGCCTCTGACACTGACCCTCCTACCTCCCTTTTTTTCTTGTTAAGGACTGGGGATTATGTGGGGCCCACCCAGACAATCCAGGAAGATCTCCCATCTCAAGATTCCTGAGCACATCTGCAAAGCTGCTTTTGCCAGGTAAGATAACGTATTCACAGGTTCTGGGGATTAGGACGTGGACGTCTTTGCTGTGTTGGGGGAGCATCAACCTCCCATCACACACGAGTTCTCCTTCACTATTTGAGAAACAGGAGATACCTTTTTGTTCTGAGTACCTGAATGAATGACTTGTAATTAAATGGAGATATTTTTGTTGCTGGAATTCTTTATGTTAAGAGAGAAGAAATATGTTGAGAAGCAATGTGGCAATAAAGGGTGTGGGAGGGCGAGGGACTTGGGTGGGGGGCACGAAATTCTAGTGTGGGTCGGGTAGAGAATACTCCAAAGACATTTCCAAGTAACAGGGATGGTCACTGTAGTGTGCAGTAAGAAGAATGGAGCCCATTAACCCGAGGACCTTTGTTTCAGGTCAGGGTGGTGGAGTCAGTTTAAACTTAAGAGTAGGAAGGGGGCTGAGCTACTTAATGGAAGAGACAGTGATTGAGATCCTCAAAGGGAAATTTAAGATGAGAGGATCCAGGAGCTGAGAACTGGTGGGAAAGGGAGAAAGAGAAAGAAAACAACTAAACTAAACTAAACAAGACAAAACTGGTGGCCAGAGTGGACAGTGGAGATGTGAGAAGCCCCTACTTTCTGTGACCTTCATTCAAGTCCGCATCACCTGCTGGTGCCATGGGGAGGATGCGACGAAGGAAAGGAGACAAGGTGCTGAGTGCAACACCAGCACTGACTTAGGGACAAGGGAAGCAAGAGGCCTGAAGGACTCAGGGAGAAGAAATCAGCAACATCTAGGTTGCAGTCGGCATAGACGTTAACTGTATTGCCTCCCGTTATACTTAGCACCAAACTCCCTGTCTAGTCTCTGTGAGTGCTTGACTTCATCAGGCCGCTGCTACCTCTCCAACCCTTTGCCGTCTCTCCCCTCATTACAATCCAGACATCATCTTCTCTAAATTCCTTGAAGACCCAGATCTAGTTTTCATTTCTTTCATTTAGTTTTGCACCCATATCCAACTAATCTGTAAACTCAGCAAAAGTGTGTATGCTTTTTTTTTTTATCTCTGCATAACCAGGACCTAACCTTGAACCTGGTACATAGAGAGATACATGGTATTTGTTGAATGAATGAACCATCTTTTGCCTTCATTTCATTTTTCAGCCTATCTTTAAGTCCCAGTAGGTTCTTTCTTTGTTCATTTCTCACACCTCTTCTTATCCATAACTGCTGCCTCTGTCTAAAAGGGGTACAGAGGGTAATGAAATGGACCAGACACTGGTGAGCAGACATGTATACTAGGGGGGAGCAGGCCCTGGAGATAAGCCCCTCCTCAGGTGAAAGGAAGCATGAAGTACCAGGTGGGAAGAAGGAGTCCAGTGCCTAGAATGCATGGTCCAGGCAGGTAGCGAGGCCATGTGCTGCTGTACAAAAGGGAACACGTGGGTGATTTGGCAAATGTTGGGACCAATGAGATATTGGAAGGGAGGCAGGTGTCTGGAAGTTTTGGGGCTTAGGACTAACACTAGAGCATGTGTGTCTCTCTGTATGGATGACTGTGTGCTCACACTCACCTACAAAGGGAAAAAAATAGGATCAGATGGGGAGAAGGCAACAGTCATACAAGTAGGATAGCAGTGTTGTCACAAGAAGTGGTCCCTTGAGTCAACGACTCTTGTAAGAACAGGGTGGGTCTCTAAGCTTGCAGAGAGGCCCCGTGTGGTGTCAACTATGGAAAATGTATATGTGATGTAAAGAAGAAAGCCAGGCAGATTGATCCTGCACCAAAGTTTGATACCTTCTCAACTCTGGGCTACTCAAGCACACTTTAATTTCTTTCCACTCTTATCCCATCTGCACAGTTTATCTGGGGTCACTTGTTAAAGTACTGATCCACTCATGTCATTTTTGCTGACCTTTCCATGGCTCCCTATCGCTGGCAGAAGAAACTTCTTACCCAGGCATTCAAAGCCCACTCTTTCTCACCACTTGAACCAGATCACTCTGTTTCTACAATATGTGTTGTCCTTGATTTGGCTGTTTCCCTACTCTTGAAGGCCTTCCCCATTTTTATGCCTGGAAAAGTCAGCTGGTGCTGTGGGGAAACGTGCATCTAGGCTTCAGCTTTGGTCCCAGCCTCCAATAACTGTGGTTTTGGGGGTATGCTGCCCAACTTCCCAGAGCCTCATTTTACACACCAGATAAATGGGAGTGGCAATACCTGATTTATAGGGCTGCTGGGAAAATTAAGTATGAAGTTGCATGCTAGTGTCTGGTGTATAGGTGGTGCTCAAAACCGTTGCTGTCCCATTCTTCAAATCCATCTAGTTGGCATCTCCTCCAGCATCCTCAACATGTGGTCTCCAACTCCACAGACACTTGTTGGTACTTCTCTACGGTATTTGTATCTTCTGCATTTTATCAAGAGTGTCTATATACTTGTTCCATCTTCCTCTTTAGGTTTTAAGCTCTTGAGGACAAAGCCTAAATAGTCTTAATCTTAGGAGCCTCTGTAGAAGGTGCTACAGAAACTTGTGCCATGACTTGCAGCCATGCTCAAAGTACTTAATACACATTTGTTGAATTTAATTGAAATGTCCAGAACAGCCTGATCCCATTGTCATTCTGAGAAGTATGAGTCTTAAGAGCCACAGCTATCCCAGGCTATCATGCATTATTCATGCAAAAGTCAGCCTCAGTGCTCTGGTTTCTTGGTCCCCTGTCAGAGAAGGAAGGCAGTGCCGTGGTATGGGATAGAAACATTTTCATTTTAGAAGCTCTGCTCTCTCCCATCAGCACATCCTCACCCCAGTGAGGTTAGCTCAACATTGCTAATGGCCAAACCAAAGTTCTTACAGTTTTCCCTCATAAAAGCTTTGGCAGGAATACTGGCCTTTCAATGCAACAAACAAATATATTATTTGTTCTTTTACATTCTTATTATTTCAGAAAAACAAGACTCTAGCACTAAGTGCAAATCCAGAGGAGAGAAATTATTTAGTAAAAGCAGACACATGTTTGGCATTAAAAAAATGTTTGAGGAAAGGAGTGGGTATGGAATGGTCTAAACTTTCCATGAGAAGACATATACAGAGTCTTCCTTTGTTTTTATTTCTTAACTTGATAAAAAGTTTAAGATTTCATGCTGTCACAGAGTAGGCAGGGCTGTGATATTTATGTAGCTGATTTCATGTACTTTGACAGTTGCATCACAATTTTGACAGTTGAAAGTCCATCTTCTGCCTTTCGTCACACTGAGTGTTGTTGTTATGCTAGTGTGTCCCAGGAGCATCCTGAAGCTTCACTTAGAGAACTAAGGATTTGCAGTCTTTTCAGATTTATTTTGAATTGATTTATTTACAAAATGATATATTTCTGGAAGGATGGAACAATCAACTAGAGAGCATTTTAAGCTGAGTTGCAGGAAAACCCACAGTCTCTTTCCTCACACCTATTTGGGCCCAGTTCCCAGCAGGCCCTCTGTTGGGGAGAAGGGTGTTCCCAGCCCGGGGAGAATCCCCTGTGAAAGCAATGAAACCAAAATAAGTCAAGGGCAGCACAGGTTGGGAGAAACCATTTTTTATCGCCCACAGCTTGCTCCAATTTGCTGACTAGGTCTGTCTCCTCTGGCTGCGGCTCATGCTCTGCCTTCCCGGCGCGCTCTCTACTTCCCGCCTTCCCCTTCCGGGAGGAGCTCCATTGGCAAGTCCTTGGCGACTGGCAGATGCCAGACCAATTTCGTACCAGGAATGGAGGGGAGGAGAGAATGGTCATTATCTCTTCACTCCTTGCCCCCAGGCTGCAGGAGGCTGCAGGGGTAAACGCCTATTGGTATGTAAATGAAGGCCAGGCAGGAGATTCTGGAACCTCTGTGGTTTCCTCAGACCCTCCTTGCTAGACAAGCCACCGTATCTTAACAGAAGCTGTTCCCTATGCTTAGAATGCTTGCCATCCGTGTACTTACGGGCGACAAGGTCATCTTCAGCTAAAATCAAATGTCATCTTTTCAACCCCGGGCAGACTGATGGCCCCCTCTTTTCTTTTCCTACTGAATTTTATATACTTCTTTGTAGTGCTGCTTTTTATGTTGCTACAATTATTTGTTCATAGTCGTCAAAACTGTGACTCCTTTAGCGTCAAAGTTGATTTTCTGTTCTGAGACCTTTGCGTAGCTTCTCTTTGCATTACATGATCTGCATGAAAATTAAAACAAAACAAAAACCACAAACTGATCTTAATGGATTGGTAGTTAGGATAACAGAAGAACTTAAAATGCTGCTGTACAATAATTAGAATAATGTAAAACTAAAAAAAGTAAAATTGGTACTATAGAAAATTATAATGGTAAAACAAAGGTTAGATATAATCCAAATATACATAATACCTGAAAACAAAGTGCACAAAGAGATGTCAAAGTGCTTCCTACCTCTCACCATTGCCTGGTGGACTTTCTGTAAACAAGAAATAAATGTTTTGTAGTGTTAAGTCACACCTTCCTCTTCAATTCCTTTATAACTTACTCTGTGTTTTCAGAAGCTACCCCTTTCCACTTAGATTATTTTTACCTTAAAATAGGTGGTTGAAATAATAGTTATATTTTACATGGAATAATTGGTTTTACTGCTTATTATTTATGCATTTCTATAGCCAACATTTCTACTCTTAACACTCATTATTCTAGATAAGGCCTTCCAGGGATTTCAACAGAACAGCTATTTGAGTTGTATAGTTTCTGAAAAATTTCAGGCCTTAGAATATCTATAGTGAAAAAAATAATAGGCTGAATGGACCTCACCAACTTGTGTCACTCTCTTTTTTCCTTAAAAATTCTGAAAATAGAATTCATTGTCTCCTTACATTGTAAGTTGTAGTTTAGGCATGTGAACTTACCCTGTTTGGGGCCCAGTGGAATTTTTTAATAGATAATATATCTTGAAAAGACAGATTCATAGCTGAGAGGTGGTAGATAGAAACTGTGAGATACCTGTTTCCCTAATCCTATTCCCTATGCTCCTGGTTCCCACCCCCACCTCACCACAGGTAATGACTATTGATACATCTAGCTAACACGTATAACCAGTGGAAGAACTTTCTTATGCAACAGGAAACATAAATATAAATTATTTCCTCCCTTTACAAAGCAAATAGGAACAGAAAAGAGTGAAAATAGGTATTTTAATTTGGTTAGAAATGAAAGCAGGGTACAAAAGACAAAGAGGTATATTAGCTCTCAGATTAAGCTAATGATTAATGAGAAAGCATGAAGAGAGTGAGAAAAATCCAAAAAGGACCTAACTGTTTATCTGCCATAAAAGAAAGTCTACAGTTATCTGGCATAGATAGATATCAATTGATGGTTATAGTACACAGAGTATTTATGAAAGGTCTGAAGTTAATGATGAGTAATGCTAAAATAGTATTTATCTTCTAAATCAAACTAGAATAAAAAAAGGAAACTAATGTTGCTCATACATCAAAAACTCCATAATAAAAAAGGGATCTCAAGGAAAAATGTTTAAAATCATAAACTAGGATGACAGACCTAGTATTGAAATACTCATTGTGTCATCCACTTTGAAATAGTGGTTTGATAAAGTACAGTTTATTGGCCCATTGGAAGGTAGTGAAGATAAAGGAAATAATTTTTGTAAGGACTGTGGGGTGACGAGAAAAAGCATTGAAGATGTGAAGTTAAGTGAAAAGCTGATATGTGTATTGAGATTGCAGCTATGAAATAAATCTGGACAGGTGGAGGGCCACATGGCAGGGTGGCATGGTGTTGAAATAGGATTTATTTTTGTTACTGTTTTTCTCAAGTAAAATTCCCTTTAGTTTTGTTTGTCCAATTAAAAATTACAGTATCAATGATTATAATCTGTAGAACTGTCCAAGATATATTTTTTAGAAGGTTAAAAAGTTCTTCCCACTACTCTCCATTCTAATCTTCCTGAGATTATCAACATTAGCAACCTGTTGTATATCTTTCACAATTTCCTTTATGTTCAAACAACATAAACACATATATTTGGGATTTTTTTTGGTTGTTGATGGTGTTTGTCTTCATGGAAATGGAATTGTACTATGAATGTAACTCTGCAAATTGCTTTTTTCATTTAACAACACACCATGGGCAATCAGAGGTAGACCTATTCCCATCTTTTAAACTGTTGCAGAATAATTCATGGTATGGATATGTTACAACTGAGTCAAGAACCTCCCTTATTCCTGGGAATTTGGGTCCTTTCCAGGTTATTGCTTCTATAAACTATGACACAATAGAAATCCCACTACATATATCTTTCTGTGTTGAAGCTTTTATTTATGTTAGAAAGATTTTTCAAAATGGGGTTTCTGGACAGTTGGTTGTATTGTCTATTAAAAAAGAAAGGACTTGGAGACAAATGTGGGTTTTTTGCAAATTCATGCATATTTACTTCTGTCCTAGTTTTCTGAGATCACTCTTTATAGGACCAAAGATAGGTTGAAGCTGGCTTCTTCTAGGCCCCATCCTGGTCCATTCTAGATGAAATTTTAGGTCAGAGGGTGGGGGACACATATAGCATGAGGGAAAAAAAAGGTACTACAGTAAGAGAAGTAGTGATCAGGGCCAGAGGAAAGAGAATGTGAAAAAGAGAGGTAACTGACAGAGTTAAGTGCTGCAGAGGCAGAGAAGTGTCCCTTTTATTGATGAAGAGGATGGCTGTTCATGAGATTTCTTATGTATCTCCTGGGCACAAGGTAAGATGGTACTTTTTTCATTCTCTTGATACTAGGCATGGCCATGTGACTTGTCTTAGTGAGGAAAATGAGCATGGAACTGACAAATGTCACTATGAGATGAGATGTTAAAAGTTGGAGCTCAGTTTCCATGTCTCTTTCCTCCTATCACAGTGACTGGTGACATTCCAGATATGCAGACTCTATAAACCAGAGTCTCTGAGTGAGGACAGCATATGGCAGAGCCAACTCACCTAGTAGCCAATGTGGGATAAACACGTGTAGCCTGAGATATAAACCTTTTGTTTTAAAGCCACTAAGGTTTTAAGACTGTTTGTTACTAGAGCATAACTACCCTGACTGATACAGCCACCTAGAAAAGAAGCTCTGTTGAGAAATACTGATCTCAAGGGAAAAGCAGGAATCAAACTGCGCTCAGGGAGTTAAGAATGGCTGTGCAGTGAGGAAGCGTGAATAGCAAGTGGTGATTTCTTTCAAGGTTGCTTAGGGGCTATCAGAACCCAGTTCTGCCAATTACTTAAATAAGTGCTCTTTGGGGGAATCTAGGAATAATTCTAGAACACTTTAAAAATAAACCCAGAAACATTAACTGCATAAATAATGACAAAACCAAGACATATATTATAGAATTCTTTATATATAGATTAAGATTCCAGCAGCTTTTCTGCATCTCAAATGTACTGAAGATATAAGAATATCACACAATAAATTCCTCTGTGTTTACATCTAGGAAAATTTCTGTTTCTTCCAATGAGATGTATTTCATTTTACTAGTTAATGAGAATGATGTCAACATCCGTACAAAACCCTTGTTCCCTGCTCTCTTCTTGCCTTGACTGCCAGGGGCCTTAAAGATTATCCTTTGCCCAGTTGGTTCAGTTCAGCTTTCTCTGCTTAGGGTCTAGCTTATGGAGTAGAGAAGCATCAGGCATGGGGTCATGCCACAAGGTCTGGAGGACTTCGACAACCCCGTAGCAAAAGCTCTTAACTGACTGTGGCCAAGACAACTTGGGATGTTCCATAACTGGAAAAGGCTCATCAGAAATTCTATAAGGGCAACAGAATAAAGGAAGGGAGTGGGGTGTGTGTGTGTGTGTGTGTCTATTTCACTGAGGATAGCCCTTAAGCCAGTAATCACATAACTAGTAAAATCCACAACATGCTGAAAATCATTCACCTATAACTGGACAGACTGAAGTAAAGAACAGTGTTGATTAAGGGCCTGGTACCTAGCAGATAAGATCAGAGCTGTCTACTACTGAAGAGGAAAGTTTTTGAAATTGCAAGTCACATGCTTTTAAGGGGTCTTGGCTCAAGTTTTGATAAATAAAATAAAGTGGAATTGAAAAATCATTGTATACCCTATGTAGTCAAGTTAAGGATTTTGCTGTTTTGTTTTCTTTTTTCATAAAGCTTTCATTTCAGCCCATGGGTGTCCTGGGTTGTGATCAAGAATGTATTTCTTATGTGGCTTCAGGGTCACAACAATCTGAAAGCCGCCAGTCCAGAGCGCACAGGGAGCCTAAATTTACTCTGTGAAGACAGGGGCAGACCAGCAGCATTAACCGCAAGTCGGAGACGCCCAAAGGGGGACAAATGGGGTCATTGCTGAGGAGAGAATGCAGCGCCACTGAATGCTGAGTGAACCAGGCCCTCCCGAGCATGTAGACAAGAGGGAACAGTTTAAATGAGCGCACAACATCAGTATGGCCGAACATAGTTTGTTAAGGTCGATAAATGTTTAAATTGGTACACTATGTCAGTAGCAATCTGTATTAAACCTCATTCCTTGATCTTGGATCAGTTTCCTCCTGCATAGTAAACCAGAGGGATATTCTGAGAGAGAAACCCAATGTTAAACCAAGGGAGTGGTGTCAGCAGCAGGGCCTGAGGAGAAGTGAGCGCAGTGAGAATGGGGTTGGAGGAGAACCGCTCACAGGCTGAGGCTGGGGCTCCAGGGCAAGGGCCTTGAAGGTGTGGAAGACCTATGTTTAGGTGGTTCTACTGCTCAGTGTGAGGACAAACCTGAGAGATTAAAGTACCCAGGGAGGATCAAATTTCCTTTGTTACATGACTTTTTGGCTTTGTTATTTTATTTTAGGATTATATGCTTTTGAGTGTTTCATTAAAAGATGCTTCAAATTCTTTTCAGTAGTAGGCAAATGATTAATAAGTAAACGGAGACTGGTAAGACTATAAATCATTTCACTTTATGTCTTAGCCTCTTATTTATACTACCCTTTGGTGAGTTTATAGGCTGTAGGGTTTTTTTATTTCCTATCAGTCATTTTAGAGAGCATCCAACATGCCCAAAGTGATGGATATGCTTGGGATCTACAGATACTTTAAACTGTCATAGTAGTTTCTATTAAATCATTACCTTCTATCTCCTTGATTATACTTGCGGGCATAATTTTCTGAGCTCTGAAGACCTTTCCAGCCACAGAACCAGAATCATCCCAGTACTGAAAGCGTTTTTCCCCTTCTTCAGCTGTGCCTGGCACGCTGCAAATATCATATAGTCCTCCAATCTGAAATTGTAATTTTCTGTTGTATAGTGTCACCCCAGTTAAATTGCTGACATAGAAGAATTCCCTTTAGTTTATTGTCAGTGGCAGAGGGAGAAATATGTCCTTGTTTGAACATTTATCTTTTTGTTTCCAGGAAGATTATAAGAATAAAAAGATCTTCATTAGGATCATAGCACATCTTATATAACCTAACACTTTTTAATAAGTAGGAACACATTTAAGGCAAGATATACCATAGAACAAGATTTGTTTAAAAGACATAAACATAAATCTTTACTAAAAAATTATTAACCTTTGTCAAAATGTTAAAAGCCTTTGGTCACTACTCAACCATATTATTTGTTTATCTGTTTATTATTTACTACTTGCATAAAAAAAAAACCAAACTGGTCTGTAAATATTTTCCCTTTGGCCTGTTACGGACTCTAACAATGGGCTCTTACAATGGATGGTCACTTGGCTTTGTGCTTTCTTAGCTCTGCTTAATTCTAAAACTTGGATTTTTTCCCCCACTCTATCACTTTGCTGACTTCTTAAAGGACTCAAGCTCTCAATGGCCTTAGGGATATTAAAAACCTATAGGAAAGATCAAAACAAAATTAAATTTAAAAACCCAAACAGTTATTTTCATAATTTTAAGTACTACTTTTCCATTTTTATACACATTCAAATATATATTTTGATAAAAAGATACATACTATCTAAGAAAAAAAAGCTGTATACCTGTCCTCTCTCTCATGTCTCTGCCTCCTCACCACAAAGAGCCAACAAAAATTTTCTTAAAGGGGAGGCTTGGTTTGCTTTTGGAGACAGCAGAAGTGAACTTTAAAGATTAACACGGTCTACATGTGTGCTGGGATTTCTAATCACCCCTTCTTGGGCTGGCTTGAAAAATTAAACATCCCATGTCCTCTGTACAACCAGATGTGCATGGCTCCTCATGGCTTTGAACAGTTCCAGATTTTTAGTAATTTGAGTTTATCTTGAAAATTACTGAACTGCATGGCAAGAAATTAAACTAAAAATTATGTTCATCCATCACCTTTTATGAGCCATGAAAAACTACATGGGGAATAAATCTTTGCAAGCAAGACAGTTTCTGTTATAAGTGGTTCTTCTCACTTCAAATGCATTAATATTCAAAACCATAACCTGTGGCGTGCTCAGCTTTGTGTGAGAAGGGGAACAAATCAATCCCCTCCTTCTGTTTACTGTGTTGATTAACACTGCTCTGGTCTGTGCCTGGGGTGTGGGAAATATTGCTGCTTCTCCCTTAAAGAGGTAGGCACATGGGAAACCCCAAAAAAGAGGGAGGAAATCAGCACTTCTTACAGCCTATGTGAGCCATGCTCAACTCTCCTAACAATTCCAAGAGAGGTTTGTTATCCCCACTCTCCAGTGGAGGAAAATAAATGCTATGAAAGAACCTGTGTATGAAACGCTGGCAAGTCAGGGCTGAATGCAGCTGCCTGTCTCCAAACACTGCTTGGATTCCTCCATAACACCCCTCAAAAAGCAATCAAAAGAAGCAAGAAAATGATGCCTCAAGTGACTGGAGCCCTTCAAGTGTCTACAGAGTGTAAGTGGAGAATTCTGCCTAACGCTAATTCCTAAAGACAGCTACTTCACTACACTCTGCTTGCCCAGAATTCCCAGCGAGCTGTTCACGCTGCATGTGATCGTCTGAGTTGGTAGTGGGGGGTGCCATGAGCAACTTGTGCCTGGTGCCCCCACACAGCCCTCTGGAGATATGGGGAGCTCCCACTTCTACTCGTTCTGAAGCAATTCATTCCTGCTGAGGTGACTTCGTTGTTTCCTACATGTCTGGCAGTAGGTCTCCTCTCCCCAGCCTCCGAACAGTTTTTAGATTCAGAATAAATGTCTTTTTGAACAGAAACCCAAGTCTCTCTACTGTTTGCAGAAAGTCAAGTTTCAGTCTCCCAGGCTGGCTACCTACCAAAGGGCACACTGCTAACTCTTTGCAGCTCTCTGCTTGGACCCCAGACACTTGTTGGTGCTTACGGGAAGAAACCAGAGAGCAATTCCTCTCTGTAGCTGTTAGATATGGAGATCTAAGCTGTTAAGCAGCAGCTTCAGTTAGTAACTAACTGTGTTACCTGGCAGAGAAAAATCTTGAGACTTCCACAGTGAGGATGTCCTCTTTGTAAACAACCAAAACCGAACTGTTTTCCTGGCACATTACAGAGAGGCTAGGATGCCTGGTCTCCCACTGCCACGAGAACAGCAGGTCTGCACCTTGTGATATCCTGTGACAGCTTCTGTAGAAAATGTTAACACTATAAACAGCATTTTCCCCTCTATCCACAGCCCAGCATCCCCTGTTGGACCTGAAGGTCCCACTCCTGACTCCCTAACATCCTCTGGATCCTCAGTTCCCATGAGTCCATTGCACCAATCTGTTTCCCTGCTCCTGCTGCCAGCAACTAAGCCTTACTGGAGAAAAATCACACGGCCATGCCAAAGGGGGCCACAGCCGTTGCCTCTCAAGCTTTAGTGGGGCTCTCAACACAGCTCAGCAATAAGCAGTCATCTCTGGGTGATTCCTCACCACACTCACTCCAACCGGAAGCATTTCCACTGTCCTGGAGCCACTCCTGTTCCCTCTCCCTACCTCCAGTTCTGCAGCAGGCTTCTCGGTTAATGACTCTGCACTCCTCAAAGGTAGGGGCCATGCTTTGTTCATGTTTGTGTTCATACTGTGTGAATAAATGATTTAATGAACAAGATAAAACTGTTTAACCCAGGTCCCCACAAATTTAGTCATCCTCTCTCTCATGAATTCTAACCAAGGAACAGGGAGACCATTTAAATTGAGCACTAAACCAGTTTAAAGCCTGTGATCAGCACTTTTACATATGTTATCTCAAGTAAACCTCACCCCAAAGTCTATGAGGTAGGTAATATTATTCCCAGAGTGAGTGGTCCAGATCCATCCAACACTTGTGCACTTTTCCATGCCTTTGCTGTCTGACTTCCCACCTGCCCTCCCATCTTCCTCTCCTGGAATTCTCTGATACCCAAGGGAGTTTATGAATGGTTGGTGTTGGTGGAAGCTCCTTAGGTGGAGGAACCACTTCCACTGGCCTCTGCAGATACAACAGGAAGAGGTCCTTCAAACTAAAACTCGGAAAATATTTGGAAAAGGAGGCAGGAAGGGCTGAGTCCATGTATTAGTTTGAACACATTTGATTTTGATTGCAAGTGACAAATACCCAACTTAAAGAGAAAGAAAAAAAGGAAATTGTATCAAGTCCCTAGGAAATCCTACACTGTGTGTGGAATGCTTAGATATGGAGCTTCCACAGAACCATTAGCAGGTCCCCCTTCTCCTTGCTGTGCTCCCCTCTGTGTTGGCTTTATCATTGGGCAGCATGTCCCCACATGGTGGCCACCACTACATCTCTAAGCTACGCTGTCCTCATGGCACCACATTGCACTCCTTTGCCCCGCCTCCCCTCCAATCTCCTGTCTCCAGGTTCCTTCAGAGCAATGTCCGTGCCTTTGTCTAAATTCCCAGGGCCTGGCCCAGCGATCACTCACTGAACAGATGAATGAATACAGCCTGCTGTTCCTCTTCAAATCTAAACTGGCCAAGTTCACTGCTGGGAAGAGAGGGGAGGAGTACAAACAGAGATGGGAGGAAGTTTGTGTAACGTTCCACATGGTTTTTAATTCTCTCTGTTTGCCTTTGTTCTCTGGTGATTTTTGACAGACTTTTCCTCTCTTAACCTCCAAGAGTGGTGAGGGGCTGAGGGAAGGGAGAAATGCGGAGGGGCTGCTAATGGGTGCAGCGTTTTTTAAAGGAGAAGAAAATATTCTAAAATTAGATTGAGGTGATGATTACACAACTCTTTGATGTACTAAAAAAGCAGTGAATTGTACACTTTAATGTATGGTATGTTACTTATGTCTCAATAAAGTGTTTTAAGATTAAGAGGGAAAAAAATCCAGAGTCACATTGCAACATAGAATAAAGACATCCTGCTGTATAGTGCCTTTTTCTATATTTACTCTAAATATAGTTACTATGTTATTAATAATAGAATATACAGTTAGCATATATTGCTGTAATTATTATGCACAGAAAAGTCAGGGACTCATGTCTTTTTTTCTACACAGGATACCCCCAGTGTCTAGAAGAGTGTCTGACAAATAGGAGGCATGACAAATTGTAGAATATTGGCACAAATTCTTTGTAGCTCCTCCCAACATGAGATGGAGTCTATTTCTCCACCATGACTTCATTTGGCCAAAGGGACATTAGCAAATATGGTGCAGGCAAGCCTTTAAAAGCGCTGGAGCTCTGAGGCTTGCCCTCCTCTGCTGCTGGAAACCCTTCCATCATCACGTGAAAAATGCCAGGTTAGCCTCCTAGAGGATGACAGACCCAGTGGAGCACAGATGAACTGTCCCAGGGAAGGGCCCCTAGTCCTCCAGTAGTCTGTCAAGTGCTGGACACATGAATGAGGCCACACTAGGCCATACAGTCCCAGCTGTGCTACTAGCTGACTGCAGACATTCCCCTCCAACTGCCCCAAATAAAAACAGACCAGAATTGCCCAGCTGACTCACTGAATCATGAGCAAATAAAATGGTGATTGTTTTAAGCTGCTAAGTTTTGGGGTAGCTCACTGCACAGCAGTAGATGGCTGGAACAGTAGGCAGTCGGTAACTCTAGAAAGAACGTAGGCAGTGGTGCCTGCATGTTGGTTGAGAAGGAAAGCCTGCACTGGGGGCCCGAAGCAGGAATGAGTCCAGGGAGAATGGGAGCCTGAGGGAGGGAGGAGAGATGCGACAGCAATTGCCAAGGGAAGAAAACTCGTTCTCTCCCCCAGTGATCGTGTGTCCTCTCCAGTGTTCATCTGACTCTTTGAACACACCTGCCCGTGCACACACACCTGGGCAGTACTGGGCCACAAACGCCAGCTGCAGACAATGACACTGGATCCAGACAATTGTCCTGGACTACTGCTGGCTGCTTTGGATCTTAAACTCCAGCTTCCTATTCCTCGATCCTCAGATTTCATATTACACTTTGCTCTTTGCAGATCTCGGTTCTGGAGGGTTTTTTTAGAATCTCTTCCTTAGCCTTTTGGACTCAACAATCTATTCTCAGCTCTGCTTGTTCCTTGGCTCTGCATTCCCGGCAGCTTTAGGCTGCTTCTGGAGGAAATTCTCTAAAAGATTTCAGACTCTTTTTTTTTGATCCCATGATGCCTGAGGCCATCCTGTCATCAGCTGTTGGGGGGTGTCTTTCTATGACACTTAGGGAGTACACTACAGCCCAACAAAACAAAGAGCTATAGGACAACTTTCTTTATTCCATTGGGAAATGAGAATGAAGCCATTTTCCATAGGCCTCCAGGCAACATGAGTTAAACTGTCACTCTTGCCTCTGCTTTTCCTAAGAAAGTCCCAGAGTTGAGATTAAGAGGTAGCTCTAGGGGTGGCACAAACCGCTCTGGGACACAACGTACCACAAGACATTTCTGGAGAAGCCTCAGGACCACCCGCCTCAGGGAGGAGGACAGCACAGCAGAGATGTCACTTCATCTCTGGCCCCTTAAATATGGCTGACGCACTATGTGTCACACTATCTTTGGCAAGCCAAGTCCACTTTTCCTGAATAATTGTCCCAGGCCATATCCGAGTATTCAACCCCAATGTTTTCACGTGGATTTTCTGACCTCTCTGCCACAGCTTTTGGTTGCTTCTTGTCTCTTTAGTTAGGTGAACCATTTGATTTCCACTCAGAATTTAAACCCATTTTTTCTTTGGATTTCGGATCACCCTCCCCCTCAAACCTCATGTAGGCGGAGGGTGACCAACTCATCCCAATTTGCCCTGCTTGAAAATGGAAAGTCCTCACTCCCAGGAAACCCTTCAGTCCTGGACAGACCAGCATGGTTGGGCTCCCTAGGCAGGAATCTCCAAACACCGGTGGCTAATCTTCCCACCCCCACATGCAGCTGGGGAAACCCACAAAGATGTGGCATCTCATCTTTAAGACGAGGGATAGCAATAATAAATGTCACCAGTAGTGGTTGTGTGAATTCATTGAGACAGAATACGCAAACTGCTTACTGCCATGTGGTAAGTTGCCAGTAAATATTTATTATCATCATTGTCGTTATTGCTATTATTAATAGTATTGTGTAGAAACATATTCTAGAAGAGCTAAATTATCATAATGCTGTTGGAGAGTTTAGGAAATGGTGCTGCAGAATCAATGAAGACTAATGTTACACTAGATAAAATCCATGAGCTCAGACGTTGGGGCCATGGAGATGCCCTATAGCAATAACCAAACTAATACTATGTGACATGAATTAAACATTTTTCATGTAACTTTGGAAAGACCGCCTGTCCCATATTTAAGATCTTCCAGGGAGTGCTAGAGAAAGGAGGCTGATGCCAACCCAACACCATTACATGATGTAAACTACCTGAGGAAATTTAGGGAGAAGGCACTACACATATTTTGCCTTTGGCCACTAACATCTGTTGAGCACCAACAGATACAGAATCTCTGAGAGTGTATCCCAGACGTCCACATTTTTACCATGTTCCCCAGATAACACTTAAATGCACTGAAGTTTGAGACTATCATGCTAGACCTTGGCTCCTGGCAGATGAGACTGTACTTTGTTCACTACTGTACCCCCAGTCCCAGCCCCAGCACAGGACCGGGGTGCAGCAGGTGCTCCCCAGACTTGTCTTACTTTGCAATCTGTCCTTTTATCTCTGATGTTAAGGATTTGGTTTGCCTGGAAATTATTTCTCCAGAATGAGACACCAACACTTGTTCTAGACACTGAGGCATTCGTTTGAACTAGCTTTTCACCCTGGTGGTAATGATTAGGGCTGAAAATGCTTTGAAAATTAACAAATTTCATGAGGAAAGGAACAAATTAAGTCTGGGCAGGCAAGAGGCTTCAAGTAGATGGAAAGAGCACTTTAAAAACTGCTGCCCAGCCTGCTGAGGAAGGTCCCTCGCTCCTCTCCAGTTATCGCCACCTGCTCATTCTCTGTGAGACAAAGGCCCCTCCCAGGGAACACCAGGCGCTGGAATGAGGACAAGCCATCTTATTCTCCACGACACTTCCATCTCCATTTTAATATGGAAAATCTTGATGAAATGGATTTTGCAAGAACAGATTTTCATTACTGAAACACCATGTCAGAATAAATTAGCATGAAGAAGAGGCAGGAAAACACTAGATTGGATTATTCAGGACAATTTGATTATCAATCTATTGGCAAAGTCGTTTCTTATGCATTTAGTAGGCATTAGAGACACTCAGTATTGTTCTTTCTGCTGGTGAAAAAGTTGAATTATCAGTCTTGTCTGGGTTTTTTATTTGAATGCTTTCCATGCTATTCCCATGTCGTTTGGTTATTTTGCATCTTAAATCAATATTGATAGTAGCAGACCAGTGGTTACAGGAGGGGTCTACCATGTGCACATTCAGCTCAGCCTCAGAGCCATCACACCTGAGCACACAGCTAGCAGGAACCTACCTGGAGAATATTGTCAAAGGAGAGGGAAGAGCAAAGTGGATACACAGTGGCACATTTAGGGGTTGTGGGCAAGACCTGAGCTGCTCCTTTTGTGGGTGAGTCAGGGAGATGGCCCCAGAGACCTGAACTGCTGGGGTCTCGGGGAGACAGCTGGAGGGGGGAGATTGCTCACAGCCTAATGTCAAGGTGGCTCCAGAGACCTTTTCCCTAAAGCAGCGTGGGCAAAGTTGCCCTTCCCTTTCTCCTCCAGCCTTTCGAACGCCCATGCCTCCCCCTGGTTACTCTTGTCAGATTCAGATTCACTCACTATTTCTCCAATACCTGTTAGATTCCAGGTTCAGTGTTAGTCTCCTTAACGGTCGTTATCCATGTGTACTTGGGTATTAGAAAATGTACATGGAAGATGGGAAAAGCAGCCAAGATTTCCTCTTTGCTTTATCAGTCTCTGTTTTTTGTGCCTAATTTCCTGGCCAGAGGCCAGGGGCTGTGTCTTGTTCATCCAGCAGCTATCTCAGTGCTTGGCACTTGGTAGGTACTTACTAAATGGGCAATGAGTCAATAAGCAAGTGGACAGTAAGCCTGTGGCACTGGTCTTACAGGTCCCATTTTATAGATGAGGAAACTTAGTTCAAATAATGTTCCTGTGGTTGACACAGCTAAGATGTGGACTGTGAAGCTTGCCCCACTGTTGTCTTTTGGCTGAATACCACAGTGGTTGGGACCAAGGGCCAAGGCTTCAAGCCCTCTTCTATACTACATGTCTATGGACCCCAGACCTCTATCAGGGCATTGCTTGGGGAAATAATACCTGGTTTATTCTATTCCTTACGAAGGAAGGTTTAGCCCCATCCCTTCCTGACCAGTGGCTTTTCTCATATGACAATCAGATGAAATCTACTTGCTATTCTGATTCTAGGCATGACCACCCTCTCCATAAGTGTGGAGAGAGAGATCCTGCCATCCAGGTAACCCCAGTCAATCCTCCTCCCTTCCCTCCCTTCCTTGTGCCAGGGACCTATATATACATAACCCTCTGGTGTTAGTCATGTACCAATTCCCTCCCATTCTCCTCTTACCCCAAAGGAATGAACCATCACCCACTCTCAGGACAGCAGCATCTGGGGCTTCCTCAGAGGCCCTGTGCAATGGCAGACTTCTGAGTTGGAGACAGGCTTTTGTGCCAAGCTGTCTCAGACTTTCACTAACCAGGGCTCTCATTTTGCTTCATCCACCCATATCAAATGGTAGCACCCTATTTTCTAAAGTTGCAAAAAGGCAGCATAAAGTCAGTGGACATTATGCAGCCATTAACCAGAACAACTTATGTTAATGAAACCTTATGATTCTGCCTGGAAGTTCTATCTGGTCTTCCCAGTAGTCCCATTTTCCTTTGTTAGGACAGAAGAGAGCGAGTTCACACCTTGGAGCTTCTCCCAGAGCGGCCTGGAGTGGAACAGCTGGGTGGATGATGGACAGCTCCGAAAGGCTGTGTGGGGTTCCCATCACGGCCTCTTTCTCGGGCTTGGGCTGTGGGACTAGGATTCTTTTACAGGCCAGAGCAGATGCAGACTGTTGTCACCCATGAGCAGAGGCTGATGTGTGAGGAATTTTCAAGTGGAGTTTATTCAGCCCCAGTTAAATTCCATTTTACAAATTCCATCCAACACAACCGGAGGAAGCCCAAGACACTTTTGCACCAGGAAGCAGGCCTAGGCGGCAGTGCTGGGCCTGCTGGTGCAGCTCTGGCTCTCCAGGAAGGCTGTCAGCAGAGTTCTGTGGTTTCTTAGAAATGGCAAAAGGGTTTATGTGGTATAACTAAGTACCAGAAAAACAAGGTTATTTCTAAGCATGTATCAGAAAATAAAATGACAGGCATGAAATGGAAAAAATAATCTTTGAAGAGAAGCATTCAAGTAACCCAGGGGCTCACAAATCACAAGAGAAAAGGTTTCCTCTTTGTCTTTGGTTCTTTAAAGAAGGCTAATTCTCTCCAGTTAGGGAGGCCCAGAGAGCATTCTGGGCTTTATAATGGCTCGTGATTAAAGCAATTTTTAAGAGCATCACAGATAAAGCCTCCTGGTTGCCTTTTAGCTATTGAATGGGTCGATGGAGGATTAGTCTATTATTCATTCAACACCCATCCAGGAACTGGAATCATTAGGATATTCTAGCTAACACTAGGATGTCCTCCCCTCCAGTCGCCTCTTTACTTTCTTAGGTGCCTGGGAAGCCCAACACAGGGAACACAGAACCACATTCTCACTCTACTGCTGATGTGGAGTCAGCCTCAAAGCCCCTGCCAGCCGCCCCGCCTCTCTGTCCTCCTGCACGTGGCTGTCCTGCAGGGACCCCCTCACAGACCCTCTGAGGCCTACATGGCTTCAACTCCAGAAGCCTGGCTGGACTTCCGCCAGCAAGAAGGGGCTTCAGAGCCGAGGGACCTCCATGCACACGGCCTCTCAGCACTCAAGTCAGGCCACTGGCAATGCAGCGTGGAGTGCGAGGAGGAGGGAGGGCAGGGTGGGGACATCATTACCATGTCCTCCCTCCTGGAGGTCTGAGAGGACCCAGGGTGGGGGCACAGAGGACCAGTGCAGCACGGCGTCGGGGGTACTTGGGGAGCAGAGGGCAGAGAAGTGGTGACCTGCTCCCTCCCTCCCTCCTTTCCCCTCCCCTCCCTCTTCCCTCCCCTCCCCTTCCTTTTCCCTCCCCTCCCCTCCCCTTCCTTTTCCCTCCCCTCCCCTCTCCTTCCCTTTCCCTCCCCTCCCCTCCCCTTCCTTTTCCCTCTCTCCCTTCCCTCCCCCTCCCCTCCCTTCCCTTCCCTCCCCTCCCCTTCCCTTTCCCTCTCTCCCTTCCCTCCCCCTCCCTTCCCTTCCCTTCCCTACCCTTCCTTCCCTTCCTTCTTTCTGCGTATTTTTTAAAATTCTAATCAGGTGAGAATGAAATAAACAAAACAGCCAGGACTTCTACCTCACTTCAGAAACAACTTTGCTTTTATTAGTCATTCAGTTCCCACAGATTTACCATTGGCAAAAGATCACTTTAATTATGAAGAAAGGAAATAGACAAACTGTCTTTCCTGCAACATCTCATTTGGTACCTATGAAGAACTCCGGGAGAGTTAAATAAGAACAGGGCATAGCAGCCTCTCACCCTCAAGCAGATTTAGGACAGGAGAGTGAACGTGCATCTGTTAGAGGAGAGCCACACACCGGTCTCCTCATCTTTTGTATTTTGTGCTCAAACAGGAGGCCTGGGGTTCCCTCAGTCGGCAGATGTCCTGGAGACCTTCCAGTCCAGGTACTTGAGTGTGGAGGCTCTCACCAGGACTGAGCCAGCAAGACTGAGTCTGAGAGCAAAGCCCAGGATGGTCAGAAGCCAGGAGATGGCCCAGGTTGACACAGGCAGGGCCAACATTTGTCATAGCCAATGGCAGAATCAAGTATCCGAGGAAAGAGTGGAAGTCAAAGAGCCGTTGGGGCGAGCAGAGGGGGCTTGGCATTGTTAGACCTGTAGAGCGCACAGTTAAATGCCTGTAAAGGTCCAGCTGGTAAGGGAAATGAGGGCAGAAGGTCGGGTGTTCCTAGAAGGGAGGGGTGGGGACTGTGTCAGACTAGAAGCTTCCTCTTTCTGAAGGAGGCAAACTCGCCTCAGATCCAAGTGAATTGTGGTCATGAAGGGAGGCAGGCCCAGTATTATCAGATCTTCCCATTTTTAAAGAAAAGCATGAAATCTGCATTTTTATTGGAAACATCCCAGGTTTAAAACACTGGGCAAGTCAGTAAAATACAGGTGGGTCTGGGTGATATGACAAAGTCTATGATCTGTATAAAATTTAAATGTCAAGGCAAAATTCCCATGAAGAAATGAGAGAAACAAGACAAAGCTGAAGCTGGAACAGATGAGAGTGGCTAGGGCCCCAGGAAAACGGGCGGCGGGATCGGAGAGGGAGGCGGACAGAGCGCGGCCCCACCCAGTCCTCCCCACGCCCCTCTCGGCACAGCCACCGGGGCTTCATGCTGCCGGCGCCCTCTCTGCTTCTCAAGGATTGAGGGAGCTCTCCTGGCACCACAACAGCCTAAAAACCCCCATGGGATCTGGACCCCCAGGCCCTCCAGCAGCATCGCCTCCCACTCACCCTCCCGCCTCCCGCTTCAGCCACCTCGGCCTCCATGTGCTCCCTTGAACGTACCAGGCACGCTCCTCTTACAGGCCTTTGCGTGGGCTGTTGCTCAGCCTAGAACACTCGAGCCCTCTGACCTCCCCATGGCTGGTTCCCTACCTTCTTTTCAGGCTTTGCTTGATGACATCTTGTGACCCCCACGTTTAAAATGCCAACTGGAAGTCGCACCTGGTTGGCTTCCTGCCCCTATGTTCTTTTTCCACCTCAATTTTTATCTTCAAAACATTACACATGTTACTTGCTGTCTGTCTCATACAACCAGAACGTAAACTCTTCTAGGTGAAGATGTTTGTTTTGTTCATTGATGTTGTTCACATAAGAGGCACTTAATAATACTGAAAAAAAATTGGAATTCATATTTCTTCCTACTGTCATATAGCTCTGGAGATGTGATTTTTAAGGAGCCTCTTTTTCCTTTCCCAATTTCATTCCTCCTCTGTATTTCCCAGAATTCAGCTCAAGTCAGCAAATCTTTCTGGAGGAACCGCACTGTGCTAAATAAGCCTCAGACTGAGTTCTGACAGCAGAGGGACAAAAGAGAACAGTGCCTACCCTTAAGGAGCTTACAATCCAAGAGGAGATGCAGACGCATAAACTCATAACCATAAAGCACAGGTTAACTGTTATTACAAGGCATGCGTAAGGTGCTACAGGAACATAGGAGGGTCAATTGTGCTTGGCCTTAAAAGGTGTAGAATTTACCAGAAGAAAAGGACATGATGGACATCTAGGAAGAGGGCAAAAATAAATAAATAGGAATAATGCTATGCACTTAATTTTGTGGGTTATTTAAAATGAAGTTATTATAGGAAATTGGCTTAGGCCCCTGTGGAAAAACGCTTATTGATATTTTAATGCTTTCCATGGCTTTGCGATTTAAGTTTGCAAATTAAATAGTTCTAAGAGTGTCTTAGCTCTTCTTCCTCCTCTTCTGCTTTGAGAAATTTTTCTACTATTTAGATGCCTGACCCGTGGTTGATGAACTGCAAGGCATGTGCTTTGTATCATGTTTTGATTTGCAAACACAATTTTCCACTTATTTTATAGGAACAGAAGTTTTATTGAAACAGGGAAACAAGTGATGTAAATAAAGCACCATTTCTATGTTATTTGTATTGTGTCAGCTTTTTAAAAACAAACTAAACGTTAGATATACTTTAAGTACCTTCTCCTTTTGCCACAGTTACCAGACATTCTGACGTCACTGCAACAAAACCCTGAAGGTCTTTTCTTTTTCATTCTGAAACTGATTTAACTATTTCACAGGCACTTTCAGATCTATTTAATGGAATGTGTGAGTTTGCCGTTATACAGTTTCCTGAGTTATTTTTCCTGCTTGATGGGAATGAAAAATTAAACTATTGTGTCAAATTAGGCTACTTTGCAAGTAGAAGGAACCCTCTGACTTTCCAGTCTCTTAAACACACTGTATAAACAGAGGTGATTATCCCCTGGGCTCCTGGGTGGAGTGAGGCATGCTCCCTCGTAAGAGGTATTTCAAATGTTCTAAATGTGACTTGAACCAATGCAAGAATAGTACTTCTCAGGAACAACTTGAGCTCCTAAATTGGAATATTTTTAAATGCCTCCTGTTCCAAATTCAGACTTATGCTGAGTATAGACTTATAGCCAAAAGATCTTAAATTCTGATTTGGAAATAAATTTGTATTTTTGTTTCAGCCATGATAAGCAAATATTTACTGAGAGCTGCCAGAGATACAGAATGAATAAGATACAGTCCTTTTTCAAAAAAGTGCTGAGTTCATAAGCCAGGTAACTACAGATTCACATACAATGTATATTTCTCTATGTATAGTATATATATGTCAAATCAAAACAGTTATATTATAAATATAAAGAAAATCATGCAAACATAGATGAATATGTAAGTCTTAAAAACAAACTTATTTTTTTCTAAGTAAAACAGAAAACTCATTATACATACACAGAGAACTTCTGAAGCTAACCATATTTTTGTTTCTTTGTGGGGTAAATACAAAGGATTTTTAACCCCATATCCTACAGAGAAACATTTGAAGCATAGAAAACATTTGAAGCAAGACATATAAATAGAAAAGGGCTTCTAAGTAATGGGGAGAAACTCATCCTATTTATAATAAACACAGATAATTTTCCTCCTCAATCTTATACTGAAGCCAATAGCCACAGTACTGCAGAGGAAAAAAGGCATTTTATAGTAGTTTTTATACAGGCTTTTCCCACAGTGAACACAGATGAGTGAAATAGCCAAGAGATACCTCAAAAGCTAGAGTTAAACTGCAGTAAGTGGCAATTTTATTCTTTGAAGACTGAACTTTGAACAACTGCAGAGAGAGAGAGAGAGAGAGAGAGAGAGAGAGAGAGAGAGAGAGAGAGAAGTACACTGACTCTGGTACAAGTTGTATCTAAAATCATGTGAATGGGTGTGGATCAGCATGCGGACAGTGAACATGACATAGGCAGGAAAGACAAAGAAAGGGGATCTGGCCCCAAACCAGAAAACGTTTGATTTCTCAGATTCTAAGACACCTTCAACTATAAAATACCATTAATTCACAGCTCAGGGAAAACAAATGTGCTATTGTAGAATATAAAATTTTAAATTTCTACTTTATCATCTTCATCTTTATCTGTATAATTATATACTACTTTCTGTTTTTAGTAATACATCAAGTCTTGAGTTTAAGCTTATTTCAAACATTGAATTCAGATTATTTTTCTGAATTATTTTTGGCTAATAGCAACTATGCTTCCCATCACATAGTATACAGATTTTTCACAAATCATGCTTTTTACTTCTTTGACGTCTTTATTAATTTATAGGACTGGCAATGTAATTTTGAGTCATGTAAGAAAATCCTTGTCCTGTATTTTCTATTTGTTTCCTGTAGTCTTTCTTTGCATTCTTCCCACCCCCCAACTGAATTTCTAGAAATTAAACTGGTATTGTTGAGTAGATAGACTTAAAGTACTTGCACCAAATGGCTTTTTCCTGTACCCAACCCAAGATGTACAGCTTAAGTAAGCACTCTCATAGTTGAGCAGTAACTGAAAAGCTCTTTTCTGGGTGTGCATGTGGGATACCACCAAAAGATGTTTAAATATGTATTGTTCTTTATTCAAGACAAAGCAGATCTTGACATCCAATTTCTATGATCCACTCTACTGTGCTTTTCCTCTAAAGGAAACTATTATGAACTTACTGTCTGCCATGCATTAGGCTGACACCTTCTAACCATCAATTTCATTTATTCTTTACAGTGCTCCTGAAAGGTATTATTATAGTCTTTCTGTAGTTGGAGAAATAGAGGGTCAAGAAGTTATATCATTTGTTTGAAGTCATGCAGACAGTAAGAGTCCAAAGACGGATTTGACTGATTCTAAAGTCCATGAGGTCAAAGAAATCTTCAGCTGTGGTGGTCTTCCTCTGCAATCCAGTGAGGAATGGGTCTTGGGAACTCTCCAAGCCTGAGCCATGCCCTTGACAGCAATTGTATACTCTGCCACTCCATCTATCCTGATCTGTTTTGATCAGTTCACTGTATCTGGTGCCCCAACAGGAACTGTCTGATCCCATGCCTCATCCCTTCATGTTTCTTTGACCCTGAGGGTGAATTTTCCATCTTTTAAGGTCCTGGAAGTCTTTCCTGATTGCACCCTTCTCTCATTCATTTGTTATTTCTATCTTCTTTATAACCACATATATTTTTGATCCTCTCTTATGACACTTATATTCAGCCTTGCAGAATTCTTATTTCTCCCCCAGGGTTATTGGGAAGCCATGAGACCAGAATCCATGATTTTATAGATCCTTCCAACAGAGCCTGCCAGAAAACCCCCCAACATGACTGATCTTTCTTCCTAGACACAGCAACACTCAAGTCACATGAGTGACAGGCTGACCAGTCTATTAATAACCCCTTCTTCCAGAGCTGCAGTGGCTTGTTCCCTGGTGCACTTCCAGTCCACCACTACCCCAGTCAACACCAGAGGAACTATGGGCTAGTCAAGAGAATATTTAGGAAGTCCTTGGGTATAACAAAACAATACAAAATAGATTCCACATATGCAGTGTGCCTTATATATGTAACTTATGCATCTAACTTGTATTTTGTAACACCAAGCTGGTGTTTAACCCTGATTCTCTGAACACCTTCCTTCTAAAATTACATGAAAAGAAAAAGAGACAGAATCTTTTATACCTACATTTACACTAAACAAAAGAAAAGCAAACCAAATAATAAGCCTCAAACCAAAACAGAATGCAAAAAAATGACTTCAGACCTTAGGTAAGGAAATACTGTGTCAGAGATGGCACCCAGCCACATGAATTAAAGGGAGCAGAAGGAAGGCTTGAAAGCCTCTGTCAGGTGGGCTGGCTTGGCAAGCATGAAATATGCTTAAAATCCCAGACCTTCCCACATTTGCACTTCAAGTGGTTCAGCCTGTGTCCTTCAAGGTGACAGATCATCAAAACTATGTCTTTGCTATTTACCTTCCCTCTTCTCTATATATTGACCCATCTTTTATCACTTCCACAAACCACTACTCTGTCCTGATGCTCAAATATGTCAAAGCCAAGTTTATCATTAAAGAATCATACAACTACTAGTGATACCATGGCTCATACTAGTAGCTATTTCTTGGCAAGTGTTGAGGAAAAAAAAAATGGATATGATAGGTCACCTCCAATCTTAGGAACATCTCCAAATACATGTCAGTCCTGAAGTAAAGAAGTCTGTTTAAATGTGTTTTAATACCTACATGACCAGATTTATTTTGACAGAATACCACCCTCCCACACCCACCCAGGTTTTGTTGCTCTTGCAGCGAAGGGAATTAGCCACCTTTGGAATACAATGTGGAAAATGTTAATGTCCTCTTCTGGTTTGTGGCTATAGCCCTTCTCACATTCTCAATTTTCTGGGAAGACTAACTCAGGATATCTCACCCTGCCTTCTTCCCCTGCAGAAGTTCTATTTTAGAAAATACAGTTTTACAATGAAAATACAGTCAGGATATGGACTCTGGCAGTCTCTGCCAAGTGCAGGCATCACATCAAGCCTCAATAGTGCCTGAGAATGGGGCACTCTGAAATTTCCATTTAAAATTAAAACTCCAAAAATATTTTAGGTAAGAGTAGGTGGCTTTTTGTTTTGTGCAATAGCTCCTTATGGATTCCTATTTATGGGCAGACCATTGTTTGCCATATTTTATTAAAACAGTTGTTTGGGAAGCTACCTTTTAATATACTTTCTTTCATCAGCAAATTTTGGTCTTTTGGAAATGTTGTATGATATTCAGAATAATTTACCTCATAGAAAAATGTCTTGTATGAAGAAGCTTGAGTGACTTCTCCCTTCAAAATATGTCAGCCTATTTCAAAAAGCTCAAAGGAATCTGACCACAGCTCTATCTAGAGTCCACAGGGGAGGTTGCAACTTTAAATATTCATTGGTTCAGTCAGTTAGTTAGTTGGTAAATATTTATTGAGCACTTACTTTATGCCAGACTCTGTTTCTGATGCTGGAAAAAATGGGTGAACAAAGACAGCAAAGGTCTGTGACATACTAGATCCTACACCTGGTGGAAAGGAATAGGGAATAAATAAATAAGAGCATCTCAGAGAGTTATAAAGGCTCTGAGGGAAAAAAAAGTGGGTAAAGAGAAAGAAGGAGACTTGTGGAGGCAGGAGAAGAGAGGCCTCTTCCAGGAGGTGAGGCTTGAACTTGAACTGAATGAGTTGAAGGAGCCAGCCTTGCGTAATGGCAGATGACAGACAGGAGGAGCAGCAGGTGCCAAAGCCCGAGATGGGAGCAAGCCTGGGATTTCCCAGGTGCAGAAAGAATGATTGTGTGCTGGCATGTGGAACAAGGGAGGGATACCTGGGTGTGAAGTTAGAGAGGTGTTCAGGGACCAGACTAGGTGGGGTCTTGAATGCTAGGGTAGGGTACAGCATTTATTCCAGAGACAACAGGAAGCCATTGGAGGGCTGTGTCAGGTGAGTGATATCTGATTCACGTGTCATATGTATTTACATGTCACCACTCCATACCAGCGCTGAAACAGATTTTGAAACATTTTATTTAGAACCTTGAGATCACCCATCCCCACCACACCCATATCCGTATCAACCTTGGTTGAGCCCTGAAGTTCCAACCTCTGAAGTCACCAATCCTCTTCTAGGGTTTTAACTCCCCACGCCCCACTCTTTTCCTTAGAAAGCTTCTGCTCTGTTGCATAGAACACCCAACACCAGAATAACACCCCCTTTCATCCTCATTATTTATTCCCTTCACCTTGTTGTCTTACCTGAAAGACAAGGCAGTCCTTGGGGGTGCTTCACTTGTTCCTCCTGAGCACTACCAGCTTGCTGTCCTACGAGCATGGGGTGGAGGGCGGGCGCCCTCTTCCCTCTGCACCGCGGCTTCCACGCACAGCTGCCTCGCTCGTGCCTTCCTTGGTGACACTCTATTCTTGTTTACAGCGTTTCTCCCAGCTAGTTTCTTTTAAGTCATCTTTGTTAGTTCATTTTCCTCTGCCTGCTTCTTAAGGTTTAGGGTGTTTGGGACTCTTTCAGTAGACTTCAGGATGAAGTTCAAAGTCCCTAGCCTCTCATACAAATACTTATGACTTAGTGCCTGTTTATCTTTCCAGCTTCATCTTCTGCCACTTCCCACAGCTCCCCTTAGGCTCCCATCATATAGAGCTTCTTGTAGGTTTCAGAATGTGTCATCCTTCCATGTACCGTTGTACATTGCACTTAGAATTTCCTCTCTCTAGAACGATCTCTAGCCTGCCTCTTGCCACTTCCTTTATTTTTTCTTCAGAATTGAAACAGACATCTCCTCTTCCAGGAAATCATCCCTGATTCCCTTTCCGTAATCTAGGAAAGAAGAACAACCCCCACCCCATGCCCTCTTCACATTATGTTTGAACTTCACCATTAGCATTTATTCATTGGATTATAACTTTCTATGTTGCTATTTGTCTTTCCATATACAATAAACTCCTTGAAGGCAAGATCCATGAGTCTGTGTCACCTTAAAGGCCTGGTGTATTATGCTTGGTACGGACTAAGATAATCAGTAATGTTTGAATCAATAAATGCCTTCTAATGTTACTCGCATTTATAGGCAGTAAATTTTAAGCCCCTTGAAGGAGGGACAATATTTTACTCCTATTTGTGTTACTCACAGAATGAATTTGTTTTTGTTTATAGTGTGTATTTAGTAAATATTTGTTTAAAAATGGCTGGAGGAAACATATGCCATCAGACTGTGCCACCTGCTATCTTTCCTTGTTGTTGTTATCCACAAATTCCCCTCACTCCATCATTCACTGTAGGCTTCAGCTCTTCATATTATTCCTGATATTAGCAGTCATTTTGTTAATGTAACACCTATGGAGAAGACACAGCCAACAGCTGGCCTCAAACAGTCCTCTCCTTGAATCCCATGATAAATTTCTAAACCTAACTTCAGCTACCAGTGCCCATGTGATACCCTAGTCTAAGGCTTGTCATCACCAATTGTTACAGCTCCTCTTTAAATTTCAATTGCATGCCTCCCATAACCTCCTGCCAACCATCTAGAACCCACACAGTAATAGTTCTTCATCGTCCTTTGGACTTACAATCTATAGACTCAGCCATTTTTCACTCTGTTACTCCCTCGTGTTCTTGTCTTCCTCCCTACCCTCCTCACAGTCCCCCATTGTCATCAGACCGTTTGAGTTGAGATTATGTTGCAAGCAAGTGCTAGTTGCTGGGGATAGAGCAGCGGAAAAGATAACCTGGTTCTGCACTCTTAGGATTTATAGTCTAGTGGGAGAACAGATATTAAATACATGAGGACACATACAGATGTATGATTAAAAATTGTGAGAAGTGCTTGGAAGAGAAAGTACAAGAGGCAATGAGTTTGCATAATATCATCTAATCCAGTCTCTAGGGACAGGGAAAAATATTAAAAGAATTTCCTTTTTTGAAAAAGGGAAAAGTATTTCTGCTGTTCAAATGTTGTTTTTTTTTTAATCTCAAAAATCCATTCAACCTTCACCTCAAAAAAAAGCATTTGACAATTACCTCTAATAGATCTCAATACTCCCAATCTTTTCCCACACCCCCTGGGCATATCACCCTTCCTAAGGATCTCCTGTTGCTGTATTTTGTATCTCTCCTTCCTGCATTATGATACTCCTGGAGATACCAGCATTATGATACTCTTGGAGATACCAGCAAAATGATCAAAATGGCTAATAAATCCATTGGAAGCCCTGCAAATAATTGCTGCTTTTCCTGCCATGTGCAACACTCAGGCACAATGTCCCATATTTTCTAATTCAAATAAAAACCAAACCTTGGAATTTTGCAACTAAAAGCAGCATGCTGACTCCCTGTCTCTCTCCTTAGAAGGCTCTCTGGGAGCTTATTTAGCCTTCACCAATAGGAGACTTAAACCTTCCCCAGAATCTGAGAACCTGGCCCTACGCAAAGGTTGTGTCTTCATTTGACCTGTCCATCTAAACTCTAACACCTTACTATCTGAGTCCCTGAACTTTCCTTCCTTCCAGGCAAGAGCGTCTGCTGGATTTATTACAAAATGCTGTGTTCCTCTTGCATTCCTGTAAAGCCCATCCTACTCCACTAGGAACAAATCCCCCCCTTGTAGTTGGTCGAAACAAATGACAACTGCTCTATCCTAGTCCGGGCAGACCCTCTGAAGAGGGCTCATCCTCCCAGAAAAGGACCTCCTGACTGGACGAGCAGTCACGCCTTGCTTCCCACTCACCGGCCAGGAGTAACCCACATTTTGCTCTAAGCTTTCCTCTGGGCACGTGACTTCTCTGTAGGCAGGAGTAAACCCACATTTTGCTCTAAGCTTTCCTCTGGGCACATGACTTCTCTGTAGGCAGGAGCAAAATACCAGAAAAATAATGCACTATTGGAAGAACAAGAGAAGATGATTAGCTTTCCTAGACTTTGGAGCTTGAAGCATAAAGATCTTTGAACTGGTCACTGCACATACTTGAATAAGGATAGTTGAGAAGGCATTGAGGTCAGTTAATAAGGTAAATGGGAGAGAGAGGGACTATGAGTGCAAATGAGAGAATAGGGCAGGGAGCAAGGAAACTAGAGAACTATATTGAATGTTAGCCACTGGGGGTCCACGGAGTCATGATTTGTTGGGAGTGATCTCAGTTCTTCACCGTTTGAAGAGCTCCTCCACTGAGTGTTGAGGTCTTGTGGCCTCTAATTCTTGACATAAGCTTTCCTAGGATCATCCCTGTGGTGGGTGTGGTGGGTGGATGATGAGCTGGATGGGAGGAGGTCAAAGTGAGAGAATGTGTAGAAGAGGGCTGAACTCATGGAGATGTCAGATGAGCCAGGACCAAGGCAACGTGGCAGAGAGAGAGGAGGGTGGATTAAAAAGATCTTGAGAAAGTAGAACGGGAAGGAAGTGTAAATTACCCACATCTGGAGGGAGAAGTACAAGAAGTCTGCGATTGGATCCAGGTTTCTGGCTTGAGTCGTGGAGTACATTTTCATGGGTGTGGATAGAGGTAGATGAAGGTGGACAGTTGTCAGCCCTGTGGGGGGATCCAGGGAAGGGAGAGGCCCTGACAGCCATTAGGATCTATGTGGGAGTGGGGCTGGGGTGGCCGCAGGGATGGCCGAGAGAAGGGTACACTCTGACAGCCCCACCCCTTCAGAATCAGACCTTATTACAAATGTTATTAATCAACTGTGCCTCTTTCCCACTGCACTTAAACTCAGTGTCAGAACACTTTGTAATATAATGGGTCCTGGAAATCATTATCAATTAAATTGAGTTTCTGAGGAGGAAAGCTGTTTACTTCTGCCCCCCACCTTCCTCACTCCCACCCCAAGACTCTGCCTTTTCCCTGTGCTTCTGAGGGCCCCAGGCAGGAGGCCTCAGCCACCATGCTCTAAAGGCTGCTAAAAGCTGTGATCCAAAAGCTGCGTTCTAAGGCATTGCACCTCCCCTTCTGGGCTCTCTTCCTTTCTGTCACCTTCGTATAAGCTAAGCAGCACCAAGCTTCCCCTAGCCGTAGTGAGTGCATCCTCTCTGTCCTCCCCATCTTTGCAAAGCTGTGTGGACAGCAGCCCAGCCCGTCCTGAAACCTAGAGCCAGACTCTTGGGAGGCTGAGTGACAAGCGTACCCCATGGAGGAGACAACAGCAGTACTGACCCGTGGCGGGAGGCAAGCCTGGGCGCATGTCCTGAGGACAGCTTGCAGCCCAGCTTTTCCTCTCACACAATCGCTGGTTGTTTCCCATGTTCCACAAGAGAAGAGGTGCACATTCCAGACAAGAGGACTATTTATTTTCCCACCAAAGGTGACACGTGGCATCTAGAGGTCAAGCTCAGGACGGGGCCATGTTTACTGGGCTGAGACTTGCCTTTTCCCAGAGGCCTGGCTTATTCTGACAGTGTTCCCAGCTGTGTCCTCTAGGCTGGGAATGTTTCCTCAAGTGCTCTGTACAAACACCACTGGCCACCCGGTCTCCTGGGCTTGTTTATGGGCCAAAGCCAAGGAAGGAGCACCTGCTCCAGAGGGTGGTGGCCCCTGACGCCACTGCCATGAACAGGTGGGGAAGGGGCAAAGAGGGGACCCAGGCTGCTCTTTCTTCCCACAGTCTGAGCAAGAAAAGCAGAACTTAGACTACACAGAGGCCTTCAAACCACAATCTGACCCCTTCAGAAGAAGCTCTGTATGGTGGTGCCTCCTTAACTTTTCCAGTGGTGTGGAAATTTTTCAAAAGCCTCTCAAATAGTTGGAATTTTTTGGATACAGCAATAATTATAATAATAATAATAATGATGATGATTTGAGAAGCATATAATACAAGATACTTTTTACAAATATTATTTCATGAAATTCTCAGTACAATCTAGAGAGTTCAGTATGAGTAACACCATTGAGCAAAGTTAGTGTTGGGCCAGGTTGTGTGCCAGGTGGGAGTGTGAGGGGGGCGTAAAGACGGACAACAGTCTCTGTCCTGTGGGAACCTACAGTCTGGTGCATGGTTTGGGGAAGACAGCAGGGCCTTTTGAGACTCTCCTAGTTCAAGGGCCTCTCAAATTTTCATAAAAGTTATGCAGGGAAGTAGGGGACACCTTTGCACACACATTGATCCTATCCAAAATCCCTTCCCAGGTGGTGGCTAAGCCTGAATGGGTTGCCTCCACCCCACTGGGAGGGTGTGCTCACAGTCTCACGCAGACAGCAAGTAGGTTCATCTTGAGTGACTGTGCTGATGGGAATCTCAGTTCCACTACTTTACTAACTGTGCAACCTCAGGCAAGGTGCTCTAGCAAGTGATCAAGCATGTGTCGGTTTCCTCATCTTTAAAATGAAGTTACTATTATTACTTACTTTGTATGGTGGTGGTGATAGTTAAATGAATTAATGTATGTGAAGTTCTTTGAATTGGATTGATCACCACATGGATGGTGAGTTGTCTGGAAATGAGACCAGAAGCAGCAGCACCCGTTCAGGCATATGTTAAAAAAGCCCAGAGAAGAAGCTAATTGAAGCCCTTTCTTCTTTCTTATTTTTCTGTCTACTTCCTCCTTCCCTCCTGCCTTCCTTTATACCTTCCTTCCTTTTCTTTCTTGGCAGGAGTAGTGTGAATGGGAACTAGGAAGAGTTCAGGCAGATGCGCCTTTGGGTGGAGCCTGGGAGGGTCAGACACCAGGCTTTGGGAAGAAACAAAAGTTCTCATCCAAGCCCAAGGCCATGAGGGAACATCCACAAGTCACTGGAAACCAAACACAAAAACCAGATGCCAAGTGTAAGGCAGGTTTGGAATCAGAAGGCTGGATCCAGAGACCAGAGATTACAAGTGGGGAAAGGGGTCATGGTGAGATCAGCATAGGAACAAGCAGAAAGGTCCAAAGGAATTGCCACTATAGGCCGGAGAGGTCTGGGAAGCTATGTTGTATGGTCTCAAAGGGTCAGGGGCTGGAAGCTATAATCACTCAACACCACCTCCACCAATAATGGCCAACATCTGTTTAGCACTTACTCTGTTATGATAGTATGCTAACCCCTTCACCTGCATTTCTCATGTAATAGTGAGTGAGTACTATTATTTTCATTTGGAAAAACTCAGGTTCAGAAGGTCACCCTGTTGCTCAAGGTCACAGAGCTGGACATGATGGATTTGAATCAGAGCTGCGGCTACTTGACTGTGGAGCTCATACCCTTTATATGGAAACATCCACTTAATGTCTCTAGTGCCCCAGTCTCTGGATGAAGGATTCCAAAGGATCACAGATAAATCAGACTTGGTCCGTGTTCTAGCTAACAGTGCAGCAGTGGAAGTAGAGAATCAAAGCATAGTTTGTTAAGGACCATAATGCATTGAAATTATTTTAAATATAAATAATAAATTTGTTAAGAGCTATAATATATCTTCTGGTAGAGATTGATCAGGGTTTTCCATAAGCAATACCTGGACTATGAAAGGAACTTGATTAGATAAGATTCTGAATTAAGGGAAGGGACCAACAGAGGCAGCCGACTAACAAGGCTTTATGGAGACACTGGAGGGAGTAAAGATAAGGGGCTGGCCAGCTGAACCTGGCACAGGGAGAGGCAGCTCAGGAAAGGAGAAAGAGCAGAAGCTTTGCAACCAAACAGAACTGCTGCTCCCTAGCCTGGGGGTCTTGAATAAGTCTGTAGCTTATGTAAACTGGGAAAAGTGGTGCACATCTCAGAGGATGGTAGTGTTTCATGGAGCTAAGTTCTTTACAGAGCCTATTACGGGGCCTGATATTTTAGCAAATATGAGTAAACAAAGGGGAAAAGGGTAGGAATAGGGGAAGAAGAGAAGGCAAAAGGAAGGATGGCTTCTCTGCAGCCCCTAGAAGGGACAGCTTACAGCCTTAAAAAGAGCCATGTCATCCACTGCATAGTGAAGCAGCATGGCTTTCTAGTCCCCAAATCCATGCACAGCCTCAGAGTAGGCTAATGGCACTTGTGAGGTCTCAGCAACACAGGGTAAAGTCCCTCAGTCCTCCCACGTTGGCAAATTTTACTTGTACACTTAGATTTTAGTAGGAACCTGCAGGGCACATACTTTCTAAGGGAAAGAAACTATTCTGGGAATCCAAGAATATGTGTGTATGTGTGTGTGTAGTGGGGATCACTGATTTTCTCTTGACGGGACACAATTCACTTAGTAAGCATTTGTGGAGCACCTGCTGGCATGTTTCCAAACTTTCAAGGGAAATCTGAGACCCAAAATGAGTTAACGATAGTGTGCCGGCCTATGACAACAGGCCCTTGAGGAGTAAGCAAAGGAGGGGGAGGAGGAGGAGGAGGAAATGAGCTTCTGGGGAGTAGAATTTGCAGAACTCAGCAGCTAATTGCAGGTAGGGAGTGAGGAGCGTTGTGACCTGGTGTGGGTAAAATTGCTATATTTCCAGAATTTCTTGCCTGTCCTTAGTACATCTCCATATCAATAGATGTTTTCAAAGGATGAAGAGAATTAGTCTATCTCTGTTATCAATGGGTGATTACAAGGGGGAGTGAAAGCATATCTGGACCAGAGAGGTTGGGTAGGGCCCCTTTTTGCAACCAGGATGCAAGACACAGGCGAGCCGAAGTGGACGATTGCTTGTAAGCAATTAACAGATTTCTCCCACTTCATTTCTCCCTTTGACTGATTTCAGCTTCAAAGATAATTTGCCCCAGGATGGGAATATATATTCCCCCTGGAGTTACACCTGGGCTTCCACCAGCAGCAGTTCTGCCAGGAATTGGGCTTTACGGAAGGGCCTGGGGGTTCCAGCAAAACAGAACAGAGCCAGGTGTTTGCTTTACCAACTGGATGGGAGCAAAGTGAAATGCAAGCTCACTCAGCCCCAAGAACAGAGGCACAGAAGCTGGTTGTACATCCCCGCCATACTTCTCCACCCCTCCCTCTTCGGCTCAACTGGGACATCCATCCCATATGAACCCTCTTTGTCCCAGTTTCTGAACTGTCCTCCTTCACTTATCTCTGATCCATATCTATAGCCCAGAAGGGTTGGCTCAGGTCTCTGGCCAGGTCCTGGGAACTTCCTTTCTTTTCTATTTGCTTAAGACCTGTGTGGGCCACTGTCAGGAACAGCTGATGGCCCCAGTAACTCCTGCAGCCACAGATACCTAATTTATAAAATCTTCTCCAGGCTTAACTTCCCTCTAGAGCTCTCAGCTTCAAACCTTCCTCTTCTGGCAATAATCTAATGCAGATGTCAACCACCTGGGTGTCTTCAGTCGTCCAATCTGCTGGGCCATTTTCATCCTTTAATGGATACAGACAAATGACTCCAACCCTGTCCAGTGTATGGGAAGGAGCCCAGCATCTCAATATTATCCTGTTTCCTGCCTTTCCTGGATTCTTGATCCCCACTGTGTAATCACTTCCTCTGACACCTCCTTGATCCAATTCACGCATCCTCCTGATATTCTGCCTTTCTCCCTAGGTTACTGTGAACATGGGGCCTCACACAGGAAAGTGCACTTTCCTGAAGGTTTTGGGGTAGTGGGTAGGTTTGAGATCTACCTGCTAGCCCACATTACAGATCATATCATACCATCCTGTTCCTACTTGTTGAAACCTAGATAACGAACAGAGGTTTCCTGCCCTGGGAAATCTCTCACTGGCCAGTTTCTCATTAGGTTTTGCTGGCTCTTCTCTGCTCCCAGCCTTGAGAAACTTCTCCCCTCCCACGCTGCCAGCTCCCCACGCAAACCACCAAATTCCTGATTTCATACTCAGAGCACATCAGCTGTCCACCCTCTGCCCCGAACCTTGGACTCCCTTTGCATATCTGAAACTCACCAAGGAGCTCTGCTGCACTTTGTCATATTTTCAGAAACCTCATCGAAAGGCATCCAGAGAAGCTCTGAAAGGGCAGTTTTCCCTTTAACCTGCCTTGGAAAGAGTTCGCTCCTTTGTCAAAGGAACTTCTCTCTCCTCTGCTGAGGGGTGTTGGATTGTTTGTTTTTCCTCCTCCGTCTGCTTTCCCAGCTCTGGCTCCTTACCATAGCTGGCCTTCTCCACTTCACCCCTGAAGTGACCATTAGGCTGCCTAGTTCTATTTCATTCTCTTTCCTCACTGACTTTGACCACACACACCTGGGCCAGGCACCAAACCCCCAACTGGGCCCTGTGTCACACACTTGCTCTCCAGAGGAGGCTGGTGACAGTTCTTTGGAAAGTTCCAAGCAGCAAGGTCACCTGTACACTGAGGAGTCCCATGTCATCCTGTGTTCCGGGGACTGGAGGCAGGGAACCTGGCCCCACCATCTAATATTAGAATGTCAGTGTCAAGGGGACACAAAGAGGGCCAGGAAATCCATAACAGAAGAGCAGAACCCAGGGGACTCTTGGCTTAGGGATTGGCTGCCTGCAGGTGACATTACTCTAGCACCAGCAAAGCGCCTTTGGAGAGGAAGTCTCCCTTTCAGGCATGCTAGGGCTCGGGAACCTGATGAGCACCCACAGGTGAAAGGCCTTAAGGTGGGCAGCTGGCAAAGCAGGTCTGCAGACCTGGAGGACAACAGAAAAATGTGGGGTGGGGGTGGGGTGCAGAGTGGAGGGCACGAAAGAAGTCATATTATTGCCAGAAAAGTTGCCTACTCAATGGCTTTGCTCTTACTGAGCTCCTGGGGGGGCCAGCAAGGGTTGGGGATCTAAGATCTCCCCCAGAGGGCCCCACCGAGCCCCCTGAGCCCAGTCGCTGCCGCCCTCCCACTTAGCATGGGCAGGCAGATAATGTGCTCTGGTGTTCAAGGACAATCAGACTCAGCAAAGCGTGAAATCAGTTTTTTCCAACTAACTCACTCTGGGCTGAAGGAACAGTTTCTGTCTTCAGAGAGAGAGCATGACCTGCCATTCCCTGAAGCAATTTGCCTGTTTCAATGGAAGCAGATATTCTTTTAAAGATCAGGGGGCATCTGTGCCAAACCAGGAACTGCCCGTGTGTCCAGGCATGGTCTGTGGAGCAGAATACTGAAGCCGGCTGCCTCTCTACTCTGCCTTGAGTCTGAGGGCTTGAGATGGTGGTGGCCATGTTAGAAAGTAGATGTTACGCATTAGCAGCCCAGGGTCACTGGTAATCAATAGGTTTCATTCATTTGTTTGTTCATCAGTTCTCATTGATTAAGCACTTTCCATGCATCGGGCCTGGGGTCCCCTTATTTCATAAAAGAGACAGAAAAGTACAGGGTAGGGTTAGATGTATAGTAACTGGAGTCAGCTTGCTTGGGTGTAAGTCCTGGCTCCACCACTTTCAAGCTGTTGACTCTGAAAAACTTGCCTCCCTTCTTTGTGCCTTGATTTCCTCATTTGTAAAATGGGAATATAAAAAAATAAGTCTACTTCGTGAGACTATTGTGAAGACTTTTATGGTACATGCACAGATGTGGATAAAATGAAAGTTCCTGGGGCCAGGATTCTCACCTGGACCTGGTCAGCTAGCTCACTACACACGTGTGGGCAATACGTTATTGACTCTGTATAAAGAGCCCTGCCCAGTGCTCTGGGTGACACGGTGGAAGGCTACAGGAGAGCAGAGCAGAGGCTGGAACGGTGGCACCACAGAGGACAGAAACTGGGACAGCTGTGTAGGCAGAGAGGCCCAGAGGACGGCTGTGGGAGTAGAGAGGCCCAGAGGCAGAGACCGGCTTGCTGCATGCAGACATGCAGACTCGCTCTGAGTGGAGGAGATTTTAGTGATTGACCTGCCACCATGGAAATAAAGGTGGATATGACCCTTTCACCCCAAGAACGTTCTACTGCCATTTCATGGGTCACACTGAATTCATAGTGAACTTGCTCAGGGTTGAAACCCATTGGCAAAACAACAGGCTCTTAGAACTCTTTCTGAAAACTAAATGCTCCATAAATGTTGGTATGTACTATGATCTGAATGTTTCTGTCTCCCCAAAATTCCTATGCTGAAAGCCTCATGCCCAAGGTGATGGTATTGGGAAGTGGGGTCTTTGTGAGGTCAACAGGCCGTGAGGGCAGAGCCATCCTGAATGGGATTAGTGTCCCTGTAAAAGAGGCCCGAGAAGCTTCCATGCTCCTCCTGCCACATGAGGTTATAACAAACCGAGAGCCAGCTATGAAGAAGCAGGCCCTCAGCAGACAAATTCTATCAGTGCCATGATCTTAGACTTCTCAGCCTCCAAAACTGGGAGAAATAAATGTTTGCTGTTGTAAGCCCCCCAGGTGATGGTGTTTTTGTTACAGCAGACTGTTCAGACTAAGACAGTATAGAGAAGTAAAACCATCATGCAATACTGATGGAATGTGGCACCAGATTCTATGAGAGCCCCAAAGAAAGTGGTCAGAATTGCTCCTACATGTGGTGGTGGCCAGAAGAATGATCAGGAAAATGGACGATGTGCTCAGAGAACTGGAAACGGTTTCACACTGCTGGAGCCAACGTTCCATCTGGAAGAAGCAGGTAGTGAGGGAGGAAATGTTGGTAGGTGCAGGTTGCAGGGGACCTTGAATGTCATACCAAGATACTTAGTATTAGGTCATGCATTGTAAAGATGATTTTGGAATGATTTCTGGGAACTAAAATGCTATGCCATTATTCATCTGCCTTGTAAATGTTCTCTTATCAGAAAGGTAGCATTATAGTTTGTTTATTTTGAACAAAATTGATTTTTTTCAAACCTCCCATCTCTTTGCCAATAAACTATTGTACCATTGATGCTGCTTGCAAAGCCGGTGCCTGTGCTGGAGTGTAAGCACTGCTTTTCCTCATGGACTGACTGAAGCCCTGGTCTGCAAGGCAGGAGTTCAGGTTCAAATTAAATGGCACTTGTTCTTAGTTAGGTCCACCTGTCTGAAGATTTATAAAGCTGGGGGGAGAAACAAGTGAACAAGTAGACAATCTATGGTGGTCTAAGGTTGGGGGAGAAAGCCTCCTGGTGGAGGGAAGAACTTGTCTGCATATGCAGCCCTCCCAGGAGTCTTCCAGGCCCAGAGGTGTCTCAGAGGAGCATCTTAAGTGCTTATCAGGGTCCTTTCCTTTTGCACTTGGAAGTGGCCTTTCCTCATTACTCTGGGGGGTGTTCCAAAAACAATAGGATTTGGAGACTCACACACGGTGCATTAGGAAGTATATAGGCTTTAGTGATGAAAGCCCTGGTCCCATCTGTGAGCACTGTCACCTCATTCATAAAACGAGCGTCACGATGCTGAATATCTCCTGGGGTGACCAGGCAAGCAGGGCATGTCGTGCGTGACAGCTCTGAGACCCATACTTGGAGCATAGTGTGGACAGCTATTACTGTTACTCACTCTGAGGCCTCCCTCCTGAAATGGCCCCACCTTCCAGGTGTGCCTGCAGGGTCTTGCTCACAGAGGTTATAGTTGTGCAGAACAATGGCACAGCACCAGGGGCACGCGCCGTGTCAGAAATGTGGGGCCCATGCTGTCAGTTGTAAGAGCTCAGATTTGGGTCTGAATCTGACCTTGAGCAGTGGGGAAGAGGGTGTTGCCTCCTGCAGGGCCTTGTGAAGGTTAAACAAAGCGATGCATGCAAAGTATTTTTCTCAAATCTCAGCAAATAGGGAACCCTCAATAAGTGGCAGGTACTTTCTCGAGAGTAAGGCCATTTGAGAGGGGAGCACAGTGGTGTGGGGGAGCTAATAAAGACATGGAAGGGCTCAGCTTAGGAGAAAGAGTGAAGACACAGGCACAGCGAGAAGCCTTTCTTGGTGCCTTAGGAAGCAGCAACTTCTACCTCCCGGCCTCAGATCCATGGGCTGACGTCCTGGTATCATGCAGGAGGCCCTAACATTCATCCTGCAAACTGGCTCCCTTTTGAAAGTGAAAGGGGGAGCTATTACATATTATATAAATACACCAGGGACAGTGGGACAAATTGGGACTCTCTAGGGCAGACTGCTTTGTGTGGTCCACACACACAGTAGTTTCTCGAATAAACAGTCACTAGCATTCATTACTGGCAATCATAGTTAGAAAAGGTGCTCACCTAATTCTTTTCTCTTCTGAAAAAAAGGTGGTTTATTTGGATACAAATGGCCAAAACCTATAAACAGAATGTGTCGATTGATGAGAAGGTAATGGTCAGGATGTACAGTTGCCAGATAAAATACAGAAATTAAGTCTGAATTTCAGAGAAGCAACAAGGAATTCCTAGTGAAAGTATGCAGTGGACATACTTACTATAAAAATCACTTGTTGTTTGTTGAAATTCAAACTTAGCTGGCATCCTGTATTTTTATTTGCTAAATTATGCAAATCCACCAAAATGGCACACATGAATCTATGAATTTAATTATTAAATAAAAATTTAAAAAACAATGCAATGAATACTTCCTATCTGTCAGAGGAAGTGCTGGATGCCAGAGTGTCATCTCAAGTGGATAAGGCACAGTTTCTGCCACCAACTCCCAGGCCAGGCCAGTGAGGGAGGAGTCAGAGGAAATGACGTTTATTGCACTCCTAGTAGGTTCTGTCAGGTTCTCCTATTAGGCACAGTTGCTGATGTTTCACATGTCCTCATGGTAAATCCTCACAGGCAGGGTTATTCCCATTTTACAGATGAGAGAAACAGAAATCTAGCCTGTGGAAGCCCCTGATGCTGAGCTCTAAGACAGTGCAGTAAGGAAAGTGAAGCCACTCCCCCAAAGAGAACAGCTCATCCTGAAGTCACACCACACCAAATTCTACATTGTTGATTCAGCCCAAATTCAGCCATCTGTGTCTTTTATGAGGGAGTAGAGAGCAGCAGAAATCTGGCATGCTTTATGTGAAATCTCTGCTTAGCCAGCATGTTTAGATATTAAATGTTGAAAAGAAAAATATGACCTGCCATAAATTCTCATTAAACACATTATCACCTTAATAGTACAAGTACAGATTGGCCCTTAAAGAATTGTTTTGATTTGTCATCAGTATTTAGTTTTAGCTTTGGATTTATTTGTTTGTTCTTTTTTTTTTATGTGTGCTTATAGTAAACATTTTAGAAAATGGGTAACTTTTTAAAAAGGAAGGAAAGGAATACCACATAAATCCCACTATCCAAAGATAAACCCCTGTTAATGGTTTTGAGTATGCCCTTCTAGCTTTCTTTATTTATTAAGATTAAAATTAATTTCTCTCTAAGTAATACACACAGAAAGTTACACATCAAATGGTACAGAAAAGCTTATGATAAAGTCTCACTGGCTACAGTCGAGTGCTCAGTAGCTACAAGTGTCTAGAAGCCACATTAATGGACAGAGCATATATAGAACATTTCCATCATCACAGAAACTTTCACTGAACAATTTTTGAAGAACTATGCTTTTACCTTTATCTCTTGATTTATCCATTTCAGATAGTATCAATTGCCTTAATTCTGTTTCTATTCACATAGATTTTTATGAACCTTTAGAAAACTTAAAATATACATAGAAAAACATCTGTCATAAACATAAATCTTATTGACTTATCACAGAGTGAGCAATTCATACATCCACCCCCAGAGCACTACATAGAATATTCTTAGGAACCCAACCACCTCTCAGGCTCATCCCTAATTACCAACTCCTTTTTCAATAACCCAACTCTATTGCCATAAGGCAATTTTGCCTTTTTGTAATCTTTAATATCTGACTTCTTTCATGCAAATTATGAATATGGAATCCATCCATATTTTGTGAAGGAGAATTCATTCACTGTAATAGTCTTGCTGCATAGTTTGCATTGTATGAATATACTACAGTTTATTTATCCATTCTACTATTTAGAGACATCTGAGTTGTTTCCAATTTGAGGCTCTTATGCACAATGTAGCTGTGAGCATTCTTGGACATATCTTTTGATATGCATGCATACACATTTCTTTTGGGTCTAAACCTGGGAGTGGAATTGCTGGGTCATAGGTATGAATATGCTCAGCTTTGGTAGACCATCATAAAGGGATTGTACCAGTGTACACCTGGCAGGGTATAAGAGTATCAGTGATTGCTCCACACTCTCACTAGCTCTTGATATTCTAGAGAGTATATCATTATTTTTAGATTTGTATTTCCCGGGAAATTAATGACATTTAACAACTTTCTGTTATCTATTGATTATTTGGAGATCTCCTTTTTGTTAAGTGTCTGATTCTCTTGCCTATTTTTCTTTCTCTTTTCTAAAAAATTGATTTGTAGTCATTTTGTTAAGCAAAAGACAGATATGAGTGGGATGAAAAGAGAGTGAGACACACCAAGAACTCAGGGAGTTAATCAGATAAAACCAGAAAGCCAGAGAAGACTCAAAGAGTTAACACCCTTTTGCAATGTGAGTTCATTCCACATGCCCTGAATCTGGGCTGATGTTGAGACTTGCTTTAACTAATGCAGGTGAGATAGGGCAGAGACATGGGACAAGCATTATAATTAATTTTCCTAAAAATGCTGAGATGTGAATATTGGAAACAAGAAGGCCTCATCTTGTGGCTAAGAGCAGAGAGTTGGGGGTTAGATTCCTAACATACACTTTAGTAACCAGCCAATGACTTATTCTAAGGGCGGTGCAAGCAGTCTTAACTGATGTATTCCCAGTGCTTGGGAGTGGCCACTCTTTTAGAGAGAAACAAAAAGTTTATTCTACAGAATTACCTAGAGGACCGGCTACAGACAATGACATATTGTCTCTCACCAGTGATAGACATCATGAAACTGCCTGACAAGCCTATGTCCCCAACGCTTTACTTTTGTCCCATTCTTTTTTTTTAATTGGTATCATTAATATACAATCACATGAGCAACATTATGGTTACTAGACTCCCCCCCATCATCAAGTCCCCACCACATACCCCATTACAGTCACTGTCCATCAGCATAGTAAGATGCTATAGAATCACAACTTGTCTTCTCTGTGTTGTACAGCCTTCCCTGTGCCTCCTCCCCTACATTATGTGTGCTAATTGTAATGCCACCTTTTCCCCCTTATCCCTCCCTTCCCACCCATCCTCCCCAGTCCCTTTCCCTTTGGTAACTGTTAGTCCATTTTGGGGTTCTGTGAGTCTGGGACTGTTTTGTTCCTTCAGTTTTTTCTTTGTTCTTATACTCCACAGATGAGTGAAATTATTTGATACTTGTCTTTCTCCACCTGGCTTATTTTACTGAGCATAATACCCTCTAGCTCCATTCATGTTGTTGCAAATGGTAGGATTTGTTTTCTTCTTATGGCTGAATAATATTCCATTATGTATATATACCACATCTTCTTTATCTATCCACTTTATCTAAGTGGACACTTAGGTTGCTTCCATTTCTTGGCTATTGTAAATAGTGCTGCAATAAACATAGGGGTACATATGTCTTTTTCAAACTGGGCTCCTGCATTCTTAGTAAATTCCTAGGAGTGGAATTCCTGGGTCAAATGGTATTTCTATTTTTAGTTTTTTGAGGAACCTCCATGCTGTTTTCCACAATGGTTGAACTAGTTTACATTCCCAGCAGCAGGTTCCCCTTTCTCCACATCCTCACCAACATTAGTTGTTGTGTGTCTTTTGGATGTTGGCCATCCTAACTGGTATCAGGTGATATCTCATTGTGGTTTTAATTTGCATTTCTTTGATGACAAGCGATGTGGAACAACTTTTCATGTGCCTGTTGGCCATACGAATTTCTTCTTTGGAGAAGTGTCTGTTCAGATTCTCTACCCATTTTTTAATTAGATTATTTGTTTTTTGTTTGTTGAGGTATGTGAGCTCTTTATATATTTTGGATGTCAATCCTTTATAGGATATGTCATTTATGAATATATTCTCCCATACTGCAGGATGCCTTTTTGTTCTATTGATGGTGTCCTTTGCTGTACAGAAGCTTTTCAGCTTGATACAGTCCCACTTGTTCATTTTTGCTTTTGTTTCCCTTGCCCAGGGAGATATGTTCATGAAGAAGTTGCTCATGTTTATCTCCAAGAGATTTTTGCCTATGTTTTTTTCTAAGAGCTTTATGGTTTCATGACTTACATTCAGGTCTTTGATCCATTTCAAGTTTATTTTTGTGTATGGGATTAGACAGTGAAACAGTTATCCAGTTTCATTCTCTTACATGTAGCTGTCCAATTTTGCCAACACCAGCTGTTGAAGAGGGTGTCATTTCCCCATTATATATCCATGGCTCCTTTATTGTCTATTAATTGATCATGTATGTTTGGGTTAATATCTGGACTCTATCCTGTTCCACTGGTCTATGGGTCTGTTCTTGTGCCAGTACCAAATTGTCTTGATTACTGTGCATTTGCCCCATTCTTGAAAGCCTTAAAAGACAGAATCCCAGCTTTTGGGTGGGCCTCCTCCTTTCTGAGGTTGCCTGCACTCATCATTCTTCAAGTGTGTGTCTCTCTCTGTCCTACTCCAGATAAGTAGAGGGGGGCTACTGAGAGCTCCGATTTGGGCTTGCAAGTTCCCATCCTCTGGGTGACCCAGACAGAACTGCAGCTATATGATCATGCTCCTTAGTTGGCTGCCTGAAAATCTCTTTTCTTTGCTGTTAGGAGGTTCTCAGAACATAATCTCACTGAATCCAGTGCTCTGAGGCTCCCCCAAATCCTGGGATGGTAGAGACTTAGTTCCCACACCATACAGATTCAAGCAGACACTGGATGCCAGGAATGGGCAAGGGATTTTCCCTATGTCAAGCTGCAGTTCAATGGAGCTCCTCTTTCCCCCCTGTTTTTAGTTCCTCTCTGGTTTGTTCAAGCAAACCTGCCTTTATCTACTTTGACACTAGCCTGTTTCTCCCTTAGAGTGTATTCAAACAAAACTTTCATTCTGCTTCACTATTGTGTCTCTGCCCTTCAATTCTTTGTTGTGGCAGAGACAAGAACTGAGGAGAACAAACTACCCCCTAGCAATTTTTAATATTTTGTGGATACAAGTCCTCTTTTACTTACATGTGTTGCTAACATCTCCTCTCAAACTGTCACTTGTTAATACCTTTTGATAAAGAAAATGTTCATAATTTTAATATAGCCCAATGTGCCAATCTTTTTATTTCTGGGAAGTGCATTTTGTTTCTTATCTAAGAAATCTTTCCCTACCCTAAGGTCACAAATATATGTATTCTCCTATATTATTTTCTAGAAAGTTTATTGTTTGATTTTTTCACATTTATGTCTACAATTGAGCTGCATCTTATTTTTGTGTAGGATGTGAAATAGAAACCAAATCTTTCTTTTTTTCAATATGGGAGCCAATTGGATCATGTAATTTTTTTAAAACACCATCCTTTTGCTTTGCATTTCAGTATCACATTTGCCACAAGTCACACACACATAAACACATACACACAAATACATATATATATGGTTCTATTTGTGAATATTTTCTGTGCAGGAATAGGCAAACTAAGTTCAGCTGCTGCTCTTGCAAATGGACTTGCATTGTGACTTGGTCACACCCATTCATTTGCCTGTGTCCATAGCTGCTTTCAAAGTTGAGTTTTGACAAACCATGTGACTTGCAAAGCCAAAGGTATTCACTCTCTGGCTTTTCAGAAAAAGTGTGTGACCCCTGCATTCTGTTCCTTTCTTTAAAAAAAAAATATTCTTGCACTAGTGCTGTACTGCCTTAATTGCTGTAGATTTACAATCAACCTTGAGTTTTGGCAGAGTAAGCCTTCCAATTTTGTTCTTCAGTACAGTATTATCTGGGCTATTCTTAGGCCTTTGTGTTTCCATATAAATTCTATTCAGATATATTTTATTATAAAAATGTTTTTGTAAAAATTCTATAGGAAGTTTTGTAAGTTGATATATAGTGGGAATCTTTCCATGATATTAAATGATCTTCTAAAATATAATTTTTAATGGCTTCATAGTATTCAGTTACACAGATAAAACATCATTTATTTAACCAGATACATTGTTTGGCTATATATCCTTATTTTCCTATCATTAAGTTGTAAATTGCTTCTTTAGTTTGTTCATAGTCTTTCAGTAAGTAATTCCATTTATGGGAGTTGAACCAAAGCAAATTATCTTAAATGAAAAATATATGCGTGAAGATGTTTAGCACAGCATTACTTATGATCATGAAAAATTAGAAATGACCAATTCACTGACACTTGGTAAATGGCTAATCACAGCACTCCCACATATGAGAATATTAGGCAAGTATTTAGAACAATGGTCAAGGAGACTGGAAAATTACTGTGAAATTTATTTTTGGCAATAAAGTGTGTGTACGCTTTCATTCTGAGCATTAAAACATAGCCCCTAGGAAATCTCTAAAAGTATATACACCAAATTAAAGTTAGTGAATATTAGGGTGTGGCTTTTGTGAGGGGAGTGGAGGGGAAGGGAAAGTACTGTATTCATGGTGTCTTGCTTGAATATTCTATAACACTTGTGTTATCTTATGGTAAAACCATTTGAAAGTCATTCTTAAAAATAAACTGCATGATGCATGAAATGATAAAATGTCAATGGCCTAAGAAAAGGTAAACCTTCTGGAAAAAGCAATACTAAAGATTTAGTTTCAAGCAGTGCATAAATAGAGCCTTCGATTTAAAGGAAGACTGTAGCATTCCAGCTTGACAGGGGAACATAGCACAAGAGCATGGAAACCACAGAGACAATCCCAGTTAGACCAGAATTACTCCCTCAGTCACCCCGGATGCCCTAATTACCAGCTCCTCTGAGTGAACATGAACTGGAGACTGTGGTCGCCGTAAAGACAGGTGGACACAATCAAAGTAAACTGCATGTGAGTCTCATTTTAAAGCATGGGCTCAAGGTGATTGCAGAAGAGATTGAATGTAACACTGAAAAATGCACAACATAGGGCTCTCCTGTGAGTATCTTGTGGGGAACATAAAAACAGACACAATCCGGTGGCTGAGGTGAGATTTTTCTCTGAAGAGGGTAAACATCCCAGTAACCAACCATCTTGGGAAACGTCCAGGAGGTGAGTCTTTGGACTGTTGGAGAGAACACTGTCCTTCTGTCCCACTATTGTATCAGCAGGTGCATCTGAGCCCAGACACTGATGGAGGTGTGGAGGAATTTTCATGTGGACTTGACCATGTCTGGCCCTGTGGAGGCAGGTGGGATAGAGCAACAGTGTGATATAATCAGTGGTGGCAAAAGCAATGATGGAGCATAAAAGCCACTCCTGTAGCAGCTGGCATCACATTTGGAGGCCCTGTTTGCAGAACCAGACTGCTGACCTCAGAGGGCTCCTAGCCGGTTGCCAGCACCCTATAAAAAATACTGATGCCTGAGCCACACTCCAAACCAGTTCCATCAGACTGTCTGGGGGTGCAGCCTGGGATCCATTCATTTTAGCTCTCCCAGGGGGATGATAATACACAGGTTGGTTTGAGGACAACTGCTCGACATCAACACTGGCCCCACACCGTTGGGTTGTTGAACTCTCATAATTGCATCTAATTTGGTTTGTGCTGCCCTGCGGAGTAATGGGGGGTAAGAGTTTCATTCATCGACAACAAGCTACAGAGTCCTACAAAATGACTCCATTAGCCCTGGCAAGCTGCCAGCCCCTCTCTTGCCTCTCTGCCAGAAAATTAATGAGATCATTTATTGGAAGGTAGAAAACTAATCACTGCATTTTGTAGTGTTGTGGGTCAAACTGCACACATTCTGTCCCACTTACGCTTTCATCAGGAAGGAGTAAAGGGCAAGGACCCTGGTTATGTGCCAGGCTTATTTCCATATGTTATTTCTCTTAATCTTCACAAAATAGCCTGGAGAGCATATATTACTATTAGCTCCTTTTTTGCAAATAAGGAAACCAAGACATAAAATGGTTAAGAAATTTGATCAAAATTACATAGGTAGTGTAAGTGACAGAGTGGAGATTTGAGTAAAGTTCATCTAACTCCAAAGTTTATCTCTTGTCTTTTTGTTATAACACCCTCCCTTCCTTGTTCATTGTTGCATATAAAGCACTTAAAATAATGTCTGGTAAGTAGCAAGTGCTCTATAAATATTAGCAATTCCTCCTGGAATTTCACTGTGAAGACAAGGCTGGGCACCAAATCCTGAGCCTAAATTGCATTAATTCAACTTTGTTGGAGAAAAGTATAGAAGCCTAGAAGTTGTGACTGATGAAGAAAATTTCATAGTCTATGGCTGAAATCTTTATTCTGAGGATATAGCATTCTGTCAAACCCACTTACAAAAACATAAAAGATTAAGACTCAAGTTTGCAAAAACAGAGTGTGAATGGTGGGTTAAATGTTTTGAAAATGAAAGTAGGTTCTAGGACTTAATGAATTCTTCTCTTAATTAAGCAAATCCTTTACCCAGCAAAGGACATGAAGGTTCATGAGTTTCAGATGGTCTCAGTGATTTCCACTACCAGTGGTTCAGGAAGCAAGAGGACCACTTCTTGGCAGGCATGGGAGTTCCTCTGAGGTTCTGGAAAGGTCAGAAGCAGCCAGTAAGAGCAAATCTCACATATGGCAGGGAATGACAAGCCCCATGTTAAGCAAAGCACAGATACCCCCACCCCCAGGGTGGGGAAGCGAGGGTTTCTGGTGAGTGAGTGCTCCCCAATCAACCTAAATTCTCTTTCCTTTAGAGGGGCCCCCACTTGGCTCCAGCTGTTGCCACTGTCTAATCTCCTGGGAATGTCACTCACTCACTGTCTTTGAAGACTGGCCTTTTAGAAATGGAAATATCTTTTAACACAGTCTGACTTCCCAAAGAAACTTTACTGAATAATGAGAACAAAAAAGGAAAAATGATAGAAAGTACAGCAACATAAAGATAGACTCTCAAAATGATGTTTTATATGTGCTTTTTTTATTCAATCGCAGTGGCTTCTGTCTCCAAAGGGCTGTTTCATTTCATGTGTCCCGCATGTCCTCTTCCTTTGCACGTGCCAGGGTGTCTCCACCACACCCAAACCTGTCTCCTAGACAACCTGCCCCCTCAGGGAAAGGGGCCTACCTCCCCCCAGCCCCACTTTTGGTCCCATCTTTGGGTCTGAAGGTCTAGCCTTGCTCTCTCCCAAGCACATATAAAACACAGACTTCTGCATTTTTAAATTTTTTTCACACATAAATATTTTAGTATCTCTAACATAAGGAATTATTCAAACATAATCCACAATGCCATTATCTCACTTCATTAGACATTGTCTAATATATTCTAAGACCCAATTCAAAATAAACAGACCTTTATATATATATTTTTTCACAGTGTATATTCACTATATTTAATGAATGATATTTTATGCACAATACCTGTTTGCTGAAACTAACACATTCCTTAGTTTTTAAAGTTATTTTTTTTTGAGAGGGCATCTCTCATATTTATTGATCAAATGGTTGTTAACAACAATAAAATCCTGTGTAGGGGGGTCAATGCTCAATGCACAATCATTAATCCATCTCAAGCCTAATTCTCATCAGTCTCCAATCTTCTGAAGCATAACGAACAAGTTCTTACATGGTGAACAAATTCTTACATAGTGAATAAATTCTTACATGGTGAACAGTACAAGGGCATTCATCACAGAAACTTTCGGTTTTGATCACACATTATGAACTATAAGCAATCAGGTCAAATATGAATATTCATTTGATTGTTATACTTGATTTATATGTTGATCCCACATTTCTCCCTTTATTATTATTATTATTTTTATTTTTAATAAAATGCTGAAGTGGTAGGTAGATGCAAGATAAAGGTAGAAAACATAGTTTAGTGCTGTAAGAGGGCAAATATAGATGATCAGGTGTGTGCCTATGGACTAAGTATTAATTCAAGCTAGACAAGGGCAGCAAAACATCCATGGATGCAGAAGATTTCTCTCAAAACAGGGGGTGTGAGGTTCTGAGCCTCACCTCTGTTGATCCCCAATTTCTCACCTGATGGGCCCTCTGCGACTGTGCCTGTCTTAGGTTGTTCCTCCCTTGAGGAATCTTACCCGTCTCTGGCTAACCAGTCATCTTCCGGGGCCATACAGGGAAATGTAAAGTTGGTAAGTGAGAGAGAAGCCATATTATTTGAAAAGGTTAGTTTTTTACTTCTTTGCAGATTTATGCCCTGTGGTTTCTATGCCCAGCACTTGTCTCGAGGTATCTTTACCACCTGGAGGAATTATGATACTCGGTAAATTCGATATGAGGCACGAATTCTATTTAAGGGTTGTAATTAGGAAGGAAGAAAAGCTATAGAGGTAGCATATGTAATAAAACGTGGGAGGATTGATTATTTCTTTGACATATCTTCTTGTAGAGTACCTTAAGCATGTATAGGTTTTAAACTACCAACTAACTTGCGCTCACATATTAATATAATAGGAATACGGTGACATAAACAAAGCAAATCTATAATTACCATCCATCTCCAGTGAAGCCAAGAAAACCATTTAGGCACCCTAGGCATTTGTGAAAATTTGTCTATGATATGATGGATATTGTCCAACTATACTTGAATAGTCTGAGAGAAATCTGACAAATTAAAGCAACCCATTTCTGGGATCTGTTCACATCCCATATGTTCTTTTAACCATAGATAGTCTATAGTCATAAGATTTTGGAGTGCTACAACTTGCACCCCTCCCAACTCCTGGTTGAGTTCCAACAGTACAGATCCGGTCAAATTCGTTGTCTCACTGTATGCACATGCCAGCCTAGACATCTCCCTCCTCATTCCTATGGCAAGTCCAGGAAATGGTGGGGTGGATGCAGCCACAACCGCAGCATCGTCCAGATCCCTGTGGAGGCTTTTTGATGATCATCCCCTGGCACAAGTCCTCCAGAGAGTGCTGATGCCGGAAGCTCCTCCTCATATCGTATCTAAGTTCATTTTCTGGGTAGCCAAGCTAGGCCTTGATCTTCTGCATAGAAACAAACAGACCCTTTGCCCACACTTTGACATGCCCTCTATACCACTGTGCAAAACTCACTGGAGGTCAGCACACAGGAACTGCTTTTTTTTTTTTTTTTAATTAAGAGAAAGGAATATTATCAGAAAAGAGTACCTCCATAGCTGATCATCTGACACCCTTTAAGTGATCAACATTAAGGATATTTAAAGCATGCGTTGATCTTTGATTTACCAATAGTTTTATCTTATCAAGGAGTAATCCCCCTTTTCTTTCTTTCTTTCTTTTTTTTTTTAATCTTTAATCTACACTTACATGAAGAATACTATGTTTACTATGCTCTCCCCTATATCAGGTCCCCCCTAAAAACCACATTACGGTAACTGTCCATCAGCTTAGCAAAATGTTGTAGAATCACTACTTGTCCTCTCTGTGCTGTGCAGCCCATCCTCCCCTTTCTCCCTCCCCCCACCATGCATGCTAATCTTAATACCCCCCTTATTCTTCCCCCCCCTTATCCCTCCCTGCCCACCCATCCTCCCCAGTTCCTTTCCCTTTGCTACCTGTTAGTTCATTTTTGGGTTCTGTAATTCCGCTACTGTTTTGTTCCTTCAGTTTTTCCTTTGTTCTTATACTCCTCAGATGAGTGAAATCATTTGGTATTTCTCTTTCTCCGCTTGGCTTATTTCACTGAGCATAATACTCTCCAGCTCCATCCATGTTGCTGCAAATGGTTGGATTTTTCCACTTCTTATGGCTGAGTAGTATTCCACTGTGTATATGTACCACATCTTCTTTATCCATTCATCTGCCGATGGACATTTAGGTTGCTTCCAATTCTTGGCTATTGTAAATAGTGCTGCGATAAACATAGGGGTGCATCTGTCTTTCTCAAACTTGATTGCTGCGTTCTTAGGGTAAATTCCTAGGAGTGGAATTCCTGGGTCAAATGGTAGGTCTGTTTTGAGCATTTTGATGAACCTCCAAACTGCTTTCCACAATGGTTGAACTAATTTACATTCCCACCATCAGTGTAGGAGGGTTCCTCTTTCTCCACAGCCTCGCCAACATTTGTTGTTGTTTGTCTTTTGGATGGCAGCTATCCTTACTGGTGTGAGGTGATACCTCATTGTAGTTTTAATTTGCATTTCTCTGACAATTAGCGATGTGGAGCATCTTTTCATGTGTCTATTGGCCATCTGTATTTCTTTTTTAGAGAACTGTGTTCAGTTCCTCTGCCCATTTTTTAATTGGGTTATTTGTTTTTTGTTTGTTGAGACGTGTGAGCTCTTTATATATTCTGGACGTCAAGCCTTTATCAGATCTGTCATTTTCAAATATATTCTCCCATACTGTAGGGTTCCTTTTTGTTCTATTGATGGTGTCTTTCGCTGTACAGAAGCTTTTCAGCTTAATGTAGTCCCACTTGCTCATTTTTGCTGTTGTTTTCCTTGCCCGGGGAGATATGTTCAAGAAGAGGTCACTCATGTTTATGTCTAAGAGGTTTTTGCCTATGTTTTTTTCCAAGAGTTTAATGGTTTCATGACTTACATTCAGGTCTTTGATCCATTTTGAGTTTACCTTTGTATATGGGGTTAGACAATGGTCCAGTTTCATTCTCCTACATGTAGCTGTCCAGTTTTGCCAGCACCATCTGTTGAAGAGACTGTCATTTTGCCATTGTATGTCCATGGCTCCTTTATCAAATATTAATTGACCATATATGTTTGGGTTAATTTCTGGAGTCTCTAATCTGTTCCACTGGTCTGTGGCTCTGTTCTTGTGCCAGTACCAAATTGTCTTGATTACTATGGCTTTGTAGTAGAGCTTGAAGTTGGGGAGTGAGATCCCCCCTACTTTATTCTTCTTTTTCGGGATTGCTTTGGCTATTCGGGGTCTTTGGTGTTTCCATATGAATTTTTGAATTATTTGTTCCAATTCATTGAAGAATGTTGCTGGTAATTTGAGAGGGATTGCATCAAATCCGTATATTGCTTTGGACAGGATGGCCATTTTGACAATATTAATTCTTCCTAGCCATGAGCATGGGATGAGTTTCCATTTATTAGTGTCCCCTTTAATTTCTCTTAAGAGTGACTTGTAGTTTTCAGAGTATAAGTCTTTCACTTCTTTGGTTAGGTTTATTCCTAGGTATTTTATTCTTTTTGATGCAATGGTGAATGGAATTGTTTTCCTGATTTCTCTTTCTATTGATTCATTGTTAGTGTATAGGAAAGCTACAGATTTCTGTGTGTTAATTTTGTATCCTGCAACTTTGCTGTATTCCGATATCAGTTCAGTAGTTTTGGAGTGGAGTCTTTAGGGTTTTTTATGTACAGTATCATATCATCTGCAAATAGTGACAGTTTAACTTCTTCTTTACCAATCTGGATTCCTTGTATTTCTTTGTTTTGTCTGATTGCCGTGGCTAGGACCTCCAGTACTATGTTAAATAACAGTGGGGAGAGTGGGCATCCCTGTCTGGTTCCCGATCTCAGAGGAAATGCTTTCAGCTTCTCGCTGTTCAGTATAATGCTGGCTGTGGGTTTATCATATATGGCCTTTATTATGTTGAGGTACTTGCCCTCTATTCCCATTTTGCTGAGAGTTTTTATCATGAATGGATGTTGAATTTTGTCAAATGCTTTTTCAGCATCTATGGAGATGATCATGTGGTTTTTGTCTTTCTTTTTGTTGATGTGGTGGATGATGTTGATGGATTTTCAAATGTTGTACCATCCTTGCATCCCTGGGATGAATCCCACTTGGTCATGGTGTATGATCCTTTTGATATACTGTTGAATTCTGTTTGCTAATATTTTATTGAGTATTTTTGCATCTACATTCATCAGGGATATTAGACCTTTATATTTTTAAACTTTTTATTTTGAATAATTTTAAATTTATAGAAAAGTTGCAAACACAGAGTTCCTGTTTGCCCCTTACTCAGTTTCCCTAAAGTTATCATCTTCTGTAAACATGGTATATTTGTCAAAGCTAAGAAATTAGTATTTGTTCAAGACAATTACCTAACTATAGACTTTTTGCAAATATCACCAGGTTTCTCACTACTGTTCTTTTACTATTCCAGGATCCAATCTAAGCTACCACATAGCATTTAGCCTTTATGTTTTTATGAAAACGGAATTGCAGTGGGAGACCACAACACTGAGCTAACTATCTGAGCTGCTCAGAAGTCACTCCAAATACTCACCTTGTCTCATTCCCAATGTCCCTAGCCTCTGGTTTTTCAATTCCTTCTGAGTTTTCTCTTTGCCCCTCAAATCTGATGCACATTGTGACCTTAGAACTTCTATCAGTAATGACTTTGTTCTCTATATGCACTGTGTTGCCTCAAGGCCTTGGGTAATGTCCCTTTTAGGTCCCTGCTCTAGTCCTAGCACCTTCTCACCCTGTGCTGCTTCCTTGGGGCACCATCACTCCAGCTTCTCCTGATATGTGATAAAAAACCAGTCACCACGAATTTTTCTGTTACTATGTATTCTGGCTGAAAAGACAATTTAGATCTAAAGAAGTCAAAGGAAAAATGAAAAATCAAAACTATTTCTATTTGCACACCACTCAATATGCCTCCATCTTTCCCTTGATAAATGTTAGACCTTTCGAGAATGTCATTATTTCAGTTTCACAAAAGAAAAAATCTTTTCATGGCTGGGTGGGTTCTCTGTTGGGTCTCATCCTACAAGTTCGCGCTGCCTGGGATCAGACCCTCAAACTTACAGAGTTAGGAACTGATGCTTGTCAGCTTTCCAGAGCGGACCACACTTGGGAGTGCCCACCTATGCTAACAAAATCTCTAAAAAGTAGGAATAAAAGTAGAAAACCAATTCATTAACGTATAATGAGCAATATACCTGACCAGTGAATCTGTCATTGCGTGGGCTGACCAGCCAGCTCCATAGAAGCCAAATTATCAGACCTATGCCTGGTGAGTACGAAAGCAGAAAAAGGGAGTTACAGAATTTGAAAACTTAATGGCATCAGGCCCTGAAAAAGCAGTGCTCCCATTTCCCCAGTAAGGAGGGCCTGTCAGTGGCTCAGACCTCACCTGGCCGGCAGGGCACTGTCTCCGCTGGGCACTACTTGCTCGGCACTTCTCTTGGTGCTTCCACAGCCAACCAGTCCTTTGGCTTATGTACACATTTGATTCTTGTCTAAGTCTGGTAGTCATATGGCTCTTTAGGCTGAAGAGGGGTCTGCTCAACTGTATTGGAATCTGGATGTTAAGCCCCAGAGACTCACTTCCAAGTCCACAGTAAGTGTATGTGTCTGTGTCCATGTATGTGTGTATGTGTGTGTGTGTTACTTATTATCACGGATGCACTGTGCTTTTGAACATAGGTCTCCCTGACTCCAGCAAAGTGGGAAGCTGGACATCTTGCAGACCCACTCTCCTTCCTTCTCTATCCTGCTCTCACCCTCTGGAGGCTGGCCAGCTGGGGGTACATAGCTAACTCCTTGCCATTTCTGGCTTTCTGCCGGGAAGCCCTAACTGCCTGGGGAATCACAGGGCATGTATTCCTGGTCTTCTTCCCTGTGGGGCTGCCTCTGGTCTGGGTCCTTTAATGTAATGGCACTATTCCCACACTCTCTCTCCAGCACTCCTGCCCTCTGACCCTGGAGAGAGGCTCCTGCAAGGGACACATGCTTTAGTGCTCTGACTCCCCTCCAGCTGCCTGTGGCCCTGGTGTGAGAGGCCCTGCCCCCACTCTGCATGCCCGCACTCCAGCTCTCTCCCAGTGTGGGCTGCACCAGCAGTGGTAGCCCTAAGCCTGAGGGGTTGGCCGGAGGGTGCGTGGTGTGTATGGCGTAGGTTCAGGGGTAGCATGGGCATGAAGGTGTGCACCTGTATGAGTGAGGTGACTGTGGTAACAGCAGAGGAGGTGTGGGCAGAAATGGGCAGAGCTGTGAGCCAGGATCTAAGACCCAGGTGTTTCCCTCTTGCCATTTTCTGCACAGAACTCAGAGCAGTCTGAGACTTCTGAATTCCAACTTGGTCTTCCAGGTGGTTTGTAAAGGCTTATTTGCCAAGGTCAACAGATAGAGAATATTTCATTGAGCCGTTTGTTAGTTTGAGTTATAACTTTCAAATATTTAGACATATGGTTTGGGAGGTCTCCAACTCTTCCCTCATCCTGGGCCCATAAATGTGAGGAATGAGTGTGCCTTCCAGTCAGCACTCTGTCCTTGCCCCCGACCCCTTTGGGCTTAGGGGTCAGATGCCCCAGGCTGCAGTCCCGTGTGCTTCCATTCGTATACGTTTGTAAGCCCACACTTTTTGTATAAGGCTCTCTGCAAATAGATCCCCTTTGAGTTATACTGTTGTGAGTGGGCCATCTGTTTCCTGTTGGGACCCGGACTGGTTCCACAGGTGTTTCAGTCTGCCTACCCAACCTCCCCAAACACCTCACACAATTGTTTTACTTACACCTCTCAGTTCTGCTGCAAGCCATTAGTCATAGGAAGCAAGGTGGAGAGAGATGCTAAAAGAGACAGGGGGGCTAAAGGTTATTATAGCTGTTAAGCCAAAGTGTGTGTGTATACATGGGGGTATGGTATCTCACAAGGTGCTTTCCCTCCCAGCCCCACCAAAAGCGAATGTGCGCCAAGCCTGGCTGCCATGAGCTAACCTCTGGAGTCTGCAGATGCTCCCGTGACCCCAGCTGCTCCATTGCCAGAGAAGGTGGCACCTTTCCCTCCATCACTTATGCCCCTCCCTGCAGGGAAACTGGATTTTTGTCCCCTCTAGCCCCTCTATTCAGGGACACTACCTCCCCAGTTCTGCTCAGTTGGCCTCCCTCACTTCCCACGTTCCCTAGGAAATATGCAAATGTCCCTCCCCCATAGCAGGTGCATGAAGCCAGCTCAGATGAGGTCATGTATACAAATGTAACTGGGCTGCTGAACAAGCAGCACTTGTGGTCTAATCAAAATACAATTTTATTTTGTCTCCTGCAACTCTTTTGCAATTTAGGGTTAGGGATAAATCTCTCCCTGCCCTGGATGAAATCTCCAGCAAGCTCACAATTATTCTGCTCACTCAGGTAATAGATATTCCTAGGTCACTTTGAATTGCAAACAAGGTCTGATGTAGTAATTAGAACATTTAGTCCCAAACTCTAATCCTGATTTAGTTTAGTGTCTTCTCTTCCCCACCCCCGCCACCATGGGCTGAGTTTTAGGATGGTACACTGCAACGGGAAACAGGGTAGAGGTGTGGCTGGTGTCCCCATTTCTTCACCTTGGGATCTCCCATTATCCAACCTCCCCCAGATGGTGGGGGGATGGAATGGGTAAGAAAGGCCTTACTTGAAATATGTGCTCTTATCTGATGTCACGCTTTCTCGGCCTGTAGTTGTTTTTTGTTTCTCAGCCTGTAGTTGTTTGGGCTAGATTTTTCTCTTTTGGGGTGCTCTCTTGGACCATCTGGAGTTCACTGTTGGGCCCCTCTTGCCTTAACTTCTCTTCACCCAGGGAAAGGCATCTTTTTTTATGGGTAGTAAACTCCCTGCCCTCCCATCAAATGTTAGGACCCCAAGCTGCTCTTCTTTAGTGTAGCCCATATGTATTCCTTGGGAAAACATCCCTGCACAGACAATCTATAGAAGTGCATGAGATCTGAAGTCAGCAGTCTCCCCTGGGTCCACCAGGAAAGTGGGCGGTCAGCCTCTTAGTCTTCCCATCCTCTGGATTTCCCAGGCACCTGTGTGTGTATGTGTGTGTACATATAGCTGTGTATGTGCACATGAGTGTATAGTTCTCTGGGTAGCATGGAGGAAGCCCCTGCTTGCCAGGTTTGTGGTGAGAGGGGAGGCACTCGGGCAGTCAGACCTCCCACTTCCTACTCAGGGGCATGCTGTGGGGAGAGCATTGCCCAACTTTCCTCAGAGAGCCCCTCCTCCCAAATTCTGTTTCTTAAAAAGAGTGAGGAGGTTCAAGAGATAGAGAATGGGTGTCAACTATTTCTGTTGAAAATCTGCCGACAGTGATTTAGTGCCTCCTCTGTTGCATTTTGGTATTCACTAATTACTTGAACTTAACCAATAAGCCACCAAAGGCCTTGGCTAACCTCAGTCAGGAGAGTGTGGGGGGTCTCATAAATCTCCTTTTCAAATCATACAACAATAACACCAGATTTATGCATCTCTAGCTAAATAGGTTAGAAAGGTAAGTATGTGAAGGCTAGAAGGAAAATATCCAAAATAGAGGAGACTGGAAAAGTTGGGAAGAGAGAGAAAATCAGAAGAGGGAGAGAGAGAGAGCACACCCCCTCAGGATTTAAGAATACTCTTGAAACACATTCATGGCTGGATAGAGCTGGTGACTTTCTAGATTCTTATTCCAGCTCTAGGAAGGGGCTGTGGTCCAAAAGAATACAAGGTAACTTTTGTGACTCAGATTTATGCACCAGGACAGAATCACAGTGATCCGGACTAAGCCAAAAAAAAAAAAAAGAGAGAGAGAGAGAGAGAGAGAGGGAGAGAGAAAAGAGAATTCTACTTGGGGCCACAGCAATGCCCTGTGGTTTTACCTGGGTCCTGTTCCCTTTATGCAGTTTATTTACAAAAGAAAAAGAATCACTTTGGCATCAGACTTCTCATCTGCAATACTAGAATTAGCAGAGGGTGAAATACAATCTACAGTTCACTGAGAAAAAGGAGCTGCAACCCCAAAATACTGTACCCAAACAAGATATATATATATATCCTAGTTAATATGTAAGGATTCAGTGAATATATATATCATATATCACCACATAATCCATCTGAAAAAAAGAACAAGGATTTCAAGAGAGGGGAAAATGTGCAATGAGCCTCATGATACATAGTTTGACCTAAATGGATTGTCTACTTAACTAGTTTTTCATTTTATCTCTAGGGTATCCATTATGATCCAGGCACTCTTCTGTGTACCAGGTGGCAAACAAAACAGGTAATGTGCCTGCTGTCATGGAATGTTCATTCTTGTGGAGGAGTGACAATAAACAAGTAAACAGGCATGTGATTGCAGTAAAGGTAAGATCAAGAAAGGAAACTGACCAGGTAAGGGGATGGGGCCGAGGGCTAAGTGGGGATGAGCTACTCTTTTAGACAGAGCTGTTTGGGTTTTAGGGGAGGGAGCATTTGAGCAAAGACCCTAATGATGTGGAGGAACAAGCCATGCAGGTATTTGGAGGAGGGTAGGGATTTCAAGCAGAGAAGCGTCAATGTGAAGGATGGGAGGGGAATGAGCTTGGTGTAAGCACCTGAGAAACCACGAGGTGAGTGATGGGGGTGGCATGGTGGGAGATGCAGGCAGGGCAAGACCAGAAAGAGGCTTGTAGATTCTGGTAATGGGTTTCACAGTCATTCTAAGAGTGAAACAAAGCTATTGGAAGGTTTTGATCAGAGCAGTGATGTGGTATTTAAATTCTCTTAAAGACCACTACAGCCATAGTCCCAGCAAGAAAATATTGGTGACTTGGACTGGATGGGACTGGTGGAGATAGTGAGAAATGATAGAATTCAGGAAATATACTGAAGGAAGAGCCATGTGTGTAAGTTATTTATACATGCATGCATAGAAAGATGCACAGAAGGAAGGACAACAAAATGTTATTGGTGGGTAGTATGCAATGAGATCTGAGGTAGATTCTAACTTGTTACCTTATACATTTGTGTATTCCTTAACATTTTCCAATGAGCCTGTGTCATCTGTCTAAACAGAACAAATTAATAAATGTATACTCATTGTGGATAACAAAAATGTGAGAAAAAAATGTATTTTGAAATACCAAGAATGCCACCAAGATTGTCCCTGGATCCTTAGTTCTATTCTCTCCATGTGTCTATCTTTTTCTGGCTGTCAGAAAGCTCAGAGGTAAATTGGCAGCTCCCCTTTAAACACTGAGCAGCAGTTCTGCAGCCTGACAGCTGTCTTAATTTTTCAACTGAATCATGTTAAGAAAGTGTTGCAGACCAGGTTCCCTGGGGAGGCGGACTCTGAGGTGGAGATCTGGGTGCGTGAAATGTGCCTGCCATGCTCTTGGCAGGAAGACTGGTGTGGGAGGGAAAGAAGCAGGAGTGGGCAGGTGGAGAGAGTGAACTGCAGTGCAATCACAACAGAAGTCTCAGCCGATGCTTGGAGAGCTCTGAATCTCAGATGGCCCTTCCGTTGCCCTGAATTCAGGCAAGAGGCAAGGACTTCATACTCCTACATTCATCTCATTGGCGGAGTAACTTGTGAGGCATGACATTCCCCTCACCGGGTGAAATGAGTGTTTCAGCCCTGGACGTGCCAGATCTGGGCAGCACACCACAGCATCGCTGGCAGGGTGGTCACACCTCCTGGCTAAGTGCTCACACCCTGGACGCAGACACTCTGAGTTTGAATTCTGGTTCAACCACCTGTTGACTGAGTGACTTTCTGGCTAGTTCCAGCATTTCTTCATCTACAACAGATAACAATAACATGGACCTCATAAGTTTTTGGCAAGAATTCATTGAGTAATCCACGTAAAGTGTTTGAATGGCCGTAGGACTCAATAGGATGCCCTCAAGAAGTGCTGACTATTAACATTATGCTAAATTTTCTGGTCCAGATTTTAAACTCATTATGTGCTTCTGTTGTATGTACTGTTTTCAGTTTCTTCAAAACCTCTGAGTATTGAATGGGTTGATTCTAGGTCCTGGATCTGATCAGCTCAGGTACTCAGCAGTTATGTAACCTTACTAATTGTTTTGAGGCCCATCAAGTGGAGGATTCAGGCTGGTTATTTACCACCTGCCTCACAGCAGGATGTGCTGGGACCTGGGGTGGGACAGAGTCAGAAGGTGGAGCAGAAATGAGACAAAGCTGACAGATACTGTTTGATAAATAATATTAAGATACTTACAAACCTTGTCTCCAAAATACAGCTCAGCTTCTGAGCAAGGCCAAGGATATTTCATCATCTACCATAAGATTTTCTGTTTCTCATGTAGAACACTGCCAGGTGGCTAAATGACATAGAAAACATGGTGACAGCTTGCTGTGTTTCTGACCCCATTATGCAGCCAGTGTATGAAATATGTCTTCTTTGAAAATAAACAGTTATTCATCAGGTTGTCTCTCACTAGCATGGTGTAATTATCTTCCCCAAGTTATGAATGAAATGATAGATTCCCAGCACAAAGAGCATGACATGAAGATGGGTTTCCGCAGTATCAGTTTGTTCCCAAGGAAAAGTTGGGCCTGCCTTCCCTGAGCTGTTTCTGCCATTGAAACACGCCTTTTGAACTGGCCAACTTCATGATGTGCAGGAGAGAGCTAGGGGCCCTTTGGGAGAGAATCAGAACTTTCAGGTACCCAACAGGGGTTTGTGTCACATTCTTGTGCTGGTCCACTCCATGAATGGATCCAACCTCAAGGTCCCAATTTTCAGGAGGCTGGACTGGGTCAAGGGGATATGAGGCCAGATGTGCAGCCAGGCTGCCCTAAGGAGGTAGGCATTGTTCATGTGGTTGACTGAATGCATCAGTGAGGAACCAGGCAGTAATTTGAGTAGGGGAGTGTTGGCTGCCTGGCCCTGGAATCTGTTACTTAAAATGAGAAATTCTTTCCTTTGATCTATGTGATTATCTGTTGTTGATGGCTAAAGTCTACAGGAGCAAAGCACATCAGTTATATTCAGTAATTTCTGCCTTAGAATATAAACCGTCTTAGAACTTTGTCTGACATGGAAGCCCCACTCACTCACAGCAGGAGAGAAATGAAGCCACCAAGCCTGTCTCTGAGTCTCCCCTCCCTATGACACACAGCGGTCTATCTCTCTGTGCTATCCCTTCTTCACACCTGCCTGTTACAGAACAGGTGCCTCTACTCCTGCCCAAAGCTAATCATCTTCAACTGGTTCTTTTCTTTAAACCTGTGTGTTTAATTCCCTCCTATCTCCTTAGCACTCTTGGCACAGTGCCTGGCCCATAGAATCCAACACATGTTGGCTACTATGATGCTACCACTATTATGCCAGGAAGTTATTTCACCTGTGCGTTAGCCCGTATCTCCCACTCAGGACAGTGTGGCCCTGAGCACGTGCTCCATAACTGTTTTCTATCATTCTCCTTCCTATTACTGTTATCACTATTGTTATTTGCTGGCTCCGATGATAAACAGTCTCTAAGGCAGTACAGCTTCAAGTCTTCGTGTTTTGCCAGTAATTTAAGCACTCTGGTAGTGAGTGTGGTAGAGGTCATGGTGGTGGTGAGGAGAACACACGTGTGAGTAGTAAACCCAGCAAAACCCTAATGGAACAACAGCAAAAATATCACTTCATCACATCTTCAACCGCTTTCCACTGTCTTCCTACACCAAAAGACAGGCTCACATATTCCCTATTACCCCAAACTCAACCCTTAACCCAATATTTCCCCTCAACCTGCCATTCCATGGTCTTTTGCAGCACAAGTAAATTCCTGGGGAGGAGAATTTTTATTCATGGTTTCTCTTTTCAACCTACTGGCTCCTGCCCACACTATTCCAGTCACACTGGCCTCCCCAAGAGCACAAATGGCTCCTACTTCTAGTTTTTAGGATTCTCCTCCTCCTCTAACTTCCCCTTTCCTGTTTCCTTTATGCTTCCCTCCCCAAACTTTAAATTCCAAAGCCAGTGCCCGATAGGGTTGCCAGATTTAGCAAATAAATATATATTTTATCTGGCAACCCTAGCCAGCTATCTTCCTATCCATCTATATTTGCCCTGAGAAACCTTACCTGTGGCTTCAGTATGCCTCTATGGATGTATCTTATAGTCCACATCTCCAGCTCTGTTTCCTGAGAGTCATGCTGAGGAATCTAGTCATCTCCTGGTTGGCCTCAGAACACCTCTAAGTACATGTGCAGTCTGCTTCCTCAAAACCTGCTCCTCGTCCTATGTTCCAGTCCCAGTACACAGTTGTTTTTAAAGGAAGGAGCACAAGGTCCCTCTCTCCTCTTTCCAAGCTCTTCCTTATGTGTAGAGAGGAGAAATTGATAGGAATGGGCCCGATTTTTAAAAATCAAATCAGGCCCTATTTACTTAGGTGACATCCCCATGCTTTAGAACAGGGGCTGGCATATTGTTTCTGTAAAGGGTCAGAGAGTAACTATTTTAGGCTTTGTGGGCTATACTTTCTCTTGAAACTAAAAGCAGTCATTGACAAGAGCTAAATTAATGGGCATGGCTGTGTTCCAATAAAATTTTAGGTATGGACGTTAATATTGAAATGTATGCACTTTTCACTTGTCATGAAATATCATTCTTTTTAATTTTTTTCCAACTATTAAAAAATTTAGAAATCATTCTTAGCTTCTGGGTCATATGAAAATAGGCATATTTGTCCTATGCTCCATAGTTTGCCAACCTCTACTTCGCAAGTTCACTATATTGATGAGACTTTTCTTTATTGTTTTTCTTTGTCTGTGTAGCAAAAGCAGTTTTGCTGACCCAGGGCTTTCTCCATCTAAGCAGATCTGACCATTTGTCTCCTATCTGTCTTTCCTTCTACCTGCCTAAAGTGATAAGAACCAGCAGTTGGCCTGGCTGGCTTATAATCTCTCAGTCTCTTTTGTGATCAGTGTGGTAGCAAGAGTGGAAACCTGAGTTTGGGCTTGGAGGGAAAAAGAAGCAACAAAATTGGGCAGACTTGTTTACCTGCGTTAGCCCACGTGTGTGTGTGTGTGTGTGTGTGTGTGTGACTTCTCTCCTCTTGGTGGGTGACTGTGGTTTGGAAAGGAATTATGATAAACCCTAGTTGCCCAACTAAGTACTAAATAATAGTACCCCAACTCCCAGTGCTATTTCTAACCAGCAATATCAACATTCTTCTAATACCCAAGTGAGAAAATATAAATCACCTTTCAGTGTTTTCTGATTTGTTATCTCCAGACCCAACCAATCTCGAATTGCTACAGGCACCATTGCTATTTTGTGCCTTAATGTCAATCCCCTCCTACACTCCTCTCTTGATGCCTTTTGTACCATACATTCAAATGGCATGATATAGTTTTAGAATTGTAGTGGGAGTAGGGGGAAATTTCAGACTTCATGGTGATTGTATGATACTGGAATTAATCAGAGATTCAAATTTGTGTAGAGCAATGGTAAATACTAAGTAAGTATGGAGGAAAACAAGATGGTGGCCATGAGCAGACGCACGATGATGGCCATGTACTTCAGGAGGAGAGGTTGACACCATCCGGCACAGAGATTCTTTATTGTTTGGAATTCTACACAGTCTAAGATAGTATTACAGACTCTCAAAGAATTAATGACACAAGCACCTGCTGGGACCAAGTGGCAGCTCTGCAGAGAGCAATGGAGAGGCTTCTAAGACCCAAAAAGTGCTTTTCTTCTCCCTGTTCTTTTCTCAGACTTTGGATTTGTGAATGTAGTCACCCCACCCTGCCCCAATTACAGCAGACTTGTTAGCCTTGATTAGAAGATTTAATATCTGTGATATGTTTTCTATGTTCATTAACTTCTTCTCTATAACCTTGTATTTAAAGTACTTATAAGAACAGAGAAGATACAACCCTATTTCATATGACAAATATTCCCACATCTCTTGGGAGCAGAAATTCCACTCCATACAAACTTTTATTATGAGGTGGCTTCAAAGGCTTGCAGAAGAGGGGGGCTTGCTGTCTGCTATGCTGTTCTCCTTCTCTGCCTGGCTTTCCTTGTCTTCAGTCTCTGCTACCCCCTAATCCATCCTCAGCAGTCATCTTTTTCAAGGACACATCTGAGCAAGCCAGTGTCCTCCTCAGAAAATCTCAGTGGTAGATTTCCCCTTCAGCTCACAAATACAGTCAAACTCCAGAACAAGATGTTTAGCCTCGTTTTTGAGGTAGCTTCCAGCTTTCCAGCTCATCTCTGACTCTACTATGCCCTTTCTGGCCTCCCTGAGGCTCCAGCACCTCTGGCTTCAGGGACTGTACCTCCATGATGCAGACCATTCAAATGTCTTCTTTACACTGAATAAACCATACACTCTTTTATGGCTATGCCATTATACTGTTCCCTTTATTTGAAATGTTCTTCTCCCTATTAAAATCCTACTCAAGGTCAAATCCTGCCTCCTCCATGAAAATTTCCTGGATTCTCAAGGTCCAGTACCCTACTGCACTTTGCCACTGCCTTTGTTAAACTCAAGTTCGTTCTGACTTCTGTTAGTTTGATCATACATTTGTTCATTCCATAAATATTTATAAATGACCTTCTATATGTCAGATACTATGTCAGGCACAGGCAATAAAATGGGAGCAAGATTGACATCTAGATGCTCCTCCTGACCGCACAGTGCAGTGAGGACTGCGGCTGCTGGTCCCTACCAGCAGGCTTTGTGGGATGAACCAGGATGTTCCCAGGCAGCATGATCAAGGAAGGACAGCAGTCAGTCTGACTGTCTTGCCTTGGTTTTGCTGAATGGGGTGTCTAACTTGACGGGGAAACTGAAGAGCTTGGGACAACAGAGAGAATTTTTGGTGCCTTAACAAAAAAAAAGACAGAAGCGATTCCTCAGAAAGTAGTTATTTCCATAAAGGGAAGAAGCTGTATGGAAAAAAAAAAATTCTGAGAAAGTTGGCTTGAAAATTATGGTATTGTATGAATGAAATGAGATTATCCATTGGGAGTATTCAGGGCCATGCCTAAAACATGTTAAGAATCAAATGTAGTTATTGCTCTTGCTATTGTTATTATTATTATTGTATCCCTTCCTCTGAAGTTCTGTGAAATCTTCATTAATCTCAACACTACTTGCCAATCCATTGGAGCTGGGTTTGTTTGGGAGAAGGGAGAATATCAGGAGAATAGGGCAAGCTACTAAATCTGGCCTTATGGTGGGCTAAGGGGAAAAACCAAAGGCTGCCCAAAGAGAATCAGTCACATTTGAAGTATATACTGTTGATTGGGTGCTTATCTTGTGCCAGGAACTGGGCTAAAAGCTTGGTGTACATTATTTCACTTAATCCTCCCAATACTCTCTGACGTAGGTACTATTATCATCCCCATATTATAGATAAAGAAACCGAGGCTCCAAGAACACAACTAATTTGCTCAACATTACACAGGTAGTAAGTGAGGGGGGCTGGTATTCAAACCCCGAATCTCCAAAGCTCACGCACTCCACCACCTTGCCCCACTGTCCCTCCACTAACCATGGGCTCCCTGAGGGCAGGAAAAGGTAGTGTTGAAGGAGGCATGGCCTAGGACGTTATTCTCATTTTATAAATAAAACAGCTGAGACTCTGGAAAGTTAAGTGACATTATCAATATGCTTTGAAATCAATACTACAACCCCTGTCTTCTGACTCCTACTCAAGTGCTCTTTCCTTTACAGAAAGTTGAGTTTTATATGAGGACAGTTCCCATGTCATGCATGACTGCTGTTTCCACTCCTGGGCTGATAGGATCACTGACCCCTCGCCAGGATTAGAGTCTTCTTCAGTTTATAGGCTATTCTTTTCTGGTCTGGGTTATTTAAAGGTCAGTTGGACTAATGGATGAAGGCTGCTTTGTAGTCTCTGTTCAATTTAAAATGCATGATGCCTGCCAGACTTACTGTTTTTGAAAGGGAGCTCTCATTGGAGCTGGGATGCTATTTTACAGATGATTCTGTTACTGGTTTTACAGAGTAGATCAGATATGATTAAGAAAGATAGTGTTGTAATGCCTGATATTGGAAAACAAGAGACCTAAATTCTCAAATGAACTCCTGATAAGAACAAAAAGAGTCTGAAATATTTCATCAAAGTCTTCTGAGCGCCCAGCAAGGTCGGAAAAGTGCCTTAATAGTTATTTCTTTATGGCAATTGGATTATAGCATCAATTGTCACATAACTTGAATCACACATTGAAGCAGGTTGTTTTAAAAACTAGATACAAGTGTTCTGGTTTAAAAGGTGGCTAGCTAGTAACCCTTGACACAACCTCTTAACAACTTCCCAATAAAAGTCTATAAAGACAGAGATGTCAAAGATGCATTTGAAAAACTGGGACTGACAAACTGCTGCTAGAATCTGGGACTCATTAACACCAATTTCAATGCTGATAGAATTGGCCTGAGAATAAGATTCTGTCCTACCCTTACTCTGATGTTAGAAACAGAAATGCTGTTAGACTGAAAACAATGGTAATAGCAGTAATTAATGCTGCTAAAAGATAAACAGGTATGTTAAAATTTTCATGAATTCATTTAAACAAAAGTCTATTTGAATCAGGCAGTGCCAAACTGGAACCGGTTAGGAGTGCTTCATGGACAGGAGCTAGAAGCAAGGTTTTTATAGAGAAGATGTGAAGTAAAGCAAGGAAATTATTTGACTGGCTATAGCTTAAGCAGCTGAATTATTTGGAAAAGTCTAGTTGGCTGTTTTGATTGGTTGTTGTTATTATCCTTGAGACATCTTCAGGAAGTGACTCTGGCTTAGGTTTAGGTTTGCTGACCAGGCTACCAAAGTATTAGAGCCACCTGAGTCTAATGGCCTCCTTGTTTGACTACTTTAACAACACTTACTGGGTGCTAACTATGTGCAAGGCACTGCTCTAGGCATTTTGCATGAATTAAATCATTTAACCCTCTCAACAACTCCATGAAGTAGGAACTATTATTTTTCCCATTTTATGGAGGAGGAAACTGAGACACAGAAAGTCTAAGTATCTTGTTCAGGGTCACAAGATCCTTACTGAGTAGTAGAGCTGAGATTAAAATCCATGTACTTTATCTAGTACCATGGAATTGATAGATGTGGTAGAGACTGTAGGATGATTTTCTTAATGTTTCCAAACCTACTTATACTTTCATTTTCACTTTTCTTCTACTTCTGTAGAAGCTGGAAGTGAAATAACTGACTTCCCAGGATCTACTGTAGCTAGAAGTGGCCATGTGAAATAAATCTTATTACTGATATCAGTGGAAGATGATTAAGGGGACTTCTTGGACTACTCTTGCTTTAATGGTACAAAAAAAGGTGGGTGTAAAATAATTACAGACAGCTGATTCACTGCTTTCCTTCATCCCCTTCCACACCTACATTTTGTCTTGAACATACCCTCTGATATCCGAAGTCATTATAACCATCTTGTGACCAGGAGGCCACAAACATGAGAAGGAAAGTCAAGGGGCTCCGGATAGTAACCTGAAGAACAGAATGCGATTGGACCTGACAGCACTGTTGAGTAGTTGAACAATGCTGACAACCACCTACCTCGGAACTCATTATTATGTTAGAAAATAAGTGCTATTTTTTGGAGCTACTATTGGTTTCATTTTGTGATGCTTGTTGCTAAATATACTTCCAACTTAATATGGTATACAAATCAAAGAACTGATCCTGAAAATAAAAACAAACCCTCTGGCAAATCTAATTTTAAAAAGAGTGAAAAGCAAATAAATAAAATCAAGACTTTGGCCAGTATATCATAAATACAGAGAAAATGTTTAAATTGAAAGAGAATGTCAGGCTAATAAAATTGACAATCCCAAAATGGTTCTTTTGCTACAGAAAAAATAAATAAATGAAAAATAACCTATAAATTCAGGTTTTTCATTTCATTCTGTTAGTCAGAAGTTGGGCAGGAAAATAAGATACTCAGGGTATTTTAGATAGACTGTGATCTGGGATAGAGAACCATGTATTTTTAAAAAACCACTGGGAAGCATGCATGCACACATGACCAATGGAGGAGGCAGAGAAACAAACGCCAGGCAAGATGGCGGACAGCACTCAGGTTCCTGTTAGCTTCCAGGGAATCAAGAAGTTGCTACTGCCTCCCCAGTCTGCAACTGCAAGAAGCCAACCCCTACTAATAGTCACAGTCGCCTGCAGCATCAAGCCCACATCTCTGGGAGGAAAGGCCTTGAAGCCACGGCACTGCAGGAGGAGAAATAATAGCATATGTTTCCCTTCTGCTTCTTAAGTCTCACTGTAAGTGCCTCTCATTAATAGACTATGAGTCAGAATCCTGCTGACAAAGGATTTGGGGAAATGCAGTGCTCAGGTTCCCAGCCCCCGTAATGTAGAGGGAGCATAGAAGGGGTGGGAAGAGGGAAATGGCATTAAGTACCAGAAGGCATCCTGGTATAAGTAAAATTGATTATTTTAAAATAATGTTTTATTATTGAGTTTTTAATTATTATTTTATTTTACTTATTTTTGTATGATTCTAAAATCTATGTTATTATTGAATGTCTTATTTAGGAAAAAGCAAAAAGCCCATGTTCTCACCTTCTTTCTCTAATTATACATACCATATAAATTATATAATAATTATACATCTTGTATACTTATGTAATATACAAATAGATAATAATTATCATATATAACATATAATTAGATAAATGTATATGCTGATGGAATTCCCATGCTATATAACTATGCATACCCTCCCTTCCCAAATATATTGTATTAAAATCCTGGTGGCAGAATTATGTTCAAATGGGTCTAACTACAGATAATTTAATGAATGGATTATTTATAGAGGTGTGGAAAATGAAGATATACTGAGGTATTCAAAACTAGTGATGATGGGCAGCCATTTCCATCCCAGTTATGAAAGGGGCAGAGTGTGCAGGTTTTAAATTATGTCCACAGACTGTCTGCTATTCCTCCTCCCTCAAAGCAATAGAGCTTAACTGCCCTCCACTTGAGTGTGGGCTAGGCATAGTGACTCCCTCCAAATGAACAGAGGTGGCAGGAGCGAAGGTGTTGACTTCTGAGACTAAAGGCATGTGGCTTCCTCTTTGTTCTCTCTCTTGAATTGCTGTTTTGAGGGAAGCCAGTTGGCATTGTATAGGACCCTCAGGGAACTCTTTGGGGAGGCCCATGGGATAAGGACCTGAGGCCTCCTGCCAACAGCCACACACAAAAGCTTGGAGTCCAATCCTTCAGCCGCAGTCAAACCTTCAGATGATTGCATTTTACTGCAACCTCATGAAAGACCCTGACCCAGAACCAACCAGGTAAGCCGCTCCTAAACTCCTGACCTTCAGAAACTGTGTGAGGTAGTAAGTGTTTATGGTTTAATTTGGGATAACTTGTTATATAGCAATAGAGAAGTATACATGGAGAAAATAATGTCCTTAGAGATGGTGAAGATTTGAATTGTGGAGAGGAAGTCCTGGGTGAGAACTGCAGACATAGCGGATATGGCCATTACCAGAACCACTGAACTGGGCTAAGGGGAAAGGCAGAAGAAAGCCCTCTGCTCTCTTTCCCCTTGCCCTTCAGCCTTCTGCCAGGGCATACACTGACCAAGCCTAACAGAAGCCAGAGGGCAAGTGAGCCCCACTCTACTAAAATTAACCCTGGGGTACAGAGCAGGGCTGTGCAGGTAGGTCAGAGGATGAATCTTATGGGGCCAACAGAGAATAATCAGAACATATTTAGACCAATCTCATTTATGAACAGTGTCTCAATCAGGATTTGGTCAGCAAAGGAAAAGTACTAGGAGATACATAACACAGGGGGTATATTATACAGATTGGACCTTATGCAACTGTGGGAGCTGGTTAAACAATTTGTATGTGGCATTGCTTCTGTGTCTGGCTGGAGCCTGGAATCAGCAGAGCAGGCAATGAGGAAGGGAAGGTGCATGTGAAGTGGGGCAGCAAGAACTAAAGCCTGCCCTGCCCCCAAGTCTCCAACATTAATGATGGGGGAGGGATCTGCAGAAGAAACTGGAATCCTTCTCAGGGAGCTGAAATGTATCCAGCCCAGGAGTCAGTGAAGCTGAAGGGGTTGGCCTGTCAGGAACAGGAGTTGCATTGGGCCCAGGTGCTGTCCCACCCCAATCAGGTGGCAGCAGAGCAAGGACAACACTCTAAGAGGCAGCAATTGCCTGGTGCCCTGCACTGACCTGTGAATATAATGAGATAAAGGCTCCTGCTTCAAGTTTGCCCTCCCAATCTCAAGCAATTGTTTCTTGTGGACCAGCTAGCCCAAAACTATGCAGGGAAGGGAATTCTGGAAACAGTCCCAGTTACACTTAAGTTGATGCAATAGAAATGCACCACAGTGTTGCAAAAAGGCAAAACGTAATAATTGCAAAATGAAGTGTTAAGAGAATTATCTATCACAGCTAAATCAGCCTTACTCTGGGGAAGTAAGGATAGTTTCACGTTAGAAAAATCTGCCAATATAATGACATCAATTCAACAATCTACCAAGAAGAGCCAAATAATAATCTCAATATATGGCAAACAAATATTCAGATAAAATTCAACATTCATGCCTGATTTTTTAAAAAGCACCTATAGAAATCTAGGAATAGGAAGATATCCCTTTTAACATACAGCATCATATATTGACAGCCTTAATGTTAAAATACCATAAACCTTCCAATGAAAACCAGGAAGAGGCAGAAATGCTGGATGTCTGCATTATTGTGTAGCACTGTTCTGGAAATTCTATCTGATGCCATAAGACATCAGGCAGAAGTAAAAGGTAAAATTGTTGGAAGGAGAGAGTCAAAATTACTGTGTTTGTGGACAGTATGATTATATAGTTTTAAAGAAGTGCAACAGAATCAGCAGAAAGCTCTTAACATTAATTCATAATTAGTAAAATGGTGACATACAAGAAAAATGTCCAAAATCCAGGAGCTTTCTTCTGTGCCAGCAAAACCAATAATATAATGAGGAACAGAATTCAATCATAATAGAAACCAGAAAACATTAAATGCCTTGTGCAATGGGCATTTTTGAAGAACACAGATCATTTATTTTATGGACTGTCTCTTAATTTGGGCTTGCCTGATATTCACCATGATTAGATTCAGGTGGCGCATTTTGGGGCAGGAATATCCCAGAAGTGATGTCTCCGTCTCCTTGCATCTCATGAAGAAAATGTCAGTGTGTCCCATTATTGATGATACTGTGATCTCTGTTCATGTGGTATCTGCAACGTTTCTGTTCTATAAAGTTATTGCTTTCCCCTTTGTAATTATTAAGTACCTTGTGGGAATTTAATTTGAGACCACATGAATAACCTCTTTCTCATCAGAGTGTCCTCCATTGTCAACTGTTTTATATAACAATGCTGGCAAGGATGTGGTAAGATGTATATTGACACACAGTGCTAGTGGGAATATAAATAAGTAACATTCTCTGAAAAACAACTGAGAGATCCTTAAAGAACATTAAAAACTGTCATAGTCTTTGATCTAATAATCCAGGAATCTACTGTAGGAAGGATAAAAATCAGAAGTGTGGACAAAGAAGTATTGTTTTCATTTCAGAAATGTTTGTAATAGTGATAATTTGGTAACAAGATAAATGTCCAACAATAGATGGGTGGATAAATTTTGATAGTTCCACATATGGAAATAACATACAATCAATTATAGTATTTTAAAAGACGGATGGAAAAAAACAGTCACTAAACACTGTTGTTTAAAAATACAGATTTTAAAATGCATATACACTATGTACTTACAGGTCTTTTAGAAAAAAACACACCAAAATTTTAATAGTATTTGTTTCCAGGGGTAGTTTTGTAGGTAATTTTCCTTGTTTTTTTTATATTTTGCTCTATCTCCCACTGTTCTTCAATAATATACTTATGCATTATTTTATAATTGAAACAATATTAATGAAAAGCACTATGTACAAATGAATTTTCCTGCACATTTTCCATGTACAAATTTGGGATCAATGTGTTGCCTCCCCTGGAGTAGCAACAAAGAGGCTAATGAAAGAGCTAATGAAGCAGATAAAAATCACTTTGACGACATATCCAACGAGGAGTTAACAACCAAAATATACAAAGAACTCACGCACCTCAGCAAGTAAGCCTGTTAAAAAATGGGCGAAGGATGTGAACAGACACTTCTCCAAAGAAGAAATTCAGATGGCCAACAGGCACATGAAAAGATGCTACACATCGCTAATTGCCAGGGAAATGCAAATTAAAACCACAATGAGATATCACTTCACACCAGTTAGGATGGCCAACATTGAAAAGACTAGGAACAACAAATGCTGGCAAGAATGTGGAGAAAGGGGAACCCTCCTGCACTGCTGGTGGGAATGTAAGCTAGTTCAACCACTGTGGAAAGCAATATGGAGGTTCCTCAAAAAAACTAAAAATAGAAATACCATTTGACCTGGGAATTCCACTCCTAGGAATTTACCCAAAGAAAACAAGTTCTCAGATTCAAAAAGACAAATGCACCCCTATGTTTATTGTAGCACTATTTATAATAGCCAAGATATGGAAGCGACCTAAGTGTCCATCAGTAGATGAATGGATAAAGAAGAGGTGGTACATATATACAATGGGATACTATTCGGCCATAAGAAGAAAACAAATCCTACCATTTGCAACAACATGGATGGAGCTAGAAGGTATTATGCTCAGTGAAATAAGCCAGGTGGAGAAAGACAAGTACCAAATGATTTCCCTCATTTGTGGAGCATAACAATGAAGCAAAACTGAAGGAACAAAACATCAGCAGACTCACAGACTCCAATATGAACTAGTGAATACCAAAGGGGAGAGGGAGAGGGAGGGAGAAGGGGACTGAGGGACATTATAATTAGTACGCATGGTATGTGGGTGGGTCACAGGAAAGACAGTGTAGCACAGAGAAGACAAGTAGTGACTCTGAGGCATCTTACTGTGCTGATGGACAATGACTTCAATGGGGTATGGGGAGGACTTGATAATATGTGTGAATGTAGTAACCACAATGTTTTTCATGTGAAACCTTCATAAGAGTGTATATCAATGATACCTTAATAAAAAAAATCACTTTGGTGTGATTGGCAGCTATTAAAATGTGATGTGTAATACTGTATAATTATGTCCATCTGGTCAGACCATTTTATTATTAACCTCCCAGATTTAATCAGCAATGCCCTAACAGTTAGGCAGTATTTTATAATTTACAATGCACTTTCATGTACATCATCTCATTTATTAGATGCTGAGCTATTTTAGGTCATTTTAATCTAACCTGGAGAAAACTTGAAAAATTTCATTGAAAACTGAAGGCACTAGCCCCTTTAGATTTCTCTATCCTTGCAGTAAGCATCTTGGTAGAGAAAGGGCTTAGGCCTGAGACTCCAAAGCCCTGGTTTGAGTTGTCTTTCTGTCCCTTACCAGCAGTATGGCCCTCATCCAGTAGCTTCATCTGTCTGTGCTGCATTTTCCTGGTCTTCAAACCCAGGGACTCCGAAGTTTTCATTTAGCTGTGTTAATCTGTGATTCTCACCTGATGTGTCAGCTCCTTCCAGGTCCAGTTGACTGGTTCCTGTGGGCTGCTGAGGTCTCAACGAACATCAGTACCCTTGTGCTGTGTCTGCAAACATCCCACAAACATTCCTTAACAAATGGAAGAGGGCTGTAATTTGACTTTGCCCTGACAGTCATAAGCACTGGGCAAAACTGCAGGTTCATTTCATTTCTCTGGAAACTTTGGACCTGTCCGTAGCACAGCCAGTGTCAACTCCCTCTCTGCTCAACCTGCCTTTGAAAGACTGTTGGCCACACAGCAGCAGCAAAAGGAACTCTACACATAAATACACAGTTATTAGGCCTTATGCGAGAGGGCAAGCCATGGTACTCCATGCTCAATAAACAATGTCTCCAATAAACACTTCCTGGTAAATTGGGAGAAATAGGTGGCCCCCAATTCCTCTCAAAGAGACCATGCCTTGAGCAACTATTTACAAGAAAATGCTTTTCAATTGACCCTCACACTAAACCTTGTTCCTCCCAGTAGGAGCTATAGCGCTTAAATAAAATGAGCTCCTTATGGAACACAGTTTGATTAATTCCTGAGCCTCTTCATCTGAAGTCTGCTTTGGATAAGGCTTGCTAACCTTACCAAGTTTTTAAGGCTTTCAGTAGTCTTTGTCAAACCAGGGGTTGGGAATGGAATACTATTTATTGAGGACCAGCCACAGTATGGTTAAAGCCAAAAGCAATTAGCCCACGACAATCCTGTGAGCTATCTTATCTTTATTTTACCAAATGAGAAAAGTGTCTCAAAGATATTAAATGAGTCACTCTAGGTGACACAAAAGGATAGAGCTGCCTGATGGGATCTATGATCTTTCTACTGCACCATGGCTGTCCACATCTGGGGAATTCTGGCTAAGGTTTCAGTCATCTTCATTCTGTTCCTATAGGGTCATTTATTCATTCCACAAACATTTATCAAGGGCCCTCTCTGTGTCAATGTCTTAGTTTGTTCTGGCTACCAGAACAAAATACCGTAAACCTAGTGGCTTATAAACAATAAAAATTATTTCTCACATTACTGGATAAGGTATTCAGATTAGATTAGGATAAGGAGGTTATAATGCATAAAAATGGTCTTTTGGTCAATTAAGGTAAAAAAAGTAATAAACTTTCTGCATGTTCCTTCCAGTAAAGTAATTGATCAGTAGAAAATGTGGTAGACAAAGAATCATTCCACAGGGAGAAATATCACAAGATACAAAGTATTTTGTTACCACTTTTTAGTACCTTTCTTGTAGGAGTTCATGGGAGGAAAGGGAAAATATTCTATAGAATCTTGAGAACCTTTCCATGTGGGCTGATCCCAAATACATAAAACAAGATAGAAGCTTTTGAAAAAAACTTTAAGAAATAATGGGTAAATGGTTTTTCTGTTAAAAAAATTGTTACCCTGTGTGATTTTAAAGCATCTTAAATCCACAAACAGAAATTCACTGAAATGCAATAATTTCATTGTAGGACACACTCAAAATAATATTTAACCCAATGACTGTGCATCAAAGTGAAAAAGCTTATATGCCAGAATGGCATATGCAGTGTGTTTCATGGTCCACATAGCTGACTGCCACAAAGTGCCCTGGGAGCAAGCTCGATGCTTTCAATGCCATTGTGTGAATATTCATACTCAGTTTAGCCAAGAGATATGACTCCCACATCTACATAAAGGAGAAAAGAAAGTCACGGTCCAAGTTTGTTTCCACAGCAACAATATTTCACATTTTCTTCTTCTGTGCCTAAACATGAACAAGCTTCAGCTAGACGAGTGGGAAAAATCCTTGCAAAATACCAATTAAAAATGTGAATGTGAAATCGCCAGTGATCATATTCATCCCACAAGCATTGATTACAAGCCTACCCAACTGCAGGATCTGCACCAGGCCCTGAGATGTAAGGATGAAGAAGACCCAAAGTCCATAGCCAGAGGGTCCAGTCCACTGGCTGGCCAGTGACCAATTCAATTTCTTCTCTCACTTGAACTTTAACTAGAGACTTAGAGAGCAAGATGCCGGAACTTGGAAATCAGGTGGAGCAGGCACCTGGGCTCTGCTCCAGGGCCCACTAGAGCTGGACTGCATAGGCAAGATGTGAGGGACCATGCGGCCCTTAACCTTTGGGCCTAACTTTCATTTATGTTGCCCCTCTGGCTATACTTTCTGCCCTTGGGATCTGAGAGATAGCCCTTGTCTGCCTCCATTAAGCTCTCCTTTTGATTTGTTTCATTTTGAATGGGTTTCTGTTTTTTACCTTCAAATATTCCTTGACTCTGCTACATGAATGGTGTTCTCATGTGTCAGTTTTTTGTGTGCCCAATTCTAAACTCTACCGAAACCAGATTAAAAAGAGATGTTAGGGGGAGTGATCAAATCTGTACTGAGACTCAGCATTGAAAGTAGATTTATTTGCTCATAGCTTGTAATGATGCAAAGCAGGCTGTTGCCATTGCCTCCTGTTTTTTTTTAACTTCCAGATAGCTCATGCCAAAGGTCTCTACAAAGCATTTTTCCACTTTTAGTTGGCTTAAAATATCTGGCCAGTGAAAATCTAGCCTTTTTGCTAAATAGATACTGCATCTTTTTGTAATTGTCATGAGTCTGCTTATGCACATACATCCACACACACATGCATACTGGGATTTTACAACACAAAAGACAGCACCTGACTTTTGAAAATATATCCTTTCTGATTTCGACAGTGAGCTATGCCAGGTGGTCAATTTGAGTGAACATTAATCAGTGCAATGGAGTGTCAAAAGAGTCAGGATTCATTAAGGAAGTATTGCCCTAGAAGATTTTTGTAATTTTCCAAGCTTATTTTTATCTAGAGACTCATGAGCCTCCACAGTGACATATGTGTCCTATTTACTCCATCAGAACCAGGGTGGACTAACACAGATGCACCGATGAGGAATGAGCTAAATCAGGCTGGAGGCATCTGCATTCTGAGGGGCCGGGCGGACTGCAGCAAAGGGTCAGTATCAGGACACCCGGCGGGTGTGTGAGGTAGGGGTACCTGAGGGAGGGAAGGCCCTAAAGATTGCCACATTTCTGGAGATAGGCATCACCAAGGGTTAACTCTGCCCTGGCCAGGCTGACCAGGTGCTGACAAGGAGCAAGATTCTCAGCAGTGGGATGGGTCTGCATCCTCAACAAGGGAGGGCTTTCTATCAAAGAGAAATACCTAATTTTAAAGCTTAACTAGTCACCCTCAGATAACTGAACATTGTTATTAAACTGTAAAACTGTCATAAAAGGAAGCATGGAGATTAATAGATAATATTCCTTTAGCACTTTACTTTTGTAGAATTCAAATGATAAGAAAATGAACTTCCTGGCCTCTTGCCAAAGCACATATAAATAAGTAGCTATCGAAGCTCTAATTTCCTGAGAATTTTAATAAAGAGCAATATTTATGGTTTGAAAATACCTCTGAAATTGTGCAGGAAAGACTAGATAGTTTATGACTGCAAAGAACAAAGAGAAACTTGGAAATGCTTGATGTTGACAGATCAATTAAATGGTAGTACATGCTCCATTATAATTTTAATCACCATGAAATTAAAATATGGTAACGAGTTGTTAACATGGCTTTATCCTTTCAAACCATAATTTAATTTCAGGAACTTTCCTTGACTACTTCCTTATTTCCTTGTTTATTTTTCTTATTCTGGTGTGCTACTTCAGATTAGTCACTTTCTAATGCATATTATTATTCAAGACAGACACCAATTAAATGAGTTCTTCCCTTATCAGTTAAGGATCTGGCAGGCCATTCTTGTTCATTTTAATCTAGTTCTTTCTGCCTCCCTGCATAACATAGAGGGAGAATTAGAACTCTTTTTTTTCTTAAGTTATCTTTTTCGTTTTCAAATTGTTTATTTTTTTCCAGAGACAATGAAGGCAACCCAAGTGTCAGCCCGGTTCTTGAAGGGCAGCCTTCCTCTAACCCCTTTGGGCAAAGGCGGAGTTTGTTCTTGGCATCCCTGTGGCAGCTGTTCGGACCTGGCGCACACCTCCCACTCCCCATCTCTCTTGGTGCTCTGGGTCCCTTCCCTCTTCTCTAATGATGCCATCCATGGGAGGAGGGTAACACAATCAGTTACACCCTGCCCAGAGGATCCCCCTGTGTCTCCCCAAGGCACCCATTTGCTCCTCTCATCTTGCGGTCAGCCCTCCTCTCTGTCCCTCCAGAATACCGGTCTTCTTCCTCAACTCCCTGCCTGTAAAACCACACCCGTCCCCCACAGCGTGGGAACCCTCACCCCCTACCCATAGCTGTTGCTCTAAATCTAGAATTCCTTTGTTCCACCCAACCAACCCCAGGGTCACAATAATCCCATTTCCCAACTGCATATTTTAAACCTGATTTATTCACCCCAAAACATTATCAAGGGTATGGGTTGGGTTGGGAGTAGGGTGTTAAAGCAAGAGAGTATTATCTAGGTTTCTGCACTGAAACCAACATCAATCACTTCCTTGTCCCTTCATTAAACAACACTGAGACCAGGACACTGTCCTGTGCCTATGGTAAACGCTGAGAGCAAGCAAACATAATTTAGGTGCCTACAAGGTAGGGCTGTGAATCCTCGAAGCTGTTAAATTACTCTGAGACTTCTCCTCAGGAAGCCTTCCCTGAGCCTCCGCTGCATTTGGGGCCCGGCCTCCCCTTTTCTCAGGGCTCCTTGTGCTCTTACAGCATTGCACTGGCACGGGCAGGTCCTCCGTCCTGCTCTCTCAGTGGAACTGTGTGCGGTCCGCAGCTGCCTTCCTGAGCTCTGGATGGCCCCGCACGCCCAGCGCTGGCTGCCCAGGAGGGCACCGCTGGTGTGTTCTGAACTGCACTGGGTTTTACCATCGTGGTATGGTAGTGGGGGATGTTTTTCTTGGTTTATCGTTTGCCTTTCAGTTAGATTATGTGGGGTTTTGACAGAGTAGTTTTTTAATTTTTATGGAGTCAAATCTATTGATCTTTGTTTGATTTCATCCTTGATTTTGAGCCAAGAAAGTGACAGACTGGTTTTTAAGAGACGCTTGATGACTAGACTAAGAAACTGCAGCCTCATCCCCTCCCTGGGAATGGGAAAACAGGGTAAGGCAGAGGAGCCACAGAGACATCTTCTCTGCCTGTTCTCAGAAACTCATGGCTCTCTTCCTTTCTTCCTCAGCGAAGGGTGGGTCAAATCACAAGCTATACTTTGTATTTGGGCTTTTAAATTTTTCATCAATATGTGAAGGCAGCTATCTCAAGCTAAGCAATTCCATTTGTCTTTAAGCTCTAAAAATACCTAAATGCTTTCAGATGAAAGGAAAACAACATTTGCTGTTTTACCCTTTTTTTACTTTATTAGAAAAATAAGTATAATAAACCACAGCAACTTACCTAATGGCCTATGCTTGCCTGCCTTCATGCCTTGCCTTTTCTCCATCTGAAATGTCAGCCCATCCTCCAAGGGCCAGCTACAATGTGATGGCCTTGATAAGCTCCTTCTCCTTCTCAGTTCCTATTTCCCTTTATAGATAGCTGCTTGTATGTAACACTACTAAAATGTAAGCAACACAAGGGCACAACTGAAGTCTTATTCATTCATTTACTCATTTGCTGTTCAAACACCAGTGAACTGTAGCAGGCTCTCTGCTAAGCACAGAAGAGATGGCGGTGAACAGGATAGGCACCAACTGTGCCCTCAGGGAACTTGCTTTCTAGCAGGGGAGACAGTCATTCAACAAATAATTCCACATTGGGTTACCTGCTTGGAAAGTGCTACAAATAGGAGGGTAAGTGAATATATAACAGAGGAGTGAGTGAAAGAGAGGTCAAGAAAAGCTTGTCTGGGAAATATTTTAAGTTAGATCTGAAGACTGAGTAGGTGTTAGCTAGGAGATGTGAGGTACAGGAGGGCAGGACATGAAAGGCAAGGAAATGGCATATGCAGAGTCCCTGAGGTGAGTATCAGTCCACGGCTAGTAGGGACACCACCTCGCATACAGAAGCTATCCAAAACTTACGTGCCCAAAACGGCAATAGCTATTAAATGAAATGATATTACTGCGTGCAATAACATTTCTTTCCAATGTTCTATCATGTTCAACTCTTCAAAGTAGAATCATAGAGAGTAAAATTAAGACCTGTCAATTTACTGAAGTGACAGAATGTGATAATGAGTAAGAACACGAATCTAGAGTCAGACGATTTAAATCTCAGCTCTATCATTTATACTAAGGGCAACTTGGGGCAAGCTTCTTAACTTCGCAGTGCCTTACTTTCTTCATTTGCAAAATAGAATAATATTAGTAACAGTAGTAATGATACTACATAGTACCTACCTCATAAGGTAGCTGTGGGGACTGCATGAAATAAAACATGAGGAGTTTAGAGCACCCAGTGAAGGTCAGCATTTATCATTTAATGAAACCAACATATCCTCTGTAAATCTTCTTAATATCACTACCTAAGTAAATATCTGAGTTTGAGTTAACAGTATTAACAGTTACCAGAAAAATGAAAGTGTTATTTTTCTTTTTTGCCTTCCACCTAAGGAATATCCCTTGTGAGCATGTCTATATACAGCATCATTGGTAAAAAGTAGAGCTCAGAACAAGGTTTCCAAGCGATAAAATTACATTTCAGTCTCAGTCATGATTACAAACCTTCATAGCTACTCTTATGAATTCCAGGAGGCCTTTCTCCTCTCTTTTTTCACTTTTAAATACCTGTAGGTTTTAGAATCCTGCTGGCAATCTGCTACCACTTTTCCAACTGGAGCAGCTTAATTAGAATCCTCACTTCTCTCCTTTCCATCAGCAATTTGCCTAAGTTTTGAAAAGCATCATTAAAACAAAGGATCAATGAGTATGCCGAAGCCCTGGGCTTTTATTCGTTTCTGAGACAAGATCATGAGGAGGAAAATGACTTGCAAATGATTAGTAGACTTGATATTTACAATTTCCAGTTGTGATTTCCAGTCTTGGAGCTTGCATTTAGTTTTGAGAAAGCCCAGGCTGTTGCTACCTTTTCCTTCAATAACTCACCTTCCCACAGTGGATTGATCAGCCCATAGCCTTTTGTCCTGCTCATTGGAGCCAGACATGAGACAAATTTAAAAGAAGCATTTGAAGGGGAGCTGGACTGGAATAGACAAATAATTGTTCATGAGTTCTTCCAGTCTCACCTCGGTCAGTGACAGGCAGTTGGTGTTTTCTTTCCCCTTGGCCAGCCTTGGCGAGGGTGTGTGGGGCGCAGAAGGCTGAGGCCATCTGAATGGGGGCATGGGCAGAATGGGAAGTCTGGCAGGATCGCTGAACTCGCCTGTGTTAAGCTTGTGATCTGGAGGCTTTCCACTTTACTGGCTTTTTGTTTTTTTTGATAACAGCTTTATTTCTTGAGATAGAACTCATGCAAGATACAATTCACCCATTCAAATTAATGGTTTTTAGTGTATTCACAGAGTTATGCAACCATCACCTCAATCAATTTTAGAATATTTTTATTCTCCCCCAAAGAAACTCTGTACCCATAGTTACCAATCTTCCCAACACCATTGTCCTCCTGGCCCTAGATAATGATTAATCTACTTCCTGTCTCCATAGATTTGCCTTTTTTAAACATTTCATATAAATGGAATTTTATAGTATATAGTCTTTTGTGACTGGTTCTTTCACTTAGCACTCTCAAGGTTCATCCAGTTGCAAGTATCAGTACTTGATTCCTTTTTTCTGGCTGACTAACATTCCATTTTATGGCCATACCACATTTTGTTTATTCATTCATCTATTGATATGGATAGTTGAGTTATTTCCACCTTTTGGCTATGAATAATGCTGATATGAATGATCATGTACAAATTTTTGTGTGGACATGTTTTCATTTCTCTTGAGTTCATACCCAGGAATCAAATTGCTATGTCAAATTCTCTTGATGTTTTAATTCAAACACAAACTTTACACCAAATTAAACTGAATGACAGCATTTTGTAAATAATAAAGCACTTACCAAAGAATGATTTAATTGTAACTGTCTTCCAGGATATTTAATCTCCTAATTTATTCCAGTAATGTTGAATCATTTTATATTATGTTCTTTGCATTGTACTATGTTCTGGGGGTAAAGATTAAACAAGGACTAAGATGAGGCCCCTACTTAGAGAGACTTAACTGTTTATAAAAATAACTAATGTGTATTGGATCTTTACTCTGTGCCAAGCATGTACTAAATGCTCTATGTATATTAAATCCATGACTACTACTGCCACTGTATGACATAGGTACTGGTGTTATCTTCATTTTATAGAGACATGGGTTACCTGCTCAAGGTCACAAAAGTGGTAAGTGGCAGAGCTGGGTAGTTTTTATCACTTTATCTCTCTCTCAGGTTGCTCTCCAACTACAGTATCTTGCAAGAGTCAAGATTGTGTCTTCTGAAATTAGACATCCTTAGTTTGAATACTGTCTCCCCAACACACAACGTGACCTAGGGCCGGCCAAAGAATCACACTTTTTAAGCCTCAAATGCCTAATCTGTAATTGGGGGGTGGGGGTACTAATCCAAGTACCTACTGTACCTACTTCACAAAGTTGCTATAAGCATTAAATGTAATCAACATATATCAGGTGCTTGACATGCAGTTAGTACTCAATAAATTTAGCTCTTGTTATTATCTATAATAAGCTCTATAAGCAAATCATTACAAGAGCAAGATACATAAGGGCTACCAAATGTTGCAGTTTGTCTCTGCTAGAAAGGTGAAAAAAATCAGGGTAAACTGCAGAGAAGCTAAGCCTATTTGCCTCCTGTTACAGGAATTCTAGCCATTGATATTAACAACTGAAATCTTAAAGTCTTATCTCTTCTCCTTCCATCTCCAGCATTGCAGGGTAGTGATTTATATTCTTTAAGTGTCTCTTGTCTCATCAAGAAAGGGGCCCATATATAGGCTTGTTCTGGGGGGCTTGGAAACTGACTCCCAGGAGATGAGGGTAGCACCAGAGGAATCAACCCAGGCCTCCGCAGAAACTTCAGCCAGGCAAGATACATTCCTCTGCAGCTCCTGACAGGAGGGGAAAAGGCAATATGATTATGCAAGGGAAGCTCTCACAGAAATGTGTGATGCATTTAAACATAAATGTATTCTGTCCTCAGTAACTTGAAGGAGTTGCTATTGCACCGGGGTCAGCCTGACATGGGAACGGGGAGGCTCAGGGTGTGGTGTGACTTGTCACACTAAGTACACTCGTCTCCCACAGCAACGGGTTACTGGGCAGCAGGAGACAGCAGGGCTGGGGAAAGCATTCAGGGGACTGGTCAACAGGGAGCCCTTCTTTGCCTATGTATCCAGCCCCAGATTTAGCTGAAGGTTTCAGAATGTGTTAAGTGGTCATCAGCATTCCCTGCTGTTCTTGAGGAAGAGGTTGCTCTGGAAGGAAAAAAAATTAAGATTGGCTTCCTGGGGCTTCTTAGAGGCAAGTGAGACATCTAGGGAACCTGGCCACAGAGAAGGCAGAGTCCAAAATGAGTATGAGTTTATGGACAGACATACAAATACACACCACAGCGACTCTCCGGAGCGTCTCTCACAGTCACATAGTTGATATTTTTTAATAAATATTTACTCCTCTCTGTACTGTCCCTAAAGAACCTCTCATAGAGATCTATATGCATCATAACTACATGCCTATATCTGTCTTTGTCTAACCAGCCTGTGAATTTTGTGGGGAACAGAGACCACGCGTTATTCTCTTAGTATTCTCAAAGCCTACCACAGCATCTGGACCATAGTGTGTGTTGGAAAAAAAAATTAAAAAGAATTCTAACTGAATAGAATATTAAGGGCATATATGTCCTTCTGGCTGGAATTCTATTTGACTTAATTATCACATCAAGCGTGGTCAATTTTACTCTTTATTTTAACAGAAGAGGAAACTGAGGTTTGGAAAGGTTAAGCCCAAGGTCATATGATTGGTGGGGCTGGAATTGAACTTCAAGTTGAATTTCTGATGGGTGATTAAGACTCACATAAGAAAATCAATCAGCCTGTTAGTACAGTAAGACACTAACTAGGATGACTGAAAGAAAATGCCTGAAGCTTCCAGGAAGTTCAATATAATCAAAGAGTTTACATTAATTGCCTTCATGTACTGAGCTAAGTGCTGTAAAAGGTAATCCATGCAGATGGTATGGTTCTCTAGTGGATTTTAAAAAATAAAAACCTATACATAAAATATGATTATGTATGAAAGGAATATTAGTACTGCCATGAGCTTGAACCAGTGTGAATAGGGACCAGGTGGATGAGAGCTCCCTAAGAATAAGGACTGGGTCTTTTTGCATCACTGTCATTCCAGTGCCCTGCACAGGCTGGGCACAAAGCTGGAGCCCAGTAAGTGCTTCTTATTAAATGGATTCCATTTTAAGTATAAGGGCTATGTAACTATCAGGTCTGAAATACAAAGTGTCAATCGATAGAATCAGAGTCAAAATGAAGGCATCCCTCCTAGCTGGCTTCCCTACTTCTGCATCAAGCCTCCTCTGTGGGATTTGCAGGGTGTTCACTTCACTGGGTTTCAGGTGAAAACCTTGGAAAAGTCAACTTAACAGACACGTCCATGGGGTTAGTGTGGCAACTCTGGCCATAAGCACGGGATGGAGGTGCCTAAGGGCCAGAGGGGTGAAAGAGCATCACAGCTTTAAGACCATCGCTTCCCCTCCACCCTGGAAGCAGGCTAGGGTTGCAGAGGAAGCACCAGAGAGGTGAGCAGAAGATAGGAATAGAGGCAGATGCTCTGTTAGCAGAGCCTGGGGCACCTCATAGTCCAGGAAGCAGCAATGGGAGGTTGATGCTGAGCCCCAGAAAAGGGGTCTGATGTGGGACCAAGTGCTGCCAGGGATTGGTTATGGGTACATGGTGGGAGCAGAGCATGCTGGAGGGGACTGTGGGGCCTGGGCTGTGCAGAGGAGGACTAGTACAGAGGTGAGGGTGTGGGCTTAGGAAGGGCATGCCAGTGCTTGGGGGTGGGCATGAGGGGAGTGCATTAGGGAATATGGGAGAGTGCTATCAGAACAAGGACAAGAGTAAGCTCTAAAATTTCACAGTCTGAAGAAGACATAGACATAGCCAATAGTAAGTCTGCATGACAAGAGGGAAAAATAAAAATGGATTGATGCATTGCAAGAGTTTTTAAAAGGGCAGATGAAGAAGAAAGTTACTGAAAGCTAGTATGTGCCAATAATCAAAGAGCTTGGGGCTCAAATTCTGACTCTGTCATTTACAAAGTATGAGACATACAGTCATATAGTCCAGTCTGAGCTTCAGTGGCTTCATCTACGAAATGGGTATAACACCTACCTCACAAGGTTTTGTAAGGATTTAAATGAGGTACATGTCAAGTGTGCCGCACATGGCCTGGCACAGTAACACTCACTGAAAACTGGCTGCTCTGACAACTACTACTATGTTACTCCTATTTGCCAGGCACTGTGCTAAGCACTTTTGTCTGTGCTATTTAATTTTTTCATACATTCTGCTAGCTGGTTATTTTTATCCTAACTTAACCAATGAAAAAATTGACTCTGTAAGTATTTCAGTAGCACAGGTAGTACAGAGAAGATCTAGGACTCATCTCCAGGCATGTGCAGTTCTAGACAATCCACTCTATTCATCATCCTGCTGCTTTATTATTATGAATATATTAATAGGTACCTATGAAAACTGCCAGGTGAGTGCTTGGATAGTAATAAATATAATAATAGCACTTATAAACACATTATATTACATATTATCAAGTATTTATGATTAATATATTTTTTAGCTTATTATTATAGCAATTGAATAGTCAGGTGCTAAACTAGGTGCTTTTCATGCATTCGGTTATTTAATCTTTATAATAGTCCTTTGAATCAGGGGCTATAATATCTTTATTTTACAATGAAATTAAGTGACTTGCCAGAGATTACACATCTGTTAAGTTGAGGAGTTGTTTTGAACATGGGGACATGGGGATGGTCTTGGGGTGGCAGTGCGGCTTGACCCCAGAGTCTGTGTTTTATACTACTCTAAATTGCTTAACTTTGGTGAGAATGCCTCTATCTCTTTCTCTAATTTTTCCTTTTTCCTCTTTCTCACCCTTCTTTTTCTCCTTTTTTTCTCCTTGGGGTCCAAAGGGCATTTCTCCATTTGCATAATCAGGTTATAGAGTCACCTGAAAAGGAGCAACTATGTGGATATTAGTGAGCATCTAACTAAGTTAGTTAAAAATTTTTAAACGAGAAAATCCAAGTCCACAGGGAAGCAGGTCCTATTTCCTGTTGGTTGGCATGGCCCTCTTCAAAGGAATTTGCACTGAGGTAGCCACAAAAGGGAAAGCCATTTAATAGTCATTTACTCATTTAACTCACAGCAATTGAGCAGCTTGGGAATTTATCATAACACCATGATGGAAATTACTTTCATCTCAGAGGCATTCCACTTAAGAAGGGCTTGCCTGTTACTATTTACTGTTCCCCCGATGGCTGCTGGTTTGCTATCTCTCCCCTGGGGCTAGCTGAGAGAGGCCAGCTCTGCCTGGGGGCTGCATTCATTACCCCAGCCCCCAGGACACTGTGTCCACGGAGGGGGCCCCAGGCAGAGCCAGGGGCTCATTTGGCCACCAAGGGTGCTACTTAAGTGAAAGGTGTCCCTTCCTGATGTGGGCAGCCAGCAAAAGGGAATCAGCTTCCTTTTTTTTTAAGTTGAGCTAAAACTTTTTAAGATCATTTTTTCAACTTTATTGAGATACAGTTGACACACAATATTGTGTGACTGAAGGTGTACAACATGCTAATACACTTATATGCTTGATACACTTAAATATGCAAAATGATTACAACTGGCTTCCTATGAGCAGACCTCCTAGCCCCCTCAGGTTGAATAGCCTGACTTTAGCACAATGATTCACATCCCTCTTCCCCTCTTGCTGACCTTCCATCCCATTACTTCTGCCTCGGGGATACCAGCTTCTCCTTAACATCCTTATTCTACCCTGAGCGTCACTTCTGGAGGGAGGGGCCACAGCACTCTGCCAACCATTTAGTTTCAAAGATTTTCTTCATTGCCCCAGCCTGAATCCCACCCCCTTCCAGGCAGACTGGGGGTCCGGAGCAGATGTACGTGTGGTCATGACCTTTCCTGAAAGCCTTCCTGGATCTGGTCAGCTCCTTGCTTGATGCCCTCCAGGTCTTGGACAGCACACTTTCAAATCTGAACACTGCTAACTGGGGCCAGGGCAGGGGGCCGTGAAGGAGGTCCAAGGACACAGGCTAAGCTAAGCATTCTCCTGCACCCCCATTGCCTGCTATTGGTTTTCTCCCATCCTCACTCTTCTACCCCATAAAGAAGCCCATGTAGTAAAGCTGTCAGGACATTTTCTGAAAGATGTGCTAAATGGAAATGTTGTTAGTGCCTCTTAAATACAGAGGGACAGAGTGGCTCAGCCGGAGCTTCTGGCGTTGCTGTGGGCTGATGGGCAGAAGGGTTTGGAGAGAAAGCTGCACTGTCAGGGTGTGGCTGCTGATGCTCCTAGAGATGAGGGGAGTCCGCTGGTTCATTCTTTCCTCTGTAAGAAGCACAACTCACACTGGAGCTGCTGTGCCGCTTCAGTTTCCCAATGCGAGGCTAAGCACATAAATGGCAGTGAGTCGCACAGATCAACAGAACTCAAAGTCTCTGTCATCCCTAGTCCAGAAAAGAGAAGGCTCGGGGACCTGGAGATATTTTAACTTACATTAGCTGGGCATCTTGAGAAACTTCATTGTCCATGTGCATCTGTTGCAGGATGTTGCTAGGGGGTTTTGTTTACTGTGGAAGTCATAGATCAAGGTCCATCTTTGCTATTTACTGTCCTTGTGGACTCAGGCAATGTCTCTAAGCATTCTAAACCTCAGTTTCCTTGTCCTTCAAAATGGGGATGCCAAGGCCTACTTTCAGGGCTATTGTAAATATATAAGTTGAATCCTACAAGAAAATCTAGTCTAATGTCTTACACATATGTGTTCAATATATGTTTCCTTTGCCTCTTCTTCAATCATTGACCAGAGCCCTCAACCCATTTGTCTGCATGGCCTTTTATGTTTAACAGAGGCCTGTGGTTTTGTTCTAGGACTTGATAGCTTCCCAGTTTAACAAGCCCCTCTAACAGCCAAAAAAAGCATTCTTGTACCAGAGTATAAGGCAGAAGACCACAAAAATTAAAGCAAGAGGCTGGCAGCCATTAGTAACAAGGACCTCAGACAAGTGGTATCATTTAGTTGCTTTTCTTCACAACACAGTGTTTATAAAATTGCTGCACATAGTGCCTGGCCTAGAAAAGTGCTGTAGGCAAAATTCTAGGATGGCCCTCAAGATTCTGACTCCCTGGTATGCACGTCTTGTGGGATTCCATCCCCCAGAGTATGGGTGGGGCTTGTGACTATGAGGGATTTCACACTAGGAAGCTAGATGGCAAAGGCAAAGGGATTTTTGTGATGTAACTAAGGTCCCAAATTAGTTGATTTTGTGTTCATCATAAGAGGCATCATTCTGTATGGGTCTGCTTCAACTAAATGAAAGATTTTCTCCCTGGCTTCGCAGAAGCCTCTGTGAGTTCTACAGCTGCTGGGAAACAAATTCCTCTGGCAACCACAGAACATGGACAAGAACCCTGAGTCTCAGTTAAGACCAAAGCCCCTGCCAACACCTTGACTACAGTCTTATGAGGACCCAGCTCAGAGGACCCAGCCAAGCTGTGCTCAGACTCCTTACCCAGGGACACTGTGGGATAAACAACATTTTGAGCAGCAATATTTGTGGTAATGTGTTATGCAGCAATAGAAAATGAATACAAAGTGGTACACATTTTAAAAGTTACTACTAATAGTGAAATAATAGATTCCTTCTGGATGGGACTGTCACCATAGCCCAAGAGAAGGAGCATACAGACCAAGATACAGTCCTTCTGGGAAATGATTAACTGCTATCCAGCAAGGCAGAACCCCATTCCCCAAATCCCAGTGCCTTCATCTGAGTACATGCCCACATGCAACCCGACAAAGTCCATCCCAGGGGCCAGCATTCCAAGGGGCGCTGCTGGGTGAAGGAAGTACAGGTTTGATTCTGGACCCTTGAGGTTGGGTCAGCCTAAATCAGGGAGTAGACTGAGGCAAGCTCAAATTACCAGAAATTGAGTTTATTTAGAAATAACAGAGACACTGCAATTTGGGAAACAAATGCTGTGGCAAGCAAGCTACAGGAAAGTTCACTGGTGGATTGTGGTGGGTGGTATTTATGGGCAAGGAGTGCAAAGAGGGGGAGGTCCAGCCAGAGTCCAAGCAGCAAGTTCATCGGCTTGAGAATGGGCAGATTCTTGGCAGATGTTCATTGGTCAGGAGATCAGTCTCAGTCTTCTGCCAATTAGGCATTTAATGGAAATCAATCAGTCCCTTGGTTCTTAAGATCAGTTCCTCTGAGGGAGTATGCTTGAGATCTTTACATGTCCTTTGGTTTCATTTTAGATTGAAATCCTTTCACATTGGACACAGGGTAAATGTAATGGAATGATATTTCAAAATATGAACACATCCCCTCCCTCCATTTCTAAGAGTGGACCTTTCCCTGATCAAATTCTAAACCTTTCTGAGTTCCTTGTCTCAGGGGTGGAATAAGTCCCAGAAAGGGAGAAAGAGAAGCTTTTCTACTATGAGATTTTCAGAAAGCCAGTTCTCAGGGAGAACTCTGGGCTTTAATAGATTGAATAACAAGAGGATGAGTAAGAACCATGCTCTGCTTATCTCCACCTAGAAAGAGTCCCTGGGGTAGGGGAAGGGGGACCCACAGGGAAAGGATAAATATTGGCATGTGGATCTGAAATAAGGGACTTGCATCCTTCAGTCATTGTGGATCTGAGACTAAGGGGCTTGTTTATCCTGAGCTCAGAGCAGGGCAGCTGCTCCAGAAAAGTTGGGGAAAATGAAGAGATGAAAGCTCTTTGTCTTGTTTCCTGTGTGGAACCCAAAAGGTAGCAAGATGTCAGAAAAGCATAGTGTAAGGAGCCCTTAGTGAGAGGGCTTTCAACAGCCAATGTTCCTATAGCTAGATTTGGCATAACAGGAGTAAAACAACTGAGTATGCTATACGGGGACAGCAAAGTGCTGAGAGTGGCCTGACCTCAGCTGGACTGCATGGACTCTGAAGAGAAGAGCCCAAACACTCCAAAAATGGTTAGATCGGTAGATGACGACCCAGAGCTGGTTGTGGAACTTGGATGAGACGTCTAGGAAGTCAGGGAGGGGAGGCAGCTAGAAATTAAACATAAATTTCTACCACCCAGCAAGAAGGGGTTGGGTTTGTTTTCAGTAAAACATGTACTAACTGATAATTATATCTGTTGAACAACCAGTCGGCTTCTGGATGACCCAATGAGAAGCAAAGGTTAGGTTTCCAGGAGGAAGGGGACTGGTAGATGATGACAGGAAGGGCCCCAGGGAATCACGCTTCCCTTAGTCCCGCCTTACTTGACAGCTGTCGCTCCTGGCCTCCGTGTGACTTGCTTAGCCAATGGAACGTCAGGAAGCATGAGCCAAGCTGAAGCTTGAGCCAGCACGTCGGTGCTTGCCCTTTCCCTGGCTGCTGTTGGAACCCTTCTACCAAGTGAAGAGCCCAGGCTAACCTTCTGGAAATACATGGCCCAGCTACAGCCAGCATTAGCATGTGAGTGAAGCCATTTTAGACCCTCCAGTCACAGAATTTTGCTACTAGATGACTTTAGCTGCACGCGTCACTGTTACTAACTGGCTGACCATGGAATCATGAATAATTAAAACAGTGGTTGTTGTAAACTGCCACATTATGTGGTAGTTTATTTTACATCAAAGAAATCACCATATAGAAACACATCAGGAAAACATCTCAGTGAGACATGTGAAATTGAGCTCCAATCAGGATAGCTCAATACAAATAAATTAGCCAATGAATTAGTAACTGTGCATTTTGAACAAGAGCCTGTGTTTCATTTGATTTCCCACACTGACCCTGTGAAATGACATTTGTTATAGGTGAGATAACTCAGGTCAAAAGTCTTGTTTTAAAGGTCCTGGTTTTCCACTGAGTCTAATTTGTGTTTTAATAACGTGCCCAGAACTCTTACAACATATGAGTGTGGAACAAAACACCTTGACAGGACCCAGAATGTGTAACAGTTGTCTCCTTCCTGTTCTTTTTCTTTTTAAGACACAGTCCCAGACCTGCAGCCTCCCTACCACAGGCCCCTCTTCTCTCAAAACAAACAGAAGAGCTGGAGGGAAGATGGAGGGAGGGAGAGAGCCCCTGGGTGAGAGCTGAGAATCACCATGGAGCCCAGTGGTCTCCTATGAGACAAAGGTATGGATTCCTCTCTGTTTGGACAGCTGACACTGGCCCCCTTCTCTCCCCAGCATGCATGCCAGGAAACCCAGGCTGAATCCTAATTCAAGGCAGCAAGAGGGGGCTTCTCAGGGAAGATTTTTCAACCACAAATAGGTGAACATTCTCCAATGACCCAACACTGTCTTCCAGGAATACTTCAGAAAAGTTTTTACTCTATTTTCTATTACTCCTGATTTTCTTTCCATCAGAGTCAGAAAGCAGGATGATATACAAGCTGAGTATGTGCTGAGGAGGGAGAGGAGGAAAAGTCTCTAAAGAAATCATTCCATTCAGAGTTTTATATTGAGAGATTCTCTGACCTTGTAAACCATAAAAAGGCAGATCTCTGTCCAGAGGCCCTCTCTCCAGGGCAGTTCTGCCCCAACCTGTTTGCCCTTGGAAGATGCTCTAGCCTCTAAGACATCCAGAGACCAGAGGCAGCACATGGTAGTTCTCCATGCTCCACCTAGCAATGTTGCTTCTCCTGCCCTATCCTAAATGTTGCATCTCCTCCTACCCTAAACTCAGAGAAGGCAGTTCATGAGCAGAAAATGGTGAAGAATCCTGGCTCTCGGATGCACAGGGGCACCACCTTGGGCCTGAGCTTCCTCATCTGTGAAACACAGACAGTGACACACGCCTTGCTGTGTAGTTGTGAGGGAATGGTACGTAAGTGCCTGGCATGACTTCTGTACATCTTAGGTTCTCCTGGTACTGGCACTCATTGTATGCAATCAGTGAGCATCAGTTCCTCCTAATCTTTCCACAAGTGTTTTTTGGAATGATGAAAGGCCAGCAGGTTTTATTTTGCCTAAAAAGGCAGAAACTCTTTGTTCTGCATTTCTGAAACAAATCTTTCCAAAGGCTCCTTGGGTCCTCTGCTAAATTGGAAAACCCAGTCAATCCCCCCGGTGTGGGCTTAGTTGATTGCCTACCCAGCATCCATTTCTTCCCCGTTCCCTACCTTACCTTCTTTTGATTTCTTTCCACCTTTTAGAACTTTGATTTCATATAGATATTCATGGCCCTCCCTGGCCATGTGCTCCAAGGAAAGTAGTCCCTGCCCCTATCCAGGGGGAGAGATTCAGATTGGTCTAAGGGTTAGCACTACTGACATTTTGGCTAGTCTTTCTTGTTGTGGAGTCTATACATTGTAGGATGGCTTAACAGCCCCTGGCTTCTACCTACTAGATGCCATTAGTGCTTTCCTCCCCAGTCATGACAATCAAATATGTCTCAAGATATTGCCAATGTTCCCTAGTGGGTTGAGGGTGGGGGGAAACACTCTCAGTGGGGAACCACTGATCTAAGTTGACCATGGGGGTCCTATTACCCCTGCTAGGGATTAATTTAGAAATTGGCATGTTATGTGCTTCTGGCCAATAGAACTGAAGGGAAGTTTGCTAAGGCTTCTGAAAAAGGTATTCTCATGCTTAGAAAGAGACTCAAGGAGTAGATAGCTCCTTTTCCTTCTGTTGGACATTTCTGGGTCTGGTTATGACCAAGACTGTAGCAGCTATCGTTCAACCATGGAAAACTAGTGTGAAGACAAAGCCCACTCACCAAAAGAGACTGAACCTGAATCCCTGAATGATGCCAATGAGCCTCTGAGTTATCCAAGCCTGGAGCTCACTTACTGTTCTTTATTCATTCAGTACCTGTTTGTTGGATGCCTACTGTGCACCAGCTACTGTCCCAGAAACTGAGGCCAAATCAATGAGCAAGATGGACAGATATTCTGCACTTAGGACACCTGCATTCTAGCACTTAAACAACTTTGATAACATTTTCTTTTACTTGTTGCCAAAGGCAATCAGACTAGCACACCTACCAAATGTGAAAGCCCTCAGCATCACTAGGGCCTTCAGTGACACCCACGATGTGTTTTGTTTCTTCTGATTCCTATCTCATTCCCAGCACAGACCATTCGAAACCTTCTGCACACTCCTTAAACCTGTGACCATCCATGCCCTTCTCCAACTTGGCCCTTACTCTGGAACTACCAGCTTCCTGTAGTCCCTCACAACACCTTATGCAGAGCATTTTCATTGCTTTTGTCCCATCATATTGGATTGTCTACTGATTTACATGTGGAGGCTCTGAATGCAGAGGGGTAGCTAGCTAGACCTAGAGAAGGAATCAAAGTTCTAAAATGATGCAGAGAAGCCACAAGGTAGACCACATCTGGGGGAGCACAGACTGTGGTCCTGATGGCTTTCTATTTTCCTTTTCCAGTAACTACAAATTCTTGCTATAGCTTTATAGAAAGGACTCTTTTCTTGAACCAGCCTAAGAGTGTCTTTGTTTCAGGAATCAGCAAACTATGACTTGTGGGTCTAATGCAACATTCTGCCTCTGAAGCTAAGAATAGTTTTTGTATTTTTAAGTGGTTGAAAAAAATCAAAAGAAGCATGATATTTCATGAGTTTTGAACATTATATGGAATTCAGATTTCAGTGCTCATAATTAAAGTTTTATTGGAACGTTCATTTCTTTATGTACTGTTGATGGTTGCCTTCACACTACAATGGCAGAGTTGAGTAGTGGCTCCAGAGACCATTATGACCTATAAAGCCTAAAATATTTATTCTATGAAAATGTTTGCCAATCCCTGCTCCACTACACAACAAAAAGAGCTCTTCTTCATACAAGTATTTTCTGAAAGTAGAGATTATGAAGACCTCTAAAATAGAGAATGCCTAATAGATCATTTAGTGTGTTTCTGGTTGGGTTCGATGGAATCACCCTCTGCTCCTAGAAAAGTAGTTATAAGGCAAAAGCAGAAAAGGGACTTGGATTGAGCCTGGCAGAGAGATGGCTGGCACAAGAAATTCAGGCACTTCCTTCTTTTGTCAATTGCTTCCCACATATGTTCTGCTAAGGCTCCCCAGCATTTTGAATAGCGAATATCGCTACACAAGAGTAGTCAAGGAGTGCAGTCAGCCCACACTGTACATGTAGCAGAAACAAAACCACAAGCCATGCCTGGACTCTCTGAGCAACTGAGCATTCCCTGATGTATTTCCATGGTTGATTGAATTCATTAATTTGTTCATATCTTAGATACATTCGTTCAATCTGCAAACTTAGATTGGGAACTGTGTAAGTGAGGTTGGAGACCAAACTGAACAGAGCCATGCAAGAAATGTGAAGTTTACAAAACAGACTTTTTCTTCCATCTAGGAGGATAATAAATTCAGGGCCCAGCACTTGCGGTTGAGGGAGGGGCTATAAGGGTAATAATGGCACAGGGAAAACAGTGTTGCTTTCCCACTTGGCTTCTGTCTTTGTCAATGAAGATGCTCATTGAATTAGAGAAGGACCTGATCCAAAAAAGTTATTTGGAAAACTGAGCTGCTCCAAATGTGGCCAAATCTCCTGGACTAGACAAATTCCTACCTGTGCATGAAGATGAGTTGCCAACAAGATCAGTGGCATGTAGATAGTGGACTTGTGGGGAGTTCAGTGGTGCTAGAAATCAGAAAATTGTCAAGCTCATTTTGATTCTGTATCTCTGAAGAAGATGGAGTGTTCAAACTACAGAGCAGTGGTGTTAACCCTGGTTGGAATTTTAGGACAGATGTATCACTTAAGAATCACATGCCTGTGTTAGTAATTGAAAACACCAAAAGAGTAGCTTAACCAATTTACAGACATTTTCTCATTCTGTGAAGAGTCCTAAGTCAGGCATTGATTTAGCTGCTCAAGGATGTCAGACCAGAGTTCCCTAAGGTTCTCTTGGCCTTTCCCTCATTGTCACCCCATAGTCCCAAGATAACTCCTCCACCACCAGCCTAAGTCTCTTTGTGCAGAAAAAAGAGGAAGGACAGAGCAAGCTGACTCTGCCTCTCCCTATCTACCCACCCTTTTAGAAGCTTCCCACTAGTGCTCCCCAGTAACTTCCACCATAGCTCATTGCTCAGAATGTGCCAGATGGTCCCCTAGTTTCTGAAACAAGTGGAGAATATAGTTTTTTTTTAGCTGGGCACATTGTTCCCTTCCCCCAACAAGACCAGGGATTTGTTAGTAAAAGATAGAGAATAGGTACTGGTTTCACACCTAGCAGTCTCTTCAGCAACAGATTTTCTAAGAAACAGGTTTAAGTATGTGAAAAAAAAAAAGTTGATCACTGGGAGCTGCCATGAGATTGCAAAGTACTACCAGGAAGATTAACCTGCTTTTCTTTAATGAAAATGCTACGCGGCTGGTAGAAAAAGGAAACATGGTAGATGTAGTAAGTGCATTTATCATTAGCCAGGCATTTAACACAGTGATTTGTAATGCCCTTATAGGTAAGATGGAGCATTATGGATGATGTGACAGTAAGGCACATTTTTTATAACTGGTTAAAAGACTCGAAAGACTGTTCATAAGCACTTGATGTCAACTCTGTAAGCAATAGCTATTAGTCTGTATTGTACTATTTTAGTTAATATCAGACTTAAGAACAATTACAATATTTATAACTGATGGAAGTTTCAGTCCTTGTCCCAGTCATGCTCTATATCAATTTTTGGGATGAGTTTCTACCTATAGACTTGGAGATGACTTTAGTCTGGAGACAGATTAAAGATCTAAAATTACCTAGATGGGCAGGAATGGTGGGCCAAATACTACCTGCTATTATTTAATGAACCCACGATATGACAGACACTATACTAAATACTCCCTATACATAATCCCCTGTCCTCCAAATTACCCTGCAGGCCTTTCCATGATCCTCATTTTATAAATAAGAAAAACAAGACTCCAAGAAGGTGGGTCACTTCCCAAGTGTCACATAGCTGGACGGGGGAGAACTGGATACTTACCCAGGTCTACCCACCTTCAAAGCCTATTCTATATCCCTTATGCCATTCCGCCTTTCTGTGCTAAATGTAAACATGCCCTATATTTCAGGAGCAAGCCAGAGTGGGCAAGAAATAGAAAGGGGGAGGTAGCTAGTAAAGAATGGTTTTTGAAGTTTTGGTTGGCATAACAGTCAATGTGGATGTCTTCAACTTGTTTGAAATGCATCATCATACAAATATAAGAACTAATGGAATGATAGGGGGATAGATAAATGGATTTGTGATAAAGCAAGTGTAGCAAAATGTTCATTGTGGAATATATCCACTGTGGAATGGATACATGGGTGTTAATTGTAAAATTCTTTCTCCAATTGTTCTGTATGTTTGAAAATTTTCACAATAAAATGAGGGGGAAACGTCAGTGTAAATTGACAGCATGTAACCATGTTTAGATGGGGAGAACATAGCCTCTCCCTTCTGGGATAACACAGCCATACCTTAAATTCTGGTTCCAATTCTGGGTGCTAGCTTTCTTCAGGGTTGATGACAAAGTGCAACATACCCTTGGAAGAGAAAGCAGAAAGATGAAGGATCCAGAAACCACGTCTAACCTGTAAAAGAGAAGAAAATAATGCAACATGGTAATTTTCACTTAAAGAGTTATTTATAATAATCTATTACTGTTTAACAAATTATACCACAATATAACAGTTTAAAACATTTGTTGTCTTATCATTTCTGTAGGTCAGAAATCAAAAGTGGCTTATCTGGCTTAACTTGGGACCCCCTCGGAAGGTTTGCAGGCAGAAAGTCCATGGGGCTACAGTCATCTGAGGACTTGACTGGGGCTGGAGGATCTACTTTTAAGACAGCTCACTCCCAGGGCAGGAGATCTCAGTTCCTGCCATGTAGGTCTCTCCATAGGGTTGCATCAGTGTCCTCATGGCATGGCAGCTAACATCCCACAGAGCAAACTATCTAAGAAAGCAAAGAAGTCACAGTGCCTTTCATGACTTGGTCTATGAAGCCACACAGTTGTATTATTCTGATCAGTAGAAACAAGTTACTGGGTCTAGCTCACACTCTAGGGGAGGGGATTTAAGTTTTACCTCTTAAAGGGAGGGCATCTTAAAGAATTTGTGGGCATAACTAAAAATCACCACAGTCTACTTCTTGGAAGAGAGTTAGCCTTGTTCTGTAAAAATCCTAGGGAAGTAGTTTTTATTTCAATAGAAAGAAAATTTTCCTAATAATTAGAGTTGTCTGAAAGAAGGGAAGGAGCCAGTGTGTTTTCCTTGACTTGAGAACTCCAAAAAGAATCTGAACAGCTAACTGGAGATGTGATATTCATTCTTTTATTCAACAACATCTATAGAGAATTTATCATGTGCCATGTGCTGTGCAAGGAGCTGCAGATGCAAGAGAGAAAGACAGATCAGATGTGGCACTTGCACTCAGAGCTTACACACTCCTAAGAGAGCGAACCAATGAATCAAATAATTACAGGGTGTGATGAGTGTTACGAAGGCAATGAATAGGCCATGGTAATAGCAACTAAGGTCTAGGGAGCTGCTTTGGTGTTGTAGAGAGAACTCATAAAACAGACAAATGTTTGAACTAGGTAATCTTCTGAATTCCTTCCTTTTAGAAGACTATCCTTCTAGTATAATGATAGTCATTCATTTATTTCTTCATCCAACCCTTCATTCAGCAGACACTTATTGAGTGTCTACTACTGTGCAAGGCACTGGGGGTACACAGCACACAGTCCTCCTCTTGTAGCCCCTGGTGTTTTCTGGGAGATAACAAGATGCATACCTAGTTGATGATCTCATGTGACAAATGCTAGTGGGTTATACACAAGAAGCCCAATGCACAAGGGAGTGACAGCCCTGCCTTCGGGCATCAGCCAAGGCTTCACGGAGATGCCATTTGAGCTGTTTTCAAGGATAAGGAAGGGGACAATCAACATAAGAATCTGTCTAAAAGGTCAGCATCTGAGATGCCAGGACTCGTCAAGGGGAATGAAGGAACAGAGACAAAAGTGAAATGTAAGTTTAATGGGTTAATGGAGTCTGATGAATGAATGCACTCTGAATTCCGGCTCCTGTGACACTACATTAAAATGCACTGGGCCGAGAACTAACTACTTTCACATTTAAAACTTTGTAAGAGAAACTCCAATACCACAGGCTCATCACAACCCTGTTCCTGCCACAGCTGCTTCTCCCATGATTTCCTGTCACAAACCTCCTCTGGCCAATGGTCCCACCACTGTTCATGTTCCTACAGTCAGCTAGGCTCAGGGCTCCGTCTCCCTCATCTCTCCAAAGCTGGCTCCCTATCATTCTACCACTTCCCTGAAACTTTTGACTACTCCATCTGCAGGGATTTCTCCCTCTGGGGACTCTGTGAGGGACACAGAGACTATTTGTCTTGGTCCTTAATTGGCACTGAATGTTTTTTGTAGATCTGCACACCCTCAAATAGATTGCGACCTTGGGCATCAAGTCACCTAACCTCTCTATGCCTCTGTTCACTCATCTGCAAAATGGGGGTAATAAAAGTACCCAGGTGGTTGTAAGGATTAGATGAGTTCATATATGTGAGGCATTTAGGCCACCACTGCCGGGGACAGAGTAGGCGCACCATAGGACTCTCAGATATGATTACTGCAAGCCCTTTGTAGACAGGGGCATGCCCTCCCATCATCCTTCAGGGACTCAGTAAGGGGCTCAGCATTGTCAATGTCACCACCATCTGCTGAATGGATTCAATGTGCTTTATTCTTACTCCCTCTTAATGCTCAGATCAAAAAATTTGGTTCCAGCTTTGCAAGTGTACATTTTGTAATGAGTGTACAGCTGGATTATGTCCTGGTGACATACATTTTTTTTCAGGTCCTGTCTTAACTCTTTGGATTGTGTATTTGGAGTAACAGTTGGATGTAGCTTATATAAAGCTACAATACAGTTCATAAACCTGACACGTTAGCAATTAATAGTTAGTAGAGATGATTCTTCATTTTACAAATATCTGCTCTGTCTTCACAGCTCCTTGAAGGCAGGAATTTTGTGTTTGTACTACCCTCCTCTTAGTTAATCAATCTATTTGTTAAACAAAAGGCTTACCTTTCACAAAAATTCACTCAATACCTACTTCACGCAGTCACATTATTCTAAACACAATGGAAAACTCCATGACTCTATTGTTGAAGAGCATATGCCCAGGGAGGTGACCTTATGAGTGCTTTGAGAGTTCCTTACTGGGTCTCACTGCCTGCTCTGTTCCCTGTCACCAGGTGGCAGTAGTGTGCCATGGGCCAGTTGTCCAACCTATGAAGTTCAGAACTTCAAAAAAGTGGCTCTGTTTGCTCTGGGTTGCTAGATTAATAATAGCAAGAGAACCATAGCGGTAATGTGGTCTGTGTCTGGGTTCTGTGCATGGCTGGGCTTGCAAGGGCTTGCTCTTGGGAGCAACCCACAGCTGCAATTCACGTGCTGTACTGCATCCAGACATCACGTTCTCTCTAATCTGTAAATCTGAAGCAAAGAAGACAGGTCTCCAGACTGGGACTGGGTCTACACCTTAGAAGACCTCCTGTTGGGCAATTCTCTTTAATTTCTCCCAGTGATGAGCTTCCATTCAGCTGTGCAATGGTAGGGCCCTTACAGACAGTTTCTGTCCAGTTTAATTAGCTTTTGTCTATTTTCATTCAGACAATGGCTATGGCAATTATGAGGTCTTAGATGATCCCTGTTGGAGCATCAATAAAGAGATACGAGCTGATCCCAAACTACACCCCATGGAAAGATAAATGGAAATTGAGGGAGCAGAGACAGCAAGGGAGGGCAACTCTTTCAACAAGTTTGCTCTGCAGGTAGTAAGAGAACAGCTGGAGAGGAGAAAAGTCAGGGAAAGATCTAATGTCATGCCTAGTATCACCTCAACACCCCCTGCCACTCCTGTTCCCATCCCAGGATGGGACATGGGCAGGAAGGGAAACGGAAATACAAGAGGGAGAGAGGATCACAGCCAGGTCAGTGTTCAGCAGAAGGCAGGAGGGAATGAGGACAAGTACATTGGGAGGGAGCCAGTCTTGGAGAAATGAAGAGTCTTCTTCAGCTCTTCTTCCTTTGAGGCAAGAAATGAACTTGGATTTTGCCATGATTTAGTTTGAAGATAGAGGAGACAGAGATATGAGAAAGTTCATACCTAATGTCCTCTATTTAGGGGATGAAGTAAGAGATCAGGTTATTTCCCACAGAGAGTGAGAATAACAAGAGTGATAGAGCAGGTTTGAAAAGATGGTAAAGACTAGAAGAAAGAAAGAAAGCACTATGAAGAATGGGAAAGGAAACTGACTAGGAACAAATTTAAGAAATATAGTTAAGAACAGAATTCGTGAGTTTGTAGTAGGGCAGTTGGCAGGTTACCTGGTTTTAGGCACCAGAACTCAAAAGTCTGGGATACTTCCATTTTTCTGCTTAGTTGATCTAGGGTTGAGATTAGAGAGGAGACAGAGAAATAAAAGTGGTGACCTAATGAAGAACATTGGTGAGAATGTGGTTAAAATGGTTAAGCCTGGTGCCCGGACTGGCGAGGGAGGTAGTGATAAGATGGGCTAGGAAAATCAGAAGTGAGTAAGAAATTGTAGGTCTTGATGACATAGAAGGGTCAATGCAGGGGGATGAGGAAATGAGAAAGTTAAAAATGGGATGAACACCGTGGTTGGGAGTCAAGATTTCTAAAGCTGAGGCTATTTCTGTGGTGGCAGGCTGCTGATATAGAAGAAGTCAAGCTCATTGGAGTAAAGATTAGAGGGATCGCTGAATATTCATTTAGATTTCCTAATCTCCTAATCTTACAGCATGATTTAGGATGGGCAGCAAGCTGGTGAGGCAGTTTCAGAGTCCTCTCTGGCTGCAGAGGAATGACTGGAGTCCAGGATGGAGGAATGGAGCATAAATCAGATGCTGTAAGCTTTAAAGCAGAAAGGCCTTTTGAAAGATATGCTAAAACGCTGATCTGGATGTGGCCGTGGGAAATAGGTAGAGAAATACTTCAGGGAGTAAGGGGAAGGACAAAACTGGAGATGAACAACTAAAGAGATCAGGTGAATGGAGGAGCTGGCACCTTGGGTGGAGTTGTGGAATGGACCCAATCAGCCTCAGAATTCCAAAGGTAGTGTAAGTATATATGATTTGGCCAATGCCTAGAGACAGCGTGGATAAATATCTCTTCAATTAATTAATGTCTTTTGCTTTTAGAATGTTAAAAAGTGTTACTCTTTATATTCATTTCCTATAACTTAGTCTCAAAACCTGCTGAACCTCTGGCAGACAGCTTCCAGGCTTTTCCTTATAACAGATTACAAATAGATCATTTTGTGCAGTTGAGCTTCCTTTATTATCTACCTGCTTTCTTTTTCTAAAAGCTCCTTCCCATAAAACTTATGAGCATAACTGTATGAGCTAGAGAAACAAAGACATAATGTTTTTGGATTCTTGTTCTAAATTAATAAAGGTAAAAACACTAATTTTATTTTATTGGTGATCACTTTGATGTTTATAAATTACTGTCTCAGTTACCCATTTATTTATCAAAACCCCAGGAAGCAGGCAGGATGGGTATTACTATTCCCAATTTTGCACATAAGCTATTTAGACAGGTCCTATGACTTGCCAAGACCACTCAGCCTCACACAGCCAAAATGTGGGGAAGAAAGACTAGAACCTTTGCATTTCTAGTCTGAATTACAAGCTCTGGGACGGTGGTTTTCTATTTATTTTGAATTTGATCATAGTGCAGAATCAATAGGCATGGGATGGGGTTTGGAATCTGCATCTGAGGCAAACATTTGTTGCTTGTGTTTCCATGATCATACTGAGAAAAAGACTAATCTAGAAATTCCTTTTCCTTGTTCTCTTAAAGGAAAAAATCAGAGAGAGAGAGATAAAGACTGATCTCACCTCTTACCAATCAAAGGAATATTTTTTCTTGAAGAAGTAGAGCCCCTAGCTTTTCTCTACTGTGACTTACAACACACACTGATAAAGTTAATTATCTGCCTCAGCTAAATGACTTTCCCTAGCAACACCCTAGCAACTAACATCAACTCTGCCTTAGGCTACAAAACTGGAAAGAGATTTCTTGATGTCCAGTGTATTTTACAACAGAACAAAACATCTAAACAGGAAATTAAATAGAAAGTAAACTGGATTCATTGCTGGGAGATGAGACACGCACATACAAAACAGTTCATGACAATCCACCAAAATACAATAGTCAAAGTAAGAAACTTTTGCTTCATGAATTCCACTCAAGTCCAGACGAGAGAATACAGGATCTCATTCCATGGAGGAGAGGCAAATTTAAATGGGTAGGAAGAGAGATGACATTCTAAATGATGGGAAAGCTATAAACAAATGTGAAGAGGCAAGATGGCAAGTGGTAGACACAGGGTACCCACCTGGTGGGTGCTGGGATCTATGGCCATATAGTGAAGGACCTTGAAGGTCACTTGAAGAACTTGGGCTGAGTCAGAGAGCACTGGGAGGCTGTTAAAGACTTTTTATGCATAAGACAAATATTTAGGGAGGCAGACACTATGATATGCATGGCGGATGCAGCAAAGAGCCCCAGAGACAGTCCCTGCCCTTATAACTTCAAATCTAGTGATGAAGACAAATACTGAACAAATACAAAATGTGAAAGTCAAACATAAAAAGAGAATACATAATTATAAATCTTAAGAATATTAAGAGAAAAGGTATCAGGTTCCAGGAGAGCATATAATGAGGGGTGGATCTGTGGTAGGAAATCAGGAAGGACTTTTTGGAGGCAGCAGTTTTGCACTGAGATCTGAAGAATCCATAGGAGTTGGCTGGGAGACGGCCAGGGTAGGAGAGAGAAAAGAGCACTGGATTCTAGGCAGAGAGAACAGCACAGGCAAGAGTTCACAAAACTGAAGAGCCATGGTGGCCGGAGTTCCAGAGAGGAGGGGTGTGTGGCCTGGGGGGCAGATGAAGCAGGCAGGACCTTGGAGGCCACTTGAAAGATCTGTCTTTGTTCTAAAAACCCTGAAAAGCCAAGGAAAAAAGATTTTATCCTAGGATTGACATTCAAATCTGCATTTTAAAAAGGATCCTTTGGGCTTCAGTGCAGAAGACAGATTGGAGGGGAGCAAGAATAGATGTGGGCAGCCCAATTAGGAGACTGAAAGATGATGACAACTTAGACGAGGGTGGTGGCAGAGGAGATGGACAGAAGTGGACAGATTCAAGAAGTAGTTGGAAGGTGCAACTAACGACCTTGTGATGAATTGGATGTGTGGAGAGAAAGCAGTGGTCTGACGTGACAGCAGAGCTGGGTTAGGGAATCTAGCTCAGGTAGTGAGATTGGAGCCAGAAGGGCTGCCTAGAGCCTGCTGTCATAGCCCAGATGAGGAGGGCAAAGCTGTGTAGTGGGAAGAATGCCATTTTGGTGTTGGTGAGGCCCGTTTTGAATCCTGGGATTTTTCCCCCTTTTTAGCTGTGGCACCAAGGCAGGCAATTTTATAGGTTTTAAACCAGAAAATAGGAGGAAGGGGGCTAATGGGCATTCTACCTGATACGGTTTTCCTGCTAATGTTCATTTAAAAATTACATCTCTGCTTGCTCCATGCCTACCCACCTCCCTGCCAGATTCAAATATGCTGATTTCAGTGAAAAGACATTTAAGAGCACATATTTGGGTTCTTGGACATACAAAAAACTCCATGAGGACAGGGCCACATTTTATTCATCTCTGTAGTTTCCTGTCCTCTGAGATAAAATTGGTTAACTGTCATGAACCACTTATTTTAGTTTGTAGCATATATCATAACTATAATTTGATAAAATGTATTTAATATTTGTCTTTCCCACAGGATTGTAAGATCTACAAAGGCAAGTAGTAGGTCTGCCTTTGTCCCAGAGCAGAGAACTTGGAAGGCCTTTGTCATGAATGAATGAACTTTTGTTCCCTCTGGTGTCCTGCTTCTCAGGACAGATTTGGCTCCAAATCTATACTCAGTGAAAGATATGCTGGATGATGGGGACCGGGCACCAAGGATTCTAGCATGAGCTCTCAGCTGGCGCAGTGACATGGGAGATAATTCACTCAGGATGCAGACTGGAATCTGAGTGTCACTCTGTAAAAGAGGGCTGGTCAGCTGTACCAGGTGCTGTTGAGGGTCAAGGAAAAACAGGACTGAGAAATTACATAATTGGCTGCAGGAAGTGGGCCCTCTCAGGTGACCTCTGAGGGAAGGTGCCCAATTAATAGTGGCAGCAGGAGTTCCAGCATGAGGACCAAGGAGTAAGTGGGCAGGTAAGGAGGGATGGAGACCTCCAATGCAGATGGCTCCTCCAGGCTGTTTTATTAGTGATGCCAAGGAGAAAAACCTGACATGGAAAACAAAAGAGATTGCTTTTTAAATGCTGACTTTTGAGGTGTGTTGAAGCCCAGGGGAAGGAGGAGGTGGGTAACCAAAGATTCTGAGAGCACCTGCGTAGTGATGCTTGTGCACAGAGGTGTCTCCAAGATGGGCTTGGTCTTCATAACTGTGATACCTAGGCCTGGCCCAGCCCCACTCACTGAGGGGCATGTGCATGGGATACACTGGAGACCAAGCTAAGTGTTTTATATGGGTCATTTCATTTAACTCAGCACCCCCTAGAATAAGGGTGTATTAGGCTGTAGGTGCACACATGCTTGCACAGACACATTTGCACAGACACACACGCACACAGGCTCCTCAGAGCATGAAGCTAAAGCTTGGAAAGGTAAAGTGGTCCATCTGTCACAATGGGTAAATGGCAGGACCAAGGTTTGATTCAAGGAAACGCTGGGAGATATTCTTGCAACTGAGGCATATCCTGCCTGGCCTTGGGTGGTACCTGAGGCTCTGCCCATTAAACCCTCTGCTCATCTCCTCTCCAAACATCTGTCACTGGGGACTGAGAACCTGAACTAACATCTAAACCAGGAAAATGCAGGCCTTTCTTTGAAACTTTGAAAACTCCTTTCCAGGGCTGAATGAGGACCCCCAGGGGCCTTAGGCACTTTTGTCTTTGTGGGCTCCTTCCTTCATAAAACAATAGCAAACATTTTATTACTGTGATGATATAAATAGAAATATATTAATATTATATAGTACAATAGTTTATTGGACTGAAATGTTTTCTTTCTTCTGATTTTATAGAAAATGTTTTCAGCAGTCTCAGGGGGTGTTACAGGCTCTGTGCCTACTGGGGCCACTGGATGAGTCCTGCTACTTTCTCATCCTCCAGTCTGACCTGTTCAACAGAGCAAACGTCAGATAGTCATGGCACCTGACCCTGCCTTAACTGTTTGGCTGCAGGCCTCAGTTTGCTCATCTCTAAAGTCAGTGAAAGTAGATGTCATATTTTTGTCGGGCGGTCAGAGTGGAGAAGGTGAGCAGATACCATAAGCACACAGCCCAGAGTATTGGTCGGCCCAGAGTAGGTGTGCTTCGAAAGTTAGTTCTCAGTCTCCGTCTCCTTCGAGCACCGTCCTCCACGGGGTTCAGGGTGTAGCCGGAGGTGGGGGCCGCAACCTCCTTGGCAGTGGGACAGAGCCCGCAGTGTCCCTGGGCCTTAGGAAATTCTCGCCAGACCCTGGGAATCCGGCGTCGCAAAATAAACACGGCCGAGCCGCTAATCGCCAGCTCGAAAACAAAACGGCGCTGCGCTCAGCGATCTGGGCAAAGCCAGCCCTCCCTCCTCGGGCTCTTGGCCGCCGCCCTCCCTTCCTCGCGCTGCTCGGCTCGCTCAGCTCAGCCCCGCGCAGCGCAGCTCGGCAGCCGCCACGCCGGGGCGGGCACGGTCTCCCAGCTGCCAGCGCAGGCTCTGAGCTCCCTCTCCCCGCCCGGGCTCCGCCAGCTCTCGCTTCCGCGGGGACCCCTTCGGGCAGAAGTCGCGTGGCGAGGGCCAGCGGCAGCGGCACGAAGTTGGGGGCCGGCGAGGATGAGGCTGTCCCCGGCACCCCAGAGGCTAAGCCGGAGTCCGGCGCTGCTGGCTCTGGCGCTGCCCCTGGCCGCAGCGCTGGCCTTCTCGGACGAGACCCTGGACAAAGTGCCCAAGTCGGAGGGCTACTGCAGCCGCATCCTGCGCGCCCAGGGCACGCGGCGCGAGGGCTACACCGAGTTCAGCCTCCGCGTGGAGGGCGACCCCGACTTCTACAAGCCGGGAACCAGCTACCGTGGTAAGTGGCCCGGAGTGGCGTTGGGGGGGCGGGACCCGGTTCCCGGAGAGCGCCGACCGCGCGGTGCCTAAGGAGGGCGCACAGTCCCCGGGCGCATGTGCCCTGCGGTCCTGGCTGCCCGCAGCCCTTTGAGCAGCGAGCTCTGCGCGGTTCCCCAGCCGGCGCCCGGGGCCGTCGCGGGGTCCGCAGCAGGGCGGGAAAGCCCCAAGTCCGATGCGGGGTTCGCTGGCATGGGCTGTGGCCGAGCGGCGCGACGTGCGGGCCTGGCTGAGAGGGACCCCGGCTTCTCCCAGTCGGGTCCCAAACAAGGTGGTGGCTCGGGCTTTCCGCTCTCCCATCCCTGAGACCGAGGATGCCAGCTTCTCGTTGACCGGCCCCGGCGGGACGGCCACTCCGGCTTCCCCGGACAGACTCCTTCAGGAAGAGGGACTTCAGCTTCTCCCCTAACTGGTCCCGGGGAGCGGGGAGGAGACAGGGAAGAGCCTGAAGCTTTTCGGAAGGGTTCCTGGAAATACCACCAAATTATTCTCTGATGGTCCCAGGCGAGCGAGAAGACCCTGAATTTCGAGGACAGGCTCCCAGTGAAACGGGTCTCCACAGAGCCCTGGGTAGGTCCGGATAGCGAAGGGGAACCCGGTGGGGACGGAAAGGAAGCCCAAATTCCTGAAGCCGGCTCCCTGGAGGCTGGGGGACCCTGCCTCCCGCAACCCCGCGCCTCCGCGCCCCGGGCGTCGCGCCTACGCTCCTCCGCTGAGAGCGGGCTTTCCGGAGCGCCGGGAGGGGATCTCCAAGGAGGTGGGCGCCTCCCGGGCAGGGCTGGAGCTCGACCGGACAGACCCCTGACTCCACGCCCACGGCTCACCGCCTCTCTCTCCTCAGCCCGGTACCTCCCCAGACATCTCCCGAGCTGCAGTTCTGCGGTGGAGACGCAGGACCTCGGGCAGGAAAGGAAGCCTGCCTGGCCTCACCTAAGACCCCGCGGGCGGGAGTGACAGGACGTGTGTCCCCACACCCTCTTGTCCTTCCTAAGTCGGCGCTGGTGTCTAGCAGGACAGGGCGGTCTTTGAGCGATTTGGAGGGGCAAACGGGCTCCTAGCCGCGGGCCTTCCATCCCCGCCTTCCTGGTTCCTAGAGCGTTGCGGGAGGAAGCGGTGGGAACACTGGGGAAAGTTTGGGGCAGTGTCGGTGGACGCCGGGGCCACACAGGCGACCAGAACCAGGGAGCCACCCTTCTCAGAACGCTTCGCGCGTTTTTCCGAGTTCGTGTACCCCACTTGTCCTCCTGGTTCTACCCAGGGACCGTCTGTACGCGGACACGCTCAGCGCAGGGCGGGGAGCGCCTCTGACTCCGGCGCGCGGGTCGGCAGGATCCCTGGTACTCCGCGGAGAAAGACGCGGGGCAGAAAACACCCGGCCCAGCCCGGGAAGGAGCGGCTGGTTGGCCGGGCTGCTGGAGCGAGACGAACCTACCAGCCACTAAACCTTTCTGCGGAGCTGGAAGTAGTCAGTGCTCTCCACGGATGGGAGGCAAGCGGGGTAGCCCCACTGGCTTTAGTTCTCCCCCAGACGGAGGACCTGGGTTCCTTGGGAAACTGCCCTAGTTTCACGTGACAGGGAAAGAGGTGGTTCTAGAGTCCGACGGACTTGGGTTTAGTAGCTGTGCGACCTTGTGCCAGTTCTTTAATTTCTCTGAACCGGTTTCCCAGCTGTGAAAACAGCTGTTTATCCAACCTACAACCAAATGTAGGGGGTAAATGAGTTTACAAAGATGAGTGTGCCGAAGGTCCCCAATACATGTAAAGTATGACTTGGATATGAGGCCCGTATTGGTTTACTAATGGAGGTATGTGCCTGGGCAGATTTGCTTTGCCTCTGAAGTAAGTGTGTGTGTGTGTGTGTGTGTGTGTTTGCTTTGCTTCTGAAGTGTGTGTGTGTGTGTGTGTCCTTATGAGTTAACTGACTGACTGAATGATTGATTTGTCCATCCTAGAAGCCTTGCCTAAGACTGTTCCTGATGTAAAGCCTGAAGGATTTTTTGAGGTGATTTAAACCTCAGGCCTAACCTGGGGCCCAGGCATCTCTTCCCACACTAATCCTCCCTCCTTGGCTGAGCGCTGGCAGTGGGGGCCCCAGCACGGGGAGGAAGAGGCATCTGTGTTCACACATGACTGCATAAGTGTCCACAGCTGGTAGATAGGAATAGGGACTGGGGTATGCAAAGCATTAGACTTTCACACTACAGGTTATTCTAACCTAAAACATCAGCCTTTTGGACTGTGATGCCCCTGCTCGGGCTATTGGTGGGCAATCATTTTTTCTCCTTTCTGGTGTCCAAGAGATCTCAAAATGAAGATCCTGCAGGAACCATGCTGAGATCTTCTGAGAAAATACTCTGAGATTAGCAAACCTGATTCTGCTACTCAAAGTTGGGAAGAAAAGGGCACTGGCCTAGTTTGTGAGGCTTTCTGTTGGCTTATACTTTCTTAGAATAATTATGTTAAAAGTAAACCTAATGCATTCTGCTCAGTATATTGACCTAGGGCAGTGGAAGTTAACATTCTCCTGGTGTTCTATTAGCTTTTTAATTTTTTCCTGGATTAGGGCCCCTCAGAATCCTTGGAATCATTTGCTTGTTTTTCTGCTGCACATCTTTGTTCCCAGTTTTCCAGTTCATCCCCAAGCAGCTTCTGCTCTCCATGCCCCTCACCCCAGTATCTCCTTCAGGTATTCTAGACTGGAATACCAGGGTCGCTATTGTAAAATTATTGAAATGCAGGGTTTCTTCTCAAAGCCAGGATCCAACTGAGATTATTATTCAGCCTTTCCCAAGTTGTTAGCACTATATTGACTTTCTTCTCTCTCCACCACTTCTCCCTTCTCTTCTCTCCTCTCCCTCCCTCGTCCCCCCAATCTGCCTGCTTCTGCAATAATTATGCTTTAGAAAGCTCTGAAAGGCCTGCTCTGTTTCTGACCATGGCCTCCTTTGAAAAGGAGATTACAGTGATTAAAAATAACAAGTTGAGGATCCTCAAGGGGCTTCCCTTAAAGGACAATTTGCAGGACCAGGCATTCCTGGATCACAATTTCAAGCCAAATAGAAGAAAATCAACTAAAATGTTCAAGAATTGATTGAAAATAAAAGAAGGTCTTTTGTCTGTCCAAAGGTCTGTTTATTAGGGAAATAAAGCCAGACCCTGGCTAATGAGAGTGGCTTTTCCTAGATGTTCTTTAAAGGGAAATTGCAAGAAACTTGATGGGAAAAGAATGTCCAGTTGAGATTTCAAAAGCTTGTCCAACTTCAAGCATAATTGGGGGATTTGTTCCAAACTAGGAGGTTTGAGACCTCCAAAGCTGCTTTGCCTTCTCTTTCTTTGTTCCACTCTGGGGCCCACACTGCTATAGCAGAGTGGGTCCCAGAGTGCCCCATCTTGGCCTCGGGGAAAGAGCACAGGATTTGCTGTTGGCTGTTTCAGTTCTGCTCATTCACATATTCACTGTGTGACCTGAGGCAGGCCATTTAACCTCTCTGAGCCAAAATTTCACTAACTATAAAGTGATAGTACCACCCTGCGCCCACTACAGTATTGCTATGAGGATTAGAAATAATCCATGTCAAAAGAAACTGTCACACAATAGGTGCTAAAAATATATACATTATAAGATGATTATTTTGGAAATAGAAAGATACTTGGCATCAAGTGCTGGATGAGACATTGTGTTAAGTATTTCCTACTCATCTCACTATTCCTTATAGTACTTTGAGGTGGTTTATTATTATTATTACTTTGCAGATGAGAAGAGTGAGTCTCAGAGAGGTTTAGTAAGTTGCCCATGTTCACACAGCTAATAACCAGTGGAGTTAGGATACAAACTCAGGAGTGTCTGTCTCCTAAATCTGTGCCCTTACCCAGTCTTCTATACTGACTCAATAAAATAAATTAGGAATAGAATGAATTCACTCAGCTACCTTCAGACTTCTGGATGGTGAGTCTCTGTTGAAGGAAAACAGCAAGAACAGATCAAGATAGCAGCTGACATATCTTGGGAAACAAAATATAAAATGATGAGTCCTCACTTACATTTGCTTTTTTCTCTTTTTATAGACTTCAGTATTGCATTTCCCCATAAACCAGAGGATTAATTTAGAAACATGAAGAACCTTGTCAATCTTTAGCCAATTTCTTTTGTTTTTGGAAAACAGAAACAAATTGGATAGGGGGAAAAAAACCTAATTTGATTGTTGCTTTATTTTTATGTGCAAATATTATGTGATCCAGCAAAATTATTAGTTTGAAAAGTAAATATATAGAATCAGAGAAATTTAAGCTGGATAAGGTTTTTTAAATAAACTGTTTCTTAGTAGAGTTTTTTTTTTTTTTTTGAGAGGGTATCTCTCATATTTATTGATCAAATTGTTGTTAACAACAATAAAATTCAGTATAGGGGGGTCAATGCTCAATGTACAATCATTAATCCATCTCAAGCCTAATTCTCGTCAGTCTCCAATCTTCTGAAGCATAACGAACAAGTTCTTACATGGTGAACAAATTCTTACATAGTGAATAAATTCTTACATGGTGAACAGTACAAGGGCATTCATCACAGAAACTTTCGGTTTTGATCATGCATTATGACCTATAAACAATCAGGTCAAATATGAATATTCATTTGATTTTTGTACTTCATTTATATGTTGATCCCACATTTCTCCCTCTATTATTATTATTATTTTTATTTTTAATAAAATGCTGAAGTGGTAGGTAGATGCAAGATAAAGGTAGAAAACATAGTTTAGTGCTGTAAGAGGGCAAATGTAGATGATCAGGTGTGTGCCTATGGACTAAGTATTAATCCAGGCTAGACAAGGGCAGCAAGACATCCACGGATGCAGAAGATTTCTCTCAAAACAGGGGGGGTGAGGTTCTGAGCCTCACCTCTGTTGATCCCCAAATTCTCACCTGATGGCCCCCCTGCGACTGTGCCTGTCTTAGGTTCTTCCTCCCTTGAGGAATCTTACCCGTCTCTGGCTAACCAGTCATCTTCCGGGGCCATACAGGGAAATGTAAAGTTGGTAAGTGAGAGAGAAGCCATATTGTTTGAAAAGGTTACTTTTTACTTCTTTGCAGATTTATGCCCTGTGGCTTCTATGCCCAGCACTTGTCTCGAGGTATCTTTACCACCTGGAGGAATTATGATACTCGGTAAATTCGATATGAGGCACGAATTCTATTTAAGGGTTGTAATTAGGAAGGAAGAAGAAAAGCTATAGAGGTAGCATATGGAAGGAAACATGGGAGGATTGATTATTTCTTTGACATATCTTCTTGTAGAGTACCTTAAGTATGTATAGGTTTTAAACTACTAACTAATTTGCACACACATATTAACATACTAGGAATATGGTGACATAAACAAAGCAAATCTATAATTACCATCCATCTCCAGTGAAGCCAAGAAAACCATTTAGGCACCCTAGGCATTTGTGAAAATTTATCTATGATATGATGGATATTGTCCAACTGTACTTGAACAATCAGACAAATTAAAGCAGCCCATTTCTGGGATCTGTTCACATCCCATATGTTCTTTTAACCGTAGATAGTCTATAGTCATGAGATTTTGGAGTGCTACAACTTGCACCCCTCCCAACTCCTGGTTGAGTTCCAACAGTACAGATCCGGTCAAATTCGTTGTCTCACTGTATGCACATGCCAGCCTAGACATCTCCCTCCTCATTCCTATGGCAAGTCCAGTAGACGGTGGGCTGGATGCAGCCACAACCGCAGCATCGTCCGGATCCCTGTGGAGGCTTTTTGATGATCATCCCCCGGCACAAGTCCACCAGAGAGTGCTGATGCTGGAAGCTCCTCCTCATATCGTATCTTAGTTCATTTTCTGGGTATTCAAGCTAGGCCTTGATCTACTGCATAGAAACAAACAGACCCTTTGCCCACACTTTGACATGCCCTCTATACCACTGTGCAGAACTCATTGGAGGTCAGCACACAGGAACTGCTTTTTTTTTTTATTAAGAGAAAGGAATATTATCAGAAAAGAGTACCTCCATAGCTGATCATCTGACACCCTTTAAGTGATCAACATTAAGGATATTTAAAGCATGCGTTGATCTTTGATTTACCAATAGTTTTATCTTATCAAGGAGTAATCCCCCTTTTCTTTCTTTCTTTCTTTCTTTTCTTTTTTTTTTTTTTAATTTTTAATCTACACTTACATGAAGAATACTATGTTTACTATGCTCTCCCCTATATCAAGTCCCCCCTAAAAACCACATTACGGTTACTGTCCATCAGCTTAGCAAAATGTTGTAGAGTCACTACTTGTCCTCTCTGTGTTGTGCAGCCCACCCTCCCCTTTCTCCCTCCCCCCCATGCATGCTAATCTTAATACCCCCTTTGTTCTTCCCCCCTCTTATCCCTCCCTGCCCACCCATCCTCCCCAGTTCCTTTCCCTTTGGTACCTGTTAGTCCATTTTTGGGTTCTGTAATTCCGCTGCTGTTTTGTTCCTTCAGTTTTTCCTTTGTTTCTATACTCCTCAGATGAGTGAAATCATTTGGTATTTCTCTTTCTCCGCTTGGCTTATTTCACTGAGCATAATACTCTCCAGCTCCATCCATGTTGCTGCAAATGGTTGGATTTTTCCACTTCTTATGGCTGAGTAGTATTCCATTGTGTATATGTACCACATCTTCTTTATCCATTCATCTACCGATGGACATTTAGGTTGCTTCCAATTCTTGGCTATTGTAAATAGTGCTGCGATAAACATAGGGGTGCATCTGTCTTTCTCAAACTTGATTGCTGCGTTCTTAGGGTAAATTCCTAGGAGTGGAATTCCTGGGTCAAATGGTAGGTCTGTTTTGAGCATTTTGATGAACCTCCATACTGCTTTCCACAGTGGTTGAACTAATTTACATTCCCACCAGCAGTGTAGGAGGGTTCCCCTTTCTCCACAGCCTCGCCAACATTTGTTGTTGTTTGTCTTTTGGATGGCAGCTATCCTTACTGGTGTGAGGTGATACCTCATTGTAGTTTTAATTTGCATTTCTCTGATAATTAGCGATGTGGAGCATCTTTTCATGTGTCTGTTGGCCATCTGTATTTCTTTTTTAGAGAACTGTCTGTTCAGTTCCTCTGCCCATTTTTTAATTGGGTTATTTGTTTTTTGTTTGTTGAGACGTGTGAGCTCTTTATATATTCTGGATGTCAAGCCTTTATCAGATCTGTCATTTTCAAATATATTCTCCCATACTGTAGGGTTCCTTTTTGTTCTATTGATGGTGTCTTTCGCTGTACAGAAGCTTTTCAGCTTAATGTAGTCCCACTTGCTCATTTTTGCTGTTGTTTTCCTTCCCCGGGGAGATATGTTCAAGAAGAGGTCACTCATGTTTATGTCTAAGAGGTTTTTGCCTATGTTTTTTTCCAAGAGTTTAATGGTTTCATGACTTACATTCGGGTCTTTGATCCATTTTGAGTTTACCTTTGTATATGGGGTTACACAATGGTCCAGTTTCATTCTCCTACATATAGCTGTCCAGTTTTGCCAGCACCATCTGTTGAAGAGACTGTCATTTTGCCATTGTATGTCCATGGCTCCTTTATCAAATATTAATTGACCATATATGTTTGGGTTAATTTCTAGAGTCTCTAATCTGTTCCACTGGTCTGTGGCTCTGTTCTTGTGCCAGTACCAAATTGTCTTGATTACTATGACTTTGTAGTAGAGCTTGAAGTTGGGGAGTGAGATCCCCCCTACTTTATTCTTCTTTTTCAGGATTGCTTTGGCTATTCGGGGTCTTTGGTGTTTCCATATGAATTTTTGAATTATTTGTTCCAATTCATTGAAGAATGTTGCTGGTAATTTGAGAGGGATTGCATCAAATCTGTATATTGTTTTGGGCAGGATGGCCATTTTGACTATATTAATTCTTCCTAGCCATGAGCATGGGATGAGTTTCCATTTATTAGTGTCCCCTTTAATTTCTCTTAAGAGTGACTTGTAGTTTTCAGAGTATAAGTCTTTCACTTCTTTGGTTAGGTTTATTCCTAGGTATTTTATTCTTTTTGATGCAATGGTGAATGGAATTGTTTTCCTGATTTCTCTTTCTATTGATTCATTGTTAGTGTATAGGAAAGCTACAGATTTCTGTGTGTTAATTTTGTATCCTGCAACTTTGCTGTATTCCGATATCAGTTCTAGTAGTTTTGGAGTGGAGTCTTTAGGGTTTTTTATGTACAGTATCATATCATCTGCAAATAGTGACAGTTTAACTTCTTCTTTACCAATCTGGATTCCTTGTATTTCTTTGTTTTGTCTGATTGCTGTGGCTAGGACCTCCAGTACTATGTTAAATAACAGTGGGGAGAGTGGGCATCCCTGTCTGGTTCCCTATCTCAGAGGAAATGCTTTCAGCTTCTTGCTGTTCAGTATAATGCTGGCTGTGGGTTTATCATATATGGCCTTTATTATGTTGAGGTACTTGCCCTCTATTCCCATTTTGCTGAGAGTTTTTATCATGAATGGATGTTGAATTTTGTCAAATGCTTTTTCAGCATCTATGGAGATGATCATGTGTTTTCTGTCTTTCTTTTTGTTGATGTGGTGGATGATGTTGATGGATTTTCGAATGTTGTGCCATCCTTGCATCCCTGGGATGAACCCCACTTGGTCATGGTGTATGATCCTTTTGATATACTGTTGAATTCTGTTTGCTAATATTTTATTGAGTATTTTTGCATCTACATTCATCAGGGATATTGGTCTGTAATTTTCTTTTTTGGTGGGGTCTTTGCCTGGTTTTGGTATTAGGGTGATGTTGGCCTCATAGAATGAGTTTGGGAGTATTCCCTCTTCTTCTATTTTGTGGAACACTTTAAGGAGAATGGGTATTATGTCTTCTCTGTGTGTCTGATAAAATTCCGAGGTAAATCCGTCCGGCCCCGGGGTTTTGTTCTTGGGTAGTTTTTTGATTACCATTTCAATTTCTTTGCTCGTAATTGGTTTGTTTAACTTTTGTGTTTCTTCCTTGGTCAGTCTTGGGAGGTTGTATTTTTCTAGGAAGTTTTCCATTTCTTCTAGGTTTTCCAGCTTGTTGGCATATAGGTTTTCATAGTAGTCTTTAATAATTCTTTGTATTTCTGTGGAGTCTGTCGTGATTTTTCCATTCTCATTTCTAATTATGTTGATTTGTGTTGATTCTCTTTTTCTCTTAATAAGTTGGGCTAGAGGCTTATCTATTTTGTTTATTTTCTCGAAGAACCAGCTCTTGGTTTCATTGATTTTTGCTATTGTTTTATTCTTCTCAATTTTGTTTATTTCTTCTCTGATCTTTATTATATCCCTCCCTCTGCTGACTTTAGGCCTCATTTGTTCTTCTTTTTCCAGTTTTGATAATTGTGATGTTAGACTATTCATTTGGGATTGTTCTTCCTTCTTCAAGTGTGCCTGGATTGCTATATACTTTCCTCTTAAGACTGCTTTCGCTGCGCCCCACAGAATTTGGGGCTTAGTGTTGTTGTTGTCATTTGTTTCTATATATTCCTTGATCTCTATTTTGATTTGTTCATCGATCCATTGATTATTTAGTAGCATGTTGTTAAGCCTCCATGTGTTTGTGAGCCTTTTTGTTTTCTTTGTAGAATTTATTTCTACTTTTATACCTTTGTGGTCTGAAAAATTGGTTGGTAGAATTTCAATATTTTGGAATTTACTGAGGCTCTTTTTGTGAGCTAGTATGTGGTCTATTCTGGAGAATGTTCCATGTGCACTTGAGAAGAATGTATATGCTGTTGCTTTTGGATGTAGAGTTCTATAGATGTCTATTAGGTCCCTCTGTTCTAGTGTGTTGTTCAGTGCCTGTGTGTCCTTACTTATTTTCTGCCCGGTGGATCTATCCTTTGGGGTGAGTGGTGTGTTGAAGTCTCCTACAATGAATGCATTGCAGTCTATTTCCCTCTTTAGTTCTGTTAATATTTGCTTCACATATGCTAGTGCTCCTGTATTGGGTGCATATATATTTAGAATGGTTATATCCTCTTGTTGGACTGAGTCCTTTATCATTATGTAGTATCCTTCTTTATCTCTTGTTACTTTCTTTGTTTTGAAGTCTATTTGTCTGATATTAGTACTGCAACCCCTGCTTTCTTCTCACTGTTGTTTGCCTAAAATATGTTTTTCCATCCCTTGACTTTTAGTCTGTGCTTGTCTTTGTGTTTAAGGTGAGTTTCTTGTAAGCAGCATATAGATGGGTCTTGCTTTTTTGTCCATTCTATTACTCTATGTCTTTTGATTGGTGCATTAAGTCCATTTACATTTAGGGTGACTATTGAGAGATATGTACTTATTGCCATTGCAGGCTTTAGGTTCGTGGTTACCAAAGGTTCAAGGTTAGCTTCTTTAGTATCTTACTGCCTAACTTAGCTTGCTTATTGAGCTGTTATATACACTGTCTGGAGATTCTTTTCTTCTCTCCCTTCTTATTCCTCCTCCTCCATTCTTCATATGTTGTGTGTTTTGTTCTGTGCTCTTTTTAGGGGTGCTCCCATCTAGAGCAGTCCCTGTAGGATGCCCTGTAGAGGTGGTTTGTGGGAAGCAAATTCCCTCAGCTTTTGCTTGTCTGGGAATTGTTTAATCCTGCCATCATATTTAAATGATAGTCGTGCTGGATACAGTATCCTTGGTTCAAGGCCCTTCTGTTTCATTGCATTAAGTATATCATGCCATTCTCTTCTGGCCTGTAGGGTTTCTGTTGAGAAGTCTGATGTTAGCCTGATGGGTTTTCCTTTATAGGTGAGCTTTTTCTCTCTAGCTGCCTGTAAAAATCTTTCCTTGTCCTTGATCCTTGCCATTTTAATTACTATGTGTCTTGGTGTTGTCCTCCTTGGATCCTTTCTGTTGGGGGTTCTGTGTAATTCCATGGTCTGTTCGATTATTTCCCCCCCCCCAGTTTGGGGATGTTTTCAGCAATTATTTCTTCAAAGAGACTTTCTATCCCTTTTCCTCTTTCTTCTTCTTCTTCTGGTATCCCTATAATACGAATATTATTCCTTTTGGCTTGGTCACATAGTTCTCTTAGTGTTGTTTCATTCCTGGAGATCCTTTTATCTCTCTCTGTGTCAGCTTCTATACGTTCCTGTTCTCTGGCTTCTATTCCTTCAATGGCCTCTTGCATCTTATCCATTCTGCTTATAAATCCTTCCAGGGATTGTTTCACTTCTGTGATCTCCTTCCTGACATCTGTGATCTCCTTGCGACTTCATCCCACTGCTCTTGCATTTTTCTCTGCATCTCATCCCATTGCTCTTGCATTTTTCTCTGCATCTCTGTCAGCATGTTCATGATTTTTATTTTGAATTCTTTTTCAGGAGAACTGGTTTGGTCTGTCTCCTTCTCAGGTGTTGTCTCTGTGATCTTTGTCTGCCTGTAGTTTTGCCTTTTCATGGTGATAGAGAGAGTTTGCAGAGCTGGTACAAGTGACCGCTGAAAGAGCTTCCCTTCTTGTTGGTTTGTGGCCTTCCTCTCCTGGGAGAATAGCGACCTCTAGTGGCTTGTGCTGGGCTGCTGTGTGCAGACAGGGCTTCTGCTTCCTGCCCGGTTGCTATGGGGTTTATCTCCACTGTTGCTGTGGGCGTGGCCTGGCTGGGGCTGCTGCTCCAAAATGGTGGAGCCCTGTTGGAGGGGGAGCGGCTGGGAGGCTATTTATCTCTGTAAGGGGCCTCTGTGCTTCCTGCTGCCCAGGGGGTTAGAGTGCCCAGAGATCCCCAGATTCCCTGCCTCTGACCTGTCCTGCCCCTTTTAGACTTCCAAAAAGCACTCTCCAAACCAAAACAACAACAGCAACAATGAGAGAGGGAACAGAAAAAAAAAAAAAAAAAAAAAAGGAAGAAACACGCGATTTTTTGTCCTCAGGCGCCAGTCCCAGGCACCTGCTCACTGGTCCTGCTGCCCTGTCTCCCTAGCACCAGGGTCCCTGTCCCTTCAAGGCTTCCAAAAAGCACCCGCCCACCGGTCCCGCAGGGAAAAACGCTCGATATTCTTTGTCCTCAAGCGCTGGTCCCAGGCACCCGCTCACCGGTCCCGCCACCCTGCCTCCCTAGCAACAGGGGCCCTGTCCCTTTAAGGCTTCCAAAAAGCACTCGCCAAAAAAAAAACCGCTCCAGTTTCTTTCCACCCGCCAGGAGCCAGGGGGAGGGGCGCTCGGGTCCCGCCGGGCCGGGGCTTGTATCTTACCCCCTTCACAAGGCGCTGGGTTCTTGCAGGTGTGGATGTGGTCTGGATGTTGTCCTGTGTCCTGTGGTCTCTATTTTAGGAAGATTTTTCTTTGTTATATTTTCATAGCTCTTCGTGTTTTTGGGAGGAGATTTCCACTGCTCTACTCACGCTGCCATCCTGGCTCCGCCCCCTCTTAGTAGAGTTTTAAAAAGTTAATACTGCTGATGATATTGGTAATCCATTTAAGTCACCCACCACCTCCCCTCTCTTTCTACACCATTCCCCTCTTTTTATTATGTCACTTTATTTTCTAAGCTTTAACCCCTTTTAATAAGTATATAGTTCAAATTGATAATAAAAGTTAAAAATGCATGTGTATCTAAGTGCTTAATGGTTGTAGAGATTGCCTATTTCTTTGAGTTTCATGAAATGCAAAAAAAATAAAAACATACAAAAAGTGAAAGCATATCTAATTGGAATTTTTCAAGGTTTAAAACTTGGGTACTCCACCATACAAGTTAAGTTGTTATTCCACTGAGGCAACTGATACAACTAGAATAACAGATTGCAATTGCTGACATGTTCACAAACATGGGCTGATAGTATCAGGAGCTTTTCACCATTATGCTATTTGCTTGTTATACAGAATGTTAGGTGTAGGTCAATATCAATTTCAATAAGGGGAAAAAAACTCTTACCATGTTATAGTAGTCAGGATACAGGCTAAGCTCAAGTTGAAAGAGCCCCCAAAATACAGCGTTTTAAATAAGAGCTAAATGGGAAGTCCAAAATGATGTGCAGCTTTGCTCCACAAATTCAACCCTGGTTCCTTCTATATTGTTGCTCAGCTGTCTTCTAGCACTTTGCTGTGCAATAGGTAGCAATGAACTAAGTAGCCGAAATGTGGCTAGTTTGAAGTGAGATGTGCTATAAGTTTAAAATACACACTGCTTGTTGAATAATTAGTATGAAAGAATACACTTCTCATTAACAGTTATTTTATATTGATTACATGCTGAAGTGGTAATTGTTTATATTAGGTTAAATAAGATATATTGTTAAAATTAGTTTTACTTGTTTTACATTTATTCCTACAGGATACTTGTTAACAAATACAATGAATTTCACCTGACCTGAATTTATTTCTATTGGACAGCACTGTTCTAGAGTGCTATTCTCATTAACATGGTTATACTAGTTCACTACCAACATATCTGAGTCCCAGTCAGAATGAGGTGGGGGAGAAGGAAGTAGAAGGCAAGAGCCTTTGTTTCAATGATGTGATCCAGAAATTGCACCCAGCACTTCCAAACACACTCCACTGGTAAGAATGTAGTCATGTGGCCACACCTAGCTGCAAGGGAGCCTGAAAAATACAATGTTAAGCTGAGAAGCCATATATCCAGCTAAAACCTCGGGGAGGGATTTAATTTTTCAAAAGGATGAAGGTGAAATGGATTTGGAGGGGACAATTAGCTCTGTCCCATATTAAATACATAGTCATGTAAAAACAAATTTCATGTTCTTTCACTCAGGGAAACATCAACTAGATGGGTCTTCTCAACAGCATGTGAAGTTGAAATACCTGCTAAATGAATCTGTAGGGGAAGGACTGTGTGTGTGTGTGTGTGTGTGTGTGTGTGTGTGTGTGTGTGTGTGTGTGTGTGTGTGTGTGTGAATAGGTTTCATATTGAGAAGAAAAAAAGGGGCCAGTGTGACAGAGTGGTCTGTTCTGTTCCACCCTCTCCCTCATTAAAGGAGGAAGCTGTAAGGAAATAAATGAAGGAAGGAAAAAGTAGATAAAGCAGGAAAACAAGAGAGGGTAGGACAGAGAAAGACAAAGGAGAAGAAGGAAAGGAGAGGAAGAAGGAGAAGAGGATGAAGAGAAAGAAATATTAAAGAGAAACACTCACTGGGGTAAACCTTCAGAATGAGAATAAAAGAAATAATTTGGGTAAAGTGGAGTTCTATCTAACTCGAGGGTTAGATTTAAGAGGGACTATGGAATGCAAAAATCATGTAAGTCAAAACTATTCCTTAAAAATCCTTTGAAATTGTACATAAGATAAAACCTTTTTCAATGTTCTATATTCAGGATTCAGTTTAGCCTTATTTATAGGATATTATCCAGATAGTTTTGTTAGTGGGAAATAGAAACAAATTGACATTTCTCAGTAAGTCTAAATAAGCAGTTCTAGTTTTCCCTCCAGCACTGTAAGAGACCAGTGTTTCCTCAGCTGAGTAACAACAGATAATACAGTTCGTTTGCTTGCGCTTAAACACTGTCTTGACCAACACAAAATACCAGGTAATGGGGAGGGGAGCTGAGAGATCTCCTCTCACGACATTAAAGCACATGCGTACATCATGTGGAGTGGCAAGTGGCCCAGTTTATCTGAGTTATGGTTTCTTCTCTCTGCTTTTTCTTGGACTGTGTGCAGTTGTGTTTGATTCTGTCATATGTGCCTATGCTGGAGCTCCCACAGCATCAGGGAGCTCACCACATCACCTGCAGCTTCCTGTATGGCTGACCAGCTCTAGCTGGTAAATTTCTCTTATTTAGAGGGTGTCTTGTCTGGGCTGGAGTTGAGGCTAAGATGCGAAAGGTAAGGAGTTAGGTTACATCACCAGAAGTCCTTTGTAGGCTCTGCATAGATGAGGCTTCTCACTTTCATAGAATATTCGAAACTGCCATGAAAAGTTCAGGGAAATTTAAATAGGGGACTACTCACATCTGCTAATTTGCTGAGGCCCAGGAGAACCACAGGAAATAACTTGAACCTTCTTTATAGTTGTGGTTTAGATATTTGCAAATATGTCTCACGGACTCTGCAAGAGAAGGGAAGAGCAGGACAGAACAAATCACCTTGCCTGGGGGCAGGGATGTGGGAAGGTGAGCAGACTCAGAAGCATAGAAACTGGATAGTCATTCTAAGTGCTGCAGGAAGCTCTTCTGACACAGCTTTCTTCTTGCACTCCTCCTCCTCTTCCTCCTCTTCCTCTTCCTCCTCCTCCTGCCCTTTCCTTTTTCTCCTTTGCTTCCCCTCCTCCTCACAGCTGCGACACTGCCCTTTGAATTCTCCAAACACACCCAACTCATTCCTGCCCCAGGGCCTTTGTACATGCTTTTCTCCATGCCTACAATGCTCCTTCCCAGGTCTCAGTGCAGCTCATGCATCTTTAATGTTTCAGTTTAATTGTTATCTCTCTTAAAGAGGCTTCTCTGACCACCAATTTATGTTTCCCATTAGTTTTGCCTTATTTTATTTTCATCATCGCCCTTAACCACACTCTGAAATTATCTTGCTTATCATCTGCCTCCTTGAGCTAGAATACAAGCTTTATGAGAGCAAGAACTGTATCTTCCTTACTTGTCATTTTATCTCCAGCACTCAGAAACATGGGTGGACATAACAGACTAATCATTATTCACTGAAAAAAATTAAGAATCCTGGTGTGAGATCTCCTTCTAAGAGAGAGCTAAATGAAAGAAAAGCATTTCTCTCTCACTAGAGAAAGATGGGGACAGGCAGCAAAGAGCCCTGGTAACAGAAGAGAGAAAGGATGCCGTGCCCTGGGGGCGCTGGCTAAAGGTTAAGGGAAGTTGGATGGCCTGAGTCCAGGGTGAGAGTGTTGGGAGGGAGGAACGGGCAGTCATATGTGTGGTGGAAAGCTGGGTCACTGACGGTTCAGAGGGGAAGAGCAAAAGCAAAAGGCAGGGTTGCCAGCTTCAGATGTTGACTCTGGTTATATGGAGAATAAGGCAGAGGGAGGTTGTTGATCAATCAAACCTTAGACACTGGTTATTAAAGTGGTTTTCCCTACAATCAGCACTTTATTGGGTCATCTGTGTGGTTTCCAAACCTAGCTTGGCATCAGAATTGCTTGGAAATTAGAGAGAAAAAAGAAATAGCCCCACCCCAGCAAAGGGCTGGATCCAGGAATCTGTTTGTTTCTTTCTTTTTCTTTTAAAGCAAGATGGCGAGCTACACAGGGAAGGTGACCAAAGGTGGTGCCTTGTCCATGAGTGCGCTTTCCCCCTCACCACCCCTCCCAGCCCCTGTGTCCCAGGTACCTCAGCACCTGGTCGCATCACTGCCCTATCCTGCTGCACTGGGGCAACAGTACAGGGTCAGTGGAAAGTCCTCAAAGTCAGAGCAATAGTAGTGTCCCCTGCCTGGGCAGTGGAGGGGTGGGAAGAGAAGAATCATGAATTTCCTTTAGACGACACCACTCAGACTGGCAAAACCTGAGCTAAGGCTGACCTAGTTGTAGTTCTCTGCTGCCAACATCTGCCTCCTACGTAACTTCCACTCACTGGTCCAGGTTCTGTCCTTTGAAATCAAACAAACAAGGTCTCCCCTTAGCCATATGTCAGCTCTTGAGGTGTTTGTGGAGAAATAGCAACTATGACTTTTCTGACTAAAATGCCCCATTCCTTCAGCCACACTTTGTAAGATGCTGTTTCTTGTTCCTTTATACTTTGCACACCAGATGTGCTATGACTGGGATGGAACATGGAGGAGGGATTATCTCCCTTGTCCTGGACACAGTGTTTGTGTTAAGCTTGCCAGGTCTTATGTTTGCTCTTTTGGCAGCTGTGTTGTACTCTGGAATCACACTGAGCTTGTTGCCAGCAAAAATTCCTGGGATTTGCCGAGAAGGCTCGCTGTCCTCCTCTCACTATACTGGTGTAACTGGACCTTGAACATAAATTTGACAAGCTTCTCCATTAGACTTAGTTCAACATGTTTGGACCCATTCCTCTAGCTACCAACCATTTATTAATCTGAATTCTGTCATTGACTGACTTCTCCACATAATCTAATTTTGGATTGCCCACAATTTTGATAAGCAGACCCTGATAAGAAGTTGATAGGAATGTTGAGCAGGTCAGAGCTCAGGACAGAGCCCTTTGACATCTCAGAGTCTTTCTCTAAAGTTGACATCTAGTTAAACCATTTTGAAGCAAACTGGTTTGCTGCCATCTCAGTGACATTTACGTACCAAATGCCACCCTCCTGGTCAGCCACCCCAGTTCCATCATGAATACTGTTTCCTTAGTCTACTAGTAAGTTGGATAGTCTAGGCAGAATTATTATTTTTTTTTTTTTGCTTCAAAAATTGGTCAGGACTCTTTCTACTGCAAGTGACAGGAACAAAGTCAAACTAAAGAAAAAATAACTGTTGAGTCCCATAACTGGAAAGTCCAGGGGTGGGTGTAGTTTCAGGTACAAATGGACCTAGGGACTCAAATGGGGCCCCTCTCTCTCACTCCCTTCCCTTCTCCTTTCATCCCTCCCTTCTACTCTGTCTCCCTCCTTCCATCCTTTATCTCTTGGCTGTGTTTCTGTGTGTTGTACTCATTTTTCTGAGTACAGATAAACTTTCTCCAAATGACAGGGGAGGATAGCTGCCAACAACCTTCAGCGAAAGCCTTACTGTTCATTCTATAACCAAAAGAAAAGCCCTTTACCTTTTCACTACCAACTGAAAAATCCCAGTCCTTCTGATTGGTCCATATGGGTTGTATACCCAGTGGGAATGGGATATGGAGATAGACGACTGGATTTGGGTCACAATTACTCTTATAACAGTACATTTCGGGAAGCACAGGATATATATACTGTTATTGCCAGCCCCAAAGGTCACGTGGTCAGACTAGGGGAAGAGTGGGGGTCCTAGACAGCATATGTCCCTTACAGCTTCCAGCCCTTATCCATATTCCCAACTATGTTCTCTTGGTTGACAAATCTCCAGCTCCCCAGGAGCTGGAAGTTCCTCTTTCTTGCCACACATTGTTCAGCTCAGGGCCCATTTATCTGGCTCCCAGCTGTCCCGTGATGAGGTAGCACATGGGAGAGATAATGAACTTCTGTTGAGCTGTTGCCGTGCTTCCCAAACTTATCTCCTTTAATCCTTATGACACATACATGAGATGATAATAATGATTCCTATTTTATAGAGGAGAACAATTAAAAAACATATATTTTATTAATTGAACAAACATATATACTTATTATTACAAGTATTAATTCATTCATTGTCAAAATAACAACATGAGGTTAAGTACTATTACTGCCATCTTACAGATTAGAAACAGACAATGAGAAGTTAAGTAACTTGCCCAAAGTTACACACAGTAAACAGAGGGGATATGAACCCAGACCTATTAGCTACATTAGAAAAAAGAGTTTTCCGTTTTAAATATCATGCTGTTTAATTGGAATGGGAGATGTTTCATCTCTGCCTGGGGATGCTGGGATCGTTGGCTAAAGAAGATCATCCGGAGGAATAGCCCTTCCATATACACTCACTCACCTTTAGACTTGCAGCCCTGCATTCCCATCTGTCAGTCCATTACCAGCATTTTGTGGAGGGCTGAATTTTTTGCCAATTTCTAAGTGAAGCATGTGAGTTTTGCAACTCCCCAGAGCTCCAGAAGTTGTGCAGGGTGGGGAGGGGTCTGCCTGGCTTATGCAATGCTCCAGCAGCCCTTATAACCCCAAGTTACAAGTCAAGGCAGCGGCTAATGTTCCCTGTAGTTGATGTGTGCAGCATGAAGACTAGAACATCTTAGCAACACAGAGCAGGTAGATGGAAGGGCTGGCTGTGCAACGAAGTTGGGATCTGGTTCAGGACCTTCTCTCTCAGGTTGGGGCTGGGGGTCTGAAACTCAAAGGCAGAGTGGGGAGGGTAGGATCCACTGAGGGTAGCATGCATAGCAGATGAATTGGGTAACAGTTTCTCAGAGTTTGTGTTAGATGGTTGACACACCAACATTTGAAGGACCCAGAAAGCTGTTTGGGAATTAGGTGGGACTGGCATTTTCTATGGCCCATATACCCAAGGATGGGGAGAACTCAACCTTAGGTGCAGATTTAAGGCCAGATACCAGCGTGAAACATCAGTCTTCATTCAAACAAGGCAGGTCTGAGAGGCTCTGGCTCCGGGGCTGGTTTTTAGGGAAAGGCTACAATCTAATAATCAACTGCCAATCTGATCTTCCTAAAACATAAATCTGGATATCACAAATCACTAACTCAAATCTCTCAGTGCCTCCTCATCACCTCCAGGGTGGTACCCACGATTCTTAGCAAAGCTTCTTGCTATCTACTTCCTGCTCCCCTTCTTCCCCTAGCCTCTTCCCACACCCTCCTACCTTGCAATTTATGAAATATAGAATTGGTTCTGCTTTTTAAAGCCAAGACTGGCCCTTCATGCCTTTCCCTCTGTCTGGGATGCTATTGCTCCTCTTGTCCACTGGACAGATTCCTGTTCCTCATTCAACTTTCAGCTCAAATGCCACCTCCTCCAGCTCCCCCAGTACACACAGATGTTCTCTCCTCTGGGACCCAGAGCACTTAACTCATACCTCCATCACGCCCATCGTATGTTATTTAAAAAGCCCTGCTGATATATCTGTTTCCCCCAGCTATTGGAGTGTGTGCTTCCATGGGCAGAGACCATGTCTTTTCTCTCTGTGTCTCCAGGGGCATGGCACTGGGCTGGTACAATTGCTCAGTAAACAAGAGGATTAGGGAGGCTGATATATTAGCATGGAAACCCATGGGAACTTTCTTTGGAGGAGAGAACAGAGCAGGAATGAGCAAACTAGACCCTAAAGACAAATGCACCCTTTTTCATTCATTCATTTATTGAGCATGTACTGTGTATTATGTGTTGAGCAATTGAGCATGTGCTGTGTGTTAAGAGGCATACTGAATGCTAGACACAGTGCAGTTGAAGGCAGACTTGGTATCTGCTCTCCTGAAGCTGACAAGTTATCAGGCAAGACCAGCATTTCACAAATAGTTCACTAACAAGTATTTAATCACAATTGGGTAAGAGGTGTTCAAAAAAGGGAAAGAAGTGTTGAAAGCGTATACTATGTGAGAATGAGAGGGGCTCAGAGCACCTCACAGGGCACCCTGTCTTGATGAGCTGCAAGAAGCCTCAGTTCATCCCAAGGACTTGCCCAAATCCCCCCGGACCTGGCCCTGTGAGGATCATCCCCAAAGATGACTCCATTGCAGTCCTCGCGGTGGGCCTGCCCTGGCACCTGCTCAAGTTTTTCTTTGTGCGGTAAGTCATTATCCTGGAGGACCAGCTCTTTGAAATTCATTGTTGGCTGCTCAGCCTGTTAAGCATCATGATCTTTATCATCAGAATCGCCATTTTCATCATCACCTTCTTCATCACCAGCGCCACCAGCATCACCCTTCACAATTCCTGAATCCTCTCTGTGTGCCAGGCACTATGGTAAATATTTATTTAATCCTCTCTACCTTCCAAGCAGAAAGGCAATCTCATTAACTCCTTTTCAAAATGAGGGAACAGAGAGGCCAAATGACTTGCCAGAAGTCGCATAGTTAACGTAGTAGCTCTGAGATTCTAATCCGGACTTTTCGCTCTTAATCGTTCCCTGTATGTGCTCCCAGGGTAGCTCTAAATGGACCCTTTTTTTTTTTGTTTTATTTTTAATCTTTCATAAGCCTTTTTTCTTAAATTTTCTGGGTCTCTTAATGGCCTCACTTGGGAGGGGTCATTAGAGGAAAGATTCTATTATTTATTGCCAAGCAAGTCATCTTCAGGCATTACTGGGACTCAGAACATGCTGTACATTTGTTCCTTTCAGGAAAGAGTCATGTAATGGGGTTCTCGGGAGGGATAAGGTCTCCTCTCTTCCTTCAAATTATACTGTGTAATACCATCATCATCAATGATAATTATGGATTGAAACCTACGCTGAGTTCAGCCCCCAGAGTCTCCATCTTGTGTGTTACATTTAACAAGGTAGAGTCAAACCTTTATTTTCTAGAACCTATGAGAATGAGGCATTCTGGGAAGCTGAATTTATGATTAACCTTTTAAGTGCACTGCACAGATGTACAAAAAGATGAGTATTTATCATTCAGAAACATTGTTCAATAATAATTTTATCAAAATATAATTCACAGGAAAGTTCACAAAATCATGCAGCTGAATAAATGATCACATGTTGAATACACACATGCAACGGGCACCCAGATCAAGACATAGAACACGATCAGCACCCCAGAAGCATCCCTGTGCCCCTCACCCCCGCTCCACAGTCCCACAGGGAACCACTGTCCTGACTGCTAGCATCATAGATTACTTTGTCTGTTTTTGAACTTTAAATAAATATATAAATGTAATTATATATTGTATTCTTTTGTGTCTGTCTTCTTTCATTCAAGATTATATTTGTGAGGTGTATCCATGTTAGTGTATGTAGCAGTAATTTATTCATTTTCATTACTATGAAACACTAAATTACAGGAATATGACATGGCTTATATATCTATGCCACCGCTGATGGACAGCTGGGTGTTTTGAATTGGGTGCTTTCACAAATAATGTTACTATTAACATTCTGATAGCTGTTGCATGGTGCACAGATGTATGCATTTCTGTTAATTTAGGAGTAGCATTACTGGACCATCGGGTTTGTGTATATTTGGCTTCAGGAAATATTGCCGAATAGTTTTCCAGTGAAAATTGCTCATATTCAGTTTAGCAACAATGTGTGAGAGTCCCAGTTAACAACATTTATATTGTTAATTAAAAAAAATTTTTTTTTAATTAGTGGAAATACAGTAGTATTTTATTGTGGATTTGATCTTCAGTTCCCTGTTGACTAGTAAAGTTGAACGTCTTTTCATGTTTTTTGGCCACTTGGGCACCTTCTTTTGTGAAAGATTCATTTATGTCCTTTGCATATTTTTTTTCCATTGAATTGTCTTTTTCTTAATTGATCTTAAAGTGTTCTTTACATATTTTGGATCAAAGTGCATTGCTGGTGATATGGATTGCAAGTATCTTCTTCTACACTGTGGCTTACTTTTTCTTCACAGTGTCTTGATGAGCAGACATTTTATCTAACCTCATTTATGTATCTTTTCCTTTATTGTCAGTGGATTTTTTTTATGTTCTCTTTTAAAAAATATTTTCCTACTCCAAGGTCATTCACATTTTATCCTAGGCTACCTTCTAAGAGCCTTATTGCTTCACTTTTCACATTTAGCTCTACCATCTATGCACACTTTATTTGGTGTGTGATATGTAAGGTCAAGATTCATCTTTTTGTATGTGGTTATCCCACTGTCCTAGCACAACTTACTGAAAATATTGCCTTCCCCCAAACACTCTGTAGTATGTCCTTAATCATAACTCAAGTTTCCATGTTTGTGGAACTTTCACCCCAAACTGTCCAACTGACCTGTTTTTCTTTCCTTGCTATCATACACTGGCTTAATTTCTGTAGCTGTGTAAGTCTTGATATTTGCAGTATAAGCCCTCCAACTTTGCACGTTTTCTTCAAGATTGCCTTGATACCTTGATTTCAGACTTTCAGTCTCCCAGAACCATGAGAGATACATTTCTGTTGTTTTTAGTCACCAGTTTTTGGTACTACATATGGCAGCCCTAGGAAACTTTGCATTTTCATATCAATTTTGGAATCAGCTTGTCAGTCACAAAAAAATGCTAGAGTTTTCATTTAGATTGACCTAAGTCTATAAATCAATTCAAGAAGAATTGACATCTTTTTAATACTACTACCAGCCCACAAACACAATTCAGTAAATTCAATTGCGTATCAACTCTGTGCTGATGATTGTGCTGAGTTCAGATGTGGTTCTTGCCTTTGAAGGACTTACAAACGGGTAAACAAACACTTTTACACAAAATATAATGTAATGTGATAATCTAATAACAATAATAAGAGCTAACATTTATTAAGTGCTTAGTATATACCAAGCATGATTTTCAGGACTTCACATGTATTCATTCATTTCTGCTTCACATAGATACTTGGAGGTAAGTGCCCATCATTAGGCCCATCATACAGGTATTTTTAATCTTGACAGGGTCCAAGAAAAAAAAGCCCCCAGGTCTTGGTGGGGAAGTTAGAGGAAACATTACCCAAAAGGTGACAGTTTAGCTGCACTTTAAGGAAGTTTGCTGGGAATGGAGGAAGCAGAACATTCTGGGCATATGAGTAACATGTGCAAAAGACTTCTGTGGGGTGAAATGATATGGCTCTTCAGAAAACTGCCAGTGAGTGAGTCCAGGGCTGAGGTGTAGTGTGATGGACAATGGGAATGTGGTTGGTGAAGCTGGAGAGGCAGAGTCTACAGGCCCTGCAGTCTTTGGAGTTGAAGCTTTACCCTGAGACAGTGACTGCAGAGCAGGCACTGACTGTCTGTCTTCAGCTGGGTTCCCCAGAAGGGGACTTTATTCATTTCGTAGGACTATCATATGTAGTATCAAAAACCAGTCGCTTAAAACAACAGAAATGTATTCTCTCTCATTTCTGGAGTCCAGAAGGTTGGTGTGGGTAAAATTGTAAAATTTCCAAACTATGTCAGCTGGCTTTAGTACATTTGCATATCAACAGGCATTCCTCAGGGGTGGAGAAAGGTTCATCTCCATATCAGTGGGTAATTACCTAGGCAACCTGAGAGGTTAAGGGGAGGTCCTTGCTTGCTTCTGCCTGAGTAGGAAAGAGAGATGACCCTGGACTGCAGTTTGTATGCAATTAACGGGTTTTAGACATTATTTCTCCCTTTGACTGATTTTGGTTTTAGAGGTATTTTGCCCCGGGATTTCCTCTCCCCACTCTTACAGTTGAAATCAAGGTTCCTTCTGAAAGACTCTGAGGAGAAATGTCTCTGTGTCCCTTCTCCTCAGGACACAGGTCATAAATGATTTAGGTCCTGCTCTAACCCAGTATAATCTCATCTTAACTAATTGCATCTGCAAAGACCCTATGTCCAAATAAGGTTACAGTCCCAGGTGACCAGTTAAAATGAATCGAATTTTAAATTTTTAAAACTTAATCAGTATGTGTGGAATACCCATAATATAATGAATATTCTCAGCATGTGAAACCATGGGTAGTGTATTAAACTTTAACATATATTTTTGCAGGACACAATTTAATGCATAGCAAACCCTCAGTGAGGACTTGGGTGCAAGTAGCTTATTAAAGAAGTGCTCCCAAGGGAAGCCAGTAAGAAAGTGGGGAAGCAGGACATGGGAGGGAAGAAGCCCTGCCAGGCTGTGACCCCCAGGGAGTTTCAGTATGATCCTACAGAGCCATTCTGAGATGCCTGGTTCCCCTCTGAACTCCAAAGAAGCAGGACCTTTTGTATTAGGCAGAACAGGCTCCAGTGATCTGAGTACAGTCCTCCAGAAAAGAGTCCCAGGTGCTGGCCCCTGGAAGCAAAAGCACATGAGCACCATGGATACATTCAAAGGGTAAAAGGAATTTGAGGCAATCTGGATGGAGCACCTTTACTGTTTGTTCCTTTGTCCTCTGCTTCCCTTCCTCCAGAATTGTGTACAATGAGTGACTTCAAAGGCCACCTGCCCCACCCTAGATAGCCTCAGGCTGCCTTGGGGTGTCTGTCCCACAAACACCTCAGTTCTTTCTCCTGACATCATAGCCATCATGCTGAATGCTTGACCTTGCTAAGCAGCACACTTTTCCTTGGAAAACTTTAAGGAGGATGGGTATTAGGTCTTTGCTAAATGTTTGATAAAATTCAGTGGTGAAGCTGTCTGGTCCAGGTGTTTTGTTCTTAGGTAGTTTTTTGATTACCAGTTCAATTTTGTTGCTGGTAATCGGTCTGTTCAGATTTTCTGTTTCTTCCTTGGTCAGCCTTGGGAAGTTGTATTTTTCTAGAAAGTTATCCATTTCTTCTAGGTTATCCAGTTTGTTAGCATATAAATTTTGATCATATTCTCTAATAACTCTTTGTATTTCTGTGGGGTCTGTCATGATTTTTCCTTTCTCATTTCTGATGCTGTTTATGTGTGTAGACTCTCTTTTTTTTTTTGGTAAGTCTGGCTAGGGGTTTTTGTTTATTTTCTCGAAGAACCAGCTCTTGGTTTCATTGATTCTTTCTATTGTTTTATTCTTCTCTACTTTATTTATTTCTGCTCTAATCTTCATTATGTCCCTCTTCTACTGACTTTGGGCCTCATTTGTTCTTCTTTTTCTAGTTTTGTTAATTGTGAGTTTAGACTGCTTATATGGGATTGTTCTTCTTTCCTGACATAGGCCTGTATTGCAACATACTTTACTCTTAACATGGCCTTGGCTGCGTTCCACAGATTTTGCGATGTTGAATTATTGTTGTCATTTGTCTCCATATATTGCTTGATGTCTGTTTTAATTTGGTCATTGATCCATTGGTTATTTAGGGGCATGTTGTGAAGCCTCCATGTGTTTGTGGGATTTTTCATTTTCTTTGCATAATTTATTTCTAGTTTCATACAATTGTGGTCTGAGAAACTGCTTGGTACAATTTCAATCTTTTTTAATTTCCTGAGGCTCTTTTTGTGGCCTAGTATATGATCTATTCTTGAAAATGTTCCATGTGCACTTGAGAAGATCTATTCTTGAAAATGTTCCATGTGCACTTTTTTTTTTTCCTGGAGTGCCAGAAGCACATTGCCAAGGGCTGGGGCAGGAGCTGATTTATTTTGGCAGAGGTGCTGGGGGGTGGGCAGGAGCTGACACTCCCAGAGCAGCCTTAGGCCTCCACGGCTCAGCCGTTGATGATGTGAATGTGGCAGATAAGATCCTGGATGGTGTCCGAAGTTGTGCCCTGGCCCCTGATGTCTGGAGTGTGCATATTTTCATTGTCTATGGATGCCAAGATGGCCTTGCAGATAGAGGCAGCATAGGAGTGGAGCTTGAGGTGGTCGAGCATCATGCAACTTGCCAGCAGCATAGCCGTCGGGTTGGCAGTGTTCTTATTGGCGATACTCTTGCCTGTGTTCGTTGTAGCCATCTCAAACACAGCATACACATGGCCATAGTTGGCCCCAGCCACAAGGCCAGGGCCCCCAACCAGCCCCACACAGACATTGTTGACAATGTTGCCGTAGAGATTGGGCATCACCATGACATCAAACTGCTGGGGCTATGACACCAACTGCATGGTGGTGTTGTCCACAATCATATTCTCAAAGGTGATCTGGGTGTAGCAGGCTGGCACCTCCTTGCAGCACTGGAGGAAGAGCCCATCGCCCAGTTTCATGATGTTGGCCTTATGCACGGCTGTCACTTTCTTGCACCCACTTTTCTGGGCCAATTTGAAGGCATATTCAGCAGTGCGCAGCAACTCGGCCTCAGTGATGATCTTCAGGCTCTCCACCACTCCTGCCACATTCTCGTGCTCCAAGCTGCTATACGCACCCTCAGTATTTTCCCAGTGGAGAGTTCTGTAGATGTCTGTTAGGTCCATCTGTTCGAAGGTGTTGTTCAGTGCCTCTGTGTCCTTACTTATTTTCTGTCTGGTTGATCTGTCCTTCAGAGTGAGTGGAGTGTTGAAGTCTCCTAGAATGAATGCATTGCATTCTATTTCCCCTTTCAATTCAGTTAGTATTTGTTTCATGTATGTAGGTGCTCCTGTGTTGGGAGCATAGATATTTATAATGGTTATATCTTCTTGTTCAATTGACCCCTTTATCATTATGTAATGTCCTTCTTTGTCTCTTGTGACTCTTTGTTTTGAAGTCTATTTTCTCTGATAAAAGTACTGCAACACCTGCTTTTTTTCTATTAGTTGCATGAAATATCTTTTTCCATCTCTTCACTTTTAGTCTGTGTATGTCTTTGGGTTTAAAGTGAGTCTCTTGTAAGCAGCATATAGATGGGTCTTGTTTTTTAATCCATTCAGTGACTCTATGTCTTTTGATTGGTGCATTCAGTCCATTTACATTTAGGGTGATTATCAATAGGTATATACTTATTGCCATTGCAGACTTTAGATTCATAGTTACCAAAGGTTCAAGGTTAACTTCCTTACTATCTGAGAGTCTAACTTAACTCAGTTAATATACTATTACAAACACAATCTAAGGGTTCTTTTCTTTTTCTCCCCCTTTTTCTTCCTCCTCCATTCTTTATATATTAGGTATCATATTATGTACTCTTTGTCTATCCCTTGATTGACTTTGGGGATAGTTAATTTAATTTTGCATTTGCTTAGTAATTAGCTGTTCTACTTTCTTTACTGTGGTTTTATTACCTCTGGTGACAGCTATTAAACCTTAGGAACACTTCCATCTGTAGCAGTCCCTCCAAAATAGACTGTAGAGATGGTTTGTGGGAGGTAAATTCTCTCAGCTTTTGCTTATCTGGAAATTGTTTAATCCCTCCTTCAAATTTAAATGATAATCTTGCCAGATAAAGTAATCTCGGGTGTAGGCCCTTCTGCTTCATTGCATCAAATACATCATGCCACTCCCTTCTGGTCTGTAAGGTTTCTGCTGAGAAGTCTGATGTTAACCTGATGGGCTTTCCTTTCTATGTGATCTTATTTCTCTCTCTGGCTGCTTTTAACAGTCTGTCTTTATCCTTGATCTTTGCCATTTTAATTACTATATGTCTTGGTGTTATCTTCCTTGGGTCCCTTGTGTTGGGAGATTTGTGGATCTCCATGGCTTGAGAGACTATCTCCTTCCCCAGATTGGGGAAGTTCTCAGCAATTACCTCCTCAAAGACACTTTCTATCCCTTTCTCTCTCTCTTCTTGTTCTGTTACCCCTATAATGTGAATATTGTTCTATTTGGATTGGTCACACAGTTCTCTCAATATTCTTTCATTCTTAGAGATCCTTTTTTCACTCTGTGCCTCAGCTTCTTTGTATTCCTCTTCTCTAGTTTCTCTTTCATTTATAATCTCCTCCACCATATCCAATCTGCTTTTAATTCCCTCCATTGTGTCCTTCAATGATTGGATCTCTGACCGGAATCATTCCTGAGTTCTTGAATATCTTTCCATACCTCCATTAGCATGTTAATGATTTTTATTTTGAACTTCCTTTCAGGAAGAGTTATGAGGTCCATGTCATCTTGCTTGGGAGTTACATTAATTTTACTCTGGACCAGGTGCCTTTGGCATTTCATATTTGTATATAGTGCCATCTAGTGTCTGGAAGCTCTACTGTCCGGAGCTCCTCAGCCCCTGAAGCAATGTCAGGGGTCACCGGGGAGTGGGATTGGTGCCTGGGGGGAGGAAAGAACTGTTTCCTGCTTCCCAGCTGCTATGCCTGTCTCCACCGCCTGAACCAGTGAGCGGAGCACACAGTTATAAGCTTTTGTCCCAGAGCAGCCGGATATGGATCCCTGCTTTCCACAAGAGGCTGGGATCTCAGTCTCTCCAGGAATTCTGCCTGTCTTAGCTTTTCAACCCCGTAATCACAAGAGTATCATGAAAGCACCATGAAATGTAGGTTTGTGCTGGGTATTCAGCAGTCCCAGGCCTTCCATTCCCTCCCTGCTCAGTTTCTCTTCCTTCTGCTGGTGAGCTGGGGTGGGGGAAGGGCTTGGGTCACACCGGGCCACAGCTTTGGTATGTTACCCTGTTCTGTGAGGTCTGCTCTTTTCTCCAGATGTATACAGTCTGGTGCAGTCCTCTTTCCTTTTGCTCACTCAGGATTAGTTGTATTAATTATATTTTCATATTATATGTGGTTTTAGGAGGAAGCCTCTGTCTCACCTCTTATGCTGCCATCTTTAATCCTTTTTCAGCAGCACACTTTTCTTATTCTGCTTTATTGTGCTTTTTTCCTCATCCTCTCTTCCTTACTTTCCATCTGACCTTTTATAGATATCAGTAGCCTGTCAGAATGCTCCTTTGCTTTTGTGAGATGAACTGCCCACTCAGAGCATGGGATAGGCAATCTTTGCATCACATTTTTTCTAAGATGTCACTGAGTTGGAGCTGGTGGACTGCTGCTCATTAGCCAAGAAGGTGGTTTAGTTTTTGGAGTTTTGAGGTGCTTCATTTTCAGGACTGAACCTAGAAGACTAAATGGCCCTTCTTAACAGCAGGTTGCTTATCAGAATCACATAAATAGTATGTGCTCAATGAATTGATTTTTAAATTTTTAAAACTAATCAATACTTGTGGAATACCCATAATATAATGAATATTCTCAGCATGTGCAACCATGAGTAGAGTGTTAAAATGGGGAGGGAATCTGGCTGTAAACTTTCTCAGAGGCCTTACTACCTTGAGGAGGTCTGTTGACCTCTTTGTGTCCTCATTTCCTATCTGTGTAATTGGAAGTCTGGAATGGGGGATTCTTGGGATAGCCTGGGGCTTGAATAGTCTATAATTCAATCTTTGAAGACAAGAATCTTTGCAGTTTAATGCAGGCAGTCAACTAATTTAAACCTCAATTCATATCAATTTTAAGAAACTTGGATTGAATGTCTATTAGATGTCAGACTTTGTGATAGGTGCTAAGGATACAAAGAGAATTAAAACCCAGTCCTTCTGAAAACATTAACTCACAGCCCAGTAGAGAGAGTAGGTAAAAAGAGAATGACAGTGCAGTGAAAAAGTTGCAATAAGGGATTTCCATGTCAGGAGACTGGGGATACAAAGAGAGCGGGGACCATCATTGCTCAAGAGCCCTTGAGCTAGACTGCAATAAAAACATAGTTCTCTGGGTAGGTGTGGGAAGGAAGAGTATAATATAGATGAATAACTCCAGCTACTGTAACAAACAATCCCCCACAGTGTAACTTTATTTCCAGTTTATGCAAAATCCAATATGGATGTTTCTGGTCAGTGAATGTTTCCCATGTGGTTATTCAGAAACCCAGGTTCCTCCCATCTTGCAGCTCCACCATCCTTCTCCCGGAGCAGTAGGGACCTATGCTGGATGCCCTGCATTCAGCAGGCAGAAGTGGGAGAGGAAGACTGGGGGTTCACATGGGAAATGTGTGTGGGCCAGGCTGGAAGTGGCAGGCATCGTGTCTGTCCATGCTTTCCCCTGGCAGAATGGGGGGCTGTGGATAAAGTGAAGGTGCCTGTGGCCAGGATTCTCACCTGACCCTGGTTGGCTAGCTCACTACACATGTGTGGGCAATACGTCATTATTGACTTTATGTAAAGAGCTCCTCCAAGTGCTCTGCGTGACACGGTGGCATGGTGGCACAGGTACAGTAGAGCAGGAGCTGGAGTGGTGGCAGCACCGAGGACAGAGACTGAGATGGCTGCAGGGCAGAGAGGCCCAGAGGCAGAGACCGGCTTGCTGCATGCAGACTTGCTCTGAGTGGATGGGATTCTAGTGACTGACCTGCCACCGTGGGAATAAATTTGGGTATAACCCTTTCACCCCAAGAATGTCCTACTGTCATTTCTTTGGTCACACTGAATTCATAGTGAACTTATCAGGGGCTGAAACCCATTGGCAAGACAGGAGTGCAAGCCCACCTAAATGCAAGGGAGGCTGGGGATGTGGTCTACCTGAGTGGTCACAAGGAAAAGGAAATGTTTTGGAAAACACAGCAGTCTCTCTAAAGGCATCCTGCAGAGTTTGGGCTGTGAGCAGCTAGATTTCTCTTGGACCAATCTAATGGAAGTGTAACAGTAGATAACTGTTGAGATTGGAGCTGCTGACCAGGGACTTGCATTATCATATTGTGGATGCTGGGAGACAGCTCACCATGGTGTGGTTCGTTCCAGGATGCCCATGTGAGAGCACAGTTCAGGCAGTTACCATGTTCTGAAATGTAAGAGGGAGCTGGGTGGAGAGGGTGAAAGCCTAGAACTCAAAGGACCAGCCTTTTCCACTGCCCTTCCCACCCACAGGCTGGGAAGCTGATGGAGAACTCATGAGCATCTGTCTGACAAATGGAAGATAGCTGAGTCCTATGCTTATAATCTGCCTTCTTCTCTCCACAGTGACGCTTTCAGCAGCCCCTCCCTCTTACTTCAGAGGATTCACGTTAATTGCCCTGAAAGAGAACAGAGAGGGTGATAAGGAAGACGACCATGCTGGCACCTTTCAGGTAAGACCCCTGGGCTTAGGTAGAAGCCAAGTGAAAGGTGGACGTGCTGAGGAGCCTGAGAGGTGCAAGTGTCTGAGGCAGCTCTCTGTGCAGGTCCCTTGGCCATGGGTCCGGTGGGCCCATCTACTTGAAAGCCCCATAATGGAGGCAGCAAGTGCCTCAACCCTTCGGGGCTGGCCTCTGGGCAGGGCTCTTCTCCGGGCCACCAGAGCCTTGGGCAGCAGACAGTCCAGCTCGGTGAGAGCGCAGAGAATCCCGGTGAGGCCCCGCTGTCTTTCCTGTGCAGCCATTTCATGACTGACTGGCAGCTCTCAAGTGTAAACGGAACGTGAGCTTAGGATGGCCAGGCTGGAGGGAGTTCAAAGCACAGGAGAAGGGCTGTTAAGGGAATGAAGAGATTGATTTATAAGGGGAGATTAAAAGAATTAAACATGCTTTGCTTGGCTAAATGAACAGGGCTGAGTTTAAGAGGTGGTAACGGTCTTTAAATGTCGGTTCTCGCAGAGCAAACTCCTCCAGGGGAGGCTTCTTTGACTTTGTACAAAAGGGCACAGCAAGACGAAAGTGGGTCAAGAGAAAAAAGGGAATCTCAAAGGCGAGGGCCCTGACAGTGAGTCATATTTCACGTGGAATATTCTTCCAAGGGAAGTGGCAGGAACACCATCCCCTTTCCGAGGTTTAGAAAGAGGCCGGCAAGTTGTCAGAACACGTCCCAGAAGGGCTGGGGTGATCCTCGGAGGGAGTCTGGCCAAATTTTCTCTTTTCTCTAACCATTTCTCATCTCGAATTTCCATTGTTCTGGAATCCATTTTTGTCTGGTATTTGCTAACTCAGAAGGAAAAAAAAAATTCAAGAATAGTTAAACCCATAACTCATTACTCTGGTACAATTTTGGGTTCCACAGAGGATCCTGCCCCAAAATCTTTCCCATCCAAAGACATCTTTAAATCCCCTGTGGCCAGGTTGTAATTTTTAAATCCTGTGGTTTTAAAAACATTGTTTTTATGATTTGTATCCATTGTTTATGATTCTGGGCTTCTGGCTTAGTGTCAATTCCGTACTCAGTGTACTGTCCTACGTACCTAAATGGCAGGAATCTTCTTGGCATGTATCAGGAGTTACCCAACAATAATACCAGTGATGGCCAGTATTTATTGGGTACTTATTATATGCCAGATACTAGGTTAAGTGCTTAACCTTATCCTGGTTTATCTTATCTTAATTAGCTTACCTTATCTTGGTTTAATTCTCAAAACAGCCAAGTAGATAGGAACTATTATCCCTGTTTTATAGATCAGGAAATTGAAACGAGGGAGATTAAGTCACTTGCCAGGAGGCAGTAAGGCCAGGCTCCTCTATCAGGTGTCCTGGAGAGTAAATCACTTTCTTGTGGTATTGAATGTGTCAGATATGCTCCTGGCGCTGTTTGGAGAGTGTGTTGGTAAGGTTGTCCTTATAAGGAAGGGAAGATACATGCATTCATTCATCCCAGAGAGCATTAAAATATACTCCTTATCCTGTGCTAATTTACCTGGAGGTATGGATAGTTATCAGATTCAGGCAGCTGAGGAATCTGGGTACTTGAGTGTCAGGAGGGGTAAAGTTCTAAGGAGGGAAAGATGTTGGGTGTACAGGGCAAGATGATCTTAATTTTCACCCAAACAAAAGTTACCTGCTTTAAAATGATGCTTAGAGATATATAACCAAGAGTTGAAAGCAGAGTTAAACAGGTATTGGTACACCCATGTTCATAGCATCATTATTCCTAGTAGCCAAAAGGTGGAAACAACCTGAGTGTCCATTGATGGATGAATGAATAAACAACACTGTAATATACACACTGCAGAATATTATTCATCCTTAAAAAGGAAGGAAATTCTGACACATGCTCTAACATGGATAAATCTTGGAGACATTATGCTAGTGAAGTAAGCCAGTCACTGAAGGACAAGTATGTGATCCAGTTCTACAACTTTCTTAGAGTGCTCAAATTCATAGGAACAGAAAGCAGAATGGTGGCTGTTTCCCACATCAAAGAATGTGGGAAAGGGGGAAATAGGGAATTATTGATGAACAGGTGTGGAGTTTCAGTTTGGGAAGATGAAAAACGTTCTGGAGATGGATGGTGGTGATGGTTCCACAACAGTACAGATGTACTTAATGCCACTGAACTGTACACTTAAAAATGGCTCAAATGGTAAATTTTGATATATATAGTCTTCCACAATGAAAAAAAAAATAATGCCTGAGTTAGGCCCAATGGGGACATGATGTAGAGTTAGGCCTGATGGGGACATGGCTTCTTTCTTTAATGGCATTCTGTTTTTAATGCAATTAATGACAGCACTCTACAGCTCTTGTTTCTGCTCAGCTAAATCTTGGTCTTTGCATCTGATTGGTAAGCACACAGTGCTGCTCACAGGGGGCAGTGAGTAAATGAGTGAGTAAATGAACAACTTATTCTTCTAGTGTCCATAACTCAGTCCTATCTGGAATGGTTTGGAACTGTCTTTCTGTATCGAGCCTTCTCTTGGAGCTTCTCACATCCTCTGTGGCTGGTCTCTGGACCAGCAGCATGAGCACCAGCTGGGAACTGGTTAGAAATGCACCACCTCAAGCTCCTCCCAGACTGAGTCAGAAGCTCTATGGGTGGGGCCCCACCACCTGTGTTTGAAACCCTCAGGGTGAATCCAGGGCTCACTTGAGGTTGAGAACCAGTGCTGAAATGAGGCAGGGATCCGGCTCATCCACCTGAGCAACTCCACTATCACATCAACACCTCTCTCTGCCTGTATATATGTCTTACTGCTTCTACTAGCCCCAGGGCTTCAAACCGGGAACCAAACATGGAAAAGGCCTAGGCTACAGTAACAATGCTTGTGTGCCAGATACTGTTGTAAGTGGTTTACATTTATTAGCTGATTTAATCCTCGGGGCAACGCTATAAAGTGAGCATTAATGTTCTGTTTTTCACAGATGAGGGGCTTGTAGCACAAAACAATTAAATACCTTTTTTTGGAACACTCAGCTCTAAGGAATAAACCTGGAATTCAAACCCAGGAAGCCTGGCTCCAAGCCCCTGCCCCAACCCACGGTGCCTACTGCCTCTCAGTGTGTACATGGTAAGTGGAAAAAATGAGGGTCCACCTTGACTCTCTTATGGCAGTGGTCTTTCTGCCAAGGGCTTTGTAGGATTATCCTACTTAATTTTTGTAGCAACCCTTAAGTCCATATTGTTATCCCCATTTCCAGAGGATGAAATTGAGTCTCCGGGGAGTTAAGTGAATCGATCAGTGAAAGGAAAGGAGCGACACATAGCAGCAATTCACTGGAGAGTTCCGCTTTATTAGGGAAAGGTGCTGGGTTATATAGGAAGGGGCATGAATTGATTGAGGTGTCACTTCTACAGGGCTGGTGGCTGTTGGCTAGGTGCTGGGATTGGGAGGGGGGGCGAGAGGTGATTGGGCTTCAGGTGGTGCCAGCGGGAACTGAGGACCCCAAAGAGAAGTCGGAAGTTTGCCATCTTACTGGTGGGGACCCTTCATTCCCCCCTTTCTCCTCTATGGGTTTGTGGACGTTGCTTTCTCTCTGACTGCTTCTTGCTGAACAGGGGCGTAGAAGGGAGTGAGGGTTTGAGGATTGGGAGGAAAGGGTTGATAGGATTCCCCACAGTAAGGATGAGTAGATGTGGACTTCTTCAGGTTGGAAATTAATGAAGGTTCTTTGTAACTATAGGTCGAGGACCTGTTGATTCTAATGGTGCTAAGAGGATATGGGTGTCAGGAACCAGGTGTCTGCGGCCATTGTTTCCAGGAACAGTTTCCAGCGGAGAGAGGGGTCCATCTCAGCATGTGGTAAGGAGGTCACATGAGGGTGAGGGATCTTCTGTGGCCAAAAGCTGGTAGTTCCTGAGTAAAAACTGGTTGAAAGCTTGATTAGAGATTTTTCCGACTTGGGATTTGATGAACTTTATTATACAGGGTAAGAAGAGACAGGCGAGAAGAATGATTATTATGGGGCCTGCGATGGGCCAGAGCCAGGTGAGGAGGGGGTTTGTTAGTATTGACGAGAATGGGTTGGAATTGGAAGCAGAGTGGAGACTGGAAGCAAGGTCAGTGAGTTTGGTAATGTCAGTTTCTACAATGCTGGATTTGTTGATGTAATAGCAGCACTCTTCCCAGAGGAAGACGCAGGTGCCGCCCTTCTCAGCTGTAAGCAGATCTAGGGCCCGCCGGTTTTGAAGGGTGACTTTAGCTAGCGAAGTGACCTGTCTTTGGAGAGAGGCTAGGGAATAGGCAGTGGATGTCAGGGCTCTCTCAAGTTTGGCGTTGAGATCTCTAACTGCCCATAGAGAGTGACCAAAGGCTTCTCCCGAAAACCCTGCCCCAATGGCTGAGGTGGTTAAGGAGATACCGACCATGATGGGAAGGAAAGCAGCCCTTTTTGTGCACAACGGCAAGGGAGGTTGGAGCTCAAGAAATTCTGCCATGCTCTAAAGTGTAAACTGTGGGATTAGGGTGACGAGAATGCAGGGTGTATCGGAGTTGAGAGGCACTGAGTTGAAAAGACTGCCATTACACTAAAAGAAGTGTCCCGGTTGCGTAAAAGTCTTAGAGCCGGAGGTAGGGGTGTAGATAGAGAGGCAGTGAAGTGCACTGGAGGGGGGTGGAGTTGGGCTTACACAGTGGTGGATGGTGAGATTATCTGTGTATTCTGGTTCCCATAGGGGTATGTCTGCCAGGGGGCAGAGGGGTTGTCTTTCTGCATGGAAGGAGTAGTTGGAAATATTAAGGGGCATGGCGGCCAGCAGTGGGCGCTGTAGTGATGCGCACAAGAAACAATTGGCTGTGTTAAGGATGTGGTTGAGAAAGATGGTGGTATCCTGAATGAGCTGTAATGAAGAGTAGGAGAAATGGGAAGAGGGGCGGGGATAAGAAGATGAAGAGGCGCCGTCAAGAGTTTGGATAATGACTTTTCCGGAATGTCTGATATCTGATGCAACTTGAGAGATCTGGGAATGAGAGGGAACATACTTTTGAGAGATATGAAGGGTACCGTGGGGGTCGAGGACCCCCCCCCCCATAGTAAACTGAGGCTGTGACTCCGGCGGCTCATCGAGAGTCCCAGGGATCTGGGATTGATAAGGAGAATGAGCCGTTGGGATATTTCATGAAACGGTTGGAGGAGTAATACTGTGGGTACTGGGAGTTACTCATGTAGTGAATGGCACAAGACCAGTAGGGACATCTCCTGTAGGTGTCTGGCTATCGCCTGCAATAGGCTTGTTTTTGGTCATAGAGGAAGCAGAGGTAGGGAGAATAAGGGTAGCTGCTAGTGAACACTTCGGTGGAGGGAGGAAAGTGGAGGTATAAAGGCTCAGAGCAGCTTTTCAGAGGGCAGTCTGGTGTGGCAATGAGGGCAGTAACTTTTGTTTGATGCTGTGTGTAAGTCTCTCTGACTTTGAATCGCCATACAAAGGAGGCTGGGGTGGTGGGGAAGACAATAGGAATGAGGAAAAAAAGCAAGAGAGCAGTAAAGGAGGAAAAACTCATGATTCGGGTATGGATGGCAAAGGGGGTGAACGGGATTTTGGAGGAAAGAGGACAGTAAGGTCAGGAGTCTGGAGGGAGGGAGAGTCTGTAAACTTTTGTAGGTTAAGAGATCTTTTAGGTGATGTGGGGACAGAATGGTAAGGGGCGCCCTGAATGTCAGTTTACGAGCTTCTTTCTGCAAGAGCTGTCTAGCGGCTAATGCTCGTAGGCAGGGGGCTCATCCCCGAACTGTGGGGTCTAATTGCTTGGAGAGATAAGCTACTGGGGCAAAGGATGGGCCATAATATTGGCCTAGGACTCTTAGAGCTTGACTGGACCTCTCATGAATGTATAATGAGAAGGGCTTCGACAAATCAGGAAGATGGAGAGCTTTGGCTTCCACAAGGGCTTGACAGAGCTTAATGAAGGAGTGTCGGGGTGAGGAGGATAATGGTTTTTTAGGGGGGCTCTTGCTGAGGTCGTATAGGGGTCTTGCCAACAGGGAGCAGGGAGAAGTTAGGGATTTACGCTCTAAAATATCTAGCCAGGCTTAGAAAGGAAAGGATTACTGTCTTGGTTTTGGGAATGGGCAGGTCAGAGAGGAGCTATTTTCTGTCTAAGGTAATGGACTTTCTTTGTTGAGATAGAAGGAATCTGAGGTAAGTGACAGGAGGGGAAGAGATTTGAGCTTTGAAGGGGGATACTCGGTAACTTCTGGACGCTAGAAGGTTAAGTAGGGAGGCAGTGTCAAGTTGAGACTGTTCTCACGAGAGACTGAAGAGTAGAAGATTGTCCATGTATTATAATAAGGTGGACTTGGGGTGATCATGATGAAACTGTTTGAGGTCCTGAGCTAGGACCTGTCTAAAAATATGGGGACTATCTCGGAAGCTTTGTGGCAAAACTGTCCAAATGAGTTGTTCAGAATGTCTTGTGTATGGGTCTGTCCAGGTGAAGATGAAAAAATCTTGGGAGCAGGGGCTTAGAGGGATAGAAAAATGGGTCCTTGAGATCTAGGACTGAGAAGTGGGAAGCCGAGGCAGGGATCTGCAATAAAAGGCTGTATGGATTTGGAACTAAGGGATGGATAGGGACAACGGCTATGTTGATGAGGCGAAGGTCTTGGACAAGGCGGAAAGACCTGTTGGTTTTTTTAACAGCAAATATGGGGGTAGTAAATGGGGAGTGAGTGGGTCTGAGGTAATTTTTGTTTAAGAGATCTTGAATGATGGATTGGAGGCCTATGAGGGCTGAAGTGGTTAGGGGGTATTGGGCCTGACAGATATACTGAGAGGGGTCACGTAATTAGATAGAGGCAGGGGAACATAGGGCCACGGAGGGGCTTGTAATGTCCTAAACTTGGGGATTTACAGGGTGTATGAGGGCAGAACCGGAGCTTTCATTTGGTAGAGGGGGGTCGTTGGCTATGAGGGCCATCAGAAAGGGAGTACTGGGGGCTGTGGGAGTGGATATAGTTATGGAAACGTGGAGGAGGGAAAGGATGTCCCATCTTAGTAAAGGGATGGGACACTGGGGCATAACCAGGAAGGAGTGGGAGAAAGGTATGGGATTGTCTTGGATTGTGCATAAAGTAGGGGGGGGGGGGCGGGAGTTTAATGGGAAAATCTGTTTACCTCTTACCCTGACTATAGGAGTAATGGCAGGCATGGTAGGGCCCCGGTATTCTCGCAAGACTGAGAAGGTGGCTCCTGTGTCTAGGAGGAAGGAGATGGGGCGACCGTCTACTGTTGAAGTAACCCTGGGCTCCTGTTTGGTGATGGAAATGGTCAGGCAAGAAGCTCCTGGGCCCCGTCAATCTTCTTCTGCCAGCCCCACTACGGCAGGCTTAGGATGGGGGTTGTTCGTCCAGCCTCCCCTTCGGGTGGTTGGGCAATCAGACCCCCTGTGGCCCTTTTTGTGGCATCTGGGGCATAGGGTGGTAGGAGATCTGGGGGAGGGGCACGCCTTTGACCAATGTCCCTCTTTTCCGCACTTGAAACAAGCTCCTGGGAGGGGCTTGTTTGTAGAGGGGCGCCCAGGTTGTGGTTTTATCAGCTGGGCCAACATTTGGAAATTGGCCTGATCAGCCTTTTGTTTATGGCGTTCTTTCTCCTCCTCCCGCTTATGGAAGACTTTAAAGGCCACTGTTAGGATCTCAGTCTGTGGGGTAGCGGGGCCCTGTTCTAACTTTTTGAGTTTAGCTTTAATGTCAGGGTAGCCTTGAGCTAGGAAGTATGTCATAAGGACATGTCTTCCTTCAGGTGTTTCTGGGTCCAGGCTGGTATACTGTAACAGGGCTTGAGTGAGTCTGTCTAAGAACTCGGAGGGGATTTCGTCTCTCTTTTGAATTATGTCTTGGAGCTTTTGAAAATTGACTACTTTACAAGCTGCCTTTTTCAGACCTGCTATTAAGCAGGAGGCAAAAATATCTCGAGAGCGGAGACTCATGGCGGTGTTATAATCTCAGTGTGGGTCTTGTTCGGGGACAGCAGTGGGGCCAGAGGGATAGGTGGGGTCAGTCCTGTGGGTTTCGGTAGCCTGCGTTTGGGCGAAGTCTCAAACTCGTCTACGCTCTTCAGGGAGGAGAGTATTGGCCAGGAGCATGAAAATGTCATGCTGTGTGAGGCTGTAAGACTGGAGGGTCTATTGAAACTCCCTGATGTATGTCATGGGATCAGTGGAAAAGGAACTTAGTCGTTTCTCTAGTTGGGCTAAATCTTTTAAGGAGAAAGGGACGTGAACGCGCACGATGCCTTCAGATCCTGCTACCTCCCGGAGGGGGGTGATAATTTTGGGAGGCTCTCGGGACTGAGTCTGAGGGGGACTGAAGGGTTCTGGCTCAGTCTGTGGGGGAGTGACGCGGTCTAGCCGTGCCTAGGCGAGCAGGTCCTGAAGTGCAGAAGGGGGGCAAAGAAAATAAAGAAAGATAGAATCGGACCCACATGTCGCCAGCTAGCAGCTCAGCTGCTTACTTCTGCCGCTCTAGTTGGGCTTGAACTCATGACTCTGAATTAAGAGTCCCATGCTCTACTAACTGAGCTGCAGCAGGGCTCTAGTTAATTGCTTATGGAATGTGTAAACAGAATGTTCTTTGTTCTCTATTCCTGCCACATCCGCAAGTGGGGGAAGGGCATATTTAGAAGCAGGGGCGGTGTTTCTACACATCTTCAAGGTCTCCCTATTTTCAGAGTGAGGAGTCTTGGCAAGATATGTTTTTGTAGACAGATAACTTCTAAGGACTGCACCGGTTGTTCTCTAGCTTGTGCTTTCCCATGCTGCATTCAGACATGGGGGAAGGTGCTTTCCCATTCTCCCTACAAACATGTGAGAAGACAAAGGCGGTCCCTAACAGGGGAGAAACAGGTGATGAGGGCAAAGACGGAGGAGGCCCCTGGGACCTAGTTAAAGGGGGGCTGAAAGGCTCAGGCTTATCTGCAGGGAATGAAGGTGGAGGAGGTGAGATGGGGGAGGAGATGGTTGGGGAGGAAGAGAGAAGGGCTGTTGTAGGAGAAGAAGGGGAAGGGAGTGAAAGGGAGGCTTCTGCGGGGCGGCGGCTTGCAGGCTAGGAGAACTTGGGAGGGGGCGGGGAGAGGAGGAGGCGGAAAGCTTCGATATAGGGAATCTCCTTCCATTTTTTCAGGCGCTGGCAGTAATTAAAAAGATCGTGAGTGATGTTAGGATTAAGAGTTCCCCCTGCGGGCCATTTGTTGTTATTGTCTAGGGGGTATGTCGGCCAATCTTGGGAGCAATATTTATGGAGAAGTTTTGGTTTTATATCAGACGTCAGGGAGGGGGTAGCCAGATGCTTAAGCAGGCATTCAAGAGGTGAACTTTCAGGGAGGGATGAGGAGGCTCCCATGGCTAAAGGACAGAGAAGGAGACAAACAGGGGAAGATGAACGGAGATCCTCGGACCGGAGGCAGACCGCAAGGAGACAAAGGGCGTCCCTGATGATCCTTGGTGGTCTGCGGAAACTCGTATACGAGTCGGAATTTCTTGGGAAGTGTGGGTCGTCACCCAGACTTCCCTAAGAAGGCAGAGTGCTGGAGTCACGAGGTACCTAGCACTAGGCGTTTTCAGCAGACAGAACAGATTTCAGAGGACGGAACAGAAGGAGGAGGCGGCGGGGAAAGGGAGTGATCTCTTCCGCAAAAGGAGTCACCTTGTTTACGGCTGTTGGAGGAGGGGCCTGAGATTCTGCCGCAGTCGTGAAGGCCTGAGGCAGGGATTTATGGCTGTCGGACGAGGTGCCTGAGGGTCCACCGCAGCCGTGAAGGCCTGAGGCGGGGAGAGATCCCTCCTCATCTCCGAGCGTCAGGGCCTTGCTGGACGATCACAGTCAATGGCACTGCGATAGCTCAGGGAAGAGTGGCCCACCCCGGGGAAATTTTGCTTAAAAAGTTTCAGCACTGATTGAAGGGACGGTGAATGCGTTTATGACTGTCGGAGGAGGGGCCTGAGCGTCCACCGCAGCCGTAGAGGCTTGAGGTGGGGATTTATGGCTGTCGGAGGAGAGGCCTGAGGGTCCGCCGCAGCCGTGAAGGCCTGAGGCGGGGAGAGTTCCCTCCTCATCTCCGAGCGTCAGGGCCTTGCCGGACGATCACGGTCAATGGCACTGCGATAGCTCGGGGAAGAGTGGCCCAGTCCGGGTGGAAAACTTACCTAAAGGCCAGAGAGGAGTGGTGAGTGTGATAAGCCAGCGCCGGAAAAAGAGGATGAGGGCAAGCTGCTGGTGTCGGGGGGAAGACGGGGCCCAGTTGGGGTGTCCCGTCTCCCGGGTTTCGGCACCAATGAAAGGAAAGGAGCGACACATAGCAGCAATTCACCGGAGAGTTCCGCTTTATTAGGGAAAGGTGCTGGGTTATATAGGAAGGGGCATGAATTGATTGAGGTGTCACTTCTACGGGGCTGGTGGCTGTTGGCTAGGTGCTGGGATTGGGAGGGGGGCGAGAGGTGATTGGGCTTCAGGTGGCGCCGGCGGGAACTGAGGACCCCGAAGAGAAGCCGGAAGTTTGCCATCTTACTGGTGGGGACCCTTCAATCAGAATAACCCAGCATCTACGAGAGGCAAATGCTGTGCCAGTGATTTCCTCACACCTCATCTCCCGGGCCCTGCCCTGCCCTTGCGCATTACCCTGCCCTTGACGTTAAGGGCATGCTCCACTTGGGTTCCCATCATCTCGGGGGCTAGAGGGGGAGGGATCAGAGCTCATGCCTCTGTCTTCCCTCTCCTGCTTCATTCAGACTGTGGGTTCTGTGCATGTCCCACCCCCTGCCCCCAATCTAACATTAAAGTCTTCTCTCCACCAAAGCTGTCATCTTTGGAGTAACTCATTTATTCATCAGCTTTCACTGAGTGTCTCCTGTGTGCCAGGCCCTTGGGGACATGACAGGAGAAACCTAGTCCTGCCCTCTTGGGACTCCCAGTGTCCTAGTAATTGTACCTTAAAATTACCTTTGCTGCCAATGGGCATGTCAGAGTCAGCACGTCATCACTGGACCATGAGCAGGCGATCAGGAACTACAGATACCCTGGTAATCTTAAAAATATATGCTGTTTGACAAATATTTTGGTATGCTGCTTTGTTAACACCCTCACTCCACATATGGCAAATTTGAGGGCTTAACAGCATAAAATTTTAATGCTCTTTAAATATGGTTAAAGATTAAACATTTTGTTTAAAAATGACTAAGAGTGGGTGATTTTTTGATTCTCCATGAGCCTTTACATGGAGAACACAGACTTACCAGGTATAAACAAACAAACTTGAAGGCCTCTTTAGACCCAGTGGGGAGGGAGTGGGGCTGCTCAGTACATAAAGAGGGAGGGTTCCAGCTTTCACTCTCGGCAGGGCCCAGGGGCGATGGGGCAGGGCTGCCTGCTCTGCTGCCAGCTGCCACCCAGCATGGCAGCCTTGGCACAGACTGGGGTGTGTCTCTGGCAGCCAGGGGGAGACATGGGAATCTCTCTTTGATGAGCTACCTGGGTGTGCTTATAGTTGATTGGAAGTGACAAGGAACTCAGGGCTGGACTGCCTGCACAAAAGTGACCCGCCAACCTTCGAAATTGCATTGCTCCCTGGAATGTTCATGGCCAGCCAGCTGCCCCTCACATTTTCCTGCCTCCTTGGGGTCTCTGCTCAGATGGCGCTTTCTCAGGGAGGCCATCCTGAGCTCCCTATTTGAAACTTCATCTCCCCTTCAATCCCTGAGCTAGACTCCCCCTCCCGTCTTATGACTTAGTTTTTGCTGTTGCATGTATTGTCACCTGATATCCTACTTTACTTATTGACTTGAATATTATCTGCCCCCTTCCACTAAATTATAAGGTCCATAAGGCAGAGATGTTTATGTCTTGTTTGCTGCTGTATCCCCAGCTCCTCAAACTGCACCCCAAACAGAATAGACACTCAAATATTTATCAACGAAATTTTAAGCTGCTAATTTATAATACTGTTGCTTTATCTTTAATTTAAGGCCTATATGCATCAACTAGTTTAGTTAATAGTCTGCCAGTCAAAGGAAGAAAGCCTCCTTATAAATGGATGTTTGCCTGAGAAGATCCCTTATCAATAGCATACAAACAAGTATTGTTTAATAGCTAATTATTCCATTGTCTTAATCGTGTCTTTCTAAACTATTACCCTTCTCTCTTCATTAACAAGAAATATGTATTAGCATCGAATGGGTTCTGAGCCACATAAGAAGCTGAGAGTTTCTGATGTACTTTTCTAAAAATAAAATACTACTATAGTATGCCTGTTCTTAGGAATTTTCTCAGTCTACAGGAAAACTTTCTCTTATTATATTCACCTAAGCTTAATCATGCTCCTTATCTTAGGATTTAGAAATCTGCCATTCACTGTTACAAACGATGGAGTTAAAACAGTTTCTTGCATAAAACTTTTTTCTTTATTTGGTGGTATTTTGCTAGACAAGGTTCCTGGAAGTGTAATTGCAAATTCAAAGGATGAGGACATTTTTGTTCTTGATGTGTATTGCAAAGATAATTCCCCTGCCCTCTACCTGCCTCCCTGGAAAAAAAAAATTCCACTCAGCACTCCTTTCAACTCAAATATGGACATTTGGGAAACATATTTCCGTATCAGGACTGTTCATCACAGGATTTGGGCAGGTCAAGTGGACAGACCAAGTCTAACAAGATGAAAGCTAATGGAGGACAGAACATAACCTACTTAGATTCAAATAACCAGTTCCACATGTACAGGAAGAGAGATTTGGATTTATGGCAGCACAATAAATAAACAACAAAAATTTTAAGTTGTCTATAAGTCCAGTGTGAGTTATCCATGAGATAGGACCACAAAAATTTAATAAAATCTTAGGATGTGTCCTAGGAACATGAGCACAGGAGTTAGATTGTCTTATGGGATTCTCAGTTCATCCTGAGAGAGTCCACAATATTCTCTTTCTTGCTCCAATAAGTATACCTTTCTAGTGAACAAATATTACAATATAAAATATAGTTTTCTTCATTTGTTTATTTAAATACTTCCATGGCATTCATAGAACTCCATAATTTTCCTTCAGAGTGGTTATTACAATTTATTATGTATTTGTAGGATTGTTTAATATTGCTCTGCCTTACCAAATTATATGGCAAAACCATATCTGATCACTAGTATATTTCTAACTAGTGAACCGTGGATTTCAATAAATATCACTGAAATGAATTAACGAAAGCAGATGTTACCAGCTATGTGAAAAGCAGCATACTAGGCTCTCAGCATATTGAGGTGAATGATTACGGTCTGGTCCCTGGTATTAGGAAGTCAAGATCTGCAGAACTTTATGCTCTGTACACTGGTGAATCACCAGTAGATGACAGGAGAGCCTAGGTGCTTACTTCCTTCAGATATTGGGGTGGTCTCATCTGCTTACTCTAGGGAAATACTGTCATTTCCTACATGTGACACAGAGGAAAGAGACTGGTATAAAACTATACTGCAGCATGCTAGGTACTATATTTGCTTCACGTGTGCAAATAAAACTCATTTGCAGGAAGTGAGGAGTGGGTCTTGATTTGGAAGGAGAGAAAGTACATTTATAGAGACGATTATCTTTGGCTAGTCTTTTGGGGTGGTCGGCGCTTGCAAATGGACAGGTTTGAAGATGAAGGGTGTGTGTGATGACCACTCTATTATTTCTCTGACCTCTATTTTAAAACTTCCTCTATTTTAATGTTTCAGTCTGTCATCTTTGACAAGTGCATAGAGCCCAGTGAGGATACAGTAAAATTTCCCTACAAGAATGAATGAATGAACCAGGGGGTGCATGACATGGTAGGCCAGCCCCTTCCCTCCAGGAACTCACCCTGGATAAAATGCCTGTGTGGAGCTGTGATCTTAAAGAAGACATCCAAAGAACACGTTTTAAGAGCAATGTCAATACCTGTTGTTTGACACTTAGTTCTCTATTTAAAAGCTACTATCTAAAATCATTTGTGAGAGGAACAAGAGGCAGTGTGCCTTGTGAGTGCTTGAGATGGACATTGGGTCTGTAGGCTTCCGTGGCACTGGTCTGCAGTGCCTGCTACTAGGAAGGATGAGAGTAGCTTCCTTTCAAGCAGGTACACCCTGAGTCCGGGAACCAGACTTGAGCATCTCTCCTTTCAAACAGACCATGCCCTTGTTTTGTTTGGGGAAATACAGAAAAAGATAGATAAAAGGACACAAAGAAATAAAAATACATAATCTTATAACCTAGTGGTAATCACTATTAATATTTCAATACATTTCTTTCCAGATTTTAAGTATACATAATTTTTCATATATATATATATATAAAACTTTCAACTAAATATTGGAACCATACTATAGAGAGGGTTTTATATCCTGTTTTATTTTTTGTGAACATTATATTAGCATATTTCAATGCAATTATTATTCCACAACTTGAATTATAATGGCTTTGTAATATTCTACCATATTATTGAATTATGTTTATTCATCCATTCCTCTGTTGTTGGACAACGTATGTGATTCCAGTTTTCCTTTTTCTCTGTACTGTTATGAAAAAAATACCTCAGTGAACATCTTCATACATAAATCTTTGTCAGCAACCGTGAGTATTTCCTTATTAATTGCAAAAACAGTGTCAAACTAAAGTCTGTGCCCCTCCCTCTTCCTCTGCATGCGTGCGCACACGTATGTATTAACCTCTCTGTTTCTAGAGGTGGTCACCTGGAATTGGGCAGTGTCAGTAGTGGGCACACAGGTTAGTAGGAAGCATCCCTATCTTTAGGCTAATCATCCTTCTCAAAAAGGATTTTTTTCCAATTTTAGCTTAGCTTTTCTATTTGGAATATGTAATGGGTGCTTGGAAAGAACACGTGGGTTTTAGAGCCAGCAAACCTGGGCTCAAGCTCTTCCTCTGGGTAAAGAAGTCACTTAATTTGTCTGAACCTTAGTTCCTTCATATATAGAGTAGGGATGATAAAGGCTATTTTGAGTATCAGATGAGATAATTTATGTAAAATTCCCAACACAATGTGGGGAAATAATGGACCCTCAATTGATGTCTTGTGAGCCAGCATCCTATGGTACCCTTTCCTCACCCGTGTCCAGTGAGTCACAAACTCCATCCCTCTGTACATGTGAGCAGACATTTCGTCTTAGATACAACTGGCCAATCATCTGGCTGACTCCCCCAGGTGATGGGAGAGACAGGCTTCCCAAATTCTGTCTTCACTGTAATATGATTGGGGAGGCTATGCCGTCTAATGCACAACTTCACCGTTGCTGGATACGTGATACCCAGTAAATAAAAACAAACTTCTTCAATGTAGGTTCTGGGTGTTTGGCTGGGTGCAATTACTGGCTTTGTGACCATTCCCACACAGCAGCTGCACTAAAAATGAGCTCAAATTATACCTTAACAAAGACTCCCACCTTGGGGAATGAGTGGACAGGTAACCAGGACTGTCTCCTCCAGGAACTAACTATTCTGGTTGCTTCATGTACTTTCACTATCTCCCTCTAAGCTCTAAGCTCCACGAGAATGGGACTGTCTGTTCCTTACAGCACCACTCCCACTGCTGGGTGCAGTGTCTGCTACCCAATGGGTGCTCCATAAGTATTTTTCACATAAATATGTTCATTAATTTCCTGTTGGTTTCAAACCCATCCCATGAGGTAGGCATTATTATCATCTCCATCTTACAAGTCAAGTAATACTGAATGAAATTAGAAATGTGGCAAAGGGTGCACAGCCAGTGAAAGGCAGTGAGCAAGGATTAGAACATCTGCGGCCTGTGCCCTTGTCTCTACTCAGCATCTCTTGCAGCTTCAGGGGCATATGTGTGGGCAAGACAGAATTGACTACCTGGTCCCCCAAAATCCTTGCAAGGTAGTTTCAGAGATCACACCAGGCTAATCATCTTGTAGATCCTTTGTCCTCCAGATCTTAGGCCTTTGCATGCCATCTCCTCTGTGTTTGCCAGCACCCATTCTGTCTCTCATCCCATTAGAATCTGGGCTCCCTACCCCATCTCTGAGCTCTCAAACACTAGGCACATCCCTTTATTCTAGTTCTTCACACATGGTGCAACCCTAATGTGTTAAATCCCGCTTCCCCTACAAGATTCTGCAAAGCAGAAATCTGGGTTGCGGACATCTCTGTATTCCCACAGCCTCACCAAAGCTTGGCACACTGGCCAGTTGATAAATGCTTTCCAAATTTGATGGATGGCTCCTGCTGATATTTCTGGCCCTATGCACTCATTTGCTGGCATTCGTTGGTCTCATGTTTTCTTGCATGGGAACTAGCATTGTTTCCACATACATTTTTCTGGAAATGTGTGAAAATAAGGTCTGGAAATCATTCTCAAATACATTATAGATACACTCTCAAATATATTTCTGAAAATAAGGTCTGAAAATCATTCTCAAATACATTATAGAATTGTTTAGCAGAAAATATATAAATTTTACTGCCCCAGAGAACTTTTCACACATATGTACTAAGTAGTCCCTTAAAAATGCCAGTCACTGTGTGGACTTGCAATTCCCCCAACTTTAAAATGAGAATGATGAGCCCCCATTCCAGACTTAATTACTTGTGGGATAGATCTCAGTTTTGGTTTTATAAACACTTAAGCCATCTGTTGGCTTTTTAAAAGTATGTAGTTAAATCCACAGAATGAATGGATCATAGTTTACTTCAACAGTAGCCTACTGTAGCATATTTAGGTAATTTTTTTAAATATAATTTTTATAAAGAAAAACTTTTTCATTCACTTATTCATTCAACAAATATTAAGCCTACTATGTATAAGACATGTTCTAGGCTGTGAGAAAATAGCTCTGACAAAACAAACAAAAATACCTCCCCTTAGGGACATTGTGTTTCTAGATTTCAAAGCCTTTCCATGGGACAGAGTCCCAAGTTTCTATATCAAGTAGTTTTTAGGCTCTTTATATATATCACTTTCTATTTCTATCACTATTTCTATTGATCAAGTAGGAATTGGAGTAGGAGTCTGACTCAGAGCTTACTGTTAGAGAGAATGAATAACCTCTGCCAAGCTATTTTCTCTTGGTTCCGCCCTTGGGCACAAAGCTGTGCCTCCAGTTGCCCCTCAGCTGATACCTGATGTCTCATGGTCCTTTGTTTTGGGGAGGCCAGAGTGTTGGCTGGAAGGAATTCCCATCCATTTATCATGTGGTTATTAAACCACTACTTGCAAAACCCATTCTTATGCAATTATCATCTTGGAATAAAGACTTTAAATTTTGCCTGGATAAATTGATTATTCAGCATGGCCCATCTCTCCAGAATTTCAAAACTCTTCTAGATGTGGCTTCGAAGTTACCATGACTATCCTCACCAAAAAACAGCTGAAAAATTGAAATTCAACAACTCTAATTAGATCCATCAATGAATTGAGGTCTCAAGGAAAATTGCCCCTCCTTGCCCTGAAACCAGAGAGACAGAGAGTACTGAGACTCACAGCTTAGCAGGAGCAGCATCTGCTGGAGACACTACTGGACAGAGGTGCTTACCTGGTAATCTACAGATAGGTAGAGGCTGAGTGTGGACTAGCTTAAGAGTTATGCCTCTAGGAGCCAAGCATTAGGGGATCCCCACACCACGTCTGTGAGTTTTACCTCCAGGAGCCCCACCAGGCTCTCACACTGAAGATCATAGAAAAATACCCTCCTGCTCCAGGAAAGAGAGGGGAAGGGCAACTATTTTGAAATATATCCAGAGCATTCTCTATAATAAAAATCTGCTGTCAAGAGACACTACCTTACCAGAACCTTATCTGACCTAATGGAAGGACAATTAGCCCACTCTAGCCCCCTGGAGCTTTCTTGTCTCACTCAACAGAGGAAGGAAAGAAAGGCTAAGAAACTCTTCTGAAGGTCACAGCCCAGAAACTCTGGCCCAATTTAAAAACAAAAATTGAGATTTCATTATAAGATTGTAGGCTTCTTCCCCTTTCCAAGACCTTATCATATCAACAGGGCTCCAGTAAAATAAAAGTGGATTACAACCAAGAGAGCTTCAAGGTGCAAACTCTATTTAAGAAGGGGTTTCTAGAGAAAACCAAAGATAACAGGGGAGACAAAAATAAGGACACTGGAAGAAATTGAGGCCTGTGACAACTACAGCAAACATTAAACACAGCCTAACTCCTAACCAGATAAACATAAACTCTTACATTAAAGGCCTGCTTACCTCAGTGTCTGTTATCCTATAGATCATGTCTGGCTTTCAAAAAAATAAGGCATGCCAAAAAAGCCCAACACTGTCTGAAGACACAAAACAAGCATCAGAACCAGACTAAAGTATAGCAGGGATTTTGGAATCATTAGACTAGGAATATAAAATAACTGTTAATATGCCAAGGACTGTAATGTAAAAATGGGTAACATGCAAGAACAGATGGTAATGTAAGCAAAGGATATGAAATTCTAAGATAGAATCAAAAGGAAATGCTAGAAATAAAAAAATACTCTAACAGATATGAAGAATACATTTGTTTGATGGACTCACCAGTAGATTGGATATGACCAAGGAATGGATCAGGGAGCTTGAAGATATGCCAGTAGAGGCTTTCCAAACTGGAATAAAGAGAGAAAAAGAATGGGGGGAAAAAAGAGAATAGAATATCCAAGAACTGTGGAACAATTATAAAAAGTATAACATGTGTATAATGGGAATACCAAAGAAAAAGAAAAAGGAGTTGAAGAAATATTTGAAGATTAGATGAAATAATAATATATCAAAATAAGTAGGTGGCTTATACTAAGTGATCAATAAATAATAGCCATTATAACTTCCACTATCATCATCATCATTAATTGGTAGATCAAAGTGCCAGAGGAAGAAGGAAATGTTTGCATCAGAGACACCCTTCTGAAAAGGACTTAGTCTTGATCAGGGGCAGGAGAGAGACTTCTTTATTTGAGAAGGAGGAAAATATACAATTTGATGGTGAACAAGAAATAAAGATGAGAAATTTCACATAAGATGTTCTCCATAGAATTCTGATTTTAAGAGCAATGTCTTCACAGGATCATTGAGAAAATTTAAAAATGCATAACACTGATTTCCAAATTGTAGTGAACGTCAGAATCCTCTGGATTCTAGTTTATCCTATAGATCACAGGCCCTCTTTGGGCCTGAACCCAGAAAATTTGATTCTATGCATCTCAAGAGGGTGAGGAGTTGGGAAAGAGGACCCTGCATTTTTAACAAGCATCCCAGGTAAATCTGATACAGACCACCCTTTAAGAAATATGTAAGCATATTGTTTAGAGCCTGGACCAAAACATGCTCAATAAATGTTTTTCAAGTAGGGAAAGTCAAAAGGAATAAGGACAGAACCAAGAACTGAGAAGTGGAAGAGGCTGAGAACAAGTGTAGGAGGAGTATGGTAGGAGGTCCGTGAGATATGGATGGAAGGGTTGCCTAGTGACTGAGAGACCCAGTTTAGAAACACACATTCCTAGGAGGAATCTTCAGGACTAGATCTGTAATTTTCTCCATCATCTCCCAAGAACTTGGTCACAGGAGCAAGTGAACAGGTGGTAGGATTTTCACAGGGCTGGCAAACCTGGGGTACACTGGGAGATGGGAAGGCACAGGCATCCAGCCAAGAGGTGAAGGAACTAGGGCACTGTTAGGAAGTTGGTCAGGGATCCAGGCTGGGGAGAAGGAAGTGCTTCCAGTATCTTCTATCATTTAAAATAAAAAAACAAACCCAAGAAGCCCCAGGAGCCCCCACACCCTCCTCCAAACACTACCTCACTTCTCTGCCCACCTTGAGAGCTGAGTGTTCCAAGAGAGTTGTGGCTACACGTGTTTTTCCTCACATCGTCACTGTCCATCCAGTTTTCAACTCCACCAGCCTGGGTTTGGCCCTTTTACTCCACCAAAGTGGTTCTTGCCAAGTTTCTTCAGTGGTCTGCACGCTGTCAGGAGACACATTTCCATCATCATCTTACCTGACCTTCGGCATCACAGAGAGGAAACTTCCTTGTTTCCTAAAACACTCTCCTCTCATGTCTTTATTTATTTTTGTTTCTGGCTATGGCTGTACCTTTATTTGCTTCTCCTCTCTATCTAACCTTTAAATCTGTTTCTCAAATTTGGCACTATTGACATTTGGGCCCAGGTAATTGTTGTAGGCAGCTGTCCTGTGCATTGAAGAGCGTTTAGCAGCATCCCTGGCCTCTGCCCACTAGAGGCTAGTAGCACCCTCCCCACATACATACACACAAGTTGAGACAGCCAAAAATGTTTCCAGACTTCGTTAAATGTTCCCTGTACAAAATCACCCTCAGTGAGAGCACTGCTGTAAATGTCACACCATCCCAAACTCAGCTCTGTGACCCTCCCTCTCTCTGTTCTACATGCTAAGTCAGGCTCATCCATTCCTATGGCCATAAGCACCACCCACATGATAATACCCCCATTCATAGTTCCCTTAAACATTCGTTGCCTAGCATGGATGTAAATCCCTGTTATACTCTTGCTAGCAGTGAGACTTTAGCCCTCCCAGCTTCCATTTGTTTGTCTGAAAAACAGAAATAACAAACAGGTCAAACCAGTAAAGGTAATCAAAATTCTTGGCATATGGTAAATGCCTAGGTGTGAGTTATCATAACTTTCATAATCATTATCACAGCCCCTTAAGCACAAAACAGGCTTCTGAAGCACAAAAGAAGGTGGTGTTTTCCTTGCCAGGTCCCATAATAGAGTATTGAGAGTTCAACTCTAGAGCCTGAGAAACCCAGGGAAAAATCCTAATCCCATAACTATACTCTGTAGCCTCTCTAAATCTGCTTCTTCCTCCTTGTAAAATGGGAATAATAAAAGTTTCTACTTCATTGAGTGAGTCAAATGAATTAACTATAGGGAAAGGATTTAACATGCTGTCTAACACATTGGGACTTAATAAACATTAGCAATTATTATGAGGAGAGTGTGGAGTGTGGGCAAATCTCAAAGCCTGAAGAGAGTGTAACACTGGCAGACAGGCAAGCATGACCAGTGGGTTGGAGGCATCGAAAAGCATGCTATGATCTGGAAATGGCAAGAAATTCCAGGTTGCTAGTGCATAGATTAGGGCATATATGAAACTGATGAAAGCCAGAATCTAAATGCCCTTCCACGCCAGTTTAGGACTATGGACTTAATCTTTTTATCCAACTGCAGACAGATATGTTTGCCCACAAGGGGAAGAGATACTGATGAGCTTTAGACTAGGGAACAACATAATTAAATGTGCATTTTAGGAAGACAACTCTGGTTAATATAGAAGAATTTGGAGAAAGAAAGACCAGCGGCAGGAAGGCTAGTTACAACATTGTGGTAAGAGCCCTCGTGACAGATGATGAGGCCCATCCATCAGGAGACAAATACCACAGACTTTCAGGAGCTCACATGACCAGGGTTCTTGAACACTGAGTGTAGGAAACAAATGAAAGGCTGAGCAGGTACCTCTCTGAGGCTTTTTGGTTGGCCATGGTGGTAGGCCGCCAGTCCATGGAGCCCTCTGCCTTCACTCAGTCCTCCTGCTCTTTCCTCTCTTCTCTCCGCTCCTCATCTGAACTCATCATCTTAGTAACACTCCTGCCTCAACCCAGAATTTCCTTATCCTTCGTTTTCATGTCCATTTGATGACTTTGTGCTTGCACCTGAGCCCTGCACCTGGCCAAAGTCACACTGCAGGGCAGATTGGGACACTGATGTTGTCTTTGTTTCCTAGGGCTGCTGGTAACACATTACCGCAAACTAGGTGGCCTAAAATAACAGCAGTTTGTTGTCTCGCATCTCTGGAGTCCAGAAATCCAAAATCAGTTTCACTGAGCTGAAAGCACGTGTCAGCAGGACCGCACTCCCTCAGGGGGATTTAAGGGAGAATGCCCCAGAGGATCCGCTCCTCGGCTCTTCCAGTTTCTGGTGGCTGCCAGGCATCTTGGGCCTGTGGCCGCCTCATTCCAGACTCTGTCTCCATCTTCACATTGCCTTCTCCTCTGTGTCTCTCTCCAAACTCCTCCTGCCTCTATCTTTTAAGGATGCATGTGATTGTATTTAGGGTCCATGCAGATAATCCAGGTTAAACTCCTCCTCACCCTAATCACATCTTTTGCCTTGTAAGATTGTATTCACAGGTTCTGGGGAGTAGGAAGTGAATGCGCGCTGGGGATATTTTCTGCCAACCACACACATCCATCTGTGATCATAGACCTTGGAAGGCCCGCAGCATGCCTGTCAATCTGACTAAATTACACCAGAAATTTCTCTTTCCCACTGCCCTAATGCTGATTTCCTCTCATTGATCACCTTTCTCTACATCTTTTGACATGACTCTTACCAAATGACCTATCTCTTTCTCTATAGTGGAAAGAAAAAAAACAACAAGGGAATCCTGGGCCAGAACTCTTTACCTTGTTAGTATCCAGTTCATAAACCTACCTGCCTCTTTCTTCACTGTCCCTCTTACTAAACTAATGGAGTGCTCACTCCCTCCTCCTAAGGCCAAGTTCTCTACATACCCTCAGGATGCTACCCTCTCCTCCCTTCTCAGGAACCTTGAATGGCCAGTAGCTCCTCCTCCCTTTTGTAGAGTTAAGTTAGTCTTTTCTTTCCCGTTAGATCCTTCCCTTAAGCTCATGCCTTACAACTCTTCATGAATCCCCCTTAAAACAACAAAATCTCACAATAAACAAAAACTCCATTCCCTATCTAATATATCACTAAGTCCTATTGAAAGTCCCTCCTCCGTAGCTGTCTAATTCACCAGCTTCTTTCCTTCTCAGCCTAGTCTGAGTTCAGTCCGCTTGTGTGTCCCTGGATGACCACAGTGACCTCCCTGCTCCCCTTCGGCCACCTCACAGTGGTTCTGCCCAGCTCCCTTCAGTGCAAATTAGGGGTGCTATGTCAGCAACATGGGGTCAGGACTTTGTTTCATTCTCTGCTGTATTCCCTGTGTCCCCAGTATCTAGAAAAGTACCTGGTACATAGTAGGTGCTCAATAAAAGTTTGTTGACAGTAGTCAATTTATTGCTAATTTCAGAAAGAACACAAAAACTCCTTAACAGCCTATAAGGCCCAGCAAAGTCTGGCCCCTGCTCATCTGCCTTCTCACATCACCTTCCACTTGCTCTTTGGGCTCTAGACACATTAGTTTTCTGTAAGTACTCCAAGTCCCCTTCTGCCTCAGGGCCTTTGTAAATAAAGGTTTGGAAGGTTTAACCCTCTATTCCAACCTGATGCCTACTCAGTCTTCAGACCTCAGCATACGTGTTGCAAGTTGCTTCCCTGGAAAACCTTTCCTTAGCACCTTTCTATTCTCTCATCGCACATATGTCTTTCCTTTGTAGGACACTCCCCAGCTATAGTTGTGTTCATATTTGATGACTATGAATTTAATGCCCATTTTTCCCATCAGGTAATGCTGGCAGCCGTTATATTCCTAGTGCTTTTCATGTTGCCTGACCCAAATAGGAGCTCCACAGATATGTATCACAAATGAAGGCATAATGGAATAATGGCAGGGTTGAGATTAGATGCAGGATGTGGAGAGAGTTTGGTGGGAAAGTCTCAACTCAGTTTTGTACATGTTAGAGGGCTCAGCATATAATTTAGTTGGCAAGGTTCGCTGTTGGTTGGAATTTGGATTGGGAGCTTGAGACAAGTTCAGGTTATTTGGACTAATATAGTTGCTGAAACATGGTGGAGGGTCAGATCTTCCTCACAGGCCACAGGAGGCAGTTTGTGATGCTCTCCCTTCCTCACCAGTCAGGGCTCGCTGGTTGTCCTTCTGGGGGGTCATTGCTCAGTGCCCCCAAACCCAGCCCTGGTCACTCACTGCTACAGAGCCGCCTTGGGCCAACAGTGATTGCAGCCAGAGAAGACCCAGCTATGCTGACAGGCACCTTCAATGTCAACCCCCACTTTGGCATTTCACCCAGGGCCACATGACCCAGATGGGGAGGCTGATACCAGCCACACAGCACTGATTCCTGTTACCCCAAATAGGGGCCAGCTTTGGACCCTGGAAACCAGAGTTACACCTGCCCCCTTAAAGAACAATTTAGTTGTGCCAGGCATTTTTTCCCTAGACACAATATCCTGTGTGCCAGGGGATGAGGCTTTTCTCCAAAAATGCATCACCATGTACTGCAGCCTTCTAAGCAGCAACGAGGATTGACCGATCTGTCGGTGGGCCTGAGCATCCTCTTTTGAGACTCAGTTCATGCCACATCTCTGTGAAGCTGCTCCTGTTCCTCTCCCTAACCTCAGTCAAAGCCACACCCTCCTGAGGCTTCCTTCTATGGTTCAGGTGAATTTCCCCTTCATGTGTACATACCTCTTTGCCTCACTCTTCCGGACTGCAAACCCCTTGAGGGCAGAGCATGTTTAAATCATCTTGGGTGTTCCAGGGCCCAGCACAAAAATTAGTTATTGGTAATTGATTAATATGTGTTTGTTGAACAACAGAGTGACCATATTAGATGTCCTCTTCCTTAGGAAATATTAAATATGTCTATTTATGTATCCTGCCTTCTTGGAGAGGAGTTGCTGGTCCCTGATGACTGTGCCCTGGTATTTCTTACAGCTATTCCCTGTGGGTCTGTTTCTAACAGCAACCCCATCCTCCTGGTGTAATTTCACACAGTTACTAAATCCGTTTGTTCCAGCCTGAACGAATCTCCGTGCTTGCTCCTCCTTCAGAATCAGTTGCAGGCTGGGAATGCAGATCCAGACAGCCCAGAGGCCCCTTCTCACCACTTCAGCTAATTCTTAGGCAGATTGTGCAGGTTCCTGAATCGGTAGCCCTTTTGCTTCCTGTTCTTTAAGCTCCTCTGTGCAGCCTTCTGTGTTTCATCAGGAGGCAGATGGGGAGCGGGACAGCTCAGAGATGGGGAAAACCAAGCCTGCGCTACTTCACGCCCACTGGGGCAGCTGCTATCCCAGTTCGGGATATTGGAGTTAAAAAACTCTTGACTCTATTAGTAAAGGAATGATAGTCATTTTAGAGCTTCTTTTTGAGTAGGACTTGCAAATTAATCCAATTTGGCCATTTTGTTTAGGAAAAAAAAAAAAGACCAGGCAAACTAAGGAGCTTTGTAACAATTGTTCCTCCAAATTCTCTGGCTCCCAGATGGATTGTGGCTGCAGTCCGAAGTCCCAGTCACTGCGTTGCCAGCATACTGAGTAGGATTTTTCTGGGGTATGTGAAGCTCAAATGTAGTTTTAGAAGCTGCTTGAATTTTGTTAGGCCATACTGTTGCTATTGAATACACTACCTCTTGAGCAACCAGTTTACCCAGTTGGGGGAAATCTAGCTCACTTTATTAAATTTTTAAGTGAGCCCAGTGGACTTATTATCAGGAAAGGTAGGTTGTAAGAAACAATTCTGAAATATCTGGACATATCAGTAATTAAAGAATTATTTATAGATTTAGGCTCCAATCAGATCAAGCACACCCCCCTAGAGGATGTGTTCATTTTAGCTTCTTACTCCATTCACCACCATACTACTCTTAGTAATGGCCAGCATTTACTGAGTACTCACTATATGCCAGGCTCTACACTGGGTGCCTTATCAGCACTAATCTTTACCAGCCATCTATGAGAAAAGTGTTATGAATACTTTAAAGATGAGGATACAGACTCAGAGGGGTTATTTATTGGCTCAAGCTCACACAGCAATGACTCCAAACTCGTGGAGTGTTTTTTCCCTTGGATGTTTGTAGACAGAAGGAAAGTTAAAACCTGTTTCTAGTCATCATGGGTTTAAGAGAAAGGGGACCATTAGGCTGGTTCTTTTGAAGCTTTTGACCATAATCAAGTTAGGAACTACTGCTGGGGGAAGCTCTGTGTGAGAGACCCAAGTCCTCCTGCCTCTCTCCCAGCCCAAGCTGCCTCTGGCCTACGTGGGTCTGTGAGAGACTTCTGGATCCTGGCTCTTCTCCTTCCAGCTAAGTGGACTAAGTGCATCCAGTCCACTGCCATGTCTGTGTTGTGGTCTCTTAACAGTAAATGATGTGGCAGAAGCACAGAATGCCATCTTGCAAAAAAAAAAAGGAGGGACCACCACAGACCAGGGAGGGCAGTGGCAGAATTCCACAAATTCTAAAATGTCCATTTTTAACATTGTAGTTGGAAATCAGAATGCACCGTACAACTGATGTACATATGAAATGGGGATTCCTTCTCCCCAGAAAAACTATTATTGCATCATTGATGCCTCTTCTATTCACTGGCATCTCAGATTTGAGGAAGTATGGCAGGTTTTATCTTGTGTGTCAGTTCTGATCAATTGGTGGAGATGAGTTTGGGAGGATTCCAGTCAAAGAGGGGAAGAATGATAAGCTGGGGCATCAACGTGCACGGGAGGTGAGGAGTCCCAGGCACCAGGCATTTGCACTTCCGTGCCATGTCTTTGGGAGTAAATGGAGGAGCACCTTCCATGTCTCTAATTGCAAACTGAGGGGCACAGTACATAGGGAATACTTCCCAGAGACTAGGTCAGAGATCTGCCTCTTCTCATACAGATTTGTGACTTGGGCCTTTTTAAATAGCTTTTTAAAGTATTAGTTTAATCATAAAAATAGTACATACTTGTAAAACAAAGGTATAGAAGTATATGAAATTTAAAATTTTCATTGTGTGGATGTTGCTACTAGTGGCTATTTCATTGCATAGACTGTCTTTTTTTACCTTTTCTCTGTTGCAGAACAGTATGTTTATATCTATAGAGTACATTCTAGAAGCAGAATTCTGTAGAGACATCATTTTTAATATGCATAACATAGTCCACTTTACCTTTCCTCATAGAGGTGTAGCTCAAAGGTTATTTCCTGTTTTTCACTAGCATAAATGCTTGAAAATGCCATCTTTGACCAGAAAAGCTTTTCTTATGTTTTAGATCAATTTATTACAATGGTTTCCTATAAATGGAATTAGTAAGTTTATGAACATGCTAAAATTTTTGAAAATTTGTGAATTGATGTTCCAAAGACTTAGTTGATTGCACATTTAACTGTGGATAAAGTTAAGCTGAGTAATAAAGCATTTGTGTTTCTACTGCGAAAGAAGAAGAGAACTATCTCAGTGCACATCCATGTTGGTTGTTTAAACCAGCTCTTGCTTGGAATGGAGCAAGTTGTGCAACCATCAGGGCTCAGGGACTCAGGGATGCCAAAGCTTCTCGGGAAATATTCAGGCTCTGGGTCCCCTGTGGCTTTACCTGCCTTAGCTGAATTGCTCATAGCACGGTGGGGAAATGACTCACACATTGCCAGGACTCCAGGAAGGCTCTCTGAAGAGTCAGGCCACTGCTTCTTCTTCTCATGGGTCAGGTGCAGATGGCCACAGAAGACCAGGCAGTTGACAGCTTACTCCCTGGGGCCATCCAGTCTTGGGACTAATTCTTTTCTATGCCTTGGCAGAGGAGGAGAAGGCAGGGAAGGTGAGAGATCCTGTTAGCAGCTTCAGACACTACTCTTCCTAGGCACCCAACCAATTATGCTTCCAGAATTTTCTTTTCTCTGTGGGTGTAACAACAGTGGCTATTCTTTGTGGAACCATTTACTATGTTCTAACCACTTTCCACACATTATCTCATTTAATACGATTCATTTCACTGAACTGCCAAGAGCCTAAGTGGTTCAGGAAACTAGGAAGGAGATTCTATGATCTGTGCACTTTCCACATGCACTAACCTGTGAGAAGCTTTAACTGGTGAAACAGATCCACCAGACCAAGTCCTATTGTGTTATCAATGTGTTCAGCAAGAAGGAAAAAGTATGTGCATCAGGTAGACATTTATGCCAAAATAACAGCCCTTATTCACGCATTTATTTGGCAAAGAGCCCATGTAACTGCAGCATTGGTTATGTTTTCTCTAAATTTGATCAGCAGTCAACCAAACATACTGTTCACTTACTGCTAATGGGTGCTTTAAAGCTAGTGTTCAGAGTATGGGTTTTTCCCTCCTGTATTTTTATACTCCCATTAAAAAAGAAATACAGACCCAACCTTGTTCAAAAAGAATTTAAGATCTCTGGTATCTGGTTTAATCTAAAATTAATACTTTTAAAATAGAATTTTTAAATGATCATTTTAGTAGTACTTTGGGGACTTGAATTGGGGGAAGTCAGGGAGCTTGACATTGACTCACACAATTACTTTTATCTCTGCAGACAATAATGTGCCATTTTTTCATTTCAATTCAGGCAACACTCTGATTATTTACTAAGTGCCAGGCCCTTCCTTTGGCCAGTGAAACTCTCGTGCATTGTGCAGCAGGTGAGAGCAGATTTTTGCTTCTAAAATGGACATAGGGCATTGCAGCTTTGCAAGGCAGCCTTTAGATCCCCTTTTGCAGGTGCCCATGGATTGCTGGTATAGAGGGAGACTTTTGAGTGATCTGGTGCTGGTGTCAAGACTATTTTCATTGGCAGTGGCCTTCCTGGCACATGTCGCATGTTTCTATGTTCCGATGAGCAATAAATTTTACTCTCCAGAAGTATTAATTATTAAGGAAACTATTACAAACCACTTTTTGAGTTGAGACTGAAAAATGGCTAAGTCTAACTGGATTCAGGACCCCAAAATAATGACATTGTTTTGTTAAAACATTTTCACTGAGACAAAAGCCAAAATAAACTCACTTTTAAAAATTCCCACCCCTTTAGTTAATTAATAGGGAGAGCCAAATAATGAAAGAAATGAAACATACAACTTTTAAAAATCAGTGTCAATGTGTCTTTTTTAAAAAAATTACCGATTGCCCAATCTCTGAGCTGCCTTTAAGGACTCAGCAGCACCCTCCTTGCTTCTGTAAGTGCCGTTCTCCCCACCTTCTCTCACCACCACTTTCCTCAGCCCATTTCCAGGGAGGAAAAGGAATCACATAGTATGTCTGCTATCCAAAACCTCCACTCTTTCAACCCTTTTGCCGATGCAAGTAAGGGTGATGATCTGCTTCCTGCGAGCACTGAGGATTATATCCATGTTAAGAATTCAACAGAGAAATGGCAGGAAGACCCTTACTACTCTCCAAGGGATCGCTGATGATTAAGATAAAAAAGAAACTAGTGAAGGCATTGAAGAAGAAGTCTGCCTGCAATGGTACTGTAACTGAGCATCCAGAATATGGAGAAGTCTTTCAGCTACAGGGTGACCAGTGCAAAAATATAGGCCAGTTCCTGGTAGAGACTGGATGGGCTGAGGACGACCAGCTGGAGGTTCCTGGGTTTTAAATGCTTTTGGCCCACTGAAGCCTAAGTGAGGACCTCCTTGCAATGAGTGGACTTTCCCTTCTGTCCCTTGTTACAAGTCTAAAAACCTCATAGCTTGTATAATGTAATCATTTAAGGTCTGCTTTTAACTTGGACTAGTGTAACTTCTTCATCCAGTGAACTGAAAAGAACTACATGAACTGAAAGGTTTTAAATTGGCTTAATTATCATTATTTTTGTTTAGTAATCCATGAATAAAGCTTCTTTTCTCTTTTAACTGGCTTGAACACAGGCTGCCTCCTCTACAAAAGGCATCTTACATTTCTAGATAACTTAGGAGTGCTTCAGTCGTGTTCACATTCATTCTTCCATCCTGAGCTCTGTGATAGCCCTGTAATGGAGAGAGAACTCGGTTCTTATACAAACTTTACAGATGAAGAATCAAAGGTTGAGCAACTTGCCTAAGGTCACCATGCTTGGAAGATGCAGGGCCAAGCGTATTTCATGGGGCCATACTGCCTTTTCAAATATTGACAATTCGACACTAGAATGGCATTCACCAAAACTCTGCTTCTGTTCAGCATATTGCAAAAGTTAATTATGGAATTAACCAGGACTAGCTAAGTATCTTGAAAAATATGTACATTCTGATAATGGATGTTATAAAGAATTACATCAATTATTTGTAGGTTCCTTGTGTGTTTATCCTTGCTACATCTTTGTAATGTATTGACCACATTCATGAATCATGGACTATTACGAATGAGCTGCTCACTGTTATTGACTGCTGTTTGGTGTTATATTTATTTTATTGATCACTTGCCTGATTAATTAACTTCTTTTGGTTTTAAGATTTGCCAGAGCTACTGAGGAATTCTTTAACTCACTTTTCTTGTGAAATGACCCTGGGGCAAGGTACTGATTAGAGTAGTTCAGGCTTTTGCTTATCTGTGGGTAGAAAGAGGTAAAATGTGTTACCAAGCAGGGATATATATTCAATCTATAAATAGGCAGAGGGCCTCTGTTCAAATTTAAAGCGCCTTTCAGACAACCAGGTCTACCTCTCAGCTCTGCAAAAAGCCCTTACTAGGTCCCAAATGGAAAAGAGATCTGCTTTGCCAAAGTTATCAAGCCTAAGATCTTAAAGCACCCAGGTAGTCACTTGGAAATGGACAAGAGAGAACAGGTTCAAACAACATTTTAGAGGTAGAAGTTTGCTGTGGGGTTTAAAAGAGGACTTGGAAATTTCTAGTTCAATGATACGAGTAACTGAGATCAGGAACAGAGGAAGTCAGGGGCTCGGAGAGGGGAAGGGACTGAGTTTGAGATACTGCATTGTACCCCTGAGGAGTGGTTTGGGAATGCAGGGTTGGCTGCAGAGGGAAACAGGTAAGCAACCAGTGCTTAAACTGCAGCGTGGTACAGGCTGCAACGGAGATCTGCAAAGCATGCTGGGTGATCAATTCATGGAGGTGGGAAATCAGGCCTCCTAGTGGACAGACTCTTGGGCTAAGCAATAAAAAAAGTATTAGGGAGAGTATAGTGAATGCAGGACATTCACAGAAAGGGAGACAATATATTCAAAGGCCCACAGTAAAAGAATGACCGTAGATCAGGTGACTTCAGTGTGCTGGAGGGTTTTGGATGATAAAAAACAAGCCAGCAGGAGCAGTTCAATCATGAAGTCTGGTAATAGCAGCCAGCATTTAAGCATTTGCTATAAGTCAGGCATAGCAGAATAATCCAGAATACATTTGGAAGGTAGAAGTGTCAGCATGGGGTAGCTGATTAGACGTGGGGGAGAAGTGAGAAGCACATGTGTAAGGAGATTCCCTGGTTTCCGCCTTGACCAAGAGGGAGAGTTTGAAGGAGGATCCCATGTCTGAGAGAGGAGGTTGTCAAGCTCCATTTGGGACATGTTAAATCTGAGGTCCCTTTAGTCATCAGGTAGCTGAGAGGCAGTATGATGTGGTATTTGGGCATATGAACTCTGAAACACCTGACTGCCCTGGTGTGAGTCCTAGCTCAGCCATGTAGGAGATTTTTGACCATGGGCCAGTTATTTAATCCCTTTGTACCTCAGAGTCCCATTAATAAAATGGGGATAATAATAGAAGTTAAGCATTTATCTTTCAGAGTTGTAGTGACAATTAAGTGAAATACATATAATTTAGAACAGTTCCTCACTCATAGCAGTTACTTAAATCAACATTCATTTTTATTATATATGGTTTCAAGGCTCAAGAGAGGAGCCTGGGTTGGTGCCATTGAGGCATAGGGTATGAGGCTAGGTTGATCATAATGCATCTATCTTTGTGGATTTTCTGTTTCTTAAAGCCAAATATCTTCCATCTTGTCTTTTCTTGTATATTCTTATTTTTTAGCAAGGAGTTTAGAGATAAGTGGTTTCAACATTCTTTTCAGCAGTTCAGTGATGTCAGGCCCCTGGACACATGACTCTGTGATCTATTTAGCCTTTCTCTCCTGGTCCATAAAATGGCTGCTCTGGCTCAAAGCATCTTACTTTCACCAACCATGTTCCAAACAGGAGGGAATGAGTCTAGTGGGAGGGGAATACTCCCCTATAAGCCTCTGTTTTTTTTTTTTAATCATAGAGGAAATTTCCAGAATCCCCTAGACCTCTCCCTATGTCCCATTGACCAGAACTGAGTCACGTGGTCACCTATAGCTCAAGGAAGGGGACATGATACCCATGATTCACTTAGACCGTTTGTGAGTCATCATTCTTTGGGGCTGGACACATTAAGGATTAAACAAGATGGGGATCCTTTTATCAATAAAGGAGGGAACAGGGAACAGCTAGTGGGCCTGCAATAAGAAACTGCAGACACAGAGATGGAGAACACTTAGAAGAAGAAGACGACAGGAGGAGAACCCAGTACTCCATGGACACAGGGCATTCACATAGGAAAGAGCTTTCAAATTCCAGTGGGAGGAGAGGAGAGCCAAAGTGGAGCCCTGGAAGAAGCCCAGGAAGAGTTTCCAGGAGGAAGTGTCTGCAGGGGTTCATGTGGCAGAGCTTTAAGCAGAATGAGGCTGTAAAGTGCTGTCAGATTTGGCAGTGAGAAGGACAGAGTGGCCTCTGCCAGAACAGATTCAGTGGTGCCAAGGGTTGAGAAGAGAATGGCAATCTCTATCATATGCAGTCAGTGGGAGGGCAAATTAATCCAACGTTCTATCGGTTTGGCAATGTGTATCAAAATGTAAAATGCTCATCCCTTTTATATTGGCATTCCACTGCTGGAAATTAATCCAATAGGCAGAATTAGACAACTGTAGGCTGACATGGGTACAAGGGTGTTTATTGCAGCCTTTTTTATAATGGCAAAAACAATAAATAAATAAGAGGAGTAATTGATCTAAATGTCCATCCTCCAGGACTAATTAAAACAAATGCTGGTACAAGTCGCCAATGGAATACTAGTACAGAGACTAAGAGCTGAAATTCTGCAACCTCACAATCAGGGTTTGAATTCTGGCCCTTCCAGCTGTGTAAGCTCAGGTCTCTGGAAAACTTTCTGGGAATCTGTTTCCTTAGCTATATAATGAGATAATTGTAGTACTAACTCATAAAGTTGTGGTAAAAATTGAGTCTATACAAATGAAGTATGTAGAATAAGTCCAACATGTATTATTATGCAGGTATATAAAATACATGGTAAATATATATGGAAATGTCTGGGATATTAAGAGAAAAAAATGAAGTTACAGAACAACAAGATATGATTCAACAGTTATACGGTGCTTTTTTTCTGGAAGGTGGAATCATGGGCACAATTGACTTTCTGCATTTCTGTGTTTCTTACCTTTAAAAATGTTAAAAAGAAAGTCACAGGCCCAAGGATGGACTCACTCATGTTAATGACCATGTTTCAGCAAACCAAGACTTAATACCTAACCCCTGCAATTTCATCCGCTGCCTGCCTTCTGCTCCGGTACGTAGCCTTTAACCAGTCAATGTAGAATTTCCTGACCAGCACTAGCAAATTTACTGGTAGATTCTTTCCATTCCCCTTAGGAGGGCAACCTTGCCTAAAACAATGGATTCTTGAACAATAATTTCCTTTCTTCTGCTCCCTCTCTACCTTTAAAAACCTTTCCTTAGTGGAACTCCTGTCTATTGGCAAAATGGGATGCTTCCCAGTTCATGAATCATCAAATAAAACAAGTTGATCTTTAAATTTACTCTGATGAATTTTGTTATTTAACAAAAACAAAGGTATTTAATACCTGCTCCACCTGGCTGACTTTAGTCACATAAAGGCAGATGCCATTTTTGTTTTGTTGTAAGACTGTATATCATAACTATCTGGCACATTGCAAACAGGCAATAAATAATTGTTGAATGAATGAATCAAAAATCAGAAGTTGTATTTAGGAGGAAGTTGCCTAGACCAATATCTCAAAGACACAGCAGTTCTGTACCATTAAGGCCCTGAGGCGACCACAGGAAGGAGGTAAATGGAGCAGAGCTCAAGGCTGAGGGCTATCAGTCGTCAGCATGGATGCTATTTCCTGGGACCTGGACAGCATGAGAGGAAAACAGGCCCAAAAACCCTGGCAGCCTATCCATGGCTCCATTCAGCACTTCCCGAACAGGCTGAATCTGAGACCACAACCACCTATTTTGGAGCTACAGGAGACTTGGTGCCATGGAATCATTTGTACATGAGAAAACAAAGGCCCAGGAAAGTTAAGCATGTCCCCCAAGCTCCTCCCAGAGTACGTGTCTTCCAATTATTGCTCCGGTGCTGGCTCCTTCCTCCAGGGACCCAACAGTGTGGATATTTCCAATATAAATGATATTGTAGGAGAACATTTTTTGAATCCCTAAAAAGCCCCTTTCTCTTATGTAGTATGACTTGAATTTCTAAAGTTCACTGATCCCCATGTCCTTGATGTATAAGGAACAAAGGAACTAGGCATGTAATCAACTCACCCACATCTCCTATTGGCCTTAAGTCTTTTGTGCAGGCATCAATTGTTGTTTCTGTTGTTAAAAGTAGGGTTGTTCTCTTGGCAACGCACATCCAGAAAGACGCCCAATGTGAGGCTCAGCAGGTGTCAGAGTTTAAAGTTTGACTCTATAGTTCCAAACAATAAAAGAAAAAGGCAGAGCACTAATTGAGCAGGGGGTCATTTTGAATTGGTTACCGACCTTAACTGTAGGATGCTTTGGGAGAAAAGATGTTTGGTTATTTTCAAGTACAATTACAAATTCAGTACATCAGCCAACTGAGCTCCCAAGTACAGGCCCTTAGGATCCAAGTTAATGAATATTTAACAGCAGCTTATTGTTAAGATATTATAATTAGCACAGGTAAATAGAGACTTCAAATGTGCTCTTGAAAAACAGCCTTTTCTCACTTTCATATCTTAATCATTACTTACCCATGCATTGTCGTTTACTCTTAGGTGGTTTTTGCTAGGAAAACACAGGATGTGCTTAGTAAAGGAAGATGGTGGGTAGAGGAGAGAGCCTGATATTTGTGATCAGATAGAGGTGGGTAGAATATTGGCTCTCTCTATCATGAAAGCTGTGTGTTCCTCGGGAAATCGCTAACTCCCCTGAACCTCTGTTTCCTTCTCTGTAACATAGGATCATAATACCCATTTTAGGGTTGTTCTGCTAAGTAAACAAAATCATGTTTAAAGGTCTGGCACATAGCTCAATAAATTCTAGTTTCTTTTTCCCAAACACTTGTTCCCTGACCATCAAGAAACTGAGTTATAGATTACTGAAATATTTCAATAGGTGCAGAGGAGGTAGCATTTGGTTTGTGGCCACATTTTGCATATGCATTTGACTTTATCCATGGAATGCTGTGAGTTGCTTGTCTACCTTTCCTGCAGCAGTGCACCGAGCAAACAGGTGCAGAGCCAAGCCAAAAGCAGGATCTTGTTGGCTCACCTGAAACACCAGCTGTCACAGGAGCCTCAAGCAGATCTAAAGTTGTTCCTCCTTCTTCTCCTTTCTAACTCTTTGAGAGCCATGGGTGGGATCATGTAGGATGGAAACAACCAAAGTCCTTGGCATGGAGCCTGTTCATGAGATGGGAGCACAGTGGATAAGATTAAGAGGGGCAGGAGATGATGGCCGAGAAGTTGGCAGGGGCTAGATCAGGTGGGGAATCGCCAGCTGGCATTATAAAGTTTGGATTTAAGTGCAGTGAAAGCACTGGAAGCCTGTAAACAGGGAAGTGAGGTGATTTGATTTACTATTTCAAATATGCATTCTGGCTTCAGTGGGAAGATTGGATTATAGGGGTTAGTATGGAAGCAGAGAGATAAGTTAGGACACTGATGCTGTGATTTATGGCATTTGGGTGCCCTAGGTTGCTGGAGAGAAATATTGTGGAAACACAACTGACAGGCAGTCAGAGGTGAGGCCTAAATAAGATAATATAATGAAGTGCAAGCGGGTAGTAGACATTTAACAAACATGAGTTCCTTTCTTCCTTTCTGCTATGACATCAACAAAGTGATGCTTTTCTCTTGAACTGAATGTGGGGGATGATAAATTAGTAACCACATTTATCAGCTCTGGATTTGCTCTTTGGAGCAAGGGCTGACCAGGAGATGAAGACCAGCTCTTGCTGACCACAGCCTGCCTACTGGAAACATTTGCCAAAGGCGGGCAAAAGTAAAGAGAGGTGGGAAGGAGGGAAGAGACTGTGGGAAAAGATGGAAAGAGTTATTTGGGGACTTGCTGACCAATAGGAAGGTGTCGCTGTGTGGAAGGTGCTGGCATCCTGGCTGGATTTACATCCTTAAATATAATAATGTCAGTAAGACAGGGCAGTCCGCTGTATTATAGGAACTGGAAGGAATCTTCTGGAGGCCATCTCACCCACTGTCCTCATTTTAGGAAACAGATCCAGAGAGAAGTGATATTGGTGAAGCCTCATAGATAATGGTAGAGGCAGGGCCAACAGCAAGATACGGTGGAAAGAGATTGATTTTCAAAGTGCGAGAGACCAGGGGCAGTCATTTCTTCGGTGCACAAGCATTGAGCTCCCGTCCTCAGACCCACCTCTAGGAAACACAGAGAGCAGAGAAACAGTCCCTGCCCCCGGGGAGCTTACACTCTAGTTCCTCCTCTTCCAGCTACTCTGCCACTGTGGGCCAGCCTCCGTGAATCAGCTTCCTCTTCATTAGAAAGGGAATAGTAATGCTTCTTCAATTTTAATTAATTCATTTATTCACTCCACAAAGATCAATTAAGTGGCTGTGATGGGCTGGGTAGAGTGCTAGGTGCTAGTGACACAAAAATAAGCAGGTAGACCCAGCCCCTGCTTGCAGATAGGGCGGACTAGACTCAGGATGGTTGTCATCCTAACTGTCCATCAGAATCACCCAGCACCTTTACAGAAAGCCCTGCTACCCGGCCCCACCCCCAGAGCTTCTGATTCAGCTGGGCTGGGTAGGGCCCAGGCATTGCAGTTTTCACAAAGCTCCCAGGTGGCTCTATGTTCAGGTTCAAGGGGGCAAAGGAGCACTTGAAGGGCAAGGATCCAGGGTGATAAGGGCAGTGCCAGGGCAGGTGCAGAGGGCAGCCCAGGCTCTGCGCTTTCTGGAAGGCTTCCCAGAGGAAGGGATGGGTAAAGTGAGACCACAAGTAGAAACCAACCTGATAAGAAGAAGAATGAAGGCTGGAGGCCCTCCGACAATCACTGTGAAGGTTGGAGGGCTAACAAATAGACACACAGCACAGTCCATGGCCAGTGATGAGCACTCAATCTGCTGTTTCTTTGTTGCTCTCTCTCTCTCACTGTTCTTCCCAGCTCCACTCCCTTCTCATTAATATTCTTTCTCCTACAATACACTGTGGTGATAGGACAAGAGCTGACCCTCTAGCTTCTAATTATTACCTAGAAGAGCTTCTTTCCATCGCCCATCTGCTGATGAACCTCTCACATCTCCCACCCCTCAGCAAGGCATGAGCCAGGTCCTTGGCTCCCTCCCCACAGGGTCCAGCTCACCTGCCTCACTTCAAAGCAGAGCCCCACGCACTCTTTCCTGCATGATTTCGTCAGTATATTCCGGCCAACCCTCCCCTTTCAAGCACATAAAGACAAAAGGCACTCTCCTTAGATACTTGACTTGTTATGCAAGTGGTCAGTACCCACCAGCTGGTAAACCCATTGGACATGTTTGACAAACAGCCACCAAGAGTTACCACAAGTCCCCCAAATCCCCTTTTGTAAGAGATTCTTAGTGTTTAAAATACAGCTAAATCAAAGTTTGGCATTTTCCCAGGGTGTGGAAAAGTTCGCAAACGTGTGCCATATTCAGTAAAATACAGGAAGTGTGTGTCCAATGTCAGCTGCTTTCACACTAAAACCAGAGGGAAACCTGACATGGTTTTAAGTCCTGGAGAAAGAAGACATTTAATGACCTGTTTGTGCCTCTTCTGAAATAACCCTCAGCAGAACCTTGCTCATTCTCAAAGCGAGGGGGTGGATGAGAGGGGAGCAGAGTTTTGACCCTTGCTGATGTCTGCTGACTTAAGCAGAGCACAACCACGCATTCTGGGGAAGGAAACTGGAGCATTGGGGAGAAGAATCTGTCTTCTGCTGGAAATGTCATGGTCCTCTGCTAGTGTGGGGGAGAGTTGGAGAGTCCTCCCCATCTATTATCTTCCAAATGCAGTGTAAAAAAGATTAAACAGTTTTCCTGTCCCTCCTTAAGGTAGCCCCATCCTTTTCCTTCCTCTCCCCTCCCCCACTTTTCATCATTCTAGGCCACTTTGACATATGGGTGAGACCAGAAAACAAAGGTTGCTGGCTCATCTAGGCAGCCATCTGTCCACACTTGCCAGTGAACTGAATTTGCCAAGAACTCCCACTCCACAGGCTCTCAGGAGAGGCAAGCTGATAAGCTTGTGTCTCTGATAAAGCCCACAGCCTGGGATGATCTGGGCAGGGTGGGAAGGCTGAAGCCATGGGAAACTGCACCCCTTGTGGAGCCAGGGCTGGATGCCTCTCAGTCTGGAGGTGCTGACAGTGTAAGAAGGATGGAATGAGGCAAAAGGGTGGGGGTGGAAGATCAGCTCAGATGTTTAAAGAGCCAGAGCTGCAAATAAAATCTGGTTGGGATCAGTTTTTTTCTGCATCTGACCTTACTAGAATCCTCTTTCCAAATATCTGAGCTTTCTCTGGGCACACAGGGTCTTTCTGGAGGCTGGTAATATAGTGGAAAGACTGCCTAGTGTGAGTTCACTATGAGCCTGATGAATCTGATTAAGTGACACCATTTCTCTGAGCCTCCGTTTCTTCGGTGAGATGGGAAACAGAATCCCCTCTAAGGATGGTTACCGACTTTTCATGAGCCAATATAGTTAATACATATAAACCCCAGCACAATGACTGGCACATGGAGGGTCCTCAGCAAACTGAGTTTTTGCTCCTAACTTTGTCCTTTGCTAAATGAAGTCAAACCATTGAAGGTCCCATTAGCGTACAAGGGGCATTCGTTTGTCCATCCCAGAGGTGTTAGCACAATATAGAGAGGCTTCCTGAATAACTACAGGTGGAGCAGGATAAAGAGACGTCCATTTTGCTAAACTGATCATAAATCTGAATGAAATAAGTAGGGAAAGTATTCAAGAGCAATTCAGTGAGAAGATGCTTCATCTGCCTTGATGGGCTTTTCAATTACTCGTTTTTAGTACTGCATTATACCATTCTCTGGCAATAATTATTAAGCATTTCAACTATATTGTAATATAAAACTTAAAAGGCTGATTTATTTTCTAGTCATTAAACTGCCTACTATAATGTTCCCCAATTATATGGTTCTTTCTGTTTAAACCTATTTATCTGAATGATTTTTCTAGCATGAAGTCAAAACTGATACCAGCTTCCCAAGTGGAAGATGAAGAGACAGTGAGTTAGGTCCAGTGGCTACAAGCACCAGCTTCAGGGTCCTGAGGGATGTGAGCCCAGGCTTCCCACTTCCTACTCCCTGTTTCTCAATCTGTAAAATGGGAATCATTCCCACTTCACAGTATTATTGGAATTATTATGTGAAGTAGTGGATATGAAGTGTTAGCAAGAACATAGAGTAATGGACTCAATAAACATTCTGGGATGCCTTGGATTTCCCATTGTTCACACATGTGCATCTACCTACTAGGCTCTGGGCACTGAGGGTGCTGTCAGGGCCCATTTTCTGATGGTCACTTTAAGAGCACAAAGGAAATCACAGCCATGGGGCAGCTCCCTGTTTCAGATGCCTTGCTAGTTCCTGGACCCAAAGCTGCTGTTTCCACCAGCACAACACAGCCATTGTACAAATAAGGACACTGAGACACAGAGAGGTGGGTTTTTTTCAAGGTCAGTCAGTGACTAAGACAGAAATCAGACTCAGGTCAGTGGTTCCAAAACCTACACATCATCTTCTTTCTGCTGTTCCATGCTGCCTCTCAGGACCCCAGGAGGTGTATTGCACTCGGTTGAAAGAATTCTTCCCCTTCTTACTGGTTCTTTGAAAGGGGCTATCTCTTTTTCTTTTGAGGATGAACCACCTCTGGTAAATTACCAGTTCCCCCAAATTCCAGTGGAGCCTGTCCACTGCCAAGCCAAGCTGGATTCAGGTGCAGACCAGTTGGGCTGGTGCCAGGATACCAGTCTGTACGAAGCACTAAAATATTGCTGACAATGTAACGACATGGAGAAAATGGCCTTTACCAGGATGATTAAGAGCAAGCACAACATGAGAATGATGATAATAATGATACTTATTATTATAAATAACAGACCATGATTATAATATACATAGTGATAATTTTGTGCTAGGAACTTTTTCTGTTTTACGTATATTGACTCATCTGTACCCTTCCAGCCCATTGTAGTCAGTACTATTATTATCCCCCATTTTAGGGATAAAAAGAGTCCTTCCAGAAAGGTTAATGCCAGAGTCATACCACCAATAAATAGGCTACAAGGCTCTCCTAGGCCCTTCCCTATTGCCTCTTGGGGAGGGGGGGCAAACCCCAGGAGCACTTAAGTGACAAGAGGTGGTGTCCAGGCTGCCTTCCAGGTCTCTTAGTTGCTGGGTGAGGTGTGCAGGTTCAGGGCCAGGACCTGAACTGCTCAGGGTGATAAAGAGGGAGATAGTGCTGAGCCAGCCATCCTCCCTGCCTCCTCCTGCACAGAAGGTGTTAAGCCTCTCCAGAGGAATGTTGGGCTAATATTCAGAGAATATCATTTTGAAGGGAGGCCAGGTTATGAGCCTGCTCAGCATGCCCATGTGCATGGTTCAGCCCTGTCCCCGAGCCTGACCTATGTTTGCTCTCAAAGGTGAGATGACCTATAGAGCATGGAGTGGGGAATTGAATCCATTAGCCTTTGGGATTTGACCTCAGTGGATTGGAGGCCATGTGCCTAGGGCAAGGTGACTGAGGGGCCACCTATAATGCTCATGCCACCTCTACGCTGCTCCTCCCCCAGGTTTTCACATGTTTCCCAGGTCTGGGAGGTGGACAGCACACCCTGGGAAAGAGAAATTATGGCGGAAAGGGTGAAAAAGATGAATAACATGAAAATAACAATCTGTTAGAAGAGATGCTAGTACAGAAAGGGACCTAGTAACTGACAGGGGGACACAGGGGTTAGAAGGTGAGGAATTTTGTAGAGAAATAGGACAAGGTTTGGGCCTAAATCTTTAAAGCTTAGAAGAGGGACCATTGTCAAAGGCAACACTGGATAATGCAGCCTGTGCAGACATTCAAAAGATATTTCTGATGCATTTAGAAAAAACCTGGAAAAATATAGAAGTTCTGAGAGTAAACGGAAAAAACAAGACATAACATTATATACACAATGTGGACACAAGTACGTACAAATTTCAAAGTATAGAGAAAAGTCTAGAAGGAAACAAGCCAAAACTATTGAAACAATGAAGGAAATTTTCCCTTTTTCTTTGTAAACTTTCCTATAGTGAACTTTTTAAAGCAACAAAAGCAAAATCTTTATTTAATTTTTTAAAATCTGGATTGAAAGCTTCTTCATAAAAGACAAAGCAGCTGTCTTTCCTTTCATGACTTTCAGACTGAGAAAACCCACATGGGAAACTAGAAAGAGGTGATTTAATGACTGGGATATTTTCTTTGGATTCTCTCTTGGATTTTACTGAAGTGGTTCAAAATCTCTTCCTGGACAGATCCAGCAATAATAACCTACATTAATTTCACTCCCAGAAAAATAAAAAATGTGAAACTTAGCCACAAAGGATGATCTTTACTAGCCCAAAATGGTAAACAACCAAATGTTTTGACATTCTGAGGTTTGTTAGGTAAAATGTGGACTCTCTGTATTATGGGCTGTTACGCATCATAAAAAATTTTATGTAGATGCATATTGAGTAGAAAATAAAATTGTCCATGATATGCTGTTAAGTGAAAAAGTAAGTTACAAGACACTATACTCCTATTTTTTAGAGTTGTGTATATGTGTGTGTATGTAAGTAACTTGAAAAGATGACCATCAAAAGAGTAATAACTATCTTGGGGGTAGTAGAATTACGAGTAATGCTTGCATCATAATTTTCCCTTCTCTGTTTTCTGATTTTCCTACAATGAACAAGCATCCTGTGTAGTAAAAATAAAAAATGTTTATTCTTGCTTCTCAACAGGAGTGTGTGGGAACTTAGTATATGATTAGGTTGGACATATGCCCCCATTTGCCTAGGAAAATCTCAGTTTTGCCTCTTGTCCCAGAACAGTTATTTATAGCCTTTTCAGTCTTGCTTGGATAATGCATTACATTATTCTATGATGTAGATGAGAGGTGGCATCACAAAGGGTAGGGGAAAGATGGATTAAATAGCATTAAAAGTAGCTGATAGTATGGTCTTCCAGCATCCCATCCCACAAGTAAGGAGTTGGGAAGCCGCCACTCCATCCTAACAGCAAGTAAAAAGCTGAGCAAACTAAAAATCAGCAGTTCTTCTTAGATCCATCAGACAAGTGAGGTCATACAGCAAGCCAGTGTTCCCAAATTTGGAAACTGATACAGGGGGGTACAGGGAATCACAACATACTACAGCAGAGACCTCATTGTGTCAGCATAGGGAAACTTAAACTATAATTGATAGATTGACTGATGCTCAGTGTGGATAACTGTGAGTTTTCCCTACTGGAGCTCTACTAGGTTCTCATAGTAAATATCTGAGGGAAAAAAACCCTTGTGCTTCTGGCAGGATGAGGAAGAAAGGACCCTTTTATTGATTTATTTTTTTATAATTTAATTTAATCTTATTGAAGTACAGTTCATATGCAGTACTATAGTGGTTTCAGGTATACAAAATAGTGATTCTGCAGTTACCTACTATAGTAAATGCTCACCACAGTAAGTGTAGTTACCATCTCTCAACATACAAAGATACTACAATACTAGTCAGTGTGTTCCCTATGCTGTTCTTTCACCCCCCTGACTAATTTATACTATAATTGGAATTTTGTGCCTCTTTATCCTTTTCACCTATTTCAGTGACCCCTCCATCCTTCCCTCCTCTATGGTAATCAACACTCTCTTCTCTGTGTCTGAGTCTATTTCTTTTTGTTCATTTGTTTTGTCTCTTTTAGACTCTATATATAAGTGAAATCATATGGTATTTGCTTTCTCTACCTGGTTTATATCACTTAGCATAATACCCATTGGGCCCATACATGTTGCAAATGGCAATATTTCATTCTTTTTATGGCTGAGTAATATTCCAGTATATATATGTACCACTTCTTTATCCATCCATCCATTGATGGACACTTGGGTTGCTTCCTATATCTTGGCTATTGTAAATGATGTTGCAACAAACAGAGTAGTGCATATATCTTCTCAAATCAGTGACTTGGGTATCAGGGTAATGATGGCCTCATAGAATGAGTTTGGAAGTATTCTCTTCTTTTCTATTTTTTTGGAGTAATTTAATGAGGATAGGTACTAGATCTCCTTAACTGTTTGGTAGAATCCAAATGCTTGGTGAAGTCAAGGACGTAGTGAATACTTGGACTTTTGTTTGTTGGGAGTTTTTGATTACCAATTCAATTTAATTACCAGTAATTGGTCTGTTCAGATTTTCTGTTTCTTCCTGGGTGCATGTTTCTAAGAATTTATCCATTTCTTCTAAGTCATCTAATTTATTAGCATGTAATTTTTCATAGAATTCTCTTCTAATCCTTTGAATTTCTGGGGTGTTGTTTATAACTTCTCTTTTATTTCTTATTTTGTTTATTGTGTCCTTTCTTTTTTTCTTGATGAATCTGGTTAAAGGTTTGTGAATTTTATCTTTTTAAAGAACCAGTTCTTGGTTGCATTGATTTTTTTCTATTGTTTTCTTAGTCTCTGTTTCATTTATATCTGCTCTTATCCTTATTGTGTCCTTCCTACTACCAACTTTGGGCTTTATTTGTTCTTTTTCTAGTTCCTTTAATTGTAAAGTTAGATTGATTGAGATTGTTCTTGTTTCTTGAGGTAGGCCTGTATTGCTATAAACGTCCCCCTTGGAAATATTTTTGCTGCATTCCACAGATTTGGAACATTTCTTTCTTCATTTGACTCCATATATTTTTTATTCCTCTTTGATTTGTTCATTGATCCACTGATTTTTTTTTTTAGTAGCATATATTTGGCCTCCATATGTTTATTTTTTTCAGTTTTTTTTTCTCTTATGATTGATTTCTAGCTTCATACTGTTGTAGTTGGAAAAGGTGCTTGATATGATTTCAGTCTTCTTAAATTTATGAAGACCTGTTTTGTGACCTAACGTGATCTATTTTGGAAAACATTGAATATGCACTTGACATATAGATAGGTCTTTTTTTTAATCCATTCAGCTACCCTATGTCTTTTGATTGGAACATTTAGTCCATTTACATTTAAAGTAATTATTAATAGGAATGTACTTACTGTCATTTTCTTAATTGTTTTCTGGTTGTTTGTATAGTTCTTCCCTGTTCCTTCTTCTCTTGCTCTTTTCACTTGTGATTTGATGCCTCTCTTTAATGTTATGCCTGGATTCCTTTCTCTTTCTTTTTTTTTTTGTCCTCTATTATAGGTTTTTGGTTTGTGGTTACCATGAGCTTCATATATAGCATCATATGATGCACACACATATATATAGCAGTCTATATTAGGTTGACAGTCACTTAAGTTTGAACACATTCTAAAAGCACTACTTTTTAAAAATTATTTCCCTCACCATGTTTTATGTATACAATGTCATAATTTATATCTTTTTATTTTGTGTTTCCCTTGACTGATTTTTGTGTATAATTGATTTTACTACTTTTGTCTTTTGAATTTCATACTTGCTTTGTGAGTGATTGGTCTACTATTTTACTGTAGGTTTGTTTTCACTAGTGAAAAAAAAATTCAATTTAAAGAAGTCCCTTTAACATATCTTCTAAGGCCAGTTTAGTGGTGATTAATTCTTTAATATTTGTTTACCTGGAAAGTTCTTTATCTCTCCTTCAATTCTGAATGATAACCTTGTTGGGTAGAGTATTCTTGGTTGTAGGGTTTTTTTTTTTTCCTTTCAGCACTTTGAATATATCATGTCACTCCTTGCTGTAAAGTTTGCTGAAAAATATGCTGATAGCCTTATGATGTTTTCCTTGCAAGTAAATATATGTCTTTCCCTTACTGCTTTTAAGGTTCTCTATCTTTTATCCTTGCCATTTTAATTACTATGTACCTTGGCATGGACTTCCTTGGGTTCATCTTGTTAGGGACTCTCTGATTCCAGGACTTGGATGTCTATTTCTTTCCCCAGACTGGGGAAGTTTTCAGCTATTACTTCTTCAAATAGGTTTTCTGTTCCTTTCTCTCTCTTTTCTCCTCCTGGAACTCTTATGGTGTGAATGTTGTTCCCTTTGAGGTTGTCACAGAGATCTCTTAGCATCTTCCCATTGTTTAAGATTGTTTTTTCTTTCTGTTGCTCAAATCTTTCAGATCACTGAACCATTCTGCATCTTCTAATCTGCTATTAAGTCCCTCTATTGTATTTTTAATTTCAGTTATTGTATTCTTCAGCACTGACTGGTTCTTTTTGTATTTTCTATATCTGTTGAAGTCCTCCCTGAGTATATCTGTTCTTCTTCCAGTCTAGTAAGTATCTGTATGATTATTACTTTAGATTCCTTATCAGGTAGATTGATTATGCCTGTTTTGTTTATCACTTTTTCTGTTTTGTCTTGTTCTTTTATTTGGAACATTTTCCTCTGCCTTCTCATTTTGTCTTGTTCTCTGAATTTGTTCTTATGTATTAGATCAGCTACGTCTCCTGGTCTTGAAAGCAGTAGTTTTATATAGTAGGCATCCTGTGGTGCCCAGAAGCATAAAACCTCTTGCTCACCAGAGCCAGGTGCTCCAGCAGTGTCCCCTGTGTGGGCTCTGTGCACCCTCCTGTTGTGGCAGAGCCACAACTGCTATTGGTGGGCTGGTGAGCAGAGCCAGTCCTCAGCCTAGCTGCCAGTAAAGGCAGATTGTGCTGCTGCTTTGTCTTGGTTTGTGTGACTCACTGATACAGCTTAAAGACTTGGCAGCTCCCTTGTTGGTACACTATGGGCAGGGCCAGCCTTCAGCCTGGCTGCCAGCAATGGTTGATGTGATTATGCAGGGCTGGGCATATTGGGTGGGGCAAGTCTGGAGGGAAATACCAGGGCAGAGCAAACAGGGCAGATGGAGACTTTCAGTACTGGTTCCTGCAAGCATCTGGCCAGCTAGGCTGAAAACTGGCAACTTCCAGCCCTTTCTCCCCAAGAGAGAACACCCATAGACCCCATCCCTCTGGCACATTTCCTGAAGTTAATAAATCTCCTTTCAAATTGCTGCTGTGTTGGGTCTCAAACCAATGGACTCAGCACACTGGTCTTCCACAAGCGGAGACTAGGGTCTCCCTTAGCCCTCCAACTCTCCCTGGCATTAAGCCCTGTTATTTTCAAAGCCTGATATTACGGGTACTTGTCTTCCTGGAGTAGATCCCCAGGGCCTGCTGTGCCAGGTTTCCAGGCATTTATCTCCTCTCTCAATTTCTCAACCCACACTTATGGGTTGGGATAGAGGAAGGGCTTAGATCCCAATCAATTGTAGTTCTGCCCCTTCACCCTTCTTAATGTGGTCTTCTTTTTTGTTAACTGTAAATGGTCTGTTCTGCCAGTCTTCAGGTCATTTTCAGAGTTAGTTGTATTAGATATAGTTTTTTTATCAGTGTGTATGTGAGAAGAGGTGATCACAATAACCTCCTATTCTGCATCTTCCCAAAATCTGAAAAGGAATCATTTTGAAATACACCAGAGCACTCTGTTCTTAACAAGGCCTGCCCTGAGGAGAAATGATTTTATCAGAGCCTAAACTGCTGGAGTTTTATCACAGTCTAGTCTACCTGGGGGTAGGGAATATACAACTCCAGACATCCAGTCACACCTAAGCAGAGGTGGGGGACTGAGCAGCACATGTGATTTCCTAATTCTGGGGTAAAAGTCACCAGAAGACTGAGACCTAATCACAGGATTATAGAACACTTCCCCTCCCCCTTATACCTTAACACTACATTACTAAAGTCCTATTTGCCTTAGTTCCTTTTACCCAGAACATCATGTCCACCTTTTAAAAAAAGTTGACATTCCAAAAGGCAAAATACACAATTAGAAAAGGCAACAGGTCCAGATATGGCAGGGATGTTGGAATTAACAGACTAGGAATTTAAAATAGCTATGATTAATACGCTAAGGGCTTTAATGGATAAAGTAGACATCATGCAAGAACAGATGGGCACTATAAGCAGAGATTGAAATCCTAAGGAAAACAAAACACCAGAAATGCTAGAGAGAAAAACTCTTGTAACAAATGAAGAGTGTATTTGATCAACTTATTAGCAGCTTTACACAGTTAAGGAATCTCTGAGCTTAAAGATACATCAACAAACTAAAACTGAAAAGCAAAGACAAAAGAGATTAAAGAAAACAGAACAGAATATCCAAGGACTATAGGACAACTACATAAGGCATTGCTTATGTATAATGGGAATACCAGGAAAATGAAAGATAAAAAGAACAGAAGAAATGTTTGAAACAATAGTGACTGAGAATTTCCCTGAAGTAATATCAGACAACAAACCTCAGATCCAGGAAGCTCAGAAAATACCAAGAGAGAATAATGCCAAAACAAACTCATATAAAAGCCAAAAACTATCCCCTAGCATATAATTTTTAAACTACGGAAAATCAAAGATAAAGAAAAAGCCCTGAAAGAAGCCAGAGTTAAGAAAAAAGCCTTACCCATAGAAGAACAAAGATAAGAATTAATCCAATTTTCTCAAAACCATGTAAACAAGAAGAGAATAGAGTGAAATATTTAAAGTGCTGAGAAAAAAATACCCCACCAATGTAGAATTCTTACCCTGTGAAATTATTCTTCAAAAGTGAAGGAGAAACATTTACTCAAACCAAAACTGAGGGAATTTGTTATAAGTAGACCTGTCTTACAGGAAAGGAGAAAAATAATATAGGTCAGAAACTCAGAACTTTGTAAAGAAAGGAAGAGCATTGAAGAAGAAAAACATTTCAAAATAATACCAACAACATATTAGATTATATGTGCTTACGTCTGTATGCATATGTATGCATGTGTGTAAGTGAAATGAATGACAGCAATGATGCAAGAGACAGGAGGAAGGCATTAGGAATATTTTGTTATTATAAGGTACTTGCACTATTTGTAAAACAGTATAGAATTATTTGAAAGTAGGCTTGAATTAGTTGTAAATATATACAGCAAACTACAGAACAACCACTGAAAAAAGAAGTATATTTGATATGCTAAGGAAGGAGATAAAGTGGAATAATATAAAATACTCAGTTACAACCAAAGAAGACAGAAGCGTGGAATACAAAAACAAAGAATGAGGGCAACAAATAGAAAACAGTAACAAATATGGTAAATATTAATCCAATTATATCAATAATCACATGAAACATCAATTACCTAAATACACCAGTCAAATGACAAAATGCCAGAGTGAATTGAAAACATCCTTATTTGTTGTCTATAAGACAAATATAAAAATATAAAAAAAGCAGAATGACAGAAAGATATACACTGTACCACTACTCATAAAGGTGGAATAGCTCTATTAATTTCAGACAGAGCACATGCAAGAGCAAGAGAAGTCATCAGGAGTAAAGAGGGGCATTACATAATGGCAAAGGAGTCAATACTCCAAGAAAATGTAATAATCTTTAATATGTATGTGCCTAACAACAGAGTGTCAAAATATGTGCAGTGAAAACTAATAGAACTGCATGGAGAAATAGATGAGTCCACTATCATAGTTGGAGACTTCAATGCCACTCTTATCAGAAATGGACAGATCCCGCAGGCAGAAAATTAGTAAGAACATAGTTAAACTCAACAGCACCATCAATCAACTGGATATAATTAACATCTATAGACTACTTCATCCAAAAACAGATTACACATATTTCTCAAGTTCACATGGAACATTCACCAAGATAGACCGCATTCTAGGTCATAAAATATGCCTTAAAAAATACAAAAGAATACAAATCATATACTTTTACTCTCAGAATACAATAGAATTAAACTAGAAGTCAGTAACAGAGAAATAACTGGAAAAATTCCCAAATACTTGAAGATTAAATAACATATTTCTAATAAGCACAAGGGTCAAAGAAGAAATTTCAAAGAAATTTAAAAATATTTTGAACTAAATGAAAATAAAAATACAACTTATTTGTGGGATACAGTGAAACCAGTGCTTAAGGGAAATGTATAGCATTGAATGTATATATTAAAAAAGAAGAAAGATCTAAAATTAACGATCCAAACTTCTACCTTAGGAAACTAGAAAAAGAAAAGCAAATTACATCCAAAGTAAACAGAAAAAAAGAAATAATAAAAATGAGAGATCAATGAAATAGAAAACAAGAAATTAATATAATCAACAAAACAGAAACATCAATAAAATTGATAAGACCCCAGCCATGCTAAGGAAAAAAAGACACAAATTACTCAGAAACAAAAGAAGGGACATTACTATGGATCTCAGGGACACTAATGGAATAATAAAGTGTTATGAACAACTCTGTGCCCACAAATTTGATGACAGATGAAATGGACCAATTTGATGAAAGATACAGTCCACCAAAACTCACCCAAGAAGAAATATACAACCAAAATAGATCTATATTAAATCATTAATAATTTAATTAAATAATTGAATTAATAATTAATAACCTTCCAAAACAACAACATACCTGAATAATTGAATTAATAATTAATAACCTTACAAAACAACAACATACCTGAATGGGTTCACTGGTGAATTCTACCAAACATTTGAGGAAGAAATTACATTGATTTCCAGCTTCCTAACTAATTCTATGATGCCTGCATTACCTAACACTAAAACCAGACAGACATTTGCAAAAGAAAACTGCAGACCAATAACTCTCATGAACATAGATGCAAAATTCCTCAACAAAATATTAGCAAATCAAATCCAACAATACATAAAAAGAATATACATTATAATCAAGAGGGATTTATCTGAAGTATGCAAAGCTGGTTCAATATTTGAAAATCAATTAATGACACCCAAAACATCAATAGGTTAAAAAAGAAAACTCATATGATCATATCAATCAATGCAGAAAGGCATTTGACAAAATGCAATACATAGTCTGATAAAAATCCTCAGCAAACTAGGAATAGAGAGGAATGTCTTCAACTTGATAAAGAGCAGCTAAAAAAAACAGAAAACAAAAAAAAAATCCCTACACCTAACATCATACTTACTGGTAAGAAACTTGAAGCTTTGTTGATAAGATAAAACACAAGGCAAGGATGTTCCTTCTCACCACTCCTGTTCAACATCATACTAGAAATCCTAAACAATGCAATAAGACAAGAAAAGGAAATAAAAGGTATGCAGATTGGGAAGGAAGCAATAAAACTGTCTTTGTTCACAGATGACATGATTGCCTATGCAGGAAAATCTGAAAGAATCAACAAAAACTTCTAGGAACTAAAAAGCAATTGTAACAGAGGATTGATGATTGCCAGGGGCTGGGCATAGGAAGGAATGAATAGGCAGAGCAGAGGATGTCTAAGGCAATGAAACTATTCAATATGATACTACAGTATTACAATGGTGGATACAATGGTCAGTATAGATTGGTCAAAACCCATAGAATACATACTAAAAGTGAACTGTAATGTAAACTGTGGAGTTTGGATAGTGATGATGGGTCAGTATAGGTTCATCAAGTATAACAAATGTACCACTCTGATGCTGGATGTAGATAATAGGGAAGGTTGTTCATGTGTGGGAACAGGAAGTATATGGAAACTCTCTGTTCTTTCTGCTTGATTTTACTATGAACCTAAAACTGCTCCAAAAAAAGTATTTATTTTTTTAAGTAGCTCACAGTGTGGAGCTGGATCCCTACTCTATCATACTAAAAAAAAACAAACCCCTAAATGGATTGAAGGCCTAAATGTGAGAGGTAAAATTATAAAGCTGATGGAAAAAATACTGGAGAATATCTTTGTGATCACAGTTTTCTAGGAGAGACCACAAAAGTACAAGTGCTAGAAATGGATGAATTTGACTAGATGAAAGTTATTTCTGTGAGAAGAATTACAAGGAGGAAAAGAACCTCTGGGAGACAGAAAGATACTTGCAAATGATGAGGGATTCATATCTAGAAAGTCCTACAAATAAGCAATAAAAAGAGGAATATCCACTGGCAAAGATTCTGAATAAGCAATTCACAGAAGGAGAAATCTAAGAAGAGTGCTCAAATTTGTTAAATTAAAGCAAGATACTACTTTATATCCATCAGATTGGAAACAGTGAACAAAGCCAGTAATCACAAATGCTGATAAAGACATGGGTAAATGGGAACATTTGTCCATAGCTAATAGAATAAAAGTAGGTTTAGCCATTCTGCAGAACAATCAGGCAGTACTAGGTGTAATTAACATGATTAAAATACCTACACCCCAACAACCCAGCAATGCCCCTACATTGTGATATTGCTGAGAACCTCTCATGTGAATTCACAAAGAGAGCAGCATGAGGACTTGCATTGCAGCCATGTTTGTGGAAGCAAAGAGCTGACAGTTGGCCAAGTGCCCCTCACTGGGAGAATGGATAAGTAAAACGTGGTCTGTGCATTGGAATATTAGGCAGCAGTCAGGAGCAATGAGTTACATTCACATAGAGTAACATTGACATAGAGCATCCCCCACTTTTCAAAAGTTCAACATTTGGCTTCTTTGCTTTTACAAAAGACCTGCTTTGGTACCTGTTCTAACTAACCAAAAGAAATCCAAAGAGGACTTTAATAACATGCACTTTTGTATGTTCTATAGCTGTTACAGAGGCAGCACACACTCCAAGCAGTGCTCCTTCCCCAGTAACTACACTCAGAATCTCAGCATCAAGCTGCCATAGCTTTGAAGTGTGTCTTTGAGCATCCAGGCTTTATCTTGATTTGCCTGGTGTGTCTTAAGGTATCAGAAAAGATACCTTAAGGGAGGTTATTTTGGGGGCCTTGGAACACTTGAAATTTTTTCCATGTAAATTAATGGTAATTGCTTCTTCATTTTATGGCATTTGGGCTTATGAAAGTTTTCATAGGAATGCTCTACCTTCAGATACTATAGGAAGAAATCTTTTTCTACTACAGGGAGAAACCTGTATCTTAAAATCATAAGGTTAAGTGAAAGAAACATTAAGTTATACACAAAAAAATATATCTAACTTCAAGTAAATTATATATAACATGTATTATATATACATATATAACACACATATACATACACACACACTCAAAGGACATATGTTAAATATTTAGAAGCAGGAGCTAAACAGAGAAGGGAAAAGGGGGTAGGATAAACAAAATGTAATATAAGATTGTCTTTTCTTTGTCCAGCAATGAAAGTAAGGAGTTCAAATGACTTAATTTTTGTTACCTGCTGTCCTAAAGAGGAATTTTAAAAATAAAATAAATACAATATGGCTATAATGGTCTCCTTAAATTATATTTGAAGATTAAATGAATAATTCAGATAAACCACTTAATTTAGTGCCTCCAGCACACACTAAACATTGAATAGATATTATCTATTAATGTTATTAATGCATGACAGAGCTACTACCAGTCAATTGGAGTTGGCATTTAAGACCAATTGGATTTAGATCATTTGCCCCAAAAGATCATTCCAGATCCAGTAGCCTTATGATACTACCAGAGGATAGGCAAGTACTGGCAGCAGACTCAGAAGCAAGCAGGAGAAATACTGGAACGTTGTTGGGGAAGGGGAACGGTTACCAGCTTTTTGCAGTGTCAGAAGAAACGTTGATGGGTAACTTGAGAGGAGACCAATACAATGTCCTAATTAAGAAAGTAGAGACTGCGTGAGTAAATAGTGCTGTGAAGATGGGAGACTTCATGTACTCTGGTATACTTCCTCCAAAAGGGTGTTTTCTTTTAACATTTTTATTTCAAATTATAAAGTTGTAGCTGAATTATAAAGTTATCTATTTAGAGAATGTTTGCTTTGGATCATTCTTTCCCCATCCTCTCTCTCCCCCTGAAGTGGAACACAGGTTGTCCTAGTGAGATGAGCAAGATCATCACCTAGTGGTCTGTTGCTCAAAATGCTGACACAAGCTCCAAGTCCCAGAGAACAGAGAACATGTGCCAACACTTTGCCCTCATGTTAATTCAACTAGCATTGACTGGGATCCTATGCCAGGCACTATTCTGGTGTCTGGGGATAGAGACCTGTTAACACAAAATGACAGGTTTAAAAATAAAATTAAGGAAGTGTCAATGCAGAAGCTTAAGAGCTCTCCAAAGTGACATTGCATTTTAATATGTTGATTTTCCACTGGTTTCCATAGATCATAGATGAAGAAGAAACCCAGTTTCTGAGTAACTGCCCGGTTGCGGTCACTGAAAGCACCCCACGGAGGAGGACACGGATCCAGGTGTTTTGGATAGCACCCCCAGCAGGAACAGGCTGTGTGATTCTAAAGTAAGTGCACGTGGAAATCCTTGTAGCACTTTATTCTCCCTCCCTGCGGCCTGTCATGTGTGTTTGCAGAAAGAAAACTGGCTTTGCTGGGCCATCAGACAAGTTGCATTACCTTTAGACCCTCAGTTAATCATGACTCTAAAATGGGACTGTGGACCAACCCTGGTGAAATGCCATAAAAAGAATTATTCGACTGAATCTGTATTTTACCTCATACTGTTCAGTCATACCTGGCCACTCTCTATCTTCCTAGAGATAATGATACTAGGCTGGTTAACAAAAATTACAAACCATGTAAGGATAATGTTTGGCTTCTTCCATCCAGAATTTAACAGCTAGTATACTTAAACTGTGCTAGGCTGACCTGAGACTCCACTGTCATTTCCATTAGCCTCCAGCTATGTTTTATGATCCTATTTTCTTCCTTCTCCCATCAAAATTACCCGCAAGCCACTTCCTATCTGACCTCCAGATATTCCTTTTGGTGAATTACAATAGATTATAAGAGGTGTTAATCAGCTAATAGTTCTCCTCTGAGAGGCAGCTTATCTCAAACCTGTGTCTGTGAAATGATATGTCATAGAATGATGTTCACAGAGGTGTAAATAGATGGAGAGGAAAACAATTTCTTTGGTTAAATAAGTTTAGAAAATGCTGCATATTGTAACCCCTTCTTAAAGATTCACAGCATATATTAGTGTATTGAAGGTTTTGCAATGTCCTGCTAAAATGAGATCTGTTTAACTTGATTTCGACCAGCATTTCCCAAACTTATTTGACTGCAAAACTCCTTTTTTTGCTCAAATACCTATTAATATTCACCAGTTTGGGAAACAATAACCATAATCTCTTTTAAATAGATTTAAAGACTATATAGAGTGACACTGGGAATTTTAAGATTTCAGACAGGCAAATAATCATGGTTAGATGGGCAGGGCTCTAACCCCAGGATCCAAGAAGCCGTTTCCCCTTGGAGATGGGGCGTAGTTGCATCATCAGCCAGGTCAGACAAGCCGCAGCTGAATTTTCTTTTCCAACCATATTTCTTTTCTTTAAATTCTCCTAGAGCCTCATTTATGTATTTGGTTCATTTGTCTAACAACTGTGGTTAACTCCAGCTCACCCCCAAGGACAGGCTGATAAAGGGGCATTCCACCTGGGCAGTCCTGTCCCTGCAGTTTCTAGACTCATTGTGTCTGGATTATAGAAAAAAGCCCACAGAGATCTCCGGAAGCCTCTGTCCATTGTCCAGACCCAGCCCTGTCTTTGTGTGGCCTCCCTTTGTTGTCATCTATCTGGACATCACTTGTTTCTTTCTTAGTTTAATGCAAGTTGAGCATCCATCCCCAGATTCCTTGAGAAGTTTGGCTGTTGGCATTAATCTATATTGGTGATTTTTCAAAAAAAAATGTTAGTAGGACTTTTTAAATGAAACCTTATATATACACCCCAATTTGTTACATGAATCTAGCATCTAGTTGAAATGTGGGAGAAGGTCTTGTGCATATGAAGACCAGCAGAGGTGATTCATTCAGAGCTTGCTGTATAGCTAGGGAGTCAGCTGCCATCACTAGCATTCAGCAGACACTCAAAGGCAGGAAAGCTCTCCGGGGCAAAAAGGGACAATTGCTGATTGGAGGGTTTTGGCATGGGGAAGCTGGAAGTGGGCTAACTACAAGCAGGACATCTTAGTGATGAGTCTGGGGGCATATTTGCCTTTCTTTGGGCTGACAGTTGCAGAAGTTGTGGTTCAGCTTCCCAGGCCACTTGATTCAGAGTTTGGGAGTCAGTTCAATTGTCATTGTCCTATGTGGCCTGGCCATTGTCCGTTCGTATATTCAGTCTCTCAGCCTGAACCCTAGGTTCTCAGCTTCGCCTTCCAGTATGCACAGCCCTGCCCAGGACAGCCTGATCCCTCCGCAGAGCCTGGAGCTCTGAAGAACAATGTTGGAAAACATCAGATCCGTGTCTGAGTCTTCCTGCTCTGAAAACTCTTTTCCCTCTGGCTCAGATCTCTGGTTTTGTTTGATTTATTGTTTTCCCAAACCAGCATTTGATCTTCCTGGTGGAAGCCAGAAAGTCTTCTCTTGTTTACTTATTAACAATGAACATATGTTTATCCATTAACAATGAACAAATGTGGTTTGCTCAGTCATTCATTCTTTCAGCAAATGTAATTGAGCTTCTATATTTGCCCAGAAATCCAGGATATATAGACAACTGAAGTATGTTCTTGGCCCTCAAGGGTTTCACAGGCCAAATGAAAGAGAGAGAATAGGTCAGCTAATCCCTTCTACGTGTCAGGAACCCAGCTGCACATCTAGCAGACTTAATCGCATTTAATCTTGACAACTATCTACCCCATTTTACAGAGAAGACAGGTCTCAGGGAACTGGGCACGTTTCCTGAAGTCACATACCCATGTAACTCTATAATCCCATGTTCTTTTCTTCTTTTCTGGAGAAATTAAATATAAGCTACAAGTTTTCACTAAGGAAATAATTTTATAGGTAAGATGTAATTACATCACACTGTAAAAGTTCAAATAATATAGAAAATAGTGAAATACAGAAAAATGCAAAATGCTGCAAAAGTGAAAAATACCTGACTTTGCCTCTTTAAAACCCCAGAGTCTCCCACCCAAAGCTTGCAATAGGTACCAAATCGGTATGTGTTCTTTCACCTTTTAGCTGTGCGTTGATATGCATCTAAGTAAATACAGAAGAACATAGTTTCATTTGTGTGGGAAATATAAATTTCCATAAATGGTATCTACAAAACATCTGAATGGGTTTTCACTAAGTAAAATGTAGTAGAGCTATTTCCAGGTCAGTATGTACAGAACTACCTCTTCTCTTAATTTGTTGCATATAGTCTATAGTGTGGGTGTGTGTTAGTGATTCCACAGTTAATGGACATTTAGATTATTTCCAGCTTTCATACCATTATAAATAATGCTATAAAAACATCCTTATACAGATATTTTCATCCATGGTGGTTGCCAAGGGGGGGATCATAAGGGCTGCACATTTATGATTTCAATAGACACTGCCAGATTTCCCTCAGGAAAGTGTGCCAGCCGAGGCACTGTCCCTGCCTGTGAACAAGAAAGCCTTTCCTTGCTCGCTCAACTCTGATGTTATCAATGTCTAAAACTCTGCCAGTCTGATAGTTTATATGGTATCTGATGTTAATTTGCATTTTGTGATTACTAGTAGTATCAAGAATCTTTTCATATATTTATTACATTTCTATTTCCTCTTCTGTGAATGACCTGTTCATATTCTTGTCCATTTTTCTAACAATGTCTTTTAACAACTGATGTTTACATATTGACATGTATAGATACATAAGAACATGTTTATACATTAAATTTTTTGTTTTGTATGTAAATATGTAATTATATATGTATAATATTTATATTTAAAACTGAGCTCTATACAATACAGATAATACTGTTAAAAATATCAAATATTTCTCCTCATCTTTCTTTTAACTTTGCTTATGGGTATCGAATCATCTAGAAGTTTGAAATTTTTATTTTGATTGAATGCATCCATCCTTTCCCTTATGAATTTGATTTGTATTTTGTTTAAAAATAATCTTCCTACACCCACAGTTATGAGTATCTTCCCATATTGTTAATATTTTCATAGATTTACAAATAAATTTAGGCCTTTAATTCTCCTGGAATTTAATGTTGTGAATGGTATGGTATCAGTAAGTGTCAACAGAAAATATCCCTCAAAAGGAGGTTCCAAAGGTTCAGTTTAATCAGGGGTCTGCTACAGTGCAAGGTGGACAGGGAAGATGCAAAATAATAGTGGAAAAAACTTTTCCCACTCAGGCCTGAAAGGGCAGGAAGTGGGGACCCAGGGGACAGAGTAGAGAAGCCCACCATCGCACAGGAGCTGAGCCCTTCAGTTAAGGAAAGCAACTAGCCTGAGATTGACCCCACAGGGACCTTAGCCCCACTCCCTTCCTGTGCCTCTCTGTCAGTTCTCCCCATTGGCCTGGCTCTACTTCTGAGGACAGTGGAGCCCACTGGTAGAGTCCATATAGATTCTCCTCTTGGGCACATGCCAGGGTGCAGAAGGATGCAGAAGTTGTCTTTGGAACAAACCAAAGATACCCTGCACAGATGAGAAATTGAGATCCACCTATTTTTCTCAAAATGGCTAGTGAGTTGTTCCCATTCATTTATTGAATAGTTTGTCCTTTTCCTGATTATTTGAAATTCTACTTTATCAAATATAAAATTTTCATACAGGTCTGTGCTATTCTGTTGATCTCTCTTCCTGTGCAAAACCCACACCATTTTACTGTATAATTTTGTTTTATGTTTTGATAGCAAGTCATTACTCATTAATCTTCTGGTTCAAAATGTTCATGGCCATTCAAGCAGATTCATAATTCCAGACATATCATAGAATAAGTTTGTTGCATTCAGTGAGAACTGTTATCGGGAATTTATATGTTGTTGCATTGAGTTAAAATAGTTTAATGTGGAAAACATCAGCATCCCTATAATATGTTATCCTACTCAGAAATATGGACTATTCCCTATTTATTCAGGTCTTGTATATCCTTCAGTAGTGTAATTTTTCTTCATTAGATTGCACATTCTTATGAGGCACTTTCCCCCCACTGATATTTTATAGTTTAATTGTTTTTGTGAATGGGCTCTTTTTTCTTGTTTTACTTTCTAATCATTGATTGCTTGTGTTTGGGAAAGCTATTGATTCTTATACCTCGAGTTTGAATTTGAACACTGCTGAATTCTATTAATAGTTCTAATGGCTTGTTCTTTCATTCTTTTGGGAAATGAGTAAGTGTATCTTTTGGGGTTTTTTTTCAGGTTTTAGTCTATTGTCTATCTACTATAGGAGAATATTAATAATGGTATTCATACTTATTCCTGATTTCAATGGGGATACTATTGTATTTCACTCTTAAGTGTAATATGAAGTATGGGTTTCACACTGATGCCTTTAATCAAGTTGAGAAAGACCCTTTATCTATCAGAGAGAGTTTCCTTTTTCACGTGGAAGGTGGTGATTGGGAAACCAACCGGCCGACCAGTATTCCATGTGCACCTACCACGTGCCCTGAGCTTACCAGCACCAAGAAGGAATCAGAGCATCAACAATGATCCTGACTTTAAAGACACTTTCCATCTAGTTGTGACATAAATAAAAATAGGTATGCAAGAATTAGCAAGCCCAAGGCAGACATGAACTGGGGACAAATTAAACATGGTTAGTCGGAAAGGAGATGAGTGAGGAATGGAAAAATGGGAGCACCACAGCTTCTTGGAAAGGTTAGTTTCTATTTTGAAGGCCGTAGTAGGGTTTGGAAAAATGGACAGGAGGGAAGAGGTTATTCCTGGTGAGGAGGTGGACAGCATGAAAGCTGAAGTGAGAACTTGGAGGTGAGGGCAAATATGGCAGCCGTGGGAGACTGTGAACAGACATTGTGAGATTAGAAGGCCTTTGGGGCCAAAAACCATTGCTGAAGCACGGAAGCCTTCCAATGTCAAGATGAAGAGATTGAATTTGATTCAAGTGGAATGAGGGAGCCATTCGTGGTTATTAGACAGTGGACAGACATGCTGGCAGGAAGGTTTGTTAAAAAATTAGTAAGCATGCTGGAATTGGACAGCAGAGTTGAGGACAGATGAAAGGGGAGATGGCACTTGCAGAAAAGGGGGCAGTTGTGTTGTGGTGTTTGGGTAATATTCCTGGGAGGAGGCAGCCCGGTAGCACGAGCTGCAGGCTGCTAACTGTCTGTAGATGACAGCTCTGAAGCCTGCTTGGTCGGTCATGCTCCTTTGCCCAAGAGGGCTGCAAAGGGAAGCACATAGCAATTACAGCTTTCCTTTTGGCACAAACCTGACACTCTTTCCATTTTCCATTTGGATGCAAAGATTCAAACATTTCAAAACTACAGGCTTTCCAGGCAGACCTCCATATAGCTTTCTCCTGACATGAATGGTCCAGCACTTGAGGTTGCCCTGGCATGCTACAGTTCTGCGGGAATGCTGCAAACCGTTAGAGCAGAGCGGCAACTCACTGAAAGAATATTCCTGTGAATAAAATAGATGCGTACAGACCCCATCAGAGGGAAATCCTGTCCCCTTAAATCTGATAAAAATTCTATCTCCTGAAGTGATCCCCTTTCCATAGATTTGTTATCTTTATTACATCCTTTTATAACCAGATTTCTGGCACCTGTTTGTCACTTTCTGGGAGGGACTGAGATGTGGGTCCTCTTACTCTGTGGAGATAGTCACTAGGTGAGCCATTTGGGGAATTTGACCATATGAAATGCTGGTTGGTTACAGGGTAATAAAAGGCCAGAGCCAAGCCCCATTCTAGGTGCATTACAGATACTCGTTTAATCCTCAGAGCAACCCTATGAAGTAGATACTAAAGAGGACACTGAAGCACAGAAAGGTTATGTAACTTGCCTGAAGTCACAGGGCAAGCGACAGAGGTGGGATTTTAACAGAAGTCTGCTGTAGTCTGCAATCTTAATACTGCATTCTGCCATCTCAGATTGGTGCCCCCAGGTAAAGTATAACTCTTCTCGCTCTCCCCCAACATCCTTAGTTGCTGGATCTGTCCCTTCTGTCTCACTTGCTTTGCATTCACTGTCGTATTCACAGACACTTCTTGCCTCACTGTGTCAAGGACCTCCTACTTGCTCACTCTTGTTCTTTGCCCTCTGGGATAACCTTCCTCTGGGATAAGCCTTGCTGTCCTCATACACAGCTGAGTCACACCCCTTACCTAACAAACTTGAACGGGGCTCTCCATCACCTTCAAGATAAAGTCTAGAATCCTAATCAGAGCATTGAAGCCTCCCTGTCCTTTACCAGAGTCCCTGACCAGCCACTTCTTCTACTGAACCCCTCCATGAACCCTGTTGTCCAGTCATTCTTGTCTGTTGATTCTCTTGGCAACATCTATTGATCACCTCCTGTGTGTGAGCACCAGGGACTTAGTAGCTGTCTTTGAAGATATTATAATCTAAAAGTGAAACACAAATTAAGTCCACAGTCCTTCATCTGCAATTCTGAAATCCAAAAGATTTTCTCAATTCATTTAGAGCCCATACCTGCCCTGAACTGACTGGAAGTTATTTATAGTCTTGACTATAAATATTAATACATTTGATGCTGCTCCAGACCCTGAAGGGGGTATTATAAAATGTATAGAATTTGCACTGTCTTGTTTTTCTGAAATCCACGAATATTCTGAATTCAGAAACATGTCTGACCTCAAAAACATCAGATAAGAAATCTTTCCCCAGATGATGCAATCCCGGGTGGGAAGTTTGGTAATGGAAGTATCACTCAGAGTCTTCCTGCAGAGGAGCCAGCCCTCTGGCAGGACTGGATTTCACATAAATGTTAAAAAGAATCAACTCATTTCTTGCTAGTGAAACAACCTATGCTGAGCTGCAGCTGCTACAAGATCTGAGAACTTGTTCAATGTTCCCCATCACCAAGGAATAAAGTCAAAATACCTTAGCATTGTGTCCAAGTCCATTTGTGACTTGTTCCAGCCACCTTTTCAGCCTCATTTCTAGATGCTTCTCCTCCCTACTGGAGAGAGTGAGCTCCCTAAAGGAGGGGATCATTTTTACTCCTCATTGTGACTTTAATTCAGTATTGGCAAATCATAGCCTATAGGCCAAATGTGGCCCACTGCCTGTTTTTGAAAATAAAATTTTATTGGAACACAGCCACATTTATTCATTTATGTATTGTCTAGGGCTGCTTTCATGCTACAGCAGACAGGAACAAAAAGTTGCAACAGAGACCATATGACTGAGGCCATGGCTAAAAGGGATTCAGTGGGAGAAGTGGCTGGTCAGGGACTCTGGTAAAGGACAGGGGAGGCTTCAATGCTCTGATTAGGATTCTAGACTTTATCTTGAAGGTGATGGAGAGCCCCGTTCAAGTTTGTTAGGTAAGCCTAAAATATTTCTTCTCTGGCACTTTATAGAAAATGTATACTAATCCCTGTTCTAATGCTTATCCCAGTGCTAGGAACTCAGTAACTGCTGATTCTTGTCCTTTGTTGTTCTCAAAGCCTAGAATAAACAAAGACTTGTATGCAGGTAGTTTATTTGAAAAGTGATCTCAGAGAGCAGGAGGTGAGGAAGTGGGAGTGATTCAGTCCAGTGTTATTACCCTGACCGTCACGTAGGCATCACTGTTGTTGGTCCTGCTGGGACCTTTTGAGAAGGCTTACAACATGAGTCTCAGAACAGGGTGCCTAGGGATGAAGGTGGAGGCCATTATGAATTAGCTTCCATCCGCCATTGATCAAGGGTGTCCCCCAAGTATTAACTCCTTTGCACTTCTGGATTGCACCCATGTGAGTGGGCATCAGATTCTGAACAAATACTGTAGCATCAGAGAAGCTCTAGAGTAGGAAGCAAGAGGTACACTGTGCAGACAAGGTGTGCATCATCTAATTACAGTGGGGCAGAGCTGGTCACTGCCCCAGTGAGTCAGAGGTGGGAGGAGAGGATATGAAGAGGAATAGAGAGGTGCCCGATGCATCAGTTAGCATGAATAGCAGTGTAAGCAGCTTACATTCGTTACCAAGCTCTGTGCTGGGTACAAGGCATGCCTTATCTTACTTAATTCTTATAAAGCTTGTAGAGTCTTCTCTATACTATACCTATTTTGATGAAAAAAAACAGGCTTAGAGAGTTTATATTCAGGGTAATACAGCAGTTAAGTAACAGATCTGGAATTTAAACTCATTTCTGCCTGACTCCACAGCCTTTGTTGTCAGCTAAACACCCCTAAGCTCTGCTGACTGAGCCTGACCAACCCCTATTACCCTGCCTTCTGCCTTAGTTGGTCGGTGCGTGCAAAGCCCCTCCTGTGACCTAGGGGGTAGAGAACTGCTCATGGAGGGACTAAGGAAACTAATCGTCATTTACAAAACAGAAAATAAACCCAGGGACCTGGCAAGACAAAGTCTTGTCAGTGGGAAGAGAAGATGAGTATTAAGGAGGAATTAGCCAGCACTCATTATAGTTTGTAACTTCAAAGGGCTCACCAAATCTTATCTTGGAAGGAAATAACATAGAAAACCCACAGGAGATGACTCTGTATGTGCCTGAGAGGAAGCCGGCAGGGTTAAGGGGATCTCATATGGCTGGGGTGCAGCTTACCCCACAACTTTTCTGGCATTAGGTATTGAAGAACCACAGGCTCCTTTGTCGTAAGTCAGTGTGGCTTTCCCATGAGGCTGGCTAGGACCTCAGCAATCCTGAGCAAGGAAGGAAGCAAGGAGTTGACAGAAAAGATATTGGGAAAACCTTGAACTAGCTGAAGTGATTGGTTCTTTAGGAGAGCAGTTGGAAAAACTGAGGCCATGGCTAAAAGGGTCACATGTGCTTAATTCAGGAATACTTAGGTACCCTAAGACCCACCATCCAACTGGTAGAATCCCAATGCCAGGAGATTCCTGGAACGCTGGTGGTGGTGCAGTTCCAGGGGAGCAGCCCAATGGCTAAAGAGTCTAATTCAACAGCTGGGGTCCCAGGTGCAGGATGCAGCCCCCAGAGGAGGAAACTGGCAAGAATTAACCAGGAAGTAGGGGCTGCAGGGGAGCCCGGGCTCAGCAGTAAATGCAGGTGGAACACTGAGGCCCTGCCATGTGGAATGCCAGGATCATGAGAGGCCAGGGACTGACTGCACCTTGGTTAATGGGCAGCAGTACACGGCCCACCCTGATTGGCAGTGAGACCAGCTCCAGTGCTCTCCCACTGATGGACCCAACATATTCCCTGCCCTTGTCATGGTGGGAGCTAAACACGATGTTTTTACCCTATGGGCATTTTAGAAAATTGAGATTAAATTCATATAACATAAAATTAACCATTTAAAGTCATCAATTTCATAACCTTTAGTACATTCAAATGTTGTACAAGTACCAACTGTATGTAGTTCCAAAGCATTTCCATTGCTCCAACGTAAAAGCCCACCAATTAAGGAGTGTCTCCCCATAGCCGCTGGCTGCTGCAACCTGCTTTCTGTCTCTATGGATTTTCCCATTCTTGATATTTCATGTAAATGGAATCATACAATATGTAACCTTTTTCATCTCACTTTTTCACTTAGATAGTGTTTTTGAGGTTCATCTGTATCGTAGCATGTATTGGTACTTCATTCCTTTATAATGTGAATAATAATCCATTATGTGTGTGTGTCACAATCTGTTTATCCCTGTGGACATTTTTGACATGAAATGATCAAAGCATAAAAATGGAAACATTTGGACAACAGGGAAAAGTACCAGATGGTATCACACTTACATATATTTAGTCCACAAATTTTTTTTAACCAGGAATATACGCAGTTGATATGTTGCTCTTCTCCGGAGCCTTACCCCTTTCTTGGGAAGGACAGTGATGACTTTGGGACAAGGCTAGGAAAGGGCAAAAAAATGGTTCCACACCTACTTCGTTTGTCCTTTGGGGTCATACAGTAAGTGTGAAACAGGTTGGCCTATTTTATCCTGTCACCAAAGTGGCTTGCTGGATCTTTTACACTCAGTATGGGTCTGTAGAGTAAAAAGCCATATAGCTGGCCATTCATTAATGCATCTGGGGAAGCACAAGCTGAAGCCCCACTGAAGATGCAAACGATGCTGGAAAGATGAGCAGAGGGTCCTCAGTGCTGCAGAAGAAGGCCTTCCTCTGTAGATGCACGCAGCTCTGTCACCATTCACGTTCAACCACTAAGCAAAAAATTGTCCCTGATATATTAGGCTCTCTGCAACCCTGCTTTCCACAGAGAATACCCAACATAAAGCCAGTGAAGAAAGGAGGTTACATTAACGGAAAAAATGTCCCTCACTCCTTCCATGATGAATTGTGGCAGGCTGATTTCAGCTACATTTTTCCTTGGTCATTTCCCTAAGATTTCACATTTAACAAGCCCCTGGAAGCAGGAGAAACAGAGAAAAAAGCTCCTTATAATCTTAGTTCTATGCTATTCATAAATGAAAATCACTGTTAATTTAGAGTTTGACAGCTGTGGTGCATTTGTAAGTCCAGGGCAGCTGTCATCAGCACTCCAGCTTATTTTTCAAACAGATGTTTAATTTGACTTTAGTGTTATTGCCAATTTCTTAGGAGAAAGGGGAGAAGCAGAAGCAGAAATAATCGTTACATTCGTCATTTGGTTTCCTTTCAAAATATAAATGGGCATGATTAATGATGACATCAGAATTGCTCTAATTGCAGTTTGGGGTGCAGGACTGGGTAGCTAGCATCTCCTACATGGTCCAAAGTCCATGTTTTTTCCGAAAGTCAGAGACTGTTTTGTGATAATAGCACCCAGACTCTGAACAAAGTCCTAGCTCCCCAGAAAAGCCTTCCAGGGTACAGACAAAACTGGGGAGTGGTGAAGGATGGGTGCCTGGTCCACAACCCCAGAAAAAAGCCTCAGAGCTGAGTCTTGTGGCTGTGGACTCAGGAAGCCAGCAAGAGCAAACAGGCAGAGCCCTTGAAATGGTAGCCAGGCTCTCCCACTCACTCTTACAAAGCCACCATGCTCATGTGGCTCAGGCAGCTGGTGGCTTTGTGCATGCTCACAGTGTGCAAATCCATCTCAATGTATAAAATTAAACACATCTGTGGCTCCATGTAGAAATCTGATGAGTCAGAATGTACTTGAGCAGGCCCTGCTGTTCCAGTCCACGTTGCTTGGAGGAATCTTCCTTCACACCAGCTGTGTTGCTAGGTGAACCCCCTTCCCAGCTCTGGTTTCTCTATGCTTGCTTTTTTGTGTTCGGTTTTCTGTGGTCTCACTTGGCTTTTACTTTGTGCTGCCTGTCATGTGTTCAGTCAGTGCCCCTCAGTACATCTTTGGCAATGCCTCTGGAGTGGGGACGCTGAATGCAGTAATGTACCTATTGCTCATCTCTATACTTGTTTCTTTGTACACTGAGATGGAAAGCGCACCTTGCCTTCTTCCTCAGTCAACAACTGTGATATGTTGTATGCTAAAGAAGACTTCCACCCCAAGGAACAATTTGTCAGATAATCTGGATCCCAGCTCTTAAGTCATGGTTTGATAGAGGAATGATCCTCAGCCTCAACCAATGTTGGAGAAAACAGGATGCTCTAAATGGAATCACAGATGTGGATTCTAAGGGTCAAGTCTTACTCCTCAAAGGGTAGCCCTCCATATTTTTAAATAGAAAATATATTTGCAGATTATTAATTAAGAACTACATCTCCCTTAACTACAGAAATGCCAGGCTTCTACCAGGTTGACCACCCAAGAACTGTGAAAAATCTTTATGCAGTATTACTTGTATCGAAACCTCTTGGCTCTTGCCACCCTGGCTATTCACCTGGGTCTAGACTATGAATCTAGTCCTCTGGTGGCTTCTCCCTGACCTTTGCTCCCTACTGGAGCCCATCCTTAATATTCCATATCACAGCTAAGTCTCCAAACAGTGGTTAATAAGATGTTGTTGAAACCTGGAATGTGCTGGAAGGGAATTATAACAGAGAACCTACGTAACTGGCTTATAGGTTTTGCTGCTCTTAGGGCCCAGAAGCTCATCCTTGGGGGTTCCCTGCTCTCACCCTTGGCTGGCATCAAGCTCTCTGCCTAATCTCTGTGGCCAGTTTACTTGCCTTCAAAAGAATGCCCCTGTACAAGTCCCAGTTGCCCCAAATTCAAGAGCCAGTGCTCCTCTGGTCTAGTTTGTTTGGCAGTTACGAATGTGGAGTTCCAAGTCAGGTGGCCTGAGATTGAGCTCTGGTTCCACCACTTACTAATGATGCCAGGCAAGTCATTTAAAACTCTTAGCATCTCAGTTTCTCCCCATGCAAGATGGGAATAATAATAATAATAGGACCTACTCCCTAGGGTTTCTGTGTAGATTAAATGGGTTGATATAGAGAGGGTATTCACAGTGGTGTCTGGCTAGGAATCAGCTCCATAAATGGCTATATTATTGTCGTTGCTTTACTTCGGCAATGAAATAAAGATCATCACATAGATGTTTCTAAGACAAAAGAAGTTGTTCAACCCAGAAGTGAATTCCAGTTTTTGGCACTGAGAATGAAAACTACAGTTGTAAAGATGGTTTTTTGAGCTTCAAAAACTATTACATTTCCATCTCACTGGATCTCCTTTCCTTCTGCTTGCTTGCTTCTTGCCAATTCCCATAAAGAATATGAAGTGGTGTTAAGAAAAACATAAAACAAAATAGTCATGTTAAATTTAAAAAATCAAGACCAGGAAAAATTAAAATTAAAATACATCAAAACAAGGCCATGTACAAATATCCATGGGCTCTAAGTTCCCATAGCATTGCAAGAGTAACATATTATAACCCATGAAATAACATGGAAAAGCAGAGGTTATCTGATATAGAGAAATACATTTGCCAATTTAATAGGTAAATAGGTAAGTTTGATAAGGAACAGAACATTTATATATTCTCAAAGTACTTACCCTCAAAATACTTGATAACTGCAAAGAGAAAAACTGGAACTTTTGAGTGGAGAAGTCCAGCAGATACCAGTAATGGGACAAATCTGCATTTAAATCAAGCTATCTGGCAGGATGCAGTAAGAACACAGCTTCACTTCTATGATATTCCTGCTAAAGACACATAACCTGAATCTAATCCTGAGGGAACATTATGTTTGAGCTTGTCTGATGTGATCTTTAAGTTTCAAAGTTAGAAAAGTCAAGGAAAGACTGAGGAACTGTTCTAAATCGAAGGAGACCAAAGAGTCGTAAAATCCAAGTGCAGCATTGCGATTATGTACTAGATCTTTGGCAACAAAGGGACAACTCAGGTTGGAACTTGAATAGGGTTTGAGGATTAGGTGCTTGATATTAATTTCCTAAACGTAATGGTTGCATTGTGGTTACATAGAAGACTGTCATTTGGGAAATATGCAATACAGTACTCAGGGTGACACATCATGTCAACCCCTACTCACAAATACTTGAGGGAATAAAATGTCCTTGGTACTATTCTTGTAAGTTTCCTTGGGGGTTGAAATGGTTTCAAATGAAAAAGACTCAGTGGGTGCTGGGGTGGAAGGGAAAAGACAAGAGCTGTCTCTTCCCTTCTCTTCTATCTTATTTTTCTCTTTGGCTTCTCCCTTTTCTTCCTGGCTTCTTTCTCTCAAAAGGTTGAGCTAGGTGTGGATGAGAGGACATTGGGTTAAACTGAGGAGACAGGCAAAGACTGACCAGTCCTGAGAGCTGGGCTGAGTTCATTTGTTCCTTAATTCCTTCACGTAGCACCATCCGTCTATGCCAGGCACCATGCCAGACACCGAGGATGCACAGTTCAACAGGAAGCTTGCAGAATGGTGGGAAACAGACCAGTCAGTGGGCAGCAACTACAGGGCTGGGGCAGGCAGGCACCAAAACTAATCTAGGATGCTGTAGACAGTCCAAAGAGCACAGCTTGTAAGCCGACAAAAAGGCATAGGGGAGATAGCCCAGGGGAAACAGCATGGGGGACTGCCCCTAGACCAGACAAACCAGGAATGGTTAGGGACCTGCATGTGGATCCTGATGGTGGAGCAAGGAATACTGTTAGGCAGAGGCGGCTCAATAAATCTGACTTGACTTTCCTTCTCTTTATCTTTTCCTTTGCCCAAGCAAAGTTCCTTCTTTGGGCATTCAGTTAGGTATTGCTCTAATTAAATGACAGTAAAAATGATAGCTAAATCTCCATTATATTCTATTGAAGAACTTTTTAGAAGGCATGCAAGAAGGGTTCAAAGAAAAATTTTTGATATATATAAAAAGCGAAAGCTTTTAAATATAGCCTTGAAGCAAGGTAGGATTTTTGGATTTGGTGAAAAGGTGGTGCTTTAAGAACCAGAAACAGGAAGCAACATAAAGAGAAGTCTTGTTTTGCCCCTGGTGGGAACCATCTCTTGGTGCCACACCCAGGAGTCAGACACCCCCGCCACCCAGCAAGACCTTCTGAAGGTAAGTGTGCTAACCTAGCATGTGGCATGGAGCCCACAGCCCACATACAAACATATAAACATACATACAAACACAAACACATACACATTCACAAACATACATGCAGACAAGTATGTATGCAAACACACATTCACACACACAAAAATCTACATGCATACAAGCAAACATATATACAAAAAAAAAAGGATAGCTAAAATATGTGCCAACAGCCTTATGATGCAGATACTGTTCTCCCATTTTCCAGAGAGGACATTGAGGCACAACTCCCAATACCGTAAGTAGGAGAGCTGGGATTTGAAACCCAGACAGTCCAACTTCACAGCCCAAGCTTGTGATCTACCACAGCATGTGAGTAGGTCTTTCACGAGGCTGAGTTCTCATGAGGATTGTTTGTCTCTTACAAAGGGGGCTGCAGGCTGCCGTGGTTCTCTAACTAGAGGGACAGTGGGGAAGGTGCAACTTACCATTCAGGCCACCTCCCCTCTGGCCCAGTGAGCAGCCATGTGAGTCCTCCCCTGGGGCCAGGTAAGCCTGCAGCCTGGGTGGGCCCAGGGGGCAGCTGTACCTTGGGTGGCTGCAGAGCCAGGGCAGCTCACAGTGCAGGAAAGTAACAAAGGGTGAAACAAAAGAAGAAAGGCTGAGGATCTGGTCCAAGGGTCCTCAGTGGGGAAAGCAGTTGCCCAGGGAGAAATGGAGCACAAACTTAGGTCAAGGTGAGCAGTTTAGGATGGAAACTTAGAAACAGACAAAGGTGTAAAGGCCCCTTTGTTTGTCATGCCGTAGGTAGTGGTTGACCTCAATTGGAAGCAAAGTCAATGTATCTTTGACCACCCTCAACACCCCACTACCCTACAGGACTCAATTATTCATTTGACAAACATAGTGAGCACTTACTGTGCACCAGGCTTGGGTGAGGTACGGGATAGGGAAGAAGAAAGAACAGCTGAGGCACTAGCACACGAATATTTATCTGAGAACCTGAAATGACCGAGGTCTCCTTGGACCAAGTCTGCATTCCCATTTTCACTTTAGCCCCTGAATCAAAGCCAGAGAGTGACAGAGAGCAGCCGACTGGGGGCAGGAGGAGTGTGGGAGGTGGGAAGAGCAGGCTCCCCCAGCAGCCACTGCCTCAGCCCTCTCCAGAGCAGCTCTTCACAGAAGTGCCTGACCTCCACACCTCTCTGCCTATCACTTCAGATTCTGCTACTAATGGCGTTTTTCAAGATGGTTCTTGACTGACTGAAACATTGCATCAGGCAATTTGGGGTCAAAGTTAGAGTCCTGGGTCCACCCAGTCTGAGCCTGTTTTCCTCCCCATGAAAAGGCAATAAGGAGCAAAGGCATGGAAAGTGCCTCTACATTTTACATTTTTGGATTTACAAAGTGCCTCTGTGATACTGTTGCCAAGGCTGACATCATCATCATGGGAAACTGAGGCACAGAGAAGTAATGTGATTTGAGCTGGATCACACAGACCCTGAGGGTAAAAGTCAAGGTGGAAACCTGGTCTTCACTTAAAACAGAACGGATTTGCTGAGCGGTCTCACATTTTCCTTTATGAGGATCAAATTCTCTCTACAACACTGGGGACACCTATCTAGACCGTCTTTGCCAGTAGTTTTAGCTTGGGATTTCCCTGTCTCGTGGGAGCTGGGAGAGCCCAGTGGAGAAAGCTGTGGGCTGTGGAGTCAAACTCATTGGGCTCCCACCCCAGTTCCACTGCTTAAGAGTTATAAAAACTTGGGCAAGGTGCTTGGTCCCTCTGTGCCTCCGCTTAATTTAATCAACAAAGGAGATAAAAAGAGTACCTACCTCCTAAGTGGGGGAATTAAGATAATCTTAGTGATTTTCAACCCTGGCTGCACATTAGAATCACCTGAGAAGCTTTTTAAACTCCCCAGTGTTCTGGCCCCACCTCTGGAGATCCAGATCTCCTTGGTCTAGGGTGGAATCAGGCTGTCAATACTTTTTAAAAGCTCCCCAAAATGATTCTAAAGAGCAGACAGGGCTGAGAACCCTTGAGGTACATAAAATGTTTGCTACTGAGTACCTGGCACATAATAAGCACTCAGTAGATGTTGGTTGTTATTGTTACACAAGCTCTGATGATAAAGTCCAGAGCTAACACTGGTGAATCGGTACGAACATCCAGTGGGCCCCCGCTAGTGTGCAGTGCAGTGAGGATAGGTACGGAGACGAACAAGGCAGAGTCTCTACTTTGTGTTTAATGAACTCTGCTTGGTTAGAAAAGGCATGAATACATGAGAAGTTAAATGGCAACATGAGGTTTAAAGTAGGAGGAAGAAAGGAAGATAACATTTTTCAAGGGCCTACTTTGTGCTAGGTGCTTTTCATACACTCACAAGAACCCCATAGAGTAGATATTAACTCTAATTTGTAGGACAGAAAACTGATGCCCAGGGCAGTAATTCACCAACTACACCCTGAAGAGGTTGATCCAGGATCAAACCTGATGTGCCTGACTGCAAAGGCCTTTCCATTATACCATGTCTTTACCATGCTGGTTTCATGGTGATTATAAATGAAATAGTAATGAACTAATTAGAATTTAGGTTTACATTTCTTTTTATGTATGTATGTATCTGTCTGTCTATTTTTGTGTATCTATCATTCCATCCTCCAGCCATCTTTCCATCCTACCTTCATTTCTTCCATCCATCTAATTCTGTTATCCATCATGGCTATAAAGTAAGATTTTGGGTTTAATCAAATATTTTGGCTAATAGGCCAGCCTTTTAGGTAATTTTAATTCTTCATTTTTCTGCATAAATTTTTTAAAATTCGCATTAAGCTAAACAATATATCCGTCCAGTAAACCACAGAGGAATAGGAGAGCTGAGGTTATGCTTTAAAGCCTGCCAGTGGTATCAGAGTATTTAATATGGATTAACTACCAGTCCTAAACAGTCATACAAATAGAGGAAAACAAAATTAACATGATTAAATACATTCAGAGACTATTTATCCTGTTAATTGTGAAAATTTAGGCAACAGTGGGATTCAGAGAGACTTGCAGCTGCAGCTCCAAAATAGCTGGTCCTCCTCTCAGCTGTTGCTAATTAATGCCATTTTCCTAATAACAGTTTTCTGATAGCAGAGAGACAGCAGCAAGTCAAAACAACTTCATTTTTAGGCTGATGAGCCTTGACAACAACAACTAGAAGAGCCCAACAGGATCCAAATGAAACTATTGCTAACTGTAGGTTTACATGCAGTATTTCTCATGCACGGCTGACCTTCAGTGCTGGTGGTGTGTCACACAAAGGAATGGGTGTATGGGACAGCATGCAAGTCACATTATCACATCAGCCCCGTCACACTGGGGCCCAGGGGGATTGATGCCCCAGGCTCCAGAGAAGGAATGTGCTCTGAACAATCGTCCATTACTCTAGACCTAAGCCTGTCTGTGAAACTGACTCGTTTTCTCTTAGTTTATCTAACATTTTTCTTTCTAAAAGACAAAATTCAAAGAGGCCAGTTTGTACCACTCAATTGCCAAACTCTTACTGGGCAGAGTTAGCGGGAAAGCAAGCAGCCCAGAAGTAGCCAGCATCCCTCATGTCTGACCTTTCTGTGGTCAACTTTGGCTCATGTATTGATCCCAGTCCAATCATTTGCAGTTAATTGACTTCACTGAAACACGTTGCCCAAATCATAACAATTTACGTATCAAAGAACTGGTTTGGCCTTCCTAAGGAAGGTACCAGGCACATGAAGGTCAGGATTTATTTGCTTATTCTACTGACATCCAGTATAATATCATCCCAAACTAGGCTGCCCAGTAACATCAGCCTCTGGCTGTGAGGGATTCTTGGTCATCTCTAGGGCAGCTTAACAGAGAGGAATCCAAGTCAACAGGAAATTGAATTATAGATTTTTCAAGACCAGCCATGTCAATGCAAAAGAAACACTGTGTATATTGATGAATTTGGAGGCAGGGGGTTTAAATACAGTGCAAAGTGTCACTACCAAAAGATTGTTACCAAATATTCTCCTAGGGTAAGGGTTCTGCAAATTCTCTTTCTTGAAATGTGTCTTGCTTTGTATCAGAAACATCCTTGACATGGAACCATCCAAAAAACTAGGGAAATGTATATCCCTATCTGATGGCACAAATTCATCTACTTGGAAACACAAAACAAAGCATTAACCACCATGGCACAGACCCTGGGAAAAGTTTGGTCTTTGGAGGCACCACACTGTGAGGGTCCAGCTTGGAGGACGTCTGTTGTGCAGCCCTGTGGAGGCAGTGACCACCTGGTTTTACTCTTACTCCCTTACAGAGAGAAGGAAATCAAAGTCTCCCCGCCCTCCCTCTCGTTCCATGTCCACGTGACTTCTATCCCTACTTGTGAAGGTTCTAATCATTTCCTGGGGAGACATGCTCTCAAGTTCAACTCCGTCTCTCTGAGACATGCAACATGTAAATATGATTACACTATCACCTTTAGGATAGATATTTTTATTGATTTATTGGGCTTTAATTTATTGCTTGCCTACTTGAAGAGATAAAGATTTGTAGTACCTTCTTTAACATGGATAAGAGGCTCCAGAATCACTCCTAAGTCTCCCATCTCAAGCATCAGTGAAATTTTTTTAATTTATGACATAAAAAAAAAAACTTAGTCCTTTGCTTTCTATTCTGTCTTAAAATGAGGTCTCATTATTTTCTCTTTCACATTTTCTTACCCAGAAAATTAGAACTCTTGACTTCCTTATTTTCTTTCTTTTCTTTTCTTGCATTTCTTTCTTTCCTCCCTTTCCTTCTTCCTTCCTTTATCTCTGAATATTTTCCATGAGGGAGGCTAGAAAACATGACAAACCGTGCATGGGTTTGGAGGCTTCCATGCAGTCTCATGTTATTGCCCAGAGCTCTGTGGGGGTCTGATAGGACCACGGCTTATCTCTGATGAGTTCATGTGACATAAGGACGAGGCCAGATGCTGCAAGACAGGTGCAGATGTTGAAAAGAAGAAACGTGGTATAAATCTGTAATGAGTCAAAAATGAAAGACTATGGGTGTCTTTTTTTGAAGGGTCAACTCAAGCAAGGGATGAGCAAGTGGAATGCCTAGTGCATTCAGAAACTGTCTTTTCCAGAAAGAAAGTTCTGTCCTTGATTTAACCTCTTTCTGGCAGACATACCGTCACCCTGCCAATTCCCAACACTGTGAAAAGATTTTGAATTCAACCCAAGTGGTTCCTTTTGAGAACAATGGTTGCCATCAGTTAAACCGCCTAGCGTGAACGAAGCTAAGCAGACTGAACTGGCCTTTATGCAGCAGGAGATGTTTTGTGGGTCAGACCTGTCACTACTGGGTGTTCACCCAGCATTCTGGGTGGCACTGCAAATACAGAGGAATTTATGCTTCTTGCCAGATCATGGACATACGGTAGGCAACACTATGTGTTGAATAAAAAACAGCTGAGTTACAGGTAAAGTCAGTATATGAAAACATATCAGATCAACACACCTCAATACCTCCTACATGAAAGGTGCTACACTGACTGCTAGAGGGGCTGCAAGGGGGCCACAAGTCCCCTTCCCTGGAAAAGCTAAGAACTCAGTAGGAAATATGAAATGTAAACAGAGGTTAAATGGTTAACACAAGATGTTACCCAGTGCCCAAATGCCAAATGAATGGCAAAGAGCAACGATGTTTTAAAAACCTAGAGGAATACACTTCTGCTGGTGCTGGTCAGTGAGACTCTGAGGTGGCAGTGAGATGGTGACAGATGAGTGGGATGTGATTTGGCAGAGAGGAGGCAGAAATGCATTCCTGGTTTATCAAGGAGCACGAGCAGAAACTAGGAGAGGTCATGGGACAAACATTCTACACACAGTGGAAAGGCAGGGCTGAGTCCAGGGAGTTGGGAAGAGCTAGGCTGAGGCATGGCAGCCTGGAGGGCAGCATGTACCCTGGTGTTCAGGACTGTGCAGGTTTCGCCAAGAGTTTGGACTGTAGCTTGTATTTGAGAGGGGAGCCTTTGTTCAGAGGAGATCTGCATGCACCAGACCCCATGCTGGGGCTGTGGGGGAGGGTGTAGGTAAGAAATGAGAGCTTCAGGACCATGGGCCACTGCTGCCTGATGACCTGGGAAAGGAAGTGATAATGTGCTGCTGGTGGTGACTAAGTCCCTGGCAGAGTACAGGTAAACTGGATGGGTTGGCAAGGAGAAAAGACCTATTAGGAGGTTACTGCAGTAATTGTACAGGGAATCCTTCATCTAATGGTCTAATGGTTTGAGTGTGTCCTTAGGGTGGGGGTACATGGGACTTGGATGTGTGCTCACAGGCATGAAAACCATGACTCCAAGTTTAGAGCGGTCAGGAGATTCTAGAATCTCCCCCAAACAATGTGCGTGCTTACAATTTTACATACGGTTTTCTCAGGTACTCAAGAATCCTCTGAAACCCATTCATGGACCATGAATCCCATAACCACCTTTCCTCCAGTCCCTAAACCAGCCTAGATGAAGGAGCATCTCCCAACACATGGGTCTGCCACTGTGCAGAAAGCTCCCATCTCCACAGCAGAAAACACGTGGTGACAGTCAGGGATGCTTTTTGAGGAACAGAAAAGAAGGCAGTGGTCTATGCATAAGGACATGGTTCTGTTGCTTGACTGGTTTCCTTAAACCTGAGAGGGCAATGCTGCCAGCCCTGGCTCACAGGAGCCTGCAGGGAGGGGAGATGGCCGAGGCCAGGGCAGAGAGGGACCAACGGCAGAGAGTAACGACTTAACATGAACCAGCTGGGAGAGAGCTTATGATGAGCCAGCATCTCCCCTGGCTGAGGCTGGGGCGATTGTGTGGTCACACCCACACCGTGCACAGAGCAGCCGGGACTCTGCCAGGAATACCCGAGAAACCCCACAGCAGTGCCCACTGCTTATTTCTTGTTCTCCAGCTGAGACAGGTTCTACTTGGGCTTAGAGCATAGTCTGGAGAGAAAGCAGTTGAAGCCATAGGAGCTTGGAATAAAAATTCAACCTTCATCTTTAGGGAAAAAAATTATATATCTTAGTTGGAGATTTTATTAAATGGAATGACAGTCAGGCCATTTCACATATCTGCTATCATTCTTTTCAGACCTAACAGCGGTTTTTAAGCTTTTCAAAGTCAGGAACCCCTTTGGGAAGCAGATGAAAGCTATGAACTCTTAACCCAAAATATGCACTTTTGTACATCACACAAAATTCCATCATCCTGAAACCTATCTGCAGACCCCAGATTAAGAATCCAAGGTTCAAAAAGCCTTGGTCAGGTCCTCTGCTAGGTTCCAGGCATGCAGTCCCAGGACTCAAGGGATTCACAGTCTGCTGAGGGTTTATGCATGTGAAGAAGCTGGAGGGGAAAGAGAGGTAGGCGCTGACAAGTAGCTTCAGAGTATGAGACATTATACATGGAATCATGAGTTCAATAATATTATCGAAAATGAGCCCAAATGTCAGTTGTCCCTTGATCAATGATAGGGCAAGTACCAATAATCATGATGCAAAATGCTGAGTAATATGCTAAGGCTGATTTTTAAAAAGTCATTTTTCAGGAACATAAATCCTATGTTTTTGTCTTAGGAGGAAAAGACTTTGCTGGCCTAAAGATGTATTGCAAGATATTGCCTTCAACCCAGGCTCAAAGATTAGACATATATCTCTTTGCAAGGTTAAGAAATGCCATGGATAATTTAAATCAAGAGGAACCTAATAAGGGTCAAAAGATGCTTGCAGCAAAAAAAAAAAAAAATTGATAGGTTGGTTTAAAACAATTACAGGAAAAGAGAAATGGTCCTATTCACTACCCAGAATTGCCTACCTGTCAGAGCTCCCACAACTAGGACTACATCTTGCAGTCTGTTTATTTTGTCCATGTGGGTTTATTTAAGATTTTTTCCAATAGATGACAAATTTCCAGCCGGTGACCCAGCAGGTACCCCTAAGGGTTTCTACTGTTCATCAGCCTCAGCTTACAGACATGTGAAAGCCTCCTCCAGAGAAAAAAGATTATTTCCCTCGCCTGTATTTGCCTGACCAACTCCCACCCACCCCCTTCCTTCACAGCCACATCTCTCTTGACACTGGATTACACTTGGAGGCCTGCTTTCTCTATTCCTATTCACTGCAAACAGGTATCTGTTTGGAAAGCCCCAGCAAAGGATAGCATGGTTGCCCACCCACCAAATCCAGGCCTTCTTTAAGGATTCATCTGGAATGTCCTTCTCCAAGACTCTTCTGATCAAAGCATCCCTTCCCCACTCCCACCAAAGTCCTCCGGGGGCCCCCCAGTCTCCTGGCCAACTGTACAGGATCCACAGAACCTGCTCTGCTTTACCTGTTGAACTGCCTTCATCTGCACTCCCACAATACTTGGTTCACACCTCTTCCCAGCACTTGGGCATGCTTTTGAGAACAGCATTCATTAGAAAACATGACTAACGATAGCTTCAACAAACAGAGGTTTACTTCTCTCCTATAACAAGAAGGCCAGAGGTAGGTGACTGCTGGTTTTGTTTCAGTGGCTAAATGAAATCAGAGCCAGAGTCTCTGTGATTTTTTTCCTGGCCTTTTTGTCATGGTCACAGAATGGCTGCCTTGTTTTATATTGTGTTTGTAATCAAGGCTGGAAAAAGAGGGGTGGGCCAGGATGCATCATTATTTTCTTCTATCTGGAAAGCAAAACTTTCTCAGAGGGCCTCCCCTCCATCATATAAACCTCCCCTTCTGTTACTGAGGCTACATGTGGTCACACTTCCCCATTCCCCAGCTGCAAAGAAGGCTGGAAAAGTGGGAACAGGACTGTCGTGATTGGCTTACTGGTACTAACTCCCCCCACCCCCACTGCCACCCCCACCAAAATAAGGGTTCTGAAAATGTGGAAGATGGAAAGAGTGGATATTTGGTAGACTCTAATATGTGCTATGCAGTATTCTGATACATCAGATTATGTCTCTCTCTCATCAAGCTGTTGACTATTTGGTGTCACACAATGTCTTGTTCATCTTTGTACCTCCAGTTCCTCACGCAGCTTTGTGGCTCCTTGTCTGCTAAACATGAATATCTGTCTGGTTTTAATGCTTCTCACATCTGAAATAGTTCTTTTAAAAGGTTATCCAGTTTTATTCTTTCTTTTTACATCTCTCATATGATATGAAAATCAGTTCCTCACTGTTAATTTTTGATTGGCTTTTTGGGGGGTAAAATTTAAAGCACTAGAGTAATAGTACTGACAAAATTAATGATAAAGATTAGGTCTGTAATTGGACAATAATCAGAGAAAATGGAATGATGATAAGCTTGTTATCCCCAGGGTCACTCCAAGAAGAAATACACTGAGTACTAAAACTAGTTTTCCCGCTAATTTTTGTTAAAATCAGAACCAGGGCTTTGTAGATGTAACTTTATTCAATGATGTGACTCAAGAGTTCCAGTAAGTCAATGACCATACCAGGCTGGGAATGGGTTGTGGTCTGGCTAAGAACCTAACTGACTTCTTAGCCAGATTCTGGTTATAACCTGAGCTGCATGTGTACGTGTGTGGAGCTGGTGCCTCTGATTCAGCTCTAGAGCCACCACGGAGGGCGGACCTGCAGCTGTAACTGCCGCAAAGAGCCCATCCCAGTCACAGACTAAGCCGCTGGGACTCCAAGTGCAGCTCTAGTGGCATCTTTCCAGCTTATCCTGATGACCTCACTCCTACCAATAACTCCCCCAATTCCACCTCTCCCTTTACCCCATCCCAGCCAAAAGTGGCCTTCTACCTCTGAGTCACCACAGTGCTTGTAAATGACTCTCCATTCGGGGTTCTAACGTACATGTTCCAAGGGCAATTTGGGAATGTCTTGTCAGAGTGTGGCGGCCTGCCACAAACACAGTTTCTTTAGAATAACATGATCTGGCCCCCTCTGGACTCGGATCTCCTTACTGGAAGGCACATTTCTTATTTTTTTTAATTTTCAGCTCCTAACAAAGTGTCTGACACAAAATAAGTGCTCAGTAAATGTTTTATGAATCAGTAATAATTAAGCAGGAATAATCTTATAGCACCTACCAGAATTGCTTCTCTGTAGTAATGGTAGATGACCATCCAGTCTGAATCTATAGTTTTATGACCCCAGGTATAGTTTGTGACCTTCCTGTTGGGCACCCATGGAGTTCTCAGGTGTGCTGTCGATAGAGGCCTACGGATAAGCTCTCACTCACCTCCTCCCATGGGTACGTTGCCGTAGGACACCACTATGCCTGTGAATGGGACACAGCTCCATGTCCTGAGGTCCATCTAAAGCCATGTAAAGGATTGGTAAGAGTTTGGATCATGGAATGTGCCCTGCCCCTGTAAATATTTGCTAGTTAACATGAAACGTGGTCAGGTTAGTATCTGGCATGTTTGTGATGTAAAATAAGTCAGATAACCTCAGTTCCTGATGATATTACCATTACTAAGACTCTAATATATTCCGCATCCTCCCAGAGAGTTGTTCTTTCACTGGTAGAAGGAAGTGATATTACTGGTTTGGAAAACATCCCTGAGACCATACACAAACTTTATAAAGTATTCCAAGAACTATTCAGTAATAGCGATTTTACTGGAATTGGGAAGAGGGTTGGTAAAAATAGTCTGGAGACCACAAACTTGAACTTCCTTTTGCCTATTCATGATCTCTGCTTGAAGCAGCTGACCAGAATATTACCCTCACTCCCCGCTCCAAAAGCCATAGAGAGAGACCTGATATCAATCATTATAATAGCTATGGTTTATTAAGTACTTTTATATGCAGGCACTTTGTTAGGGGCTGGTGATTTAACAGCAACAATAATGACTACCATGCACTGAATATATTTACTTCGTACAGCATGCATGTAGTAAGGACCATACATGAATTATTTCCAGGGTAGTAACACAGCCACTGGGGATCCGTATAAATTTCTGTCATTTCATGACCTAATTTCTCCCAAGTCCTTTGGTTTCTGATGTCTCCCTGACTCTTTTTGGTGAGAGCAGGTCTCCTAGGCCTTTTCAGCACTAGATAGCATACTCAGAGTTAGCAAGCTCTGACTTTATCCCCAAGAAAAAGGAATGGCAAGTGAATAAACCGTTCAGACAGAAAAGGGCCAAGCATCTAAGAGATTCAAGATGGCATTTCTGGAAATGTTCTACTTTAGGTTTAAAAGAAAATTTTAAAAAATGATTAGTAAGTTACTCTGAACCTCAATATTCCAAAGTTGAGAAGCTAGCCTACTGAGAAATTTAATTTAGATTTCCTTAACATGCTCTCTCATGATAAGAGAGCATTCAGTGTATCAGTCTATGCAACAGGACTGCCAAACTGCAACACAGAATAGGAGAAATTTGTCATTTTGAAATGCTAAGGGAATTCTTACTAACAGCTTTCTCATCTTGTAAAGCTATTATTTTTCTGAACTATAATATGATTTATAAATCTCAGCTGAGTTTTATACTTTTGATGGGAACAGACTCAAAATGAAATGCATTTTCTCAGAATATAAAATTATTTCAGGAATTGACGGAACAAGGAATAAAAAGAAACATTTTCTGCAACCAAGCATACCAAAGTGTTGGTCTCTGCTGGCCTATCTGTTGATGAATGTTGGTCTTCAGGGTTCTGGGCTCAGCTTGACTCTCTTCCAGTCTGTACACTTTCCTTGGGTGACATCAGCCACTCCAAAAGCTTCAGCTCTTACTTCTGCCTCAGTGACTGCCCACCCCTCACATCTCCCCTGAGTTGCAGGTGCCTATGTCTAACCACCCACTAAACGGACCACAATCATGCCTGATAGCTCAATCTCAAATTCTCTCCTTTTCCCCAAACCCTGTTCCTTCTTGAATCCCAGTACAAATGATACTAACATCTATAGAAATAAGTAAGATACAGTTTTTGCTCTCTAAAAGCTTATAATCTAGCACAGGAGATAGAAAATAAGCAATTACAATGCAGGTTAATAAGTGCTGTGGTAGGAGATGCCCAAGAGGCCTTGGCTCTCACAGGAAAAGCACCCAATCAGGAAATCAATCTGAAGGAAATAATATCATAGTTGGGTAGGAGTTGGGTAACTGAAGTGTCTGTTTTTTTGTATGTATGTGTGGAGTCATGAAAAACAGAAGATGTCCCATGGCAAGAGGCCTGGGGCATGAAATCATGAAGATAGTTATAGGATATGGCTTAGAGTGCTCAGGAGGTATTAGATAGAGATGAAGGCAAATCACCAGGGCCAGATCAGAGCAAGCCTTGTATCCCACACTTGATCTGCACAATGGTTGAAATCCAAAGGGCATGATCCAGAAGGCTGGCTAAGCGTGAGCATGGAGATGCATGCTCGGGCTTTCCACAGAGAGCATTAAGTGATCATGACCCAGGCTCCAAGGAGACCAGCCAAAGTCTCAGTTCTCCACAGTGTGCTCCATTAGATGCCAAAATAGATACAAGGGTAATCAATTTGAGGTCACATTTCATAATAAAACTGACCTTACAGGGAAAATATATTTTAATACATCATCATCTTTAATCCTTACAACCACTCTGAGTGTAAGATGATGGACTTTGGAGCCAGACAAGGGAAACTTCAAACCTTGGGCATATTACATAACCTTGGGCATGCACCCCAGTCATCCTCACCTGTAACATGTGGCTGAAAATAGCCATGAACGCTCATGTTAATCCCTTTGAAAACAAAAGCATTTTGATAAGTTTGTCCAACTTGACCTAAACTGACATGAAGCTATTTATAGTTTTTATTTACTCTCTTGGAATGATATTCTCACATTTTACTAAGGAATATTGATAACCTTGTTAATGGTATATTGGCATCTCAACTTTATAATATCTGAAAAACTCTGAATTCAGAACCACATCTAACCCAAGGATTTTAAATGAGGAATTTGAGGACCTGTAGTATATGTGAAGCATAAGATAATGCGGTAATATAGTGAAAGGGCCTCCCAAGCATGGTAACTAGCACATAGTAAGGGCTCAGAAATTATAACTTTTATCAAAGAGGAAGTGAGTCACTTAGACATTATAAAACAAGGCATGAAGGAAATGGAAACATCTTATAGGAAATACATGTTTTCTGTTGCTGGTCCACTGAAGTTTTACAAAGATATTTTTTGAAAAATTGGAGGTGATTTAACTTTTTTCAGTGTGATCATGACTTTAAATCAAAGGCTTTTCCATTGTTCTTTTATTCACCACAGGAGGAAGAAAATTCAGAGTACTTGTTTCAGATACTAACAAAGGCAAGTTCTGGGAGATTCTGAGAGATTCTGAGAGGGAACAGCAGGCAAGGGACCTTATTGAGCAGAAGAGGTATTCAGACAAGGGCAATAAATTTCTCAAGGTCTGGAACCCAGGGAGCATGGTGTGAAATGGCAACAAATGAATCCAGAGGAGTTTTGGGGGGATATTTTCTAAAGAGCCTTGAATGCCATGGTAAGGTTGTATTTACCCCATAGATCAGGGGTTTTCACAACATTTTAGCAAGATAATTTTATTGAAACAAAATTTGGTTTGCATGAGAGCTCTGTACACTGCAACCACACACACAAACCCATTTTTACTCTATGGCACAATTACTTTAAAAAAATCAAATCTGATCATCCCACTCCTCAAGACACACTCATTGAAGATAACTATTTCATCAATCTTGGAGTAAAATGCCATTTTCCTGCAGGCTCTGAGTAATGTGGCCCTGCCTACCTCCTCAGCTCACCTAACACCATCTCCCTGGCTTACCACTCATAGGTTCTCCAATGAGTCTTGTATCTCCCCACCTCAAGGATCTTAAAAGGGTGTCTCTCCTTTGCTTCTCCTTCCTACTTGCCTAGTTAACTCCTACTGTTTCAAAGCTCAGCCATCTTTTCTGGGGGTAGCCTTTCCTGGTTCGGTGAGGACCCCCCCATGTTATACTCTTTCACTTCCTGAAGATGTCTCCATTCAGCACTTGATCATGGTTGTATTAAATGTAGCTGAGGATTTACTTGTTTGATACTTCTCCCCACTATGCTGTCAACTTTGAGATTTGAGAATGGGAAATAGCCTACCTGTCTTGTTCATGACAGTGTCCTTGGCCAGTGTCTGGCCATTAAGCAGACCTCCAATAACTATCTGTTAAAAATATACCAGTAAATGTTCTTCATGTAACTGTAGATTAATGATACCAATATATATATATGTATATATATATATATATGTGTGTGTGTGTGTGTGTGTGTGTGTGTGTATGTGTGTGTATATACATATATACCAGTAAACACAACAGGAATTAAAATGGGAGAGGTGGCCACTTTGGTTGAAATGGGGATGGAGCCTTTGGTTAAATCAAGAATGTGGGGTCTGGGGTACTTCCCACTAGGTATTTTACTTGCCCTTCCTGGAGGTCCCTGAGGCACTTCTGGGTAGGGTACACTCTGAAAAGCACTGTGGTAGATGATGGAATGCTATGATTAACAAAAGGCTTTGTGATTTGGCTTTGGAGTGAATGTTCTCAAGTGTGTTTTCTTGGCCTGAGGAACCTTTCTACTTGATGGTTGACAGAATGAATAAATGATCAAAGTAGCTTTGTGTAGACAGGAAGCATATTTCAGTCATTTATTTCAACATCTCATCTCTCTTGTGTGAGGAAAAACTAAGACATCTGCAGGCTGGTCTGAATGTTATTATTTTGTGCAAGACTGGTTGTGGAGTAGACATTTCTTTGGAAAGTCATCATGGCCCAGGCCCAGACCATCCAGAAAACTGTCTCTACTCTGCAGATCCATGCACACACAGGCTCATTCCTGGGTCGGAGACCACGTGACACAGGGCAGATCATGTGACTGCCACTCCATCAATGTGGTCAGTGGTGGTGGATCCCTTTATCTATTAACTAGCACAAATCAAAGTAAAAATTACCTTTTGATTGAGTAGCATTGCTGAAGAAAATAGAAATGGCCCAAGATCCATTTGCACTGTCCCCATGTTAAGTGTTGCCGACTTTAAAGTTATTGGAACACTGGGTTTCAGGATTCAATGTCTGAGAGACCAGTTGAAAACAAACAACAGAGTGGGTTAGAGGAGAAGTAGCACATCTGTGCAATCCTAGATTGAATAGAAAATATGTGCTGGCGGAAAGTAAGTCATTTCCAACCTCAAAATATTCTTTTCAAATTCTAAGATCCTGTGTTTGATGTGTTTAAGAGAGAGATGTGACAGCTGAAGTTGTCTTTGTTCAGAATGTAGGAAACAGTTTTGTCTAGACTTTCAGGAAAGATAGAGAATGACATTTTCAGAACAAATCAAAATATATTTTTTAAATCTTTCTTCCTCTCCGGGAAGAGGGTTTGACATGCTTTTGCAGTTGAATTTGGTAGATCTATAAATGGCCTCAATATTTGATGCAAAACTAAAGTAAAATGAACCATTGAAAAAGCTATTGAAATGCTGTTAGTTCATTTTCTCACCTTAACAGTAATATTATTACCACCAACAATAACACAATAACTAGTATTTGTTGAGTGGTTTCTAGGTATGTTGCTGTGCTTTTGATGTACATTTTCTTATTGACTCTCGGAGCAGTCCTGTGAGGTAGGTATTATTATTATTAAGGCCACTTTTTTCCCAATGAAAAACTGAGGCACAGAGAGTTGGGGTGACTCACCCAAAGCCACATGAGTGAAGGTGACCAAACAAGGATCTCACAACCCCAACCCACCCTCCTCACCACTGTGCTGTGTCTCCTTTCCTCACAGGGCAAGCATCGTACAGAAACGCATCATTTATTTTCAAGACGAGGGCTCTCTGACCAAGAAACTTTGTGAACAAGGTAAGAACTACAGGCAGGGAGGGTCAGAAATACGGAAGGCAGCTCCTTCAGTTCAACTTAAGGTGTTGGGCACTCTGAGTTCTGCCGGGTTCTGCCTCCTCACGTAGCTCTGGTTTTTAATCCGGCTGTGTGCTGTGGATAATTGGATCTGCCTTAAGCTCTAATTACTCAGTTTGATTCCCTGGGTAGGAGATAATGTACCTTATATAGCTGTCCTCTTATTTTTGTGAAACAGTGGTTATTCTGAAGAGGTTCCTTGGAATAATTCACATGGACTTAATTAAGGAACACACAATTGTGTGCCTTCAAGAACTCTGTAACGGTTCCCTGGAATAATCACCAGCAAGAGCTTGTGCAGCACTAGGGCAGTATGGGAGCAGGGAGGATTTTCTTCAGAAGAGACCAGAGGGGGATGGGGTTGCCATGGGAGCACTGACCTTGTGATTCCACCACATTCAGAGATCTGGTCCTTAGATTTGCCAGCTCATCAATGCTCTCTAGTCGGGTTGAAGGCATTCTAACAGTGCTCATGGAGACCAAGGAGACAAAGATCTAGCCTGGGTTTGAGTCCTGCCTCTGCCCTTCCTAACCATGTGACTTAATGTAAATAAAATAGTACAGCATCTCCTCAGCACATAGTAAATGCTATATACAGGTGTTAGATATTGTTATCTACATCTGAAAACTCGTTTATTAATGTACCATAAAAAGTTAAGATCTTAAATATCTGAATGTGTTTAAAGTCATTAGATAATGAAATAAAAATAGAAAATGTTCTATAATTATGCATCTCAACTATCTAATTTGTATTCATTTTGCAGAATTTTTATTTGCATTTAGAGCAATCAGCATTTTGAGATGAAATAAACCTCTCAAATTCTAGCAAATCATAAATGACTGAGGAAAAGAAAGGCTAAAAAGGTCTTCTGAGAAAATAGTAATAATAGCTAATACTTTTTGAGTGCTCCCCACATTCCAGGAACTATTCTGAGCACTTCACATACCTTAATCATGTAATCTACATAATAATTTTATATGGGGAAGATCATTATATCATCCCTATTTTATAGATGAGAAGCCTGAGACACAAAAAGTAGGTTGCTTAGCATGAGACAGCTAGTCGTAGACATCAGGGTTTGGAACCAAAAGTTGTGCCCTTAACCACTGCCTTTTTTCAAAAGGACTACCTCCCAGTTCAGTAGCTTGTGTTGTTGCCTTTGGTAGATCACAGACTACCAAAGCATAGATCTCCCTATGGGTGAGCTAGAGCAGGAACGAGGTCCTATTTGGAAGATTGCTTGGAGAGTATGGAAGAAACAAAAGGGGAGGCCATTACACCCTGCTTCAGGGTCCTACCTGTCATAGGGGTCAGAGAGCTGGAACCTGTGCACCAGGGGCCCTGGTGAGCTTCCAGGCGGGCATCACCACACGTGACTTTTGAGACTTCCCTTGCCTGTAACTAATTGTATTTAATAATAATAATAGCTAATATTTTTTAAATGCTCAGTATATTCCTGTTGTATTTAATTATCCATAAGTTCACTCAGCCTTTCTCCAAACATCTCAACAATTGAGGCTCTTGGTTCCTGAAGGACAACCCCATTCCTGTCCTGCCTCCGTGAAGTGACAGCATGGCCCCATGGCTTAAAGTTGTGGGTTCTAGATCACACAGTATAGTCCACCTCTTGGTCTACATCTGCAGATGGTCTATCACAGCTACTGAGAGTGGTCTTGTTGGTGTGACTGTTAGAAGACAGCCTTATTCCCAGATATGAGAGCTCTTAGGAGGCACTTTGCTGTCACCTCCACATTCTGACAGCAATCGTTAAAGTGGGCTTTTCAAAGCCTCAGTCCTGACATTATGTGAAGGCTTTGTCTAAGCTACAAATATGCTCAATTCTACAGATGTGTGGTGTCAATAAAATGGCATGTATATCTCTATTTGTTTTCACTCCTAAAGCAGAGATCCTATCAAAATGACTAAGCACATATATGTATAAAAAGGCCACTTTCCAAAGGTAATTTTGTGGATAAAAAAAGGCTCAGAAGACCTGGGCTGTAGGTGATTAGGTGCAGTTATAGGCGATCCCTGGAGACAGCAGACCCCAGGAGAAATCCATCAATTAACAAAGCAGATCGCATAAAGAAAGTCTTTATTTTGCAGATAGCAAAGGGATTTTTCTTAACTGTGTATGCCTACTTAAGTCTCTCTAGCTCTTTAATCTATACATTCTTGACCTTTCTGGTGAGTCAAATCAAATCTGTCAAGGAATGGAAGAGAGAAATTAGTATCTATTATTTTTTCCCAATTGAAGCTATTAATCCATAGGGGAAAATGAAGAACCAAGCAGATAAAAAGCAATGGCAATCGTTCTTTTTAAAAAGAAACATAAAACATTAAGTTACTTACAATTAAGAGCAGAGAAACATAAAATATTCAAAAAGGTGACCTAGACTAAAGAAATGCATATGCATACTCACTTTAAGACCCTGTCACAACCAGGAAGGGAGTAAGTCAAAGAGAGGGAAAGATGGGGGGGCAGGAAGCAGAGAAGAGAGGAAACAGGGAGGGAAGGGATAATGAGAAAGCAAACTCAAAGGGAAGAAGGGTGAAGAGTGAGGCGGGGGGAGAGCTGAAAAGCAAGCTGGCAGACTGGGAGGCCTAATGGGGAGCCAGGGCCGCTCAGGAGGCGCTGCGTGGCCTGACCTTCGCTGTACTTGGCAGGCGCGGCATGGTTAGAGGAGGAGTAAGTTAACACTGCCCTTTGAAAAACCTGGTTCGTTTACAATAGACTTTTCCTCATAGAAAACAGTGTGTCTGTTTTTCATTTCAAAGTCAGAAATTTACTTTTAAGTGAAAGCTTATTTTCCTTTGGAATTTTAAAAGGTCTATGTAAGTGTATTTCCTTGAGCTTCTGGATGTATCTTGAGGTTTACTACCTATATCTGAAAGCCCTTTTGATAAAGTAAAGCTACCAATTTGCCTAATTTTGATTCATTGAGAGATTATCGCTGTCTCATTTAACAGAAAGCCCAGCATGTATCTCTTAGCTCAGAATCCCTTCTTCAAAACTAATTTAGTCTTTTTGCAATGTAGTTAGTCATAATGGAAATGTAAAAAGAAAAAAAACTTCAGGATTTACATTACCTTTCCTGAAATACATTCAACAGGATTTGTCCGTTACCTGTCAAAGTGCTCAGAGAGAAAGCAGACCTGGGTTTCTTGTGCATAAGGCAGTGAGGACCTGCACCTAAGCACCAGACGATGTTCTGGCCTCTTCCACATGAACAAAAAGTAGCCAAACAATAAATTTTTTTTAATTTTAATTATTTTTTATTGAAGTATAATTGATATACAATATTATATTGGTTTCAAGTATACAACACAGTGATTCAACAGTTACACCCATTATTAAATCCTCACCCCCACTAGTGCACGTTACTGTCAGCATAGAAAGATGTTACAGAACCATTGACTATATTCTCCATGATGTACTATCAACCCCATGACCAACTTATGACTGAGATTTTGTGCCTCTTTATCTCTCTTACACTCCCCACCCACCCTCCCCAACGGCAACCACCAGTCACTTCTCAGTGTCTATGAGTCTACTGCTTTTTTGTACATTTTGTTCCAAACAATGATTTCCAATATGAGTGGTGCTTAGGAATCCAGGAGCTATGTAGGGAGGAAATTTTTTAAATGTACCATTCTTCAATTAGAAAAGCTTAAAGAGAAACACACAAAATTTTCTCTCATTGGTGTTTATGCAGACCTTTCCAGCAGAAATCTTTTCTGGAGTCATACAGTGCAGAAATTAACAGCGTGGGCTCTGGACTCAGAAAGCCCTGAGCTCCAGATCTGCCCTAACCTCTCACTAACACTGATTACCTAACCTGCCTCAGTTTATTAATCTGAAAATGGGGCTCATTAAATTACCCCCTAGAATTGTTAGGATTAAATGAGACAATAATGGAACAGGATCAGGACATCAAGGACTCTCTACATTGTAGTTATTATTACACTGTTCCCTACTTCTGTCTCCATCCCATAACCCAGAATTCCCTTCTTCCCCCATCACTGATTTTGCATATTAAAGCCAAATGAATACAGTGAATTCCATAAGAATTGTAAAATGCTCTTGCTGGTAAAAAGAATTTCATACTTTGTCGCTGCTCCATATATAATATATAAGAATGAATGTCCAATTTACAAAAAAATAGAACATTTATGTTAATACTGTAACAAGGAGGAAAAACTGAAGGAACAAAACAGCAGCAGACTCACAAACTCCAAGAAGGGACTAGCAGTTCTAAAGGGGAGGGCTGGGGAGGGTAGGAAGGGAGGGAGGGAGAAGGGGATTGAGGGGCGTTATGATTGGCACACATGGTGTGTGAGGGGTCATGAGGAATACAGTGTAGCATGGAGAATACAAGTAGTGATTCTGTGGCATCTTACTATACTGATGGACAGTGACTGCAATGGGGTGTGTTGAAGGGGAGTTTGATAATATGGGTGAATGTAGTAACCACAATGTTTTTCATGTGAAACCTTCCTAAGAGTGTATATCAATGATACCTTAATAAAAAAAATACTGCTAGAGAAACTGAAGAAAAAGCAATTGAAACAAGTTACAGCTGTAATCATTTTAGACCCCCACTTCTCCCAGTAAAGTCTCTGAAAGCTTGATAAGAAATGATTAACTATATATGCATATCTTTAAAACAACAATTTTCAGCAGTCCTTTATGTTTCTACTTCTTCTCATTGCTCTTCTCCAAAACTGTTCCTTCTGATCCTGGCAATTTGGCCACAGAGAATAGAGAAAACACACATATACATATTCCTCTTAAAATTTGGTTGAGATACCCTGTTATAGGAAGGATGGGGAAGGAGACTCGGGCCCAGAAATCATCACTGAATAAATTTGATCCCTGTTTTCCCAAATTGACCCCCATCCCAAATATTCTGCCTTATTAGTCCCATAGTTCCCCTCATATTATTAGAGCAAAAGTTCTGAATGGTCTTTATTTGCACAATATAGTCACCATACTTAAATGTGTACAAAATCTTGTATAGCCCAAGTACTGATCTAGGTCTGGGTGTTATACATGAATGAAGACTCTACTTATCTTTCCCCAAGCATTCAGGACAGTATGAGACCAAGATGGCGCTGCCTTGGAAGGGACCGTGTTTGCTTCCTAACTGGTGACTTTCCTGACTGTTTCAGATTCCACGTTTGATGGGGTGACTGACAAACCAATCCTAGACTGCTGTGCCTGTGGGACTGCCAAGTACAGACTCACATTTTATGGGAATTGGTCTGAGAAGACGCACCCAAAGGATTACCCACGTGAGTAGAGGAGCTATTTCATGGGTCTGGGAAAACACATGGCAAAGTTCTTTCTGGTTGTGTGGACACAAGCTGAAGTATTGGGGCTGCTCGCTCTTACCAACTGACTAATGAAACACACATTCCCAGGAAGTGAATTCATCAAGACAGGCAGATAAATAGCGGCATGCTTTTAGCTTCTTTGCATACTTTGTTCTGAATGTTTTCTTATCTGTGATACAAAAAAAAAAAAAAGAGTTCCTGAGGTCAGGCTGCTTATCTTCAGGGCAGACATTTGGTAACCTCATTCCTCCTAAGATGGCTCTATCTATGAATTGTACAGTAGACCCGTTTGTGCTGGAAATAGCTGGCAAAAGGGACCTGCTCTTGACTCCACAGACCAAGGTCAACAAATATGCTGTATCCTGAACCACAGCACTGGGACTCTATTAGCATGCCTTTTCCCCACTGATGCCAGATGCCACCTCCAAATCCATGATGCCACAATCTAGAGAGCCAGTACCAATCAATGAGAATTGTTAGGAGACTGCAAACTGCTGTTGTGGAGTAGATCCTTAATCAGGATCTTAATCCTACCAACTCTCTTTTACCATACACTTGTCTCAACAAACATCTCACATATGCCAGGTGCTGTGTTAAGCTCTCGATATTTAATAGTGAACAGAAAAAGACACAGTCCAGATTCTCATGCAACTCAGAGACAAGTGGGGAGACAGGTAACTGATTAAATAATCACACAGAAAGAAGTGAAAATTAGAGCTATGAACAGTGGACTTACTGTGTGTCGAGCATTTCTACATATGTTATGTCATTTAATCCTCAAAATAATCTGTTTTTGTGGATGAGCTCACTGGGGATCAGTGAAATGTCATGATTTGCCTGTAGTCAAATATAAGAGGTGGATCTGAGATTCACAATGGGGTTTGTTTGGCTCCTTGTCCTGCCTTTTGTTTGGATTGCCTTCAAGACCCAGTGTCACCCATACTCTGTAACTGGGTAGCAGGGTGTCCTGTGTGGCACTGAGCATGCATTCTCTGCTCATTGCCTGTTTTATCCTTGTTCTTTTCACTTTGGAGTTGCCATAGCTGGGAAAGAACAGCTGGACAGGGAGAAGTAGATTGAAAAGAGAGATTTGAGTCAGCCCCAAAGGAAGGGGGAGCAAAGGGTACATGGCTGGGACTTAAGAAAACCCAGTCCAGACCAGAACCTCTGAGGTCCTCAAACAGCCCACCCAGAGGGGATGCCAACATTTCTTGGCTGATAAAGAGCTCTATTGTTTCATTTTACCCACATGCAACCAAGGCTTGGGTTCTTGGAAGCCTCTTACTAGTTCATTTCTTCTGACTCTGGGATTCAGCTTGATCTGCTTCAGCTGGTGTGGGAGACCCAAGGAAACAAACTTGGACTCTCTGCCAGGTGGGGGGGGTGGGGGAACCACTTGGAATAAGTATGATGGAAAAATTTCTTCCATCGCCTCCCATGTACTAACCCAGAGGAAATAAAATATTAGGGGCCCATTACTCATCTTTTGTAATCCTAAGGAGCTTCTTGCTCTTTCCTATTCTGACACTGTATTTCCCAGAATTAAAACACAAGCACAAAAAAGTATAGACCCTTGTTTCTGGGTCTTTGGCCCAAATCAAGTACTATTCTATACAGAATTTCTGCGCCATTGTTGGTAGTTTCTTAACAAATATAGCAGATAGGAGTTCCAGATCTCCCAGGATTGTTCCATTGTCAGGTGTTGGAGTGTGTCTTAATTGTTGGTTTGGGAAATCTGGTCCCTGTGTGCAGAAGAGCATTTATCACATCATAATGCAATTATTTCTTCAGGAGTCTTGCTTCCCCATGAGACAAAGAAGTCCTCTGGGACAAAAGCATGACATGTCACCTTTCATCCTTGGTGCGTCTGGAAGCGTCTGCTGCCCCCAAGTACTCTGTACTGACTGTTGAACTCAGTGGCATTCTCCGTGACCTGGGAGGCAGATTTCCAGCCCACATCTAGTCATGATGGCCAATACTGAGCAGGGAGTGTGGACTATACACCTTCCTTGGAGGGAAAAGGGTGGACTTGTACAGTCAGGGAACTGGAGCTGACTGGAAAGGGACAAGACAGTCTAGTGAGGACTTTGAAAATTTGATATTCACCGAAGTGATTTCTACCAATCTTGGGTAATAGATGATTCTCCTTTTGCTGCTCCAGGGATGATTTTGTCTTGACAACCAACCCTTGCCATTAAGCCCGATTAAGCCATGATGCTTCCCAATAGTTTTGCAAACTGAAAAATGCTGACTCTGACTCTCCTTTATTGAATACTCACCCAAAACACCACGTTCTCCACAAGGATCTCAGAATAGCAATTTTCACACTTTTAAAATTCAAGACCCCTTTACACACTTGAAAAGTACTGAGAATTCCAACATCCTTTTGTTTGTATGAGTTGGGTCTATCAATATACAACATTAAAAGAAATTTTAAAATATTACTTCTTAATTTAAAAAGTCATATATAATAAATTAGTGATAATAAATTCATTGTTAAACTATTTTATGAAAATTAATATATTGTCCAGAACCAAAGAAGTATAGTGAAAAGAACATCATTATTTTACATTTTTGCCTATTTTTTAATATCTGGCTTAGTCAAAGACACCTGGATTCTCATATTTCCCTCTGTATGCAACCTGCTGTGGTGTATTTTTTGCTTAAAGTATAGAAAGAAAATTCTACCTCACACCACACACAGATACATAATTGGAAAAGGGAAGAATATTTTTGTAACCTTTTCATTAATTGCAGATAATCTTTAAGACTACACCCAAATTCTACAAATGGTGGTTTCTTAAAGGGTAATCACAATGTAGAATATGAAACCATATCAATGTTACATTAAAATGCATTGCTTTACTTTGGATGTTTTTAAGTGAATGATTTTATCATTACCTTCATACATTAGTCATTTGGAAAATATTGGTTTACTGAGTTAGGCAGATGATCCAGATATTGAAACATTTCATTATATAGTATCAAACATCACATTCATTAATATCACTTCCAATGTCTTCAGAAAAGTATGTAAGTATCAGCAAGCTATCAAATTCATAGTAATGCATACAAGTTTTCCAAAATTGTAGGTTTTGCTTGAAAGCTTGAGTTCTATCATTGGCAACAAATACTGTCAGTTGTTTTCCTGGAAGTGACAAGCTCACTTCATTTTTGAGAAAATGTTAGATTCTTAAGTCTGAACAACCACAATTTGTCATCTGTCCTTTCAAGTAAAAAATGGTATTTTATGAACATAAAAGTGTCTAGTCCAGCTTGCACCTCAAAAAATCACACAAGTGTTTTTATTCAAGGCAATCAGAGTACTTCAGTTTATAGTGGAAGAGCTTTATGCATATTTTCCAATTAGTCACACAGAATAATAAAAAGATGTATACTCAGAGGTACATTTAATAGTTAATCAGAGATTTAATAGTTAATCATTTTTATTATTTTGTCAGGAACATTCTTAAGCAGAACTGCCTTTTCAGTTGCTGGCCACTGCAAGCTCCTGGTGGTGGAGAATACATGGGCTGCTCCTGCAGTGCAGGGCCCTTTTCTTGATCAGCACTAAAGGGCAGTGGCTTTAACTCACCACTGCTTCTGCACCATCACTGTAAATGTCCACACATTGCAAAAGGAAAATAAAGTCTCAGTATTATTGTGAAAACAGTTTTCACCTCACAGACCCCCTGAAAGGGCCTCAGGGTTTTAAGGGGTCTGTAGGCCACACTTGGAGAACCTCTGTGATAGGATAAGACGGCAACCCAAGGTGCCTGCCCTTCAGTTCTCTTTGGGTCACCTGCCCTTTAGAATTCACACTAGGTTCTGCAGGGAGGATTGGGCCACACCTGCTTTCAGTCACCTCATGGGGTGGGCCACAGCTGCAGGGGATCTTCTCAGCCATTAAATGAAGTGGCTTGTTCCAAATGTCCCTCCTTTGGGCAATAGATCACCCTCTGCCTCCATGACACCCCTCTTTGTAGGAGAGGCTAGATGTGGTGAGATAAGGAAAGCAGGATCATGGCCTAAATGACCTCTGACATTCCCTCTCTTGCAATGCCATGAATCTCTGGAAATAGTGAAATCCTTTTAAAACACTCCCAATTGAATAGTTTCTAGAAATCCATTTTAAGGCTGGATCATGCATGTTTTACCTCCTGATTGTATAAATGAGAAAAACCCTGAAGTGCAAAGAAGTTAAGGGCTCAGATCACAGCCAGAGAGCATCAGAAACAAAATTTAAGCCCAGATCTCCTGATTTCCTTTTGCCTTCTTCTGGGGCTGTCAAAGGCAGTCTTCTCTCCTTCACAATAAAATTAAATATCTTATGCACAAAGTGTCTTTAATAAGGCCCTGCTGTACCAACACAGACTCAACTGATACCAAATTTTAAATAGCTCTACCCCACTGTACAAAAAACTGCTCTGCAGAGATCCTAACGTAGAAGCCACAAAGAGAAAGTCTGGCTTCACTGAGCCTGAACAGAGTTCTGGAACCTGGATTATCAGGACAAGTACAGACTCCCCCAGTGTCTGTCCTCAGCATTCATGCCGAGGCTCAGGGGCACGTGTTCTCCACAGGAATGTGGTGGCCTGGCAGTGGCACTGTGTAGGGATGTCCCGGGGCTTGGAGACATGCCCAGTCTTTGCCCAGGGATTGGAAGCTGCCTAGCAGATGCTGAGTGTCTGTACTCACTTGCTCTGAACAGAGTTCCTGCTTTTAGGGACTCTAATCTCCCTTAATAATGTAAATTTCATAACTCCCCCATTTTTATATGATATCAGTTTTTACACTGGTTAACAATATATAGGAAAAGAACATTTTTTCCAGGAGCCCCTTATTTGTTTCATTTGACAACATGTTACCTAAAATATAGACATGGCCACTAGGAAATATACTTTACAGAATCAAAGCTAATTTTACCATGAAATTCAGCCACCTTCTCCATTGGATTGCTTAATTTAAAAATTATTAATTATTAAACCCAGTGACATGAAAGATCACCACTGTAACACTTGGCAACACCTCTCATTTCCTCATATATCCATCCATGTGTGGCTTCTACATCACATTTGAACACATTGTGTCCTACATTTTACATTTGATTTTGTTTTCATAGTTGTAATTTATTACACCAGCTTGCTCTAAACCACTTACTAACACTTCTTTTGTTGAACAGTAAGGTGATAACCAGATCTTTTGCTAACATAGAAAACACTGTAATAAAAAGCTTTGTACATAAATTCTTCCTCCAACCTTCCTCCTTCCTTTGAATTATTTCATTATTGCCTTGAAATAATTTCCCAAGAGTCAGACCATTGGATTAAAGGATATGGAATTTTTCTTGATTCTTGAGCCTTTGGCGGGATTCTTCTCCAAAACATTTGTATCTATTCACCATGTTACAATAATGAATATCTCTCCCAGCCCCCTCAACATACCATTTAACTTTGTGTTTTGCCAATTAATGGTTTAAGTACTAACACACTTGAATCTTTTTTTCATATTTATTGTCCTTTGCCTTTAAAACCACTAGGGTGTCAGCAGGAACCAAGTCTGATTTTGCTCACTGTCTCCCCAGGGCCCAGTTCATTGTCTGGCACACTGAAAGCCTCTCCACAAATAATGTTGAGTGAATGAATGAAGTACCATTACAAAATGAGCAAGGAAGAGAGTGGACGTAGGTGAGCAGTGATAAGCCGCTGAAGAGGTTAGGGCAGGAGAGAGAGAGGACCTTGTATGGCTGCTGAGTGTGGGACAGAGGATGTTAGCTTGGACTAAGGCGGTGGACGTGATGATGGAGAGAATGGATGGACCTGAGGTATCTTTTAGAGATAAATTCTGTCATGGATTGGACACAGAGAGTGACAGAGAGAAGCAGCCACGCTGACAAGCCAGGTTCCTGGCTTAGAAATGGAGGTATTCTTTCTTCTTAAACTATTCCTCAATATTATTGTCTTCCAAATTTTATAAGTGACTGGGAAATAATTCTATCAAGTTCTGTAAGGGATCCTGTCAGAATTTTAAGTGGTGATGCATTAAATCCCCAAAATACTTTGGGAAGAATTGTTAGCTTTATAATATTTAGCTTGATCAATTTCTTCTCATTAATGAATCAGCCCATTTGTCAGTTTCCTCAACCTGGTGCCCAGGACAGTGATGAACCACATATGGACGATAGGCCTCTTCCCTCCATCTAACTTCAGGAACAAAACTAAACATTCAACAAACAGTCATTCCACTCCTTCCCACCCTCCGTCTCCACGCTGAGTAATTGTGTGCATCAGAGCCTCCCAGCTGTGCCACCACCAGGCTCAGTTATGAATAGAATATGTCACCTGGGAACAGTTTTGGGTCCTAAGCACGCTAATACATAGTTTCAGTGAAAGAAGGGGCAAAAGAAAAAGAATTAAATAGCTCGTCCTTCCCCTTTCCCTCCTCTCTTCCCTCCATTTCTCTGAGAAGTCTTACAGCAACAACTATTGCATGAGTTGGAATTAGAGATGGGAAATCAATAACCTGGTCTTCCAGGTGAACATGGTAGGTCGAACAGACGTATTAATCTGATCCTCAAATCCCACAAAGATAAGACTAGATAAATGAAAAGTAAATAAACTCACAAAGACAAGAAAAGAGGAAAGAAGGCCACACCATATAAGAGAGACTGCCAAAATCTGGGGAGATGGAAAGCAGACAGATGGCCACCATCTTTAGTGAATCCTAAAGGGCTGTGCTGAGGGCCGTGCATAAGACCCAAACCAATTCATTGCAGAGAAAACAGGAATGGCTTCAAGGAACCAAGCGCTCAGCACAGTGATGAAAAAGGCATATCATCACGAAATTTTAAAATAATGGGGATAGGAACAACCCTAAAAACATCCAGAAAACAGGTAATAAACAAAGGATCAGAACCCTTTAGAGCAACACGAAAGCTACAAAACAGTACAGCACAGCCAGACTCCAGACTCATGGTTATAAATCCTGAGAGGAGACCTTTTTTGTTCAGCCCAGAGTCTTGCCTGAGTCATAGAAGCTCTCCTGTTGTCTCCACATGCTAGTTGGATTTCTTTCTGTATCACTTCTTTGAATGTTTATTTTGTTTTGGTAATGGAGTATGTAATAGGTAATTTCTGCTTTTTTTTGTATTTAAAGATTTTTTTTCATAACCTTGTATGTGTTTACTTTGGAAAAACCTTTTTTTCTTAATCCACCTCAGAAGCCAAGGGATATGTTATCTATCTAATGGACATGAGCATCATTGGTCCATGCAAGGCCCCTCTGTTTTTATTTGGTGTTTGTTTCATTCCATTTACCCTACATTTTTTGTGGTTACTGTCGTATTTCAATCTTATTCTGCCATCTATTTTTTTATTTTCTGATTGTAATTTCTTTTTGTTTCCTTTAACTACTTCGCTTTTTTCCATTGCCTAAAGTAAGTTTCCTTCTGCTGGTTTAAAAGTTATTTGATTCATTTTTTTTGTTCTCACAGTGGTTGCCTTTAACTTAAGGCACATACTTATGCTTATGTACCTCTGTTGAGTTCATAAACATTTTATATGTCTTCCCCTCTACAAATAAAGGACATTAGCATGCTCCTAGATTCCTGTGGTCTCTACAATCCTTCTACCCAAATACATACTTCATATTGATTATTATCTAGAATTTTATTTCTGGATTGTTATGGGTACTTTTATTTTTCTTTAATCTTTGCCTTTTTTTTACACAAACAGAAAGTCCTGATCACTCCCTGATTTTTAGCTTTCTCTTATTGAGTACTTCTTAGAAGAGCATTTCCATAGTGGTTCTTTGCTGGCAAACCCCATAAGATCTTATATGCCTGATAATGTTTTTATTATGTTCTCACATTTAAATGACATATGGCTGAATATGAGACCTAGGTTGAAAAACATTTTTTATACTATAAAGTATTGAATTCTTAAAGTCAGCTGTTTAGAAGTCCAGTGTCAATCTGATTTTTCTTTCTTTCTAGTTGATCTACTCTTTCTCACTACTTTTTAACTTTTTTTATTGGAATATAGTTGGTGCATAATAATATTATGTTGGTTTCAGATGTATAACATAGTGACTTAATAATTATATACATAACTAAATGCTCACCACACTAAGTATAGCTATGCCCTGTTATCATACCAAAATGTTAACAATATTATTGGTTATATATTTCCATTCCTACGACTAATTTATATTATAATTTGAAGTTTGTACCTCTTTTTCCCCTTCACCTATTTCACCAATCCTCTCCCCATCACTGTACTAACCAACAAGTCTTTTGTCAGTATTTATGGCTCTATTTTCTTTTTTGTTTGTTTATTTTGGTTTTTAAGATTCCACATATAAGTGAAATCATATGGTATTTGCCTTTCTCTATCTGACTTATTTTGCTTAGCATGATACCTTCTAGGTCCATCCATGTTGTCATAAATGGCAAGATTTCCTTCCTTTTATGGCTGAGAAATATTCCGCTGTGTATATGTACATCTTCTTTATCCATTCACCTATCAGTGGGCACTTGGGTTGCTTCCACATCTTGGCTATAATAATGTTGCAATAAACATAGGGTTGCATCTCTCTTTTTGAGTTAATGATTTTGTTCTCTTCAGGTGAATTACCAGAAGTGGAATTGCTGGGTTGTATGGTATTTCTGTTTTTAGTTTTTTGAGGAACCTCCATATTGTTTTCCATAGTGGCTGCACCAACTTAGATTCCCACCAACAGTGTAGGGAGGTTCCCTTTTCTCCACATCCTCACCAACACTTGTTATTTCTTGTCTTTTGCATGGTGGCTATTCTGATTGGTATGAGTGATACCTCATTGTGGTTTTGATTTGCATTTCCCTGATGCTTAGTGATAATTAGTGATGATTATCATGTGCCTGTTGGCCATCTGTATGTCTTCTTTGGAAAAACATCTATTCAGGGCCACTGCCCACTTATTGATTAGGTTATTTGTTTTTTTGGTGTTGAGTTGTATGAGTTCTTTACATGTTTGAATATTAGCCCATTATTGGATATGTTATTTGCAAATATATTCTCTCATACACAATAGGTTGCCTTTTTGTTTTATTGATCGTTTCCTTTGCTGTGCAAAAGCTTTTTAGTTTGATGTGGTCCCACTAGTTTATTTTTGCTTTCAATTCCCTTGCCTGAGGAGATAGATCTAGAAAGAAATTATTGATGCTGATGTTTATGAGATTTTTGCCTATGTTTTCTTCTAAGAGTTTTTTGGTTTCATGTCTTATATTTAGGTCTTTAATCCATTTCAAGTTTATTTTTGTATATGGTATAAGACAGATCTGGTTTCATTTTCTTGGATGTAGCTGTCCATTTTCCCAACACCATTTACTGAAGAGACTGTCTTTTCCCCATTGTATATTCATGGCTCCTTTATCATATATTAATTGACCATGTATGTGAGGGTTTATTTCTGGGCTTTTTGTTCTATTCCATTGATAAATGTGTCTATTATTGTGCCAATACTATACAGTTTTAATCACTGTGGCTTTGTTGTATAGCTTGAGGTCAGGGAGTGTGGTCCTTCCAGCTTTGTTTTTCTTTCTCAAGATTTCTTTGGCTATTTGGGTTCTTTTGTGGTTCCATATAAATTTTAGAATTATTTGCTCTAGTTCAATGAAAAACTCCATTTGTATTTTGATGGGGATTACATTGAATCTGTAAACTGCTTTGGGTAGGATGGCCTTCTGACAATATTAATTCTATCCATGATCATGGGATAGCTTTCCATATATTTGTGTCATCTTTAATTTCTCTCATGAGTGTCTAACAGTTTTAGAGTCTGGGTCTTTACCTCTTTGGTTAGGCTTATTCCTAGTTATTTTATTCTTTTTGATGCAACTGTAAATGGAATTGTTTTCTTGATTTCTTTTTCTGCTAGTTTCTTGTTCGTATATGAAATGCAACAGATTTCTATATGTTGATTTTGTATCCTGCAACTTTACTGAATATATTTATTCTAATAGTTTTTTAGTAGAGTCTTTAGGGTTTTCTTCATGTAGATCATGGCATCTGCAAATAGTGACAATTTTACTTCTTCCTTACCAGTTTGGATGCCTTTTATTTCTTTTTCTTATCTGACTGCTGTGGCTAGGACTTCCAGTATCATGTTGAATAAAAGTGGTGAGAGTGGGCATCCTTGTCTTACTCCTAATCATAGCAGAAAAGCTTTCAGCATTTCACCAGTATGATGTTAGCTGTGGGTTTGTTGTATATGGCCTTTGTATGTTCCTTCTATACATATTTTGTTGAGAGTTTTTATCATGAATGGATATTGAATTTTGTCAAGTGCTTTCCCAGCATCTATTGAGGTAATCATGTGTTTTTTATCCTTCCTTTTGTAAATGTGGTATATCACTTTCACTGATTTGCATATATTATACCATCCTTGCCTCCCTGGAATAAATTTGGCTCAGTCGTGATGAACGATCTTTTTGATGTATTTTTTAATTCAGTTTGCTAATATTTTATTGAGGATTTTTACATCTATGTTCATCAAGGATATTGGTCTGTAGCTTTCCTTTTTTGTAGTGTCTTTGTCTGCTTTTGGTATTGAAGAAACAATTGCCTTGCAGAATGAGTTTGGAAATATTCCCTCCTCTTCTATTTTTTGAAATGATTTAAGAGAATAGATATTAGCTCTTGTTTAAATATTTGGTATAATTCATCTGTGAAGCTATCTTGTCCTGGAATTTTGTTTGTTGGGAGTTTTTTGATTACCAGTTCAATTTTTTTGATTACTAGTGATCAGTCTATTCAGGTTTTCTGTTTTTTCTTGGGTCAGCCTTGGAAGATTGTTTATTTCTAGGAATTTATTTATCCATTTCTTCTAGATTGTCCAACTTATTGGCATATAATTTTTCATAGAATTCTTTTATAATTCTTTGCATTTCTGTGGCATTGATTGTAACTTCTTTTTTCATTTCTGACTTTATTGTGTCCTTTCTTTTTTTCTTGATAAGTCTGGCTAAGGGTTTGTCTATTTTGTTTATCCTCTCAAAGAACCAGTTCTTAGTTTCATTCATTTTTTTTCTATTGTTTTCTTAGTCTCTATTTAATTTATTTTTGCTCTGATCTTTATACCCCTCCTCCTAACTTTGGGCTTTGTTTTTCTTTTTCTACTTCCATTAGATGTAAGCTTAGATTGTTTGAGATTGTTCTTGTTTCTTGAGGTAGGCCTGTATTGCTATAAACTTCCCTCTTAGAACCCACAGATTTTGAACTGTTGTTTTTCTGTTTTCATTTGTCTCCATGTATTGTTTGATTTCCTCTTTGATTTAGTCTGTGATCCATTGATCCTTTAGAATCATGTTGCTTAGTCTCTATGTGTTAGTGTTTTTTCCAGTTTTTTTCCTTGTAATTGATTTCTAATGTCATAGTATTGTGATCTGAGAAGGTGCTTGATATGATTTAGGTCATCTTAAATTTGTTGAGACTTGTTTTGTGACCTAACATGTGATCTGTCCTGTAGAACATTCCATGTGCACTTGAGAAGAATGCATATTCTGCTGATTTTGGATAGAATGTTATATATATATATATATATATATATATCTGTTAAGTACATCTGATCTAATGTGTCATTCAGTGCCACTGTTTTCTTATTGATTCTCTGTCTTGATGGATGATCTATCCATTGATGTGAGTGGGGTGTTAATGTCCCCTACTATTATTGTGTTGCTGTCAATTTCTCCATTTAGGTCTGCTAGCACTTGCTTTATATATTTAGGTGCTTCTCTGTTGAGTGCATAGATGTTTACAATTGTTATATCCTTTTGTTGGACTGATCCCTTTATCGTGCAATGCCCTTCTTTGTCTCTTGTTATTTCTTTGTTTTGAAGTCTATTTTGTCTGATGTAAGTATTGCTGTTCCAGCTATTTTTTGTCCAACATCTTTTTCCATCCCTTCAATTTCAATCTGTGTCTTTAGTTCTTAGATAAGTCTCTTGTAGGCAGCATATAGATGGGTCTTGTTATTTTATCTATTCAGTCATGCTGTGTCTTTTGATTGTAGCATTTAGTCCATTCACATTAAAGTAATTATGATATGTATGTACTTATTGCCATTTTGTTAAATGTTTCCTTGTTTTTGTTGTTCTTATCTGATCCTTTCTCTCTTGTTCTCTTCTCTTGTGCTTTATGACTTTCTTTAGTATTATGGTTGGGTTCCCTTCTCTTTCTATTTTGTGTATCTATTATAAGCTTTTGGTTTGTGGTTATCATGGGGTTCTTATGTGACATCAATGAATAGAGCAATCTGTAGTAAGCTGAAGGTCACTTAAGTTCAAACTTGTTCCAACAGCACTGCATTTGTTACTCCTCCTCCTCCACATTTTATGTATATACTGTCTTATTTTATACCTTTTTATTTGTGATTCCCTTCAATAATTTTTAAATGGAATTGCTTTTGCTATTTTTGTCTTTTTGACCTTCATACTAGCTTTTAAGTAACTGATTTACTACCTCTGCTGTATGTTTGCTTTACCAGTGGAAATTTTTCCCTTAATTCTTTTTCTTCTAGTTATGGTCTTTCCTTTTCCTCTTAAAGAATTCCCTCTAACATTTCTTGTAAGGCTGGTTTAGTAGTGATCAAACTCCTTAAATTCATGTTTATCTGTGAAGCTCTTTATCTCTCCTCCAATTCTGAATGATAATCTTGCTGGATAAAGTATTCTTGGTTGGGGTTCTTTTCTGTTCAACACTTTGAATATATCATGCCACTCCTTTCTGGCCTGAAGAGTTTCTGCAGCAAAATCATCTGATAACCTTATGGGATTTCTCTTATATGTAATATGTTTATTTTCTCTTGCTGCTTTGAAGATTCTCTCTTTGTCTTTGACCTTTGGAGCTCTCTCTGCTTCGTGGACCTGGTAGACTGTTTCCTTCCCCAGGTTAGGCAAGTTTTCAGCTATCAACTCTTCAAATAATTTTTCTATACCTTTGTCTCTCTCTCTCCTCCTGGGACCCCTATAATGCAGATGTTAGGGCATTTCATGTTGTCCCAGAGCTCTCTTACCCTGTCCACATTTCTTTTAATTCTTCCTTCTACTGTTCAGCTTAAGTGATTTCCATTACTCTAACTTCCAAGCCACTGATTCATTCTAGTGCATCCTCTAGTCTGCTGTTCACTCCCTCCAGTGTGTTTTTTATTTCATCTATTAAATTCTTCATTTCTGATTGGTTCTTGTTTAGACTTCGTATCTCTTTGTTTAAGAGATAGAAACTCTTTCTAACTCATTGCACCTTGAGTTCTGCTATTGTTTTCTCAAGTCCAATGAGCATCTTTATAACCACTGCTTTAAACACTATATCAGATAAATTGGTTAACTCTGTTCTGTTTAATAATCTTCTTTTCTTTGTTCCTTTTTCTTGTTCTGTCATTTGGAGCATATTCCTCTGTCTCCTCATTTTGTATGACTTTCTGTGCTTGATTCTATGAATTAGTTGAAAGGGCTCACTCTCCCAGTCTTGAAGGATTGGCCTTGTATAGGAGGGTTCCTCGTGTAGACTGTGTACCTTGTGGTTTTCACAAGCTGGAGGCTGAGTGAGTGTGGGATGGGCTGTTCCTGGTGCCAGGGCTCCCAGGGGTGCAGTTTTGGGGTCCCATTGGAGGGGCTCCTTGGTGGACACCTGTGGATTCTGAGCTAGCAGGGGGAGAATGGTGGGACAGTGGCAGATTGGAGGTAGACTTCAGGTAACTCCCAGATTGGCAACAGCTAGGTCCTGCATGCCTCCTCAGCCATAGACCTATGTGTACTCTGGGTTGCTTGGGGGAACTCTCTAGTCAGCACCCACTGGGTCCTGCTGGCAACCAGCATCAGGCTCTGTACGTGTTCTCCCACAGTTCCTCTGTACTCAGGGATGTTCCAGGGAATTCCCATGTCAGTGCCAGCTGGGTCCCACTGGCAGCTGGAGCTAGGCCTGGACACATTCACCAGCAGTAGACACATGCCCTAGGCTGCTCTGGGGAGCCACCTCGGTGGCACTAGCCCACAGATTCATGCACCCTCCCTGTGGGCTGGAGAAGTCTCTTGTCCTGCTGATGGGAGCTGGGCTGGTGAATGACGGCAGGCGGGACTGCTGGATCTCCTGCAGGCATGCTGGATGTGCGGAGAGGGGATTGAGGGGCTGCCTATGTCAAGTCTGAGATTGGTGTGTGTGCTGAGATCCCACACTCTCAGCCACACTAAGATGTGCAAAAGGATAGTGCTGGCTCCTCTTCTAGTCCCGGATTTGCCTCCAATCATTTGCAGTTTGTTTGTCGGGGCGGATGTTGTCATTGTCGTTGTTGTTGTTTGGCAGTTTCTTCTAATTTTTTTTAATTTAAGTATTGTATATTGGTTTCAAATATGCAACACAGTGGTTCAGCAGTCACCCATATTATTAAATCCTCACCCCCACTAGTGCAGTCACTGTCTGTCAACATAGGAAAATGTTACAGAACCACTAACTATATTCTCCTTTCTGTACTATCATCCCCATGACCAACTTATATTATGATTGAGAATTTTTGTGCCCCTTTGTCCCCCTCACTCTTCTCACCCACTCACCTCAACCCCTCTCCCTTGGTAACCACCAGTCACTTCTTAATCTATTGTGTCTGTGAGTCTATTGCTATTTTGTTCCTTCTGTTTTGCTATGCTTTTATATTCCACAAATAAGTGAAATCATACAGTATTTGTCTTTCTCCATCTGGCTTATTTCATTGAACATAATAACCTGTGGATCCATTCATGTTGTTGCAAATGGCCATATTTTGTTTCCTTTTATTGCTGAATAATATTCCACTGTGTATATGTACCACATCCTCTTTATCCATTTGTCTGTTTATGGGCACTTTAGTTGCTTCCATATCTTGGCTATTGTAAATAATGTGACAATAAACACAGGGGTGCATATGTCTTTTCAAATTAGGGATTTTGTTTTCTTCAGGTAAATTCCTAGAAGTGGATTTACTGGATCAAATGGTATTTCTATTTTTAGTTTTCAGAGGAACTTCCATCCTGCTTTCCACAGCAGTTGTACCAATTTGCATTCCCACCAACAGTGCAGGAGGGCTCCCCTTTCTCCACATTGGGGTGGATGTTTGGTTCTGAAATTTGAATTCTTTCACTTACGGTCTAGTCGCACTTTAAACTGCAAGGCTTTTTTCCTGAGACTCAGGGAGCCCACCGCCGGCTCTCTCAGACAGCCCTCACCCCCTGCTCTGCTGGTCACCGTGCTGCCAGGGAGGTTCCCACAGTCACCATGTCTCTCTCTCTCTCTCTTTTTTTAAATGTGATATTTCTATCCTTCACTGTATAGAAGGTGTTTGCTTCAGTCTCCGTTCTTCTTCAGGGTTAAGTGCTCTGTGTGTAGGTGCAGATTCAGTGTGTAATTGGGAAAAGGGGCCTTCAGGTTCTCTCCTCTACCATCTTCCCAGAATCCTCTCAATTTCTTTACTGTATCTTTTATGTTCTTAATTTTCACTTTTAATGTGACTAGGTATGTTTTTTTTCTTTACTAGTTTTTTTTATGGTATGAGTCCTTTAAATATGAGATCCTCCTTTTTCTTTAATTCTGGGAGATTCATTGTTTTTCAAATATTTTTTTTACTCTCTTTCTGAACCTCCAGTGACCCAAATGTTGTCACATTTACTCCCTCTTCGTGTCATTTATGTATTTTCTCTTTTTATACCTTTCTGCTGTCTTGTGGGAGGATTTCTCACTTTTCTTCCCAACATTGTTCCTTTTTGCAATGCTAACCATCGTGCTTTTCATCTCAACTACTATGCTGTTTGTTTTAACCTTTGTGTGTGTTTGGGGGGGCGGGGTTCAGTCACCTTTTGTTTTGAAATGATTTCAAATTTATACTAAAGTTGCAAGAAGAGAACACAGAATTCCTTATTATCTTCACCCAAATTCTGAAATTGCTAACATTTTACCAAATTTGCTGTATCATTCTTCCTCCACATAAAAAAGTTTCTGTCTAAACTTTTGAGAACAATTGTTTCAAACCTTTTGAGAATAAGTAGCAGATATCATCCCTGCTCCTTTACCCCTAAATACTTCAGGGTGTGTCTAAGAACAAGGATATTCTCTTACAAATTGCAGTATACTTATCATTAATATTGATGAAGTACTGTTATCTACATACCTTGTTCATATTAGATTAATTGTACCTCTGATGTTCTTTATAGAAAATACTATATGATATCAATATGTATAGCCACATATGTAATTATTTTAAACGTCCTAGTAGCCCATGCATATAAGCAAGCATATTACATCCTTAAGCTACATTAAAAAAGTAAAAAGAAGCTATTATTAATATGGGATTTTATTATTGAGATATTTTACATTCTTTTTTCATACAAAACCTGTATATGTTTTACAATAATAGCACATCTTGATTCAGAGTAGCCACATTTCATTTACTCAGTAGCTGCATGTGGCTGGTGGCCACCATATTGCACAGTGCAGCTCAGCTCTGTAGCAAAGAACAAATAAAGATTCTGGCCCAGGATCTAATTCAGGATCACACACTGCATTTACTTGTCATGTGTCTTTATTCTCCTTTAATCTGGGACATTTCCTTCATCTGTCTTGACTTTCATGACAGTGACATCTTTTAAGAGAACCAAGCAGTTGTTTTATAGACTTTGTCTAAATTTGGGTTTTTCTGATGTTAGCTTATGATTAGACTCAGGTTGTGCAACTTTGGCAGGGATGCGGTGAAAATATTTGTTTAGCACCTAATTTCCATATGGTTCTTTGTCTTCTTGTTCTTGCTTCATATTACTAATATCCTCCCTCTGTCTCTGAGGATGGGTATTGTGCTTATGTTACATTTTTGGTCCATCTATTGTAATAAAGCTTTGTGCTCAGTTTGCTTTATCTTTTGCTAGTTGTACCTCTTGGTATCTAGTTATTGTGGCAGATGATCTTATACTTCTCCGGTGATGTAACTGTTAGCCTAGTAGTGGGAAGAACCAAATCCTGTCTCTTCTGGTGTGCTGAAGGGAAGTGAAGGGACGAGGCCAGAGAAGAGAGGTCAGGCTTCACATCTGCTATCAACTCCCCATTATCTTCCACTCTGCTGGCATCTTCTCCAGTAAGGGATTGGTCCCAACACTCTTTGAACAAAGCAGAAATAGGAAGAGGTGATCTTAGGTCTAAACCCCAGCACTGTGAGGTTGGAGAGGGAAAGAATGGAGAGAGAAGGATGCCTGGACTCCCTTCATCAGCTCTTGCCTTGAGAAGAGCTTTTTGCTGCCCTGCTATTACTGTGTCTGGGGACAGGAATAGGGCTGGACTGGTGCTGCAGACATCTGGGCTGCAGGACAGACAATGATCCTCCCTGACAATGTCAGGGAGGGGAAATAGAAGGCTAACAGTCCTCCCAGATCCATCTACCACGTTCCTCTGGGTCAGAGGAAAGCTCCTCGCTCCTCCTCCATCCATCCTCCTACTTCTGGGTTAGGCTGTCTGTCACCTGTGGCTGCTTCCACCCCACCCTTCCTTCCAGTCAGTACAGCTGTGATCCCCCCTGCTTGTTCCATGGCTCTGTGCTTCCATCTGTTTCCCAGGGGTGAATTTAGAGGAGTGAGGAGTGTGTACTAATTCACTATCTCACCAGGAACCAGCAATAAACTTCCAGAGCATTTTGTTTTTGCTCAATCCCTTCAATTCTTGGCAAAATCTATCCTTACCATATATAATGATACGTTTAGTTATATTTTTGAGGTTCTGTATTCTATAACTTTGTCGTTTTTCTTATTTTTTTTTATATTCTGATAATGGAGTATTAACTCCATTTCTACATTTTTTTTTATATTCTGATAATGGAGTATTAACTCCTTGATCTACAGTTTTATACTTATAATTTCTCTTTGATTTTTTAACAGATTGATCTTCATTTGCTGCTATGTTTTTTGGGCCCCAAAGATATAATACCATTATGCTCTTACTATTAACTCTGACTTTCATTGTCACATAATTAACAGTTAGCTCACTTTCATGACTTTTGCCTTAAATTCAATCCTGCCCAAAATCCCACTTATTTTCCCTTTCTGTTTATTTATTTGTCTCTTCAGTGTGTTTTCATTTTTTTCTTATTTTTAGACTTTCTAAGTCTTTTAAAGATGTTTATATTAAATTTAGTACTTTATTATTACTAGTAAATTATTCATTAATCCAATTGGAAGTGATATTTTGTTTTGTTTTTTGTTTTTTTGTTTGTTTCTTTGTTTTGCTTCCCATGATTGTTTAAACTTACACTTACTTTAACCTTAGTTCTATTCAGTTTATGTTCTGCCATTCTAATTTTTACCTCTCAAATTTTATAGTTAATTTGTTTACTTTTTTCTAGGTTTTCTTTGGTATTATGTAGACAGTGCATTTGATTGTTTCTGGTTTTGTTTGTTTATATTCTCTTGACAACACTCTCAACTCAATTAGCTACCCATTTAAAATATACAATGTAGATATTCTATTTTGTCAGTTTGTCCATATGTTATTAAAATAGTATCTTGAATCACTTTTATGGGAAAACTTTGCTCTTTTTTGTTTTTCTCAACTCTTCTCACTTCTATTCCCCATTGATTTAACTTACTACTCAGTTTATTTATACTCATCTACTTTTAACAATTCTCCTAATCCCCAACTCCTATCACAGTTCTTCCCTGTTACTGTTCTTATTTAGCTATCTCTTCAATAAATATTTATTAATTCAGGATTTCTTACTATTTTTAATAGCATATTTTTTTCCAGTCTGTCTTTTAAGATCAGATTTCTTTTTGAACCAACACTTGTCCATTAAATTGCTTAAGACTGAAAATCTGTGAAATTCTTTGCATTTGGATAATGACTGTATAACAACCCAAACTGACAGCTTTTTTACTCTATGGTTTATACATGGTTTTCCATAACAATGAAAGAAAACATAGTCCTTATTTACTTATGATTTATATTTCTTTATGTGAAATCTATAACCTACCTCCTTACAGAATGGTTTCTTTTTCTCTTATAGTTAAAATGCAGTATTGGATGATCATGCTGGTCTCAGTTACTCTGAATGGTATCTTAAATAAGGCGTTATTTATACCTTCAACTATTTTTTTAGTGATGCTGTTTTTCTTCACATGGATTTTTTTAATCTTTGGTGTGTTCTCCGTTGTTTGCTCAGTCATTCCACAAAGTTATTCAGAGCATCTGTTACGTGCAGGCAGTGTGCTCAGTTGAATCCCGTTTATTCCTTCTCTTTCTTAGGAACTCTTATCTCTACCAGAGTGTTCATTCTCCAGATCCATCTTCTTTTACACCTTTTACATCTCTTTCCACGCAGTATTCCATGGAATCTTTTCCCCTAGCTTACTTTCTCTTTGTTTAGTTCCCTGTAGCATCCGGTTCCACATTTTGCCTACATTATCATTGTTTATTTCTTCTCACTCCTTCCTCCAATAGGGAGCCCTTCTGAAATAGGTATAATGTCTTTCTCCCACATTTAAAAAATAGATTGCAGCTATTCTCTAAATCCTGGTTTTATTCTCACTTCCTTTTATGGCTTAGATTCCACACCTCCCACCCTCACCTCACCCTGACTCCAGGTTCTTAATTCATATTTCTTCTCTCATGCTGCCAAATATTTTAAATAGTTCAAAATTATTTTTTCCGCCTTTTACTCATTCTTTCTTGAGTTTCTTGTGATGATTACAACTGTTGTTTCTGAAACCTTTGCTTTATTTTAAAGGCATAAATGGGACTTGAAATTGGAAGGTCCACAGCCTCTCACTCTACATTCCAACTGGAAGTCCACGAACTATTTTTTTGAGCATATCTTTTCTTAAATAAGAGATGCCTATAGATTGACCATTTAGAATTGTATATTATATATATAAAGTATTACTTTCCTTATATCTGTCAAGGTAGAGTCCCATTACCACTAATAGGAGTAGGTTAATTTATCGGTAACTTGCTTGCAATTTACTCCTGCTGGACGGCAGTTTAAAGAGCCTCATGGTTCCTGCATCTCATTTGTGCAGCTTAAATAGTCACCTTTTTGAACTGATTTGAGGAAGAAGAAATATTGTATTCACTGGCAAGTCATGGACCAGTTATGATGTAAGCTCTAACACTACCAGTTTCCCTGGCAAAATGGATGTGATTCACATTTAAGTATGACACCAACCCATACATTTTTCATTTAATATTTCGTTCAAACCTGTTTGCCAGTACCTGTGTTATAATTCCAGGGAATGCATCCTTTAATAATAAAGACTTAATTTTCCCTTTGCATGGAAATATTCTAAATTCCACAAACCTTTATGAAATTATAGAAGAGGGAATATACAAAGTCAGACTAAACAACAGCATTATGTATGGTTACCCAGGAATTTGCACACAAAACTCTGCTAAAGCTAATGGCATTTATGTACTTAAGTTTTCCAAACAAGTTGAAAAATATACCCTCAAGAATTGTTTATGCCGAGAAAGACCAACTATTTGTAATCACAAATGGAGTTTCTGCAAAAGTCTGTGCCAGGCATTACAATCCTGGCAAACGTCCCTTGCAATTTGCAAGAACTCTACTGCGTGGGGGAGCTGGACGTAAAGCATGAGTACAAAGAAATACTTGCAGCTTTTTCCAAGCCTCAGTTAAATTCAAAGTGGAAGAACAAACATATAAGAGGACAAAGGGTATAGGAAATCTCAGCACTGGCTGCCCTGCCTTATTTTTAGTGAAAAGGATTAGGAAGGCAGTCCTGCAGTAAAGCAGATTGCTTATGATCACTGAGTAGGATACTTGTAATCCTTTTACTATACCACTGCGTTGATAGATTAAATTGAAAGTTAAGAGGCAAATGCTGCCAGAACATCTTGGAACCTTCCAGAGACTGTGCATATTCATATAATCCTCATGACCTTCCCTTGGAAGGGAAAAGCATGCACTACCTGTAGGGAACACACGAAGAAAGGCTTGGGAGGGAACTAAACCTTTTCACAACCACCAGCAAGAGTTTAATTAAACTCTCTCTAACATAATAAGCTTGGTTCAATTTAAGAGCAAATGTGCCATGTTTCCCCCCACAGGAGCTTCCCAGGGTCTTGCAGTTCAAGTGGAAAGAACAATGGGAAACAGAAGGCTTTCTCTTCACATCTGGTGCATCGAAATGGGGCTAAGAAGCTTTCTGGAGGGTTTTGCTGGCTGGGACATTTAGTGTTTACAGATGTGAGTGGCTTTCAGTCATTGAATGCAAGTTGCATTTGCTTTGTTGTGCACACCCTGGGAAAACCAAGAGGAAGAAGAGGCATAATGCCCCTTGCTCCACCCACCCACATTGAGATTCAGGGCACAGTCTTTTCAGGTTTATTGGGTCCCTAAGCAACCTTTGAAGAGAGATGTACATCTGTCCGGCTGCCCCTACTACATGGGCATCGATTTATTTAGCCTCGCTTTTCAAGTCTCTGTTCTGTCTTTAGTCCATTGACTGAATTTTTAGGCAAACACTTCTTGTCTGCAAACCTGACTGGTTACCCAGCTCCTGAGCTAATTTTGCCTCCCTCTTAAACTTTGATCTGGATTCTGAAGGTGAGCTCATCAAAAAAATGAAAGAAGGCTAGTTTTTAATGTGGAACTGAAAGCTGGGAAAACAAGCTGAAGCAGTAAGGCAGGAGACAGCAGGATCTTTCTGAAATACTGAATCTTAACACCCAGGATTAGAGCAATGTGGGAGCTGAAACTGCCATTTCTGAGGTGAGAAACTAATCTCTTGCCTTGAGGGTGACCAGTAGTCAGAACTCCACTAACTGGCAATATATACCACATATAGTCTGGACTTGGAAGTCAGATCCAACTTGGAGTCTGGTGTCTGAGATTTATTGTACCACTTTATGAAAATTGCTCAACCTCTCTGCCTCGGTTTCCTCATTTGTAAAGCAGAGAAAATCAAAGCACCTCATGAAGCTGTGTTGAAGATGACCTTTCTGCACTCCAGTTTTGCATAATAAAACCAGAATCTGTATCATTGGGTTATTGTAGGGTTAGAAGAGTTGATATTCTTATAGCCCTTAAGACAGGCTTGGCATAGAATAAGTGCTCACAAACTGTTAGTTATTATTATTAATTTAAAATGAGATAATGCATAAATGGTTTTAGCTCAGTACCAGACACACAGTGTTGTGTTAACGGGTGGCCATAGTACACTTACTTCTAGCCTCGTTGTTATACCCACCCAAATTCTCAGCCTTTAAATAAGGATCTAGCATTGATTTCTTGGACAAATCCTCTTATCTGATTGGCTTCCACCATCTGGTGAGCATTAGCTGAAGTTCCAACCTAGCTCCCAAATGTTCTTCATGTCTCAAATGAAGAGAGCTGAGTTCCAGGTTCAGGTATCATCCCTAACTTTACAAATACCTGTGAGGATGAATGGCCCCACATTTAAAATTCAAGGATACTTTACAAAAGATCTCACACTGCAGACAACCTAATCAGCAAGGAGAAAATAGAGTTTGTATTTGTGACTTTTATCCCTTTAGAAAAGAATTTAATAACAAATGCAACCTGCATTTTATAATCAGCCAGGCAAACACATGCAACTAGTCAACTAGTTTTAATTACAAGTGAGTTTTTACTGACTTGTGTTTTTTGTAAGTCAGCTAAAGGAAGCCAACCGAGTTTTGAATTTATGTGTTCTGTGATTTCTGTCCACCAAGATCAGTTTCATTTGGTTTCTCTTCCCCTCCCCAACTCTCCCATATTCTGACATAAATATTCTTAGGTTGAATTTGCCTAAAGAGGAAAGTACACAAAGACCGGAGAAACAAGCAGAGAAGTGAATCTAGGGTGAGGTGAGGAACTGCTGAGCTGAGTCCTGGTGCAGTCACTCCTCTCTGTGCCAAGCCAGTTCTCACCCAGTCTTTCTTTCAGCCTAACCATTCCCTCTTTCGGGAGGTCTTCCTTGATTCCCCACACTGGATTGGTTCTGGTTCTCAAAGCCCCTTGACAGTACTTGGTATCCCTTTGTTTCATGTTTCATATGATTGCTACATGTTTCCCTGAGGTTATGTTCCTAAAGATATCTATATAAAGTTTACAGAGTTTAAAATTCATCCTGAAAATAGATCAAGAGTTGCTTTTTTTAAACCAGCTGTGGAGTGGTACAGCTGTCCACCAATAACACAAGCACATCTTAAAACTCAGGTGCCAGTTTTGAAATGATTCTTGAGGATTGTTTTTAATTTGGGAGAAGAGGAATTTGCATTGTTTTACATTTTGTGCACAGATGGCTTCATTAATATTTTTATATCTTTTTATATGTTCTTTTTTTTATTTTTTATTAAGATATTATTGATATACACTCTTATGAAGGTTTCACATGAAAAAACAATGTGATTAAAACATTTACCCATATTATCAAGTCCCCACCCATAACCCCAATGCAGTCACTGTCCATCAGTGTAGTAAGATGCCACAGAGTCACTATTTGCCTTATCTGTGTTAACACTCCCTTCCCCGTGACCCCTCTACACCATGTGTACTAAACAAAATACCCCTCAATCCCCTTCTACCTCCCTCCCTACCCACCCTCCCTTTTGGTAACCACTAGTTCCTTCTTGGAGTCTCTGAGTCTGCTGCTACTTTGTTCCGTCAGTTTTGCTTTGTTTTTATACTCCACAAATGAGGGAAATTATTTGGCACTTGTCTTTCCCCGCCTGGCTTATTTCACTGAGCATAATGTCCTCTAGCTCCATCCATGTTGTTGCAAATTGTAGGATTTGTTTCTTTCTTATGGCTGAATAGTATTCCATTGTGTATGTGTACCACATCTTCTTTATCCATTCATCTACTGATGGACACTTAGGTTGCTTCCATATCTTGGCTATTGTAAATAGTGCCGCGATAAACATAGGGGTGCATATGTCTTCTTGAATCTGAGAAGTTGTATTCTTTAGGTAAATTCCAAGGAGTCAGATTCCCAGGTCAAATGATATTTCTATTTTTAGTTTTTTGAAGAACCTCCAGATTGCTTTCCACAATGGTTGAACTAGCTTACATAAACACCAGAAGTGTAGGAGGGTTCCCCTTTCTCTGCATCCTCACCAGCATTTGTTCTTTTCAACGCTGGCCACCCTTACTGGTGTGAGGTGATATCTCACTGTGGTTTTAATTTTCATTTCCCTGATGATTAGTGATGTGTAGTATCTTTTCATGTGTCTGTTGGACATCTGAATCTCTTCTTTGGAGAACTGTCTCTTCATATCCTCTGCCATTTGTTAATCGGGTTATTGGCTTTTTGGGTGTTGAGGCATGTAAGTTCTTTATGTATTTTGGATGTTAACCCCTTGTCTGATACATCATTTACAAATATATTCTCCCATACTGTGGGATGCGTTTTTGTGCTGTTGATGGTGTCCTTTGCCATACAGAAACTTTTTAGTTTGCTGTAGTCCCGTAAGTTCATTTTTGCTTTTGTTTCCCTTGCTTGAGGAGATGTGTTCAGGAAGAAGTTGCTCATGCTTATATTCAGGAGATGTTTGCCTAGGTTGTCTTCTAAGAGTTTTATGGTTTCATGAGTTACATTCAAGTCTTTAATCCATTTCGAGTTTACTTTTGTGTATGGGGTTAAACAATAAACCAGTTTCATTCTGTTGCATGTAGCTGTCCAGTTTTACCAACACCAGCTGTCGAAGAGACTGTCATTTCCCCATTGTATGTCCATGGCTTCTTTATCTTATATTAATTGACCATATATGGTTGGGTTTATATCAGGGCTCACTAGTCTTTTCCATTGGTCTATGGGTCTGTTCTTGTGCCAGTACCAAATTGTCTTGATTACTGTGGCTTTGTAGTAGAGCTTGAAGATGGGGAACATAATCCCCCCAGTTTTATTCTTCCTTCTCAGGATTACTTTGGCTATTCTGGGTCTTTTGTGGTTCCATATGAATTTTAGAATGATTTTCTGTAGTTTGTTGAAGAATGCTATTGGTATTTTGATAGGAATTGCATTGAATTTGTAGATTGCTTTAGACAGGATGGCCATTTTGACAATATTAATTCTTCGTCTTGTAGTTTTCAGAGTATAGGTCTTTCACTTCCTTAGTTAAGTTTATTCCTAGGTATTTTATTCTTTTTGATGCAACTGTGAATGGAATTGTTTTCCTGATTTCTCTCTCTGCTAGTTCATTGTTAGTGTATCGGAATGCCACAGATTTCTGCATATTAATTTTGTATCCTGCAACTTTGTTGAATTCAGATATTAGATCTAGTAGTTTTGGAGTGGATTCTTTACAATATCATGTCATCTGCAAACAGGGACAGTTTAACTTCTTCCTTGCCATTCTGGATGCCTTTTATTTTTTTGCCATGGCGAGGACCTCCAGTACTATGTCAAATAGAAGTGGGGAGAGTGGGCATCATTGTCTTGTTCCTGATCTTAAAGGAAAAGCTTTCAGCTTCTCCCTGTTAAGTATAATGTTGGCTGTGGGTTTATCATATATGGCCTTTATTATGTTGAGATACTTTCCTTCTATACCCATTTTGTTGAGAGTTTTTATCATATATGGATGTTGAATTTTGTCAAATGCTTTTGCGGCATCTATAGAAATGATCATGTGGTTTTTGTCCTTCTTTTTGTTGATGTGGTGGGTGATGTTGATGGATTTTTTAATGTTGTATCATCCTTCATCCCAAGAATAAATCCTACTTGATCATGATGGATGATCTTTTTGATGTATTTATTAATTCAGTTTGCTAATATTTTGTTGAGTATTTTTGAATCTATGTTCATCAGGGATATTGGTCTGTAATTTTCTTTTTTTGTGGTGTCTTTGCCTGGTTTTGGTATTAGAGTAATGCTGACCTCAGAGAATACATTTGGAAATATTCCCTCTTCTTCTACTCTTTGGAAAACTTTAAGGAGGATGGGTATTAGGTCTTCACTAAATGTTTGATAAAATTCAGTGGTGAAGCCATCTGGTCCAGGAGTTTTGTTCTTAGGTACGTTTTGATTACCAGTTCAATTTCATTGCTGGTAATTGGTCTGTTCAGATTTTCTGTTTCTTCCTTGGTCAGCCTTGGAAGGTTGTATTTTTCTAGAAAGTTGTCCATTTCTTCTAGGTTATCCAGCTTGCTAGCATATAATTTTTTATAGTATTCTCTAATAATTCTTTGTATTTCTGTGGTATCCATAGTGACTTTTCCTTTCTCATTTCTGATTCTGTTTATGTGTGTAGACTCTCTTTTTTTCTTGATAAGTCTTGCTAGGGGTTTATCTGTTTTGTTTATTTTCTCAGACAACCAGCTCTTGCTTTCATTGATTCTTTCTATTGTTTTATTCTTCTCAGTTTTATTTATTTCTTCTCTAATCTTTACTATGTCCCTTCTTCTACTGGATTTGGGCCTCATTTGTTCTTCTTTTTCTAGTTTCATTAATTTTGAGATTAGACTGCTCATATGGGATTGTTCTTCTTTCCTGAGGTAGGCCTGTATTGCAATATATTTTCCTCTAAGTACGGCCTTGGCTGCGTCCCACAGATTTTTGTGGTGTTGAATTACTGTTGTCATCTGTCTCTATATGTTGATTGATCTATGGTTTTATTTGGTCATTGATCCATTGGTTATTTAGAAGTATGTTGTGAAGCTTCCATGTGTTTGTGGGATTTTGCATTTTCTTTGCATAATTTATTTCTACTTTCATGCATTTGTGGTCTGCAAAACTGATTGGTACAATTTCAATCTTTTTGAATTTCCTGAGGCTCTTTTTGTGGCCTAGTATATGCTCTATTCTTGAAAATGTTCCATGTGCATTTGAGAAGAATGTGTATTCTGCTGCTTTGGGGTGGAGAGTTCTGCAGATGTCTGTTAGGTCCATCTGTTCTAATGTGTTGTTCAGTGCCTCTGTGTCCTTACTTATTTTCTATCTGGTTGATCTGTCCTTCAGAGTGAGTAGAGTATTGAAGTCTCCTAGAATGAATGCATTGCATTCTACTTCCCCTTTTAATTCTGTTAGTATTTGTTTCACATATGTAAGTGCTCCTGTGTTGGATGCATAGATGTTTATAATGGTAATATCTTCTTGTTGATTTGACCCTTCTATTATTATGTAATGTACTTCTTTGTCTCTTGTGACTTTCTTTGTTTTGAAGTCTATTTTGTCTGATACAAGTACTGCAACTCCTGCTTTTTTTCTCCCTTTTAGTTACATGAAATATCTTTTTCCATCCCTTCACTTTTAGTCTGTGTATGTCTTTGAGTTTAAAGTGAGTCTCTTGTAGGCAGCATATAGATGGGTCTTGTTTTTTTATCCATTCAGTGAGTCTATGTCTTTTGATTGGTGCATTCAGTCCATTTACATTTAGGGTGATTATTGATAGGTATGTATGTATTGTCATTGCAGGCTTTGGATTCGTGGTTACCAAAGGTTCAAGGTTAACTTCCTTAGTATCTAAGAGTCTAACTTAACTCACTTAATATGCTATTAGAAACACAGTCTAAAGGTTCTTTTTTATTTTTTTTCTCCTCCTTTTTCGTCCTCCTCCATTCTTTATATATTAGGTATCATATTCTGTACTCTTTGTCTATCCCTTGGTTGACTTTGGGGATAGTTAATTTAATTTGCATTTGCTTAGTAATTAGCTGTTCTACTTTTTTACTGTGGTTTATTACCTCTGGTGACAGCTATTTAACCTTAGGATCACTTCCATCTATAGCAGTTCCTCCAAAATACACTGTAGAGATGGTTTGTGGGAGGTAAATTCTCACAGCTTTTGCTTATCTGGAAATTGTTTAATCCCTCCTTCAAATTTAAATGAGAATCTTGCCAGATAAAGTAATCTTGGTTTGAGGCCCTCCTGCTTCATTGCATTAAATACATCATGCCACTCCCTTCTGGCCTGTAAGGTTTCTGCTGAGAAGTCTGATGTTAGCCTGATGGGCTTTCCTTTGTATGTGATCTTATTTCTCTCTCTGGCTGCTTTTAATAGTCTGTCCTTATGCTTGATCTTTGCCATTTTAATTACTATATGTCTTGGTGTTGTCTTCCTTGGTCCCTTGTGTTGGGAGATCTGTGAATCTCCATGGCCTGAGAGAATATCTCCTTCCCCAGATAGGGGAATTTTTCAGCAATTACTTCCTCAAAGACACTCTCTATCCCTTTTTCTCTCTCTTCTTCTTCTGGTACCCGTATAATGTGAATATTGTTCCATTTGGATTGGTCACACATTTCTCTCAATATTCTTTCTTTCTTAGAGATCCTTTTTTCTCTCTGTGCCTCAGCTCTTTGTATTCCTCTTCTCTGGTTTCTATTTAATTTATCGTCTCTTCCACTGTATCTAATCTGCTTTTAATACCTCCATTGTGCTCTTCAACGATTGGATCTCTGACCGAAATTCATTCCTGGGTTCCTGAATATCTTTCCGTACCTCCATAAGCATGTTAATGACTTTTATTTTGAACTCCCGTTCAGGAAGATTCATGAGGTCCATGTCATTTAAATCTTTCTCAGGAGTTGTATTAATAATTTTACTCTGTACCAGGTTCCTTTGGCATTTCATATTTGTATATGGCACCCTCTAGTGCCCAGAAGCTCTACTCTCTGGAGCTGCTCAGTCCCTGAAACAATGTCGATGGTCACAGGGGAGTGGTATTGGTGCCTGGGGGAAGGAAAGAGCTGTTTCCTGATTCCCAGCTGCTATGCCTGTCTCCACTGCCTGCACCAGTCAGCTGAGCACACAGGTATAAGCCTCTATGCTTTGTGTTTGTGGTTGCTGTAGACAGATCTTCCCTCTGGCTGGCCTAACTCCTGGGTAGGGTTTGCCGGATTTGCGAGCAGGTGGGTCTGGCCAGGAGAAAGGCACAGTAGGCTGCATTTCACGGAGGGGGTCCTTGGAGCTGTGTAGCCAGCCAGGGAGCTGGCGCACCTGAAGATTGTGAAAGCTCCCAATCCTCTTCCATGAGGTCTGCTCTTTTGTCCATGTGTATGCAGTCTGGTGCATTCCTCTTTCCTGCTGCTTTTTCAGGATTAGTTGTATTAATTATATTTTCATATTATATTATATGCAGTTTTAGGAGGAAGCCTCTGTCTCACCTCTCACACCACCATCTTTAATCCCTCTTTTTATATGTTCTTATTAATAGCTTTATATATTGCTATGCCCTGTGATTCATATCCACATAAAATGAGGCTGCTCAGTAACTGTTTGTTTGGTTAAATTAGTTATCTTCCCCATTAACAGATAACTTCCAGGAACTGTTGCTACCCGTCATTCATTGCAATACATCCAGTGCCCAGTAAAATGCCTGCCACATAGTAGACACTCAAGAAACCTGGGAGGAGCTGAGAAGGCAGACATTGACATCTGAGAATCAAAGAAGACCAATTTTCTTTTCTCCATGGTCGGGTAGGACAGTCATGTCTTCCATCTCAAAGACACAGGAATGAGTTGTATTGAAGAATTCTGTCCACTCCTACATCATGGCATGGATCTTAACTGACAAAAATTATTTATCAGTCTGTCTCTTGTACTAGACAGTTAGTTCTGTGAAGTCAGGGACCATGTCTTGTTCATAATTGAGAAATTACTGTCTCTCAGCCTATACAAAAACAGTAGACACTTATAAGCATCAGATAAGAAAAAGGATGGATGGATGAAGTAGGCTGCTGGGGTCCATTTCACAGCTTATAATGATATCAAGGAAATGTCACATAGGACAGAATCTAAACCATCTCCACAATCCACCTTGATTCAGTGCGTTCCGCTTCTCTAATCTGTAAGATCTGGAAAAAACCTCTTATCCTCCACCTTAGAGTGTGCAATTATAGTTAGTATCTTCATGGTACTATGTATATTGGAAATAACACTAGACAAACTTCCTATATGATTGAGCTGTTCTCCTACCTTCTATTTCCTGTGTTTGCTTTGCTTTTCCCAACCATCTGTTATGGTCTTATGGCAGACCCCTAGAGAAAGGCATTGGAATTGATTGGGCCCATCCCTGGATCCCCAACTCCAGCCCAGTGTCTGATACAGAGTTAGTGCTCGATATGTGTTATTGAAAGGATTTGCTGTAAAAATCTCCATTTTTAAGAATATGTTCTAAAACAACCATAGGAAGGGGGGAAGGCATATGTTCAAAATATCTTAAGGTCATTCAGAATCACATACACAAAACTTTGCTAGAGCTAACAGCATTTATATCCTTCTGTTTTCCAAACAATGAGTTGAAACTATACCCTGAAGATTTGTTTATACCAAGTAAGGCCAACTATTCGTGATCGTGATGGGAATTGCTGCACGTTTTGTGCCAGCCACTGCATTCCTGTCAAACACCCTCCCAATTTGCAAGGATTCTGGGGTTTTCTGTTGGAAATAAAGCAGTAAAATGCCTCTTCAACCCAATTTACATGGATCTTATTCTTCATTAGCATTTACTTGTGCTATGCTATGATTAGAGCGACATCCTAACTCTGTCCAGAGTTGCTTATTTTGGTTGGCAAAGTGATATGAATTTTTAACTGAGGAGCATGGAAACTAGTGAATATCATCACAATGTCAGTTTGGGTTCTGAACACACAACGCTTAGAAAATACTCACACTCCTTCCGTGCCACAGGCACCAACCAAGAGGTTGTCAGTCAGATGTTTCTATCAGCCAAATCAAGAAATTAGCCTTCCCTCCCAGTGGCTGTTGAGCCAAAACTTGCAGAAAAAGGGAAAAAGCAAAAAGTTGGCAGATCAAGGTCTTAGATTTGCTAATCACAGCTACCAGGGATTACATGCTTGGAGAACAACTCACAACAAATAGTGCCTAGAGGCAAACATGCTCCTGAAAAGTGGACCTACTAAACACTGTCACCCCTCTTGCAGACTCAGTCCAGCCCTCCAGCATCTGGAACCAATGATGTTTCCTTGCTTGGGAGAACTTAGCAACCCATTGTCTCAATTCTAACAAGGCCACCCCATCTAATGGTTAAAGGTGTGGACTCTGGAGCCAAATTAAATCCTGCCTCCACCACTTACTGTCTGTAAGATGTTAGGTAAGCCACTTAATTGAGCTCTCTGTGCCTCAGTTTTCTCACCTATGATTTATGGGACCATTGTAAGGATAAAATGAATTAATGTCAGGAAGAATTTAGAAGAGCCTCTGGCATATGTTAAGTGTTATATAATTGTTAGCTATTGTTATAATTCACTTTTTGTAATCCAGTACTTGCCTTGGATTCCAGTTCTCATAAATGGGTCTCAATCTTCAGGCATTGTTGTTTCCACTGACATTTAGGAACAGCCTGTTATCTGGTTGACCTTACCCTTAGTATTGCCTTGTTCCCCAGTGAGACCCACATGCTAGCCCTTTGTCCCTCCCTTGCTCCTACCAACCCTTCCAAGCCCTGGAATTCTGCCAGACCTATCTGATGCCCAGTGTCTCTGCTTTCTCCTAACATTGGGAGCTCCCTGGCTGCCTGCTCACCTCTCCTAGTCTCTCTGTCCCATCTTTAAGCTCAGCTAGCTGGCCTGGTCTTATGAGCACCCTGGAAGTTTGTTTAGGGAATGACTAAATTATTCAACCCTTTGTTTCCTTCCAAGGGGGAACTAGGAAGCCATACCTTATCGAGTCAAAGGAATTCCTGATGCCCCCTTACTGCAATGAATTAATCTCTAAGGAGTTTACAAAGAAAACCACTAAGGAAATACTCCTTTAGTCATAAACTATCCCTCTCCACCAAGAGTAAGTAAGACTTCTCCTGCCTAGCATTGCACACACAGAAGCCTTCCATTTAGCCAGAGCTCCCGGGTATAATAGGCCACCAGCTGCCACCTTGAGCTGCAGGTTTCAGGAATTTGGAAAGGGGAATTTTCCATCCTGTTTATTGCCTTTGCAGAGTTCTCAGCTGCTGGCACTTGGTGGTGGGCGTGGGTCTGAGCCAATTTTTGTGTCCCTAAATAACAAGGTCAAGACGCTGTCCTCCTTTACTCCATAGTCCTGGACACTCATCAATCAACCCCCTTCCTGTTTACACCGACTATTTGCAGACCTTTAGAAGATAAATCATCTCTTTATGTATTTTTTTAAACCTTTACATATTTATTGTAAATCAGCTCTTTATGTATTATTGCCCTCTAATACTTAAGGCAAAAAACTAAGGGAATTCTGATACTACCAAAGCAGAAGAGACTTGACCAAGTTCACAGACCACAGAAGGGGTAGATCCAGGATTTAATTACATCACGCTGGATTAAAAGACAAATTTTTCAACATGGCTAAACTCACTGGGACCTGGCTAGTATCAGTCTATAATCCCTTAACCCCACTACAACTGGTACTCTCAATGCCACATCCATCTAATGCTCCCAGACAGCACCTGCTTGCTGTGATCTCCAAACCTTTCCAGAGGCCATTTCATGTGCTTGCAATACTCTCTCTGGCCCACCCACTTCACCTGGTTGATTGCTGGTCACTCTTTTATTCTCACCATAAATCCCACTGCTAAGGGGTTGGAAAGACTTTTCCAATTCCCCAGTCCAGATTTGCAGCCCTCCTCTTTTCTGCTCGAGTCTTGTGGTTATCCTAAGAACACTTCCCACATTACATTGTAATTGCCTGTTCACAGACTTGAATCCCCCTAAGATTCTGAGATAGGGCAGGATCTTCATCTGGTTTGGCTCAGAATCGCCAGCACCTTGCATAGGATTTAGAGCATAACATATGACAAGTGAGTTTTGGTAAATTTAGACAAATTAAGCTCACTCTACCAAGCTGACTCTTGATATGTCAAATCCCAGACTAAAGATACCAGCTTTGCAGTTCCTGGCTAATGGCTCCATGCAGACTGAGCTCCTGGCCCAGAGCACCTGACCTCTGATCTTTAAACTGTGCTGGGGTGAACGTTGACCTCCCACCTCTACCTCTTAACAGGCTCATAGCTCACCTCTGACATTCCCCTCTCACATTTGCATTACATGAGAATTAAACTTTTGGTTTCCATACAATGCAGTTCAAGCCTAGCATAGACCAGAGTGAGCCTTGAGAGACGAGGAAAGAAAGGTAACACTGCTTCTTCCTTCACAGTTTCTTTTTCAACAGTGAATGTTAATAGAAGAACCATGAATCTTAAATAGAGAAAAGTGGGTAAATCATTTAGTGTGCAGCTCACTGTTGCACATTTATTTGAACACATTCATGCAACCAACATAAAAATCAGAAAACTACTAAAATTCCAGAAGCCTCCTTTGTCGCTTTTTGTCACTACTCCGCCAACAAAGGTTAACCACTGTCTTGACTTCTATAATAAATTCGTTTTGCTTGTTTTTAAACTTTTATAAAAGGAATTTTAGACCATGTACTGTTTTGTGTCTGGTTTCTTCCGTTCAACTTTATAGTTTGTGAGATTCATCCATGTGGTTGCACATAATTTTGGTTTGTTCTTTCCCAAAACTGTATAATATTCCAGTGCATGAATATACCACATTTCATTTATCCATTCTCTTATAGATGAAAATTTGGATAGTTTCCAGTTTAGGGCTATTATGAATAGTGCTATATAAGCATCCATGTACATGTCTTCTAGTAAATATATGTATGCATTTCTGTTGGTTATATATTAGGGGTGGAATTGCTGGGTCATAAGATATGTAGCCCATTTTAGTAGATATTGTCAAGCAATTTTTCATAGCAAGACAGATCTGGTAATCTACATCCTTGTCAACAGTTGATATTGTTGGTCTTTTTCATTTTAATGACCTGATATATAGCACACTGTGATTTTGATTTTAATGTTTTAGCTTTTGACTGCCCTATTGCTGCTGGTCTGCCTGTTTAGGTCTTTGACCATTGTTTCTATTGAATTGTCTGCCTTTTTCTTATTGATAGGTAGCAGTTCTTTTTGTACCCTTGATTATGAGTCCTTTGTCAATCAAATGTATTCCAAATATCTTCTCCCATTCTGTGACTTGCCTTTTTACTCTCCTGATCTCTTTTGTTACTCTTCTTATGTTTTGATGATCAGAAGGTTTTCACTTTAATACAGTCTCAATTATCTTTTTTCTTCATGGTTAGCACCTTTTGTATCTCACCCAAGAAATCTTTGCCTACCTCAAAGTCATAAAGACTTTGTTCTATTTTCTGTTCTAAAAACTTTTTTGCTTTCCTTTCATATTCAGATGTTGATCTGTAATTGAAATTGTGTATAGTATGAGGTAGGGGTCAAGATTCTATTTTTTCTCCAGAATCATTTATTAGAATGCTCCCCTCTGCATTAGTGTTACCTTCATCATATATCAAATGACTATATATCTGTGGGTCTATTTCTGGACTCAGTATTCTGTCATTCTACTTCATTGGCTGATTTCTCCTATTTGCCTATCCTCAACATCTGGGAGCATTAGTTCTCTAACTTTGTTCTTCAAGATTATTTTGGCTATTCTTCATCCTTTGCATTTTTGCATAAATTTAGAATCATGATCTCAATATTCACTAGTAGTTTTATTGGGATTATGTTGAACTCATGGACAAATTAGGGGAGGTTTGACAACTTTACATTATTGACTTTTCTAATCAACAAATATATTATATTGTTCCATTTATTTAGATTTATTCTAAGTTCACTCAATGATGTGCAGATTTCTGTGGAAAAGAGGTGTTCATTTTTCACTGGATTTATTCTTACTATATATTTTATGTTACTGTAAGTAATGGCTTTTTTAAATTTCATTTTTCACTTGTTTGTCACTGGTACATAGAAATGACATTGATTTTATATATTGACTTTGTATTCAGAGATCTTGCTAAGTGTACTTATTAATTCTATTTGTTTATATAGAGATTATTTTGGAATTTGAACATGCACAATTTTATCTTCTACCAGCAATTCCCTTCCAATCTTTATGTACCTTCCATTTCTCTTTCTTGGCTTATTGCACTGGCTAGAAGTGGGTGATAATGGGCATTCTTGCTGTATTTCTTGTAGGGAAACTTACTAATATTCCATTATTAAGTATGATTTTTGCTGTAGCTTTTTTGTAGATTTTTTTTTATCGGGTAAAGAAAGTTCCATTCTATTCTTAATTTGCTGCGATTCTTTTTTTATCATGCATGGATATTGAATATAATCAAATGTTTGTTCTGTATCTATGAAGATATTAAAATATTTTTCTTTTTTTTTTCGGTTAATGTGTTGATTGAATCTTGAATGTTAAACTACCTTGTATTCCTGGAATAAACCCTACATGGTTTGATATCATATATATTCTTTTAAATAACTAGATATAAATTTTGCTAATAGTTTGTTTGAGGTGTCTGAATCTATGGTAATGGAAGAGACTGGGGTCCTACATTCACTTTCACTTTCAGTTTTGAGGTATAATTTTTTACCCAGTCTGCCTCCCCTTTTATCCTATATATAGACTTGATTCAATAGACTTTACTTCTATTACTAGCTTAATAAACTTTCTCCAAGGCCCTCTAGCTTCTCTCTCACTGATAGAACAAAAATCCTTCCCAAAGACAAAGCAATCATGATCCAAATCCTGGCTCAACCACTCACTGGAAATGTGTCCATTGGCAGGTTACAGATCCTCTCTGACCCTCAATTTCCTCATCAATGAAATGGATTAAAAAGTAAATTAGATAATACATATGAAAGCACCTGATAGAAGTAATGCTCAGTAATTTCTGTTTCTCACTACCTCTATCTGCTGCCCCAAAACTTTTGAAGCACAAAAGAGCATTAGCTGACTTATATACAGGGTTTAGCACACAGTTAAGGTTCAAAACTGAGAAATGAACAAATGGGGATAGGAGAACTCCATTCATTTTGTTGAATTCTAAAAAACAAAGCAAAGTTATGCACCCCTATGTTTATTGCAGCACTATTTACAATAGCCAAGAAATGGAAGCAAACCTATGTGTCCATCAGTAGAAGAATGGATAAAGAAGAGGTGGTACATATACACATTGGAATACTATTCAGCCATAACAAACAAATCCTACCATTTGCAACAACATGGATGGAGCTAGAGGGTATTATGCTCAGTGAAATAAGCCAGGCAGAGAAAGACAAGTATCAAATAATTTCACTCATCTGTGGAGTATAAGAACAAAGCAAAAACTGAAGGAATAAAACAGCAGCAGACTCACAGAACCTAAGAATGGACTAACAGTTGCCAAAGGGAAAGGGACTGGGGTTGGGGTGGGGTGTGGGGGAAAGCGAGGGAGAAGGGGAATAAGGGGCATTACAATTAGCACACATAATGTGAGGGAGCACAGGGAAGGCAGTATAGCACAAAGAAGACAAGTAATGACTCTACAGCATCTTACTAAGCTGATGGACAGTGACTGTAATGGGGTATGTGGTGGGGACTTGATAATGGGGGGAATCTAGTAACCACAATGTTGCTCATGTAATTGTATATTAATGATATCAAAGTAAAAAGAAAATAACTAGTACCCCCCCAAAAAAAAGTTACTTACTGCTCCTGTTAAGTTTTTAAATACAAGCTCTTAGATTTTTTTAAATTAGATAAACATTGCTAGAATTTATCATCCAAAGTGCTATAGTTCCTTCTCTGGAGCTTCAAACTTAGGTGTTAATGGTGTTTTAAACATTTGGAAGTTGTTCAGGCATATAGCCTCTCTCCCATATAAAACAATGTTTACGTGGAAAAGTCAGGTTGGAAGGACACTTTTAAATAAAGTTCCTCTTTCTAGAAATAATCCCCAGTGCTATTTGTCAGTGAACAATAAACCTTTAACCATCCTCTACAGTAGCAGTGGGGATGGAAGTTGGGGATACCTTGAGATTATGTTCTTTGCTTCAGGTGATTTTACTAGGTTTTAGAGATGTCCAAATAAATCAGAAGTTCAAGGGAAAAAAATGAGCTGGAAAGACTGAGGTCAAAGAAGGCAGAAATTTTTGAACATCAAGACGCTACACTCCCAGTGTTGTCAAGGGTGCTGACTACCATCCTTCTTATTCCCCTGCTATCCCCACTCCAAGGGCTGATTCTGGTGACACCCATGGGAGATGTGAGTATGACCTTCTTCCCAACCCAACTTAGGCCATGGATCCCCAGGCGAGTAGAAAGGACATGGCCTTAAGTTTGTCAAACCCCATGACAGTTTCAGCTCTGCCACTTACTAGCAGCTTAGTTCCCTCATCCATAACATGGGGATGGTAACTGACCTACCTAAAAGGACCACAGTGAGGATGGAAGGGTAGTAGCTAACACCTATAAAGTGAATGATACAGGGAATATGCTCAATAAGTGGTAGTGGTTGTGAAAATAATGATATTAATAATGGCAACATTATGATGACGATGATACTGGAGACAACATCCATAGCTTTAGGTGGAGGTGTGCTGGAAGATCATTTGTATGCTATAAGACTACTCAACTTCCAGAAACAAGAGGAGCACCCCAGCTGGCTCTTGTCTAATTTCCAGATTGTTATTTTATGGATCTCTGGACCCAGACGCATGATCTCAGTTGAATGAGCCATGCCTCAATCTCCCCAAAAACAGAGCCTGACATGCAAATAATTTATGTAGAAGGTGATTCAGGAAGCAGGAGTGAAGGAATTGAGGCAGAATGACAGGGAGGAGAAGGAATCAGTCTAGTGTGTTTTGAGGTCAATGGCATCAGTGTACCTCCCAAAAGGTTCAGAATGCCTCTAGAACTGGCCACTAGCACCAACCCAGCCACAGGCTCAGGATTGTCTCCAGGAGCACTGACTTCTCTGCACTCCCAGGCATTTGCTTTCTGGCCACGTGGGCTCTCAAAGCTCCAGAGAAGGCCATGAGGCAGTAAATGGAAAGAAGCATGGTACACTTGAGGTGGACACTCACTGACAGCATGAGTGCATGGGCTCACATCTGCCACCACTTCCCTCCTGGCCTCTTTTCAGTGCCCCACCCTGATTTCAAACAATGGAACCTGCACTCTGACCACAAGCTCGTGTTAGGGGCTCTACTGCTTGTTTCTGGGAACCCTGTACTACTTCTGAGAACTTCCATCTGTACACCTGACTCATTCTGCTTCTGTCTTCCCACCACTTGCTTCATCTATTTGATGGGCTTCTACACTGCCCAGTGCTGACTGCCTAAGTTAATCATGACAACTAAGCTAACTATAGCATGTGGAAAATCCAACTATCTTCCAGGACCTTGCCTTACTCTGATGGACAGGTCCTGTGCATGTTCCAGTTTGTTCCCAATCCCTGCCTTCCCTGGAAAAATGGAGTATCAACACTAAAAATAAGCATTCATTGAATGTTTATTATGCATGAGGAACTATACTGTTTTTAAATGGATTTCCTTATGTAATACCCATAATAACTATAGAAGGTAGGTACTATTGTTATTTCCATTTCACAAATATGAAAACTGAGTCTTAGAAAATTTAGGTAGCTTGTTCAAGGTCATGCAACTAGTAAATGGTGGAAACAGGAATGTGGTTATGGCCTTAAATTAGTAGGAGGTCTCTTTCTTTCAAGACATTTGAAGTGATGACCAACTGATAAATGTAACAGCAGGGAGGAATCTCAAATGTATTATGTTAAGTTAAAGAAGCCAGACCCGAAAAGCTTTATACTATATGAGTCCATTTACATTATATTCCAGAAAAGGCAAAACTATAGGAACCAAAAACAGATCAGAGGTTGCCAAGGGCTGGGGTAGGAGAAGGGTTGACTACAAAGGGGCACATGGAGATTTTTTAGTTAATACAACTATTCTATATCTTGATTGTGATAGTGGTTATATGATTGCATGCATTTGTCCAACTCACTAAGCTATACACTTAAAAGGATTAATTTCATTGAATTTAAACTATCCTTTTATTTTGAAACTGCAAATAAAGCAGACAGTAATTTTCCTCTGATTGCCCCCAGCAATTTTCCAACTGTGGGAAGAAAGGGAAGCAAAAGTCAAAATTTCAAAGATTTGGTGGAGTAAGTGAGCTTAGGATCAGATTGCAAGGATTTGAGAAAAGAATTCAAGGAGAGGAAGTGGAAACAGTGAGCTTAACTTTCCAGAAAAGCCTGTTGGTGTAGGAAAGACAAAAGATATGCTTTGTGGGAAGATAGCATTGATGGAAGATTTTTTTTCACCCAGAATGAGAAACAGTAAACCTCTTTACTTCAAAGGAGAAGCTCTTCAGTGAAAATGAGATTAAAGGTGGGCCTTACCCAGGTATTTGCCATCTCTAGCATGCTTCATCCCTTCATGTAGATCTGTTTCCATTTGTTTTTATTTCCCTTCAGCCAGAACTTTAATATGTCATATACTGCAGGGATGCTGTAATAATTTCACTTGGCTTTCATGTCTCAAAAAAGTGTTTTATTTCACCCTTATTTTTGAAGGTATTCTTGCAGGATTTAGAATTCAAGGTTGTCAGTTTTTTATTTCTTTTAAAACTTTAGAGGTGACATTTCATTGTCTTCTGGTTTGTCTTGCTTTGAAGTCAGCAATAATTCTTATCTTTGTTTTCCCAGTTGTAAGGTGTTTTTTATTGCCACAGGCTGCTTTTAAGATTTTCTCTTTCTCTCTAGTTCTAACCAATTGATTCAATTACGATGTGCATAGGTGTGATTTTTGTTTTTTTATCCCATTTGGAGTAGAGCTTCTTGGATCTATAGGTTTATTTTTTTCATCAAATTTGGGGAAATTTCAGCCATTATCTCTTTAAATATTTTTAAAACCCAGTCTCTCTGTACTTTCTTTCTTGGACTCCAATTGCTCTGATGTTAAACTACTTACTGCTTTCCCACAGATACTGAAACTCCAGTTCATTTTTTTTTCTCAAACTTTTTCTCATTGCTTCATTTTGAATTGTTTCCATCACCCTGTCTTTCAGTTTACAGATCTTTCCTTTTTAAGTCCTAATACAGACATGTTTTTCAGTTCTAGAATTTCAATTTTTACAAGATAGTTCATTTCTCTGCTAAATATCCTCATCTGTTTATTCATTATATCCATCTTTTCATTTAAATCCTTGACCATACCCATAATAGGTGTTATAAAATCCTTGTGTTATAATCCCAACATATCTATCATTTCAGGAACTCTTTCTTTTGACATTTTTTAATGGTTATGGATCATATTTTCCTGCCTCTGCACATGTTAATAATTTTTTATTATATGAGGGACATTGTTGAGTAAGTGGATTTTTTATCTTCTTTTAAAGCATATGGAATTTTGATCTAGAAGATGTCTAATTTACTACTATATCTGGTTGTTTAACTTTTAAGGCTTGTTTTCTAAATTCTGTTAGGGTAGCCTAGAGTAGTTATCACTAAGGTAGTTTTACTCCTAAGTTGTGGCTTTTCTAGGATCTCAGTTGAATGCCCAGAATGGTCAGCAAGGTCCCTCTAATATGGATGGCTGGAAATCCTACATTGCCAGCATTGTGTGAACTCTGGAATCTCCATTCAGCTCTTAGCTCTGCAATAGCTGTTCTCTCCCAGGTCTTCTGGAGTTTTGTCCTGCACATGTGCAGCTTAGTGTTTGGTCAAAGATTTAAGGGGACTATGCATATTTCTGAAGTTCCTTCTGTGTGCAGCTTCCCTTTCTGTGGCATTTTTAACAGTAAATCCTACCTACTTTTTCTTTTTGGTATCATTAATATACATTTACATGAGCAACATTGTGGCTACTAGATTCCCCCCATTATCAAGTCCCCACCACATACCCCATTACAGTCACTGTCCATCCGCTTAGTAAGATGCTATAGAGTCATTACTTGTCTTCTTTGTGCTATACTGCCTTCCCTGTGCTCCCTCACATTATGTGTGCTAATCGTAATGCCCCTTATTCCTCTTCTCCCTCCCTTCCCACCACCCCCCACCCCAACCCCAGTCCCTTTCCCTTTGGCAACTGTTAGTCCATTCTTGGGTTCTGTGAGTCTGCTGCTGTTTTGTTCCTTCAGTTTTTGCTTTGTTCTTATGCTCCACAGATGAGTGAAATCATTGGTCTTTCTCCACCTGGCTTATTTCACTGAGCATAATACCCTCTAGCTCCATCCATGTTGTTGCAAATGGTAGGATTTGTCTTCTTCTTCTGGCTGAATAGTATTCCTTTGTGAATATGTACCACCTCTTCTTTATCCATTCATCTACTGATGGACACATAGGTTGCTTCCATTTCTTGGCTAATGTAAATAGTGGCTATTCCAAATCTTGGCTACTGCAATAAACATAGGGGTGCATATGTCTCTTCGAAACTGGGCTCCTGCGTTCTTAGGGTAAATTCCTAGGAGTGGAATTCCTGGGTCAAATGTTATTTCTATTTTTTGTTTCTTGAGGAACCTCCAGATTGCTTCCACAATGGTTGAACTAGTTTACTTTCCCATCAGCAGTGTAGGAGGGTTCCCCTTTCTCCGCATCCTCACCAGAATTTGTTGTTCTTAGTCTTTTCTATGTTTACCATCCTAACTGGTGTGAGATGATATCTCATTGTGGTTTTAATTTGCATTTCCCTGATAATTAGCAATGTGGAGCATCTTTTCATGTGCCTGTTGGCCATCTGAATTTCTTCTTTGGAGAAGTGTCTGTTCATATCCTTCATCTATATTTTAATAGGCTTATTTGCTTTTTGTTTGTTGAGGTATGTCAGTTCTTTATGTATTTTGGATGATGTGTTATTTACAAATATATTCTCCCATACTGTAGTATGCCTTTTTGTTCTGCTGATGTTGTTCTTTGCTGTACAAAAGCTTTTTAGCATGATGTAGTCTCCCATTTGTTCATTTTTTATTTTGTTTTCCTTGCCCAAGGAAATACGTTCAGGAAAAAGTTGCTCATGTTTATATTCAAGAGATTTTTGCCTATGTTTTCTTCTAAGAGTTTTATGGTTTCATGACTTATATTCAGGTTTTTTATCCATTTTGAGTTTACTTTTTGTGTATGGGGTTAAACAATAATCCAGTATCATTCTCTTTCATTAGCTGTCCAGTTTTGCCAACACTAACTGTTGAAGAGGCTGTCATTTCCCTATTGTATATCGATGGCTCCTTTATATTAATTGACCATATACACTTGGTTTTATATGTGGGTTCTCTCATTTGTTCCATTGGTCTATGGGTCTGTTCTTGTGCCAGTATCAAATTGTCTTGATTACTATGGCTTTGTAGTAGAGCTTGAAGTCAGGGAGCATAATCTTTCCCGCTCTATTCTTCCTTCTGAGGATTGCTTTGACTGTTCAGGGTTCTTTTGTGGCTCCATATGAATTTTAAAACTATTTGCTCCAAATCCTATCTATCTTAATAGCCTCAGATTCCTATCTCTACCTCCAGCTTAGCCAGGTGCCATTCTCTGCTATGTTCCACCTTCCTGTAGCACAAACCAAAAAATGTCCAGGACAAATATGGGGCCCACTTCTTGTGTTTCCCTTCTCTTGGGGATCATAGCCCTTTGCTGTCTATTTTCCAACATCTGGAAAATTTCATCAGTATTTTTCCCAATTTTATAGTTATGTCTAGTGGGCTAGTCCAGTGCCATTTACTCCATCAAAGTTAGAAGTAGAAATTGTGTGAACATATATAGATTTGGGGGTTGTCTTTAGAGAAGACTGTTATTCTCTTCTCTACTTCATACTGCCTTCAAGATAAAATAAAAACTTTCTATTAATACATTCATATCCTTTCTGATCTGCCTAGCTGATTGGCTTCATCACCAATCATCTCTTCTTTACAAATCCATGCACATATACACACAAACACACACACACACACACACAAAACCCTCGAAGTACTTACGGTTTTCCACATACACTGACTTTTTCTTATGCTTTGCATTTGCACATACTAGTCTTTCTGCCAAAAAACCCTCCCACCTACTCTCTAATTGCCTTGCTAACTCCTACTTATCCTTCAAAATGTAGCTTAACTGCCATCACCTCCCGGAAGCTTTTTCTGGTACAGTCTGAGTTAAATATTCCCATACTTCTGCTTTTATATCACTCTGTTTTTGCCTTTATCAAAGCTGTATTATATAAACTTTATTGTAATTGACTCTTATGACTTGTCCTTCCTGCCTTCTATCCTATCCTGCAGACTGAACATCTCAAGAACAGGGACGAAGTCTGATTCTTCTCAGTCTCCACAGCCTAGCACAGGTTTTGTCAAACTTTTCCTGTAAATAACTAAATGGTAAATATTTTAGAATTTGCAGACCAACAGTCTCTGTTGTAACTACTCAACTCTGCCATTATAGCATGAATTTAGCCATAAACAATACATAAATAATATGTAATTATATAAAATTTTATTGGAAAAAAAATAGGAGGCAGTGGGCTGTAGCCTGCTGATCCCTGGCCTAGCACATAGTATGTCTAGTAAACATTCATTGAATGAATGAACTAACAGAATAGAATATTATTATTTAAGGCCTCAGAGAACATGCAAAAGAAGTATAATCAATTGCGTAAATGCAGGAGTTTTCCCCAGAATGTAAAGATGACAATTTTCTTGAGATCTTAAGGAAGGAAAAAAGGCTGAGTGAAGAAGGCAGGAAGATAAAAAGGTGAGAAATTTCTGGCCTAAATGACAGATCACCCTTTGCAGGGTTCTTTCCAGGGGTCCACATTGTGATGGATCCTGAAACCCAGAATAGCTTCATCAAAGTAAGTTCCTGAAGCAGCCAAGAGCAGCAAGAGCCAGAGGGCAAGTACAAGCTATGTCCTGGGAAGCACCCAGGGGCAAACACAGAGGAGCTGAGTTCTGTAGCCAAATCCAGTGTCAGGGACCAGGCAGATTCTAGAACTGAGCCTAGAGTGGGAATAACAAGGGCAGGAGGAAAGGGAGACCCAAGACAACTTTTATGAATAGGGCTGGCAGGTCCACAGTATTTTTCTGTTGGTCATTGTCCAAATGGTGCCTGCGTAAGTCTGTGGATGAGTTGACCTTAGTCTTCTCAGAAGAGTTAAATGATAAGGTTATCTACTAAAGGATAAAAGGGGGAGAGGAGTCTGGAACTTAGAGATTGGCAGAGCACTAGTGTAGCTACTATAGCAGATTCTGTAATGGCCCAACCAAGGCCCCAAACAAAGATTTGCTGAGATGCAACGGGTGAGGCTGAGTTGTAGCAACAGGGAGTTGTAGCAATCTAGTCACCAAAGTATAGGACAGTCCCCAGTGAAGCACTATGTGTGGATGTCAAGGAAATGAATGAATGGCTTTCTGAGATATTGGGATTTGCAGAGGAATTCATCCATGGGCAAAGCAAGCCAAGAAATCTGGGCTGTCACTGAATACCTGCCATATGCAGAACACCTCAGAGAATCTATCTACCATATGCAACATGCCTCCTACTACAGCAGACAAAAAGCCAGACGGTTTCTCTCTTATCATCAATGGCCTTTTAGGCATCATTGTGAACACTGGTAATTTAGCACCAGCAATAACAGAAAAAGTGCCAGAAATGAGATTACCACATATATATTCAGGTTATCTCCCTGGAGTGGCTTTTCAGACAAATGTACCTGGTTCGCTATCAGTATCTCAAACTCACCTGTCATTTCCTCCTCTCAGCTTCCCACCTGCCTCTGTCTCTTCTATGCCTTATCTAAACTATTGGGAATAAACATCTAGACCCAGATATGTGTAGACCACTTAAACTCTGCTGGAACCAAAGAGAGGCATGCTAACCCAAAGAGCTGTAGACTCACCTGAGAGCCAAAGGGGTCAGTGAGTCTTGTTTCTCTGCCCTGTCTCCACGAGCGAAGCCCAGTGTTTCACCAAGGACCTCATTGGTAGCCTCCTTGAGTATTCCTTTAGGGAAGCTACAAGCATTTACCTCATCCCCTTTTACAGGCCTCCTGACACCTGGGGTTTCTCTCCCTCTTCCAATATTTCCTGGAGGATGTTGGAGCCCAGGGCTAAACTTCCCCATGTCCCAATTAACTGGACTCTGCTTAGCCACCTTATTCTGCAGGCCCCAGGCCACTAAGTCTAAGTTAGATGATTCCTTACTATTTTTCTTTTCAGATTCAGATCCTTAAATCTTGTCATTCTCCACCCTCCAGTTCTAAGCCAAGCTACCATCTAATCACCTGATCAGATTCCCCTTGGTCCCCACACCTTCCAGAAACTTGTCTAGATTTGACCTGTCCTATTCAGATTTGATTTGACTAGCTAATATTTATTAAGCCCATTTTACATGTCAGCCACTAGTCATTACTTCATAAACTTCAGCCTCAGAACAACACTAGGGAGCTGATATCGATATCCCTACTTTACAGATGAAGAAACTGAGGTTGGGAGTGATTAACTGATTTATTCAATATAGAAAGTTTCAAAACTGAGACTAATCCATTGGTGTAACCCAAAAATCAGAGCTTAACTACTTTACCAAACTGCCTCCCACAGGCTGTCCAATCTTCCCTCTTATTGGCTCATGTCTCTGTTCCCTTGTCCCCATTTCCTCTCCATTTTCCTTAAGTCAGACTCCATACAATGCACAGGGAATGTCGGGGGGTCTCCAGTTTGTCTCCTCACCTCCCAACCACCGGGGGTGTCCCGGAGGTGGCGCAGCACTGTGGTGAGGAGCCGGCCTCGGGCACGGGACAGACCTGGCTGTGAATCCCAGCATCTTCACTCATCTGCTTCTGTGATCTCAGGGCAACTCACTTAACCTCTTTCAGTCTAAGTTTCCTCATGTGAAAAATGGAAATTATGACAGCATATGTATCAAAAGAGTTTCCTTTTATCAGTATTTAATGCAATAACGTAGGTCAAGTCCTTTGCATAGCACCTGGCACTTAGTAAAGGCTCAATACATGTTAACTATTGTTGTATCATTCTCCCCATAAGGAGACTTCCGCATGTTTCCCCCTTTACTGATGCCATTTACCATGATGGGCGCTCAGAACCCTCCTCAACCTGGCCCTGAGTTTTGTCTTCATCTCTTTGTCTCCTAACTCTCTAGCCCACCAGTCTGCCCTGTATCCTTACCTCTCAGCGGGATATAGGGGCAAAGTGTGTGCTCTGGGGTCAGGCAGGCCTGGCTCTGAGCCCAGTCTTGCCCTTCAGTAGCCCTGTGAGCTTCAGTAGGTTCCTTAACATCTCTGGGCCTCAGTTTTCTCACCTACCAAAATAAGAATGAGGGTTACTCTTGGGAAAAGCGTTATACTAACACCTTACAGGTGTTTAACCCTCTCATCTACGCTGTTAATCGAATTCCTGCCCCAGGGGCCCTGCCGGTCTTCCCATGGGAGCCTCCTTCCCACAAGAAAGATTGTCCTGCTCCTCTACCTTCTTTTAGATTCTGCTTGTGGATTCCTACATTGCTTTGTATCTGCAGTAGTACTGAGACCTTTGTTTATACAGCTCTTTAAAGCTTTCATGGTTCTTTCCCAAACCAGCCCAATTAATTTGCACGACTTTGGGAGATAGTCCTGCCTAGTAATGATTATCTGTATTTTTAAAAGGTAAAACTGAGGTTCTGAGAGACTGAATGATTCATGATCATGAATGGAGGCCTGGAGCCAAAATCTTCTAGCTCTTCACCAATGCTTCTCTCCCTGTACCATCCTGCACCTGAGTGACTGCCACTTACCTGAAGTCATTGTCCTTTCTAGTGTCGTTGATTGTTTTTCCATGGGACGGGCACCTGCCTTGTCCCCCTAGGGAGGATATAGTCTGGTCCCTCTTCCTAGTCTGGGCCTTGCGGATATGTGGTTGATGTCATTCAGTGTGTTGAAATTTAAATTACTGTGGTATGTTGCAAGACTGCTCTAGGAAACTAACAACTGTATTGACAAGAAGGCTGAACTGGTATGATGGCACTTTATTCAAGAGTGAAAAAGCACAGACTCCACTCTTGAGGCATTTGCTCCTCTGTACTCATACCTTTGGACTTTTGATTCCCTGGACTTGGGGAATTTGAAGTTAGCTGCTCCATCCCCTCTGCTCTATGTTCCTGTTTCTATAATAACCCTGACCTTGCCGGATTGTAAGTAATCTGCTTACCCATCTATCTCCCCACTCCCAGACTGTGAGGCCCTCCTGTCAGTGTCCAGGGCCTGCCGCTGTGCTTGGCACATAGTTAATGAAAGTTGAGTGAATGAGCCAGAAAGACCCATCTGGGTCCATCTGCTAACCCTGATAATTGTGCTTATTGTTATTCACTTATCTTATTCTGTATTATTCAAGTCTTTTATTTCCTATACTGAATGAAAGGCAGGTTTCATGTTTTGCTCATTTTTGTAGCCTCCCTAACAACCAGGAGAGGAGGAAATTATAATTGATTGTCTACTGTGTGCCCATAGTGGTTTCACATATCTCATTTTTTTAAATTGAATTTAATTCTTATAATAGGTCAATTAGGTAGGCATTATCATCCTTGAATTAAAAAGGAGGAAGCTGAGACTCAGGGAAATGAGGTCATTGGAATCTGACCAAGTTTATGCAGCTATCCGTGGCAATGCTAAGATTTGAATCCTGGTCACTGGCTCTAAGACCAGTGCCCTTTTTTTGTTGCTGTTTGGTGTTTGCTTTTTAACAGCCCGCAGATTAGCTGTGTGTGGTAGCCCAATAGGTGTCAGGAACTCCACTGAACTGAGACTTCAATTTAATCACCCTGAATGGAATCTGTGCAGGCCTGCTCCCAGACGCTTTAAGCACATTCATTGCCGCCTTCCCATTTGATTGGATGAAACGCTTCAGGAAACATGAGCCAAGCACTCAAAGTATCAGACACAGTGCTGGACCCTGGGGAAACAGCGCCAAAGTCAGGCCCCCTCAAGGAGCTTGCGGTGGGAAAACGGACATGAAATCATGATCATAAATGTGATCTGTGCAATGGGGAGACAGAAGACAAGGGCTTAGGTCAGTCTGGGGTGACCTGGGAGGCTTCCGGATAAACCATGAGGGAGGAATAGGAGTTGGTCAAGTCAAGCAGGAGGAGAGCAAAGCGGGAACGGTACATGCAAAACCCTGAGGTGCAGAATTGTAGGAAGGTTGAGTCTGGAAAAAGGAGGCATTTAGGTGGAATAGGGCTGGGGGAGCAAGAGATGCTGAAGCTGCTCGCCTGTTCTCACATCGTGAACAAAGGTTACAACTGGCTTCCAGCCCTTGACCCTGCATAAGCAGCCTTCATGCCTCAGGTGAGACTAGGACATCCTCCCCACTCAGGTAACGAGGTAGAGAAATAGCTGGCAGCATCTCCATCTGTCTTCTCTAGGAACATGATGGACAGACACAGAGTTTGCATTTCCCTGATGTGTAGGAAATAATGAGCAAGCAATTGGGCAGACCCACATGGTGATGTCATCTGCCAGGGGTGGAGCATGGCTTTGCAGGAGGGTGACTTTGTGCCCATGCCCTGATGTGCCCCTGGAGAAGAGGGCCTTGGGGTAGCAGGTGGCAGATGCCAACAGAATCAGGCCTTGTTCAGACTCATTTTCTTACGTGGAGTGGAGACTTCTGCCCACGCTGGGCCACCAGGTAGTAAATTGTGTCAGTGTGTCAGTGGGTCTGCCCAGTTCAAGTTCTCCTCTTCGCTATGCCTGACTATGTCCTTGAAGTTGAGACTTTATAAACCAACCAAAGAATGACTGAGAACTGACCCAGCTTTATAATGAGTTATATGCAATTTAGCCAGTAATGAATCTGTACACGTCTAAATGCTTCATGTGCAAAAACAAAAGCAGTGTGGTTCCTCTCCTTCCTCTTTCCGGGACTTTGAAAAGTCTTCAGGAACTTCTGTCTTGGTCCTGCCCAGATCTTATTCTGTTCTCTCCCACGCCATCCATCGGTTCCCTCCTGCATCCCACTGCAGTCGCCATCCCACATGATCCTCACCAAACCACTGTGTGCTGTCACTTCCGCATATACAAACTGCCCCTCCTCTCCTTGAGTGTGGCTATCCTGCCTGCCCCTCATCCTGGGAAAGCCAGCTGAACACAACTCTGCTTATTCCCGGGAACTGCCAAGGCCCCACTCACTCCCTTTACCTTTTGCTCTTTGCTTACCTCCCCACCAGCTCTGCACTCCCATTGTGGTCCCTCTAATGCATTCTTCACCCTGCTGCCTGGATGATTTATCTAAAATTCAAATGCAATCATGTCATTCCCCTGCTCAGAACCCTTCAGGGGTTTCAGACCCTTTCAAATGACATCCAAACTCCTGAGGCATTTAGAACAAGACCCTTCATGAGCAGGCTCCTTCCTACCTCCCTGGCATCATTTCTGCCCTCTCCCCTTGTGACACAGCAATGCTAAATTACTTAGGGCTCCCCAAACACAAAATGTTATTTAATGTTTCTGAGCCTGCCAGAAATAGCCTTTCCTCTCTATTCTGTCTTAGAAATCTAATCAGCCTTTCAAATTCTCTCCAACTCTCCCCTTCTCTGAAACCCTCCCAGAAAGCAGTCATCATCCTGGGCTGCCTCTGTAGGCATCTACAATAGCCCTGTCTGCATATTCCCAAGACTGACTTGCTTATAGGGACTGTCTTAGTCATCTCTGGATAGCACAGGGCCCAATGCAGAGTAGGTGTTTAGCCAGCGCTGGTTGAATCATTGTCCAATTGCACGTCTTCCCCATCATTCAAGGGAGTTGGGTTTCAGCGACAGCCACACTGATACCTGCATGCTGATTGGCTTTCCCAGGTCGGGCCAATCACTGGTCTGCGATCATTGGCGGATCCCACTCCAAGAATTATGTGCTGTGGGAGTACGGAGGATATGCAAGCGAAGGTGTCAAGCAAGTTGCCGAACTGGGCTCACCCGTGAAAATGGAGGAAGAAATTCGGCAACAGGTAAGAAAAGCAATTGCAGAATGCATCCCTTAGCTTTCTTTCCCAGGAACTTGAAATTTATGATACAATGTGTTGGAAAAATCAGTACCATAAGAAGGAAAATCTCTTTTCTGACTTTGGGGGATTTATGTCAAGTTGAGGACAGAGGCACAAATGTCCTCCTCATTGTGTCAGATTTTCCCTGAGCACATTTGCGTTTTCTTCGGTCTGTGCTGAGAGGTGTTGCTGTGGCCGCGTGGTCGGGCTGTGGTGTCTCTGGCCTCCTGAGAGTTGATGCAGTGGATTGTGGTTTTCTTGCTGTGATCCCTGAGAGGGCCAGAGGAGTGACATTCAAGTTGTCTAAGCCAATGTCCAAAAATAAATGTTTGTGTATCAGTGCATGCTTTGTCAACTGTATCTTGAGGTATTTGATAAATTAGTTGGCTGTTAGTCATAACCATTATAAACAGAAGCATCTCTTATGTACCACGTACCCTGTGGGCCCCGGAGCTGTACATCAGCTAGGCCCTCTCATACCACTGGGAGATAAGGGAGAAATAGCCCTTCACTCTTTTTTGATTTGACTAACAGTGCCATCATCCCTCATTAAAAGCACTCAAAAGAGGCTGGTGAGAGTCTTGGAAGAAGAACTGCAGCTTTTCTATGGCCGTTCACAGGATGTGCTGTGGTGAGGTGACGGCCCAGTTCTGGCCTTCACTACCCACAAGAGCCCTTCAGGCCTAAGATCATTCGCTGGGCAGCTATGTCTCACTGCCCACAGGTGCTCAGGGGGAGTCAGGAACTATGTGCAGAATGTGATCCTTTCAAAATCCAGGTTCCTGCAAGGCTGTCCCCCATCTCCTGTGACAATGCAGGAGGTTCCAGAGACACAATGTGCACGTGCGCAGGGCCTGGGAAGCACAGGTTGGCGTAGCTGAGGCCCCTAGTGCTTCTGCATGAAGCCTTCCATCTGGACTGCAAGCTGCCCACAAACCCTAAGTTAAATGTGACAATGGTCATTCTGCCTCCTTCTATAATCCCCTGAGGATTCCCCTTGGACCAAAGTCAAAAAATGCCCAGGAATTAGCTTATGTTCCACATTAATTTGATTTAAAGTCTTTTCTCCACTCTTGGAAAAAAAATGTTTAACTAGATGTTTTAAGATGGCATGTTATGCATCACAAGTGTATCCAACCAACCACTTAGTATTTCTCTGACTCTGGCCGCCATGCCGCCTAACCGGCCCCACTCGTTCAGACCGCAGCCCAGCCATGTACATAGGAAAAGGCATGGCAGGCTCCAGATTGGTCCTAGTTGGCCTGGCCTGTCATGGGGGGAGTCCCTCGTTCTGGGTGTCCTGAGGGTCCATGTTCCTGGTTCTCAGGCATGGAATTGGGATATACTGGTTTGTCAGATTTTGTTGTGTGGTTTGTTGAAAACATTTGTTACAAACAGTAGTTGAAATACTGAAGCTTGCAAATAAATTAGATCAAGGTCAAGGACCTCTTCATAATAAAGCCAGTCTCACTTGTTGGCTTTCTAGAGATATTTCTGGAGAGAAGAAAAACATGCATGAATCATAAGGAACTGAGACTATGTTGTGGTCTGTCATGTGTCATAGTATTAAAAAAGGTTGACAGCTGATGGACAGACCCCCAACTTTAGAACGTCCCCCTTAGGAAAAGGCTCTTTATTTGGTGTATTCCTAACCAGCACACATAGATTCGCTTCTGTGCCACACAGTCTGCCTATCCCAGGCAGCTAGTGCTGCTGACAAAAGTCGTAAGTTTAACTCTGGGTCCTGCACATGGGAGTTGAAAATCCCAGTGAGCATGTCTCAGGGTCCATCACTGTCTTTCAAGCCCCTGATGCTAGACATCTACCTTTAGGTCTCATTCTAGTGTAAGAGGAAAATATTATTATCCCAGTCTTACAGATAAGGAAACTGAGGCACAGTCAACAGCTAGAGAATACCAGAATTTGAACCCAACTCTGGTTCCAAAGCTTATACATAGCAGCAGATATCAAATTTGTAGGGCCTGGTACAAATATGGGGCCCCTTGTTCAAAACTGGTTAATTTCAAGATGTTGACACAGTCAATTTCACAGCATGGGACCCTGGGAGTCTGCAGGTCACACACCCACGAATCTGACCCTGCCTGTGCACCTTCCCTGCCCCACAGAGCTGCTCTGCGGAGAAACTCCTCCCTGTTGCCAGAGTTCTGCTTAGCAACACATGGAGCTCCCAGGTCCTTGGGAAGGCAGTTGGGTGGAGTGATTTCAGGGTCCCTTCACTTCCAAACAGTTTAATATTGTTACACAAACACATAATTTATTGTATTTTCCTGTAAGTCAGGTAAGAACAACATAAAAAGGAGCAAGAATGTGGATCCTCCTAGAATATAAAAGTATCCTCTTAAGTAGCTGGGAACTTGTTTGAACACATCCACAAACTAACACAGTTTTCATCCTTTAATACCTTATATTCTACCAATCACTATCAGAGAACCGAAGCCCAACCAGTATGAAAAAGAAAAAAAACCTCTTTCCCCAAGAAAGACATTTATATGCTTACTAGCATTTGCTCATTTGCAAGTTTCAAGGGCATTAAAAATTGCAGCGGATATCATTCAAGGTAAATCTTATGCTAATGGCTTTCAAACACAAATGAACCAAAATAACAACACCATCAGTCATGGGAATTTGTAATAATATTATTAACTATAAATTTTAATGTTAGTATAACTGCAAAAAACACCAAGAAAATTAATGAAAAATTACAGCAGCATTATGGCTATAATGACACTGATAGCCAGAGAGAGTTGGGGAATAGGACAAGCACACTTTTTAGCAAGGAGACAGAGGTAAATGTGTCACGGCGGCCAGTGTGGACTGTGGATTAGCAATACTGAGTTAAGGCTAGCCTGGCAATTCACAAACGAATAACCTAATGCAGGTGGAGGAATTAGGAAATGGTGGATCACACTTGTAGGTGGACCTGGGAACTGCTAGTGAGCTGCTATATACTCATTGTTATAAAAACATTAAGACCATTTCTACTTTATCAAGGACACAGTTATGGCATGTGTACTAGGTATTTGGTTCTCTGCTGGATGTGGCCCAAGGATGGTGCCCCATTAACCATGTTATTTATGCTAGAAACCTAGACATCATTCTTGATTGTGTCCCCTGCCCCTACTTCTGCCTTCTCTCCTAAATTCACTCCCTCATCACCACTGCCCCATCTAAGCCATCCTCATTTCTTGCCTATATTATTGCACTAGCCTACTGATCTCCTTGCCTCCAATCCTCTTATTATTATCCACACTGCTCTAAAGCCACCATGTAAAACACAAATTGGATCATGTCACTTCCCCAATTAAGATGTTTGATGGCTCCTAATAGATCCTAGGACAAAGTCCAAGCTCCTTATCAATGTTTGGAAACCCCCATGTCTTACTTTTCTCATATTATTTCTTGCTGCAGCTCTAAGTTTTGCCCATGCAGAATCTCTTCTGGTCTCCCCAGAGAGATGCCTCTCTTGCATCTGGGCCTTCTCTCAGCCTGGAACATCTTCCAGCTACCCTTCAACTGGTGAACCACTATTTATCCTTCAGGACTCAGCTTAAATTTTGCTTCTCTCTGAAAGCCTCCCCAGTTCTGTGCAAAATCAGTGCCTTTGCTGTGCTCCCACAGCACCCTGTATCTCCCTTAGCATTATCATCGTCACATTTACTCTACGTCCTTATTTACTGTCTCTTCCTCACTAAACAGCCAAGTTCAGATCTGTGCTTTCCATCACTATATCCTCTGAGCTGTGTATCGTGTTAGTTACTTCATAAATATTTCTTGACTATAGCAATTTATTCATTCAATACCTCTACTGAGTATGTCCTAAATGCCAGACATCAGAGATTTAACAGTGATCAGACCATTTCCTGCTTTCATGAACACATATATATTCTAACAGGGGAGACAGGGAAAATGTTAGTTAAATAATTATAGACCATTGTCTTGCCAATGTGTTTCAGCCCCAGACAAGTTCACTAAGTATTCAGTGTGACCAAAGAAATGACAGTAGAACGTTCTTGGAGTGAAAGGGTTATACCCAACTTTATTCCCATGGTGGCAGGTCAATTACTAGAATCCCGTCCACTCAGAGCGAGTTTGCACACAGCAAGCCGGTCTGTGCCTCTGAGCTCCTTGGCCCCCCATCCATCCCAGTCTCTGTCCTCGGCGCTGCCACCACTCCTGTCTGGTCCCTGCTCTCCTGCAGCCTTGAAGCAGTGCCATCATTTGCCCAGAGCACAGGATGGAGCTCTTTATGTAGAGTCAGTATTGCCCACACATGTGTAGTGAGCTGGCCGATCACGGTCAGGTGAGAACCCTGGCCACAGACACCTTCACTTTATCCACAATCATGGAAGTGAAAAGAAAGCAACAGGGGTGATGTAGAAAGCAGTGGGAGTGACCTTTTAGATAAGGTGGTCAGGGAAGGTCTCCTGAGGAGTTATCAGTAGGCTGAGACCCAAAGGAAAAGCATAAGGAAAAATCATTCTTACGCTTGAAGAACTAAGCAAAGGCTAATGTGGCAAGAGGAGTGGGGGGTGGGGCATGGCGCACGTGAGACTGGAAAGTTGAATGAAGAATCACTTTACATCCATTCGGGAGAAAGTCACAGATTGGGTGGGAGAGGCAGAAACAAAGAGCTATTTCTGTATAATGCACTTAGTGTCTTCAGGAGCGTCTCTACATCACCTGAGGGAATGCAGACATGGGGCTGTGGCAGTTTTTGATGAGCCATTTTCTGAATCACTCATGTTTTAACATCCCCTGTACCCTATAGTCAGGGACACATGTCAGTACCTGTGTCACTTTCTCTGGGGAGGCTTGGTCTGGAGCCCCTTCTCTGGGCTTCCCTAGCTCCCAGCATGGTCCCTGTCCCAGACTGAATCACCCCTGCTTATTTCCTCATCTGTCCCACAAGCAAGCTCTGTGTCCCTTGCAGGCAGGCACTTGGTTTTCCCCACTGCTGGTTTCCCTTTCAAACCCAACTTTGCTCCTGCCCATATTTTTTCTATTGCCTTATTGTGGTTTCTTTTATCTCTTCAATTTTAAACATGTCTAATTGTCTTTTCCAGCTTATCCTATTATCTCAGGTCTTAGGATCTTAGGGGCTAATTTTCCTCTGAATTTCCTTTGAATTGTTCTCTCTCCCCATCACTGGTTTCCTCAGTTGGTTTTGGATTATTTGCTCATTTTCAGCAGGTGTTTTTCTTTTCTTCTAGTGGGAGTCCTATGTTCTCAAGTTGTGGTGCCTCCTCGGGGGACAATGCATTTGTGTCCTGTCCACTTAGATTCTGCTACTTTTCAGCTTGGAGTCCCCCACTGTGCACCCAATATAAATCTGGATTCTGCACTCATGTGTGGGAGAGGCTGAGGCTTCCATTTCCTGAAGGTGAATTTTCACACGGGCCAGACAGAGGCCAAGCTTCCTTGCCACCTTCCCAGGGTGATGGGTGGATAGGTTTCTTGTCTCCCATTCATAAACGGGCAGTGCTTTAAAATGTCCAGCTTGATGCAGGGGTGTCTTCCCACACCTCACCTCATACCAGCTCAAGACCTCCCCTTCTCTCCCTGCAAGGATTTTCGTGAATTGTTCTAAATTTTCAGCTGTGTATTTTTTTAATTTGTCTGTTATAGCATGTCTACCATTTCTACGTGCTTGTAGCAGGAGGGAGAACCCTTTGCATCAGCTCAGTCTTTCATGTTTCCAGATGTCCACCTAATAGCTCCAGCACCCAGCACATTGTCTTGTACATCGTAGGTGCTTAACAAATATCTGACCTGATTGACAAGCAAGCCATGAATATCTCTTGTATAAAAGCATCTACTCTGAATGGCCACTCACTCATGAAAAATGCACTAGGAAAAAGCACTCCAGCTTTTATATTTCTTTGGACCCAAGGTTTTCCTGACCCTAAGAGGTCAGATAATGGTGGACATTAATATAGCCATTGATTAATTCATCTTCAGGAGTTCTTGGCTTGGCAGATTACTTGAACCAGCAGGATCCCCGCACTGCCTGTGGCACAAGAATCAATAACCAGCAGGTACTCTTTTTCTTTCAAGTTAAAGTAGTTTATAAGGCTTTGCAAGGCTGTGGGAACTGGCAGAAGGGTTCAAGAATTTTCTTGTCTTCTTTAAATCATTGGAGGTAACATGTCTACTAAATTCTTGTTTTTCCTGATTTTTTTATTTTCTAAACTTTTGCTCACTTTCCTCTAACTAAAACCATTGCCTTATTTCTGATGTGTTCCATGGATTGTGACATGAGATCACAAGCTCATCTGGTTGAGAAAGTCATATACACACACTATTATCAGCTTTTGTTTATGATGAAGCTCTAATGATCTTCAGTGCTTATGAGAAGCAGTACTGTATAATAGCTTCAAGCACTGGCTTGGAAAAAAGATTTCCTGGGTTCGAATCCTGGCTCCATCACTTACTGTGTGACTGTAGGCAAGTTACTTAACCCCTCTGTACCTCAGTGTTCTAGTCTATGAGATGAGGAGGATAATAGAGCCAATTCATCGGGTTACTGTGAGGACTAAGTGAACTGATAGGTGTAACGTGCTAGGAGCAGATCCTGCCCTGTACAAAGTGCTTGCTCAGTTCACCCTGTCACTACCATGTTTTCAATCTTGGATCTCCATTTCTTCATCAGTAAAATAAGGGGTTTGTCCTCAGACCACAGAGCCCCTGTAGGAGCTAGAAAAGCTAATGATTCTAACTGTTCGTCAGGTCACTCCTCACCCTAAGAACACCCGGCAGGGTGTAGTGGCACCTCCTTTGCCACCCTCAGGCCCCGCCTCGGCCTGCCTCTCCTGCCCATGCTAAACAGTGTCATCTCCCACTGTGTCCGAAGGTTGGCCCAAAACAATTTGAGGACAATAACCACACCCTCATGTGAAAAAGGAGCCACAGCAGAACACCATGCCCATTCCAACTCTATTCCTGCTTCTCTTCCTTGGAGTGACCTTATCTGGATGCCCCAAGGAGCTAGTTAGGGTCGCCTTCAGAACAAGGACTAGAGGCAGCCTCAAACAGGAGACCTTTCCATATGCAACAGGACACCAGCCAGGAGGTGGAGATGCAGACAGGGCTCCCAACCTAAAGAGGAAGGTGGTCTAGTGAAGTCTCTTAATTGCAAGTAACAGGAACCCTTTCGAACTAACTCAAGAACAAAGGAAACCTTATCGTAGGAAGAAAATAGAACTCAGGAGAACACAAGTTAATACTGAGTGCAAAACAGCCTTATGAGAGCTGTACCTGGAAGGCATCTGGCTGGGAGAACTGTCGCTCTGCCCTCCCCACCCAAGTCCATTGCACTGGAGTCATGTGTTCTTTTCTATGCTCTCCTTTGTGACTCTCTTCCACCATCGCAGCAGACCAGGAGTCCCTGCTCACTGCTGTTGCACGTGTTCCCAAATGGTGGCTACACACCTTTCTTCCTTGGCTGCCAGCTGAGCGGTTTTGGTGACTCTTAGTTGAACCCCTGGAACGACCAACCGACCACTGGACAGCCTGTACGTGGGTGCCCCCTGCATCGCACGTCTGCCCAACCCAGTCAGTGGCTGTCCCCATGTGAAGAGCCCCCAGCCTATTACTCCATTCTGTGGGCAGGGCAGTTTATGACTAAAAAGGGAACTGAAGGTGGAAGGTAAATTGACTGATATTTCAGGACAGCAGTGGATTGGCAATAAATGGAAGGGGCACGGAACCCCAGCCAAAGGACCAGCATTCAGGGCAGGATGTCAGTCCTGCAGGAATAAGGAGCCCTAAAGAGAACAGAGACCCAAGGAGAGGGGAGACCAACAGAACCCCAGGATACAGAGCTAAGCCCACTGGGTGGTAAAGTGTTGGGTGTAGAGATTGGTTCTCCCACGCAGGTGGAGCCATGGAGCATCATCACTAGACCAAAGCACTGGATTTGGGAAGGCCGCTATCAGAGAAAGTGCGCGGGGGCCAAGAGCACTGTGGAGACCACGCCTTTGCCCCTGCCTCTTGCTGCCCTGCCAAGAACCGTGAAAACAGGACAGGGAAAGCAGGTCAGCTTTAATGTGGCTTCCCAAGTCTCTGACCTTGAGCTGGTCACATGACCTTCCCTGAGCTTAGAGTCTTCATTGTCAACATGGTTGTAGTGAGAATATGAACTGCATATGTTGATTATGAAATAACACATGAATACACATACAATGCTTGATTTGAACTATGAGCCCATTGGTACTCTTATTATTGGAACAAAAAAATTAAATTTGAAGGACCTATAATCCCCCTTTCCTCCCATCTTCTCAGATGATGCTTGTGGGGCAGGGATGCAATTGAAAAAAGAGGTCAGCTCTGCTAAACAGAAGCTACTAGAGGATGAAGACCAGGAAAAGGGAGAAGTGAGGGGACAGGAAAGGCCAGAAAGTGGAGGCAATATTAGAATTTTAAGGAGTGAAAGGAGACAAATTTCAGCAGCAGCCATTTGCAGTGGAAATTAGGGAGAAAAGGAAAGGTCCAAAGAAGGCTTTTAGTGAATTTGATTTATAAAAGAAAAGACATCAAAAAAGAATACTTAGCAAGATACTTTTGCAGAACATCGTGTGATGTTATTTACCCTCAGTTGCCCTTCAAGAAACATTCATTAAAGACCTATGGTATTTTTCAAGGCTTCTTGGAGTAGACCAGTACTTCTGGCTGTGTCAGGCTGCCACACATGGCCTCCAGAGGTGCCCAGTTTTTTTTTTTTATTAAGTATCATTGATATACACTCTTATGAAGGTTTCACAAGAAAAACAATATGATTATTACATTCACCTTTATTATCGAGTCTCCCCCATACTCCATTGCAGTCATCGTCCATCAGTGTAGTAAGATGCCACAGAGTCCCTATTTGTCTTCTCTGAGCTAAGCTGTCTTCCCTGTGACCCCACACATACCATGCGCGTCAATCATGGCACCCCACAATCCCCTTCTCCCTCCCTCCCCACCCGCTCTCCCCCACCCCTCCCCTTTGGTAACCACTAGTCCTTTCTTGGAGTCTGTGCATCTGCTGCTATTTTGTTCCTTCAGTTTTGCTTCCTTGTTATACTCCACAAATGAGGGAAATCATTTGGTATTTCTCTTTCTCTGCAGGGGGTGCCCAGTTTTATTTGGTTTACATTAATACCATTATCCATACCTCCTCTTTCCTTGCCACCTTATTCCAGTCATAACTCCATGGAGTGTGTATAAATGGGCATTTGTGGTTGAAATAAAGTGCTGTTGGGGGAAGGGAGAGAAAGGAGTGAAATAAAGATTCTCTGTCACAGACACTTTATACAAAAATTAGAACATCATTTGAAAGGTATGATTCGAGTCGTATGAAACATCATGTTTCAGTTGAGTCTTCAAACAAATCCAGACTACATTAGGACAGGCAGCCAAGGTGATTTCAGCAAAGCCTGTTCTTTCATCAGCTGGTACAGGCTGCCTTTGCTGCGAGAGGGCAGAGCCTGGCTCTTAGCAGCAATTCCTAACCTCCGCAGTTTTACATCAGAGCATCCCTGATCACTGGGGATTTCTCTGAGACTCTCTCTGAGAGAAATGGAGGACAATTTTACTCAAAGTTTATAGATTATTTAACTCATTAAAAGCCTGTTTTTATGGCAACTGAATCAAATATTGCAAATAGAAGGCAAATTTAAATGGGGAATCATTAATAAATTGCCTTCATGTTTAGAAGGCAATTTGGCAATCATCTATCAAAATTGTACATCCTGTTTTTTGTGTGGCAAAAAAACATAATTTTTACCATCATAGTCATATTTAAGTATCCAGTTCTGTAGTTTTGAGTATATTCACATTGTGTGTACATTTTCTTTACACCTTGACATAGTAGTTTAATATCAAGGAATTTGTCTTTCAGAAATATTCCCCCACAGAGGTGTGTGAGGATGGACATTCATTATGACATTGTAAATGTGAATAAGAGAGGGAAATAAGTAATTTTTTATCAACGGGGGCCATATTAAAAATTCTGGCTGCTCTTACAGAGTTAAATACCCTGCAGCTATTAAAAGGAATAAAGCAGAACTGTGTGTACTGATAGAGAATGTTCTCCAGTGTATATTGTTAGGTGGAGAAAAGCAGAACAGTGTCTCTCTAGCTTGCTGCCATCTGGGGAAAAAAAGACAGGTGGGTCAGAGTCAAATAATTATATGCACTTGCAACATTTTATATGCATGTGATGTATCTGTGAGCACACACATGCTCACACATAGAAATGCATGGTCTCTAGAGCAAACTGGGAGAGTAGGAGCCAGAACTGAAAGATATGTCCATATCTTACCAAAGACCCTTTTGTTTTGTGTGTACATATACATGTTACCTTTTTTAAAGAATGTTATTTAAACAAATAACATTTCGATAAGAAACTGAATATTGCAAAAAAAAACCAATACTCCAAATTTAATCTGTAAAGTTAATGTGCCCCAAAAATAATGTCAAATAGTTTTTTTTATTATACAGGCTGATTACATGAAAATTAAAACCAAACAATGAAGAATAGCCAGAAAATGTTTAAAAGACAGTAATGACTGGGGTGAGAAGACTATCCAAACCAGATACCTACAACTTCATTAAATAAAAGTATGTAGCACTAGAGCATAAATAGACTGATGGATAAAATCTAATAGGAAGTACAGAAAATAGAACCAAATTCACTTGAAAGTAAGTATATAAAAAGTACAATTTCATATCAGTTGGGGAAAGATAGATAATTTAAAAAATGATAATGGGGGGGGTGGAGCCAAGATGGCGGTGTGAGTAGTTCAGTGGAAATCTCCTCCCAAAAACATGTATATTTATGAAAATACAACTATTCCTAAAAGAGACACCAGTGGATACAGTACAACAGCCAGGCTACATCTACATCTGCGAGAACTCTACATCACACGAAGGGGGTAAGACAAGCCACGGCCCAGTGGGAACTGAACGCCCTCCCCACTTCAGAACCCGGTGGGAAGAAAGAAGTCAGAATAGGGAGGGAGTGAAAGCCCAGGACTGCTGAACAACCAGCTCTAGAAATCCATACCCGGAGTGCAGACACAAGGTGCACAGGGTGCTGGATATTAGAGAAACAGAAAAGCAAAACCTGTGGGCAGGTCCCTGCAACTGGTGCCCCTGAGACAAAAGAAAAGCAAGTGCTTTTTGCAGGTCTTAAAGAGACAGGGACCCCACAGCTGGACAAAGTCGTCCCGGCACACTTAGCTAGCAGCTGGGAATCCTGGGGAACTTTAGGTGCCCTAACCCCCTGGGCGGCAGCACAGCTCTGAAGCCCCTCACAGCAATAAGCACCCTGCCAGTCATTCCCCCAACTGGTGTGGACCCCGACACACCAGCCCAGTAGTGGGAGAGCGGCAGCGCATGCCGGGGGCAGAGGCGCCAGAGGAGACCGGGAATGGCCCACACTCGCTGGCGGCTGTGGCACCAGAAGGGGCCCAGGAGAGGCCCGTGTGAGCCCGCAGCAGCAGCAAACAAGCGGCCAGGGAGTGGCCCACGCGCACCGGTGGCCGCAGCACCAGAGGGGCCCAGGAGAGGTCCGCACGAGCCCATGGCAGCTGCGACCGAGCAGCCCAGAAGAGGCCCATGCACACCTGCAGCAGCGCCAGAGGGGCCTGGGAGTGGCCTGTGGGAGCCAGCAGTGGCAGCAGAGGAGTGGCCCAGGAGGAGCCACGCCACCAGCAGCTGCCCAGAATCCCAGCCCAACGCACAGCTGCCTGGGCCAGGCCTAAAGGACGCTGCCAGCGCACAGCTGCCCGCAGGGATGCCTCTTTCACAGGGGCATGCACCCAGCATACCTGGCACTCCCCACAGGGCTCAGCACTGCTCTGATGGATACGCCGCCCACAGCAGCTTAGGGGATTAACCTGGTGGCTGCTCCAGGAGTGCGGGTAACTGACACAGGCAGCGGAGAAGGGCACAGAATCAGCAGGAAGGAAAGGACTTTCTTTTCCAAGCTGACAAACCCGCTACCTGCCTACAGCCACCACTAACACCATGAAAAGACAGAAGAATTTAGTCCAGTCCAAAATAGTCCAGACAACCCCTGAGAGAGGACCTGTGGAGATAGACCTAACCAGTCTCCCTGAAAAAGAATTCAAAATAAAAATCCTAAACATGCTGATGGATCTGCAGAGAAACATGCAAGAGCTAAAGTAGCAAGTACAGAGGGAGACTACAGAAATAAAACAATCTCTGGAAGGACGTAAAAGCAGAATGGATGGGATGCAAGAGGCCATTAATGGAATAGAAACCAGAGAACAGGAATGCATAGAAGCTGACGCAGAGAGAGATAAAAGGATCTCCAGGAATGAAACAATATTAAGAGAACTGTGTGACCAATCCAAAAGGAACAATATCTGCACTATAGGGTTATCAGAAGAAGAAGAGAGAGAAAAAGGCATAGAAAGTGTCTTTGAAGAAATAATTGCTGAAAACTTCCCCAAACTGGGGAAGGAAATAGTTGCTCAGACCACGGAAGCACACAGAACTCCCAACAGAAGGGACCCAAAGAGTATTAAAGGCAGCAAGAGAGAAAAAAAAGGTAACCTACAAAGGAAAACCCATCAGGCTATCATCAGACTCCTCAACAGAAACCTTACAGGCTACAGATAATGGCATGATATATTTAATGCAATAAAACAGAAGGGCCTTGAACCAAGGATACTGTATCCAGCACAATTATCATTTAAATAGGAAGGAGGGATAAAAAATTCCCAGACAAGCAAAAGTTGAGGGAATTTTCCTCCCACAAACCACCTCTACAGGGCATCTTACAGGGACTGCTCTAGATGGGAACACTCCTAAAAAGAGCACAGAACAAAACACACAACATATGAAGAATGGAGGAAGAGGAATAAGGAGAGAAATAAATAATCATCAGACAGTGTTTATAATAGCTCAATAAGTAAGTTAAGTTAGACAGTAAGAAAGTAAAGAAGCTAAACTTGAACCTTTGGTAACCACAAACTTAAAGCCTGCAATGGCAATAAGTACATATCTTTCAATAATCACCCTAAATGTAAATGGACTGAATGCACCAATCAAAAGACACAGAGTAAAAGAATTCATAAAAAAGCATGACCTATCCATATGCTGCTTACAAGAGACTCATCTCAAACCCAAAGACATGCACAAATTAAAAATCAAGGGATGGAAAAAGATATTTCATGCAAACAACAGGGAGAAAAAAGCAGGTGTTGCAGTACTAGTATCAGACAAAATCGACTTCAAAACAAAGAAAGTAACAAGAGATAAAGAAGGACATTACATAATGATAAAGGTCTCAGTCCAACAAGAGGATATAACTATTATAAATATATATGCACCCAATACAGGAGCACCAACATATGTGAAACAAATAATAACACAATTAAGGGAGGAAATAGAATGCAATGCATTCATCTTGGGAGACTTCAACACACCACTCACTCCAAAGGACAGATCCACCAGACAGAAAATAAGTAAGGACACAGAGGCACTGAACAACACACTAAAACAGATGGACCTAATAGACATCTATAGAACTCTACATCCAAAAGCAACAGGATACACATTCTTCTCAAGTGCACATGGAACATTCTCCAGAATAGACCACATACTAGGCCACAAAAAGAGCTTCAGTAAATTCCAAAAGATTGAAACCCTACCAACCAACTTTTCTGACCACAAAGGTATAAAACTAGAAATAAATTGTACAAAGAAAGAAAAAAACCTCACAAACACATGGAGGCTTAACAACATGCTCCTAAATAATCAATGGCTCAGTGACCAACTTAAAATGGAGATCCAGCAATATATAGAAACAAATGACAACAACAGTACAAAGCCCCAACTACTGTGGGATGCAGTGTAAGCAGTCTTAAAAGGAAAGTATATAGCAATCCAGGCATATTTACAGAAGGAAGAATAATCCCAAATGAACAGTCTAATGTCACAATTATCGAAATTGGAAAAACAAGAACAAATGAGGCCTAAGGTCAGCAGATGGAGGGACATAATAAAGATCAGAGAAGAAATAAATAAAATTGAGAAGAATAAAACAATAGAAAAAATCAATGAAACCAAGAGCTGGTTCTTTGAGAAAATAAACAAAATAGACAAGCCACCACTAGCCAGACTTATTAAGAGAAAAGAGAATCAATACACATCAACAGAATCAGAAACGAGAAAGGAAAAATCATGACGGACCCCACAGAAATACAAAGAATTATTTGAGAATACTATGAAAACCTATATGCTAACAAGCTGGAAAACCTAAAAGAAATGGACAACTTCCTAGAAAAATACAACCTTCCAAGACTGACCAAGCAAGAAACAGAAAATCTAAACAGACCAATTACCAGCAATGAAATTGAAGTGGTAGTCAAAAAACTACCCAGGAACAAAACCCCCAGCCAGATGATTTACCTCAGAATTTTATCAGACATACAGAGAGGACATAATACCCATTCTCCTTAAAGTTTTCCAAAAAATAGAAGAGGAGGGAATACTCCCAAACTCATTCTATGAAGCCAACATCACCCTAAAACCAAAACCAGGCAAAGACCCCACAAAAAAAGAAAATTACAGACCAATATCCCTGATGAATGTAGATGCAAAAATACTCAACAAAATATTAGCAAACCAAACTCGAAAATACATCAAAAAGATCATGCACCATGACCAAGTGGTATTCATCCCAGGGATGCAAGGATGGTACAACATTTGAAAATCCATCAACATCATCCACCACATCAACAAAAAGGACAAAACTACATGATCATCTCCATAGATGCTGAAAAAGCATTTGACAAAATTCAACATCCATTCATGGTAAAAACTCTCAACAAAATGGGTATAGAGGGCAAGTACCTCAACATAATAAAGGCCATGTATGATAAACCCACAGCTAACATCATACTGAATAGCGAGAGGCTGAAGCTTTTTCTCTGAGATCGGGAGCAAGACGGGGATGCCCACTCTCCCCACTGTTATTCAACATAGTACTGGAGGTCCTGGCCACAGTAATTAGACAAAACAAAGAAAAACAAGGAATCCAGATTGGTAAAGAAGAAGTTAAACTGTCACTATTTGCAGATGATATGATACTGTACATAAAAAACCCTAAAGACTCCACTCCAAAACTACTAGAACTGATATCGGAATACAGCAAAGTTGCAGGATACAAAATTAACACACAGAAATCTGTAGCTTTCCTATACACTAACAATGAATCAATAGAAAGAAAAAATCAGGAAAACAATTCCATTCACAATAGCATCAAAAAGAATAAAATACCTAGGAATAAACGTAACCAAGGAAGTGAAAGACCCATACCCTGAAAACTACAAGTCACTCTTAAGAGAAATTAAAGGGGACACTAACAAATGGAAACTCATCCCATGCTCATGGCTAGGAAGAATTAATATCATCAAAATGGCCATCCTGCCCAAAGCAATATACAGATTTGACGCAATCCCTATCAAATTACCAGCAACATTCTTCAATGAACTGGAAAAATAATTCAAAAATTCATATGGAAACACCAAAGACCCTGAATAGCCAAAGCAATCCTGAGGAAGAAGAATAAAGTAGGGGGGATCTCACTCCCCAACTTCAAGCTCTACTACAAAGCCATAGTAATCAAGACAATTTGGTACTGGCACAAGAACAGAGCCACAGACCAGTGGAACAGATTAGAGACTCCAGACATTAACCCAAACAGATAAGGTCAATTAATATTTGATAAAGGAGCCATGGACATACAATGGCGAAATTACAGTCTCTTCAACAGATGGTGCTGGCAAAACTGGAAAGCTACATGTAGGAGAATGAAACTGGACCATTGTCTAACCCCATATACAAAAGTAAATTCAAAATGTATCAAAGACCTGAATGTAAGTCATGAAACCATAAAACTCTTAGAAAAAAACAAAGGCAAAAACCTTTTAGACATAAACGTGAGTGACCTCTTCTTGAACATATCTCCCCGGGCAAGGAAAACAACAGCAAAAATGAACAAGTGGGATTATATTAAGCTGAAAAGCTTCTGTACAGCAAAAGACACCATCAATAGAACAAAAAGGAACCCTACAGTATGGGAGAATATATTTGAAAATGACAGATCCGATAAAGGCTTGACGTCCAAAATATATAAAGAGCTCACACACCTCAACAAACAAAAAGCAAATAATCCAATTAAAAAATGGGCAGAGGAACTGAACAGACAGTTCTCCAAAAAAGAAATACAGATGGCCAACAGACACATGAAAAGATGCTCCACATCGCTAGTCATCAGAGAAATGCAAATTAAAACCACAATGAGATATCACCTCACACCAGTAAGGATGGCTGCCATCCAAAAGACAAACAACAACAAATGTTGGAGAGGCTGTGGAGAAAGGGGAACCCTCCTACACTGCTGGTGGAAATGTAAATTAGTGCAACCATTGTGGAAAGCAGTATGGAGGTTCATCAAAATGCTCAAAACAGACCTACCATTTGACCCAGGAATTCCACTCCTAGGAATTTACCCTAAGAACGCAGCAATCAAGTTTGAGAAAGACAGATGCACCCCTATGTTTATTGCAGTACTCTTTACAATAGCCAAGAATTGGAAGCAACCTAAATGTCCATCAGTAGATGAATGGATAAAGAAGATGTGGTATATATACACAATGGAATACTACTCAGCCATAAGAAGAGGGCAAATCCTACCATTTGCAGCAACATGGATGGAGCTGGAGGGTATTATGCTCAGTGAAATAAGCCAAGCGGAGAAAGAGAAATACCAAATGATTTCACTCATCTGTGGAGTATAAGAACAAAGGAAAAACTGAAGGAAAAAAACAGCAGCGGAATTATAGAACCCAAAAATGGACTAACAGGTACCAAAGGGAAAGGGACTGGGGAGGATAGGTGGGTAGGGAGGGATAAGGGAGGGAGAAGAAAGGGGGTATTAAGATTAGCAGGCATGGGGGGGAGGGAGAAAGGGGAGGGCTGTACAACACAGAGAAGACAAGTAGTGATTCTACAACATTTTGCTATGCTGATGGACAGTGACTGTAAAGTGGTTTATAGGGGGTACCTGGTATAGGGGAGAGCCTAGTAAACATAATATTCTTCATGTAAGTGTAGATTAAAGATTAAAAAAAAAGAAAGAAAAGGGGGATTACTCCTTGATAGGATAAAACTAACTGTAAATCAACGATTAATGCATGCTTTAAATATCCTTAGTTTTGATCACTTAAAGGGTGTCAGATGATTGGCTATGGAGGTACACTTTTCTGATAATATTCCTTTCTCTTAAAAAAAAAAAGCAGTTCCTATGTGGTGACCTCCAGTGAGTTCTACACAATGGTATAAAGGGCATATCAAAGTGTGGGCAACAGTTCTGTTTGTGTTTATACAGAGGATCAAAGCCTAATTTGGCTACCCAGAAAATAAACTAAGATACGATATGAAGAAGAACTTCCAACATCAGCACTCTCTGGAAGAGTCATACCAGAAGATGATCATCAAAAAACCTCAACAAAGATCCAGGCAATGCTGCAGTTGTAGCTGCATCCATCCCACCAGTTCCCTGGACTTGCCATTGGAATGAAGAAGGAGATATCTAAGCTGGCCTGTGCTTTCAGTAAAACAACAAATTTGACTGGATCTATACTGTTGGAATTCAACCAAGAATTAGGAGAAGTGCAAGTTGTAGCGCTCCAAAATCTTACAACTACAGTCTATCTACTGTTAAAAGAACATATGGGATGTGAACAGTTCCCAGGAATGGGTTGTTTGATTTCTCTCAGACTGTTCAAGTACAGTTGGACAATATCCATCATATCATAGACAAATTTTCACAAATGCCTAAGGTGCCTAACTGGCTTTCTTGGTTTCACTGGAGATGGCTGGTAATTATAGGTCTGCTTTGGTTATGTAACTGTACTCCTATTATGTTAATGTGTGTGCACAATTTAATTAGTAGTTTAAAACCTATACATGCTGAAGTTACTCTACAAGAAGATATGTCAAAGAAATAATCAATCCTCCCATGTTTTCTTCCGTCTGCTACCTCTATAGCTTTTCTTCTTCCTTCCTAATTACAACCCTTAAATAGAATTTGTGCCTCATATCGAATTTACCAAGTATCATAGTTCCTCCAAGTGGTAAAGATACCTCAAGACAAATGCTGGGCATAGAAGCCACAGGGCATAAATCTGCAAAGAAGTAAAAAACTAACCTTTCAAACAATATGGCTTGTCTCTCACTTACCAACTTTACACCTCCCTGTATGGCCCCGGAAGATGACGGGTAAGATTCCTCAAGGGAGGAACAACCTAAGACAGGCACAGTCGCAGGGGGGCCATCAGGTGAGAAATTGGGGATCAACAGTGGTGAAGCTTAGAACCTCAACCCCCCCTGTTTAGAGAGAAATCTTCTGCATCCATGGATGTTTTAATGCCCTTGTCTAGCTTGGATTAACACATAATCTACAGGCACACACCTGATCATCTACATTTGCTCTCTTACAACACTAAGCTATGTTTTCTACCTTTATCTTGCATCTACCTACCACTTCAGCATTTTATTTAAAAAAATAATAATAATAATAAAGGGAGAAATGTGGGATCAACATATAAATCAAGTATAAAAATCAAACGAATATTCATATTTGACCTGATTGTTTTGTAGTTCATAATGCATGATCAAAACCGAAAGTTTCTGTGATGACTGCCCTTGTACTGTTCACCATGTAAGAACTTATTCACTATGTAAGAATTTGTTCACCATGTAAGAACTTGTTCATTATGCTTCAGAAGATTGGAGACTGACGAGAATTAGGCTTGGGGTGGATTAATGATTGTGCATTAAGCATTGACTCCCCTATACAGAATTTTATTGTTGTTAACAACCATTTGATCAATAAATATGAGAGATGCCCTCTCAAAAAAAAAAAAAAAAACTCTAAAGACTCCACTCCAAAACTACTGGAACTAATACCGGAATTCAGCAAACTTGCAGGATACAAAATTAACACACAGAAATCTGTGGCTTTCCTATACACTAACAATGAACTAATAGAAAGAGAAATCAGGAAAACAATTCCATTCACAATTGCATCAAAAAGAACAAAATACCTAGGAATAAACCTAACCAAAGAAGTGAAAGACCTACACCCTGAAAACTACAAGACACTCTAAAGAGAAATTAAAGAGGTCACTAACAAATGGATACTCATCCCATGCTCATGGCTAGGAAGAATTAATATCGTCAAAATGGCCATCCTGCCCAAAGCAATATACAGATTTGATGCAATCCCTATCAAATTACCAACAGCATTCTTCAATGAACTGGAACAAATAGTTCAAAAATTCATATGGAACCACCAAAGACCCTGAATAGCCAAAGCAATCCTGAGAAGGAAGAATAAAGTTGGGGGGATCTCACTCCCCAACATCAAGCTCTACTACAAAGCCACAGTAATCAAGACAATTTGGTACTGGCTCAAGAACAGAGCCACAGACCAGTGGAACAGAATAGAGACTCCAAACATTAACCCAAACATATACGATAAAGGAGCCATAGACATACAATGGGGAAATGACAGTCTCTTCAACAGATGGTGCTGGCAAAACTGGACAGCTACATGTAAGAGAATGAAACTGGATCACTGTCTAACCCCATACACAAAAGTACATTCGAAATGGATCAAAAACCTGAATGTAAGTCATGAAACCATAAAACTCTTAGAAAAAAACATAGGCAAAATTCTCTTGGACATAAACATGAGTGACTTCTTCATGAACATATCTCCCCGGGCATGGACACAAAAGCAAAAATGAACAAGTGGGACTATATCAAGCTGAAAAGCTTCTGTACCGCAAAGACACCATCAATAGAACAAAAAGGTACCCTACAGTATGGGAGAATATATTTGAAAATGACAGATCCGATAAAGGCTTGACGTCCAAAATATATAAAGAGCTCCCACACCTCAACAAACAAAAAGCAAATAATCCAATTAAAAAATGGGCAGAGGAGCTGAATAGACAGTTCTCTAAAGAAGAAAATCAGATGACCACCGGACACATTGAAAAGATGCTCCACATCACTTGGCATCAGAGAAATGCAAATTAAAACCACAATGAGATATCACCTCACACCAGTAAGGATCACCACCATCCAAAAGACAAACAACAACAAATGTTGCCGAGGTTGTGGAGAAAGGGGAACCCTCCTACACTGTTGGTGGGAATGTAAATTAGTTCAAACATTGTGGAAAGCAATACAGAGGTTCCTCCAAAAGCTCAAAATAGAAATACCATTTGACCCAGGAATTCCTTTTCTAGGAATTTACCCTAAGAATGCAGGAGCCCAGTTTGAAAAAGACAGATGCACCCCTCTGTTTATCGCAGCACTATTTACGATAGCCAAGAAATGGAAGCAACCTAAGTGTCCATCAGTAGATGAATGGATAAAGAAGATGTGGTACATATACACAATGGAATATTATTCAGCCATAAGAAGAAAACAAATCTTACCATTTGCAACCACATGGATGGAGCTAGAGGGTATTATGCTCATTGAAATGAGCCAGGCAGAGAAAGACAAATACCAAATGATTTCACTCATATGTGGAGTATAAGCACAAAGAAAAACTGAAGGAACAAAACAGCAGCAGAATCACAGAACCCACGAATGGACTAACAGTTACCAAAGGGAAAGGGACTGGGGAGGATAGGTGGGAAGGAAGGGATAAGGGTGGGGAAAAAGAAAGGGGCATTACAATTAGCATGTATAATGTGGTGGAGGTACGGGGCGGGTTCTACAACAGAGAAGACAAGTAGTGATTCTACAGCATCTTACTACGCTGATGGACAGTGACTGTGAAGGGGTATGTCAGGGGGACTTGGTGAAGGGGGCAGCCTAGCCTAGTAAACATAATGTTCTTCATGTAATTGTAGATTAATGATACCAAAATAAAAAATAAAAAATAAATAAATAAAAATAAATAAAATGATAAGGGCACAACTAGAAACCATGGAAAAAAAGTTTGCTCCATACCTCAATCCTTAAACCAAAATAAATTCCAAATATATCAAAGTTTTAAATATTATAAAATGAAGACATAGAAGTATTAGAAGAAAACATAAGAGTTTAATTTTTATAATCTAGAGCAAAATCCCTTCCAAACACGTCACAAAACCCCCAAGTCATGAAAGGGAAGACTGACAAGGTAAACTAAAACTGTCTTTTTAATTGTGGATAATATTTTTTAAATTTTAGAGATAGAGGATGCAGTGGGTAGAAATAGTTATAGCCTATCTCATAAACAAAGGGCTAGTTTCTTTAATATATAGAGAGTTTTTATGGTTCCATTTTTAAAAGATCAATAAACCAATAGAAAAAAAATGATCAAAACGCATGGACAGTTCTTAGAAAAAAAAGTCTGGCTTTTAGATATTCTAAAAGGTGCTCAAACTCATTTACAATTAGGAAAATGCAAATTCATTCCATAGAGGTACAATTTTTTTATCTATTAGTCTTTTGATAACCATATTTTGACAGAGGCTGACTCATACACTGATCATGCTAGTGCCGATTGGTAGAACTTTGTGGTGGAAACATTTCTTTGGCTCAGTAGTTCATATCTGGGAATTTATATACACAGATATACTCACACATGGGGGCATGCTATTCAGTCACCATTGTAACAGAAAGATTGGAAAAACTTAAATATCCATTAATAGGGAGCCAGTTAAACAAAAATGAGAATATGAGATTAAACATTGCCGAGAAAAATCATTTAGTTTAAAAAGAAAGTGCAACAGATATTTATAATGTGTTTTACTTGTGCTGTCTTTTTAAAGATGTATGCTTACATCTCTTGAAGGATACATAAGAATCTGAACAGTGGCTGCCTCTGGAGGGGGAACAGCGAGATTGTGCAGTAGGAATGGGAGGGGCCCCTCCCACTGTATTCCCTTTGGTGTGTTTTGAATGCTGTACCATGTTTTTGTTGTACCTATTCAAAAAAGCAATTATTTTATAGTTGAAATTAAAAAGAAGCCAAAGACACCCAAGCTTAGGAATCTTTAAAGACACCACATAAAAAAGCATATCGTGTGGTCTTGGTGGATATTTTTCATCATGGCAACCAAACCAGCTTGTCTAGGCTCTGTTCATGGGTTCAGGTCAAAGCCATACCAGTATGTCCTGGAAATCCCCACAGTGGATATGGTCCTAGGGACTGGGCAGTTCAGCAGTAGAGATCTGTAATCCAGGTGACCAAAAGCAGTTTATCAGAGAAACTGTAAATCATGGCCAAAGAGGAGAGTAGCGGTCAATGCAGGTGCCTGGCCTTAAGTCTGAGGGGTGAGGTCACAAACAGGATGCCCAAGTGAGAAGGGCTGCAGGTGCCCCAAGCTGATTCTGTGCATTGGCAACCCCTTGGCCTCAGGGGGGTCAGTGTGCTTGAAGTGCTTAATGAATACTCTGCCAAAGAGACACCCTTGTCTGTGGATTGTCCCACATTCACGGGATCTACAGGGGCCGGTGTGAGCCTCACTGGTCAGAGCATGAGTTCCTAAGTCAGCATTAGGCAAAGTATGGTCTGTGGAGTGGTGCCTGTCCCAAGCCATTTGCTACCAGGCCGTGATGTGCTAAGTATAAAAGTTAAAAATAAGCCTTTAGAAATAGCGATTTAAATGAATTAAATTATTACATGAATCAAATAATTAAAAATCAGAATTTGGATTTTATATACTTTTCCTTTTCCTTTACTTTTACATGTTAATTATATTTTACCAAAATTTGCAACAGATTTACTTATTTTTATAATGACAACATCAAGCTGGTCCTTCACTACAGAGTTGAGAAGCATTGTTCTAGAGGCAAGGACCATTTCTCGGTCCTCTTTACCCCCAGTACCCGAGTCAGGGGCTGGGAGATCACAGATGCTACTAAAGGTTTATCTGAAGTCACTGCAGTCTACAGGGTATATTTGATGAGAAAACTGAGGCTCGGAAATTATACCTGACTTGCCCAAATGCTAATGGTGGCCCAAATCTGTACCCAGGACTCCTGACTTCCATTCCAGTGCTTTCTCCTCTTGCTGCTAAAAAAGAGGAGACATAGGCAAACTGAACACGTTCCCCTGCTGTGGGTACTCATCCAGTTTTCTGCAGACTCAGTTTCACCAGACACTGAGTTTAGACTTTCCAGTGAATATTTGCCATCTAGTGGTAAAAAAGTTTTATGCACCTAGTATAGAATTCATTCATTCATTCATTCGTTCATTCGTTTGTTCGTTCATTTGTTCATTCATTCATTCATGTATCAAAGACCACATATGGAGAATCACTTGTCCTTAAGAGGCTCATGGTCTCTTGGGAAAGACTGCCATAGAAATTGGTGATTATAGCACAGAGCCCCTTGGGCCAGGAAAGTCAGGTACAGGGCACTGTGGGAGCAAAGAGCAGGACCTTCCCCAGCCTCCAGAAGTTGATTTTTCATAAGTGGCATTAAACTCAATATTTTGATGCTCATAAAATATTAGAATCTTTCTTGCCTTGCTGTCTGTTGCCAGGCCATCAGGACCAGGGTAGCAGTTTTTGTTGTCACCTTCTGTGTGTGAGGACGAACTCGTGAGCTGAGCATGTTAAGAATGCAGCCAATACATACCCTTTGGCTAAATGACATAGCTATCCCAAGAGCTATCTCCCTTGCCACCGTGCATCTGGTGTCCAGGTCTGTTTCCCACCTTGGCTCAGGCAATCTGTGGAAGTCCTTCCTGTCCATACTGTTCTTTAGCTGTCCCATCCAGAAGCTCTCCTGAAGGTAGGCCTGGCATTCCTCATGCAAGTAAGTTCTTCCAGCCCGTAGAAACAAGAACCATCCACCCAGTGGTCTAGCTTGCATGGCCTGAAGGAGTTGGGGACAGGCCTGTCAAGAGAGGTGGGGGCCGTCCATGAATGCACTTGAATACCAGGCTGCGGAAATTACACATAGACCAATAGGAATAGGGCAGCCTATTCCTGGAACAGGCAGCTATTGAGAATTTCTGGGCAGGGAAGGGACCAGAGGCCAGGGCATTTATTCATTCAGCCAGTAATTATTGACATCTATTGTGTGCAAAGCACTAGTGAGACCCCACACTAGGCCTAAAGGCACAGAGATGAATAAGACCCAGTATGTGGAAGGCATATCACGTCATCCTCCTGAGTTGTAATGCACTCTTAACCCACTGCAGCATCTTCAAACCCTCATCTGAAAGAAGGAAAGAACTTAAATTGCCTTAGAAGCTTCATAGTATATAAAATGAGCTACCAAAATTATAAAACCGTAAGTCACTCTCCCAATTATTCTGTAAGTGTGTAAACAGGTTTTCCTTAGGATAGATGGACATAAGCAAACAAAAGATGAAACAGGAGCCCCATTCCAGGGAGAGATCCAGCTGCTCCTCAGATTCTGCCCCCATGTTATGACATGTCCCCTTGATACTATGTAAGCAAAGGCTTCCAGGGCTCAGAGAGACAGAGGGAAAAATAAGCAATTACCAGCTGACGCACTGCGTTGTGGTGGAGTATTGTATGAGCGCACATGGGGGTACTGAGGACAAAGTGCCAATCTGTCCAATTCTGTCCTGAATGGAGGACCTTACAAAATCATGAGCTAAATTTTGAAGGATGAAGAGCATTTACCAGGTAGACCAAAGGGAAGGGCACAGGGAGGCGCACACAGGCAGCAAGGAGGTGTGACATACCTTCATGAAGCTGTAAGTGATGGGAGAGGGACACGTTCATTCACTTCTTTCCGTGAAGGTCTCCTGCACACCTACTATGGGCCATGCGCTGAGGTAAGCAGGAAAGCATACAGAAGTGCTTCAAACACCAATCTTAGCTCAAAAGAGCTCAAATACTCTGAGTTTGGATAGCCAGAAGACAGAAAAAGCAAAACACTTGAGTCTGCTTCAGAAAAGGAAGGCAAGGAAATGATTCTTTCAGTCTTACTATTGTTTTTCAACAGTATATGGCTTACAGCTTCCACTAACTGTCTACCCTGAGGCAGGCACTATGATAGATTCCTTACAGACTTGCCTATTTATTTCAGTGAATCTTCACAGCTGGCTGGTTGGTATGGTGGCTATTATTCATTTCATTTTCCAGGTAAGAAAACCAAAACCCAGAAAAGTTAGGTAACTGGCCCAAGGTCACACAGCTAATAATCAGGAACATCAGAATTAGTTCTTTTGTTTTCAGTGGCTCTGTACTTTCCCTCCTGTTTCCTCTGCATCCCTAGAACAGCTTTCACTCCCCATGTCTACCTATTGGGATCTACCCAGCCTTCCAGAGCCCACCCTGTCCTGATACATTTCTTGGTCCTTCCAAATGCATACTGTTTCTGCCTCCTTGGATCTTCCAGACAGTATCCTGCATCCTAATTGGACCCATTTCCTGCCTTCATGTTATGGGTGTCTGCGTCTGCCTCTGGGAAATAGAACACAACATAGGAGTCCATCTGAGCTGGACTGCAGTATGGACCCACTCCTGCGTCTCCCCAGTGGGGCTCACATGAGGCTCTTAACACATCAGTAAGCATCTTCTTGAATTAAGTTTACATTTTAGCCCTCAGACCCTGACAGAAAGACTGCTGCCACTCGACCTCCTTTGTCTCCATAGTTACCACCAATTCTCCAAATGACAACCTATCTCCCAGTAGGTTCCAGTTGCAGTAATTCTTCATTTATCTTCCTATTCAAAAGCAAAATCACTGCTTCATTTATCAGTAAGTAAAGAAAATCAAAAGTCTATTAACTAGGAAGCCAGTGCTGTACCAAAGTGCATTGATACATGTACAATATAGGCAGCCTGTTCATTGGTAAACAGCTGTTGGGATCAGCTCTTTGGAACAGTAATGGAGGAACTGGAATCCTTATTGAAATAGCCTTTAAACGCCCAGAAACCCACCAAATTCTTATTCGATGTTTTTTTTTTTTGGTGAGGAATAGGGAAAGGGAGACTGTTTTTCAGTAATAAGGTGTGGAGACTAAGTATTTTGTAGGATTTTATAGATCCATACATTTAAGCCAACGAGCACTGGCAGATATGTATGTGTTCTCTGCAGCAAAATTAATTTATTCTTTAAAATGTGATGAACTCCCTGCAGAATATATTCAAAATCAATACAAATGTAAAGGGTGTGCTCATCTGGCTGATGATCTGGGATCATGACTACAAATGTAGTTGGGTCTTTCAAGATGAGAATTACCTCTATACTGATGTCCAAAGGGTTTTCTTTCTCAAATGGATTACTGATCATTTAAAACTCACTCTTCTGAATTACCTAAACTCAGATTAGTGACCCCCAAACTTGAGCAAATATATGTGTGTGCATATATACATCAAATACGTATAACATACAAACCCAACCACAGAGAAGTGGGTCTGAGGTTAAACACTCCAAATTAGAGCTAAGACAGCAGCAGTGTTCGCTGCAGGGGGAGTGTCTGGACTGAGATAGGGCTTCATTTTACCTTCCAACTTCCGTGGAGGTTTTGCATTCTTTTTCAACATGCATCCTTGACTTGAGTCTAATAAATTTGCATCTAATATACTTTTACTACTTCCGGGACAATGCAACAACCTCAGGACACTTGAATTCTCCTCATCCCACTGCTGCCTTAAGTACCGCTGTTGCCAAACCATGAAATTGTACATGTATTTAGCCGTACTAGGCATTATTCATATTGTTTTGTACAGTCAGTACAATTGTAGTTGCCCTTTCTGCTGCTTCTTCCTGAAGAACTCCTCGATGGAACTCGATGGAATTCTCATTTCCATCTGTACGGAGGGAGTTCATTTCCTTCTACCTGAAGAACAAGTTTTAGAATGGCTTTTAGTGAGAATTTGAAGGCAAAAATTCTGTTTTGTTTGGGTGAGAATGTCTTTGTTTTGCCTTCATTGTTGAAGGTTATTTTTAACTAAATTGACAATTATTTTCTCTCAGTATTTTAAAGACATGATATCTCTCTACCTTTGGCTTCCATCATTTTTTTGAGAAGTCACATGTCAGTCTGGCTGTTGCACTTTTGAAGATAACATGTCTTTTTCTATAGCTGCTTTTAAGGTTTTTTTTGTCTCTGGTTTTCAGTTTATAAGCTTAGGTGTGTTTTCTTTGTATTTATTCCTTGTGGTGGCAGGGGGTGGTAGCAGTGCTTGAATTTAATATCTTTTGTCAGATTGGGAAAATTTTGGCCCTTATTTCTTCAGAGATTGCTTCTGTCCCAATTTTCTCTCTCTTTTTGTTCTGGGACTACAATTACAGATATGTTAAATTTTTTTTATCATTTCCCACATGTTTCTTATGCTTTTTTTCCCCCTATATTCTCTATAATTTATTCCCTCCATATTTTAGTCTGGGTATTTCCTAATCCTCTCTTCTTCTGGTCTAAACTTCTGTTAAATTTGTTTCTTATTTCCAGTTATCACATTTATTAGTTTTAGAATTTCTATTTGGTTTTTTTTTTTTTTTTTAGAAATCCAGTTTATCACTAAAATTCTCCATTTTGATTTCTCTTTCTTTGAACATGTTAATCATAGCTTTATTTAAATCCAGGTTTGGTAACGACAAAATCTGGATCATCTGTGGGTCTGTTTCTATTATCTTTTTTCCTTGGCACAGTTTCCTGGTGTGTCTGATAATTTTTTATGGAATGACAGACATTGTACATGAAAATTGTAGAGGCTCTGGAAAATACTATCTTCCTTCACAGAAGACTTGCTTCTACTCCAGCAGGCATTTAGTGTGGGGCAGATCACTTTAATCCGCTCTGAGGCCAACTGTTTAGAAGCTGAATTTCAGTTTTTGTGAGAGCTGCACTACTTCTGATTCACCCTTACTCCAAGAATGTAGCTCTTCTGAGGTCCTAAATGAAAGTCTGGGCTGCTTACCAGTGTCTCTCCTCCTTATGGTTTCTGACTTGCAGTTTTAATCTTCTCAGAATATGAGACTGCTAAAAGCTCTGTTCAACCTCTTAGCTGCTCATTTCTACTCTAATTTGCAAACTGTTATCCCATGATGCCTACAAATCAGCAACTGCCACAGAAGGAAAAGCAGTGCCAAATGCTGGGCTCACTTCTCTGTCCTTGCTTTCTCTTCAGGGTGTTGGCTCAAGTCACTTGCTCTCTCCAGTCCTGTGAGACTGCCAAACACTATGCTCAGCCTCTCAGCCTGTTAGCCTTGTATGGCTGATGGAAAAGCCAGTGCTGAAAGGGGAGAAGCGGCTGGGAATAGCTGACTCACTTCAATGTACCTCTCTTCTCTCCAGGATCTTGGCCTTCAAATTCTGGCTGCATTGAGAGCTCTCCAGTGCTTTCAACCAAGTTGTTTCATTTTCTCTGTCTTTTCTAGTTGTTCTTGGTGGGCTGTTGGTCTGATACGAGCTGGATCATCGTTGTTGGAGGTGAAACTAGAATCTCTTCTTTCAGCATTTGGGTTATTTCTCTCCAACACACAGCTGGGTCTCTGACATCATTCTGATCCTTTGTCTTCAGCTCAGTTGCACTGTCTGGTGTCAGTATTGATGTGCTAAGTATGGGGAACTCTGTCTTTCCATCTGTAATTGTTCAAGATCTTCCCTTAAGTTATATTTTTTGTGTAAGTTATATTTGCTCTTTGTGTCAATTCCTAATTTCAATTGGAAAATATAGTTTTATACGAGGTGAGACTTCCTGCATGTGAGTGCTTTGGTGAATTTTGCTCCTGGGAAGGGATGTAAAATGCTCTGGTGCTCTGATTAGCAGGCTTTACTCGGTGTTGTGGTCCCTCTCCTGCTGATCAAAACATTATTTTTCTGTGTCCAGCTTCTTACTCACAAAACCCCGCTTTTAGGAACCACCTGCCCCTGAGTGGAAAACAGCTTAACTGAGCTGTCTTAGAACTTTGCCTTCTGTCTCATTGATGCACACTGCCCGTGAGTGACAGAAGTGCTGAATAGGTCATGATAAATGCTAAGAAAGTAGGTTTTCAATTTTTCCAAATATTCAAACTCATAAAAAAATTAAAATGTCTGTGGACTTAAAATAAATAATATTTTACATAGGACTCTGATTCTTCTAAGATGTGAAAGTGATGCCACTTTTTTTTTTCAGTGTTTGAAACATTAAATGTGAATCAAGCATTGTTAAAGATGTTCTTGGTGCCTTTGATAAGGAATTATGTTAAACTAATGTTGCTAAAAATATAAATGAACTATGGGGGCTATACAGTGAGGACCGACCAATGCATACATAGGAATCTAGTTTGGTAGATACCTTCCAATCCAACCCAACTGGGAGTTGATTACTGGAATCTAGAAAAGAATGTGTTAAGACAGGGAACTATAAAAAGTAATATATGAGTATGTCAAAATTTTAATTTAAATCATATCATATAAGAACACTTTCAGTCCCAAATATAACTCAAAAAAATGCACCATCTTTGATTTCCAACTTAGGCTTCTTGAAAGTGGATCTAGTACTTAAAGATACTTGTAAAGCAATCTGAGTGCAGAACCCCTGATTTTACAACTTTCCCAATCCTGGACAGTTATCTTGTTCTCACCTCATTTGAGCAATTTGCATTTACTGGGTCCTTTCAAAGCAGTCATAAAATAACACCTTCCTTTTCTCACTCATTTCTTAGCCATTTCAAAATTAACTAAGCTATATAAATAAAATATATGAATAACTGGCATAAGGAGATTTAGAAACATACACAACTTACTCTTAGTAAATACACGGCTCTACTGTGGGAGCGTAAGCATGCTGCTACAGCAAAGAGTGGCACAGAGCGGAGACACTCAGCATGCAGCAGACTCTGTCAGTATGTACTATAGAGGGAGTGACAAGCACTGGTTAGTCCTGCAAGGAGCTTAAGTGGTAGTTAGTAAAGAAAGCTTCTACAGTAATACTACTGAGTGCAGTTCATTTTGCTCAGGCTTAAGTTGAATTTTGGCTCTTTCAAGCCAACTTCCTTGCCACCACCCCTCTTATTCTTCACATTCATTCATTGGCATGATTTCAGAATGATTCAAAATAGCTCCTTCACCAATCTGTAATATTGCCTAAATTTAATAATAATAACAGCAAATGTTTGTATAGTACCAAATGCCAGATTGCTCAGCACTTCACATGAATCATCTTACTGAATCTTCATAACCCTAGTAATTATTAATTTAACCCTACTATTATTATCCTCATTTTATGCCTGAAGAGGTTGAGACTCAGAGGAGTGAAATGACTTGCCCAAAGGCTTATGGAGTGTAATGGTAAACACAGAAATCAAGTTCAAGTCATCAGAATCCAAAAACCACATTTCACCCCATTGTAACTCTGGAGAATATTTTCCCAGCCTGGAGCAAAATATCTTTGAAACCGGTATCAGTCAAAAGGAGACATAAAGTGGGAGAAACCCCTTTATTGCTCATAAGCAGTCGTCCACTTCTGCTCGCCCATGCCTCTTGTGACCCGGATGCAAAAAGGGACCCAACCCAACCTCTTGGAGTCCAGATATGCCCTCACTCCCCCTTGTAATTACCTATTGAGATGAATATGGATCTACTGCTCTCCACCCCTTGGAAACATCTATTGATATGGAGATGCACTAAAGCCGGGCAAGAGATTCTGAAAATTCTGCAGTTTTCCCCACACCCACATTACCTATATCCCTTATCATGAGACCTGGGAGTTGGTGGTGGGTCTGTTGCAGCCCACTGCCTGATCCTCAGGCTGGGGCCACTCCCCATGCTGCCATTTTCCTTTTTTGTTCTAGTCACCATCTATAAACTCAGCTCACTTTCCATTCTTTCATAAGTTGGTAACTTCCCTCTCTCTAGTCCTCTGAATTCTCACCCCTAAACCTGCCAAAGTGCATCCTAACCTCCCTCTTTCTTCATTGATTCATGAAAACATCCTTGTGAGCTCTTTTGTCATTTAATAATTTTATTGTCATCACTATGGAGACACAGGGTAAGAGAAAAACACATGCAGAAAAATGACAAAGGTTCCAGAAACTTAGAGCATATTCGAACTCTGGTTCCTGAGCTACCATTCTTCATGCCTATGCTGTGCTGGGAACCAAATGCTCCCCTGGGCTGCTGTTCTCCACATACAGTCCTGAGAAAGGAGCTCCCCATTTCCTTCCCTCCCTTGAAGAACAGCCCTGGCTACCCCCACGCCCACAAAGGCTCCTTTTTGCAGGGGGCATGTACTCCAAAGCCCTCAGATAGGAAGGTACCTATTTCCCTGGAATTCTTCCTCCACACCGAATAGCAGTAATGGCCCTCCTAGGCGTTACCTAATGGTCACTGTTTGGGACTAAGTATCACAACTGCTGAAAAAGCTCTGTTACAATGTCAGTATTTTACGTGGGGTTGAGTGGACAGGGCAGGTGAGCCACAGCTTCAGCTACTGTTAACCATTAACTCCGGAAACAGATTTCTTCATCTGAATAACTGTCACCCAGAAAGGACTTACTGGCTGTACTGAAATGGCAGAAATTGACAGCCGGTGCATAAATTTAAGCTGCCACTATAAAGTCATCTAATGTGTATACCAATATCCATTCTCCAGTACATTTTGTATCAGAATACCAATTGTTAACTGGATACATGGTCACCCAGAATAAAAACTACATTTCCCAGCTTCCCTTCAGGTAACCTCGGCCATGAAACTTAGTTTTTACCAATGAGATGTAAGAACAATAATGTGTGCAATTTCCTGGAAGAGTCCTTAAAAAAAGGATACATGCCCCTTTTTGTCCCCTAGACTATCCTACAAACTTTTTTACTTAGAGAAAAATAGACTTTTATTCTTGTTTTAAGCTATGACATTTGAGGTTTCTAAATTATATGCAGTCACACCTATTCTTGACATAGGTAAGCATCCAAAAGTATTTCAGAGATTGAGATACTTATTTCTTATGTCATTTCAAGGTAATTGTCATGTGAACTGTATTTAGACAGAGGATTCTCTTTCTTTTCCACTTTATCTTAAAGCACACATACATATTTTGGTCTCAAGGGAGTGGGGAAGCGTCATTGGTTCTCATAGGTAACGTTCTTCCACTAAATCAGGGTTTAAAAGTTAGAAACCACACAAACATGGTCGCATCTTATGCACAATCCTCACCCCCATCACCCAGGTGGGAAAACAAATGAAATCAGCCCCCTTTTTTTAATTCCTTGGATTCAACTGTTACATACCCTGCAAGGAAATGAGAATAAGGTATTTCCAAGACTGAATCATCATACACAAGAAATCGACAATAACTACAATAAATGCCTAAATAAATCACGGCTAGAGTTGGTAAAGTAATTTTTTACCGTCAGATGGTTCTCATGAAAAATCACTGAAGTGTCAGTCCACATGAAGCCCCAGCCCCACTTCAAGTTACCTGTTAATTTACACATCTTTCATTTATCCAGTGCCTCTGCTGTTGTGGCAAGTGTCTGGTTCATTTCATCCCACAGCTCGATAGATTTTAATTGCAGCTACTGCAACAGACACCTTAAGAAGCATTTCCTATAGAGACCTTGGCAGCCTGCTAGATTGGCCCAATCATGGTTAATTTCAATGACTTGAATCACTGAGGAAGAGGGGTGCCACTTCCATTTTAATTACATCTATAAGAGTGTAGCATTTTCACCCCTGTTCATTGTCCTGAAACAAAAGACTTCCTGAAAGGAAAATAAAATCTAGGGTGTGGTCTCCACTATTTGCACAGATCTTTTCTTTCAGTTCATTGCGCCACAACTCAGTCAGCTCTGTATTGGGAAATATTGGCAAACCATTGGGGTTTACAAGCAGATTAGAAGCTATGAAGAAAGTTTCATTCAGTTGATTTTTGTTTATTTTACTGAGGCAATTAAAATGCATTGAGTGGGTCAAGCTGTGAGATAGCATCTTGCCATCGCAGATGTTCTGCATAAAAGGGTCAAGAATAACTAACTGACATGCCTGTGTATTTATTGCCCCATGGAGACAGAGCCTAAGACATTCCTGGGGGTTTTCCAGAGTATGCCATCCTCATTTGTGCCCCTAGGTGCTGGCACATGCTATTCCCTTCCCTCCTCTTTTCCGTTTGGGTAAATACAATCTTCCAACACAGCCCAGCTCAATTGTCACTTCCTCCACCCTGCTCTGGAGTAGAAGTGGTGCAGGGGTGGGGATTCAAAGAATGGAAGACCTTAGATAAGACACATCTGATAGGGATGTCAGATCTGTGTGACCTTGGGTGAGTCACCTAGGCTCTCTGAGTTCATTTTCTCATCTGTATCCTGGAGGAGAATTAACATTCCCATAAGTCATAGTCATTATGCCTATTAAACAAGATACTTTATATAAAGTATTCAGGGTGATTCCTGTGTGTAGAAGGACCATACTAGGTATAATTTACTGTCCTCTTCTATTCTTCCAACAGTAACATATATTAAAGTCTCCTTGATGATTGTAATTATCAAGTCTGAAAACGGATTCAAATTAGACTCTGTCCTTTCCTCCTCTCCCTACCCAAATAAAAAGGTGATTTAGTTGTCATTACCTCCTGTTTCAGGCCCATTCCCTCCTCCTGGTCCTCACTGCTAATGCCTTGATTCACACATGCTTTCTTCATTAATTCAGTCGTAGATCTAATGCTTCTCATTTTACCCTCTCAGGCTCAATTAATGTTTTGACTCAGTGAATAAATAAATAAATGAAATAGTACATCTTTCTTCAGATATGAGCCAGACGAGGAGATTTTCATGGTGAAATAAACTTCAGTTCGTCCCCTCCCCTAGCCATGTACCCTGGACAAGGTACCAGTTGTCAGAACTGCATTCGTGCTGTCCCCAGGAATCTCTGAATTGGAAATCACTGGGGTCATGACCTCTCCTGTAGACACAAACTCTAGAAGAAAAATGGTTTCTGTCCAAAGGTTGATTTCAGAGCTAAGAAAATTCTCAACTAGAGTCCCTTCACAATTGAGTATAAAGGCCACTAGCACATGGGGAAGAAAGCTACACCAGATGGTTTTCCTACTACAAAGAGATGAAATATGTGTCATTTCCACTTCTATAGTGGTTCAGTCTTTTTGGAGCCCAGCGTGAAACAGCTGGGACCCTTTCTGACAATGCAGACTCTACAGCCCGATGGCGGGAAGTCAGGCGACACGCAGGGTCATCATTTCCTCCAACCACCTTTCCAGCCAGTAAGCTAGAAATTTCTCCCCTATAAAGTTTTACAGCAAGCTGAGTAGAAAGCCTAGCAGGAAATAAGACCTCAAGAGGTTTGGCAGGAGTGGAGAAAATGAGAGCAGATTGGAACATGACTGACTGTTCCTGGAAGTAAGTGTGGATCAGAAAATAGTCCACGGGCCTTGTAGTCACACAGACCTGGGAGCAAAACCCAGCTCTTCCACGCACACACTGTGTGGCCCCAGTAAACTGGCCCTCAGTCTTCTGATCTCTACAATGAGAAGAGTAACAAAACCTACTTGGCCCGGGGTACGTTCAGTACATGTTAGCGTACTTCCCCTCTTTTGACTCCTTCCTATTATATTTCGTAAAATGACACTTTTTGTCTGACAAAGGCTTTTTCCCCCACATTTGTAGATTTCTTTATAATGATAAGTCTCATGAAGATTGTTTCAAGTGAAATAAAATTTAGATTTATGCGTTTTTAAAAACTACTTACTTTTGCATAGAAGGACAATGGTATGCTGAACAGGGTAAAATTAGAACTGTCAAAGGGTGTCTGGGAAATGTGTTGGTGCTATCCATGAGTGGACCATGAAAGCCAAAAAGTGGTGGTTTATGAGTTTTGTGGGTCTCCGGAAAAGTGTAGAAACACCTGTGTTCTGCTTTGCCTCTTAACTTACTCTCCTAAGTTTCCCAGATAGAGAGGGAGGGGTCTTCAACACCCTAAAATTACTTTACATATCCTGCTGTCTGTCCCTTCGATGCCTTATTTCCATACACCATTGTTTCTGATGGTTATTCATTCACCTTCCAAGTTCAGTAATATTTTTTAATCATATTTGAATAGGCACGTGAGAGGGAAGCCTACTCAGTTTCAAGCCAAAATCTTTCCACAGGGAGCTGCAGAGGACACGCAGCAAGCCTAAATGAGAAAGGGTTTCAGAATTCTAACCCTGACCACTTCATCTTTACACCAGATCAACACTTACATCTTCGGCCATTAGGTAGAATCTCTAAACACCTGTCACTCAACTCAAGTTCTCATTCAGTGCTAGAAACCACTCCAGATGGTCACCACTAGCAGACAGTCACACACTGTCTCTGCTGAATGCCTGAGGCAATAGGAACCTCATTTTTCTGAACTACCACGCATAGTTATGCAATGTGTGCACTGCACAAAGGCACCAAGCTGAGGACACAATAGCTGAAATCCTGTCTACTTTTTGTTTGTCAAGCTAAGTGTCCCCAAAGAGACTCCTTTTTCTAATTTGGCCATCTATAGGGAGCTCCTTTTTCTACTTTTCACAAAGACATCTGTAGACTAGCACAATCCTCTAACATCAACATACTCTGGGGCTCTTAGAAGGGCTACTGCACCTGAAAATTAGAAAGGACTTCAGTGTCCATCATGGTGTCATTTCAGATGCCAAGTAGGCAGTAAAACTTTGTGTCCCTTGACCCTCCCTGGTGAGGGCCAACTCCCCAGATGAGTCCAAATGTGGAGAGACCAGCAATTAGCATCCCAGCTAATGTTTCTGCAAGAGAAGAATATCATAAACAAGGACCTATGGTAGCAAGCTAAGGGTGATCATTTGTCTAACTGCAAAATCTTATCCATGACTGTGAAATGGCTTTATGGTTAAGAGAATGTACTAATAATTTTATTAGGCAGCAATTAAACCTAAGTTCCTTTTAACTGTACTTGATATCATCCTTTTTCTGGGCCCATTAGAGTAACATTAAGGTGTTTGTGCAGATAGCACAGTCATTTCAAATTACTTTCCTGTCTAATGTGGGAACCTTTAATAGCACACTCTTAGGTTGAATTCAATTTTGGAGACACTAGGCATGCTAATTAGATTGTCTCAGTGTTCCTTGCAGAAGAAGCTGAAGAAGGCTATTTTTTTTCCCATTCTTCTGCTTAGCAATGTTCATGGAACACAACTTTCTGTGCAATGAGAGGTATATAGACCCTTTACTGCACGAAATCCCACTTGAACTGTTAAGTATTGCTAGCAGACACAAGCCTGGTTAATATGACACCACTGTTGAAATGTTTTTAAGACCTAATTAGAGCCAGTAAATATTCTCTCCTATTATCCTGAGTATCATAGTTAGGGTTTGTTCTGTTGCAGCCCTCTAACATTAGAATTAAAAGTAGTAGAGGGAAGGAATGAATATTTATTAGGCACCATCTGCTAAGTTCTAGATAAGATGCTTAATGCCTATAACAGCCCTGTGCTGTGGCTTATTACCTCCACTTACAGTTGGTGAAACTTTGGCTCAGAAAGGGTAAGTGAAGTGCTCAAGGTCACAGAGCTGGCAAATGATGAAGTTGGGATTGAAATTTTCAGCATCCCTTTGCCACTCAGTGGTTCTGGGAACTTGGAAAGTCACTTTAACACTGGCCATCAGAGTCCCCATCTATAAGTCAGGGATGGTAGTAATTCTAACTGCCTCACAGTTCATCATGTGAACCAAATACAGTAATAAATGTAAACAGCTGTGGTGGCGGATGAAGTGCTTTCCAGCGGTGATAGGTCATATTCCCTGGCATTGCCACATGAGAGGTCTTGGATAGAATCTTCCTTCTTTCCACGGGGTTGAAGCCACATATCCAATGCCACAGAAAGTCAGAGGGCACACGTTAAACCCACGTTACAGTTGGGACTCGAGTAAATTAGATCTGAAAGGTAGGGAAGACAATACTGTGAGAAGGAGCTGTTCATGGTTCCAAAGGTGATTGAATGAATCTACAACTCAGCAGGCAGCTCAGTTTCCCCATCTGTAAACAGGGCCCGTGCAGGCTGCCTGTGGCTTAGACGAGATGGTGTCATGTAAAGCATCTGGCACATTGCCCCAGAACTAAAACACTCGAAAAATAATGATTTCATTTCACAATCATTTCAGCCAGTCTTAGTCCCTGACAATCCCCCACCTAGATAATCCCTGCTCCCTTACAGATTCCTCTTCCAAGTCTCTTTGCTCATTGATCTATTAACATAAATTCTTTCTCCAGTCGCTGCTCGTGGCATCAATCTACTAACTGGCAGCTACTACACTTAATGATTGCAATTACCGCGTGTCTGGGCTCCTTGCATCATTTTCTCTCACTTACCATGATAAATGTTACCGATAACTCTACCTCAGATCCTTTGTGGAATGAGGCAGGAGATTAATTTATTAACTGATGGATGAATGACTCATAACTGTTACAATCATCATTAATTGCCATTACCTTTGAAGCATCAAATGGCTGGGAGAGTGGAGAGCTAGGACAGACTAAGCCAGTGTTTCTTCCTCTCATGGAAAAGATGAGAGTGAGCACCCACCAGGGAGAGAAAGTGACATCGCCTCTAAGGACAGTGGTCCCCCCTTATCCTCTGGGGATGTGTTCCAAGAATACCTGAAACACATGGATGCCTGAAACCACGGAGAGTACCAAACCCTATTCATACATCTTTATTTCTTCTACATGCATACCTGTGATAAAGTTTAACTTATAAATTAGGCACAGTAAGAGATGAGCAACAATTACTACTAATAAAATAGAACAATTATAACAAAATACTGTAATGAAAGTTAGGTGAACATGGTCTCCTTCTCTGTCAAAATATCTCATTGTACGGTACTCACCCTTCTTGTGAGGACGTGAGGTCATAAAATGCCTCGTGGTGAGATGAAGCGAGGGGATGATGCAGGCTACTGACCTGACAATAGGCCAGAAAGAGGATCGTCTCTCAGGTAGCTGGAACCACAGAGAGCAAAACCCCCTTCTGGGGGGCGTGCCATGGGGGTGTGCTAAGGCTGTCGTGGCACAAAGCCCAGCTGCCCCGGCCCCTTCCTCCATGCCCCCTGCTCTGACCTGGCTTTCTCCAAGCGACTGTGGTTCTCCCATCGTTACACATCAGCACTGTGCTACTGACCCTCTCCTCACCCGAACACCATTCTCCACCCTGGACTTCCTGCGGGCCAGTCAGACAGGATTAAAAAAAACACAGACTGTTTGTCCTGCCAGCTTCTGGGCACCCGGCAAGCTCTGGTCAGTACAACATGTCACTGCAGTCCTGTCACTCCAGAGCTCGCTGAAGACAAGAGCTCCAGGTGCCCGAGTCAGCAGGCAGCAGGGCGAGCCCAAGCCCTTCACAGCCCGCTCCATCCCACCCCACTCACCCCCAGATCTCGTGTATGTAGAAGACGATCCTTGAAAAGTCACACTAATCTCCCTGGCAATGCTCTTAGCCCTGAGGCATTGCTGCTTAGAAACAAAAGTAATGGCCATGCAGAGCACATGCTTTGGCTGAATTATTCCCATGAAGCAAACATGTATCACACGTGTCCCCCTGTCAGCAAAGTCAACCATTTTCTCTTAAATAGGATAGCCGCAGTTCCGTGCTCTTGGCTGCAGTTTACTTGGCAGTTTTGCCTGTGGTAAATACCCAATCCTTTACCATCCAAGATCTGTATGAACTGTTTCCCCTCCCTTAACTACCAGTCCTGACTGTTGTTCAAGTTCTGTGCCTCCCGCCCTTTCTCCTAAAGAGTCCTTCTCAGCCAGACTGGGCTGATCACATAGACTCATCTGTGGAATCTTGTCATTGTTTTTCCAAAAGATAATGGAAACAGACCAGAGGCTTGGTTCAGACAGCTCTAGGTTTGAATCGAACATTCTACTGTTTTAAGTTTAACTCTCCATGGTGCTTAGAGCTTTGGTTTCCATAAATCCCATTCATTCTTCCCTGGATGGTTTTCTCACTGGGGATGGTGTCATGTCAGTCAAGCTGGTGGGTACGGCCTGTGGTATTGTGTGTGTGTGTGTTTGTGTGTGTGTGTCTCAGTGGTGACGCCGTAAACAGCATGCTCTCTCTACAGATTCGTCTGTAAGGAGATATGTGTCATGGCCTGCCCATCACAGACATCAGGATGCTAACCAGTGAGGGCTTAGACATTCCTTATCAACCATGGGAGAGATTCCTTACAACAGAGAGAATAACAGTAGCAAGAGTGTCAGTGAAAGCAAGACCTAACGGCAGAATGAATCACATACAGTTCACCAAAGAGATTAAAACGTCCACAGCTACCACAAATGGCATACAGATATCACTACAGAGTGAAACAGGATTAATATCAATCCCTCTGAAACAGGCTACTGGGCAAGCCCCGAGCCCAGGCCAGCTCTATCATCCTGCCCTGGACCCCCCAGTCCACCTCTGTGGTTATGGCAGTTCTCTGGTTTCTGCTGAACCTCATGTAGGTCCATACTGATCAACACGCTTTCCCATCAGACTGGCCAACCTCCTTAAATCAGAGGTGATGCTAACATTGCAAAGAGTTCTTATTTTAATGTCGATCCAACCAATCTGACATGTGGAGTGGGGGTGGGGCAGTCTCCGTGGCAAATTTTGCATTCAGTCTTAAAGTCCATGAAGATTACTGAGCTGGGAGTAAGTCCTATTGATATGCACCTTCCCAGGTTACATGAGAATCAAATTAAATAATACATGTAAAACGGGTATCAAAACCATACAGGCCTGGATGTTGTTATTCTTTCTTTCTGAAGGGAACTCTGCTATTAGTGATTCCTGGCTTGTCCTTTGACTCCCCTTCAGAAAGGCAAGCCAGACACATATGACAAGTTCAACAGGCAGAGGAGATATTTTTATCTGCTTAAACCAAAAATGGTAAACGCATCACAGGGCAGTATGTGATTAATGGCTCAGTGAATTGTGAAAAGAATAATTGCCAGAAGGATATGAACAAGGGAGCCTCAGCTCTAGCTGGCTGGGGAGGGGTAGAACGAGGCTCTGGAGACATCATATAGAATAATAGTGATTTGTTCTGGGTCTTTTAGGACAGATAGAGGAAAGGCATTCCAGGAGAGATATATTAAGGAGAGATGGTGAGCAGACAGACAAGGGGATGTTCAGGGAAAGCTGCTGGGGTGGGTGACAATGGGCAGAGTAAAACGTGGATGTAGTGGGAGATTGTGAATGCTTGCTCCGACTCTGTACCTTTAAACAAGCCCAACCTGTGCCACGTGGTCTACCCAACTGGAAAATAAGCTCTGTGTACTCTCCAAGGCCTACCATGTCTTTTGTACCCGATACCCCTGCCTTCTTGCTCCCTACCCAGCCTTCGCCACCCCGGCTCAGCTAGGCTCCTAGCCTTGCCTACATTTCCCTCTTACACCCCTTCTCAGGCCTTTTGAGAACTTGATTCTAATGTTTGACTTCACAGATTTACTTCTTAATTCTGGCTCAAACCTAGAAAACTAAAAGCTAACCAGGTCTATAAACCTACCAAGTCCTTTGTGTGCTAAGCACTTAAAACATCCCACCACCTCTAATTCTCAAAATAACTTTGTGAGGTGGTACTGCTCTTATCCTCATTTCTCAGGTAAAGAAATTGATGCTTGGGATGTGAAAGCCCAAGGTCACATCACCAATAAATGGTAGAGTCAGGATTTGAACCCCAAGCTTTCTGACCCCATAGCACAATTCCCAACCACTAGGCAGATGATGCAGCCTCTTATTGCCCAAACCATCCCCCCTGGGTTCTTTCCTCTTTGGTTACCCTTAGATAGGATGACTCTACCCTAGACCCTGCCTCATGCTGCCAGTCTGCTGCAGACCCCCAGACACAGGACATGAGGAGGACAGGAATTCTCAGTGGAGCAGGTGGGTCCTAGACTTTCAGCAACAACATTTATATTTGATTCTAATGACAATGAAAGCCAATAAAGCTTTCAAGATAACTATAATGGGGGAATAATATGGTCAAAACCCGTATCTTCCAAAAAAGAATCCTAGGACTCAATTCAGGACTGTCCTGCCTATTCCATTCTGGGCTGTGGAGAGGTTATAAGAGGAGGCAACAAATTGCAGCCTATTTTGTGGTGCAAGGCACGGAAGTAAGGAAATATGCTGGGAATAGACAGAATATGATAGTAAAGAATTAGCTCATTTCACTGTGAAATAAAATACATTCCTGTTGAAATAAACTTTCTCACCAACAGCAACATGGAATCTGTAAATAATCAGCTTATAGCTTCATAGCTCTCTATTCAGAATTCATTGCAGGTGTATCATTGTTCCTTAGATTGTGTTCTTGAAGCCACTGGAGGCAGCCTGATTTGGAGGGAGGCTTCCAGCACTTAGCTTCTGGGCACTGCCCAGAAGTCAGACAGGAGTGGCTCAGCCACTCAACTAACCACCTAACCTTGGGAAAGTATTTAGTCTCTGTGAGCCTGTGTCCTCATCTGTCAAATGGGAATAATAATGCCTGTCTGAGAGGGTTGCTGTGAGAATTAAATAAGACAAGTGGATAGAAAGACTATGATTAGCATAGAATAAATGTCAGTTTTTGTACTATCATTTCTTAGCCAAACATCTCATTAAAAGCCTTGCATAATCACCCATAAAATCTCATTTGAAATAAAAGTGATTGGGTTCAACCAACCCTTTGGAAAGCAATTTGGCTTTCCAAATGCTTTCTGCTGTGTGTTAAGACACATGAAAATGTTCATATCCTTTGACCCAGATGCTCCACTTCTCGGAATCTATTCTTAGGAAATTGTCCTCGATACAGCAAGAGCATAATACACTAAGAGGTTCACTGCACGGATGGCTACAATAGTGAAAAGTTAGAAGCAACCTGAAAGTCCAGGAATAGATGATTGCAGAGTCCTTCTGCAATCTGCTGATGCTCTAAAAATGCTTTCAATGAGTATTAAACACAAGCTCATAACAGTGTTTTAAAATGGGTAACATCAGACAAGGATCAAATATTATTTTCATCAATTCATTAACCAGCCCCTTTTCTCTGCAGGGCTTCCCTGAGTGGCCCACAGACCAGCAATTCTCTCCCTTTTCCTCCCAGAGTTCCGCCCATGGAGGCTGCATGCCAGAGGCCACTGCTCACAGCCTTAAGCTTCCCAGCCAGCTGTCTCAGCACCCCCTGGGGCAAACTCCAGCTCTTTCCTCTGCAGACATAGGTTCTCCCAACACGGGGAGTCCTTTGGCTCAGCTCCGGTGGTCTTCCCTGCAGATGCATCTTCCTCACCCTTGCCCCCACCTCACAGCCTTGCTGTCTTCCCACTTCCCATGTCTTTTCCATTATTTCCAACACAGTCTGTCTTGTCCAAGTTAAACAAAGTATTTTCTCAAGTGTCCAAACTTGGTTCATCCAAATAAACTTAATGAAAGGGGGAAAAAAATTCATTTAGATGTTAAAGGTTACTCAGAAGACCACTTACATTTAGACTTAGTCTTAAAGCCTTGAATACTTTGTGAAATCCCTCAAGAGAAGACTGACATTTTATTAAAGTACATCATTTCAAAGCCAATATCCACGAAGTCAGAAACACGGGTATTTAGCTGGTTAAAAAAAAGTCCAGTAAAATCCCGTGGTCTACCTTTATCTTGTAAGCTGGAACTTCTTTTGATAACATCTAGGAGGAAGAGCATTTGGTTTTTCTTGAGTTCGCATAATGTGCATTTTGCAACCTCCTAGATTTGGCAGGCACTGGGTAGCATTTGGCTTCTGTGCTTTCAACTCTAAAGACAGTTCACAAGTGGGCTTTTTCAAGCTCCAGCAACAGGATCTTGAGTGGCCTGTGTCCATCCTGTGGTGAAACCCTCTCTGAACCTCAGCAGAGCACAGAACAGGCCTTACAAGGCCTGGATCCTCCCATCACCCCAGGAGCCTTGAGGGCAGGGCTCCTACAATGGCTGCACAGGTTATGGGCAATGTTTTAAAAGTAAATAGAGTAATAATAATCTTATTTTAATGTTGTTTTACTGGTTGAACAATGATCAATCAATATTTCAATTTAATATTTTATCAGCACCTACTGCATGCCGGTGCTGAGCACCAGAGCCAGGAAGGCCTCTCATGCGGCTCCACCCTGGCCCGTCTTCCTCCCTGCCTCCCTCCCTCCCTTCCTTCTTTCCTTTTTTCCTTTCTTGGATACTGTTTAGATAATGCTAAAAACAAAAGAAAAAAGCGTTTACAATCCCACAACTTTATGTGTGTGTGTACATGTATGTGTGTATATATGTGTATATGTATACATATATATATATTTTTTTAAACTGAAACATCTTCCCTTTCCCATTTCCACCTTCTAAACCCCAGAGGTGGTAACTATCGTGAACAGATTGACATATGTCCTTCTTAACTTTGTCTTACATTATATGGATGAAGCTATTTATATATCTATACACCCAGACATTCCTTGAAGAATTAGAATGATGCTATACTTTCTAGTCCCCACAACTCTGAATGCTGACTAGGCAGCCAGCTCTGGGTTAGACACTGGACAAGCACTGCTGTGCTTAATCCTAAACCCTCAGTATGAGGTGGGTGTTATTATCAGCACCCTCTGACAGACGGGAAACAGCTAAGGCTCAGAGCAGATAAGCAACTTGCCCCACAACAGAGTCCAAGCAGCACAGCTGGGATTTGAACACAGGTCCGCAGTCTCCAAAACCTTTGTTCATTCCACTATTATAGGCCACCTCTCACAAATCTGTCCCCCACTGGCTTCTGAGTGTTAGCTTTCTTAGCTTTCTTTTCTAGATGATCTTGTTCATCTTTCATCTGTGCTCAGATGACTAACAGTAGCCTTGGGCTGGGAAACTAACTCCTCCTGCACCAACTAGCCCCTGAAAAGGAAGAACTTGAACGAAAAAGAACCAGTCTGTGCCTTGGAAGAGCTCGTGGATTAAGTTTATAGGCGGTGCACTAACACTTCATTTGTAGCCTCACAGTGAGCTTTCAGCCTCACCCAGAGACCTTCCAGCCCCCATCCCCTCAAGCAGGACTCCTTTAATGGAGAGTAATTTCTTCTCTCCCCACACACTTGAAACAGGCGGGCACATTTTGTTCTTGACGAACTCTCAGGACTGGCACAAGTTGAGAAATAATAAATGGAAGGGAAGAAACAGCAAGGGCTGTGTGACTTCCTGTCTCCAGAAATTTTCTTCCAGAGTAATTTAGCATCCAGTCCACTCTTGCAGACAGCCCTGAGCCAAAAGATTCCAAATCAAAGCAAAAATCTATCAAGAGAACTCTGATTTAAAACTTAAGAAAACAGCCTTTACATATTTTTAGAACAACCCAGAAAAGAATACATCTGTGACTTGAAACAGCTGGAAATCTACTTTTGCCAAAATTACACCGATTACGAAAGTCATAATGGTCAAACAAGAGGCATTCGAGATACAAGCAGTCCTGTGTTTTTTGTATATTCCCCTTGCATACATTAAACTCTGACTCCTCTATACTGCCTTTTGAACACCAGATGCCAGCTAGTCACACAGCTTGTACAGCAGTGTTTGTATAATTATTTGAGGATTTTATTATATTTTCCCCTTATTGACTTAGTAAAAAGAGAGGTAAACTGAAAGAATAAAAGTCAGAAGAAGCATAGGTCTCATAAACTCACAATATGCTTGAGAAAATAAGAGAAATTATGAGGTGTGCTGAAAACAGAATAATAATAGCCTCAGATAGTCATTGGACTCCAGCCAGTGAACCACGCATTCCATTCTGAAGGAAAACAACAAAATTTAAGAACATATGTGGAAAATGTTCATAGCAAATTGAGGGTGAAAGACAAGGTATCATTAGGGAATTATACATTCCTTGTAGTTTCCAGTAAATGGAGCCTTCTCCTACATGGGAACCTGCTAGGTAGCAATGTGGGTGAAATTTTGGTAGCAACTTGAGAAAAAAGACAAGCTGTCACCAAGAATTGGATTTGGTGTGACAGTAGCAGTGGGTGGTATTTGTTGGTTAGTGAAAATGGAAGCTTCTCTTACCTGGGACCCTGCTAGGGACAGTTCTCTCATATTCATGCCCTAGCACCTTCTTTGTACCTAATAGATGGACTATAAATATTTGTTGAATAAATGAATGATGTAAGTCAGTTATAGATCCAACATTTTAAGGACTTCATTGTGCACAAAGTGGAGAGATGTTTCCCTGTCCCTAAATGTAGAAAGGAAGGATTCCAGCGGCTGCTGTGTTGCTGTGCCTTCTAATGGACCAGCATCTCGCAGGGGCACAGAGTAGACTTGAAGGACAAGGTGACAGTGAAGGCTTTTTGTCCGGCTGTTGGGCAAGCACTCTCCCACCTGCACCCTCTCCTCCAAGGCACTCGCACAGCTAACCAAAGCCAAGTGGAACACCGGCCAGGCCACATGTCCCCAGGTCACAGACTTGGTCAGGGGCGAGGTGTGTCTCATCCAAGGACGCAGTGTTTGGAGAGCTGGTAGGACTGGAAGTTGACCCAGGAGGAAACCCAACATCAAGGTCAAGGCCATTAGGAGGGCATAATGAGGACATTATGCTCAGTGAAATAAGCCAGGCAGAGAAAGGCAAACATGGTATGATCTCACTTATACGTGGAAGCTAAATCTGAAAAAAAAAAAAAAACTCATAGATACAGAGAACAGATGGGTGATCGCTGGGGATGGGGGTAGTGAAATTGGTAAAGAGGGTTAAAGGGTACAAAGTTCTAGTTATAAAATAAGCCATGGGGGTGTAACATGCAGCATGGTAACTATACTTAATAATACTGTATTACATATTTGAAAGTTGCTAAGAGAAAAGATCTTAGAAGCTTTCAGCACACAAAAAATATTTGTAACTATGTACAGTGACAAATGTTAACTATACTTACTGTGATTATCTCACTGTGTATACAAATATCAAATCATTTGTTGTACATCTGAAACTAATAAAATGTTATATGTCACTTGTAGTTCAATTTAAAAAGATCAAAGCCAATAATCCAAGCCAAGGGTAAAATGAAAATTCATGACCGAGGTAAAGAATCAGACCAGAGATGCTAGTGAGTGAAGAATATTCAAATGGACAAGTCTAGAGGAATTCTTGAAGGAAGGGCATCCAAACTGGTGTTTCCCACCAATGTGCTGCATGCATTTGAGGAAACCAGAGGAGAATGCATGTAGCAACTGTACAAAAGATGGATAAATGACAATATGAAAAAGAAGTCTAAATTGGTGCCCCAGCAGAGCAAATCTCTGGGGTCTTAGCTCCAAATAATAAATAGTGAAGCCAAAAATTGGACACAGCTGAGGTCAGACACTGGAGAAATATTCCAGCGGTGCCGGAGCATAGAGGAAAAACTGTGTCAGAAACAGGTGAGTTCAAGGACACAGTACCAGCAGGGTGAGCTCCGTATTCCAAGATCAGAGGCAGGAAGAGTTGGCAGGAAGGCCTAGGAGATGATCAGGGTGATTCTGCAAGGATAGAGCCTCCTTAGGAGGCCATGGCCTCACCTCCATTGCCACACCACCTGTCTTAAAGACGTCATACCCTGAACTTCATCAATGAGTGCCTGTGGCATGTGCAAGGCCCAGGGGGTGTTGCAGTGGAAATACATACGTGCATGCATAAGTGTATGCATACATGTTTACCAGCCTGCTTCAGGGTTCTTGAGGATGGTGAGATCTACTTCAAAGATAAAGAGGTTGGTAATCATTTCAATTTAAGTGACCTTAAAGTTTATTTTCAGAAAACCCACATTCAATGTATCTTGCCTTCAGATGGTTGCTCTGTGAGATGCTTGGGGACGGGGTCCTCACTGGCCAGCCTGCCACAGCTCTGCCCTCTCGACCTGGTTCCCCAGACAGGCAGAGCAGAGACACAGTCTCCAAAACACAGGGATAGGCTGGAAGCCCCAGAGGAGTGCTGGCTGGGGATCCCCATCAGCTAATACCACTACTCTGCTCTCAGTACAAATTTTCCTTTAGATATGCCACCTGTTACCTTGAGCCCTAGAAAAGGAAAGCTCCAAGAGGCTAGGAACCAGTCAGTGTCTATATGGGAAACAGGTGAATAGGAGGGGATGGATGTCCCCCATCTCACTGCTTCTCCAGCAAGGTCCTCAAGTGGGAATCTACAGGCTGGGTTATAATTCAAGGTTTCTGTCCTGAGTCTGGGTTTCCAGCCACATCCACGTGCTGATAGAATGTGATTCTCTCTTCCTGGGGAGGAAATAGTAAAATGCACCGTCAGTCTGTACTCTGTCTCTGATAACGGGGGAAGCCCCAGTGGGGCGGCCCGACTGTGAGGCCTTGCGCAGCCCAGGAGCCTGGCCCAGGATTCCTGCGAAATCTTCCTACCAGAGGGGCAGTCAGGGGCTTTCAGGGCTTCCTGTTTACCTGCCTAGCTCTGGTTGCTGTAAGCCTCTCAACAGGGTGTCTAAAAGGCAGCAGTTTACAAAAGGACTGCTGTTGAGCGTGAACCGAGTTGCTGCACAGCTTGCCCAAGGCACATCTTTCTTGAGAAACTTCTTCAGGCCCGTTGAGACTGCTCATGGGAACTGAGCCTGCACCTGCGGCTACCCCAGGCCCTTGCCCTGGTGCCCAGCGCAAAGGTCAAATGGTCCCAGCCCTTTGGGTCAAGGATAAACTTCACCTCCCCCCAAGCTTTTATCTTCCCACCCCCCTCACTGGTGAGGCAGACTATGCCTACCAAACCTTGCCATTGGTATGTAAGATTTAACCTCTGGGGTATTTAGCAAAAGTTCTAGATTTCTCTTCATTTGGCTCCTAATGAAGCATAAACCTCTGGGCATGTAATGAAGTCATCTGACAGTCCTAAATTTCCTTCAGCTCCTTTAGCAATAAATGCAAATTAAACTTCATTAGTGACTCTGACTTGAATGACAAATGTCAGCCACTGGGTCAGTTTAGAGCTTAAGAATAGACTTCAACTGTGAACCACCCACAGCAAAACCTCAAGGGGGAGAATGCTTAAAAACAATGGGAAAGAACTGAAGAGAATTCAGGCCTACTCCGCAGAAACAGGGCCTGCCTTGGCTGGCACAAAAAAATACATGTGCTTACCCACTCATCCGTTTATTACAAAGGACCAATCACAAAAATATTTATTTTGTCATCTTTCCTGCTCTGGTAAGCTAATTACAAAGTAATTAAACTAGCTACAGAAAAAATTAGTTGTTATCAAACTGAAAGCAAAGGCATTCTTCTAAAAATCATTTAGGGTAAGACATTGGTTTGAATTCTAGATTGAGAAATATTTTGTTTCTTTTACTAATACATTTATTATCTTAGGAGGAAATCCTAAAATAAAGGTAAATACTTATTCTACCTTTAATGAATGACAAAGGAAAGCATGTATGAATCCCTGAAAACACTAGAGGGGCCATCTGATGTGCGGTGTCTACAGCATGGCCCTCGTCAGCCGAGGTCACCGAGATCCTGAAGTGTCTTTAGTGGTGACCAAGAGGGGTGGAAAATGTGCTTACTGTACATACTACATTTGGTTCGGCTGCCTCACCACAGGCTACTATTAAGTAGCTAGAAATCATGCCTTTTTCAAAAGTGTGTGCTCTACCCTCTGTAAAATTATGAAAATATAAAAAGTTATATCTAAGTTCTAAATTACATTTCTATCAGATGCCATCCAAAGTTCAAAAACATGACTGTCTCACTTGGGTTTGTAGAACCCTTAATGAAGTCATTTCTATTTGATCCCAAATAGGCCTGAAGATGCCTTGTGATAAAAGTGTCAGGCTGTCAGATCTCTGACTACATGAAAGTTATTTATGAGCCAGCAGAGTAGGGGGTATGAAACTGTGAAAACAAAGATGAATATGGGAAAAGCCCTGGAGTCAAAGGACAAAAGTTGGAATCATGAAAGACAATGCAGCACAATCCCACAATCAAAAACCCTGCGGTACCACAGATTTCTTCACAGCGCAGGTCAAATCAAGTCCCGTGACCTTACCATTTTACGGTAGAGGGCAAAATGTCAGGCCCCCCACTTGGGCTCCAAAACAACAGCACAATTACAAAATCAGAGAACCGTGCTGGGCGTAAACATAACTTGCATGTGATACGGAAGGAGGGGGGAAATCAGAATCAAGGCATGCAGAGGGTGCCGAAAGGCTAGTGGGGGCGGAGACAACATTCAGATATTTTATCTAGAATAAGGGCTTTTCACTGGGGCTTTGTGGATTTAGAGGTTGCACCCTCTGCCATCAGACATTTATTTCACAGTTTTCAAGAATACGATCAGCATTGTCATGATCATCCTGTGCATGCGTCTTTGCAACCATCCTTGATGAATGCCTAAGGATAATCCTAAGTGTGGGGTTTGTGGGTCTGAGGGTACATATATTTTTAGTGCTTTTAATACATATCACCAAGGGGCCTCTAGGAAGATTGTTTCCTCTCTGCTCCTAACAAGAGCATTTGAAAGTTCCCATTTCCCCACCAAGTCACCATTTGCCTCATGTCTTTTTCTAGGATTGAATTTTAAAGTAGAGTATTTCAAGTGGAATAAATGTGAATTCCATTGCTTTCATTTTTAGGAGAAAAAAAAAATTGAAGCCCAGGGTGGGAAGGCCATGTGTCCTCCAGGCTAAAAGCAGAACTTGGGGGTGGGGATGGTGGGGGAGATACTACTGCCCAAAGCTGCCTATTCCTGGCCTTTGGCCTGAGACATAACAGGTGCTCAGAAATGTCCAGGCAGGCAAGTCTGTACAAACAGAAAGGAGGTAGTGGTTCCCCAGGGCAGGGCAGGGAGGGGAGATAAGAGTGACTCCTAGCAGGCATGAGGTCTTTTGTGTGGGGGTGGTGGGGAGAGGGGAGGGTGCACTATCAAAATGTTCTCAGTAGATGTGGTGATGGTTACCCACTGAATTGCACGCACTTTAGGTAAATTATGTACTATGTAAAATATATTTCAATAAAGCTACTATTTTAAAAAAGAATGGATGCTCAGTAAATATTTGTGGAAAGAAGGGACAGAGGGGGGAAAGGAGAGCAAATATCCCTGTTTCTGGATTTCCAGCCAGTGGTCCTTCCACTATCTCTGTTTCACACAAGTAAAGCATCTCTATAGTTAATTCCAGCATTAGTTTTTGGATTCTTCTAGTAGGCATTTCCCTGTTTCCAGTACACACCGGTCTGTCCTTCTCAGAACTTTTGAATAAAAAATGTTAAAAGATCTGCTCTTCATCCTTTTTTATTCCCCTGAGAATCTAGCTCAGGGCTGGTCACAAAATAGGAAATTGATTAATGTCTGTTTACTGAATTTCTGGTGAACTGTAAGTAAATTGAGTATTAACTAATAAGGCGGTGACCTAGTATTATTTCCTAACAATGATGCCTAATTTTCTGCAACTGTCAGTTCAGCCTCTGTAAATTAGGCTGGCAGTTACACAGTCTGGTGTTTCGGACATTCTGATTCCCCTCCTGGCATTTCACAGCATGGAGGGAGTGGTCACAGGTCCCATTTGCTCTTGGTGCCTTAGAAGCACAGGGTTAAATTTAGGGCTTAAGAGTAGACTGCTACCTGTAGGGGGCGAACCCAGAATCCACAGGCCTTAAAGCTTATTCAGTTTGGGAGAGGGTCCTTTTTAAGAAAAAAACGATGCAAAATTATGAATGCAAATTAAGGTGGAGCCTTGGAAGCCTGCACAGCCTTGAAGGTTAAGCTTACCGGTAAGTCTGCCACTGGCCATGTTCATCTCTGCTCCTTTTCCTTACATTTTATTTTGTTTTTGTGTTAAAGCAGTTTACATTCTCAGCCTCTTCCTAGCCTTCCATTTCTTCTTAAAGACAGAGTTTAAGCAATTGCTTAATTAACTCCCATTGCCACAGTGCAGATAACTAGAATGATGACAAGAGAGTCCCATCCTAAGTGAAGGTCAGGCTCTAAAACTGGTGCATAGCGTGAAAATCACACTTAGTCACAGCTGACCTTAATGTCCCTGAAATCGCCTGTTAAGTACAGAATATATGGTTTTATGTGAATGACCTTGAATTCTTTCTTTGCTTTGAATGCTTCCCGCACCTCTTATTCACCCCGCCAGTCGTGACTACCATTCCTTCAAGACACAACTGAAGAACTGCAACCTCCAAGAAGCCTTGTGCTCCATCTGTACCCCCAGTCTCTGTTTTATGCTCTCCCCTAAACTCATTATGGCTCCATGCATGTCTCTGACTTAGAGAGCACTTGAGTTTATAGCATATCTCGTGCACTAGAGTGTGAGCTCCCTAAGACCAGGGAGATTGAATTGTAACTTTTAAGACCTCAATACCAGCACAGTGCTTTCTATTCCTAGAAATTTTCTAATATTTGATATTTGTGGAAGGAAGGGAAGGAAAAAGAGAAGGTGGAAAATCAGAGATATAATCATTTGCTTTCCATCAAATCCATAGAGAAGAAACTATTTTTAACATCGATTTAATTAACTTCTATAAGGTTTTTTGCTGACTTCAGGCATTTTAAAAGTCTACATTTTAAAGCATCTTTGCTTCTTTCAAATTCTAATTTTTTTTTTAGTTTCTTGGGTTTTTTTAAATTTTCTTGTTATTCTCATTTTTGGTGATTTAAAGTTATATAAAGGACTCATAGGAACTGCTAGTTCTCCTAGATTCCAAAAGAGGGTCCTTTATAGGATGGTCTGAGAGTGTGGGCTCTGAAATGAAACAAGATCTGTTTGAATCCCTCTTGGCCGTTTACCATCTATGTGACTTTTGTCAGTTACCTACCCTCTCTGCACCTCAATTTCCTCATCTGTAAAATGGGAATGATAAAACCAACAACTCCATAATATCTTAAATTTAAATGAGAAACTATATACAATTAAGTGAATTCACATAAATGTTCAATAAATGATTATTATTATAAAGACAAAATCTAATATACTCAATGTTAAGTTATGGCTTCATTAGTAGGTGACTATATATAAAGTAGTAGATTTTAATAAAGAAGAAATAAAAAAATCACTGAGAGCAAAGAGATAATGACATGATAGAGAAACAATTTTTTTCTAATATGTTTAGCTCATTTTCTTATGATTAAGCTACAAGATTATCCCTTGACCTACCAAATGGATAAATTCTTCATTGTATTAACTTATTCGAAAAGATATCCTAATTTAAATGGAATGAATTTCCCTTTAATATGATTTTCTAACAATATTAGTTTCTAATATGGATTAATATTCTAAATAGAGAGCTCTGATTGAAAACTGCTGGAACCAAGCATGAGTGAAAGACATCATCCCTTTTTCAGTGTCGGTCTTGGAGGAGATGTCCACCAGTGTGTTGGGGGAGCCTCATAAAACCAACAAGAATAACCATGACTAACACTGACCGAACACTTGCTTGCACCAGGCAGCCCAAGTCAGGATACCTCATCTCACTGAAGCCTCAAGGCTGCACCAGATGCTGACTTTCCATTTACAGTGAGGGAAGCCTCTGTTGGTGAGCAAGGCATTTGCTCCCTGGAGCATCCTTCTCTCAGGATCTGGGGACCTGCTCAGCAGCCTCTGTCATCAGCATGAATCCCAGCAGGGCGAGGGAGGCCCCTCCAAGGCTCTGTCATCCAGCCCAGAGTGAGACTTGGAAAGCTATTTGCCTCATATCCTTTCTACAGAAAGACCTCCTCTCCGTTCCCCTTCAGCCTCTAATATTTTCTTCCTAGTATGTATCACTTTCTGAAATGATCTTGCACCTTTGTTTATTTTCATGGTCATGCAGCTTCCACAAACATGAGGACCTTTCTGCCTTGTTCCTTGCCCCCACCCCCACCCCCTATGCCTAGGACAGTATGTGGTCCAGAGCAGTGCTCGAAGAATGTGTGCGAATGAAAATGAGGCAGGAGGGTGGGGAAGGGAGGTGGATGACACCCTCGCGTGCAGGGAGTCTCACACCCCCAGCGCCGGGGCTGGCTTGCCTGGACTGGGTCACCATCCACCCAATCCTGTCTCTAGGATTGTGTCCCAAGCTTACTCAGCCCCACGCCCATCTCACCCGCCCCAGCTAACTTGCTCTTCTTGAGCCAAACTCACTGATTAGCCTTCAGTTTCTTTCGCTTTGAATCATGCCAGATCCGTTTTCCCTCTTAACCCTTAGGGAAACATGCTGCCTTTTACCACGATTTCTGCAGGTGGCTAGTATTATCAGTTATTTGACTCATTCAATTCTCAGAGGGTAATCTTTTCTTTAATCCAAGTTTCAAAGCCGACTCACTATGCGCTCCTATAGATCACTGCTTACACTGGGCAGAGTCAGGCGGGGGTGATGGCACTGCTTTTTACAGACCCATCTGGAAGCTGTGGTGCTGTTAATCTCTGCTGTGTTCGTGCCAATCGTGTCTGTCTGTAATCAACCTCAATCTACCCTTCACCATGCCAAAACGATAAATGCCAGACTACAGGAAACCAACTGAAGGCAGCCCTCCAGGGCCGGCCCTCCTCGTCTACCGGCCAGGGCCTAAGAACTCCTGATTTAGGAGGTTGAGCTCTCCTCCAATTCCTACTTAGAATATATTCCAAAACCAAAAGCCAATCGTTACATTTCTCTGCAAAGGAGCAGACAAAGAAATGTTTTGTTTGACATAGCAGCAGTAGAAACAAGACTATGTGTCTCTTTTATGAAACCTCTGAGAGTAATTCATTGAGATCTTGACATTTAATATCACCCAGTCACCTCTCCAGCAAGGTATCTTCTTTGGCTCTATCAGCCTCACACACAGACATAGCTGCTGGCACGTACTGGGACGCATTAGGTGGGCTGTTTTTAATACCCAAGGCAGGATTTGGCAAGAAGATGCAGCGCCTGCTTAATTGAAAGACATCTTCGTATTTTATCCTCTGAAAGAGAAATGTGCAATATAAACATCCTTAAGAGATGGTTATCGTATATCAAGGTGTCCATTCAAAAAGCATTGTACAGATGCCAAATCACACACAGTACCCAGAGTGAAGGTGGCAGGTGGAGAATTTGAGCTTTTAGAGAAAACAAATTTGTACACACCCATGTGTCTTCCTGCTTCTGGCCAAAACATGCCCAGGTAATCTGAGTAGTGCCCACTGGATTGAAGCAGAGATTCAAGCCTCAGGGAAGGCTGGGGAAGAAGATGGCATTCAGGTCTCTTGCTGCACAGTCTGTGAATCGATACACAGGGATATACTATCTCAGCCCAGAGATTTTTATGCAGAGTAAAGGAAAGGATTGAGGACACACTGTCACCTGATACATTAATGTTGATTCCTTGGCATCAGGGGAGAGATTAACATAAAGGACCTTTCCTCTCCACTTTTCAAAAATTGGAACAGAGAAGTCCAAAGTCCATAGTGCTTAGCAGCCTTGGTACAAAGAAAATGAAATTAGAAATCATTCCAGCAGGGGGAGCAGAGAAGTCCAAAGTCCATAGTGCTTAGCAGCCTTGGTACAAAGAAAATGAAATTAGAAATCCACGATGTTTAGCTGTTACTACAAGAGCCTATCTTCCGTATGACAAGAAGTCTTTTAAATTTTGCATAGTTTGACCCTTGCAAATCTGACTGAGTCATTCCCTGTCTAAAATTCTTGTGTGGTTCCCATTGCCTACAGCTATGGCCTTCAAACTGCTCTGTGGGGCCTCAGGCTAAGGCTCCCCAAGGGACAGGGGGTGTCTCTTGGCCCCAACCCCTCTGCTCATCCAGAGTTCTCCTTTCGTCTGTTCTACAGATTGGGCTTCCAGGTAGAATTTTCAATGAAGAGTTCTGTGACTTAAAAACGAAATTCCAAAAGGACTGCCTGTGGGATAAGATCTTGGCAAACCAGGCATATTCTCTATCCTACCTGCCTCTCACACCCCGCAGTCTGGGTGTGCCTGAGCACTTCCCTTCTGTTACTGTGTCAAGTCTCCCTCTGTCCGTCTACCTCAAGTGCTCTCCCTTCTTCCCTGCCAGGCAGATCTGCATTCTTGTTCTAGCACTTGGTTCAAATTTTGCCTCTGTGGTGCTACTCCTTTGGCATTAGTAGCAATTTAGCCAGAGCCCCACAGCTTTTATGTGTGTGGTGATGCCCATGGAATTATTTTACGTGCCTGAATCATGGACTAGTCTGCATACTCACAGCCGACAGAGGCCATGTCGCACTTTCTCCACTATCTTCTTCCAGAACCTGGCAGGCGGGGGGCACTCAATAAATATTTGATGGATAGATAGGTAGCTGTTTAATTCAGCACTAAATTGCAAGTTGGCATTTCCCAGTTTTTTCAGAAGAATTCAGAGACACAAAGCCAATTTCATAACCAGCTCAGGCAGCTCTGTGTTAACGAAGAACATAACTTCTGTTAATTACTTCTGTTTGGATCTGAATTTCATTTTTGTAAAAATAATGATTACAACAACATCTAAAGAAATATTGTTCTGAGATCACATGCTGAAAGCACGTGGACAGTAACAGTCTCTCAAAGTGGCCCGGATTGACCCTGCTAATCTGACTGAGTCGCTTCTCCACTTAAAATCCTGTGCAGCTGCCTGCTGCCCATGGCTTGCAAACTCCTCCCTGGGACTTTAGGTGTTCCTCAGGCACCCGACAGCATAAGGTCTCTGTGGAGATCTGATTGGAGGGATGTGGCTCTGGGCCCCACACCCTTGGCTGCAATCCCAGAGGTTCCACAAAACCTAAGTGTTTGTTTTGTGTCTCAGATTTTTTATTTGCGTGCCTTTGGTTGAGCCTGACTCTCCAGTTCACCATAGTCCCCACCACTTGCTATTTTTTTCTATCCATCCTCACCTGCCTGAATCGTGGTATCATTTGAGTTTACAACTCAACCGCCCCCCACCCTAAATCCAGCCCTTTAACAGCTATTTTCATTTTCATGAGCTCCTTTCCAAGTCCAGGGTACATGCATCCTTGTTTTTATAATCAGTTAACCTTTGAACAACATGAGTTTGAACTGGGCAGGCTCACTTATAAGTGCATTTTTTTCTATAAATATATTGGAAAATTTTTGGAGATTTGTGACAATTTGAAAAAATATTTTCTTTTCTCAATTTATTGTATGAATACAATATATAATACCTGTAACACACAAAATATGTGTCAATCAATTGTTAGATTACCAGTAAGGCTGCAGTCAACAGTAGGCTATTAGGAGTTAAAAGTTATATGTGGACTTTCCACTGCATGGGGGTCAGCACCCCTAGCCCCTACAACATTCCAGGGTCAGCTGTAGTTGCAGCCATGTTGCACACCATTTTATTTATTTTATTGAAGTATAGTTGATAACAATATTATATTGGTTTCAGTTGCACAACATAATGATTCAACAATTATATGTATTATGAAATGTTCACCATGAGTGTAGTTACCATCTGTCACCGTACAAAAGTATTACAATATTATCAACTCTATTCCCTATGCTATACATTTCATCCCTGTGACTTATTTATTTTATAGTTGGAGTTTATATCTCTTTGTTCTTTTCACCTACTTTGCCCTACCCCTACCTCCCTCCCCTGTAGCAACCACCAGATTCTTCTCTGTATTTTTGCATCTGTTTGTTTTGTTTGTTCATTTTTCTTTTTTTAAAATTCTCCTCAAGGGCTCTTTATATCTGGCTTTGCACCAGTACTACACTATTTGAACTACCCTTGCTTTATAATTTGTATACAATTTATAGTTCAAGTCTTACCCAATCAGAAGATTTCTTTTTCAAAATATCCTCTGATGCTCTTGACATTTTGTTTGCCTAATAAATCTTAGAATCATTTTGTTAAATTCTAAGAAACTGATTTCAATTTTAAAAAATACATTGTCTTTATACTTAAGTCATTGCATGTATTCTAAGCATGTTAGAGCATCATATATATATGATTTCAGCTATTTACTGCTCCTGTATAGTAATACATATATATAGTATATAGCAATAAATCATGTAGAGGAATGCTTCAGATTTTTTTATTTGAATACCAAATCTGCCTTCTTCCTAAACTTTTCTAGTTTCAAGTATATAGTAAAGTCTTTGTAAATATTTTTCTCTTCTTTTACAAAGTTTTATATCATTTGCAATTTGCCTAAAGCAATATGAAGTTATGATGGTAGCAACATTCTTGCTGGAGCCAATTTTTGAAAGCAAAGCTTTTATTACTCCTTTTTGTTTCATGGTTTTAAATAGTATGTTTATCAAGTTAAAGTAGTAACTATTTTACTCTAAATAAAGGTTTTATCAATTCCTTTTTTGATGTATATTGAAATGAATTACATTGTCTAATGTTAATAGATTTTTTTATTGAATTTTTTTTCAGTTTCTCTGGGGTAACCTTCATTAAGATCAAATTTGTCAAATAGAATAAATTAGATAGACTTCAGCCTTGTCTGTGTTTTGATACAGTTAGCATAGCTTGGAAATTATCTGTTTGCCTTGGAAGTTTGAAGGAATTCATTAAGTCTATGCATCATTTTTTTGTTTTAAGTATTCTGAATATTTTTCACATTTCTTTCTCTGTTACTAGCTTAAAAGGGTTTCCTACCTCATTGCTTCATTTGGGGTAATTTATACTTTTATTACAAAAATTATCCATTTATTGAGGCTTCTAGTCAAGTACCATGTAATTAGGTATAGTTTTCCCATAAAGGTAGTTTATTCCCTTTTTGTATTTCATACATGAAATCAGTTCTGAATTCTCATCCAGCTTCCACTACTAACTTATCTGTCACTTTGACCAAGTAATCTGACTTCTGACATCATTTTCCCTGTAAATAGGGGTCATATTACTTATGTCCTGGGGTTGCTATGAGGGTTACAGATAATGTATGTAAAGCTCTTTGCACAGTGGCTGTCCTCTATCACACTGTTCTCTTTTCCAATGCTGTTTTGTCTCCTTTCTCTTTTGCTCTTAATTATGTTTGCATGGGCTATGTTTCATAGTCTTTTCAGTATTTTCAGAAGCAACATACAAGCAGTGGGGAGCCACTGAAGGTTTTGGAAGAAAGAACACCAGCTCTGGGCATCGAGTGTCTGAGCTGGATTTGTTGGCAGATCGTCAGAAGATAGGCCTCTGCTGTGCGATAAGACACAGTTGACGAGGGGCCAACGAGACTCTTCTTGCCTAGTAGGATGTGGGGTGTGCGCTTTACATTCACAATCAGTGAACAGAGGCTCCAGAGCTTGGGAGAGACCCTTTTAAGGGCTCTGGAGAGGGGGAAATTGCCCAACGGGCCCCCAGGTGTCCTGCTGCAGCCTCCTACCCTCAGGGCCTGGAAACAGACGCTGACAAACACTGTGACCCAGACTAAACCCAGCCTTTGAATGGACAACAGAACAGGCTTTGTTCATCCTTTTGAAATGGGGCCCAATTATGTTTGATTAATAAGTGAAGCTCTGTGTCCAAATAGGAGAGAAACTAGAGAAATGGCCAGAAAGCACTTTGTGTACAAAAAGGCCAATGAAGTTTTCAGAGGACATTCATTTGCCTGGAGCTGGTCTAAGACAGAAATTTTCAACTCCAGATCCTTCTCTTGTTTCCCTATCCCTCCTACCCCCTTTTTTCTTAAATATGTGTAACTCTTCTGCTTGTGATTTATTTTGCCTCCTTGGTGATGGATTTCTGTGTTTATTCTGTCATTTAGAAAAAAAGGCACTCTTAAGAACATTCCTAATCTGTTTATAAATGTCAACAGAAGAATAAGCCAAAAGGTTGACAATGGTAAATGAATCAAAAAATATTTATTGAGCACTTTCTATGTACAAAGCACTGTGGTATATGCTATGAGGGAAGAATTAAGAAATAGTTTCTACCCTCAGAAGTCCATTTGGGGAAATGGTTAAAAAATTGGCTGTGATACAACAGAAACTGAAATAAATGCTATAAGCAGGTTATAAGCCACACCTCGTTAGGGGCACAGATCGATTGGATGAATCAGCAAGGACTTCATGAGCAAGTTACATTTAGGTTGCATCTTAGCACATGAATAGACTTTGTATGTGGATGTGTTCCCTCAGACTCTTTCAGATGAGCCAATGAATGCACCTAGCATTATGTCCTGCATGTCAGCAAGCACAAGCAGCTATTCTGGGCTATTCCAACAGCATGTGTGCACACAGCGCACAAATACATCCCCAGTTCACCTGCGTTTGCTTTCCTATCCCTCACTGAGGATGTCCAGTCTCGCATCCTCACTCCCAGACAGCGTCTCACCCTCTCCAAAGTCTGGCTTCTTAGATCTAGTATTTTCTGTATGGGTTGTTGGTTCTGCTGCCTTCCTTGAGTTTTAGCTCTTTCCTCTATGTTATCTTGGGGGAGAAACTCTCAGATCCAGTCCTCTGCCCACAGAGCCGCCATCCCCAGACAGACAGACCTTGTATTGAGGAAGCTGTTGGAAGAATTGCCTTCATTATCCACACAGCAGGCATGGAGGTAGTCCAGGTGCTACCTCAGTAAGGTAAAGGGAGGTAAAGAGAATGTAGGTGAGGTGAGACGTGATGAAATTCTACCTGTGTTGTCTACTGCCAGGCTGGCATGACTGGAGGCTGTAATCAAGTTCCAAGGGCTGCCTTAGGAGAAATTAACCATTCCCAACTGGTAAATTGATTGAAGAAGCCAGCATCTGGTGTCAAGCCCAGCCAAATCCTCTTACCCCATAACAAACCCCTCCTAAGAGACAGGGTGTAGGGAAATGTGTTTATTAGAATGCTGTCAGCCAAAAGTAATACAAAACTTAACCAAGGTTTGGCTGAAGCAATATTTTTACTATCTCACTAAATGAGAAGTTTGGAGATAACTGGTTCCAAGGTTAGGACAGTGGCTCACTGATGTCATCAAGGCCTGAGACATACCCATCCTTCCACTCTGCCATTTCTGATGTGTCATCAGTGGCTCCCTCCGTGGCCATGAGATGAGGGCTGAGGTTCCACACATCACTTCATGAGACAGCCTGCGTGATTAGTTTTGTTCAGAATGCTATTGACTCGATTACTCGTGGTATTGGGCTGACAAATAGGTTGGTCTGATGGGTCCGAGATGGCAGCTTTCCTGTCTGGAAGGGTGTCTGGAATGCTGGGGCTGTTGATTGAAGTGCCCGCACGTGGCCTCCTCAGCAAGGTGGCCTCAGGGAGTCGGCCTTCTCACATGACGGCTCGGGGTTCCAGAGGATTCCAAAGGCAAGAAGTAGGAGCTGCCAGTTGCTGAAGGCGTAGACCCAGAAGCTGACAAGCAGTCACCAAACTTCCCGCCTTCAAACAGAGGGGATATAGACCCCACCTCTTCACGGGAGCAGTGTCGGAATTTATGGGCACCTCTGATCCACCCATAGGTTATAAGCCGTTGTCATGAAGAAACAAAAAATGCAGTCATTTAAACCAGAAGTTTATTTCTCTCACACATAACACTGCTGCAGAGATGGGCGGCACAAGGTGGGAGGTCTCCTTCTGCTAGGCTGTACGCGTGGCTGTACGCATGGCTCCCATTTCGAGTCCAAGACAGTTGCTTTGGTGTCTGTTCTTTCCCAAGCAGTAGGAAGGGGGAAATGAAAATGCAGGGCAGACAGCTTCTTTGCCCAGGGTGATCCAAAGATATACACACCTCTCCTCTTTGCATCACTTTGGCTAAATATTAGTCACATGGCCACGTACCTGGCTGCAAATTATGGCCAAATGGAAGCTGGGAGGAATGGATATTGGGAGATAATTACTTCTTGGTCTGTCCTGACAGAAAGAAATAGGTGGTGGTGGATGACATTCATTTCTAAATAAGGTAGTTGTTACCTAGAGGCAGTTTATGAATCAGCCCTATAAAAGCAGAGGGTCTTTGTGTCCAGGGCTGGGGAGTGAATCCTGGGGTACCCTGAGCACCTCTGTGAGGACTGGGCTATTCACCCAAACAGAAGCAAATATGTGCAGGTATCCACTCCCCCACACACTAGGAGTGGTTGCTTACTTGAATCTCAGTGAAGAGTAATGATAATTAGCAGTTGGATCTCTCGGTGGGGGTCCTCCTTCTTAGAAATGTGTGATGCAGTTATCTTCAAACCTCACAAAGACCACAAAAGAATTAGTTGATAAGGAATGAGCTGAATAATTCACTGAATAGTTTATCAACTGTAAATACAAAGCAGATCTAACTAGTATTAAAACCATTCCTATGAGAGGGCACGGCAGCACGGCCTGATCTAACCAACCAGCCCCACATTCCTAGGGGCCCTGGTGAAGCCCTTCCTAGGAGGTGGCAGGTTCACTGGGAGTTCTGCCTTCCTCCTGGTTCTGAGAAACTCACCGATCCACTTGCCCTTCTGCTGCAAAGCAGATCTGATGGTTCTCTTGCTTCTACAAGAGCTGAGATGTCCGTTTCTGCCCACAAGGGTTTGCTGTTCGTTTAGCCAGCTCTACCATTTGTTTCGTGAGTCTGTAAGGAGCCCTGTTTCTGTCTGCTTTATATATTGGGGTTCTGAGTATACTTTTGCTACACAAAGTGTTTCTATTACTTAAAAAAAGGGGAAAAATGAATTGACAGCTATGGCTTAGGAGGCCCCTTGGGCCCGGGGCACAGCCAGCTCATGCTCTCTCAAATATTTTTGCAACTGTTGATATGAAATAAATGATTTTTCCACTGGCTTTTGAGCGATATCTTACTAATATATTTGGGGACATATTTGAAATGGAATAAGGGTATTATGACTCTAGACTTTATATATTTATAGTTGAATCTCTTTAGCTTCTGTATTAAGAAAAAAATACTTCTTTACTGAAGAGGCAGAATAGGGTGACAGAAAAAACATGGATTTTCTACTCAAAAGACTCAAATTTGAATATCTCTGCTACTTATTAGCTCTATGGCCTTGGACAAAATATTGAGATGTATGAGTGTCCACATTCTCATGTATAATTCCGGCAATGTAGTGCTATTGTGGGGGTCAAGTCAGCTGGTGTCCTTAAAGTGCTAGGCACAATGCCTAATACTATGGTAACTATCATTTATTGAACACTTACTATGGGACAGGTGCTGTCCAGGTCAGTGGTTGTCCCTTGGGAACTTGTTAGAAATGCAGATTCTCCTCAAGCCCCACCCCAGACCCACTGAATCAGAAACCCTGGGGGTAGGATCCAGCAATGTGTCTTAACAAGCCCTCCTGGTGATTCTGATATACCCCCAAGTTTGCAAACTGCCAGCAAACTGTTGAAGAAATGGAAAGCAAGATTTTCACATTCACACCGCGCTACAGCTAATAACTTGTACTGAAACAAATGCAGACATGCCTTCTGCTTGTTTGATGAAAGCCCCAGAGCCTTACTGACATGGTCCCATCAGTGACGTGTGGCCCTCAGGACCTTTCCTTATGAGGGGAAGGAAATTAGGAGCCCTGAGAAAGCCAAATATCTTTGCCCCTCCTCCTTCCCAGGTCCTCTCTTCCTGCCCCAGAGGGTCTGCATCCTGCCTGGGCCATGCAGTTTATGAAATACCTGGTGAGAACTCAGCCACTCCAGAAAACGAATAGCATCTCCTTGGTGCAGCCCCAGCACCTGGAGCCAGGATCACAAGACTTGTCATTATGTCGTCCGCGTGTCCCCCAAATAAAATATGAGCTCCTTGAGGGCAGGAACTGTGTCTTAATCATCTCTGTGTTCCCAGCACCTGGTGTACCTAGTAGATACCTAATAAATGGTAAATGAATGAAGTGTCAGCCCCAAATCAGAAAGGCATTTGTTCCAGGAGCACTCAGATGGTAGGCATGCCCTTGCAGCCAGTATATTTCTGGTTCTGGTGACAAGTAGGCAAGAGGATTGCCTAGGGAGGGACGTGGGATGCTACCTCAGCCATGCTACCTCCATCCATCGGTTCAGTTCAGTGCCACAAGGAAGGCTGATTGGAACCACATTGTGAACAAGCTAGAAAAGCAAACTGCAAATATCCATTTCTTTCCTCTATCAAAATTTGTTTTCCTAGTTGCAGGTGATGTTGAAATGAGCTCTGTCTGTTGACAGTTTTTGTAGAGAATAACTTTTCCGTTTCATAGATTGTGAACAGTAGAGGACTGAATTCAGCCCCGGGCTGTGGAAAGTGAACCAAGCTGTCTGTGAGCTAGATGGGAACTGAGTGGTCTTAGCTGAGGAATAATTTGGCCCCACCCTGGAGCCTTCCCCGAACTGTTCGTGCCTTCCAGGTCTTTTCAGCTGACTAGGCGCAGAAAGCCACCCTGCTCCCTGGCCTGTGCGCCATCCACGGCCAGCAGCTCACTTAGGAGAACCAGAATAAATGTCAGTTTCTTCTTCCACACATTCATATGGAACCTATTTCTTTCTCATTGCAGTGTTGCTGCCTGCTATAGTCACATTCAACTTTATTGAAAAGCAGCCGGGAATTCATCCTTTGCTAGGAAACTTTGACGGTAAATTCAGACCATGAGAGAAAAGCTATCCTAGCTCTAGTCTCTCTGAGTGGAAGTGGACACAGTGTATATTGGGCCAGGCTGAGGGGCCCCCATAATGAAAAGAGTTCTAACACCTAAAGGAGGAAGAATTGGTGCAGAAGGTCTGAGTTAAACCAGCACAGAAATGACCCTGATGCCTGGGGATGAGTGAGTGATGGCCAAATTCTAATCATCACAGCTACAGGGTGTCCTCTAAAGCCCAGTGTTTGTTATAAAACTGCCACCTGCTTGTATCATGTTGCAGCCTGGCTGAAGGAAGAAGATGTGGACACAAGGGAGTGGTCTGCCCAGCCTCTGGAAGGAGGCAGTCAAAGAGGAGTCTAGCACGGTCTTGCGCATCCAAGAGAAAACATGTCGTTAACAGCAAATAGGATGTTTTGATCTGTAAGGTGGTCTGTGCCCATAGTGGAGGTAAATGGGTTTGACTAAGGTAGCTCTATGACTCTGTCTGGTGAAACCTTCAGCTACACCCCTGTGCTTCAAGTCTGTGCTTCCAGGCAATCTTCTGTTAAGATTATGGCTTCTCAGAAAAAGACTTTGCTACATGTGGGCTGTGCTGCCCAGCACTCATGAATTCACATCCAGTCCACCTGACGCTCCTCCTCCTTGCCATTGAGTGCGTCCTCCATATCTTGAGAGTTTGGGTACTATGAGGCTCCTCTGGTTGACCCCCTCGGCACACAGCACCAAAATCAAGGTCCTGGATTAGGAAAGGAGAGGGCTCCACTCTGGACATGGTCCGGCTAACATGCTAGGCGACAAAGATCTTGAATTCAACTGTGGGGAGATGTCTTTTTCTTCCCCATCTCTGTCTTCAGAGCGCCAGTGTTAAAGTTAAGTAACTTGTAGCCTTTTTCTTTTAATTCTTACTAAGGTGAATTGTTAGGTTGTTTTAAGCACTCCTCTGAAGTGATTTTTGCTCCCAAAGTTTCCAATTTTTGTTCGTTACATATTTGAAAAGGGTTTCAAATTGCTTGGTGTTAGAAAATGAAAACACGACAAGCTATACACACCGACCTTAAAAATGTCTATAATATAGCATCATAAAATATAATTAGAAATCCATTTCAACATCACATTAGAGATCTATGACTTAAAGGTAATTTCTGTCATTTGAATGTGATGGTGAGCTGATGGCTGAATTGGATTCTTAAGATTAAAACAATTCATCCTGCATTAGAGGTTATTACTTTAATTGAATAATATCTGGATCATGCTAGTGGTGGTAATGTTAATGTTATTACCCATTACCTTGGTGATGCTCACCACACTGTTCCCAGAGAAAATATAGTCCATTAAATGGACAGAAGGATTAAAATGGAAAAAAGCTGCAAGCTTTTCATGGCTCATTATGCCAAGGTCAAGACAAAGAAATAGCCCTGACCTTGAAATAGGACAGAGAGCCTGGCCTGGGCTAAGTGCTTACAGGAATCACACGACAGGTCCTTTCAGCCATGGCAGAGTGCCTCACGTTTCCTCAATAATATATCTGTCTGAGAATAAGCATTAAAAAATTCATTCATTTGCTTACCCATTCATTTCTTCAGCCAACATACTTTGTGCACCTTCATGAATGTTGTCAGACTAAAGAAACAAAGAAGACTTAATAAGGGGGAGTCAGGTTTATGGAGAACATACTATATTTCAGACAGTATAGTGGGAGATTCCAGACAATATCTAATTTATTCTTCACTACAACTCATAAGCTAGGTAGAGTTCTATATTCATTTTATACACAAAGAAACAGGGTCCGACAAGTGGAGCGACTTGCCCAAGACCCCACAGCTGGACAGGGAAAGAATCTGAATTCAAACCTAGGCCTATGCTACTTCCTGGAATTTAGGACATAAACATATTATAATATTTTTTAAATATTATACTAGAGTGTGCTAAATTATGCCAGTGGTACACACTAACATGGAGCAGGACGGCCATGTGGTGGCAGCCAGATCCCAGCTCTGGGCAGACTCATTGGCATTTCTGGGCAGTGTGAAATGTCGAAGTGGTCCTAACGTGTCATCCAGACCTCCTCTACATCCCTACAGATGATGGGCTCTTTCATCTGGCTCCAGCCTGGCAAGGGATCTGGTGGGGAAGAATTCTGTCTGGGTTTCCTTATCCTTATTTCTCTGAACCACTCCTGGCAGAACATTATAAGCAAATCAAGTTTTGATAAGTTGAAGCTGGTTTGAGGACCCTAGGCTGCTGCTTATTCATTCATTAATCAAACATTTGTTATCTCCCAAATCCTGTGCTAGACAGTAGGAAAGAGGAACATAGATGAATAGGACACAGTTTCCCTCCTGGAGGCCTGGGAGAGGGACACGTGCTTGTAAGAAGTTAACTGCTGTTCAGTGAGGTGGATCCCACGGCTGAGATCAACACAGGCTGCCCTGGGTGTGCAAAGGAGGGGCAGCTACACTAAACCAAAGGCTTGAGCTGCACTCTAAAGACAAAGAGGCATCATCTAGGTGAGAAAGGGTTGAAAATCACTTTAAGGAGATGGTGGTTTATGCAAAGGTACCGAGCTTGAGAAAAGCATATCTGGTTTCAAGAAACTTCAAGTAGCTCGCTCATTAGGGAGGCAGGTAAGCGGATGGTTGTGCTCTGATGTCAGAGGACCCTGGGCTCAGGTTCTGGCTCCTTTGCTCACTAGCCATATGCACAGGAGTGAATTATTGGGTTTCTCTGAGCCTCAGTTTCCTCTTCCATAAACCCAACCTTATGGGACAGTTGGCATATAGATGAGATGACGCATGTAACACGCTCAGTGTGGCCCCGGGCACACAGACCACACCCAGTGCTTGGATGCTGGTTTGGTGAAAAAGATGAATATGAGGATGGTGGTGGCTGGGATCAAGGTCTCATGTAAGACAGGAGATGGAGATATGAGGCTGAAGATGTCAGCAGGGCCAATGGGATCTATGCTAAAAATTTTAGACTTTATCCCAAAGCGAAAAGCAGAATTTCAAGAAGTGGAGTGACCTGGTAAACGAATGCTTTCAAAAGGTCCCCGTGATGGATTGGAGTGGGGAGTGGAAGGGTAAACCAGGGGGCAGGAACTGAGTTGAAAGGCTCTTGCACTAAGACAGGAGTGATGAGCACATTGGTGGGGGTGGCTGCCCGGAGAGCAGCTGAGAGAAGCCATTCCCTGTGATTTCTCAGACTTTGGGGTATAAGCTTTCCTAGGCCAGGTCTGCTCACTCACAACAGGGCCTCAGTACAAAGCAGAACAGAGAATCCAGGCTCCTATTACCACCGGAATGAAGCTGCTTTGGTGACTACATAAATGTCACACTCAGGCACACTGAAGTGTCTTTTATTTTATTTTTTCAGATGAAAATGTAAAAACTAACAGTAGTTATCTGTAGGGGTGGGATCACAGGTTGTCTTTATATTATTCTTTTTGCCAGTGTCTATTTTCCAAATGTTCTACAATGAACATACTTTTGTAATGAGAAAAAAATCCATTATAAAAATGTTTATACAAAAACCAAAACTATACAGTTTCAGTCAAGACACCAGTGCTTTCCTGATTACCCGAGTAAGGAAATGCTTAATTGAATTACAAATGGGGCAAAAAATTATTGATAGGATCCAACTTCAAACTATCTAAGGTATTTTCCTCCCTTTCACTTCAGGAATTGCACCAATGAAGACAGACCAGGGATGCATGAACAGTCCTCAGTTTGAAAAACAAGAGTCATTTTTAGTGTGACAGATTCAGGCATCGATTATTACCATGATTTTTACTCCAATAACCTTCAAGTGCAGGAAAAATTGCACCAGTAGTTAGAGACGATTGGGTTATTGATACTCTCTTTTAAAAAAAACAAAATATCTCATCCGAGAGAAGTCCAGGTGACAAATACTATCTCCACACTCAGCCTGGGTTGTAAAAGTAAGAAACCACAGGGGTGCTGTGTTAACTTGGGCAAAGTTCAGTGGGAGCTACAGACGTGGGTTTCAGAACTGCGATTTTTCAGCACCAAGCTCCAAAACACTGAACTGCCCTGCCAAAATCAAATGTTCATGGAGTCTTCTTAGATGTACATGTTATGCATCCTTAGGCCATCTTCCCATAAGGTGGTATCATGATTACAATCTTCAGTTTGAATTCAACTTATAAAAACAGTAATAACAATAATGAAAAGACCACCTAGTTTAATGGTTCATAAAGTGTTCCAGCATTTAATCCTCACTATAACCCTGTGAGTTACCTTTAGTCCCATTTTAAAGATGAGGAAAGTGAGGCTCTGTAACGCTGACAGGCCTGAGGTCCCACAGCTGGAAAGTGGTGAGACAGGATTCAGATCAGCTCTACAGACTCCTCCCTTCTAACAGCTGGCCTTAGTTATTTCATTTTCACTAGACTCCCTCACTGAAAGGGCAGAAGGGCCACTAGGAATTATATTAATTCCTATTGCTGTTATAAAAAATTACCACAAATTTAGTAGCTTAAGATGACACAAATTTATTCTCTTAGAGCTGTGGACATCAGAATTCCAAAATAAGTCTTACAGTATTAAAGTCAAGGTGTTGGCTGGCCTGGCTCCTTCAGGGGGCTCTTCCAGAATGTCAGTGGCTGTGGCATGCCTTGGCTTGTGGCCACGTCACTCCAGCCTCTGCTTCTATCCTCACATTGCCTTCTCATTTTCTGTTATCACATTCCCCTACACCTCCTTCTTATAAGGACACTTATATTTAGGGCCCACCTAAGTAATCAAGGATAGCTCCCCTCCTCAAGACCCTTAACTTAATGATACCTGCCAAGTCCTTTGGTCATATAAGGTAACATCCACAGGTTACAGGGGTTAAAACATAGATATTTGGGGGGGCACATTATTCAGCCTACTATAGTAGTATTTTATTTCACTTACTGAATGGTCCTTAAAAGTAAAATTCTCTGACTTTAAATTTAGGTCACAGCTCTTCTTAGTTTTCTATTCTCAACCTTTCACTTTTGAGTGCCTTGGGCTTTAGTGTTTGCTTGCTTGCTTGCTAGCTTTTAAGCAAATCTGACTGTCTAGTGGAAGTAACTTACTTAAAACCCCCTCGTCCTGCTGTCTTTCAGGGATGGATGCAGATGGGGGGTTTTCCAGGCTGGGTTTGGACAGGGCTGCAGAGAGGTGCATTCCTTACTGCTAGGCCTCTCTTGCCTGCTGCTATTTATTGAGCACTTACCATGTGTCAGGAACTGTGCAAGCATTCTACATTCATTTATAGCTTATTTATACCTCACAACAAACCTGTAAACTAGATAGCATTAGCCCATTTTACAGGTGAGAAAAATCAAGGCTCAGAGAATAAAGTAACATGTCCAAGGTTATACAGTTAAGCCACAGAGCTTAGAAAACCCAAGCTCTTCATACCATGCTGTTGCAAAGTTGCATAATTGCCAAACCTGAGTGACCTGGCCCTCTTTTAATGGTCATATATACAAGCTCACAAGATCCCAGGGTTGAATTGTAATTATTTGCATCATGTTATTATTTAAATAGGCACAAAGATAACTAGATATTAATACCTTATGCTTATAGCTTGCATATGACTATAAAAGCAAAATAATGATAATAGCAAACAAAACTACAAACCTTTTAAAATGCTAATTAGGAACACTGCTTTAATGTGGTGGGTGACGGCTGTTCTGCTGAAATGAAATGACTTGCTCACGATCTAGATATACTGCCAACTGCCCTGACGTTTGGGCTGCCTGTACACCTGGGACTTTGGCCCACCTCACATCTCCCACTACACTCCCAGTTGCGGACACTGCACTCATCATTCAGGCTTTACCCAGTGAGACTGTCAGTGATCTGTTAACTCTGCCTCTGTTTTTCTTCACCAACTATAGCAGCTGGGTTCTCTGGGCAGCAGACTGAGCCAGGAGTCGTGTCACTGTGTTATCTGGGAGTGCTCTCCGGAGCTGCAGCTATGGAAGGCAGGGGCAGAGGGAGAAGGGGAGCTTGGTTGCAGGCCCGAAGAAGGCCTCTGCCAGCATCACATGAGACAGTTTATCCCTTCAACACAGTCCCCAAAAAGAACAGACAACTAAGGGCTGCCTTTTAGCATCTTCACCAACAGCTAGGAAGGGACCTGGGCAGAGCATCACAGTCACCCCACCAGCCCGCAGTGGAGTTTACAGGGCAGCAGTGGAGGTGAACACAGATGCATCCTGGCCCCTGAAATTACCCTAGTACTTGAGTATAAAATCTTCAAGATCATCTGTAATATGCTTAAATTGATTTTTTTAATCATCATTAAAATAAAATGATTACATTCCCATAGTGAACTAAGAGACCGTAACAACATATCACAGACCCTTAGAGGGTTCCTCAGATCTTCCTCTGAGATAAAACAGTGTTAGGAGGCACCCAGTCTGCTGTGAGTTACTATATAAACCTGTGATATCTCCATGGCATGGAAGTCACAAAGCTCAATGAACACCTCTTTGGGTGGCAGTAATAATAATAATTTCTAGATCTTCTCATAATTCACATGTAACATTTGGGAATAAACACTTTCACTTATTAAAATATTCATCATATTTGATCCAGTACCCACTGTGAGATGGGTGCTTTGCTACACAGTGTTCTGGGGGAAAAGACCCATAAGTAAACAGATAGTCATGCAACAGGATGGAGATCGTGGAAAAGGATGGTTTAAGAACCTGGAGGCATCAGGAAGTCACTGCCAGGGGTGAGCAGTGGGGGGTGGGGAGACACTGCACCAAGGGTACAAAGTACACTGATGTAGGGTGACAGTCTAGACATCTAATGTACTACGTGGAGACAACTGCTTAAAACACTGCATTACATATCCTGGAAACTGGCTAGGACGTGGGATTCAGGTACTCTCACCACGGGGAAAAAGGCAACTCCAGTGAGGAGATGAACAGGCTAATTGGCTTGACCGTGGTAGTCATTTTACTGGGTACAGGTATATCGAAACATCTTAAATACATGATCTTACATCTTAAATATATAAATCTTCATTCAAAACAAAAAGCCCTTCAGAGGAGTTGCTTGAGTGGACAGGGATAAGGGCAACCAGGCAAGGGACTCACAAGCCTTGAGATGGCCTGGGCCCGACCTGCTCAAGGTAACATAGAGGCTAGGCTGAAAGGTAGAGGGGCAGAAGTGGGTGATTACCTGGAAGGAAGCAGGGTGGAGACATGTGAATCTAAGTATGTAACCACAGCTACCTTTCTGTTACCTTTCCCCTGGCCCTTTACTTAGGGGGATCCCACCCAGTCCTCAAGTCCTGTTACTAACCCACCACAGGACGCGCCCCACAAGAGCAGGGACCACATCACCATGCCCTCTGCCACGAGCCCCGTGCCCAGCCCAGTCTCTGACCCAGAGAAGGCACTCAGTGAGTATGTTTTACACATGAGGTACTCAGAGAAGGTGAGCAACTTTGTCCAGCTCTCACAGCACTTCAGTGTCCAAGCTAAGATGTGAACTTCCATCTGCCTTATTCCACTGTGCTGCTGCTTAACTCCTCCTCCGTGATACTGCAGGAAAAACTAGATAGGGGTTTTCAGCCAGGGAACCTTCTGTTACCACGGGAAGCCTGGCAGAGACCAGCCTGTGTATGTGCAATCATAAACTCCTGTTTGGGACACCCCTTGGGTGTCAGCAACATGCAGTTCCTCCTGTTACCTCCCTAGACTCTCCCCAAAACTCTGAGTATATGGGGGTCTCAGGAATGAGAAGGTTAAGCTTTTACATCTTATGGAGTGTTCCTTTGCATTTAAATAGCACCGTTTAAAAAAGCAGCATTTGGGGAAACTTATTTGATGCTAACATGCTGAGCACCTTAAGGCACACTTATTTCTCCCCTGTCCAGGTCATTTGGAACTTCATTACTTAATAATTTGAAAGCTTTTATGGAAATCAGAGGATGAAGAGAGACAAAGAAGTAAAATGTTATATTTAAGGACCCAGCAAAACGGGCTGTTGGTACACTACCGAGGTCAGAAGCTTCTTCTAGGGAAAAGAGAGTCAGAGGGTGATGCTGGTGTGCAGATGAACTCATTTCCTTTTGAAACTGCTTTTATTTTAAAGATAATAAAGCCAAACAAAACCTAACAGGCTTTAAAATTGTCAAATAACCCATCAGATAAAATTGTCAAATAACCCAAAATTGTCAAATACCCTAGCTGGCTCTTCTATCCACCCCCAACACCCCCTTCTTGGTTCCCATCACCTCTAGGCAGTTGCCCAACCCCTCCACATGCAGTGCAGGCCTCGGCCCTCACCCCTCAAAGCCTCCATTGCTGTGCAATTGAGAAACAGTCTCAGAGTGGCTTTTTCTTTCCATTTTTCTTTAATGGCAAATCATTAATGTGGTTCAAAATTCCAAAGATATATAAAGTTCTACACTGAAAAGTCTCATGGCTTCACATGCCCCGATTACACAGTTTTTTCATCTTATCCTTCCAGAGACACTTTATGCCAATAGAAACACACACTTTCCTTATACCTATCATTTCTTTGCACAGTGCTAGCTAGATTATTAGGCAAATAGATTATTATATAAACTGTGATGTACCTTGCTGTCTCATTTGATGTATTTTAGTTAAAAAGAAAAAAAGTATATATGTGTGTATACATACACTGCTATATGGTCTTTGAGTACATTATTAAAGGAGCTGTAACACTAATGAGATTATCTCTAAAATATATTAAATTAGAAAGCAAGGTACAGAACAGTTTGTATAATAATCTAATTGTCTAATAATCTAGCTTCCATTGTGCAAAGACGTGGTAGGGATAAGGAAAGTGTGTGTGTGAGAGCTAAGATCTTAACTACGTGACAAAGGCAGACAGAAGTGAGTGCCCTCAGTGATGACAGCTGCTGGGTAAAGGGGGTGTCATGTGGGTATTTCTTTTTGCTTCTCTAACTTCCTATAATATGGTCGTTATGTTTTTCAGACTCTAAAGACCTTATTTTAGTAGGTAAGGTGTATTGTTCATCTTGATGGATGGAGTTCTTGCCTGGTCCTTCTCATCTGCATTAGCACCTGTATCTTATATTAAAGTCTCTTTATCAGTGAAGCCTTCCTCCACCACTCTATTTAAAAACCTGCAGCATCCCCCTCTGCAACCCTGGCCCTCCCTGTCACCCTCCCCTGCTTTACTTTCCCCAGAGAGCCAGTCAGCAGTGCTCACACTGTGTCACGGTTCATCTGCTTGGGTCTGGAAGGAAAGCTTCCTGAGGCAGGAATCAGGGTCCCTCCTGTTCTGGGCTCTGTCTCCAGCACCCAGAGCGGGCCTGGCAGAGAGCAGGGGCTCAGTTACTCCTTGCTGGATGAATGAATCCTCGCCACAGGCCCCAGTGGTGCCCATGCTGAGCACTGGGAGCTCGGGGCTCTGTCTTCCTCTGCTGTCCTGTGGCACTGGCTGGAAGGCCACCCTCCATCTTGGGTCTGAATCTCACCTCTTCTTGTGTTTTCAAGGACCCCACTCCTGGAAGTGTACCCCCGCTCTCTCCTGTCATAGCCATTTCTCTTTCTGTATTTCATTATATCCTTCCACATACAAACTTGCCGAATGCCACTTGTGTTTCAAATAATCATCACATATCCATCCTGTCCCTGCCCCTTTTCCTGACTCCCCACACAGCAGACACCTCAAGAAGAGCTGCCGGGCCTGCTGGCTGCATTGCCGCACCTGCTTGTCTTTCCTAAACGTGCTACAATTGTGTGATGAGCAGTGACCAGGGGGCCAGTGCTGGCGACAGAGAGCAGGCAGCAGGGCTGGCAGCAATCGGGGGCAGAGCGCAGGGGCAGTGGGGACAATAGGGAGACAGTTGGGCAGCAGGGGTACAGTGGGGACAGTACAGGGCTCTGAAGAGGCCCTGGGGCAGAACCCAGTACCCTTTCTGTTTCTTTGCTTCTTGCCCACCCTCTTTGTCCCCGCTCAGTCCCCAGTACTGTGTCCTGAAACGTCAGCTACCACCTGTGTGCTGATGACTTTCAAATTGATATCTCCAGCCTGGACTTCTCCCTTGAACTCCAGCTTTGTATATCTAACTTCCCATAAGATACCTCCCTTTGGAGCCATCCTTGACCCCTCCTTGTTTTACACCCACAGCCAATCCATCAGCAGATGCTGTTGCTTCTCCCTTTAAAATAATATCTTGCATCGGACATCTCCCCTCCCCCTCCCCCAACTGTTCTCTCCTGGTCCCATGCCACCTGCCTGGTCCCCCTACTGCCCCTGCCCCACGACAGCTTCCGCCCTCACAGCAGTCTGCAGATCCTCTACACATGTCAGAAGGATGGCAGCACTCCTGCTCGCAGGCCCTGCGGCAGCCGCCCTATCCCACAGCACGCGACAGACTTGCCTTCAGCACAGGCCAGAGGCTTCTCCAGCTCGTCATGGTTTGTTTAATTAACTCAGCCATCATTCATGCGTAATTGTGCCCTGCACAGCTCTCTCAAGCCACATGGGTGCTGCGGACACGGGGAGGACACAGCCCAGCCCCTGCTCTACCAATGGCGTCTGGGATGAGACCTGGCTGGGAGCTGTCGGAGGAAGGCAGTGGGGAGGAGGCGGAAGGCAGAGGGCTGCGGGACTCTGTGCCTCTAGGACCACCAGAGGTGCTCGCCCTCCAGCACCTCACTGCACCTTCAGCCCCACCTGGCCGGAGCTTCCTGGCACCCTTTCCCCTTTGAAAGCAGCCAGCCCATGCTTCATTCAGCATGTTCTCGCCTGTGTAATGTCAGCATCTTGCCTGGTCTGGCCCCTTTTTTACATCTCTGCACTGGCCCTGGCACCTGTGTTGTTCTAATTGCTGGAGATAGGGTAGTAGGTGGGGAGGAGGGCCTGGGAAGATTAGGCCGCGAGGGGCTGGCAGGTGGGAGAGACAGACCTGCGCCTCCCCCTCTTCAGCTGTGGCCGCTCCCTGGGGAGGCAGATTCCATGAGCATTACAGAGGCCGAGATGGAGGTCCAGAAAATGAGGTTAAGTCCAGACTTGGCACTTGGGTCACCACAGGACAGGCTAAATCGATGCCTGTGGCTCATAGAGGTGCACAGAAGGATGATCATGGTCCGAATCCCATCCCCAAAGCTCTCCACCTGCCAGGAACCCAGGCATCTGGTGGGCCCTTCCTCTCCCGCTTCAGAAATGCCCAACTGCTTTCACAAAACCGTCTCACGGGAAAATTGTTATCTATGGGCATTATGCAATTTTCCCATCGGAATTACAGGCTGTGCTTGAAAAGAAATTGAATTTGAAATGCTTCTGTGCAACCACATCATCTTTTGGGGATCTGTTAATGGGCTTCAGATACCTTCTCTGGCTCCAGAATAGCCCATCAAACAGCAGCTTGTGATGGCAGCTGCTTCCCAGGGATGTGGCATGCTGAGGGCACTTACAAATGGCAAGCAGAGGGCACTGGGATGTGCACATGAGGCCGACTCAATCTGTGGGTTCAAAGCACAGTTCCTAAAGTGGCCTCTGAGTTCTGATCCCCGCCCCCAAACTCCTTCTACCAGGCTTTTTTAGCAGAACTCTCTGGCTGGTGCCCTCCACCTGCTCTTCCAGTGCTGGCCAGTTCAATGCCAGGTCTCTTGTGTCACTTCACACACCCTGGCTCTACCCTAGGCCAGTGGAACACTGGTGGATTGGGCTCAGAGGACATCAGCCTCTTCCTCATTACAGCTTCTCATGCATTCAACAAATATTGATTGCACACATTGCAAGCAGAGCTCTAAACACTGATAGTACAGCAGGGAGCAAAACAGGCCAAAGCCCTTGCCCACAGAACCCCCTATTTTAATGGGGTGAGAAAGACCTGCAAAGTAAATAAACAAAATACACAGTAGACCAGACAAGGCCAAATGTCACAGAGAAAAGATAATCAGATGAACTGATGGAGGTCTGCCCAGTGGAGGAGCCAGAAGGGAACTGCTTTTTTAATACTGTGGTCAGCAAAAACCTCACCAAAGTGACATTTGAGCAAATCCCCAGAGGAAGCAAAGGACTGAGTACTCTGATTTCTGGGAGGGACAGCATTCCTGGTGCAGGGAACAGCCAGGGCTAAGGGAGCCCAGCATGTGTGAGGAAAAGTAAGCAGCCAGGATGGCTGAAACAAATGAGCAAGGATAAGACATGAGGTTAATGAGGTGACAGGGGCAGGGCCATGGCAAGGCCCTATTTGCTGAGAGATAAAGCGATAGGAGGACTTTGACCAGAGGAATGACATGATATGGCTGCTGCGTGAGAGCCTGGGGGAGGGCAGGGGAGCAGACAGAGGGGACAGCTAGCAAGAATTACAAAAATCTAGGCAAGTAGTAATGGTGGCTTAGACCACAATAGTGGCAGGGTAGGTGACAGAAAGTGGTTGGCTCATAAATACATTCAGTAGCAGCGTGTGTGATGGATCGGATGTGGAGTACTAGGTAAAGAAGCATCAAGGGAGAGAAACCGGCAGGATGGCACCGCCATTTCATGGGACAGGAAGAAGGAGGGAGACGAGGTTTGGGGAGAGGAAGGTCAAGAGTTTGGTTTCAGACGTGCTGAGTTTGAGACACCAATTCAACAGGCAGATGAAACTGTTGGACAGTCGGTATACAAGCTGGGAGTTCAGAGGTGGGGCCGAGGTACGAGATCAAACCTGAGTGGTGATCACTGTATGTATAGTTGGTATTTCAAGGCATGGGGCAAGATGAACTCGCCAAGTAATGCGGATAGAAAGAGAAGGGGACCAAGGGCTTGAACCCAGGGGCCTTCGGTGTTCAGAGGAAGACAAAGAGGGGCCAGCAGAGGAGACTGAGAAGGACTAGCCAGTGAGGGGAGAAGAAAATGAAGAGGCACGTGCCAGAGCCAGGCAGAAAGTATCTCAAGACAGAGGGAATGGCCAGCGGTGTCAAAGGCTGCTGTGCGGGTCGCAGAAGCTAAGAGCTGGCACTGACCATTGGCACAGGTGAGGTCACCACCCAAGGCAGTTTCAGGGGAGAGTGTGGGTCTCAGGCACTTCATCTGAGAATGGGGGACCGTCTGCCTGCCCACCACAGAGGGCCACAGTGCGGATCACGGGCAGACTGCAGAGCACCACCAAATGTGGATTGTCTGGTTTTATTCATGACCTGATAAACGCAGCGCCCTCTGAATGATGGGCGGTGACAACAACGTTGGGCACAGTTGAGTTTAAAGATGTGATAGCTCCATTATCACCACATAAAATGGCTCATTTCCTGCAGCTTGTCACCAGGACACTCACTAAAGGATGAAAAAGTCCCCTTCAGAGGTGGAAACCTTATAGCTGCTATTTCTCATGGGAAGCAAGTGGAAATGCTGGGAAAGGGCAGAAGCAAATAGTGGGACCAACACTGCTCACCAGGGGCTCTACACAAGATGCCAGGCACTACCCTCCAGAGGGACCCTGGTGACCTTGTGCCTCAAAGCAGGGGCTCCTTGGAGAAAACTGTCAGCCAGGGGCAGCTGCGCTCTTGCTGCAAAATGAGCAAAATGGGAGGGGTGAGAGTGAGCTGGAGATGGAAGGATAGCCAGGCAAAGCGGAAAGAGCATGAGTTCCGGCCTCAGACACATCTGTACGGAATCGTGGTTCCTGGGTGGTTGTCAGGAAGTCAGATGACTGCTCTGAACCTCAGACTCCTCATCTGAAATGACATGATAGTTGTTACACAGGTTTCATAAGAAAGGTGATGAATGCACAGAAAATGCCCCATGGGGTGGGGTCTCTGTGGGTGCGCCTGTGCATCGCTGCCCTGCAGTTAGTGAAGAGGCTTCCCCCCTCTTCCCCAGCACTTTCCAAGGACGCTGTGTTGCCCACGTCTCTTCACGGAAACCAGTTCTCAGGAAGAATTAACATTATCTGTATTGTGCGCACTGTCTGCTAGTCCTCCGTGGATGGCTGTGACAGCCAGGACTCGGAGGGTAGGACAGGCCCTTAGGGCCACAGAGGCACAGGCGAGGGGTGGAGCCCAGCCTTTCAGGAGTGCCCGGCTCTCCTGCCCCCCAGCTTATCCTCCCAGCCGCCCTCTGCCTGCGTTCACTGGGTGAGGCACGCCGTCTCCAGAGTCAGGCTGAGTTTTGAGCTCTAGTTCTGCCATTGACTGTGTAATATGGCCAAATAATTGTGTTTCTGAGGATTAAAGAGTATATACTTACCTTGCAAATGTATTGTAAGGATTAAATAAGATGCTGTATATAAGGTAATTAGTAAGGTGCCTCACACATAAAAACAATAGGTCGCTGTTGTTTCTTGTTTCGATCACTTTTCCTCTCTGATTGTGGCTAGCATCCCATTATCTTCCGGGGCTGGGGGAGGCAAGTTGTGTGAGCTGACTCCAAGCCCACAGGCCTGCGAGGCAGACCATGCTGGCCCAGGGCAGCTTAGCCTCAGCGCCACCTGGAGCAAAGCAGGCCTTACAACGAGGAAACTGGGTTGTGGTTCAGGCCTGGGAGATGAAGTCAAAGGTCAGGAGCCAGGAGGGTGCAGGAACAGAGAGGCGAGAAGCAAGGCAGGGAGGAGGTGACGGATCTCGGCCTTTTGCTTTGGGCTTGCAGGAGCTGCCCAGAGCCCTCCTACTGGGTGCTGGCTCCAGAACGCATGGGAGCGTCAGTGGGAGTTCAGGTTGGTCCAGACACCAACCCCCATCCCAACCCCTCAGACTCACATTCTTACTCTTGGCCCTGCTCAGACTTGGCATCTCCTGAGAACAATGTGATTTCTGCCTGTAACCCGTCCAAGCCCGTTTCCACTCCACATGAACCCTTCTTCCTCCTGATGTGACCTCAGCCTGTGGCCTGTTGTGCGAGTCCCATTTGGAACCCATAGCTATGATGTCTGAGTGCTGCTGTCACATCTGCATGATATACTTGCTGAGAGCAAAAAGAAAGACCCCATCCGCATGAAGGTGGACACAGCGATCTGTAGTTTCTTTGGGGTGTTTTGATTGGCATATCTCTGGAAAAGTGGTAATGTCATCATCCAAATGAGGCATGAACTGTGAATGCCCGGAAATATTTTGTTTGAAAAGGGTCCCACGAGAAATATACAAGGGCTCTAAGGATTCTTGAAAGATCTTTTCCATGCCTTAGAGACTTGTTAAAACAGCATTTCATTTAAGTCGAACTTTGGATTGCTTCCTCTGCCTTAAGTCCTTCATTCTTCAGAATGTAAAATGCCCAGCGCTCCAGAGGCCCCACCCAAGGCTGATCGAAACAGAAGCGTCCCAGCTGTGCTCCCGAACACTCAGAGCTTGGCTTTAAATAAGGGGACATTTTCCTGAGGCTTTGTGGGTGTGTATATGCAACTGCGTGTTCCATTCTTTGTATTCAACAGTGCAAATTGATTCTAATTCCAGCTTGGCCTGAATGTAAATATGAATAAGTGTATTTATGCTAGTTTCAGGCACATTATAGGAATTGTGTCATTTAGACCCGCTAACAACTATATGTGGTAGATACTCTTTTTAATCCCATTTCACAGGTGAGAAAGCTAAGAGAAGTCAAGAGACGTGCCAAAAGGCACAGAGCTAGGCTGGCAAAGGGTACAGTCAGGATGTGAACTCGGTGTGACTCTAAAACTTGTGATCTCAACCAAGCTACCTGCCTGCCTGCCAGATTAGTAAATACTAAAAAGATTGATAGTAAACAGTGTGTCCAAAGTTGTGAAGATGTGGGCTCATACACATTCTTGCTGGGGTATAAACTGACACAGACATTTGGAGGACAATTTGGCAGGCCCTACCAAAATTTTCAATTTTGCTTCTTCTTTTCATCTGGGGATCTGTGGTACAGGAACCCTTGGGTTTGTAAGCAAAGAAATAGATACACAAGTGTTCATCGTAGCATTATTTATGGAACCAACTAAATGCCTACCAATAATGCTGGTTAAATAAATTGGAATGCCCACACTATGGGATTCTACACATACATCAGAGACGGCTTTTTCAACAGTGTACTGCAGTTTACCGAGCATCCATAGCACTTGGATGTGGCCATGAGCAAGCCAGACATTCTCCAATCCTATGGAACTTAGGTTCTACCAGAGAATTTTGATGCTTCACCAAAAATATTTAGCTTTTTAAATGAACTTGCCACTATGCTCCTGCTTTCTTATTTCAATGAATAACACAAATGATCACAAACAAGGAACAATAAGCTGTTAATCACACAAATGGTGTGTAACCACTACACAAAACACTTCACAGCAAGAAGTTATTTTAATGCCTGCCCTTAATGCCTGCCTGCCCACATGGATCCACCATCCTCAGAGCCTGCATAGCTCTAGAAAATAGCTGGAATTTTATCATCAGATAACCCCCCACTATTGGAGAGCCCAAACAAATTTTGTTGAGTTATATACCACAAAAGCAAACTCAGTATGTCATGAGTTGGGACTTTAAGGCCAATATTTAATTGTGATTCAAGGTGAATCTTCAGGGCCAGCTAATTTGGTGGCCTCCTTAACTCCACCCACACCCATTTTATTTTTCAGTAATTTTATTTTTCAGTAATGTGTTACTTCAAGGCAAATTATCATCAGGCGGTTACTTAAATCTCATATCTTAGACTGCTTTTGTGTCTTGACTTGGCTTACCATGACTTGGAGATCCCCAACACTTTAAAAATCAACAAAAGGAAAGCTGTGATGCTGTCTCTACTGACGTGGCAAGTTTCCCATGATATTAAAGAAAAATGTTAAAGTATGGTACAAAATAAGATATTCAGCATGATGTAATTTCGGTAGGAAAAGCTGTATCTAATGTACACACACACACACACACACACACACACACACACACACACACACAGTTATATAAGCATACACAGTAAAAGGCTTGGAATTATACACACCAAACTAACATTCTGGAGAAGGCAAAAGGAGGCAGAAGGCAGGGTAGATGCTAAAGTGGAATGTGCTCAACATCTACTTGGTGTGCTGCTGCAATGCTAAATTTGTCTACAGTGAGCATGTATTATTCTGCTTATATATTATTCTGCATGTGTAAAATCAAAGGAAAAAGTATACCAAGGGCCATGTAAGCAAAACTCAGGAATTAAGAAACCCCATGGCAGTTGCAGGGAGCTGTGGAAGGGTTTAGGCAGGGAACCACTGTGTTCAGACTTGCAACAGTGTGGAGGGTGGGCTGGGGGAAAGCGAGAAGATGCTGGAGACGGGTGACTGGTGGGGACTGTGGCAGGACTCAGTGGTCCTTGGAGCCCCACTGCTGTGAGTGGGGGTGGAGGAAGGCAGGCCCCTGAGCCCGCTGGAGAAGGAGCAGGCTTGTGGGTCAGATGAAGAGCCCAGTGTGGGACATGGGATGCCTGAGATGACGGCGGGAACCCCAGGTCACAGGAGGCGCAGCACTGGCATTCAGGGGATGGGTTGTATCACATGTGACTTCATGCTTGGTGGCTTCTCTCAGTCACCAGGTATTTACTAGGAATGAATGAGGGATACGTTGTCAACACATAAGCAAATCTCCCAGAAGAAATGTACAATGCTCAGTTGGGACTTACGAAGGCTCTCCCCTATAGACGTGTGAATGTGGGGGCATCTGTGTATCCAAAAATTCTTGCCTCTGACCAAAAGAGGGAACCCCAGTAAAGCCTGAGCTCAGACAGAGGTTGCCCGCTCCCCTGGGGGTCGCCTCTGCTGGCTTGTCCCTGTGGGCTCACTTCCGCCCTTCACTCTGCCCAAGACCATCTGTCTGTGCCAGGCCAAGGAGGACCTGGCTGGGCTCCCAACCTCTCAGAGGCCCATCACCCAACAGCCTCTCGCCTGGGCTGTGTGTGAGGTGCTCCTGACCAGAAAGCCTTTTATAGCCTTTGGGCCTGAGCCTGGAGACACCTCTGACCTCCCAGTTTGTGGGATTTTTCTGGGCAGCATACCTGCGAATTAAGGTGAAGCTGGCCGATTCATCCCAGACAGGTTCTTGGCACCTAGGCATGGCTCGGAGGACTGGGGCAGAGGTGGGAACCAGCCAGGCAAGCCTCTGCCCTCCTGGAATTCAGAGACCTGTCTGACAGGGAGCATGGGTGACGTTCTGGGCTTTTCGGGGCAGAATGGACAGTGGTGTCTGGGCACTGCTGGGACCAGGCCAGGGCAAGGGGGGATTCAGGACCAGCTGAATCCACTCTGGGGGAAGTCCCCAGCCAAACTCAAATTTAGATGTTGGAAGCCTTGAAAAGATTATGATACCATTCAACCCCAATGTATAATTGAAAATAAAAACCTAAACAGACCTCAAAGTAAAGTTAAACAGGGCCACCAAAGTTCTGATTTTTGCCCTACAATGACAACTTAATTCTTTCCTTCAAAATTTTAATAATCAGATTCTTCCTCAAATAATTATTTCAGGTCCCCATGCTTTAAGGGTGGCTCTATGCACTGTTCAAAGCAAAATGGAGCAGAATGACATGAGTGGCACAAAGGGTTTGGGCCCGAGGCTGCATTCTGGGCTCCTCGTTTGGACGAGTGACCTGGTGTGTGGGTCTCAGTGGCAGGAGAGGCCGTGGAGTGACAGTCCTTGGGGTGGGTGCTTGGAGCTGCAGCTGGAGCTGAGACACAGAGCCCGCGACTGGCCCTCCAGGCTGGACGTCGTATGGGAGTCTGACCATCCAGGCAGAGGCCCAGGCAGAGCTCAGGCTCCAGTGGGGAAGAGATGGGAGCCGAGAGGGGGGCTCATGGGCACCAGACACACTGGACTTGGCCCGCCTCCTGGGATTGCCACAGCTCCTGGGTTCCTCCATCCTGGGGAAGGCTGGCCCCCCACCTGAGCAGGTGGGGTCCTCAGCAGCAGGGAGGGGAGTGAGGGTGCATGGTGTCACCGTGCCAAAGCCCTCTCGTTGCCATGAACTTAGTCTCCTCACTAAGTATCTGTGGTCCTTTTTTGCAGAGTGATGAGGTTCTCACTGTCATCAAAGCCAAAGCTCAGTGGCCAGCATGGCAGCCTCTCAACGTGTAAGTAGCAAATGGACCCTGGCCCTGCCCAGCCCCGTCCCAGCCTTACACATGGAGCCACACAACCTACTGGCTGCCGCATGCCAGTTATGTTGTTAACATCAGCAGTGCCTCTCAGGTGGACGTGCAGGTGAGAGACACTCCCGTGTGGGGGACAGTACACCCCCACCTGTGCTCCTAGCTTTCCTGGAAGGCAGGTTAGTCTCTGTTTCCCCTAACGGCTGTAACACTGCAGAGGACCCATCTCCAACACACTAGTCAGCCGTCCCGTGTTCACTCACTCCTGCTCTCCGCCACAACACGCTGGACATACCTCCACCCTCAGAGCACACAAGTATGCTCACTCTCAGCAAGGCTCACTCACGGGAGGCTAGATTTACCCCAGGTTCCATTCTCAGTCCCCATCTCTTTCCTGTCCACCCTGTCCCTTGGAGGTTTCATCCTCCCCTGCGTTTTGGTGACCACAGGTATTCTTATAGCTTCCAAAACTGCCACTCCCCTGGTAGGTTGACAGACAGAAAGATCCATGCATCGGTTCCTTGGACACCTCTCTCTGGATGGTCCACATGGGCCTTGAACTCAAATCGAAAGTGGAACCCATCACTAAGTCCCGTGGATTTTATCTTCTTAATATCAGTCCCTGCCTGGCCATCCTCCCACTGTTAGCTCAAGCCACCATTTTTCTCACCTGGAACACTTCAGCTCTTCCCTCTTCTGGGGTCTCCCCCCTCAGATCCCTCATCCACACTGCTACCAGAGTGTCCATCTAAGAATCCAAATCTGATGGTGTCCTCTCTCCTTAGAATCACCCCGTGAGCCTTGTAGCTTCCAGAGCCAAATGGGCCCACAGGGCACCTGGCAAGGCCACAGTGAGCATCGCGCACCTCAGCCCCTGCCTCTTCCTCGGGTCCCAGGTCTTGCCGCGCCCTACTCTGCACCTCCCTCCAGCCACCCTGAGTCCTGTGTAGGTCCTTGAACAGGCCTTGGTTTCACTCAAGAAGTGAAAGACCTGGAGCAGACGAAGTTCCTAGGCAAGGACCTGCCACTGGTTATGAAGAACGGCATGGCTGGCCCCTCTCTGGAGGAGTCTGCGTCCAGTAATGAAGCTTGCTCGGGCTCTCTGGGCAGCTTCTCCCAGCTCCCAGGACCTATAAGTGAAGAATTCCTCACCTTTGGACTTCAAAACAGGCAGGGGCTCAAGACTAGGTAGGGGTTGGGGGCATCTGGGCCACAGAGTGTGTGGATGCCAATTTTTATACCCTAAGGAATCCCTGTCTAGGTTTTCCCTTGAGGAGCCTGGGTTCAAAAAGATGTGAAGTACAAACCAAGGGGGTTCAGGAAGGAGAGAGGAAAGAAAGAGGGTAGAGGGAAATCCTTTTACCTTGGTCACCCACTATATACTAGTTACCTGGCTAGGCGCTTACACTCCTTGTCCCACTTAATCCTCATACAAGCCCCATGAGGTGGGGATTATGATCCCCACTATACAGATGACGAGACTAAGGCTCAGAGGTTATGTGACAGGTCCAACCGCAGCCTCCAGCCCCACCACAGAGGAACTAAAATTCCAGCCATGTCCAGCCAACTCCACTGCCTATACACTTCACTATAACAAGGTCCCTACAATTAAGTAACAATTCATTTGTTATCCATTCTTTAATCAGTCAAGACTTACACATCTGCGGACTGGACTTCTGACCAGCATAAAATTAACAATGTGACCATACCAAATTGCCTAATTTCTGCCCCAAAACAAAATAAGACAAAATCTTGACTTTCACTTACCCCCCTTCTATCAAGGTTGACCAAACTATTTCATTGCCCCAACAAACATTTGTCAGTGGTCTCCAAAAGGAATTATTGTGAAAGGTGCTTAGGGATACAATGGTGAGCATAGCAGAGTTTCTCATGAAGGGTACGGTTCAGTGAGGGAGAGACATTAACCAAATTATGACAAACATGACACGCCTATGAGTAAAGACACAGGTGCCATGAGACTGTGGACTGGGGACCCTGACTGCACCCGGGGATCAAAGAAAGCTTCCCTGAGGAAATAGCAATTGAGCTAAGAGTTAAGGACTCAATGGTGTTAACCAAATAATGAGCAAAACAAGGGAAGAACATTCTAGAAAGTCTAGAGAGACCATCTGTGCAAAGACCCTGAGGAGAGAAAAGTATATAATATACTTAAGTATATAAGTACCACATACTTAAGGTACTAAAAGGTTATGGTATAACTAGTTCCAGAAATCAAAGGTGAGCTTGGTGTGGGGCCAAGCAATGCTACATTGGGGATTTTAATTTTTACATTAAGAGTAATAGGAAATCATCGAAGGGTTCTAAGCAGGATGATGTCAGGATCAGATCACATTTTAAAAACATACAGATCAGTAGCAGCCAGCTGTCTGCAATATCCAAAAAGGATAAGAGAGGCAAGACCAGTGAGGAGGCTCCTGCAGAGGTCCAGCAGAGAATGACTCTTAGATAAGGATGATGGCGGCAGAGGTGGAGAGAGGTGCAGAAATCTGAGAGATGTGTAGGAGCGAAAACCGTCAGGCTGTGGTGATAGGTAGGATAAGGAGGGTGAGGGAGGCAGAGAGATCAGGATGCCTAATTCATGCATTGGCGGGGCCAATCCTAAAATTGGGAGTATTAGATGAAATTCAATGGGAAAGTTCATGAATTCAGTTCTGGATGTGACACGTTGGAGATGCCCTCAAGATATCCAGATGGAGGTGCTCAGTATATAGTTACCTATAGAGCTCTGAAATGCAGGAGGTGAATTCTGCACTGAGGTATCAAATTGGGACACAGCAAGGAATGGAAGACAACAGCAAGGCAGTGGATGAGAGAGAGCTTGAGGATAAGTCAAGGGTTAAGGAGCTCCAACACGTAATGCTGAGGGGGACTTGCCTGCAAAGGAAAACATAAAAGGAGTAGCGAAGAGGTTGGGTAAGGAAGCTTGGTATCAGAAAAGACAAGGGAAGAAAGAGTTCAAGGAGAGGGCAGTCCCCTGTGTCCACTGCAGTCACGTGAGGGCTGCAAGGTTCCCCGTGGACTGATCAACGTGTGGATCATCCGTGATCTTACAGACAGTCCTTTCTGCTGAGCCAGGGTGGGGTGGGGGTGTAAGGCCCAGAGCAGGGTGAACGGGAGCAGAGAGTGAGGTCATGGCGTCAGCGAGTACAACCTGTCTAACGTGAAGGTCTAAGAGGTGACACTGGGCAGAGGGTAGCGCTAACGGGATGAGTCAGTAAAAGTTTTTATTTTTTCTTCTTTTTTAAAATGGGACGGACTTTCTGAAAACTTAAAAAAATAAGTATTTGGGGCACCTTCCCACCCGTCACCCACCCTTCAGACTTCCCAAGAACCCAGCAGAACAGAATTAATTGATGGCAAACACTCAGAACCCCCAAACACCCAAACCCTCTCCATCTGGTGCTACCAGCTTGTTAAGGGAAAATAATTTCCCATTGATTTTCCCCCACCCCAGACTCCCCTCTCCTCTTCCAAATCTCATTGCAAAGTCAGATTAGGAAGAAGCCCCCACGCAGCCGCAGAAGCAACCCTGCCCCTCCTGCCGGAGTCGGCTCAATTGAGGTTAATGGCATTCCAGCCTCCCCCCGGCCAGTGGAGAGCCCGGGTGACCTACTTTGCTAGGTCCTGCCCGGGGAAACTGACTTGTTTTTCAATGATCTTCGTCTTTATCCCCACGACCACTTCCAAAGGACAGCCACGAACGAACAAATTAGTGGCTGACTTGTCTGGCTCAAGAATTCAAGCTGTGGCTCCTGCAGCCCGGAGTGCAGGTACTGACAGGGAAGCCGGGTTCTGAACGACACCCACATACTTCCCTAGTCCTCATGCCTGAGCAGAAAATGCCCAGGTTTCCCCCAAGTCAGTTCTGAACTTCCACCACCCAGTTCTTCCAGTTCAGTCTGAATGCTAGGGATTACTAGAACTTTTAAAAATGATTTATATTCATGAATCCTGTGAAGGAGTATAGTCCCCTTAATTATTCCTTGCCACTCTGTTTACATTAGACAACTGTGTTTTCAAGACAGATGAGGGTGCATTAGAGACAAGCCTACCCCCTCCTGAAATCCTGCCTCTGATGGGTCCGCTCCCCCATAATCACGCACCCGAAGGTTCCCCATGAGGCCTGGGGCATTTTTCTCTCAAATCAGGACAGCAAGTTTCAGGGCACTCCCTGCTTCTGAAATCCTCAGGATTGTAAAGGAAGACTGACCTTCGACTAGAGGAGCAGGCGGCAGATCTAATTGGCCCGATGGACCCGGAGCCCTAGATGCCCCCAGGTTATAAGCACACTTTTCCGGGGCCGGACACCTCTCTCAAACCCTCCACACCCACAGGACTTCAGCCTAGAACGTGGCTTGGCCGCCCTCTTGTGGCTAGATTCAGTTTCTGCAACTTCAAAAGCTGTATTGAGGATTATTTCAAATGAGGAGGGACAGAACTCAGCATAGGAGTGACCTGACTGTCACCAGTGACCTGAGCCTCACTGGTGTGTCTGTGATTTAGGAGAGGATAATAGGTCTCTGGAAGGACCATAAAAACCCTTGATTGCCTCTTTTCTTTCATGGTGTTTTTGGAAGTTTCATTTAGAAGAGCTGAATGAGAAGGAAATGAAAACATTTACCAAGTCCTCTTATGTGCCAGTCAGTTTCCTTACAAACAGCCCTGAGCTGGGTCTGATGACACTCCTATTCTGTAGATGTAGTAACTGCAAAGGTGGGGTAAATACACCTGTCACATAGCTAGTAAGTGGCTGGACCAAGATTCAAGTCCAGCTCTCTTCTAACACCCTTTGTTTTTCCCTCTGTGTCTCAATTAATGTAAAAAGGTGAAACACTTCTCCATGTCTCCATTCAATTTTCATTTTTCTGGTGTGAATAGTCTGTTCATAACTTTATCTGTTGGGGTTCTGCCATTTTTCTTACAGATTTGGATTAGCTCCATGTATACTATAGATACTAACATCTGTCAGTCACATTAGATGGAGACATTTTTGCCAACATGTCATTTTTTTCTAATTCAACACTGACTTCTCATTCTACAGATGGTTTTAGTTGACAGATAATTTTTCAGTTACCTTGTAATTGCTTTTATTGTTTCAAAGCTGAGAAAATGAACATTTCTCTAACAGATAAGAAAAAATTGCCTTTTTTTCTGATTTGGTTGCTTTCTACTTAACTTTGGGGTTTTTTTTTTGGTGCTTGATATTTGATGTGATCACATATTTTTTAAATTGCAATTAAGTTAGTCCAACCTTATTTGTTGCACAATCCTTCCTTCCCCTAATTTGAGAAGTTGGTTTTGTATGAATTCTTATCTAAACTTTATGGGGTCTCCAATCTGTACCATTAATTTCCATTTTATTCTTATCGTAAATAAGATACCACTTTAATTATCATGCTTTACAATATATTGTAATATGATACGGCCAGAACAACTCTCTTTGCTAGAAAACTGGTCATTTAAATCCCAGGTAGAAAAATAAAACTACATTAACAAAATGCCCTATATGAGGAGACATGGCATATAAGCATGAATAAGAATTTTTATTACAATTTGGATGACTTAAAGAACTCCAGTCATATCAAGCATTTCCAAAAGAAAGCTCAAATATATTTTTGTCTATTTCATTACTTTAAATAGCATTTTATTTTAAAGGTAATAAATTGTATTTTATTATAAACATAATAAATACTTTAACGTGATTTTTAAGTTAAAATCTGAAAGTCAAAGTAAATACAAAAGCTCCATATGCATTTCCTAGATAAGTTTATTTGAGGATTCAGTGCATGCCAAGTTCTTAGCCAGGCACTGATATATAGCTGTAAACAAGATAAAAATGGTCCCGACTCTATTGGAACCTAATGGGGAAGAAGGAAATAAAGACACTCCAAGAACAAAGTCAGTTCAGCCTGCTCTGAGAGGGTACACCAGGGGCCTAACCATATGAGAAGAGATCAGGAAACACTTCCTTCAGGAAGTACCTGGTAAGTCTGGGGAAAATTTTTCCAGTCAAAGGTAAGAGAAAAGAACAGAGTATAACTGAAGATGCTAGAAAATTGCAGAAATTGCTCCTAACCCCTTAGATGCAAATTGGTCATATTACCCAACTTCAGGTCAGGTGTTTTGTGCAGGGACTGGCTGCCCCAAATTTCCTACCCCCTTGAAACACTTACTGAGGGCTGGAGGATACCTTGCTTGGGTTGCAGATTCGATCAAAATGCATCTGCAGGGAGCAATTTGCATAAGGCCTTGTAAAACACACAAGGTTCTCAGATGGCTGCATGCATGGCTGGGCAGAGTACCAAGATGGTGGGTGTGTTGGGTGGAGCTGATTTGGTTTCTCCGGTACTGGATTCCTGAGTAGAAATGTTTTTGTCCCCCTAGGTTGTCATGGTGAATAGTGTCACTGGTGATGTACAGGACATGTATGAGTAACCTCACCCAAAGCCACATGCTCAGGGAGAGGGGAAGGTACTAGGTGGAGTAGTCGGTCTCCATGGCAGTGGAAGAGGAAGCCTGCCACCCACCACACTGCTGGCCCCCCAAGGGGCTAACAGCCAAGGGGGGCTGGGGTGTAAAGCAGCCCTACCCAGATGCCAGTGCTCTCTGCCAGGCACTTACTAGAAGGCAGACCTCAGAACTGTTATCCCCTTGATGAGCGATGCCACAGAGCCCCAGACTGCAATTCTTACAGAAACCAGGTCTTTCAAGAAACTGCTAACACACTCACCTACATGCCAGAAAATGCACACACAGGAAAAGAAAATGAAATCCCCTGATTTGTACCTAACTAAATAGCATACTGTAAGTGTGGGACATTAGCAGTTCCAAAAAGGCCTCCTTATAAAGCGTCTTACTTGAGCCTCACAGCAACACTGCAGTGGGTAATGTCAGATGAAAACTGAGACCGAAGAGGATGACTTACTTGGCCAAGAGCTAGAGCTCCTAAGTGGTGGAGCAGCCACTGTTCCATCACCTGCCGGACACTAGGGACTAGCGCGCAGCTGTGAGGCTTAGGTCCCCTGCCCTCAGGAGCTCCCAGGCTCATGGGGGAAACCAAACAGGGAGGGAGAGGTGGCAGGCATAGGGTACGGCTCCGGAGACCATCAGAGAGGGTGGAAATACAGACCAAGGGCACTGGCCTCAGCCTGGGGATCTGAAAGGCCCCAGGATGAGGTGATTCATGACCTGAGGCCTGAAAGATGAGCAGACCAAGGATTCTCACACTGGAGGTGCATTAGGATTTCCTGGAGGGATTGTTAAAAACAGAAGGTTGCATCCTACTGTCAGGTCTCTGATAGAATAAATCTGGGCTGAGGCACAATTTGCATTTCAACCAAGTTCCCAGGGGACCACACCATGGAAACCACTGAAGAAGAGCTTCCCAGCTGATGCAAGTGTATGTGGGACCTGCAGGCAGGCTGAGCTGCCCAGGGCTCCTGGGGCAGCAGGCAGGGGCGAAGCTGGACGGGGAGGCAGCACCGGGCCCTGCTGACACCACTGGCAGGGCTCAGGCTGGCCTCCTCCAAGACCCATGAGCCAGAACCTAGCCTGACATCAGGCTACAATGTCAAACCGAATCAGGAAGGACTCCTTCTACCTCCCCTATTTGCTGATCTCCTATGATCCTATAGCGCTTCGTCTCTCATGACAGTAATAATAGCTAAGGTGCCAGGCACTAGGCTGTGTGCTGCATGCAAGTTCTCTCATTAAATACAATAACCCTCTGTAGTCCACATATAAGGGGCCCGCATTTTCCAGATTTGGACACAGAGGCACAGAAAGGTTTAGTAATTTGTCCAAAGATATATAGCTATAAGTACTGGTTCTACAATGCCCTCCAGGCTTCCCTCCCTCTCTGCTCATTGTCTGATCCTGTCTAGTCCACTAGCGTCCAAAGTGTCCAGTTGCCCAGGGTCCAACCAGGTCTGGGCAGGTGAGAGCAGCCAGAAGCAGTTGGTCCCAACAGAGGGATGCAGGGGCTCCCACACAGCTGAGGGGGCCCAGCTGCCAGCTGGACTGAACAGACAAGCTGGTCCCCAGCCAAGGATTCCCCGCGGTTGGCAGCCTGGGGGTGTGGAGTCTGGCAGAGCTGCCTTGAAACCTTGGCCCCTAATGGCTGCATTTCCAAGTTCATTGGCCTCTATATGCTTTGTTTTGCCCTCCTGTCTACAAAACAGAATAGTAATTCTAACCCCACAGGGTTGTCTTGGGGATGGGGGATAAAAATAACACTGGATAACACAGATCTACCACCGAGAGTGTGCTGAGTGTGCTCAGAATATAACTTTCCACCCCAGCCCCTCGATGGGCTGCCACTATTGATCTCATACAGCCCTAGCCACTCCTAAGACCTCTTCTTAGCAACACGAGAAGATAAAGATTGAAGAACTACCTCTGGGAGCTTAGGGGTCATCAGCCAAAAGTCTTGCTCTAGCTGGCTCTCTGCTCACCAACTGGAGGAAACAGCCAGGGAACCACCAGTGAGCCCATGGGTGAGCCTTGCTGTGAGCGGCCTCTTGAGGGCAGTGGAGGCAGCAGGCTGGGGAGACGCCCCTTCTGATGGCACAAGGTCCATCTCAGTAGAGTGAAAAGGGGCCTGGAGGAGGAGTTGGAAATTGATGATGAAAAGAATACTGACCTTGAACTGATACTGACGTTGTCATGGCCTCCATTCTGCCATGTAACTTTGTGACTTTGGATGAGTTACATAACATAACCCTCTGAGCCTCAGTTTCCTCATCCATAAATTAGAGTCACTCATCCTCACCCCAGGTCTGTTCTGAGGATTCAACGGGAATGCAAAAGAAAAGGCTTAGGGCACTGGTAGGTAGTTTTTGTTTATAAAGTTCATCTCACATCGAACACAGCTGGGCGCATGTACACAGTATTTGTTCGTTCATTTATTCCTATTTACTGTGCATCTACTCTGTGCCAGGCACCGTTGAAGGCACTGGACATAAAGTCATGAATAAAGTAGATGAAAGCCCTGCTTTCCCAGAGCTTACATTCCAGTTTATTAACTAATTAACAGCTAAGTAAATGATTAAGAAAGCATAAATTGGACATGCTTGGCCACATTAAAACTGGATAGGGTGGTAGCATAAGGTTCACTAACTGTATGGCCAACAGAGGGCTCAGGAGAGGAGGGTGTAAACCAACAACGGCCCAAGGCAGAGATCAGCAGGAGACCAAGAATCCACCTTCCTTCTGCCCCTTTCATCCTCCAGCCATGGTCTGGCCAAATGCCCTTCAGTGGGTGCGCCCCAGAGCCCCTGATATAATGGCCTCTGTGCTTGGTGTCCAGGAGAGCAGCACCCTCGGCTGAATTCTCAGTGGACAGGACACGCCACTTAATGTCCTTCCTGACCATGATGGGCCCCAGCCCCGACTGGAATGTGGGCCTGTCTGCGGAGGACCTGTGCACCAAGGAATGCGGCTGGGTCCAGAAGGTGGTGCAGGACCTCATCCCCTGGGATGCCGGCACCGACAGCGGGGTGACCTATGAGGTAGGTGTGTGCCTGGAGTGGTAAGTGACAGACCCTCCCTCACCCGGCCCTATTCTGAGGGCCCCAGACAGTGGTGAATCAGGCCCAGGCTGTGTCTCAAATGAGCTCAGAGTCTGGTAGGTGAGGCCAGCTGAGTCTCATCATCCCACACTCACACTCAGTAGGACTCAGGCTCTGGGAGGTATCCATACAGCTGCCAGGAAAGCCTGGAGAGGGAACCTGCTAGAGAACAGTTTGTAGGTAAACCAGGGAACAGCAGACAACAGGCATGGAGGCACAGAGAGAGATCTAGAATGGGAAACAGTAGGAAATTGATGTGCACTAGGCTGAGCAAAATTCCAAAGGTTTCCAGACAGTTGGGCTAAGGAGCCTGGATTCTCTCCTGAATGTCAGTACTTCCCAGATAAAGTCAGCATCAAAATCTGGAGCCATCAGAAAACCGGTGGTGGAATAATCTGGAACAGACATCCATAAAGTGATTTGTGGGCCAAATACGGACTGCCACCTGATTCGTAAACCAAATTTTCAAATCCAGCCTCATGCGTTCTAATTATGTATTGTCTGAGGCTGCTCTCTCACTTTAAGAGCTAAATTGAATAGCTGCAGCAGACACAGTATGGCCCACAAAGTCTAAAACATTTACCATTTGATCCTCTACAGACAAGTTTGCCAATACTTCGTCTAGTAGGAAGAACTCTGGATTCAGGCCAACGTGGCTCTGCCATTTCCCAACTGGGATGATCTCTCCTAAAAACCTGGCTTCTTCATTGGGGCATAATCCTACCATGTACATGGGAAAGTACAGATCTACCAATCTCCATGCACAACACAGGCATGAATAGAACTGCATAAATATAAAAAGTAGTCATACCTGTTGTTAAATCCCTATCAATATTTTTGTTCTAATAGTATTACAATCAAATTGCTTTCATGGTTTTTAACCAGTTTTATATCCCCCTCCCTCTCTGTTTTTTCCCACTACAGTCACCCAACAAGCCCACAATTCCACAGGAGAAAATCCGGCCCTTGACCAGCCTGGACCATCCTCAAAGTCCTTTTTATGATCCAGAGGGCGGGTCCATCACTCAAGTAGCCAGAGTTGTCATTGAGAGAATTGCCCGCAAGGTACTGGGGTAGAGCTCACTCTGGCACAGACCCTTCCCACCAGGAGTGCAAGGAGACTGTACCCCTTTCTGCTCTAGAATAAGGTCCCTAACATATTTCAGGATATAGAATTCCTGGGTCTCCCAAGGTTTCTAACATGCAAATTATTCACAATATATAAATGAGTAAAATAAACATAGTAGGGTTCTACACTCAAGTGAATGATTTGACCCAGGCAAACACGTTTCACTGTGAGTTCCATCATCAATTACTAATGTCTGCCACGGGTCAAGAACTGGGAAGCTGTGGCTTTCTTGCCTTTTTGGTCAGATTGTAAATGCTGGCCCAGAACTCCACTGTGGCCTGGGATTTGTATACAGGACAGCATCTGATTTTACTTCCTGCCTCACCTCTCCCGGACACATTCCATTCTTTAAGGTGAGCCCTCCAAGTAAAATAATTGCTTTTGCAGGGGGAACAGTGCAACATTGTACCTGACAATGTGGATGACATTGTAGCAGACCTGGCTCCAGAAGAGAAAGATGAAGGTAGGTGGTTGTCCTTTCTTGCAGGTGGCAGCATAAACAGGCACTATCTTTTGGGAAAGCAATTTGTTAACATGTTTTCAAAGCCACAGCAATATTGTATCATTTGGCTTGTTAACCCCATCTTTGAGGATTTCTGCCTAGGAGAGAATCCAAAACAAGGTGAAAACTAGGCACAAAGTATGAAGGAATTGGTGAAGGTATGATATTGGAATACAAATTCAACAGCATCAGGCCTTTGACATGGTTGTGTTAATAGCACTGGCACTGGCTTCACGGTACTCTGATCCCTCTCTGCCCATGATTCTCACACAGTCCCGTGAGGCAGGCGTGGGTACTGCCACTTCCCCAGCAAGAGTGACAGCCCCTACAGTCAGGAGGGAGTGGCAGAGCAACGGTCTGAGCTCGTTTTCTCATGGGATCTGGAGCCAGACAACCTGGACTCTCATTCTGGACCTTGGGCAAGCAGCTCACCTTTCTAGCACAGTTTCCTCACCTATTAAATGTGGATAATAACAGAACCTGTCTCACTGAGAGTTGTCCTAAGGATGAAACGGGATAAAACATGGAAGGTTCTTAGGATGATGTTGACAAGTATGTGCTCGGGGAGCACTGGCTGCCCTTGTTCTTCTAATGGCCCCTGTGTGTGGGATCATGGGAAGATGAAGCAGCAATGCAAAGGCCTGCGCTTCCCCAGGCTGCCTATTTTTCCTGCACCTGTGTGGAAATGATGCCTACTGTGCCCCACCTCCACAAGGACTGGAAATGAAAAGGTGTTCATGTGATAGTAAGAGAATCTTTCCTCTTGTTTCAGGTATTTATTAGTGGAATGATAAAATATCATTTTTGAAGGGTTGTGAATGGCTGCTTCCACCCCAGCGGCACCCCAGCTCACTGAGGCAGGCCGGGCAGTAGGGATTTTCTTGTCCCTACTGAGCTCACCTGGGGACAAGGCCCAACACAATGTCCACAGGCTCCCAGGGAAAACAAGTCACATGCTCTTTCCAGATGACACCCCTGAAACCTGCATCTACTCCAACTGGTCCCCGTGGTCCGCCTGCAGCTCCTCCACCTGCGACAAAGGCAAGAGGATGCGGCAGCGCATGCTGAAGGCGCAGCTGGACCTCAGTGTCCCCTGCCCTGACACGCAGGACTTCCAGCCCTGCACGGGCCCAGGCTGCAGCGATGAAGGTAGGGAAACAGCCCACGCCAGCGAGTAGCTGGCAGCAGCTCCGGGAGGAACAGTTCTGCCGGCAAGGCGGCCCCTCACACCCAGTCAGGTGGCATCTAGTGGGGCACCAGGACCTTGACTGTAGTTCGGGCAGGACCACCTAGGGCAGACCCCCTGTCTCCAACTGCATCTTGAGGGCTCTGAACACAGATTTGTCTTATGACATTAGAAGAACTGGGATTGACTGACCACCCAGCTCCCTCCCCAGCCATGGAATAAAACATACACCGGTTTCTAAGGCACTAGGAAACATCTCATGACAAATTACAAATAACAAGGACCTGTGTTCTGGGCCTTAACTCCCATCTCTTTTTAAGAAGCAAGTGAACAGGTTAGCCGGTTAAATCTGGACCCACTGCCCTAATTCTCTGGCATTCATGGACCCTCAGGTCCCTCAGAGTCAGAGCACTAACTTCCTTCTGTCCGAACCTCTGCGCTGACTGCAAGAATTCTCAGGCTCTCTTTCTACAACTGCTCCTGTATTAGGCTTGAACGATGCCTGTCATGATGGCTCAAGCTTCAGAATGGCACTAAGCCAATTGCTGTGTGGAGGTCAGCTGCCTGCTTCCCAGGATACAACTCCTCTCTCTGCCTGGGCAGATCCATAGTCTGATCTTATCTGTCTCGGAGGTACAATGAGGCAACAGAAAGGGACATAGTCTGGCCTGGTCTATGGAAGGAAGAAAACCACTCCATGCTGAAGAATGCTTAACCAGATGCAGGTCATTCACTCTCTGGCTCTTCCCCGGGGACAGTCTTCAGTCCCTCTCCTGGCTGCATTCCCACGGTGGTTCACTGCCCACTGCTTATGCCATGATAGGGCACTTCTGAGAGGACTGAACCCTGCCATCTCTATGTATTCTAAATAGTAATCCCTTATCAAATAGATAATTTACAAATATTTCCTCCCATTCCATAAGTTACCTGTCCACTATTGACCATGTCCTTTGATGCACATATTGTCATAGAAGTCCTTCCCAATTTTCAAGAAATCCAATTTGTCTTTGGCTGTCTGTGCCTTTGGAGTCATATCCAAGAAATCACTGCTAAATTCAGTATTTTTTCTTCTAGAAGCTTTATACTTTAATGTTTAGGTCTTTGATCCATTTTGTGTTCTTTTATACATGGGGTTAAGTAAAAGTCAAACTTCATTCTTTTGTATGCAGATACTCAAATTTCCCAGCACCATTTGTTGAAAAGACTGTCCTTTATTGATTGGTCTTGGCACCCTTGTTGCAATGATTTGACCATATATGGAAGTTTATTTCTAGGCTCTCTGTTGTATTCCATTAGTCTGTATGTCTGTTTTTCTGCTAGTACCATGCAGATTACTGTAGCTTTCTTTGTGGTAAGTTTTAAAATCAGAAGTGTGAATCTTTCAACTTTGTTCTTTTTCAAGAATTATTCAGGGATCCTTGAGATTCCATGTGAATTTTAGGGTAGATTTTTCTATTTCTGCAATTGTGCCCGCAATTTTTACCTGAGCCCATGCTCTCCAGAAGCTACCCCGCTCCAAACCACACAGCGTTCTCTTGTACCCACATCAGGATCCCTTCTGCACTTAGTTATTTGGAGAGTGGTTAGAACAGGAAGAAAGCAAGAGACCCCTCTGGACACTCAGAAGGAATTCTATGACAGGAATGTTCATTATATAGTGGCAACCACATCTTAGAGTTTCTCCCTAATTAACTGAGCCAGCCTTTTATGCCAGGCCTTGTCATGTCTCCCCACTTCTGCCCATCTTCCAGGGCACCACTGGAGAAATACTTTGTAAACAAAGGGCATGTCCCTCCCCAGCAGGAAAAACTGTGGCTCCCCATTTCCCCAAACTCCTCAGCGTAATTTACTGGCAAAATAGCCTTACAGAGAATCAGGGTGGAGGCCTGGTGGAAATGAGCACTCTGACACACATCCAACACAATGCATTGTTTACACCTTTTTTTTTTTTGCACTAAGCAGGGAAGCATGCACGCACACACATGTACATTTCCCCTGGGAGCAGCTACCACCACCCACCACCACCACCACTACTGTGGAAATAGTACCACCAAGCCATGCTGCAGTGTTTGGTTATTTTTTTTCACCCACCTCCTGAGCATCTCCTACATGATCATGGCCTTTGCTAACATCTACGGATGAGAGCAAAGCTGTATACAGCCTTAGCTGTCAACACAGAAGGATGATTACATTGCCTTCCTCATTCCTTCCTCATTCCTTCTTGATATCCCCTCTCCTGAAACACAGACATCCCCACCCCAGTTCCCATCCCAACATTTATGTGCTCCCTGTTAGCAGCTGGGATATTCTATGTTACCATCCTCAGGAGAGGCGCTGAGATGTCTGTGGCCACTTAATCTGCTCTCTGGGTACAAAGCCTGTGTCCTCAGGTCCCTATGTCACACTCTCTAGCCTCAGCAACAAAATTCATCAATTTCTCTAGACTAGGAACCGGCAGCTTTAGAGAAAATCTCAGGTTCCTCTGAGCGAAAGAACGTACACCGTTATCTCATAACACGTATCATTTCTTTCCAGTGCTGTCCAGTAAGACTTTCTGTGATAATAGGAACGTTCTGTATTTGCAGTCTCCAATATGGTAGCTACTAGCCACACGGGACTATTGTGCACTTAAAATGTAGTTACTGGAGGATTTAATTTTATTTAATGGTCTTAGATGTATGATACATTTTAGACCCTACAGATGTACTATGATTTATCACACACACACACACACTTTTCTATCATCCAAGCACCTTTCAAAAGTCATAACACACACACACACACACCTTTCTATCATCCAAGCACCTTTCAAACTTTCAAAAGTCATGAGATAACACACACACACACACACACATTTCTATCATCCAAGCACCTTTCAAAAGTCATGAGATAAGGAATAATCCTGACTGCCCCAGGCACCTGAAAAGAAAATGGCATTTCCTCTTACAGAAAAATTCCCGGTTCACAGGTTTCTACTTTTATGTTTGCTTCGACCCTCAACTGCCTAACTCCCCTTGAGTGTCCGTTGGTTCCTTCTCGGCTCCCGTGCTCGCGCGGAGCTGGGTCACGCCGTCAAGGCCGGGGGCATTCCCAGCCCGCCGGCGTTCCGGCTGCAGTGTCCGCCCGGTGTGTTGCAGACGGCTCCACCTGCACCATGTCCGAGTGGATCACCTGGTCGCCCTGCAGCATCTCCTGCGGCACTGGCATGCGGTCTCGGGAGAGGTACGTGAAGCAGTTCCCCGAGGACGGCTCCGTGTGCACGCTGCCCACCGAGGAGACAGAGAAGTGCACGGTCAACGAGGAGTGTTGTGAGTGGGGGCGCCAGGAGGGCGGGCGTACGGGGGCTCCGGAGGCGCAGGCGCAATTTGAACGTCACAGGACCCCCCCCACCCCACCCAGCTCCCAACAGCTGCCTGACGACGGAGTGGGGCGAATGGGACGAGTGCAGCGCCACCTGCGGGATGGGCATGAAGAAGCGGCACCGTATGGTCAAGATGAGCCCGGCGGACGGCTCCATGTGCAAGGCCGAGACGACCCAAGCAGAGAAATGCATGATGCCCGAGTGCCGTGAGTGGGTGTGGGGGAGAGGAGGGGGTAATACGGAGGGCCACAGCATCCTCCAGTACTACCATCTAGGTCGGATGCCGGGAGGTGCAGGGGGAAGAGCAGGCCCAGTGTCCTTACAGGCGGTGCTGGGAGCAAAATGAGGGCCACAGGTATGTAGACACCAACCAGACCCAGAGAGAGTGACCATTCTGAGCAAGGCTGGGATGGCAAACTGGTGGCCTCTGTAAGGAGCCCAAGTATGGGATGGGGAGTAATGTCATTAGTACATTTAGGCCCTCCCCAGGACATCAAAGGCCTCCTGCTCCTATTCTACGCTGGACCTGCCTGGCCCCATAAAGCACTACAACCCCAGGTGTATGCAGAAATGCACAGGCCCACACATCAACACACTGATATCCATGTGCACACAAGTATGCACAGTCTAGGCATGTCAGCACCCAAATGCCAAAAATCAGCACTGAGTCTTTCAGAGCACAGTTGTTGGGGGGAGTGTGGGCTGTTTCTAGCTCTAGTGAGACCCTACTCAGACCCTCAGCAGTATTTCAAGTGAGGACTAGTATGTCCACATTACTGCGCCACATCTGATGTTGTCACGACCACATCTGGGCCAGGCTGGATGCAGGAAAGGGATAAAAGCAGTATCTGCTGAGCCACTTCTTCCTCCATAGTGTCCAGGGTTATCGAATCCATTGGTCAAGTTCACTTCACTCCAGGGACCAGAGTGGGTGACAGAGGGTAGGGGGCGCAAAGCGAGCCTGCTCTCAGTGGCAAACCTGACTGTTGCCTAGACACCATCCCATGCTTGCTGTCTCCGTGGTCGGAGTGGAGTGACTGCAGTGTGACCTGCGGGAAGGGCATGCGGACCCGCCAGCGGATGCTGAAGTCTCTGGCTGAGCTCGGGGACTGTAATGAGGAGCTGGAGCAGGCAGAAAAGTGCATGCTGCCTGAATGCCGTAAGTCCCAGAGCTCCAGAAAGCTAACTGCTTCCCTCCTGTTTACCAGCCCTGTTCAGTGATCAAATCTGCTAAGTTGTATAGTACAACTGTTCTCTGGGGAGAGGAAAGACATGAGCACAGGATCTCTGTTAGCAAAGTTCCTTAAATGCTCAACCTCATGAGTTAATGGGATCCCACTACTGTCTACAAACATCCAAACTGCAAATTGCTATGAGGTCTAAAGGAAGCATTTATTTTGAATACAGTAACATATAATTATTGGGCACAGGCTCAGTAATCCTTACTTCATAGTTCTCTGCCACCACCACCCCCCTCCCAACCTGTTATTAGAGGCTTATCTAACCCACATATGTTCCAAGTTTTTAATTCTATTCTTCTTCCCTGTGAGCATTTACCCAGACCAAAGCGTAGACATTAAGCCAGTGACTCCTGTACCCTTGGTAGCCTTGATAAGACAAGCCAGCAAGTCAACAGGCTGAGCTCTCAAAAGCTCGATTCCCACCCCATTCCCTCAAAAATCTGTGATCAGCTGTGTTTATTACATGGGGACTTACATTCAAGGAGAGTGAGCCCATTTTTCTGGCTAGGCTTCCAGAAGAACTTCTCTGACATGATCAAAGGCAGGCACACCTGCTAATAATCTCTGGCTTCCTCTCCCTTGGTGTTACTCAGGCTGCCTGCTGTGGCCCAGGTCCCAGCTCTGTCCCTTTGGGCTGCATAACCTTCAACAGATTACTTAGCATCCCTGTGCCTTATCTGTCAAATAGTGGGAAACACTTCCTGTTATTCTGAGCATTAAACCACCTAACTGGCATAAAGTGCCTAGTGCTGAACCTGGTGAGCACAGGCCCCAGTCGATATTAGGTGTTACAGTTCCTGAGCTGTTTCAGGTAGACTCAGCCATGGGTGGAGATGACCCAGACCACCAAATTACAAAGCCTGGGGCTTGTGATAACTGAGACTGACCCAGAGTTCAATCCAGCTCACCAGAGTTGGTGCTCCAGAACTAAGAAATTGTTACTGACTTAAACAAAACTGTTCATATCCTCAGGGTCCACTAAGTGAAGGGAGAAGAAAATGAACATTTATGGAGCACTTAGTGGGCCCAAGAACTGGGCTGGGAGTATTATATCTCATTTAATCCTCACAACCTGGTAAGAAAAAGACCATTACTCCTATTTTGCAGATAAGAAAGCTGCCTGCGCTCCACAGGGAGAAAAGGCCTGAAACTATTGAACATGCATACTTCATAGATCCAGTCTGGCCCTCACTTTGCAAGGCCAGTGGAGAGTTTGGAATCATCTGTCTCCCTGGGACACATCCTGAGAATCCAACTATTGGCTTATTTCCCCTCTACATTTGTGAGATGCTGGCTTAGTCAGATGAATTTGCTGGATCCTGTACCGTGATAAACCATAAGACACCACTGGCTCTCACCCCTCTTAACTGACTTTCCTATTTCTGGCTCCTGTGTTTTTTCCACAGACCATGCACAGGACCCAGGATGATGTAGTGAACAGGGGAAACTGAGTCTTGCTGAGAAAGCAGTGGTGTTGGCCCATAGACATTAGCTCTGAGAAATGGCACCAGCAAGCCATGCCTTCCTTGGGAAAACCTGAGTCCTTGGGACTGTGGGAGGCTGGTCAGTGCCACTTGATTCCAGCTCACAAGGCAGGGCAAGAGACCCTGAACACATCTCAAAGTCCCCCAAAGCCCCTCTGAATCATAGATCAGGCAGAGAATGTGGGTTATGACCTGGGCACCAATCCTGCCTCTCCTGTTTACCAACCAGACGGACTGGATGAAGTCGGTCTGTCTTTTGGAGCCTCAGTTTCTTCTTCTGTAATGGATAATAGCACCTGCTTTGTGTTTTTCTCAGGCTTGTGTTGAGACACTCAAAAGAGTGTGAGTGAGTTTGTGTTAGATATGAGATACACTCATGCCCATCTGTGTCTTGTCAGCCACTGACTGTGAGCTCACCGAGTGGTCCCAGTGGTCAGAATGTAACAAGTCGTGTGGAAAAGGCCACATGATTCGAACCCGGATGATCCATATGGAGCCTCAGTTTGGAGGTGCACCCTGCCCAGAGACTGTGCAACGAAAAAAGTGCCGCATCCGGAAATGCCTCCGAAATCCATCCATCCATAAGTCACGCTGGAGGGAGGCCCGAGAGAGCTGGAGGAGTGAGCAGCTGAGGGAAGAAGCCGATGGCGAGCAGTTCCCAGGTACCGCTCCCAAATGTGGTTAGTCCAGGGAGCTGTCAGAGCAGAGGAAATTAGAGCAGGACAGCCCAATCAGCAGTAGTAATTGCAAAGGTACAGAGATACCAAAGAGGATGGTATGTTCAAGCAGTCAACGGGATATGGATGAATCAGGGTCCAAGGCAAGAGGCAGAGACCCCACCATAAAAGGCCTAGTGCCTGGCTGAATATTGGAGACTTTATTCTTTTATTAAGTGAAGGTTTTACGCAAGGGAGAACTTTCACAGACCTTTGTTGAGTAGTTTGGAGGTGGCAAAAACAGGCAGAAGAGCCAGCTGTTTTCTTTGTAGTCCTAGAGAAAGACTGTGTCCCTGCTCCTCCAGCACTAGAAAGAGCTCCAGGAATTAGAACAAACTCCCTGCCTAGGGTGTTACTGCTGAATCAGCTAGTCCAAGTCCAGACTGCACCATCATGGGCAAACTGATGAAACACTCAGCTGAGAAGATTCACAGTTCAGTCTGGGATACAGGCCGATTGCAGGTCTTTGCATTCTCTGGAGTGGGTGAGGAACGTGCCACATATAAGTGAAGGCTAATGGGTACATGGAGTTTCTATTTTAAAAGGCATGGCTCAAATCACTCATTTCTCTTCCTTAAGACATTCCAGCTCTACCTAGGAGAAAAAAATGCAGATCCCAGGAGCTACCAGACCATTCACTATCTTTCCCTTGGGAAGCTGTTTACAAATCAGAATGCTGTCTGTTACCCATAGTAGTCAGCCAGCCAGTCAATGCTTATTTAGCCCAATTATGTGCCAGGCAAGCACTATGCCATGGTTTTCTCCATCAAACTTAGCATAGTATTGCATGGATAATTATAAATGTGATTCGAGTCCACAAAGGAATAAAAGAGCACAAAGAAAGCTTTTTTTTTTAAGATCTAATCTCTGGCAGTCAAGGTTAAGCTTTCTCTAAGAAAGGCACGTCTACCTTCATGGGAAAAGTAATAAATTATCTTTTACTTTACTTAGGCTTTACTCTCCAAGTACTTAGCCTCCTGAACACTTAAGAGAAAGTGGTTAATTGCTTGAGTGGCCACTGCATTAACAAGCCACCCCAAAATAATCATTTACTAACATGATTCTCTGAGTCAGTGACTTGGGTGGCTTAGCTAGATGACGATTCTGAGGTCTCACAGAGGCTCAGCCATATGGCTACTGACAGCTGGCAGCTCAACTAGGGCTGAAGGTCTGGTCGGCCTCACCTGCACTTCTGGGGCCTCTCTACACGGTCTCCCCACAGTCTAGCTAGCTTGCTTAGTACATGGTGGTGGCAGCAGCTTTTTACAAGCCATGTTTGCTCATGCCCCCTTAGCCAAAGCTAGTCATATATACAGCCAAGCCCAGGTTCATGATGTGGAGAACAGACTGTGCTTCTCAATAAAAAAAGCTGCATTCTGTTACACAGGAGCTAACGGTCTCCAGTGAGGACACTAACCATTACGAACAAATCCTCACCGACAAGAACAAAGAAGCCTGCACAACTAAATCTGACCGCTATATACTAGAATTCAGCATTCCTGTTCTGTCCTCAGTTTCTCCGGTCTAACAGGTCTGTCTTATGCTTTCAGGCTGTAGGATGCGCCCATGGACAGCCTGGTCAGAATGCACCAAACTGTGTGGAGGTGGGATTCAGGAGCGCTACATGACTGTAAAGAAGAGGTTCAAAAGCTCCCAGTTTACCAGCTGCAAAGACAAAAAGGAGATCAGAGCATGCAATGTTCACCCTTGTTAGCAGGGTACAAGGGTCTGGGGCTACACTCTGGATTCCAGAGTCACCAATGGCTGGATTGTTGGTTTGGCTTGCTTGTTTGAGGCAATTTAAATCGTGTACACTAGTTTTCATTTCTGCAGTGTGGTTCACCCAATAGTCTTGTGGATTTCAGGGACATCCTTTCTGCCCACTTGCTGATGGGCACAGGCTGAGCGGGGCTCCCCCATCCTCAGCTGGCCCTCATCCAGAACAGAAGTGAGTAGCGTGTCCCTCTGGAGCATCCACCTGGTGGCGGGACAGAGAGCCTGGCCGCCCCGTGGGGAGAGGCAACTGCATCTGGAAATGATGCGTGCCTTGGTCCCTTGACAGGTGCAGCAGGGAGGAGACGTTCCCCGTCATTCTCGTCTTTGGCCTGCTTGCTCATGCAGGAAGTTCTGGTTTGCTCATCTCTTTCCTTTAGTGGAACTTTAGGTCCCTTGTGGAATCTCCTCTATCACCATTAGTTTTTGGGGAAAACAAGTGGAAGTGAAGAGGAGCACTGATGCTGGGTGGCTCTCTCCTTTCACTGAGTTCTGAATACATTTATCCCACCCCTTAATATTGGCTCCTGGTACCCTGACGGCTGCTTTATTAATGTAAGGCTGCCAGTTCTCTACCTGAGGTAGAAGGTATTAGGTCTAGAAAGCATTTTTCCCTTGCTCTTTGCCACAAGTCTCCTTGGAAGCCAGCCTTATAAACCTATGACACTACATCATAATTAGGCCATAAAACTGGCCTCTCTAGCAGTCCCAAACTAGAGTTTTAAAAATCCTACATTTTCAAACCAGTTCTAACAAGAAAACGTTTAGTTATGCAAACATTTGCTAAGTATGCCCCCAGCCCACCAAGTCATTCAATAAACACAAGCACTATCTCTGTACTTTAAAGGGCTTTTTTAGTCATAAAGCTTCACATGTAGAAAGAAAAAGTATTTCAGAGACCAGGACAGAAATCTAGGGGGAAAGTATTATTACAGAATCACACTGGTCAAGAAAATCTGGTGGAGAGTCAAAGCTATGTCAACCCTCCACAACAGGATGCTGGTCCTCCAACCCAATGGGAGGCCGTGGTTTTCCATCCCCTTCTGAGTACTCATAAGCACACCAAATTCAGGGAGACTGACAACCAAGGATTAGTGTAGAAAGGACATTTTACTGAGTTGAATCCCTCAGCAGGGATTCAACAACCCTTTTACTCACTGTTAAAATTATTTCATGTCTGTTGCAAGACTTTTGTTATGCTTAATCCAAATATGTATCATGGATGAGATGCATACAGTGCTTCAAATACATTACTGTAAGAATTTGCATTAAACACACCAGGATATTTCCAAACACAACATATATATGCTATAACCCCGAATATGTATTTTCTTTAACACAAGAGAGACTGTTCAATAAAGAACTCATTTGGGTATGTCTTTCATATTTTTAAACTAAGTTTTCAGAAGGTTGGGTCTTACTACAATTGTTACCACCTCAATCATATTCAGCCAGAAGGTATTTTGCTCCCTCAATCTAGAGAAGCCATTCTGTCATATATTACTGAGCTATTTCCAACATTAGTTTTGTAAACCTTAAATGAATTGCTTTCTCCCCTGACAAAGAAGCATAACGTGTTTAATTTTCTACTTGACAAAAAAGTCTTGATATAGAATCTGACCACTTTTTCAACATTACTTTTAGCTATCTAGAGGTATCTTTCAACCCAAGAAAAGTTCCATGAAACAGTGATTCCTAAGTAACTCTACCATGTTCCTATTTGGTCCCTACTGAGTATATTTCTAATCCTAATTTTGGAGACTTAAATTCTAATCCTAATTTTGGAGACTTAAAACCAGGTAACTGATCAATGGCTGAGAATGGGTAACATGTTTGTTACATAGTGTTATTTCTGTTGTTTGCAGGGGAATTTTAAAAAAATCAAATCTCTTTCTTACCAAAGTCTTGTGTTAGGTGGTTTATAATTTTTCTGGCTGACCATTTTGGAAATAAAGACTTTTTACTACAAAAATGAAATGTTTGGACTTCCACTTAAGACAGTAAACCCATCATAAGATACCCAGTAAAAATTGCCATATAAATAACAGCTATAATTGTTGATACATTTTTATCAATGCAAACCAGATGTAACTGAATTTATATCCACATTTTAAGATGACAGATAAGCCCAAAGACATATTCCCCAACCAGATAGATATTGGGTCACTTACCTGTCACCTTGCCAATGCATTATTTGAAGGAAATTTGTTGCAGCAAATGAGAATAAAGCCTGGGCTTCATCAGACCCAGAAATGAAAAAATTTAAGATTTTGTGCTGTTTTTAATTTGAACTTGCGTATTCAACGTGTTTCAGGCATACTCAGTCTGTGTACTTCTTACAGGAAAGGTACATTATACATTTTCACATGACTACAAGTCAGAACCGTAGTCCACGGTCAAGTTTGTGTCTCAAATGTCACTTAACACAAAAATTCTCCACATCAAATTATTTTCATGACCTGACAGCCCACATTTTCCAGGCAACAGCTTAAAGAAGCTGACGTTCGAGTGCACTAGGGCTGTATGGGCAGCCCCTTTTTTCCTCAGTTATTTATATTCTAAAAAAATGGACACTATTGTCCAAACAGACTAAACAAATGTTTAATCCATAATCACAATGCAGAATCAAGGAGGACACAGACATTCCCCTATTTCGTTATTTGGTGCTATTAATCTTAACAGAATGATTCTTTTCTGTTCTTTATACTGCCCAAGGTAAGAAGAATGAATGAAAACAAACTATTCACTTTTGAAAATGAGATGCTGTGACAACTATAAATAGCAGCAGAATGCTAATGAACATGAAGAAAATTCTTCAATTTAAATTCTTTCAAATCTGTGAGCAAAAGATCTGTACTAAAATGTCAAATTTAAATACTGGCATCACTGCTTTAGAAACCTTGTTGGCTCAAGTGTTATACATTCTGAGGGCAAGAGGCACAAGCTGTTGTATAATGGTCAAAGCACAGAGAGCCTGGGTTCAAACCATTGCTGGACTCTTGAGTAGCTGTGAGAGTTCGGGCCAGTTACTTTACCTTTTCTGGCCCCAGGCTTTGACACAAGCTTTCTTATAGTACAGAATTTCTCTACTCCACCTCCACAACTTAGCCAACTCTCACCTTGCCGATGAGTCCCGATGGCAGCCTGACATAGGAGTCACTGAAAGCCAGTTTCACCCCACCAGACCCTCACTCTTCTTCATAAATGAGTAAATGACCACTTTCTGTTGCTGCTGGCTTGAGTTGCATTTCTACCACTTACAACTGAAAATTTCCTGACTCAAATATACATGCAGTACTTTTACCTGCTATCATCAAAGCAAAATGCAATGCAGACTTCTCACTTAACATTCATAATGTCATAACATCAGATAGCATTAACATTTTCTCCTATGGCTCTAAATTCTGTATGTTCTTAACCTCTTCCTGACTTTAGAATTGGTTAAAGTTCTCATGTTGTAGTAGTTCTCACATTTAAGATAATAGTTCTCATTATTTTAACTCTTTTGATTTTAAACAGTTTTCCTTTGCTTCAGATTATTTTAAGTATTAAAAGAGAAAAGGGTAAATGCCTCATTCAAGACTACTGACTCCTTACAACACCTGGAGTTATAAAATAGAGTGTTTTTCTTTTTTTTCTAGTGTTGGCATGAAACTCCTACTAAGTGATCTTGACCTGGAATTTACTGACCTATCTAGGAATCAGAAGGGCCACTTGAGAAAAAATACCCGAATCTCCTGCTTGCTTTCTACATTAGTGCTATTCGGAGAGAGATCTGCAGCCTGAGAACACCCACAGACTGTTCACCACGATCCTATAGTGAGATACAGAAATTGTAAGCCAAGCTTTTAGAAACTTTTATAGCCATTTGACATTGCCAGAATATCCAAGAATATGATTATTTTTCTAATGGTTGTTTTTTTTTATTACCTTTAGCAAAAGAATCATTCCACAACAGTGGAGATTCAGCAATTTTTAAATGGACCCTTCAACCTCAATAGTCTGAGAAGCACTGCATTATGCCATCCTCACTCACCAGTCAGAAAGGGATGCCAGCCTGCAAGCCATAGGCTTCTCAATCTCTCAAATGCTTAACATCTACTTGCAGGCTTGAATATCTACATATCTATCATTAAGTGACCTGAATTGGCTCTCTTTCTCAGTCTCTAATATAGTACCCTACAAGCAAGATTAACTGCCTGCTGGTTTTGCCACACAAATTCTCAGAACAGTAGCCCACACTTGCTTCCTCCACCTCCTTACCCTCCAGTCACACCACAACCCACTATAATGTGATTCCCGCAACCTGATGACTGAAAAAGAACCTCAAGTTGTCAGCTGTACGTGACAGCTGCTGCCCTTTCTTCCCCATGCTTGCATAGCACTCAAAGCTGTCTGCCTCACTCCAGCCTCTTAGACAATAGTTGCCTGGTACTAATTTCTGGCTGCTGTCTTGGCTTTTTGCTGCCTTCTAATCTTCTATCCCCAAATGTTTTATTTCCCCAAAATGATTTTTACCCTTAGACCTTGTCTCAAGCACACTTTCTACTTCACCCCACTCCCACCTCTTCAATCATTAATCAAAATAGATACATTCCAAGTCTGTACTTTCAGCTCTAGCTGCTGCTTCTGAGCTCCAATACCCACTCCCAAATGCCTCTTGGACTAACCCCACGTGTAACTGCCACAATCAGCACGCACTTCTATCACACAAAGGTTGCTCGTGCTCCTTACTCACTCACCAAATGGCTTTTCTGCACAGGCCCAGCAATATGGGTAAAGCAGTAAACACAACAGATGTGGTTCTGCCTTCACAGAGCCTAGAACACTAAGGAGCAGGCCAGAGGAGACAGAAAAGATGATCACAAATGGTTAAGTATCACTAAGTAAATACAGGGCCAGGAGGTATCAGAATAGAGGGTCAAGGTGGGCTCTCCAAGGAGATGGCATCTAAGCTGAGAGCATAAGGATGAAAGGGTTCATTGAATAGCTGAGTGAAGTAATTGGTTTGGAAAATGCCTGGCATGTTCTAGAGCATTAAAAAAGCAAATCAGCTTGAATGTAGTGAGAAAGATGGCAGATCCTGCCACAGGCTTTCCTTGTGCGCTACGGTATTTGGTGGGTTAGTCCAAATGCACTGAAGTGACGGCAGATTTTAAGCAGCAGTGCAACATTTAATTTAAGGTCTAAAAAAGATCCCTTGGACTGCACCATGGGGGCAAAACAGAAACAAAAAGACTACTTCAAAGGCCACTGCAATAAAGTCAGTGTGAGATCAGAGCAAAAGTGACAGAACAAACAGAAAGAGGACAGAGTCCATGCCTCCAGTAGCCTCCTACCTCACCCCCCGTGCTTAAACCACGTTTCTCTGCCTCCTACCACTAGCTTGGATCCAGACAGTCCTCAGTTCCTGACAGCTTCCCATTTTATACAGAAGGACTCCTATTTAAAGCCTCCACAACCCAAACCCAGGCTACTTGAACATTATTTTCTTCCCACTATATTTAAAACCCTTTTAGATTCAGGTTCTAATGCCAGAAGGCACCCTGCACCCTGCCAACTGCGCCTCAGCCCACATCACCGCTCCACAGCCCACCTCACGCTTCTCCTCCCGTTGCATCTCCAATCCTTTCCTCCATCAGCGCCGGCCAAACCACCACATCTATACAAGCAGCTCCCTCAGAGTTCCCCGGAGGAATCCATACCACCGTCAGGGCTGGCCCTCACAACTTTCTGCATGCTCGTCACATTCTGCCTGAATGCTAGTCCCGGCACTTGCTTTTGTCACCCTTAATCTTCCTCCACCAGATAGTGAGCAATCTGCAAAAACAAAAAGCTTCACATTTCTCCATTTCTCCAGAACACCTAATAGTCTTACACAAATAAATCTGTTCAAATTAAAATAATTTTTTTCTAAAAAGTATTTTCCAACTTTATAAGCAGTCACTGGTTAAATACCCCTAAGTGGTCAAGTGATATTGAAAGTGAACATTTTATTATCATTTCCTCCTATTTATCTTTCAGTTCTCTTCAGTGGGATTATGTACAGGAAGGGGAAAAGAAGTAAATTAAAACAAATAGTGATGACAAGTTAGAAGAGCAACAGGCTATACCTGAAGTATATACAACCTTGTTATATCAAATCTTAAAAATCAAATGATAAAGGAACCAATTAACATTGTAAAAGTCTGAGTTCAGGCAATCATCAATGTAGGATGTATGTCAATGAAGAATAATGTCCAACTCTGAAATATTGTAAATCCCTAAATAAACAATAGAGGGAGAAAAAGAAATTCATGATTGTCAATTCGGGAAATCCTGTTTGAAAGAATTTCCACATATATAGGAGATTCTAAAGTTGGGAATGTAACCTCAAATTCTAAATGTACTATAGAGCAGGATTGGCAAATGATGGTGCACAGATCAAATCCATTCTGCCATCTGTTTTTGTACAGAATGGTTTTTATAATTTTAAATGAATTTTTGGGAAAAAAATACAGAAGATGATTAATATTTCATGACCTATAAAGATGATATGAAATACAAATTTCAGTATCCACAAATAAAGTTTTACTGGAACACAGCCACATCCATTCATTTATACATTGTTTATTATGGCTGCTTCAGTGCTACAACAGCAGAGCTAAGTAGCTGGGACAGAGACCATACAGCCCCCCCACAGAGCCCAAGATGATACTTATTATTTGGCCCTTTACAGAAACAGTTTGCCAACCCTCAACTATAAAGAAAAAAAAAATAGCCACACAGACGAGGATTATTCATGCCATGAGACTGGCCATTCTTTGTGAGGAAAGATTTCAAGTCATAGATTAAGTGGCCTGGCTACAAGACCCCTCTGATTGTATGATGGAAATCTAATGGGAGAGACTTCAGCTTCCAATTATGGAGGAGAGGAAAGCAGATTTACCATCCTACCTTAGACAATCAGAAAACTGAAGTAAATATGTGAAATAACTGTTCTCAAACATTATACACCAGGTAGCACAGGACATAATCCCTGATGAAAGAGAAAAAAGTAAGGTAAAACTTCAGGTGAGGTAATCCTTACCTTAAATAAGGTAAGAATGTGCCTAGAGGGGGATGCACAGGGGATGGGGGATTCTAAGCAAGGGATAAGTGTTTCCCTAAACTGAAAAAACACACACTGAAGATAAGGGAGTTTGAGGCAATAGAAGTTGCAAGACAAAGGTCTAGAGGGGAGATAGCTATACAGAAAAAGAGCTCCAAAAGTATGCAGAGGGTCAAGGAGTATGCAAAGGCAGGACACTGAGAAACATATGGAAGAGTGAAACTCCAGAAGGAGGGCAAAGAATGACCCAGGAGCTGCAACTAGCACAGTCCCCAGAGCTCACATGAGGCTGGGAGCTATCTGAGTTCCTACCAGCTGAATTAGAGGTCTCACTTGTCCTGCTGAGCTTGAGTAGAATGCCCCAAAAGACCACACCATAGCAGTGGAACTGAACTGCAAGTGAATTAACAGAGTACCAGAACACAGTCCAACCATCTTCAGATGAAGACAACAAATTCCAGGCGCCCAACAACACAAAATAGGAAATGTTTAGCATCCAGTCAAAACTAACTTGAAATGCAAAAAAAGCTGGAAAATTTGACCCATAACTAGAGAAAAATCAGTCAACAAAAATAGATCCAAAATTATAGAGATGATATGATCAAGTAGACAAGGATGTTAAAATAGCTATTATAACCATGTTCATTATTCAAAGCAGCCCTTCTCAATGATAGATCTATAAGAAAATAAGCACTAGAGAAAGTTATTTGAGGGACCATTTTCTCTATTCTCCCAAGGATGGTACACAGCTAGAATATTCTAGATGCATAGAAATGGAGTTAATGCATTACACACACAGATAAGGATTTAGACTAAATTCTCTGGGAACTCAGATGAAAGGGGCTAGAAAAGAGAAATACATGAACACAAGGAGAGAAATATAACAAAGAACCAAATAGAACTTCTACAGAAGAAGAAAACATAAGGTCTGAAATGAAAAATTCATTAGTTGGAATTAACAGCAAATTAAACAATTGCCGAAGAAAAGGTTAGGTGACTTGACGATGCAGCAAAAACAAAAAAATTATCCAAAGTGAAGCAGAGAGAAAAAAGGTACAGGCATACCTTGTTCTATTGTGCTTCACAGATACTGCAATTTTTACAAATTGAAAGTTTGTAGTAACCCTGCCTCGAGAGTGTATCAGTGCCTTTTTTCCAACAGCATTTGCTCATTCCACGTGTCTTTGTATCACTTTGCTGAAATATTCTCACAATATTTCAAACTTCTCATTATTATTATGATGATCTCGACTAGTGATAACTTGCTGAAAGCTCAGATAATAGCATTTTTTAGCAATGAAGTCTTTTTAATAAAGGTGTATACACTTTTCTTTTTAGAGATAATGCTACTGCACACTTAAACTACAGTGTAGTGAAAACATTACTTTTACATGCACTACGAAACCAAAAAATTCACTTAACTCACTTTATTGTGACATTCACTTTTTGTGGGGGTCTGGAACCAAAACCACAATATCTCCAAGGTATGCCTGTAAACTGAGAGAACAAAATTTTACCCTCAGCCTGCTTTACTACAAATCATCTATTTGTAATAAAATGAAAGGTTTCCCATTAAATCTGGTATTTATGTTGACAGCCTCCTAAGTTACCCATGAAAATGAAAAACATTACCAATTGAAAGTACTAACAAGGACGTGTGATAGTCCTACAGTATCGAAAGCCACAGGACAAAGATAGTAATTTTAATTAGCATTCAGATAAATGTGTGTGTTATGCTTTAGCTGTCCAAGGTTGCATCCTCAGATCCTCAGACAGTGTATGTGCATGTATTCACCCTCCCCTCTCCTTTAACAGTTGGGGTTCTCTATCAAAAGCACTTCATAGAAAAAGTTTAAGAAACACTGACTTAGGCAAAGATTCGAGAAATCACTAACAACACCAAACCATTTCATTTCAAATTCACCTGCTAAATAACCAAGATTCATTCTTAGATTCAAACCCTAAGCCATTGCTGGGAAAGGCATAGAGCTACAAATATTACGTTTCCTCCAACATTCATTCTTTCAGGAAACCACCAAAATAACAAGTAATCAAGCACCATCTTGTGATAACAGATCAGTTTTAATTCTAGCACCTGAAGCTATACAAGGGCACGCTTTATAAACTTCATGGGACTGTTGTGCACATTCAATAAAGTGACAACTGTGCAATACCACTTAGTATCTCACAATCAGGAACGTACTTTTGAATTGTTTAAACACAATCCACAGAATTAAAAAACAAAATCAGAAGCCATCCACAGTTATACTAATTGTCAATTAAAAGTCTTACACTTACTACTTGATATAACAGTCAGTACCTAGTCGGGGATATCTAAGTGACTTCAGATTCTCATCCTGTTGTACTCTATGGGGAAGATGTCTTGAGTAGGTATGTGACTGGCCAAAGGTGGGTACAACCAGGACCAGAACAGCAAGCAAACTTCTACCACAGTTTCTGCAGTTTTCACTTTTCTTTTTCTTTGTCAGTTAAAAGTGAACAGTGAGAATTAAATACTTATCTGTACATATACACAAGGTATGCTGTGAAAGCATATTTGCTTACAAACATATAAAAATACTTGTTAACTAGTTTGATAAGAAAATAATGTATAAAAGTATATAGCAAAAACATTAATCATCTCTGACCCTGGAAAGATCAATTCCATATTTTATATTACAAACAAAAACAGTTTTAGTTTTGATTTGAATCCTTTATCCAGAAATACTTGAAAAGGAAGACAGACAAAAATTATTTATTTTTACTCTCAACATGGCTATGAAAAGAGTTAAACTAAAAACCAAGAACATTGAAATGTCTAAGCCCAGAATGAGTCCAAATATTTGGCCACATGGAATATTACCATCTTTCAGAGTGGGAGTAATAATAAAGGCTTTATATGCACTTTTTCACATCTATAAATACAATAGGCATTTTGGTATTTTGGCCACTGGAAAACAAAGGCTAGAGCATCAGTAAAAGTCTGAGATATCTCACTTTTGTGGATTCAGTTCAGTGTATTTAAGGTTAACTAAAGTTGACATCAAAATTTTCAGAGATAGGCAAAAATTCACATTTTAAAAAAAGTCCTATGTTTCTATTTAGAGTAACAATAGGCAACATGATTCCAGAAGTTAAAAGTTATTTCACAACCTATGACTTCAGCTTGGCAAACAGCTTAGGTTCCAAAACTGATTCATCCCTATTAAAATGTAATAAGCCCTTAAAAAAGAATTTATATTGTACACAGATACATATTTTCAAGGAATCAGATAATCTCTGAAGCAGCCTTAGTGTTTCCTTTAAATCTGTCCTGAAATGAGCATAGGATTAGCTTCACAGAATGGATGAGCCAGCTTCTTGGTCTAAGGCTACCATGGTGATCATTTGTCTAAGGCTAGAAAGGTACCAACATGATGTAAACTGTTAAGGAGAAAAGGAGAAGAGGAGGGCTTTTCCTGGCAGTTGGTAGCTAAAACTCAAGGGATTCTTAGAAAATGACACAATGGCAGCCTTTCTTATCTTTTTCTTTCCTCGTTGGCTCTGGCGAAGGAGGACATTCCTGCTCTTGAAATTTCCTGTAAGATAGAAAAATCCACATATAATTGCTGTCTTGGAAATATATTATTACAAATGCAGGTTATTTTTGGATAAGTCTAGTTTACATCCACATCCTTTTCCATGTTAAATTTCAACTCGGGAACCAAAGCAAATCCTTGGGGTGGGGGTGGGGGGGCATGTACAAAAGTTTCAACACCAGCATAAACAGAGCTGAGTTTTATTAATGGGAAAATCTTGAATCAGATAAGATGGTGAGCTCAATAACCTCTAAATTCCCTTCCCAATTTGAAGGTACATGTAAAAATAAACACACCTCAAAGGTAGGTGGGGAGGAAGGGGGAAGGAGATTAAGGGGCATTATAATTAGTACATACAATATAGGTAGGTCACGGGGAAGGCAGTACAGCACTGAGAAGACAAGTAGTGACTCTACAGCCTCTGACAACACTGATGGACAGTGACTGCAGTGGGGTGGCGGGGGACTTGATAATATGGGTGATGCTGAAACCACAATGTTGCTCATGTGACCTTTGTAAGATTGTGTATCAGCGATATCTTAATTAAAAAAAAATAAACACCCCTCACCAGAGTACATACCCTTATGAGGTGTGCAGTTCCAGTCCCTGTTCTACCACTTATTAGCTACAGTCAGTATTAAACAAGTTAGTTGACTCCTCTCAGCCTGGGTTTTTATAAGAGAATAATAATCCTACCTTTCACTGTCACTATGAAGATTAAGACCACCTTGTTACGTTTAAATGACTAACAGTGTCCAGCACAAAAAAAGCCTCCTCTAAGACAAGTAATGACTCTGTAACATCTTATTATGCTGATAGACAGTGACTGCAATGGGGGGGTGAGGACTTGATAATATGGGTTAATGCTGAAGCCACAATGTTGTTCATGTGAAACCTTCATAAGATTGTGTATTAATGATACTTTAATTAAAAAAAATAAAGCCTCCTCTACTCCCTCCTCACTCCAGATTGATTAATGGATATGAATAGAATCTGAGGATCAAAACCAAGGACAAAAATATTTCAAAAAGGCAATATTATTTTAAGAAGGCCTGTGTGTTGTGTGTTAAAATACATATATAACAATATTTACCACCGTAATCATTTTTAAATGTACAGTTCAGTGGCATCAATATGCGCATAACATGTGACCAGCAACACCATTATCTCCAGAACTCTTTTCACCTTGCAAAACCTTAACTCTGTATTCATTAAGAAATAATGGAACTTATATTTTTTTAACAAACTACTAAAAACAAACTATGATCTACACTTTTGTTTTCTCCCACAAAGAGAAATGCCCTAGGGCAAGGGGCTAAAAGTACAAGCCCATAACCCAGATGTCAATTCACCTTAGATATACAACTAACGTAAGCTTACTCCCCTCCCCATACCTGTCAAACAAACTAGCAGAGAAACCAGTCATCTAGAAAGCAAAGGGTGAAGTAGGGGCCAAGCTACTAAGACTCAAAATAATCACATCAAGCCCCACACACCAAAAAGCAACTCCACCTGTCTCACATACAAACTCACTCCAGCCAAGCTTCCAAATCACCTCAAGCTTCCTGGAACCCAGGAACACTTTCTGAACCACAAGGACCTCCCAGGCCAGCTGGGAAAAAAACTCTTTGCAGTGTGAGATACCACACTTCACACCCATGGGACTGCTCAATCTCTACACCTGGCTACTCTCAGCCTGGGAGAGGGTGGGAGAGAAGCAAAGCTGAGAGCACAGGCTCTGGAATCAGAGATACGGACTCAAGTCCCAGCTCTGCTGTTTAATATGTCTAAACTTAGAACAAGTTACTTAACCTCTCTGGACTTGTTTCCTCATCTGAAACTGGAGATAAATGAAGTATTTAGCTTATTGGGCTATGGTGAGGAATAAATGTAACACTACATATAAAGCATTTAGCACAGTATCTAACAGATCGGATATCAGAGATTACCACTGAAATGCTAGCTGCTCTCTTCACTATCTTCACACCACTACCACAAATCCTTTTCAAAATCCCTATATGTATTCTCTATAATTAAGTTAGGTTTTATATGTAAGAAATACCTAGACTATAATATGTACTTAATTAAAATTTTAACACACCTCATGCATCAACCCCACTTCTACATATGATTTTCTCTTTCTTACTAAAAACATTTAATGGTAATTTTTTTTCTCATTTTATGATTTCAAAAAGTGCACTGTGATTACCTATCAAATTCAGTAAGTTATAACAAACTAGTAGGATGTGTTCTGCTTACCTTACGACCCGGACAAGTTCATGGAAAGCTTGATCTACATTCATCCTAATCTTTGCTGACGCCTCCATGTATGTCACCTTAAGTTGTCGTGCTAACTGCTGTCCTTCCTCCTGTGTTACCTGAAATTTCAAGAGTTGAGGTATGGTATTAAAAATTAAGTCTGCTGGTATGCAGGCTCCTCAAAAAACTAATAATAGAAATATCATATGACCCAGTAATTCCACTACTAGGAATTCACCTGAGGAAAATGAAAAACCCTGATTCAAAAAGATATATGCACCCCTATGTTTACTGTTTTGTTATTTACAGTAGCCAAGATATGGAAGGAACCAAAGTGCCCTTCAGTAGATGAAGAGATAAAAAGGATGTGGAACATACACACAATGGAGTATTATTCAGCTATTAAAAAAAAAAAGAAATCCTGCCATTTGCAACAACATGGATGGATCTAGAGGGCATTATGCTCAGTGAAATAAGCTAGGTGGAGAGAGACAAACACCATATGATTTCACTTATTTGTGGAATACAAAAACAAAGCAAAACAGAAGGAACAAAACAGCAATAGATTCATAGACACCAAGAACTGGTGTTTACCATGAGGGAGGGGTTTAAGTGGGTGGGTGGAGAGGGTGAGGGGATAAAGGGGCACAAAAATTCTCAATTATAATATAAGGCGGTCATGGGGATGGTAGTACAGCATGGAGAATATAGCCAATGATTCTTCAACATCTTCCTGTGTTGACATATAGTAACCGCACTAGTTGTGATGATGACTTAAGAACATGGGTAACTGCTGTATACTTGACACCAATATACTTCAATTAAAAAAAAAAAAACCAGATCTGCTGCATCTAATCTTTGGCCACAGACTGCACTATTTATTAATTCAGCTAGAAACCAAGCTGATTTATTAAAGACAAACCAAGAGATTTAATAGCTCAACACATACTGAAGCCCCGCTTTGCAGAAAAACTGAAAAGAACATACTTATGACAGAAATAATGCCACACTACAAGATTCCAGTCACTGATTACTGAAAAAGTATTAAATACAACAGTGATAAATTATGGGAAGAAAAAGTACAAGGTTTAGGAGAGTCTCTAACCCAGTCGGGCAGGTCAGAGAAAGCTTTCTTGAGGAAGTGATACTTAAGCTAAGAACTAATAAAGAGAGGATGGAGTTAGGCAGGGATGGGAGGAGGAAGTATTCCCAACAAAGGAAATGATATGAGTGAGGACACAGAGGAGGAATGGGCTTTCCAAGTTCCAGGAACTGAAAGAAGCCTAGAATGGCTGGAATACAGCAAACCAGGATAGAAAATGACAAGAGGAGGGGATGGAGGAGAGCGAACCCTCAAAAGGCAAGGGGTCTCTTCATCTCCGCATTCCCTAGTTTTCATCAAATTTAGAAATTACTCAGCCATTACTTCTGCTGTTAATTCTATCCAGTGTATTTTTCTTCTCAGACACAGTAGTTTTAATTTCTGGAAATTAGACTTTTATCTTTTTATATCTTTCATGTCCCTACTTATTATTCAATTCAGTCTTTTCTCTAGCTTATAAACATAGGAGGAAGTTATAATAACTGTTTTAATATCTCTGTTCACTAATTCCATCATCTGTATCATTTCTAGGTCTGTTTCTATTCATTTTTTTTCTCCTTAATATGGGCCATATTTTTTTTGGTTCTTTACATGCTTGGTAATTTTTGAGTGAATGTTTAGGTACTGGGTTTTTACCTATTGGGTTCTGGATAATTTCTATTCTTATAAATATTATTGAGCTTACTTCTAGGATACAGTTATTTGGAACGTTTGATCCTTTTTGTCATCTAGGACCAAAACCACTTAGTCCAGCACTAATTTCGTTTTACTACTGGAAAAAAGTCCTTCTGTACTACCCAATACACCAAGAATTATGAGGTTTTTGCACTCTGGCTGATTAGAATATGGATTATTCCTGGCCCTGTTTGAGCTCAAGGTGTTGTTCCCTTTAATCTTTTCAGGTAGTTTGTTCTTCCATTAATATTCCATTCCCAAAATTCAGTAACCTCAATGCAGGCTCATTGTTTATTAATGGCTATTATATTAATGAATTTACATCTAACATTCTTTATAACAGTTTATACCTGTTGTGTTCCAAAACGGTGGCAGGCAGGTTCTACCTAACATTGGTATATCCAAGTTGTAATTTTTAAGTTTACCTTTTCTTCAAAATAGCATATGTAACATAAGGCCTATGGTTTTGAAATATAAATCAATCAAATCAAACAAAGCAATTAACACTATGGAAGCCAAGTGTGAAACGAAAGCTTCATAGAGCCATCAATTTGAAAAGGACAATTCCTATTTTTAAGAATATTTGGCATGGTAAATTCCTTCCTATAAAAATACTCCCCATGTTGTCACAAATTCTGTTCCTTCTCTGGGATGTCATCCTCTATCTCTCAACTCTATACTCTCGTTTCTTACTAATACTTCAAGACTCAAACAAATAAAACTTCCCCTTAGTGCCGATGCTGTTTCAGAGTAGCATCCTCGAGCTCCCATCACACTCTATAGTGACAAGTAACAAACTCTTAACACACTACAATTTTGGACTGTTTCCTCATTCTCCCACCGTGATGTTCTCTGTAGCTGGGCAGTAAAGTGTGTTTCTCTTTGCACACACAGAACCTAGAAGACTGCATGGTAATTAACTGAATGAATCTATGTTAAGTAAAAGAGTATGACCAATGAAATCAGTTCACCTTTGAAGTAAAAGAAAAGATGATATAGAAAAAGAAAATTAATATTTGAGACAGATCTCAATAAATCACTTTATTAACATAAATTTGATTTGGGGAAGGAGTCCTTGAGAATTTTGCTGTGTCTTTCTGCTCAATTATTCTTCAAAAACATACCTTGCCCTACCACTCCTGCATAATGTAATTCAACAAGAGGGAATCGTCAAATGACTTACATTATATATAGCAAGAAAAATGAATTGTCTACATGATAAAATGATCCTAATGCTAAGACGGTTTATGTACTCCATTTAGGTATTTTAAAGCATGGTCTCACATCACGCACTGTCTTTCAGGCATCAAAGTCAGCAAAGTTCATACACACATTTCTGACCAAGAAATCTCTACCCACATATAAAGCTGCTTTTGAGCTCACTGGTGTAGCATAATTTTAACTAAGAAATAGAAATAGCATTACCACCATTAAAGCAAACAAAAATTAACAAGAAAAACCCATATGGAACAAGGCCACAGCAGTGTAAAGCAAGAAATAAAAGACTGAAAGCTGCACAAAGGATTTCCTTAGAGGTTTCCTAACCAAGAGAATTTTACAAAAACTCCGAAATACTAAGCCTTGCCTCCTAGATATTCTGATTTGGTAGGTCTGAGTGCTACTCAGAAATGTCTTGTTTTAAATAACCAAGGTGAATATGATGTGACAAATTCACCAATCTATGTCTGGAAACCTCCAGTGAGACTCAGATCAAAGAACAAATATTAGCACAATAGAAATCCACAATAATATATACTTACCTAGTACTATATATTTACAGAGAAGAGCAAAATGGGAATGATGAGAGCAATTTTATTAAACAAACTGAGTTTAAAAGGAATAGACCACACAGGGAAGGCAGTGTAGCACAGAGAAGACAAGTAGTGACTCTATAGCATGTTACTACGCTGAGGGACAATGACTGTAATGGGGTTGGGCGGGGAGGCAGGGAGGGGGACTTGATAATATGGGTGAATGTAGTAACCACAACGTTGCTCATGTGAAAACTTCCTAGGATTGTGTATCAATGATGCCTTAATAAAAATAAATAAATAAAACAGGGGAAAAAAGAAACAGACCACATCATTTGCAACACTCACTCAGGGGCATATCAAGTTAACGAGTAAGCTAACTTTACAAAAGTCTATTTGTTTTTCGAAAATATCTACTATGTAGAAATAGCCATCAAATTAATATCACAATTTGATTTGCTGAGGCCCTGATTCATTCATCAGCAAGTATTTGAGTGCCTGTCTGTGTTCTATGTGATGAGGATAAAGCATGAACAAACTAACCAATCAAAACTGAGAAGCCCTTGTGGTACTTAATACTCAGCAGTCTACAGATCTTTTAGACACAGACAAAGCACGAACAGGTAAGGCTAGAAGGTGGCCGTTACTTCCTTGCTGAGGGGAGGGAGATTGTTTTTTCCTGTCAGGCTGCAGGGGCATGTCATGGTCAAGGTACTGACAGACAGAAGGAGCAGAAGTTGGTACGCTTAAGTGTTTATTATTATAAATGTAATGGGCTCGTTTCTCAAAATAACAGTGGGCACTACAATTAAGCACCTACGGGGCAAGGGGAAAGGCAGGGAGGCTGAAGTAAAGGCAAGCCAAGGGAGGAAAAGGAGGGTAAAACAAAAAAGCAAAAATAGTTGATTTCTAGACAGGGCTGAGTCAAGGACAAGGAACTTGAAATAAGAGACACCATGGAGTCCACAGTCCAAGCCCACACACTGCCTTTTTTTTAAAATTTCACAATCAATATGCTCTCATATCTATTGACTTTTACATTTTGGCAAGGGCAAGCAAATAATTTACCTATGTTTTTTTCCTACATCTTCAACAGGATAAAGATGATAATCAATGTATCTCTAAGGGACCAGGGATATGGTAATGCTAAATAACCATTCACATTCTACGGATCTCTTTTTATTTAATGTGAACTTCAGTGACTTTGTTTTTTCTTCTACTGTTCTGTCATTAGTCCCTTGAACAACTGTTCAGTAAATATGGGAGGGAGGGAGGGAGGGAGGCAGACAGGCTAGAAGAAGCAAGTACACAGACATAGAGAAGCAGAAGGAAGCAGGCAAACCTCTTCTGGCTGAGCCCTCCCTAATGGGTTCAGAATCTCCAGAATCAGTAGTAGTAATGCCCAAAGCTGACTCACAAATTCAAAGTACATGGGGAACTGACATTTGCCATGTAAGAGAAAACAGGCAAGAAACTAGAGTCCAAAGTATCGTGTCTAAGACAAAGGCAGAAGAGAATGAGCGGGGTCAACAACTACCAGCAAGCCAGACTGTTTACCGACTAAGAACCTAAAGGGATGACCAAAAACTAAACATCTCTTAATGGGTGAAGGAGTTTTATGGGGTCCTGGTAGCCTTCCAGGTTCAGCTGATAGAGCAAGTTAAGGGTGCCAAGATATTATAGAACAGCACCTTTAATTCTCAAGTGACTTTAAAAAGGTAGAAACCTGTAGGAAAGCATCCAATTTCAAATGCACTGAGTCAGGCCCCATAGGTGAGGAGGTCAGACATGGTTGTCTTTGTACATCCGGAGCTTTGAAGACTGTGTACACAAGTCCTGAGACACCTGAGAGAGAGAAGGAAAAACCAACAAAGGGAGGCGGGAGGAGGCCTAAAGAATGATGTCCCAGAGCTAAGTAAACAAAGTGTTTCAAAAAGGAGAGTGTGAGCAACTGTGTCAAATGTTACTGATAGCAGCACAAACGGTGACCTTGATGGGGGCACTGCAGGCCTGCAGTCAGTTCAAGCAAGACTAGCACGAAAGAAGGTGGACAGAACAAGTGTAGATACCGCCTTTAAGGGGTTTTGTTTAACAAGGGAGCAGCAAAAAGGTACGCAAAGAAACGTGACATTCGGAACAAATTTTTACTGTAGCGACTTCTGGTCTCAAGGATGAGAGCCGCTGTAGCATGACATCTGCTGACGGGAACGACCGTGAGGGAGAGAAACAGAATGGGCCCACTGCTGGGGTGGTGCCCAGAAGCTGGGGAAAGGGGACAGGAGGGACCTAGAGCCTGCCGGACAGGCTGGCAGAGAGGTGAATAGTCCATGTAAGTGGGGAAGACAGAACATGTGCACTTGGGTTAGGACATGTTAGAGAGGGAATGCTGTAGAAGTTCCTCAGTGAGGTAGGAAAATATCACTCCCATCAGCTGAGAGTGAGGAGGAGGAAGGATGTGCTGTGAATAATAATCATCCAAACAAGTGAGAGACGGTGGACTAGGGAAATGGAGCAGGATTTCCAGTCAGCATGAAAGGCTTACATATGGGTAGTGTTCACGGCTTTAAAGGGACAGCAGCTGACATGCCTGAGTACAGGTGTGAAGGAATCTGGAAAAGAGAAGATGAAGCACAAGAAGGAACACATTTCTCTTTCTCTCTATCCTTCAGAGGCTAGAATGTACAGGAGAGAGCAGAAAACTAGGCAACAGGTTTCAGCCACTTGCTTTTCTTCCTTGGACATATATAATCTGAGCTTTTCAGCATATACATAGTTTTATGTCTATCAACATGGTTTAAAACAGAACTATACAGAGTATCTTAACTCCAAGCTGCTTATCTTGAACATAATAGAAATATGAAATTTGTTATTCCCTTACCACCTTAGTTTTTACTCTGTGAATCTAATACTTTTATAAAAAGAAAAAAAACTTAGATGAAAAATTGTGTAAGCCTGTGCTATAAAACAAAGCCAAGGTGCTACAAGTATGTTGAATATCTACAGACAGATGGAAACCACACACCAAATATACAGACAACTTAAAAATAACCCATACAGACTCCTTTGCCCCAAGCTAATCGTGGCAGCGCCTGGTTCAGTTGTGCTGGGCATATGCTTCCCTATGCTCCCTAATCTGCCACCACCTACCCTACAGGAGACCTCCACCCACCCCAGGACTCCCACCTGTTCCTTTACGGGAGCTACCACCATGACGAGGTCTGAGAAAAACCTGCTTCTACAATGAGGGCAGAAGGCATGTGCAGGTGGAGTAGAAGTTAGCATGAGATAGGGAGGAGAACCCCTTTTCACTGCAGAGCTACTCTGCCATTCTTTCCCAGATCCAGTGGCACGTAAAAGTTCTTCTACTACTAGAAAGGACTGAGAACAACAATAGAAATGGCTCTACGGGGCAACAGTTAATAAAAGGAAATGGCCCTAAAAATTAAAAAGTAAATTAAAATATGGGAGAACTATCTACTCTAGGTTTAAGATGCAAGCAATACCATATTCTAGATTATTTCAAACAGCTTATATTGGTTTCTAATGAAAATCAAATTTTTTGCATTAACTTTATAATAATTCAGATTTCAAAGAGACCTAGTAGTAAAACTTATCCTACATCAAGTATCATCAGTAAACGTTGCTAAATCTTAGCATTTGAACAATGATATCATTCTCTTAAGTCCATGCTTTGAACCTGGTAGACCTTCAACAAAGTTTTACAAACAAAGCACACAAATCAAAAATTACATTTTAAATAGTTATCAACTATAAAATGGAAGGCTATCCTCAATTTTTATCAACCAATTTTTCCTGATGTTTGCACTTTTCAAATGAGAATCTGTTAACACTGGGCTATATAAAAACAAAAGAGAACTTAAATACCCAGCAAAAGTTAACAATTTAAACATCTATACTCCAAGATGTGGAATAGAGGCTAAAGACTTAAAGGAAATACACAAAAAGAACCCCCAAATAATGTAGAGCCTGCATTAATTTACATCTGACTTTATTTATCCTCCCTCCAAAAAGATGAGTGGATAATATATACCAAAAATTTTTTTGAATTAATTGTGGAATAAGTGGGTAACCTAACACTAAAAATATTATTTTCTTGCAGGTTCCTGGTGTTAGAGCTAGCCAATATGAATTAATAGAAAATTTAGGCATCAATGGAACTTAGGAAAAATCCAAATATTATAATTTAAATAAAAGCCATTCTCTAAATAAAGGCAATTTACTGATAATTGAATAAATTAGGACTTTACAGATAACTTTAATGCTATCTAATTAAATTAAAGTATTGGCTGTTACTCAAGAAATTGTACTGTGAATGGAGCTGGCACAAATACTAGCAGGCTCACTGAAGTTCTGTGTATAATTGTGTGAAAATTTAATTTCCCCAAATCTACTTCCTTTTATTTCTCACCTATTGTGACTTCTGTGAAATCCAGTGTGCCAAACTCAGCAGTTTTTTGATCAGGGCACTTTAAATTGTTTCATTAAATACATTTGTTCACATATATGATTATCAATAGTTGGTTTCCCAACAGCAAAATTCCTTCTCACCTGTCTTTGATGATCCAGATCTGCTTTATTACCAATTAAAATCATTGGAAACTCATCACGATCCTTTACTCTGAGAATCTGTCTTTGAAACTTATAGATTTCTTCAAAACTAAAAGCACAAGAACAAATTAATCAATTTGGTCAAATACCAGAATCCAGCAAGCCCCATGCCCCATTTAGAACTCTTCCTTTTTCTATAAGAACAAGAAAGTACAAACTCAGTTAAGATAGTGGTTTAGACATGAATAGTAGATGTACATTTTAACCTGGGTACAAACCTGCCTCTATCTGTGACGGAAAAGACCAATAGGAAACCTTCGCCGGTTCGCATATACTGCTCTCTCATGGCTCCAAACTCTTCTTGTCCTGCAGTGTCCAGAACTAGAGAAAAAACAAATGTAACTGTTGCTGGGTTTTCATTTTACAAACGGTTTCCCCACAAGGGCAGGCCCAACTAATGTGGGCCCTTCAGAGCTCATCATACTCAGTATTAACCAAGTGGCATTCTCCTCTTAGTACTTTATACTCAATACTAAAGACAAATGCATCCTAATGACAGTTTCAGAATTATCTTCATCAGTGCAGGATGATTTGTAGTTAGAATATATTAGCATACCAATTGAAAGGTTAAAAATATCAAATACATCTAGGTAGATGGAGTCAGATAATCTCTGAAGTCACTTTGATATTTTATCTCCTCCACAGAAAGTATTGAAAAAGATACCTGTAAATTCAAGAAACAAACTTCGGTCTAGCCCCCAAACACCATCTGTAAAGTGCAGGTGCTAATAATGTACTTCTTAATGCCCATGAAAAAAAGAATCATACAAGTTAGGGCCTTCTTTTGTGGAGTGGTGAATGTTTAGCCAAGCCCAAAATACTACTTTCTAAAGCCTCTGTGCTATAAATTCTAAGCAAGTTAACAAATATTGAAGCTTTTCTCTATTTACTTCACCCATTTTAACCTTTGGCAATCAGGAGAAAGGGTTGAAACCTCCTTTTCTTCCAAATGTCCAAATAAACACTACTTCAACAAGTTACAATGACATGGTTAGTTTCACTAGAATAAGGTCAATGCAATTACTGTTTTACATTACATTTACTGAGGAATATTTAAATTGTCTAACATGAAGATTCATCAATCAAAACTAATGAAAGACATGGGCTTATATGCAAGATCATATAATATTTCAATTGTAGTATTTAACCTAGGAAAACATCAAAACTTTAAAAATATGATATGCAAACTATCAAATAAAGTAAGATTACTTACTATCTAGCCGGGCTGCTCTGTCATCTATCACGCACTGCTTTGTGTAGGAATCCTCAATGGTTGGATCATAATCCGTTACAAAATAGGACTGCAAGAAAAACAACCTTATTTTTAAATTTATGTTTATTTGCCTACACAAGTACCAGTGTAACTTTATCAAGTTCCAATAACCCACAGCTAAAATATTTTCATTGTATTAAGGTTTATTTTACTATGTCAAATTCCCCATTAAACTAAGGCTATACAGAGCAGGTCCCAAGAGGAAGAAAAGGTACTAAGTATCTCTAAACTTCGTATCTGAAATACCCAAGACGGTTGTAAAAGATCTCCTGAGGGTTTTTTTTTTAATAATTGACTCATATATGTCTAAGAATCTAGATTTCAACTTGTAGAAAAACTAGAAAAACAGAATTACAATTCATGCTACTTGCAACCCAGTGGCAAACATCAGTCCTAAAAACAAATTCATTTGAAACATGAGGACAACAGAGAGAGGCCTGGAAGATTTCATGCCCATCTTTTCTCCCCACCTTTCTGACACCTTTCAGCTGCCTTGTGTAATATCATAAGGAAACAAGATTTCGGAATTTTTTTTCATTTGTACAGATCTCAAACTTATTCTTTCACCGATGTTTTTGTTGGTTCTTTAACTTAACATCTATTTCTTTTTCTGTTAACAATACCTCCCAATTGTCATCTTCTGAAATTATCACCAGAAGAAAGGACAGTTAAGGTAGCAGAGTAAGAAGGAAAGAATGTTCAATGTTTGTGCATGCTGTATTTCACAATGTTAAAGGTTTTAAAAAGAAACAAAGGCAGCAACAAGAATCTCAGTGAGAACTCATTTCTCCCTTACAGACAGGCACTAACTAGGACACTGACATCATCCTTCTTTGTCCTGAGTATCTCCTTTGCTCTCCCTCTTGACTGACTTCTTCAAAGGCTATTCTCCCACTGGCTCATTACAAAATCTGAGGACATGACTTGGAGGAAAGCAGCTTAATGCTAGCAATCAGCCCCAAAGGTGTCCAGCCATTCTTCAGGCAAGCTGTCCTGGCAGCTGGACCTGCTGGCTCTAGGGACACAGCACTCTTCAGTAACAATCCCTGGTGTGGTGGCCTATGCAAATACCAGAAAGCCACTCAGAAGTAGGCACTCTGAACAGGACAGTAAAAAAAAACCTTGGGGGGAAGGGGGGAAGAAAACCATGCATTTGTTTTTCTTTGGGTGGGGGAATTATAGTGTTCTGCTTGCCATCATGACCATACATATCTATTTTACTTTTGAAGGACACTTCCCACATTTTATTTCTATCTTAGAATTAACTTTAATCACAAAGTTCAGTATCCACAATCCTATTTCCCCTTTGATGATTTCAAACATATGATTTATTAAACAAAGTCTGCAGGAAAAAAAAATACCAACTGAAATAGCTTTGAGTAGGAAGCATCTCTATTACCACCCCACCTCCAAATAATCCTGAACTTATGGGTACCCACACCTCTTCAAAAAGTACATACAGCGGCAACAATATCCAAGCACAGGGACAACCCAACAGCCACACTCTAAATCATACACATGTCTCGCCGAGCATGCATGGATAAGGCATGCCATTTATTTCTTTTTAAGATCAGTTTTCTGAAACATATTTCTCTACAGCAATCTGATACTTCCTGCCATGCTTTCATTTTTTAAAACCTGAATTTCATTAACTATTCCCAATTTATGCCTAAATGCACTAAAATGTGTCATACTGTCCCTCCCACTTTGTCTGAAAAGTGGGTTCAGTGGACAAATATTAAATGTATTTTTTCAAATGTCCGAGTCATACGTGCCAACTAGAATTCTTTCAATGTGGAGGTTTTTTGCATTGTATCTAATGCACTGTGAAATGGAATTAAAAGATTAACATGTATACTCTTTGCTGCTTTAACTGAGAGAAGGAAGACCATTCTTCGCAACCAGACTATCAACATTCCAGAAAATGTCAACATCACTCTGAAAGGATGCACAGTTGTTGTGAAGTGCCCCAGAGGAAGCCCGCCCGCAGAGGGCCTTCAATCACATCAATGTCTCCTTGGATAGAAAAAGATGAGGCTCCAGGTTGACAAATGGAATGGAAACAGAAAGGAACTGGCTGCCATTTGCACTATCTACAGTCATGAAGAGAATGTGATCAAGGGTGTTACACTGGGCTTCCGTTACAAGATGAGGTCCCTGTTTGCTCACTTCCCCCATCAACATCATTACTCTGGAGAATGGTTCTCTTGTTCAAATCTGAAATTTCTTGGGTGAAAAATGCATCTACAGTGTTCAGATGAGGCCAAGTTTTGCCAGTTCAGTCTCTCAAGCCCAGAAGGATGTTGTTTCTCAAAGGAAATGACATTGAACTTGTATCAAATTCAGCTGCTTTGATTCAGCAAGTCACAACAGTTAAAAATAAGGATATCAAATAATTTTTGGATGGTGCCTATGTTTCTGAAAAAGGAATAGTTCAGCAGGCTGATGAATAAAATCTAAGTTGTGCATCTATAGAAACAGCAAGATGCCAGATGATTCCTTGGACTTATTTGTGGTGTTTTAAAAATGCAATAAAAGCCTTATTGATTTGGGAGAGAAAAAAAAAACATTAACACATACGGTACATTGGTGGTTTAAGCAACTTTGAGGCCCACTGTTTTTCCTTTTAATGGCTGTGGAAGTTTCCCATTTTCTTTGGACATGTTAGCTCTTGAAACACAATCTGTATGTTTTAAGAATTTGGTCATTTTGCTAACACTGACATGTGTTTATTCCACTCATATTAATCTTTAAGGCAAATGAAATTGTTGGGACTCCTAAATATTTAGGTCCACAGTTCACCTTTGTTGTATCCTGTTTTCAAAATTTGTCCATAGAGACCACCATCTTCCTGCTGCATGTAGACTTTAAAGAGCCATTCTCATTGAAAGCATTTTCTCCTTCATAAAGATCCATCTTAAGGAATATCACTCCAGGGCCTGTCCCAGAATCACAGACTCCTTTCCCCTCATAAATCCAATGAGCCACAGGTCAGAACAAAAGGGCATTCACTGTGGGCAGGTAACAAACATATCCATCACCTCCCACCATAAAGACATAACATTCTGTTACTTAAACTTGGGTCCCACATACCTAAGGCAGATCACCAGCAAGAAATCAGTCTCTGGTGACAGAATTAAATTCAGGATTATCCAGCTCTGCTACTTTCTAGCTGTGCAACCTGAGATAAATTAATTTACTTCTCTAACCTTTAGCATCTATAAGATAATAACAAAGCCTCATCAAGCTATGTATTTAACACTTGTGTACTTTTTTGTATGTAAACAAAATATACCTCTATAAAACATATAAATTAAACGGTTCCCTGTTGCTTATAGGATTCAGTACTTTTGTTTACACAGTATTCAAAGCCTTCCTGATTTGATTTGTGCTGTTCACCATTCAAAGTCTTATTTTTCAGTACCTGAAGCCCTTCAGCCAATTGCTCTTACTCTCTGGGTTTCACTTGTTTGTTCAACATTTATGCAGGATGGGTCCCTACTTTCCTGAGTCCATTGCTTTGTAAACAACATCCAGCAACTGGGCTGTGACTGGGAGTGGGGAACAGACAGCATTAAATGTACTGGCTGAAGAACAGAAACAATGAAATGGTCAAACACCATATTTGTTCAGAAGGCAACAGAACTGAAGCAGTGAATACCGCAGTCATGCATAGCAACTATGTGTACATTCACTTATAAACGCAGAGCCCCAAACACTGGCCAGAAATGAAAACAATCTCTCTCCTGAAGTTGAAAATAGTTACCAACCACAGTCCAGAAAGGATATTCTGTAGCAGAAAGCAAGAAAAAATCAAGCACATTGTTGCCTGGTGGAAGGTAATAGAGGTTCAGGCAAGGGCAGAAACAGAGATGAACTAAAGAGTTCAGAACCCATGAAACGTGGGAAATGGAGGCGGGGTGAGAAAGTAATGTCCTTTCTTGGTATCACAGAAAAGGATGCATGCAGAAAGGTCCTAGCCAGAAAGAACAGGGAATGCATCCTTTCAACAGGCAGGGACCTACCAGGTAGTTAGAAGGGCAAATGGATCTAAGTCTCCTTGAGGCTGTTAGGAAGTTGTGGAGAAAAGTTTAAGATAGGAAAGCTATCCATTCAGACAGGGAGATCTTCCTCTGATAAAATCTGGTCTGGGCAAGGTTGTCAGAAACCCTTAATAATACCCAGAACGTTATGCCGTGACAGCAGGAATATTATTCCTATTATATGCCACTAAATTGCACAAGAGCTCTGCTTGGCCTAAGAGAATTGCCAACTCACCATCTTCCCATGCAAAGAAGCCGCCTTAAAGAAGAAAAGGAGGGGGGAAGAGGAAGAAAAACAATGAGCTGACCAACTTCTGCATTCCCTGAGCAGGAGTGACTGCCCACTTTCTCCTGACCCCCAGCTGCTGGTGAAAGTGTAGTTCCCAAGCATTGCCACCGAGCGGTGCCTGGGCTACACCCTGGCACAAGTAACTTACTGGCAATTCTGGGAAGCTCGGTAAATCCAGTCCACTACCTTAGCATGTTAAAGGAAAGGATAGGAGGCTAGATCTAAGATGCCACCAGGGAGCTGTAAACAAATGACAAGCACTGAGCACAGCACCATTCTCAGGAGAGTCTCAGGAGTCCTCTAAAAACATGGGGTATAAAAGGGGAGGGGAACAGAGATAGCAGGGGAAGAAACAGATCAAACTGGGAAAATCTTGATACCTACTGAATCTGAGTGATGTATATGCAAGTACATATTATACTATTCTCTCCACTTTTGCACATACTTGACAACACTCATATTAATAGATTTTATTTTAATCTGGTGGTGGCACAGAGAGGGTCAGACCAAGGGAAGAGGAACAAGATAAGGGATCCTGTTAACTCTGAGCTTTCAACTTGGGGCACTCAAGACCAGCTCATCTAGAAGCCTGAATTTTTTTTTTTTCTTGGTAAGAATATTTTCCAGTGTTCTTTACATTCTATTTTTTTTTATTTTATCACCCATCCTTCCCCCACCCAACTAGATACAAGCTCCATGAGGGAAAAGATTTTTGTCAGAGGCAGAACCACTGGCAGGCTCAGAACTGAAATGGCTCTCCAGCCAATCAATGCTCCTTCTGCTTTTTACTCAGCCTCTCCCTCTCCAGAGGTAAAGCACACGTACACTGAGTGCATTTACCACGTGCCAAACACCTGATAATAAATTTTATGCCATGAGACATATATTTTCCCAATTTTCACAATAATCCTTTAGGGGAAAAAAAAAGTCTAAGAGGGCTTATCTAAGTGAGGCACAGATTTATGTGACCTCTTCAAGGTCACCCAGCTACAAAGTAGAACTACAATTTAAATTCACATCTGATCACATAATTCTTACTATTTAGTAAAATTCATAGAATTCCAAATTTCCATTCCTTTATTGGCCTATAAAATGAGTGAAAGTACCAGGAAAAATAAGAAAACAAAAAAAACCAAGACTAACAGATTCACATTCCGTTTTTTCCACTGAGATCCTGTTCACCTCCCAGCCTTCCCTTCCCAACACTTCACACAGAAGCCAGTCAGGAAACATTCTAAACACAAAATGCTGCGGCTCTCTGCTCCCCTCCATTTTAAGTCAGAATTTGCCTATTATTACTTCTATCCACAAAACCTATATATTTTAAATTATGATAAAATAAACCAAACATAAGGTTTCCTATGTGCTGGCTTCCTATTAACACATGCACTTACAAAGTTTTTGGCAGAGGCAGCATGATGAGAAGAACATGTATGGGCGCCAGAGTCTGAGAGGCCCGAAATTCAAACCCAGATGCCATCCCACTTCCTAGCTGTTTTGAGTCCTTGGATAAATTGTCATCTTTAAATTCCATTTTCTCAACAGGAAAGGGTAAGAACAGGGCTTAATTTAAGGAGGGCACATTTCAGTGCCCACTTCAGACATGGCACCAAAGGATAATGGAAAATGAAAATTTACCAGAAAGCAGACACAAAGGACGAGGTGAGGGGGGTCTGGTCACAAAGCTGCCAGACGAGGGATTTCAGGGCTGGGGTCACCAGAGACATATATGCCCCATTCTCCTCCTCCCGGCAGAAGCATTTGCTGAGGTTATCCTGCCCCATCCCACTACTGGATCCCAGTGTGTGGGGCTGCCAGGGAGGCAGCAGGGCAGAGGAAAGAACCCTCAGGGTACGTCTGACAAACCAGGATCCAGCTCTACCACTTCCACAAGCTGTGGGAATTATAGCACTTCATTTAAGCTGTCTGGGCCTCAGTTTCCTTGTCTGGTAAGGTGGAAATACTACTAAACTTGAAGGATTATTGTGAAAAGTAAAAATACTAGTGGAGCACAAAGCATAGCCTACGACACAGAGCTGGCCCCTAATCAGTTATACCTAATGAAGCCCAAACCACATCTTAACATTCTTTGCAAAGCTTTCAACACTCCAACCAGAACATGATCTCAGTGTGCTCTGAATTCCTCTTCCCCTTAAGCTTACACAGCCTGGATTTTTCCAACTTCAAGTAATCTACAGGAACACCTCAAAGACACTGTAGGGTCAGCGGCAGATCACCACAATAAGGCAAATAAAAGCAAGTGAAACGAATTGTTTGCATTTGGAAGTTATGTTTCCACAATGCTGTAGTCTATTAAGTGTACAATAGTGGTAATTCTAAGAAAACCGTGTACAACCCTTCATTTAAAAATACTTTATTGCTAAAAAATGCTAACCATCATCTGCCTCAGTGATGATGGCTGCTAACTAACTGATCAGGGTGCTGGCTGCTGAAGGTTGGGGTGACTGTGGCAATTTCTTAAAATAAGATAATGACGTGTGCTGCACCAAATGACTCTTCCTTTCATGAACAATTTCTCTGTAGCATGTGATGCTGTTTGATAGCATTTTGCCTACAGAACTTCTTTCAAAATTGAAGTCAATCCTCTCAAGCCCTACTAGTGCATTATCAACTAAGTTTATGTAATATTCTAAATCCTTTGTCATTTCAATAACCTTCATAGCATCTTCACCAGGAGTAGATTCCATCTCAAGAAACCACTTTCTTTTTTGCTCATCCATAAAAACCAACTCTTCATCCATTAAAGGTTAATCATGAGATTGCAGCAACTCAGTCACATCTTCAGGCTCCACTTCTTCTAATGCTAATTCTCTTGCAATTTCTACCATATTTGCAGTTACTTCCTCCACTGAAGTCTTGAACCCCCTCCAAGTCATTCATAAGGATTGGAAGTCAACTTCTTCCAAATGCCTGTTAATGTTGGTATTTTCACCTCTTCCCAGAAATCATCAATGTTCTTAATGACATCTAGAATGGTGAATTCTTTCCAGAAGGTTTCCAAATGACTTTGCACAGACCCATCAGAGGAATCATTAGGGAAGTTATAGACTCATGGAATGTACTTAAGTAAGAAGACTTGAAAGTCAATATGACCCATTGATCTGTAGCCTGCAGTTCTGTTAGCAGGCATTAATCTCATTGTCCATCTGTCTCAAGTAATACTTTGAAAGAACCAGGTTTTCTGAGCAGGTCTCAACAGTGGGCTTAAAATATTCAGTAAACTACATTATAAACAGATGTGCTGTCATTCAGACCTTGTTCATTTCTAGAGCACAAGCAGAATAGGTTTAGCATTAATTCTTAAGGACCCTGGGATTTTCAGAATGGTAAATGAGCACTGGCTTCAACCTAACCTCACTAGCTATTTTATCCCGTAACCATAGAGTCAGCCTTTGGAGACTCAATTTGGCACAGGAGGCCTAGCTTTCAGTCAGTCTCTGCTTTGGACATGCCTTCCCACTGAGCTTAATAATTTGTAGCTTTTAATTTAAAATGAGTGGCATGCAGCTCTTTCTTTCACTTGAATTTAGAAGCCATTGCAGGGTTATTAATTGGCCTCATTTCAATATTGTTGTGTCTCAGGAATAGGGAGGCCCAAGAAGAGGGAGAGAGATGAGGAATGGCCACTTGGAGCAGTCAGAACACACACAACATTTATTAAGTTCATCATCTTATATGAGCTCAATTAAAGGTACCCCAAAACACTTACAAGAGTAACAACCTCAAAGATCACAGATCACAGACCACTGTAACAAATACAATAATGAAAAAGTTTGAAATACTACAAGAATTACCAAGATGTTACATAGAGATGCCTAGTGAGCAAATGCTGTTGGAAAAAAGGTGCCAAAAGACTTGCTCAATGCTGGGTTGCCACAAGCCTTCAATCTATAAAAAGTGTAACATAGCTGAAGCACAATAAGACAAAAGTACAATCAAACAAGGTGTATCTCTTACTTTTCAGAGTTGTGGTTCAGAAAATACATATACCAAACTTTATGAATACCATGTAATTGGTACTTAAAATTTCCTTTTACAACTGCTTATCTTTCCATGTCTGTGCATGAATGAATGTATAAATGATACAGAACTGAACTTAACAGTAGTAACATAAAATTTTCCTTCAAAGCCATCCTATGGGTAAGTTTTTTCTTGCTCCTTAATGAAATCTAAGGCAAGCCTCCTAATTTTTTCCATTTTCTATGATAAATACGTGTTCAATCATTTTCAGCCCCAACATAGTGATTTCAATAATTAAGATGTCTAGTATAGTGCATTAGTCAGTACTCATCTTAATTAAAGCTTCTTTCTTCCCTTTCTAGATAAAGTCTGCAATTGGGTTGGGACTGGTGGGTAAACATCAATCATTTTTTCTCTTTCCCCATTTTATTCTGCATCTCTTCTACCCCCAGCAAGAGTATCTCTTCAGGGTTGGAGGTGATGAAGTAGGGAGAGATAAGTAAGCAGCTTGAAAAGGCCACACCAATGAAATCTGACTTTCTCATGAGGGCCTATGGTTTCCCTTGTAAGAGTCCCTAAGTGGGACCATCCATGAGCAATTCCCAGGAATTGAGTGAGGGCTGGCCATCCATTTACAGCACTCCTGGGGGTTTCCATGGGTACCTCCCTCCTGCCTCACACCACCTTCTGGTAGCCATGCATGGGATCTCTTTTTAGAAGGCTTTAACCTGGTTCCATCTAGAAGTTCAGGGAAAAACTACTGCCTTTCCAAGAGCAGATCACTAACTATACAACCTCTTCCTTCCCCTCTGCTCTGCTACTGACCCACAGATTCACATAATAATCCTTATGCTCCCCAAATACCAGGGAACACACGTCAAGTTCTCAGAATGATTGTTTCAGAGTTCTCCCCATCACTTGGCTTCAATGAAAAGGGCTTAAGAGATGCAAACTCTCCTTTCCATGTGTATAAAGGCAAGAAAGGACACAGAACACACCCATATTAACAGCTCTCTCCAAAAACATCCTCGTCTCAGAAGCTTTAAACTCTCAACACTTTTATTTCTTGGAGATGAAGTGTAGTCTAAATGCAAACCCAATTTAAGGCTACCTTCTACGCAAGTCCCTGCAGTATGAAAAGAACTTGGTAACTATTGCTTTATTCTTGGCCTCGAGGGCTGTTAAGACGAACCTAAATAGGTTAGAGTTCCTTTTAAAATCCTGTTACCTATGTCCAACTAGATTTGATGTACCCGAGACCTGTGTCATACTCTCTAGAAGTGTCGTGGAGTCAAGCAAGGTACCTTCAACACAGAACCTCAAAATACTTGCTGTTGGAAAACCCTCTAATTATGAAGATGGTCGTGGGACATCAGGAATAAATTTCCCAGAGCACAATAAGGACCTGGTTAGCTATCAGAAGTCTCTATCTGCTAAAACCAGAGCAATGCAAATTCCTCTGGTAACACTCGAGAAGACAGCAGCAACTTCAGGCAGCTGTGAGCCAGAGTCAGGCTCTTCCTGGTGTCACTTTTTAGCAGCAGCTGTCAAGTCACAGAGAACCTTTGTTCCCTGCAATACCCTCCTTTATTGTTGTGTCAAATGTTTCCAATATGCTGGCTCCTCCTTCACTCAAGTATATATTTTTTCCTGACTGAAATTAGTATTTAATCTAACACGTATGGTTACAGAGATCTCCATAGTGTATCCTCCAGAATACTAATGCAGAATAAAAGCTACACTAAATCCAGTAATCTTTTAGTTTCTTTCTAACCAAATGCAGACCTTCGGTCAGTGTGGCTAATTGTCTTAGACTGTCTAAAGCTACCATGTGCTTTCCATGTGACTTCAGTGCAATCTCTGCTATGATACAGATGCCTCGTGGAAAGGATTTGGTTGCAAATCAATGGGTAAAAGAAAGTGCACAGAACAAAGTTAATTTACAGACCAGTTCTACTACAAAAGTCTGCTTCCAAGTCGAGTTATTTGGTGCTCATTTCTCCTGGGAAAAATTATCCTAATCTGTGTTTAGGTCCAAAGGTCAGACCACAAAAGCTACCATTGAAATATGGTCCTGAGCCAGTGTTAACCCTGGGTTCCAAACTCTGAAGCAGTTATTTGGCCCCAGAAGAAACAGGAAGAGAATTTCATTTCCCTTTCCAGAGTACAGAGCCGACCCTCAGCTGCACTTACAAGGGGAAAAAGTTGGTCTTTGGGGCACCTCCTGACACCCCGGTCTCCTCCCCTGCCTCACCTCCCCACTACCGCATTCTTACCCTGTCTTTAGCTTCCTTCAGAAATATTCCAGATACAAAACCACTCACCTTTCTCCCAGGACCCTGTTTCACTCTCAACTTTTCCCTGGGGAAAGCCTGACCTCACCCTGCGGCACCAGGCGGGAAGTCATGGGTCCTCCCTGGAGCAGGCTGCCCTCAGACACACACCAGCCCCTCAAGCAATGCTCACTCTTTCACAAAGCAAAACTCTAAACCAAAATGAATCTTTAGTAACATGTTTGGGCACAGGTAAAAAAAGAAAAATAAAAGTCTCAGACTCTATGAAGAGAAAATTATTCAAGGGAGTAAACCTCCATTTCATGATGTCAGCAGCCCCAAGGAAGCTTTAGTTTATTCTTCACAGCTTTTATCCTTCCAAACCCACAAGCTTTAGAAGAAGAAAGAAAAGAAAGATCTCCCTCTTTCTTCTTTTCTCTCCCTCCACAGCCCTACTACACTTGCAAAACTAACCTATTGAGTAGACAAGATCACATAAAAATTTTTATTTCATGAACAAGGCCATTTTGAAAACTATCGACAAGAAAAAAGGGGCCTGGGCTACCTTTGTGGCTGATGCCTACAGCCACTATCCATATACACAAAAAATTTGTAGGTAAGAAAAGCCTAACTCAAGGACAACCTATAAAATATGTATGTATCTTTTAGAGTTATCATTAATATTTAGAAACCCATAATTAGCAATAAGCCAGTGACCTCCATCATGTAAGCATGACAAACTTTATTTCCCTTGCTTGATATTAATAATTATTTGTCTGATTTTATCTCCCAATTCTTGGGGGGAATATTACTTCAACAGACAGCACATAAAGTCTTAATTAAATTATAAGGACAAAGAATTAATTTTTTAAAAGCACAATGATGACTGGCACACAGACAGAAGTAATGAACAGAGAGGGCCATATAAGCTTGATAGTGTATGATATGTGGACATTAATAGATAGCTTACATCATCCCCATGGGAAATTTGAGTAAATCCCATGACATTTCCTTTTTCACACCAAGGCACAGTCTTTACTGTGTCTTTTGGTTCCTGCCTTGACTGAACCTTGCACTCCTAGGGAATTTTCTTTTCATTTCCACATTCCATTCCATCCCAATAGCTATTACCTTAGCTAACTTATCCTTCCTTACCTCTCTACACCTATGAGGATCACAGCTGCCTGAATATCATAATGCTGGCCTCTGTGGGATACTTCAGATGAATAAGACAGTCCCTGACCTCTAGGGGCACACAATTATCCAGGCTAGCCTAGGTCCTATCGCTGGATCCTTCCATTTCACATCAGGGTCCTCTCCACAATGGGGTCCCCTAGGTCCTCTCTGCAGGCTCAGCCCTCTAAGCCCTCCACACAGAGTGCAGAGTAAATACCGACTTTAGGTAGGAAGCATTTTCAACTTTAACGAGATCCACATTCAGAGTCTCAGCATTGTTGACTTTCTTACTTGTCTGACCCTGGCATGATACTACAATGCTGATAACTGCTTCTGTTTTATTCCCAAACCCCAGTATCACCATTTTGCCTCCCTCTTCTCACAGACTTTCCCAATCAACATGTGCTCCAACTCTTATATTAAATTTATTCTACTCTGAAATCTTTACTTATACTGATAACTACTAAGTAATCTAGGCCCTTCCTAGAACTAGGGCCTCATTTTTTTGTGTAAATGCATTATTAGGATATGATTCACATACCATAAAATCCACTACATGAAAAAGTTTATTCAACAGTTTTCATTATTCACAAGTTGGGCAATTATCACTATCTAATTACAAAACATTTTCACCACCCCAAAAAGGAACCTTATTATCCACGAGCAGCCATCCCTCATTTCTCCCACCCCCTCCCATCCCTTGGGCCACTAAACCACTAATCTACGTTCTGTCTCTGATATGTAGTCTTTTGTGTCTGGCTTCTTTCATTTAGCATAATGTTTTCAACCATCATCCAGGCAGCTGGATTTTATCAGTACTTCATCTCTCATTCCTTTTTCTGATATGCCATCTTTCAGATATACCATACTACTTTTACCCATTATTCATGAGGTGATGGCCGTTTGGGTTGCTTTTACATTTTGGCTATTATAAACAATGCTGCCACAAACATTTATATACAACCTTTTACGTGAACGCGTATTTTCATTTTTCTTGGGTATACATCTAGCCATGAAATGCTGGATCACGTTAACTCTATTATTTAACTTTCTGAGGAATCACCAAACTGTTTTCTAAAGTGGCTGTCTCATTTTATATTCCTGTCAGCAGTGTTTGAGGGCTCTGATTCCTCAATATCCTCACCAATACTTATTTGCAAACATCTGTCTTAGTAAAGTAATATCTCCGTGCAGTTTTGATTGACAATTCCCCAATAGGATGTTGAGCGTCTTTTCACATGCTTATTGGCCATTAATATATCTTTTGTGGAGAACTGTCTGTTCAGAACTTTGCCCACTTTTAAACTGAGTTGTCTTTTTGTTGTTGAATATTAGAGTTCTTCACATATTTTGGATACAAATCTCTTATCAGATATGTGATTTATAAGTATTTTCTCCCATAGTTCCATTATTTTAATGTCTTCCTGCACAAATTAGTACATGGCTTCTAAATCTCACCCCTGAACCAATTCCTGTTACCCACCAACAATCTGCCATAATTCCAACTTCCACACACCCAGATTTGTAATATCTGCTCCTGAGCCCCATCAACTAGTTGCACTATCCTCTCTCTGTGGTGATCTGCTGTGCTGGCTGCTTGCTCAGAACAAAACTTCCATTTGTAGACCCACTCCTCTAACACCCATCAACCAGCCCATGCCCACCTTGACCTTTCCCCATCACATGAACTTGTGCCTACACCATGCCCTAGCACAATTGACTTGGGTCAGTTCAATAGGTGGAATCACCCTACTTCATCAAATCTAAGATGCCATCAATTGTAAGACCACTGTTATTTTATGTGCCACAGAAGAAAAAAAATGCCAATAACTATGGCATGGCTTTGATTACGAAGCATCTCAGTATCAGAGATACTAATATAAGGGAAAAAAACATATCAATAAAATGCAGTAGGTCTAGATATCAACTGTTTAAGGCTGGTATTATTTCTGTTTCTGAGAGGAGTTCATTGAGGCTCAGTGTTTAAGTAACCTGCAAAATGTAACAAAGTCAGAAGGATTAAAGATGGTGGTGTGAGAGGAGAGGGAGAGGCTTCCTCCTAAAACTCGATACAATTAGAAAATTTAATTGGCACAACTAATCCTGAGAGAGCAACAGGAAAGAGGACCGTCAGGCTGCACACACCTGGAGAAAAGAGCAGACCTCAGCCAACGGGGTAACTACCAGAGCTGTGGCTCCGCGGGACCCGAGCCCCTCCCCCACTCCAGCTCACCAGTGGAAGGAAGAGAAACCCAGCAGGGAGGGAGTGGAAGGCTTCAGACTGCTGAGTACCTAGCTCAGAAATCTGCGCTGGGAGCACAAACCTACATTTCATGGTGCTTTCACGAGACTCGCATAACTACCAGGTTGGAAAGTTAATACAGGCAGAGTTCCTGGGGAGACTGGGATTCTGGCTGCTTGAGGAAAGCAGGGATCCATATCTGGCTGCTCTGGGACAAAAACTTGTACCTGTGTGCACGGCCCACTGGCTCAGGCAGTGGAGGCAGGCACAGGAGCCAGAAGGCGGGGAACAGTGCTTTCTTACCCCCAGTACCACTCCCCTGCAACCCCTGACATTGCTTCAGGGACTCAGCAGCTCCAGAGTAGAGCTTCTGGACACTAGAGGAGACCATATACAAAACATGAAATGCCAAAGGAACCTTGTCCAGAGTAAAATTGTTAATACAACTCCTGAGAAAGATTCAAATGATATGGACCTAGTGACTCTTCCTGAAAGGGAGTTCAAAATAAAAATCATCAACATTCTAATGGAAGTATGGAAAGACATCCAAGAACTCAGGAATGACTTCAGGTCAGAAATCCAATCGTTAAAGGACAAGATGGAGGGTATTAAAAGCAGGTTGGATATGGTGGAGGCGACAATAAATGAAATAGAAACTAGAGAAGAGGAATACAAAGAAGCTGAGGCACAGACAGAAAAAAGGATCTCTAAAAATGAAAGAATATTGAGAGAACTGTGTGACCAATCCAAGCGGAACAATAGTCGCATTATAGGGATACCAGAAGAAGAAGAGAGAGAGAAAGGGATAGAAAGTGTCTTTGAGGAGGTAGTGGCTGAAAACTTCCCCAACCTGGAGAGGGAGATAGTCTCTCAGACCATGGAAATCCACAGATCCCCCTACACAAGGGACCCAAGGAAGAAAACACCAAGACACATAGTAATTAAAATGGGAACGATCAAGGATAAGGACAGACTGTTAAAAGCAGCCAGAGGCAGAAATAAGATCACATACAAAGGAAAGCCCATCAGACTAACATCAGACTTCTCAGCAGAAACCTTACAGTCCAGAAGAGAGTGGCATGATGTATTAAATGCCATGAAGCAGAAGGGCCTGGAACCAAGATTACTTTATCCAGCAAGATTATCATTTAAATTTGAAGGAGGGATTAAACAATTTCCAGATAAGCAAAAGCTGAAAGAGCTTACCTCTGACAAACCATCTCTGCAGTCTATTTTGGAGGGACTCCTATAGATGGAAGTGTTCCTAGGGTTGGATAGCTGTCACCAGAGGTAATAAAATCACGGTAGGGAGGGGGGAGCAGCTGATTGCGAGGCAAATGCAAAATTAAATTGACTATCCCCAAAGCCAATCAGGGATAGAGAAAAAGTATAGAATCTGATACCTAATATATAAAGAATGAAGGAGGAAGAAAAAGGAGGAGAAATAGAAAAGAACCTTTAGATTGTGTTTGTAACAGCATACTAAGTGAGCTAAGTTAGACTCTTAGATAGTAAGGAAAGTAACCTGGAACCTTTGGTAACCACGAATCTAAAGCCTGAAATGGCAATAAGTACATACCTATCGATAATCACCTTAAATGTAAATGGACTGAATGCACCAATCAAAAGACATAGAGTCACTGAATAGATAAAAAAACAAGACCCATCTATATGCTGCTTACAATAGACTCACCTCAAACCCAAAGACATGCACAGACTAAAAGTCAAGGGATGGAAAAAGATATTTCATGCAAACAATAGGGAGAAAAAAGCAGGAGTTGCAGTACTAGTATCAGACAAAATACACTTCAAAACAAAGAAAGTAACAAGAGATAAAGGACATTACATAATGATAAAGGGCTCAGTCCAACAAGAGGATATAACCATTATAAATATATATGCACCCAACACAGGAGCACCAGCATATGTGAAACAAATACTAACAGAACCAAAGGAGGAAATAGACTGCAATGCATTCATCTTAGGAGACTTCAACACACCATTCACTCCAAAGGACAGATCCACCAGACAGAAAATAAGTAAGGATACAGAGGCACTGAAGAACACACTAAAACAGATAGACCTAATAGACATCCAAAGAACTCTACAACCAAAAGCAACAGGATACACATTCTTCTCAAGTGCACATGGAACATTTTCCAGAATAGACCACATACTAGGCCACAAAAAGAGCCTCAATAAATTAAAAAAGACTGAAATCCTACCACCCAACTTTTCAGACCATAAAGGTATAAAACTAGAAATAAATTGTACCAAGAAAGCAGAAAGGCTCACAAACACGCTCCTTATGGAGGCTTAACAACACGCTCCTAAATAGTCAATGGATCAATAACCAAACTAAAATGGAGATCCAGCAATATATGGAAATAAATGACAACAACAACACAAAGCCCAACTTCTGTGGGAGGCAGCGAAAGCAGTCTTAAGAGGAAAGTATATAGCAATCCAGGCATATTTAAAGAAGGAAGAACAAGCCCAAATGAATAGTCTAATGTCAAGGTTATCAAAATTGGAAAAAGAAGAACAAATGAGGCCTAAAGTCAGCAGAAGGAGGGACATAATAAAGATCAGAGAAGAAATAAACAAAATTGAGAACAATAAAACAATAGAAAAAAATCAATGAAACCAAGAGCTGGTTCTTTGAGAAAATAAAATAGATAAGCCTCTAGGCAGACTCATTATGAGAAAAAGAGAATCAACACACATCAACAGAATCAGAAATGAGAAAGGAAACATCACAACAGACCCAACAGAAACACAAAGAATTATTAGAGAATACTATAAAAACCTATATGCTAAGAAGGTGGAAAACCTAGAAGAAATGAACAACTTCATAGAAAAATACAACCTTCCAAGACTGACCAAGGAAGAAACACAAAATCTAAACAAACGAATTACCAGCAAAGAAATTGAAGCGGTAATCAAAAAGCTACCCAAGAAAAAAACACCCGGGCCAGATAGATTTACCTTGGAATTTTATCAGACATACAGAGAAGATATAATACCCATTCTCCTTAAAGTTTTCCAAAAAATAGAAGAGGAGGGAATACTCCCAAACTCACTCTATGAAGCCAACATCACCCTAAAACCAAAACCAGGCAAAGACCCCACAAAAAAAGAAAATTACAGACCAATATCCCTGATGAATGTAGATGCAAAAATACTCAATAAAATATTAGCAAACTGAATTCAAAAGTGTATCAAAAGGATCACACACCACAACCAAGAGGGATTCATCCCAGGGATGCAAGGATGGTACAACATTAAAAAATCCATCAACATCATCCACCACATCAACAAAAAGAAAGACAAAAACCACATGATCATCTCCATAGATGCTGAAAAAGCATTTGACAAAATTCAACATCCATTCATGATAAAAACTCTCAGCAAAATGGGTATAGAGGGCAAGTACCTCTTTAATAAAGGCCATATACAATAAACCCACAGCCAACATCATACTGAACAGCAAAAAGCTGGAAGCTTTTCCTCTGAGATTGGGAACAAGACAAGGATGCCCACTCTCCCCACTGTTATTTAACATAGTACTGGAGGTCCTAGCCACAGCAATTGGAGAAAACAAAGAAATGCAAGGAATCCAGATTGGTAAAGAAGAAGTTAAACTGTCACTATTTGCAGATGACATTATATTGTACATAAAAAACCCTAAAGACTCTACTCCAAAACTACTAGAACTGGTATCAGAATACAGCAAAGTTGCAGGATATAAAATTAACACACAAATCTGTGGCTTTCCTATACACTAACAATGAGCCAATAGAAAGAGAAATCAGGAAAACAATTCCATTCACAATTGCATCAAAAAGAATAAAATACCTAGGAATAAACCTAACCAAGGAAGTGAAAGAACTATACCCTGAAAACTGTAAGACACTCTTTAAGAGAAGTTAAAGAGGACACTAACAAATGGAAACTCATCCCATGCTCCTGGCTAGGAAGAATTAATATTGTCAAAATGGCCATCCTGCCCAAAGCAATATACAGATTTGATGCAATCCCTATCAAATTACCAACAACATTCTTCAACGAACTGGAACAAATAGTTCAAAAATTCATATGGAAACACCAAAGACCCCGAATAGCCAAAGCAATCCTGAGAAAGAAGAATAAAGTGGTGGGGATCTCACTCCCCAACTTCAAGCTCTACTACAAAGCCATAGTGATCAAGACAATTTGGTACTGGCACAAGAACAGAGTCACAGACCAGTGGAACAGACTAGAGACTCCAGACATTAACCCAAACATATGGTCAATTAATATTCGATAAAGGAGCCATGGACATACAGTGGGGAAATGACAGTCTCTTCAACAGATGGTGCTGGCAGAACTGGACAGCTATATGCAAGAGAATGAAACTGGATCACTGTCTAACCCCATACATAAAAGTAAATTCAAAATGGATCAAAGACCTGAATGTAAGTCATGAAACCATAAAACTCTTAGGAAAAAACATAGGCAAAAATCTCTTGGACGTGAACATGAGTGACTTCTTCATGAATATATCTCCCCAGGCAAGGAAAACAAAAGCAAAAATGAACAAGTGGGACTATATCAAGCTGAAAAGCTTCTGTACTGCCAAGGACACCATCAATAGAACAAAAAGGTACCCTACAGTATGGGAGAATATATTTGTAAATGACAGATCCAATAAAGGCTTGACATCCAAAATATGTAATGAGCTCACGCACCTCAACAAACAAAAAGCAAATAATCCAATTAAAAATGGGCAGAGGAACTGAACAGACAGTTCTCTAAAAAAGAAATACAGATGGCCAACAGACACATGAAAAGATGCTCCACATCGCTAGTCATCAGAGAAATGCAAATTAAAACCACAATGAGATTATCACCTCACACTAGTAAGGATGGCTACCATCCAAAAGACAAACAACAACAAATGTTGGCGAGGGTGTGGAGAAAGAGGAACCCGCCTACACTGTTGGTGGGAATGTAAATTAGTTCAAACATTGTGGAAAGCAGTATGGAGGTTCCTCCAAAAGCTCAAAATAGAAATACCATTTGACCCAGGAATTCCTTTTCTAGGAATTTACCCTAAGAATGCAGGAGCCCAGTTTGAAAAAGGCAGATGCACCCCTATGTTTATCGCTGGACTATTTAAGATAGCCAAGAAATGGAAGCAACCTAAGTGTCCATCAGTAGATGAATGGATAAAGAAGATGTGGTACATATACACAATGGAATATTATTCAGCCATAAGAAGAAAACAAATCCTACCATTTGCAACAACATGGATGGAGCTAGAGGGTATTATGCTCAGTGAAATAAGCCAAGCAGAGAAAGACAAATACCAAATGATTTCACTCATCTGTGGAGTATAAGAACAAAAGAAAAACTGAAGGAACAAAACAGCAGCAGAATCACAGAACCCAAGAATGGACTGACAATTACCAAAGGGAAAGAGACTGGGGAGAATGAGAGGGTATGGAGGGATAAGGGCAGGGAAGAAGAAAGGAGGTATTATGATTAGTATGTATAATGTGGGGGGTGGCGGAAAGGGGAGGGCTTTGCAACACAGAGAAGACAAGTAATGATTCTACGACATCTTAGTATGCTGATGGACAGTGACTGTAATGGGGTTCGTGGGGGGCACTTGGGGTAGGGGAGAGCCTAGTAAACATAATATTCTTCAGAAAAATAAAAATAAATAAATAAATTGAAAAAAAATGTCACAAAGTCAGTGGGTTGGTAGAACCGGAATCCAATTCAGGTCTGACTTCTAAACAGTACTGCTTCTGTTACACTCTTTAACCTGCTACATTAACACCAAAGCATGTAGCATCCAACAATTTAAAAAAGAAATCCTGTACTCTTATTTTTTAAACTATAAACTCCTACTGCTAAATAGAAAAGATAATTGAAAGCAGTTTCATTCAAAGTGAAAAAACTTAATTTCTAGGTAAAAATAAAGGTCTAAGTATGGCAATATAAAAAATACAAAAACATACCTAGCAATTTTACTCCTAGAAATGTATTCCATTAATACAGCTGTACATATAAGAAATGATGTGTGCAAGATCATTCATTATTGAATTGTTTTTAATTGAAATGCCTGGAAACAACTTAAAATGTCCTTCATTAACTGGTTCAATTACAAACATTCATTCAATAGGAATGTGACCATTAAAAAAAAACTACATGTACTAATATGGAATCATCTACAGATACATTATTAAATAAATAAACACGGTTTATGTATTTGCTTTATGTACATAAAACATCTCTGGAAAGATACACAAAAAACTGAATTAACTTCAATTACCTGTGGAAAGAACTTGGGTTACTGGGAGATGAAAATGTTAAGAAAATTCCTCTGTAGGTTTTAACATCTAAAGCATGTGAAAGAAAGAGGGAATCAAGGGGGAAAACCTACTAGAGAGATCAAATATAAACTCTTCAATAATTAAAGCAGCACACTGGAGCTGTGAGGAAACCTAGATTCCAGTCCCAGCTCTACAACAACTAGATGACTGTTCCTGGATGAGTCAACCTTTTTCTTGGCTTTTAGCTATAAATGAGAAATTCGCACTTTCTGATCTCTTAAAAGGCTCCCGCTCTCTAATTTTATCATGACATATTTAGCTCCTACAGTGTGTCAAATATAATTTGTAGGTGCTATCAAGAATTCCCGTGTTTTAAGTTTGAGGTAAAATAATAACAGGTTTTAAGTCAGGAAGGTTTGCTTAAAGCTGTGGCTCCCACTCCTTTCTAGCTGTAGAATTTGCAGCAAATTACATCACTGACACCAAGTAGCTACTGATACCTATAAAGCTAGGGTGGTAGCTACTTTCACAAGTTTGTTATAAGGAGTCAAATAACACAGATGAAAATTTTCTGAAATGTTTACACCACTATGTGAAGTGTAAGTTATTAATACACACAGAATCCCCCTTCAGGTATGAGGAAGTAAATGTAAGAGCAAGCATGGACTTTGGAGTCAGACTAGAATACCCTACTTATTTGCTGCATAATCTTGGGGAGGTTATTTAATCTCCTAAACCTCAATTTCCTGACCTATAGAATGGCCATAATGATTCTTATTTGAAAGGGCTACTGTGAAGACTAAGCGACATTGTCAGGTACACAGTACACTGCTTAGCTCAAAACCCGCGTTTGGAAATTGTTTCTCTTCCTTTCCATAATTAGAAACGAAAGGTGGGCTGCCCCTTAGGCAGGTAGCTGACCAACTCACTTCTCACTCTAACTTGTACTCCCCAGAGCCTGGGTTGTTACTTCCTTTTTCATTTCCTTTCCCTTCTATCCACTGCTACCAACAAATATCCTAAACCCTATTTTCATTTCTCATCTCTTCTAGAGCAGAGAATGGTCTGCAGGAGCAAAACTAGAAGGCGGGGCGGGGTTGGCGGGGAAGGAGTATTTCACAGCCCACATTTCTCTAAACTTTTAAAACTTCCACACAAATCCCCCTTAGGTTCGCTCACTAATCTGCTCTACAAACACTTAACAGAGCAATGTGTCAGGAGCTGGATGGAATCAGAGCTCGCAGTGTTTTTGAAGGATTGACCATCAACACATACACACATAATGTATCAAAGGTGATACGAACTCTGAAGAAAAATAAAGAGGGTTGACAGCAGAAGGAGCTAGCAGGAAGATGTGACACTGCACAAGATGACAAGATGCCCAGAGAAGGCTTCACTGACAATGTGACCTTTTAAGAGAGAACCCTCAGTCAGGTAAGAGAGCTAGCCACGCTGCTATCAGGGGAAGATCCCTCCAGGCAGAGGGAGCATTAGCTTCTGGGCAGTGAGGTGACAGGATGGCAACATGCTGGTGGAACAGCAGAGGCCAGTGTGGCTGCAGCAGAAAAAGAGGGACAGTGGTAAATGAGCTCAGCAAGTTAACAGGGGGGCTGGCAGACCCTTGTAGGCCATAGTAAGGACTTTGATTTTATTCTGAATGAAATGAAAACTACTAGAAAGTTTGATGCTCTTTCCTATGTGGGCTGTTGCTTTCCTTTCTGTCTTGCTATACAACGGATAGAGGGGTTCTGGTACTTCCTTTCACAGGGATTAGCCAAGATCCATCTCACAGAGGTGACCAGAGTGTATGTGTGTGTGTATTATATATATATATAATACACACACACACACACACACACACACACACACACACACACACACTGCTTACAATCCAATCCCCTTTAAGATTTTGTGGCAAAAGATTCCTGTTGATTCAAGGAGGAAAAGATATCAAAGGCATTTTAAATGTATTTAGGAAGATGTAGGTCAATTACACTTGAAAATTACTTCAACAAGACATTTTTAAATGTGCTTCTTTTGTAGGAACATAGCTATAAATCAACGAAATTAACATTGTAAACTACCAAAGATACACATATACATATATGCAAACAAACAAGATTTCATGCAGCTTTGTTATTCTGAAAAACTATTAATAACCTAAATGTCCATAATGGAGATGTTAAATGAATTATGCTATATCCATTAAAGAACAGTAAACAGCCATTAAAAGGAATGAGATAAGTCTCTTTGTATGGATTTCAAAAGTGTCCATGATATATTAAGTTCATTCATTCATTCAACAAAATTTGACTACTTACTACCTAGAACCTAGGAAGCAGTCTTGAATGAAAATAAAACACAGTTCTGACACTTGTTGAGCTTACAATTTAATGGAGGAGACCACACATAAGCAAGCACAATAAAGCTGACAAATTTTTAAATAAGTGCTACAAATAACAACCAAAAACAGACTAATGTGGATAGAGAATCGGTGGTGGGAAGGGGCTTACTGTTTTTAAGAATTACATTGTCAAATATTATAGCTACCAGAATACAGCACAACTGAGCTTTAAAAAACAACCTTATTGAACCTACATAACTGTTGTTTTATCTTATTAAGAATTAAATTCTTCGTGGCTTCCATCTGAAAAATAGGTGAGAATAGAGTAGGAAAGGTTCTCACCAGAGTCTAACCAAACCACATGTCAGAAGGCTGGGCAAGCACTTCTCAGAAAGCGGCTGTCTATTCACAGCAAGGACTACCCCTCTTACTTCTGATGACTTAACCTCATTGATCCACCCAGCAATCCTCAGTAGTTTCTATAAAATCCCTCCTTGTGGCACACCAATTTAAATCACACTGTATCACTGGATAAATTTAAACTCTTTTAAGTGGAGACAGACATGATTCATATCAAAAGAAATCACATAAACATTCACCTTATAAAAATACCCAAGTACGTAGGCTTAAAAAGTCAAAAGCTAAATGGCGTAAGTTCACACAATTTAAGATTTGCTTGCACTATTTAAAGTCACAAATTATAATTTGTCTATATGAGTACAGCCTGATCTCCCAGTAAAAGAATGCCACCATTGACTGGAAACCCCATGAAGAGAAAGTCAACATGAAACTGAATTCTGAACCACATTTATATGCATATAAGTCGAATTCTATATAATACAATATATATATGATGTTATATTTTTAAACAAATATAATAATTCTATATTATCACATTTAGTAGAAGTACTTATACAGTGCTCATTAACCCATTTGGGAAGAAGTTTGTTCACTATAGTGGACTGAACGGCGGCACACCAAAGATACATCCAACTCCTGAGCCGCAACATGCCCTCAGTTGGAAGTAGGATCCTGCAGATGCAATTAAGTATCTCCAGGTGAGATTATTCTGGACTTAAACCCAATGACTGTGTCTTTACAAGAGAAAAGAGAAGATCTGAGACACACCCAGATGAGAGCCAGAGGGGAAGGCAGACACAGAGAGTGCAGTGATGTGCCCACAAGCCAGGGGGGGAACACGGCGGGCTGCCAACAGTCCCCAGAAGTGGGCAGAGGGGCATAGAAGAGACGCTAGGGAGCCAACCCTGTCAACATCTGGTCCCTAGAACTGTGAGAAAATTAATTTCTGTTGTTTAACTACTACGTTTGTGGCAATTTGTTATAGGAGACCTAAGAAACGAATACATTCACCTATAAAATTTGAACTCCCTGCTCTTAATAATTTTTGGAATGTCGTTTATAAGTCCAAGAGCTGTGGAAGCCAAAACAGAACCTTTATTCTACTCACAAGCTTTTGGAACTCAAATACTGAGCTGTCTTCTCTTCACAGTACCAGCACAACTTATTGCAAAGATATATATATATAAACACATGATATAACTGTTTTCATTCTCTGAATCAGATTCAGTCAACAAAAACAAAAAGTGAAAGAGGGTAAAAAGGGAGTTAAATGGTTTTAAGGCTCTTGTACTTAGGAGAAGGTAGTCAAAATAATAATTTGTTTTTAAATACAGTAACTCTCAAGACTTTAACAAGTCAATTTTATTATTCTTAATATATTTTTTCGTATTATAAAATATACATCCTCACTATAGAAAATTTGGAAAAAGCAAAGCTTGTCTTCACAATGTCTTAACTTAAAATGTGAACACAGACATATATTTTCTACCCTGAAAGCAGAATTCTTTCTTAAACTGTTCAAATAAGACTCATCATTAAACAAAGAGCCTTTGTTTACAATCAACTTTATATGGCAGTTACACAACTATGAAATTTTGAATCTACACTGGAAATTCTGATCTAATTTTAACATAAGGCTTATAATTGAAACACACAAATGGGAACTACAAGGAGAGGTTTATTGCCATGGGGGTTTCCAACAAGGTGCTTTCCCTTGATCATTTCGGGTCCTGAACTGTTCTGGTCTCTAATCATAATTTACATATCAACTAAGCCCTCAATTTTAGAAATAATATTTTTAAGTGCAGAAAAGCAACCAATGAAGATAAAAATATTAATAAATTTTATTCAAGAGCTAATGATCTCCCACATTTCCCTTTCATTTTACTTTCTCAAATATAAGTATCAAATCAAAGGCACAAAAACTGGATACAGAGGAACACTTAGCAGCATCCATGCAACAGCAAAGGTTAAAACACTAAGAATGAGAAAAAGCTTGAAAGTATTTGTCAAACCTATCTCTGAATGCAGGCACTTTTTTTTTTTCACTTAAACAGTGAAGATTTCTTTAAAAAAAAAATTCACTAACCCCAGGCATATTTTTATGAAACTGTTCTGTCATTTAAATATGTTTGTTCAAAACTACACATCATCCCCACTCCTTAAGTGAGGGCCACATGTAACTTCCTTCCCAAAAGCACAACTTGGAAATAGGGGGGAAGAAGAGCAGTAACCTGACGGTGTTCTATCTCAGCCAGACGATCGGTGAACATGAAGAGTTAAAATCATGCTGACACCACGGACCCCTGATGTGATGTGACGAAAATGGCTCTTTACCTCTGTGGCCTTCCTCCCCAAAATCCGTAAGCCCAGCCCAATCATGAGAAAAACATCGAATTCCAACAGGGGGCTTTCTAAGAAATGCCTGACAAATACTCCTCAAAATGGCCAGGGTCCCCAAAAACAAGATCGATCAGCCACAAGGAGCCTTTGGAGACATGAAAACTAAATGTAATGTGGTATCCTGATGGAATTCTAGGGCAGAAAAAAGCTATCAGGTAAAAACAACAGAAACCTGAATAAAGTATGGACTACAGTTAATAATCTTTCAATATTGGTTCATTAATTATAGCAAATGTACCATACAATGTAAGATGTTAATAATAGGGGAACTGGGTGTTGAGTATATGGAAACTGTTTCATCTTCTAAATTTTTCTGTAAATCTAAAGCTCTGCTTTAAAAAATAAAGTCTATTTTAAAAAATTTACACAGCAGTCATTTCTAGAAGAATACTAAGGTCCCAGATGAAACTTTATCACCACCCACATGTAAAAGCCTAACTTAAGGAAAACAGCTAGATCCACCCAGCAGTTTCTTCTAGCACTAAGATTACATCTAGATTTTGCAAGACTGATAATTAAGGTACTCAATCATAAAATAAAATAAAATGGAGACTACACCTATTTAACCTTTTCAAGAAAACATCTGATTTATTGTGATAATGATGTGAAAACCCAAAGTCTCATAATCACAGAGCTATTTATAAGATAGATAATTTTAAATAAAATAACAAGAAATAACAATTCATAAGAGGATTCTTCTAAAGCAGAACACTTGGGTGGGAAGTTTGGCCTTTCTTCCATCACCACAGATGAGACATTATGTCCCCTAAACACACTTAATACCCATTTCCTCATTTACATAATGGAAAGTGACTATGGCACAGTGCAATATCCAAAGGATGCTCAAAAAATGATAGCATATCATAAATGAGAACATACCTCTCTCATTCTTTCATTTCACTGGCATCTGTTAGCAGCAACTAATTCAGATAAAGTTTACATAATGTTATGCTGGTGAGGTAAGCATCAGTACAAAGCAAGAAAATCAACCAGAAGAGAAAGAGGAGGTACAAAGGAGGGGAAAGTACAAGTAGCATTTAACTACCCATTAGCATTTACCAGGCACTCCTTTTATATGCCGCCCCCTGCAGAAGTATCCTTTCATTTCAGCTAACACATAGTGAGATGATCCTAAAAATTGCTGACACTATAATCCAGCAAAAGTAGAGCTAGCTCTAAAGCAGACCATACACTGCATATAAAAATAAATAAATACCAAGAAGAAAACAAATCCTACCATTTGCAACAATATGGATGGAGCTAGAGGGTATTATGCTCAGCGAAATAAGCCAGGTGGAGAAAGACAAGTATCAGATGATTTCACTCATCTGTGGAGTATAAGAACAAAGCAAAAACTGAAGGAACAAAACAGCAGCAGACTCACAGAACCTAAGAATGGACTAACAGTTACCAAAGGGAAAGGGACTGGGGAGGACGGGTGGGAAAGGAGGGAATAAGGGAGAAAAAAGGGCATTACAATTAGCACACAATGTAGGGGTGGGGGGCGCACAAGGAAGGCAGTACAACACAGAGAAGACAAGTAGTGATTCTATAGCATCTTACAACACTGATGGACAGTGACTATAATGTGGTATGTGGTGGGTTTTGATAATGGGGGGAGTCTAGTAACCATAATGTTGCTCATGTAATTCCACATTAATGATACCAAAATAAAATAAATAAATGAATACCAGTTCTTGCCTTCAAGGAGTGTACTCATTGTCCTGTAGGAGGTAGGACAAGAAAACAAATAACATCTTTTTTTGACTGTAGGATGCCATCAATTGGAAGAGGCTTCCTCATTACAAAGATAGCAAAATAGGAATTCTTTCAGTCCATGTTTTAGAATGGATAAGATACAGTTTCTGAGTGATTAAGTTCTGAAGTTTAGCATAAGGTACTGTGAAAGCCATTTGACAATGCTATTTTCATAGGTGCTGGAGGGAGAGGCAGCAGGTATGCGCACGGTTCCACAGCTATTAATCCTCTCTCTCAAGTCAATGTAAAATAGAATTCAAAATTTATATATCGTACAAGAAACAGATTTATTTACAGAATGCAAGAGAGAGCTCTGCAAAGATGAACAGTATGTTTACATAAGTTGGCTTATCAAAATTTTTAAAGCCAAGATGTATAGATTCATATTGACATTTCATGAAATTATTTGGGCAACAAAATTTACAGGTAATTTTTTTAATTCTAAGAAATGCAGCCTTTCCATCAAAAAGAAACTTAGAAGATGAGAAAACTTACCAGTTTTTCCTCTTGATCTTTCAAAACAAAATCACAGCAAAGCTTTTAAGGATGCACAGGGGACAATCGTTAAAATAAACTACATTTTAAAAGGAGAATCAGGTCAATTCTCAGAGATAGCAGGAAGAACAAAACAATCATTCTCATGACGTTTTTCCCTTCAGTAAGAACAATAGACTACTTCAGAACATGAAAACCCAATCTTTGCAAACTCCTTGAGTTCGTACACATAAACCCTAGAGAAATACTGTTGAATGAGTAAATCACTATTCTAATAAATCCTATTTGGACATTTACTTCTTTTAACACTATAGTGCCCAGGAATGAGATGGCACCTAGTCGGTTAGGTGTCCTTATAAGAGAAGCAAAACCATTCTTTCACAGCAGTCCCCCTGTTTCCAGCTAAGAAGGGGCCCGGGTGTCCTCGGACAAGCTTCCCTGCTGTGGTCACTCCAGAATGAGCCCAGCTCAGCTGGGCCACGGAGCAGCTAAGACAAACGAAATGTTTCCCAAGGAATGCAGACAGTATACAGTAAAGACGACCCAAACACAGACAGTTTTGTTGATGCAGTCTCCACTTTTGGGGCTATTCAAAAGTAACTATAAATCAGACTTTTTAAAAAGCTAAGTTGTACACTTCAAACTCCTTCAGGGAAAACATAGCTGAACACCCAAGTCACACATACTGACTTGGAGACAGTACCACTATAGAGTTCACTATGTACCAGGCACTAAGTGCATGATGTATATTAACTCAGTGAAACCACGTAAGAGGTCCATAGCAAGAGTTCCATGAAGTAGGCAGGTACTCTTATTATTATCTCCATCTCACAGGTGAGGAAAGGGAGATGTAAGAGGTTAAGTAACTTGCCCAAAGCCACATGACAGTAAGTGGTGGAGTAAAAATTAATTCCATGTAGTCTGGTTCAATTCTGTGCCTCAAACCACTACATTACACTTCAGATACCTTCAAAAAACAAATGTATTGCCTTCATTTTCTCTATGTTTATGGAGTAAAATGTCCAGACCTTAAATCCTTCTCCCCATACACCTCACAGAACCCTCACATTGGCAATAAACTGGCAATGAGGCAAAGAAATTTTTCCTAGGTATGTGAGTGTGACCTGCATCACAATAAACATAGATATAGAACTATCCAACCTCCCTTCTGCCTTCTGAGAGCATGGATAACTAACTGCAACCTTATCACACGTAATGAGAGATTTTTCCTTCCCCTTCACGTTATTATCAAACTATCTCATACCCAACACTCAACTGATAAAAGACTATGATTTTACCCAAAAGACTTATGTTGGCAAAATCTCCAAGTACAAAATAACTGATGAAAACAACATAAAAAACTCGCAGAGTTAACGAGCGAAAACATAGAAGAATCTAACATGACAAGATACAGGGGGTTAGTTTGATTCAACCCACACTGGGGTTTAATATTTTAATACCTCTCCTACCTTAAGGCACTCACAATAAGCTGTCAGCCCAAAAGAAAACAGCTTACTAGAGAAATGATAAGATTATAAAAATACTAAAGAACTGTAATATGTTCTGTATTTACAATGAATGAATCAGTGTAAAAATGTTTAAAGAACAAGGAATGATACCCAAAGAGAAGTCAGTGTAAGAAAAATATAAATATGAGTTAAATAAAGACCTTCCTGCATAATTCAATTTGTTTACTTAGTTGTAGCTCTACCATCCCACAAAAAAGCCACATTCATCTGAGGTCACTTTATCTCTTGCTATTTCCTTTGCAGTGAGTTTGCAAAGTTGTGATGCATAGTAGTGATCCTATTCATTGAACAGAAATCAACTGAGTGAAACATACAAGCAACCAAAACCCTGGCACCCTGTAAAACCACAAAAGAGCAAAGTATTTTTTCCCCCATGTTCTAACAGGTTTTTTTAAAACTGTTTTTCTTAAGTAGCAATATACCTAGAATGACTGCTTGCTTGCCTAGTCACATGCTCTCTACCAAAAGTCAGAGGTCACTTGCCACTGAGACTGAAAATTAACAAGTCAAAAATTTTAAATGGTCTTCTTTAAGCAACTCTTACTTTCTCATTTAGCTAATTTCCACCTATAAACAAAATAAAAGCAGTAGGAACTACTTCCTATAGAAATTCATGAATACCTAGTGTTCAAAGCTAAACTTTAGGTTGGCCAGAGAGTCCCCTTAATGAATTTTTTGTTGCTTTCACAAAAAATTATGCAAAAACATTAGCTAGCAACAGGGAAAGAACTTCTCTGAAAGGCACTAAGTATATTGCCAGTGTATATAAAATAGCATGGACTGGGAAACATAAAAATACCAAACAATTTAAATTTTTTTCAAAATTCATTTTCAAGACTCTGACCTACCAATCATGAAAAGATAAATAATGTTTAATATGGGAAAATTCTGAAAATGTGAGTTAACCTTCATAAGTAACTTAAGCAACATAAGGATAAAAGAAAAAGTGATTGTAAAAAGTAAATGAACATCTATACTTTTAAAAACTTCAGAGAATGCCCATACCATTTCTCCTTCTACTCGCATGATGGACTGAGGGCAAACTTTAGGTTTTCTCTATTAATTTCCCTTCATGGAAGGGTTGTGGGGTGGGGTAGGGAACTCTACAAGGAAGGCAATGAAGTCCCTCATTCTTTATACTTACGCTCTGAAGAATGACGAAAAAGTGTTACACTCTATAAAGTCCCTGCAAGGGTGGAGTGAAGCCTAAATCTGTTGTTATTTCTGCCATGTCTTGTGTTCTATTAGTGCACATTTGTTGATCATTCAGGAGTGAGTGGGAATAGGGAGAGCAGGGAACTGTCTACCTGATAAGACCACTTGAACCCACTTCAGCCTGGTTGAAGAGATCCTTCTTAATATGGGAAGGCTCAGATTTAGCTGCTTTTCACCGCCCACCTTGTTGCTGAAGCAAAGTTTGGTCTCTACTTGAATTCTGACTCATTCATGAAGTTGTCTTTCCTGTGTTTCCTCATCAGTAAGTACTCCCTCCATTCAAGCTTATTCTCATTTGGGGGTAGAATAATTAGCCTGGATCTTCCTAGTACCAATAAAGAAGGAAAATTAAAAAAACAAAAGAACCTTCCACACATACACAAAAAACAAGGTCCAGAAGCTTAAAAGCCAGTTCTACCAAGCTTTCAGCAAGCAGGTAATTCTAGTATTACACAAATTCTTCCAGAAACAGAAGAGGAGAAAAAATTCCCCAACTCATGAGGCCAGTACAACTTAGATACCAAAACCAGACAAGGACATTAAGTAAAAGCCCATAAACAAAGTATTAGCAAACAGAATCCAACAGGCACATAAGCAAGAGCATACATCATGATCAATGTATCCTAGGAATACAAAAACATCAGACTTCTGAAAAAGTACTATAACAATCAACTTTATGAACAGATTAAAGCAAACACAATATCATAAGAGATACAAGAAAAGTGTGAGAAAATGCCACACATCTTAAAAATTCATATCAAGTGGGACTAGAAGGGAACAAAAAACCTACGGCAAAACATTTCTTTAATAGTGAAACTTTAAAATCAAAAACAAGAACATCCACTACTACTGTGTTTATTCAGCATTAAGGTGGAGGTCCTAGCCAATGCAATAAGACAAGAAAACAAAAAATGGTATAAGAACTGAACACAAATTATTTGATATGGGTCTCTACACAGAAAACCTTATGGACTATATAGAATTATTAGAAATAAGAGTCCTGTAAGATGTTTGGATACAAAAATTTATGTAGCCCCCCCGTCAAAAAAAAGAAGCCATTTCTATATATAAGCTGTTAGCAATCTAAAGTCAAACAGAACATTTATAATAGCAACAGCAAATATATATAACTAGGAGTAAATCTAATAAAGTACATTCTAGACCTTTATGGAAAGGAACTATATAGCTTTCAACAAAGGCCAAATAATGGGGATAAGGAATATATATAAATGGAAAAGCATTGTACATTCATGCATAGAGTTATCAAAATGTCAATTTTCCCTTATCTCATACAACGTAAAATAAAAAAGCTCTCAGGTTTTCATGGAAGTTGACAGGCTGGTTCTAAAATGTATAAGCAAAATAAATACCCAAGAAATCCTCTGCAAGAGTTAAGCTCCATAAGAATGTTTCTTTTGTTCAGTGCTGTCTTCCTAGCAGCTACACAGTTCCTGACACATAGTAGCTGTCTAATAAATATTTATTCAATTAAATTTGTAGTGAATAAACACAGCAATGAAGCTTATCCTAGCCATTTATGACATGAAAACAGTGAATAGGCAAAAAGACTAATGGAACAGAATGCCTAAAAAAATCCTCATATGTGAAATTTGATATATAAAGAAATAGAATAGCCCATCATAGAGGAAGGATAGACTAGCCAATAAAGGATGCTAGAATGATTGCTTATGCATTTGGAAAAACTATGAAATTGGGGGAAGGGATTTATAAATGACCTATAAATCTATAAATACAGCATGCATTATTCTCTAGAACCTTCTTAGAAAAGTCTCACAAATTCTGATTTTCTAAATATATTCCGATGCTACTATAATTGAGAAACAATACAGTACTTTGCTTGCAACAGTAATGCTTAAAAATATATTTAATAAATATTAGCTATTATTATTATTATATCTGAGCCTTGTTGTGAAGCCAAGAAAGCAAGTGACCTTGGAGAGGTTGCTTTCTCTGAGCTCCATTTTACTCATCCACAAAATGAGCTCACACTCATATTTACCTCAACAGAGTAACTGTCCAGTAGGTTTTTTTCTTTAACCCTTTTAGTTTTTTAATTTTTAGAATGGCACTGAGTTTGGGGATTAACTTTTAGAAGAACTGACATAGTTAAGAATCTGAATCTTCAAATCCAAGTGTGCTTTTCTATTTAAGCCTTCTAATGTGAACAATGGTAGCATTTTTAGGTTTCTTGATACAGATGTTATACATTTTTTAAGTCTAAACTGTCCTTTTGTTTGATGTAAAGGGTGTCTTCTTCCAGTGTAACTTCTATTTGGTTTGTAAAATACTTTTTGCATAAAACTCTACTGTCCAATCAATAGAATATGTACAAATCCAAAAATCTAAGGGCATATACATAATGCTTTATTTCTCATAAAACCAGAAATAGTGACAGCTTAAAACTTGTATTAGACTGTTACACAGCTTCTAAAATGGTGTTATCGTAATTTCTAGCATTTCATATATTCAATATCTGTGCCAGTAAGTACGTGATTTAACTATTTTACACAATGCTTAAAATTTTAAATTAGTTTCAGCACATATTAAACCAACTGTGATAATAATAAAACTTTTTTCAGGGAATATATTCTTTCCAATGCTAATAAAGTTTCTGAAAAGACTGTAAATATGCAACAAGAATTATCAAGTTTCACTGATTCTGAAATTTGTTTAATAAGACCCTTGTGAAAGCTAAATGATGGTTGAAAAAAAATGAAAGGGTAAGACTCCTCCTCTACTACTTTTATTCCAGCTGACATGACAAACCAGGAGTTCCAACTTCATTAAGGACACAGTTTCCAGTAAGAGTGAAATGTCTGTCTGCTACCGGGATGTTGGGGGTAGAAGGTGGGGACTGTGAGCAATCAAGCAGTTGCAATTCATGTTGCATCTTGAATCATTTAAATGTTAAACAGAAAAAACAAACATTGCAAATCTATGAAGAATATGATTCACTAATTCAGTTCAGCTGTGGAAAATAGGCATTCACTTGTTCAAAAAAAACTCAAAAGCAGAAATTGCATGAACTAATCAAGCCAAATTAACTCAAAACAACACTGGTGTTTTAGGACATAACATGTATTCATGAATTTCATTGCAGAAGATATTATAGTTAAAATACCACTGAGTGTACTCAAAGTGACATGTAAAAATAAAAATAGCTGAAAAGAGGGTGGTCAAACCTCAAATCAAGTGCTATAACCACCACCCAGAAATGTAAAATAAAGGAAGTTGTCTTCTTCAGAGTTAAAAGGGGTAAAAAAACTCTTTATTAACTTTATTCCACTGAGGGTAGTTGCAGGGGAGGGGCCAGTTCCAAGGCCTTCGTTAAGTGTTTAAAGAACAAATATAATGTGCTATTACTAACACAAAAAGGCAAGCAGTGTTCTGTTAGCTTCAAGAGAATATTTATCAGTTCTGGCAAAACTGCATTTTAATGTGCACTAATAAACTATGTTTGCATTGTTTGAGTGTACACATGTTACCTAAATGGGCCCCAAAAGGATTAAAATTTTACCCCAGGAGAATAACTGGTTATCTTAAAAAATTCTCACTTCATTTCATTTGAAAGTCAAGTTACCAGTTAAAAATGGCTACTAGAATTGTGACAACAATAAGTTCATGCAACATAACCCAGACAACATAAATTCTCCCCTGCTAATAAAAGAGTCTCTAAATGCTTTGGGGAGCCAAGAAAATGTACAGCACATAATTTTAACCTCTTCCTTAAACCAGAACCACAACCATCAGAGAAAAAAACTTAATGGATTATGCTTAGTTATTACATTGTTGATTATAATAACTTGCATTATGCTTAGTTACTATATTGTTTTCCTTTGGGTTTAATAGTTTTCTAAAATCCTATTATTTATTGCTTTGTTTTTCTCTTTTGATAAACACATTAGAAATTATGATTTCCTACCCACAACCACAATTTATCAGAGGAAAAACTTGATGAAAACTTTATTTACTCCCTGCCACACTGCAGGTAGTGAAGATAGATGTTGCTCCCTAAAAGTCACTGTAAAATAAAGGAACTAAAACACAAAACAAACACAGAAAAATACAGACACCAAATTGATACTGAAATAACTGTGATAAAGTTAGGTGACTTTGTTAGGAAAGGAGGAGCTCAGCAGGATTCCTTTTTAAATAAAATCTAACAATGTAGTGCTTAAAATATGCTAGGCTAGCAAAAAAGAAGGGAGCAAAAAAAAAAGAGCAAATTTAGTGAATAAAGGAGAGTAAGTATGAAAACGTTAAACATGGTAAAAATTTTTTGGCAAGAGCTGAAATTTTTTAAATGCCATTTGTTATCCAATAATGGAAACTATTATTTAGACAACAAAAAGTGTAAATAAATGCAAAAACTATTAGGAAAACATTACCTATTGCATGTGGTCAAAAATAAAGGACACAAAGAATATGAATAAAATTAATGAAAACTCAATATACATAAACCAAATTTTATTTTAAAGTTGAGGCAGATTGTCAAAAAAAAAATGAATAGAAATTGGGCTTGAAGGCCCTTCATTTATAGATGCCTTCTTTTCTTATTCCAGAACAAATACTTATCTGTACATAATTCTGTACTCTTTCTTAAAGAGGGTCACCAAAAACTACATAAGTTTAAGGCCCCTTAACATTTGTATCTGTCCCCAGACTGAAGACAAAAAATACACCTTCTCTAATGTCTAAATATTCCAGATCTCTGGCAAAGACTCGAATACATCATGCAAGAAAAAAAAACACAACAGTAAAAACAAGAACTCAAAATTTCCCAGAAGTCATTACTTTATGTATCATTTTATAATAATTAGCAATTTTATTTATAACTTTTTTCTAATTATAAAATACCCACCATTGTAAAAATGTATAAAAGTATAATGAAGAAAATAACTCAATATTTGAGTCTTCCAGTTATTTCTCCAATTATTTTAAGGATGAAAATAAGATGTATACCATTTTATATTCTCTATGTCAATCATAGCACAAGCAACTTCCTACATCATTATATGTATTTCTAAAATAATTTTTTATAGGTTGCACTGATCTGCTTTAAGTCCACTAGAGCAAAGAACTATAGGTTTAACCATTAGCCTATTTACAACAATTATAGCATGTCACTATTATCAATCATGTCATAATAACTTTGTATAAAGATCATGGCTCTTACTCATTTCCTTAGTAGAAGTCCCTGGATGTACACTTATGGAGTAAAAGAATAATAAAACTAGGCTATCAATAAAGAATACCAAACTCTACTCTAGAAAGCTATACAAATAGTATTTATTCCCTTAAGAGTGTCCTCAGCAGCAATGAGTTTTAAAATTCCTTTTGCCTATTAGAGATAATATATACATATTCAGTGAAGAAAATCCAGACACAGAAAAAATTTTCCCTATTCATATAATTTAAACCTACAATACTGTATACTGTTTTATAATCTTCTTTCCTCCTCTATTTAACAAGCATTTATTCCTTGCCAAATCTCTTAAAATTAATTTTAATGACATCAGGACCATTATACATCCATCTTTATTACTGACCACATAGGCTATTTTCAAAACTTTGTTATTATAAGTAACACTGTCACAAAATTGTGTATATAAATCTTTGCACATGTAACAAATAACTTCATCAGGGAAAATTCCTTGAAAAATTACTGGGCCAAAGTTTATGAAATAGTAAGACTTAATTCAGCTTGTTGATTCACAATTTCAAGAGCAGTGGTGAAAGTAACCATACCCACGCCAACACCTTTACCTATAATAGGTAACCTTTATTCATCTACTGATAATTCTAAAATGGCTTGTTTTATTTTGGCAAGAGCTGTGAAATTTTTTAAATGCCATTTTTAGATATAAGAATTGTTTGAAAATGGACTAACAGGTACCAAAGGGAAAGGAACTGGGGAGGATGGGTGGGCAGGGAGGGATAAGGGGGGGAGAAGAAGGGAGGTATTAAGATTAGCATGCATGGGGGGGAGGGAGAAAGGGGAGGGTGGGCTGCACAACACAGAGAGGACAAGTAGTGACTCTACAACATTTTGCTAAGCTGATGGACAGTAATTGTAATGTGGTTGTTAGGGGGGACCTGATATAGGGGAGAGCATAGTAAACATAGTATTCTTCATGTAGGTATAGATTAAAAATAAAAAATAAAAAAAAGAAGAAGAATTGTTTATATCAGCAAATTTTTAAAAAATATATTCAATTCTGATATGCCTTTAGTATATAGCCCATTAAATTACTGATTTGGGTAATTTTTTTTGAAAAGCTTCTATGTACATCTAGATTATTCTGTCCCCTATTCCTAGCTGAGACTCCCATCAAATTTTCCCTTATTTCTAAAAAGTCTTCTGCATCCATAATCATAGCCATATATATTCTTTCCACCCTTCTGGAAGGAAGAAAGAGGTATTATTCCTGCCCAGCTTTTAATCCTTCAGTTTGTGCTCCAGATTCTATCTCCTCCTATCTTCTCAAAGGTCTTTGCCATCAATGGCCCCTTCTCTAGTGTATTTCCTATTGTACTGGCTTTTTCTACAGCATACAAACAGGAAGCTTTTTTTAAATTAAAAAATATTCATCTGCACCCCCAGCTTTTACCTTTTTTCTCCTCCTTCAATATTTTTCTTGATCTCCCATTCAGTGTAGTCTGGCTTCTAGTCCCATTATTCCACTGACATTGCTTTCTGAAACTTATTATCAAATCCAATCTTATAATTTTTATATTTAGATACTCAACCAGTCTAAGACATATGACCCTGAACACTCACTATTCCTGACACTCTCTTCTCTCGATTTCTGCAATACCTACACAATTCTTGTCTCTAACTCCTCAATGGGTTCCCTTCAATCACAATGTTCCTTTTATTCTTCCTGCCCTCTTTTCAGTGACAGCCTTCCAGTGTTCCATCAGTAAGCCTTGTCTACACAAACTACCGTCAACGATCATCTACTGCTTTAGATTCCCAAATTTATCTCTTTCCTAAACCATGCATCTGGTTATGAACAGAGGTAATACATGCTTTTCCATAGCTGGTCCTGAAGCATCTCAAACTCAATAAATACAGAACTGAATTCATTATAAAATTAAGTTGAATTGGGCACAATTACTTGCATTGTGAATCAACAGGCATGAAACAATTCATTTTTGAGATAATCTAAAGTCAAGAGATATAAAACAAAACTTTGGAGGAAATATTAATTACAGCATTATTTCATGTAACAACAGCAAAAAAAAAAACTTAAAAGGACTTTTCCTTTTGCAAAGATGGAGTAGACAAACTTTCCCAATTCCTCCTGCTAAGCAAAACCTGACATTATATGTAAACAAACATAAGGAGACTGACTGTTGGGAGAGAAGGCAGACAAGCTAATACTTTGGACTCTGAAGAACATCATGGTGAGTTCCCTCGTTTTTATTTTTACCTTGAAAATCCCCAAATTGGAGCTGAAAAAGCCTGCAACCCAGAAATGCCAAACTGTGCCCCCAAAATAGAACCCCAACAAAAGCATGCTCTCTAGCTAAGGGACCAGGAAAGGCACAGCCCAGAAAGATGGAAAATTTTTTAACAATAAGCACTCTAGGCAAAGACCACAGAAAAAATTGTGCCCCCACAAGGAAAGGTCCAATGGAGAACCTAGAATTCCATACTCTCATGGCTATAAAGAGGCTTCCCTACACCCTGTTGGAATGGTGTTGAAGAAAGCTAAGTAGGGAGCTAGGATTTTCATCCCCGCCAACCAGTAATGAACCTCTCCCCACCAAGAGTGTCAGTGGAGATCATGGGAGGACCTGGTTTCCACCCCCACCCTACAGTAAGGACTACCCCCCACAACCTCACATCTTAATGGAGGCCTAATGGGTAATGTGGGCATCAACCTCCACCTTAAATAATGAGGCAACATCTCCTACTACCCTCTCCTGCCAAAGAAGTATCAAAAGGAATCTGCTAAAACAGATGGTTTGAGTAAGATCCAGAGCTTCAGAGCAAAATATGAAAATGTGAGGTTTCAACAGAAAATCCAAGAACCAGAAAGGTTGCAAAAGGAATGACAAAAAAAAAAAAAAAAAAGACACCAACATCAATACATCAGGGGTGTTAGAATCATCTGACAAAGACTTTAAAGCAGTCTTGAGAAAATATTCAAATCTGTGAAATAAAGTAAAAAAAGAAAAGCCTCAGCAAAGAAATCAGTCTCAGCAAACAAATACTAAGTTCCTAATGGGAACTTAAAACTGAAAGACAGAAAAACTAAAATAAAAAGCTCAGAGGATAGTCTCAACAGCAGAAAACCAAAGGAAAAAAGGACCAATGGACTAGAAGACAGAACAACAAAACTACCCAATCGGAAAAATAGAGAAACAGACTGAAAAAAAAAAAAAGTCTGTGAGACTATAACGAAAGCTTTAACAGTCATATTATCAGCATACTGGAGGGAAAAGACAAGAGAATGGGCCTGGAAAAAGTAACTAAAGAAATAATAGCTGAAAACTTCCCTAACTTGGCAAGACATAAATGTATGTACATGGTCAAAAGCTGAGCAAACCCTAAAAAAGTAAATAAACTAAAGAAATCCATACCAAGACACATCGTAATTCAACTTCTAAAAACTACAGACAATGAAAAAAATCTTAAAGGCAGCCAGAAAAAAAATACCTTTACCTATAGGGAAAAACAATTAGAAATGACAGCAGATTTCTCATCAGAAACCATGGAGACAAAAAAATGGCAATGTTTTTCATGTGCTCAATAAAAAGAACTACCTACTTAGAACCCTATACCCAGAAAAAAAAATTGCCTTCAGTGATGAAGGTAAAGCAAGTGAAAGGGAATTTGTCACCAGCAGACATATTCTAAAAGAATGTCTTAAAGAAGTGCTCGAACAGGAAACAAAAGAAGGAACCTCAGCTGGGAAGGAAGAACGGAGTTAGCAAAAATATGGATAAATACAACAGGCTTTCCTTCTCCTGGGTTTCCTAACGTATGCTTGACAGTTGAAGCAAAAATTATACTATTTTCTGATCTGGTTCTACATGTATGTAGAGGAAATATTTAAAATAATTAAATAATAAACAGAGGAAAGTAAAGTGGCATAAAGGGAAGCAGGGTTTTTATACTTCACTCACACTGGTAAAATGACAAAACCAGTCAACTATGACAGTGGATGAAGATGGTAATAGGACTTGTGGGATTTACATTTTTTGTGGGTGTCCCAGGTATAAAATCTTACAATCCCACAAGCACTATTACCATCTCCATTATAATGACATAATTAAGGCTCAGGGTTACTAAAGTATATAGATTCTAATAAGTAGTAAATATGAGATGCAACACCACAGACATCTGGATCCAAATCCTGAAGATTTTTTTTTTCACTCCATTTAAAGTTCTTGGGATTAAAACTTCAAAAACATGGATGTAGACGGAAAAAGAAAAAAAATTTCTTTTCCACTCACCTTTAACTGAAATTTAGCATTTCCTTCAATAACCCACTGCAGCACCTGTGACTGTCACCAACCAAAATCACACAGATTTCATGTAAGTTTTTACAGATAAATAAGAATAGCATTTATACTCAACACAAGTTAAAATGGAATACTTTCATTTTTAATATTTTTATTTTGATAACTGTATTTAAATGTAATTGGTTTCCTTTATAAGCCTACAGATTTTATTTTATACATTTAAAAAACAATATTGAGGCGTCCATAGGCTTCACCAGACTGCCAAGAGTCATTTGTTCAGAAAAGGTTAAAGAACCCCTGCATGTAGAACATTTCCCAAATTCTGTCACAAGTGTTAAAAAACCACACCAGGGGCGGGAGCCAAGATGGCGGCGTGAGTAGAGCAGTGGAAATCTCCTCCCAAAAACACATAGAGCTATGAAAATATAACAAAGAAAAATCTTCCTAAAATAGAGACCACAGGACACAGGACAACATCCAGACCACATCCACACCTGCAAGAACCCAGCGCCTTGTGAAGGGGGTAAGATACAAGCCCCAGCCCGGCGGGACCCGAGCGCCCCTCCCCCCGGCTCCCGGCGGGTGGAGAGAAACCGGAGCAGTTTTTTTTTTTGGCGAGCGCTTTTTGGAAGCCTTAGAGGGACGGGCCCCCGTTGCTGGGGAGGCAGGGTGGCGGGACCGGTGAGGAGGTGCCTGGGAACAGCGCCGGAGGACAAAGAATATCCCACGTTTCTCCCTGCGAGACCTGGGGGCGGGTGCCTGAGACCGGTGCCTGAGGACGGAGGAGGTCGCGCGTTTTTCCCCTTTTTTTTTTTTCTCTTTTTGGCAAGCGCTTTTTGGAAGCCTTGAAGGGACGGGGACCCCAGTGCTAGGGAGGCACGGTGGCGGGACTGGTGAGCGGGTGGCTGGGACCGGCGCCTGAGGACAAAGAATATCCCCCGTTTTTCCCTGCGGGACCGGTGGGCGGGTGCCTGAGACCGGCACTTGAGGACAGAGGAAATCGCGCGTTTTTCCCCTTTTTTTTTTCTCTTTTCTGCGAGTGCTTTTTGGAAGCCTAAAAGGGACAGGGACCCCGGTGCTAGGGAGGCAGGGCGGCGGGACTGGTGAGCGGGTGCCTGGGACCGGCACCTGAGGACAAAGAATATCCCGCATTTTTCCCTGTGGGACCGGTGGGTGGGTGCCTGAGACCAGCACCTGAGGACGGAAGAAATCGCGCGTTTTTCCCCTTTTTTTTCTCTCTTTTTGCCAAGTGCTTTTTGGAAGCCTTGAAGGGACAGGGACCCCGGTGCTAGGGAGGCAGGGCGGCAGGACTGGTGAGCGGGTGCGTGGGACCAGTGCCTGAGGACAAAGAATATTGAGCGTTCCTTCCCTGCGGGACCGGTGGGTGGGTGCTTTTTGGAAGCCTTGAAAGGACAGGGACCCTGGTGCTAGGGAGACAGGGCAGCAGGACCAGTGCGCGGGTGCCTGGGACCGGCACCTGAGGAAAAAAAAAAAAAAATCGCGTGTTTTTTCTTTTTTTTTTTTCCTTTCTGTTCCCTCTCTCATTGTTGCTGTTGTTGTTTTGGTTTGGAGAGTGCTTTTTGGAAATCTTAAAGGGGCAGGACAGGTCACTTAGACCAGAAGCAGGGAATCTGGGGATCTCTGGGCACTCTAACCCCCTGGGCAGCAGGGAGCACAGAGGCCCCTTACGGAGATAAATAGTCTCCTGGCTGCTCCCCCTCTAACGGGGCTCCACCATTTTGGAGGAACAGCCCCAGCCAGGCCAAGCCCACAGCAACAGTGGAGATAAACCCCAAAGCAACTGGGCAGGAAGCAGAAGCCCTGTCTGCGCACAGCTGCCCAGCACAAGCCACTAGAGGTCGCTATTCTCCCAGGAAAAGGCTACAAACCAACAAGAAGGGAAGCTCTTCCAGCGGTCACTTGTACCAGCTCTGCAAACTATCTCTATCACCATGAAAAGGCAAAACTACAGGCAGACAAAGATCACAGAGACAACACCTGAGAAGGAGACAGACCTAACTAGTCCTCCTGAAAAAGAATTCAAAATAAAAATCATGAACATGCTGACAGAGATGCAGAAAAAAATGCAAGAGCAATGGGATGAGATGCAGAGAAAAATGCAAGAGCAGTGGGATGAGATGCAGAGAAAAATGCAAGAGCAGTGGGATGAAGTCCGGAAGGAGATCACAGATGTCAGGAAAGAGATCACAGAAGTGAAACAATCCCTGGAAGGATTTATAAGCAGAATGGATAAGATGCAAGAGGCCATTGAAGGAATAGAAGCCAGAGAACAGGAACGTATAGAAGCTGACATAGAGAGAGATAAAAGGATCTCCAGGAATGAAACAACACTAAGAGAAATATGTGACCAATACAAAAGGAAAAACATTCGTATTATAGGGATACCAGAAGAGGAAGAAAGAGGAAAAGGGATAGAAAGGGTCTTTGAAGAAATAATTGCTGAAAACTTCCCCAAACTGGGGGAGGAAATAATCGAACAGACCATGGAATTATACAGAACCCCCAACAGAAAGGATCCAAGGAGGACAACACCAAGACACATAATAATTAAAATGGCAAGGATCAAGGACAAGGAAAGAGTTTTAAAGGCAGCTAGAGAGAAAAAGGTCACCTATAAAGGAAAACCAATCAGGCTAACATCAGACTTCTCAACAGAAACCCTACAGGCCAGAAGAGAATGGCATGATATACTTAATGCAATGAAACAGAAGGGCCTTGAACCAAGGATACTGTATCCAGCACGACTATCATTTAAATATGATGGTGGGATCAAACAATTCCCAGACAAGCAAAAGCTGAGGGAATTTGCTTCCCACAAACCACCTCTACAGGGCATCCTACAGGGACTGCTCTAGATGGGAGCACCCCTAAAAAGAGCACAGAACAAAACACACAACATATGAAGAAGGGAGGAGGAGGAATAAGAAGGGAGAGAAGAAAAGACTCTCCAGACAGTGTATATAACAGCTCAATAAGCGAGCTAAGTTAGGCAGTAAGATACTAAAGAAGCTAACCTTGAACCTTTGGTAACCACGAATCTAAAGCCTGCAATGGCAATAAGTACATATCTTTCAATAGTCACCCTAAATGTAAATGGACTTAATGCACCAATCAAAAGACATAGAGTAATAGAATGGATAAAAAAGCAAGACCCATCTATATGCTGCTTACAAGAAACTCACCTTAAACCCAAAGATAAGCATAGACTAAAAGTCAAGGGATGGAAAAACATATTTCAGGCAAACAACAGTGAGAAGAAAGCAGGGGTTGCAGTACTAATATCAGACAAAATAGACTTCAAAACAAAGAAAGTAACAAGAGATAAAGAAGGCCACTACATAATGATAAAGGGCTTAGTCCAACAAGAGGATATAACCATTCTAAATATATATGCACCCAATACAGGAGCACCAGCATATGTGAAGCAAATACTAACAGAACTAAAGAGGGAAATAGACTGCAATGCATTCATTGTAGGAGACTTCAACACACCACTCACCCCAAAGGATAGATCCACCGGGCAGAAAATAAGTAAAGACACACAGGCACTGAACAACACACTAGAACAGATGGACCTAATAGACATCTATAGAACTTTACATCCAAAAGCAACAGGATATACATTCTTCTCAAGTGCACATGGAACATTCTCTAGAATAGACCACATACTAGCTCACAAAAAGAGCCTCAGTAAATTCCACAATATTGAAATTCTACCAACCAATTTTTCAGACCACAAAGGTATGAAAGTAGAAATAAATTCTACAAAGAAAACAAAAAGGCTCACAAACACATGGAGGCTTAACAACATGCTACTAAATAATCAATGGATCAATGAACAAATCAAAATAGAGATCAAGGAATATAGAGAAACAAATGACAACAACAACACTAAGCCCCAACTTCTGTGGGATGCAGCGAAAGCAGTCTTAAGAGGAAAGTATATAGCAATCCAGGCACACTTGAAGAAGGAAGAACAATCCCAAATGAATAGTCTAACATCACAATTATTAAAACTGGAAAAAGAAGAACAAATGAGGCCTAAAGTCAGCAGAAGGAGGGACATAATAAAGATCAGAGAAGAAATAAACAAAATTGAGAAGAATAAAACAATAGCAAAAATCAACGAAACCAAGAGCTGGTTCTTTGAGAAAATAAACAAAATAGATAAGCCTCTAGCCCAACTTATTAAGAGAAAAAGAGAGTCAACACAAATCAACATAATCAGAAATGAGAATGGAAAAATCACGACAGACTCCACAGAAATACAAAGAATTATTAAAGACTACTATGAAAACCTATATGCCAACAAGCTGGAAAACCTAGAAGAAATGGACAACTTCCTAGAAAAATACAACCTCCCAAGACTGACCAAGGAAGAAACACAAAAGTTAAACAAACCAATTACAAGCAAAGAAATTGAAACAGTAATCAAAAAACTACCCAAGAACAAAACCCCGGGGCCGGACGGATTTACCTCGGAATTTTATCAGACACACAGAGAAGACATAATACCCATTCTCCTTAAAGTGTTCCACAAAATAGAAGAAGAGGGAATACTCCCAAACTCATTCTATGAAGCCAACATCACCCTAATACCAAAACCAGGCAAAGACCCCACCAAAAAAGAAAATTACAGACCAATATCCCTGATGAACGTAGATGCAAAAATACTCAATAAAATATTAGCAAACAGAATTCAACAGTATATCAAAAGGATCATACACCATGACCAAGTGGGGTTCATCCCAGGGATGCAAGGATGGTACAACATTCGAAAATCCATCAACATCATCCACCACATCAACAAAAAGAAAGACAAAAACCACATGATCATCTCCATAGATGCTGAAAAAGCATTTGACAAAATTCAACATCCATTCATGATAAAAACTCTCAGCAAAATGGGAATAGAGGGCAAGTACCTCAACATAATAAAGGCCATATATGATAAACCCACAGCCAGCATTATACTGAACAGCGAGAAGCTGAAAGCATTTCCACTGAGATCGGGAACCAGACAGGGATGCCCACTCTCCCCACTGTTATTTAACATAGTACTGGAGGTCCTAGCCACGGCAATCAGACAAAACAAAGAAATACAAGGAATCCAGATTGGTAAAGAAGAAGTTAAACTGTCACTATTTGCAGATGATATGATACTGTACATAAAAAACCCTAAAGACTCCACTCCAAAACTACTAGAACTGATATCGGAATACAGCAAAGTTGCAGGATACAAAATCAACACACAGAAATCTGTAGCTTTCCTATACACTAACAACGAATCAATAGAAAGAGAAATCAGGAAAACAATTCCATTCACCATTGCATCAAAAAGAATAAAATACCTAGGAATAAACCTAACCAAGGAAGTGAAAGACTTATACTCTGAAAACTACAAGTCACTCTTAAGAGAAATTAAAGGGGACACTAATAAATGGAAACTCATCCCATGCTCATGGCTAGGAAGAATTAATATCGTCAAAATGGCCATCCTGCCGAAAGCAATATACAAATTTGATGCAATCCCTCTCAAATTACCAGCAACATTCTTCAATGAATTGGAACAAATAATTCAAAAATTCATATGGAAACACCAAAGACCCCGAATAGCCAAAGCAATCCTGAAAAAGAAGAATAAAGTAGGGGGGATCTCACTCCCCAACTTCAAGCTCTACTACAAAGCCATAGTAATCAAGACAATTTGGTACTGGCACAAGAACAGAGCCACAGACCAGTGGAACAGATTAGAGACCCCAGAAATTAACCCAAACATATATGGTCAATTAATATTTGATAAAGGAGCCATGGACATACAATGGCAAAATGACAGTCTCTTCAACAGATGGTGCTGGCAAAACTGGACAGCTACATGTAGGAGAATGAAACTGGACCATTGTCTAACCCCATATACAAAGGTAAACTCAAAATGGATCAAAGACCTGAATGTAAGTCACGAAACCATTAAACTCTTGGAAAAAAACATAGGCAAAAACCTCTTAGACATAAACATGAGTGATCTCTTCTTGAACATATCTCCCCGGGCAAGGAAAACAACAGCAAAAATGAGCAAGTGGGACTACATTAAGCTGAAAAGCTTCTGTACAGCGAAAGACACCATCAATAGAACAAAAAGGAACCCTACAGTATGGGAGAATATATTTGAAAATGACAGATCTGATAAAGGCTTGACGTCCAGAATATATAAAGAGCTCACACGCCTCAACAAACAAAAAACAAATAACCCAATTAAAAAATGGGCAGAGGAACTGAACAGACAGTTCTCCAAAAAAGAAATACAGATGGCCAAGAGACACATGAAAAGATGCTCCACATCGCTAATTATCAGAGAAATGCAAATTAAAACTACAATGAGGTATCACCTCACACCAGTAAGGATAGCTGCCATCCAAAAGACAAACAACAACAAATGTTGGCGAGGCTGTGGAGAAAGGGGAACCCTCCTACACTGCTGGTGGGAATGTAAATTAGTTCAACCATTGTGGAAAGCAGTATGGAGGTGCATCAAAATGCTCAAAACAGACCTACCATTTGACCCAGGAATTCCACTCCTAGGAATTTACCCTAAGAACGCAGCAATCAAGTTTGAGAAAGACAGATGCACTCCTATGTTTATCGCAGCACTATTTACAATAGCCAAGAATTGGAAGCAACCTAAATGTCCATCTGTAGATGAATGGATAAAGAAGATGTGGTACATATACACAATGGAATACTACTCAGCCATAAGAAGTGGAAAAATCCAACCATTTGCAGCAACATGGATGGAGCTGGAGAGTATTATGCTCAGTGAAATAAGCCAAGCGGAGAAAGAGAAATACCAAATGATTTCACTCATCTGAGGAGTATAGGAACAAAGGAAAAACTGAAGGAACAAAACAGCAGCAGAATTACAGAACCCAAAAATGGACTAACAGGTACCAAAGGGAAAGGAACTGGGGAGGATGGGTGGGCAGGGAGGGATAAGGGGGGGGAAGAAGAAGGGGGGTATTAAGATTAGCATGCATGGGGGGGAGGGAGAAAGGGTAGGGTGGGCTGCACAACACAGAGAGGACAAGTAGTGACTCTACAACATTTTGCTAAGCTGATGGACAGTAACCGTAATGTGGTTGTTAGGGGGGACCTGATATAGGGGAGAGCATAGTAAACATAGTATTCTTCAGGTAAGTGTAGATTAAAAATTTAAAAAAAAAAAAAAAAAGAAAGAAAGAAAGAAAAGGGGGATTACTCCTTAACAGGATAAAACTATTGGTAAATCAAAGATCAACGCATGCTTTAAATATCCTTAATGTTGATCACTTAAAGGGTGTCAGATGATCAGCTATGGAGGTACTCTTTTCTGATAATATTCCTTTCTCTTAATTAAAAAAAAAAAAAAAAAAAAGCAGTTACTGTGTGCTGACCTCCAATGAGTTCTGCACAGTGGTATAGAGGGCATGTCAAAGTGTGGGCAAAGGGTCTGTTTGTTTCTACGCAGAAGATCAAGGCCTAGCCTGGATACCCAGAAAATGAACTAAGATACGATATGAGGAGGAGCTTCCGGCATCAGCACTCTCTGGAGGACTCGTGCCGGGGGATGATCATCAAAAAGCCTCCACAGGGATCCGGACGATGCTGTGGTTGTGGCTGCATCCAGCCCACCGTCTCCTGGACTTGCCATAAGAAGGAGGAGGGAGATGTCTAGGCTGGCATGTGCATACAGTGAGACAACGAATTTGACTGGATCTGTACTGTTGGAACTCAACCAGGAGTTGGGAGGGGTGCAAGTTGTAGCACCCCAAAATCTCATGACTATAGACTATCTATGGTTAAAAGAACATATGGGATGTGAACAGATCCCAGAAATGGGCTGCTTTAATTTGTCTGATGGTTCAAGTACAGTTGGAAAATATCCATCATATCATAGATAAATTTTCACAAATGCCTAGGGTGCCTAAATGGTTTTCTTGGCTTCACTGGAGATGGCTGGTGATTATAGATTTGCTTTGTTTATGTCACCGTATTCCTATTATGTCAATATGTGTGTGCAAATTAGTTAGTAGTTTAAAACCTATACATACTTAAGGTACTACACAAGAAGATATGTCAAAGAAATAATCAATCCTCCCAAGTTTCCTTCATATGCTACATCTATAGCTTTTCTTCTTCCTTCCTAATTACAAACTTTAAATAGAATTCGTGCCTCATATCGAATTTACCGAGTATCATAATTCCTCCAGGTGGTAAAGATACCTCGAGACAAGTGCTGGGCATAGAAGCCACAGGGCATAAATCTGCAAAGAAGTAAAAAGCTAACCTTTGCAAACAATATGGCTTCTCTCTCACTTACCAACTTTACATTTCCCTGTATGGCCCCGGAAGATGACTGGTTAGCCAGAGACGGGTAAGATTCCTCAAGGGAGGAACAACCTAAGACAGGCACAGTCGCAGGGGGGCCATCAGGTGAGAATTTGGGGATCAACAGAGGTGAGGCTCAGAACCTCACCCCCCCTGCTTTGAGAGAAATCTTCTGCATCCGTGGATGTCTTGCTGCCCTTGTCTAGCCTGGATTAATACTTAGTCCATAGGCACACACCTGATCATCTGATCATCTACATTTGCCTTCTTACAGCACTAAACTATGTTTTCTACCTTTATCTTGCATCTACCTACCACTTCAGCATTTTATTAAAAATAAAAATAATAATAATAATAGGAGAAATGTGGGATCAACATATAAATCAAGTACAAAAATCAAATGAATATTCATATTTGACCTGATGGTTTATAGGTCATATTGCATGATCAAAACCGAAAGTTTCTGTGATGACTGCCCTTGTACTGTTCACCATGTAAGAATTTATTCACTCTGTAAGAATTCGTTCACCATGTAAGAACTTGTTCGTTATGCTTCAGAAGATTGGAGACTGACGAGAATTAGGCTTGAGATGGATTAATGATTGTACATTGAGCATTGACCCCCCTATACTGAATTTTATTGTTGTTAACAACCATTTGATCAATAAATATGAGAGATGCCCTCTCAAAAAAAAAAAAAAAAAAAAAAAAAAAAAAAAAAAAACCACACCAACCAGTTGCCCCTGGTAGAATGGCTCTGCTTTTGAGAAGACACCAAAGAAAACCTGTGAAATTAAACCATGCCAGATAAAGATGTGGTACATATATACAATGGAATATTATTCAGCCATAAAAGAAAAGAAATCCTGCCATTTGCAAAAATGTGGATGGACCTAGAGGGTATTCTGCTCAGTGAAGTAAGCCAGGCAGAGAAAGACAAATACCAAATGATTTCACTCATTTGTGGAGAATAAAAACAAAGCGAAACAGAAGGAACAAAAAAAGCAGTAGACTCATGAACACCAGGAAGGGACTAGTGGTTCCCAAAGAGGAAGGGTTGAGGAGGGAGAATGGGGAGGAAGAAGGGGACTAAGGGGTGCTATAATTCACAATCACAACATAGGTAAGTAAGTCACTGGAATGGTAGTACAGCATGGAGAAGACAATTAATGACTCTATAACATCTTCTATGCTGACAGACAGTGACCACAATGGAGGGGGTGAGGACTTGATAATATGGGTAATGTTGAAACCACTGTTTTGTGTATGTGAAACCATCATAAGATTATATATCAATGATACTTTAATAATAAAAAAAATTAAACAATGCCAGAAGCAAAACACTTTCAAGTTCTCAAAAATCAGTACCACCGGAGTCCAGTCCTTAGGTGACGTTCAGAACCCATCCAAAATCACAAAGGGACCCCCAATTTACACTGTGAGTTAATTCGTACGTAATCCCCAAAAAAGGAGATAATTCAAACCTCTAAACTCAAGAATAGGAGTATTTATTCCATCTTGCCTGACCTTCCACCTCCCACCTACCCCACCCCACCCACTTCCTCTTATGCACACATTATAATCTATAGATCTAAAGATGCCTTTAAACACATTTTCAACAGTTTTTTGATTGAGGAAATTAGCAACATCTAAGTGTACAGTTTCATGCTAAAGAACGCAGAATTCCTTCTCTCTCCCATCTTACCTTTTTAAACAGCAGAAGTACCCAAACAAAGACAAAGCTTTTAGAAGAACCACCACCTAACTCATTTTTTTTCCTAATCCCATGATCATTCAAATTTGGAAGTAAGGATACTTTCAATCACATGCCACCAAAAAAGTAGCACATTTTTAAAATAAACTTACCAAAAATATTATCAACTTCTGATGAAAATGTTCTCGGTCCAAAAGCTCTCCATGTCATAAATAACTACATTAGTAAAAAGGCCAACAGTGTATAGCACAGAACACAGGTCTACTGCTTTTATGATACTCTAGTTTTTGTTTTAATCCTTACACTTACCTAAAGCCAGATTGTGAGCATGCATTTTGTGTACCTACAAATATTATCAAGAATTTGTGCTGGGAAAGGTTAAAGGTACCACTTCTTCATACAGGAAATTTAAGGCAAATTAATCATCAGTTCCTGTAAACACCAAGATGAAATCAGACACCGTGCTTTGGAGAAATCTTCAGAATCTGTGTATACCAATTTTAAAAGAAATCACAATATCTACACATACATTCAAACAAAACAGTTATGCTCACAAACTCAGACATAGAGTTTTATTTGTTGTCTGAATAGACAGGGGAAAAAAACAGTTTCCCACCCTGAAGGAAAACCCCTGACCCCTGAAGAACACACTTGTGTCCTGTCAACCGAGTCAAGATACCTTAAGCAACAAATGAAAGGCTACAAGTTTCTATATGACTATGTATTTAAGTCAATTCTGCGTATATTCTTGTTCTTAAGTACAAAATCTCTCAGAAAATGTCATTAAGAAACATTAAAAATCCAGATAACCTTAGGAAAAATCCCAACTTAGGAAATAAAACATTAGCAGTATGATTTCAAACCCTTAGGTGTCCCTCGAAATCAAATTCCCCCCTCATCCTCCACCCACCCCAAGATGTAATCAATACCTAAACTTGTTTTTCATTCTCATGCATTTACACAACAGTGATATTCATAGAATGGATGCCTCAGTCTTCGTAAGCTTCATTTTTGACAGAGGATGCCATTACAAACCTTTGTCCCCATACTAGCTTTCATCAGTGCCACCATTAGCAGTTTTAATAGAAACATATCAAGTCATCAAGTGTGCTTCTGATGAAACCTCACTTGCTCTTCCCTCTCCTCCTGTTCCCCTATTCAGTGCTCCTTCCAGATTCATACTGGTAGCAATCCTTTTAACAGAACTTCATTCATTAACTGAGTATATATCAAAAATGTTTACAGTTTTGACCAACTTAACATTCACAGTTGTGTACCAAGAAGATCACAGTATTTTGGCAGTCAGGAAAACCAACTTAACTATATCCCAGCTTCACTGTTTATTTGCCATAGAACCTGGGGCAAATCACTTCTTCCCAAGCCATTTCCTCATCTATAGAATGGAAATAACGAGGACCATGACAACGTCATGCCACCTTCTGATTGTAACAAGTTGTTGCAGCATAAAAGGAAATCACAGATCAAAAGTTCTCTGAAAACCGAAGTATTACACAAACGTAAAACATCATAAAAGATAAATGGTAGTTATTATAAAATTCTTAAGGAACAATTATTTTAAAAAGTTAAATGTGACCAAGAAATTTTTTCCATTAACCTCTTTTTAATTAGAAAGTTTAAAACTATTGACAATATTGAACACTTGACTCTTCCAGTCTGTTTATAATGAAGTAACTTCCAAAACTAAACCATCTGCTTTAAATTCCAAAATGAATCAAGAATCTCACCTCTTTAGCAATTATTATACAATCATTAGGAACTCTGTAAAAATCCTCTGAAAGAAATTATATATAAATCATATTTTTAAAGGTAGGAAACACTATTGGAATGTATTAGCTTCTTCTTCCCTTTTTGGTTTTAAGCAATTTAGAAAACTCCAAGGAATGCTGGAATTTATTTATTGACTGCGGTGGGACCCAGACCCCACCCCAACCCCACCCCAAAAGAGAAGGCTACTACTTTGTCTAGTAACTTGGGAAGAGGCATTACTGAGGTGTGAAGTCAAAGGATGTGGATGCAGGCAAAGGAAGGACAGGTCTAAACAAGCCAAAGCAATGAAACATTTATAATGTTGTACAGAAAGGAGTATGAAGACAACCTTTCTTAAATCCTTAGGGAAAAAAAGGTGAAACAAGATATAACACAATCTAATTTTTTAAAACTCTTAAATTCATGTGCCATAGGACTTTAGAATCTGAAAGAACTGATTTTGGCTCCTTCATTTTATAGATGAAGAAACCAAGTCCCAAAAATCATAGATTCTTTTACTAAAGAAAACGTATGAACTGGGAGCTTTTGTCCCTAAAAAAATACGAGGATGACAAGTGTTCTTCGAGGAAATTTATAAAAATGCTCCTGTCACAAAATGAATATTGGAGACAGCAAGTTTAATAAGGAAAATAGGAAACAAGGGAGGAAGAAAGGAGAGAGGATGAACAAAGAGAAAGAGACACAACCCCAAAGGTTCTAAATAACTACAGTTGATCCTTTTACAACCTGGGTTTGAACTGTACAGGTCTTCTTATACACAGATTTATTTTCAGTAAGTATATTGGAAAAAAATTTAGAGACCTGAAACAATCTGAAAAAACATTTTCTTCTCCGTAGCTTACTTTATTGTAAGAATACAGTATGTAATACATATAACATACAAAATCTGCATTAATCAACTGTTTATGTTATCGGTATGGCTTCTGGTCAAGGGAAGACTATTAGTAGTTAAGTCTGGGGGGAGTCAAGTTATACATGGATTTTAGACTGTGTGGGGAGGGTGTAAGGTGCCCCTGACCCCCATACTGTTTAAGAGTCAGCTGTAGTTATTGACCTGAACTCAGTATCTCTACCCACAAGATATTTATTAATTACAAAGGGACCAGTAGTAATTTTTCAGCAGTTAACTAAGTGATCAGATTTTACATTAGTAATGGAAAAATAGAGTGCCTCCTTAATATGATGTATTGGAGAAAGACTTTTTTTGTGGTATTTCTGCCAAAACTATACAACTTGATTCTGATAAGAAAACATTAGGTAACCCAAACTGTGGGATAATTTACAAATCACTTTAAGACTAAAAAGACATGAAAAATACATGTAACATGAAATCCTGGATTGGATCCTGGACCAAAATAATTTTTTTTTCTTTTGTTATAAAGGACATTATTGGAACAGTTTGAATAATATAAATTAGAGAACAGTATTATAATTTCCTGATTTTGGTAACTGTACTAAGCTTATAGAAATGACTCATTTTTATTCTTCAGGAAAAACATTGAAGGGGCATCATTTTCACAGCTTCTCAAAAAGTTCAGGAAAAAATGCACCATATGCTATGGAAACACATGGGAGGGACACTGAGTACAATCTGGATATTCCCTCAGGATAGGCTTGCTGGAGGTGAACCCTGAGTCACATTTCCAAAGATGACTAAGAATCAGACAGATGAAAGGGCATCGTTGGGAAAGCATGCAGCTTCAGAAGAGTCATAGAGATACAATTCACACAAATTGTGACTAAGTGTGATTAGACTGTGTTTCTCCAGCATAATAGATGGGAGAGCAGGAATTTCAAATAGGTATGGGCATGTGCTGGGGGTTGCCAGCTCAGGGTCGGGCTGTAGCCAGAGCAGCCTGTGTAGGAGAGTAGTCAGAAAATCCACCACAGGGAGACAGAAGGGCAAAGAAAAGGAGGCAAAGGGATATTTTAAACAAAACTTCACTCTCTTATTCAATCCCAGCTCTCCCAATTTCATCTACATGGAAAATGCTTCATGAACCTAACCATTTTTAAAAAAGAAAGAAAACTTAGACAAAGAATTATTAAGATTTAATAATTAAAAGTTAATTAATTAAAAGTTATTTTATTTGGGCAAGGTAGTATAGTATAATCCTTAGGCACTTTGTAATCAGAAAATATGGATTCAAGTCCTATCTAAGTCATTATTTTGATATTGAGATTTGGGGTAACTTTTTAAACGTCTGAGCCTCAGTTTCCGTATCTGTAAAAATGAAATGTAAATTGTAAAGAGTAAGTAAGGCATTCTTACAAAGCTTTTAGCATGGTGTCTAACAGAAAATGCTCAATATATATTAGTCATTCATTATTGATTCAAAATATTCATCACAGATCACTCTTCCTTATTTTAAAAAACAAAATTTGAAGCCCTTAGTATTACAATTCAGTTATTATACAGGATAGGAAATGAATTGAAGTCCAATCATTCTAACCCAAAACATAAAGTCTACCAATACCTATATTCTACAGAAGCTTTACAAACACATGGCTTTTTATCTTAGAATTTCTATTGAAACTTAAGGAATTTTGGAAGACGCCTGTTTCATTATCCAGGTGCCAACTACTCATTTGGGGTCACTTTTTAAGTTAGGCGCCTTTTTCAATGTTAACCACTTGTATAAATGCTTCACAACTGCAACTTTAAATAACAAAAAAGTATAAATATGACAAGGCTTAAGTCTATTAATCATAACACATTTTAGTATCATTCTAAATAAATAGCTATGGACAGGAATAAAAGGGAAGAAAAAGTCATTAAAGTAATTAATAGTATCCATTTTAAGTAACAAAGTATAAGATACTACAAGGGATTCCATTAAAAAAAAAAAAAAGGAATGTGGGGTATTTTGTGACAGGCCAGTAAGACAGCTGGAACAAAGCTGCTGGAGCAACAGCTGTGAACCATGTACTGTTCATCTAAAACCACAAACTAAAGTAACCCATGTCAGACAACTTCATTTGACTAATCAGCTCAACCAATGGGCTCCTGCCTGAAACTGCTACAAAGAATTCTAACTAAACACGTAATTTGCAATTTGAGGAAGGAGAAAAAATAAACAAAACATCAGTCTGTCTTTAAATGTAAAATTAAAAACCGAGAATCACAACTTAACCCAAAAGACAGTTTTCCACACTATTTTAACACCTGCTAACATCATAATCATAGACTCTATCAGACTTCATAATGGTTAAGGAAATAATCCCAAGACTCAAAAATTTATGAAGTTTGAATTACTAATGTGCAACCTCAGCAATTCCCACTCTATTTTTAACTTTCCAACTAAATGAAAAATGCTCTATCATAAAAAACTGCAGTGGCTTTAAGAAATTTTTAACATTAGGTAACTTGATAATTAAAAAGTAGCTATTTGAAGTGAAGTTGTTGGTATGGAAATGTCATGCCAATATCTGAAGATAGTAAGCTCATGTAGTATTCAATTAAGCTACTATAACCATTCAAACATCTGCAAGTCTTTAAATTTTCAGAGGCACACCTTTTATATTTTATCTACACTTTTTTATTCCAAAAACCCATGAACCCTTCTCTAACCTTAAATTCGCCCATTTTTTAGTTTGCACATGTATATACACACATAAACTAAACTTTTTTACCTTATTTAATTGACACATCTTCATTTCAGAGGCAAATGGGACAAAATTACAAATTAAAGTAATCTATCTGTTCCTCAAGGCTTCTGAATTCAAATGTTGAATCTATCACAAATCTACCTTTCCAGTTTAACTCCCTATTTACTATTCTTTTATTTTCAGCTAATAAATTGCTGACTGTTGTAATCTCAACCACATGTCATCACTTAACCAAAAACAAGGTATTTAGAGAAAACCCACCAGGAAGTAAGACAAAAGTAATAAATCTTTAAGACCTTACTCTCAGGCTGTTTTACATTTCCTGAGTCAATTTCCAGAGTAAAATTAAAATTGGACTATCTTCTCCAAAGACTATTTTGAGTAAAACTGAATGCTGTAGATTAACTGCTAAAACTTCTAAAACTCAAGAGTCAAATGTGTATTTGCCACATACAGATAATCTTTTAATTATCAAAACTCTGAAACCCAAAATGAAAAATAGTTCAGTTGCTTGTCCTCTTCAGTAACTAGCTATGGAACCATAAAGATACAACTTAATTTTTCTAAAACATTATTCTTTCAACTATTTACTATATCCTGTTCAATACCTAATACTAGCAATTAATAAATATTAACAAATATTTTGCTATATGATTACTTTTGTACAACAAAGGTACTCCTAGTCTATGACTCTAAAAATCTAGGTACAAAGATAAATAAATACACAAACAAGTATAACTAAGGAGTGGACATTCAGGTAATATATCCCAAAGCTACAAAATCCTCTACTAAAATACTTGTTTTACTTGTAAACATTCTAGTGTTCATAGGGCTTTAAATATTAACACCAAAGGGAATCAGACACAGCATGGTTATCTTGCCCAAAGCCCCAGTCATAGAGTGGCTGAACCAAGATCTAAATAAAAGTCTTGACTCACAAGGATTCTTTACACTACTTTAAGCTGCCTTTCCGCAGATAAGCAGTATGAATTTTCCCAGGGCTAGGATATCTTTTTAGAAAGCAAAAACACGGTGGCTGTGGTGTTCAATTTTGTAGACTACTTATGACTATGACAAAGGCAAGCACAAGGAATGTAAGTTTCTCAGGAAGAATCTCTACTTTTAAAATAATCTCTACTTCTGTACTCTCAATGCAGAGGAAATAAAGCTATAAAAACAAAATTAAGCCTGCATAAATAAAACTTAAAAACAGGGAATGTAAAATTTAAAAATAAAAAGGATCAAAGCAAATTCATCTAGATTATTTCACAAATACATAACCAAATTATACAATAAATGTGAATGGGCTGAATTCCCCTAAAAGACAGAGACTCTCAGATTTGATTTTTAAGATCATGTTACATACTATTTACAAAAACTTACCACAAAATGACCAAAAAAGAAATGTGAAATACAGATGAAGTGAATGCATACAAAGAGCAAGAACAGCAATATTGGTATCACAGGATGAAATTCAAGGGAAAAACTACATAAGACTGATACTATTTAATTACAAGAGATACAAAGATTCAATCATAACATTTTACATCCCAAATAATATGGCATTAAAATAAAAGCAAAATGAGAAATGCAAAGAAAATATCAAACCACAGTCGTCATGGGAGATTATATATTTCAGTTTCACAGATTAAACAGGCAAGAAAAAAATACAGAAGTTGAATAATACAATCAATAAATTCATTTTAAAGGATTTGTGTAAAACACCACACCTTACAAGCTACAAATAAATACTCATTCTTCTCTCACATTCGTGGAATATTTACAAAAATCAATGGCATGATTGGCCATTAAAAACTTCATATGCTCCAAAACAGAGAATTCACAGGTCACACTCTTTGATCACAGCTCAATAAAGCTAGAAACCTATAAAAGGATCAACTCAATCCTTCCCCAAATTTAAATTAAGGGGATATCCAAGTTGAAATGAAAGTTATCAAAGAATTAATTAAAAAGTACAAGATTTCATATCAAAGAAACAATGCAAAAATCAGTCTTACAATGTCCTTCCAAAAGTCACTGAGGATGCTACAGATTTTGTGATGACAGTAACATAAGAAAACATTCTGAAAAACTTCTAAAATTCCTTTAAAATACCTTTAAAAATATAAATTATAGGTACTGTGAGAAATAGACAGCAATCCACCTCATTTTTTAAAAAGGAGAAAGTGCAAAAGTTTACATATGAAATCATGAGAAAGACATCTATCTCTACACGATGCAATCTAAAATAGGCATATTTCAGATGACACACACACTCACTGTCTCCCCAGCCTTTTCCTCTTGCCTCAGTGCAGAAAGCTTAGACTTCAAGGGTTGATAAACTTGAAAACTATCCCTTTTAACCATCTCTAGTTCTCCAACATCATACCTCTCGGCCAAAAATCCAAATGTGGTTGATGTCTTAGCAGAATTTCACATGGGTTGAAATCTTGCTACTGATAACTCCAAAAATTAAAGCTCCCTGGTAACAACCTGCCCTTCAACATCAAAAAAAGAATGGGAATCTGGGTGTTCCACAGTAATTCTGAGGGATGGCCAGGTCTTTACTTCCCATAACAAGAATAGCTAAGATCAACTCTTCATGAGAGGATAAATTTTTAAAAAACATTCTCTGCCATGCAAGTGAAAATCTCTACCCTGGAAGGAGTTGTTTCCTTAAACAGTACAAGCTTTAGAAAATGACAGTTTTGTAGCATTAAGAAAAAAAAATTATCAATGATTAATATCAGACTGAGATATCAAAGGCATTGATTGAACCTGTATGAGACAATAACTAGGTTATGACATCCAGAAAATTTCAGCAGTGATACTGCAAATTTGAACATACTCCTAGAATGAAGTCTATCTTAGCCTTTTTACTGATTTACTTAAAACGATATGGTATGAAGATTTCAGAGAATCAATGCAAAGGACAGGTATTTCAGAAGGTAACTGAGAAAAGGAATACAAAAATGGAGAAGAAAATCTTCCCAGACCTGAGAGCATTTCATCATTTCCCAGGGAAAACTAATGAACAGAAAAGAATTTCCACTTATATCCTGATAAATGTTTCCATTTCCAATGATAAGAGAAGGCTGCAAGCACAGAAGCAGAAAACAAGTTACTCTTGCTGAATAGAAACATGAGGCCACCCAGGTAAGAGTAAAGACATGGAAGACAAAGCAGTACCTTCATTGTTTTAACACAAAAATGTTGGGACCCAATAATTTTATATCCAGGCAAATCATCACTTATCATGCAAAAGTAAATACAATCTTCATCAGACATCTTTTCAGTAAAAAAAAATTAATTTCTTTGGGCTTAATTTCATTCAACAGCTGGGCAGATTGGCTGTGAAGATCAGATACTGTCAGCATAACTTAAAATAAACTCTGTTTATTATTACATAAAGCAGCATCAGAGATGTTAACTTCGATCATTTGTCAGGTGATGTCAGCCAAGTTTCTCCCCTGTGGTTATTATTTTCCCCTAGGTAATTAGTATCTCAAAGACAGATTCCTTTAAACTATGTTAATATCCAGCTATTCTCAAACTTTCTCCCACTAGTTTTAACATCCACTTATGATTCTTATTTGAATAAATTGTTATGATTGACAAATGCTGATTTTCTAATGTCATAGTTTCCTCTAAGTCTATTAGTCAAAATTTTACCTTAAGGAAGAACTTCCCTTCCTCCTCTATTTATTTATCCGTATGGATTCATACATTCTTTATGGGCAATAATCAACTACAATCATTTACTTCCTTGATCACAATGTCCCAGAGTTAGTCAGTGGGAATTCTTCCAAGCTGGTTGTGCCTCTTTGACATGCCACCATCATTTTGTTTTTTGAACACTTCACTTTCTGATCCAAGATGCTCCAAACTTCTCTTCTAATTCACCGTGCTCCAGATTTATGTTCCTTTTAGTAAAGAACGGTATTTAGAAGGTAAGATCTGGAACCCAGTGTTCCTCATCACTAATGGGAGTCATAGTTTCTATATGCTTTTAGCGGCTGGAAAAAAGACCAAAGAGATCTGTGTATGTGTATCCATAAACATACACATACACACGTCTATTTCCATATACTTTTTAAGCCACAAGTTCATACCAATATCTTCAATTCCAACCAGGCATCAGCAAGTTTACCCTAGCCCTCCCCTTTTCCATATTTACAACTCCTCCAACACTAAGAAACCTGGCTCCCATTTTCCACAACATACTTACTTGCTTAATCCTAGTACAGAAAATTGTTTCAGAATTGCAGACCCATGCCTCTGTGACAAAATAAAAATAAATGAAAAGCCTAGTAGGTAGAGCTCAATGTTTGTTCAAGTTCTTTTTGTCCTTATCCTGAGGACATAGTCCAAATACCAGGTTTCAAAGTTACTTATTTTCTTTCCTCCTTTCAGTGTGGTTGTTTTGACTCATTGAAAATAAAGCTCAGTTCAATTGTTTCTGTTTATATTTGACCTTCAGGTGGTTTTTTCTTCATCACTTGATTTTACTGGTATTTGCTTTTTATATACTGAGGGTGTAAAACATTAAATGTGGTTCCAAAAGTCAGAAAAGTATCCTCAGAAGGATCACCATTCCCACTCCCTCTATCTCTTATGCCTCATTCCTATCCACCTCCTACAGCTAACTAATAATCTTATTAATCTCTAACTTATCCATTCTGTGCTATTTTTGTCCCAGTGAGCAAATATACATGAATTTTCATATTTCCCCTTCTTTCTTACACAAAAGGTAACATATTACACATATAGTAGATACTTTTGCACTTTTTTCACTGAACAATTTAACTGGACATTAGTTCTTAGAGGACTTTCTTGTTCTTTGTATAGCTGCACAATGCTCCACTGGGTAAATGTACCATTTTTTATTCAACCCTTCTATCCTGTAGGTTGTTTCTAATTTTTTTAATTACAAACAATGCTGTGACCTCATGCATGTGTATTTTCATATTGTTGGAAGTGTGTTTTCAGGGTAAATCCCTAGATTTGGGATTATTGTTTCAAAAAGTAAGCACTTAGGTAATCAAATCACTTTTGATATAATGTAGAGAAGAACACATCATTTTGTGTTATTCCTGCCCCAAAAGTGCACGACCTCAATCTAACAGTAAAGAAATAGACAAACTCAAAATTGAGGGAACTCAAAAACTAACTTGCACTCATCAAAAATGTCAACATCATAAGAAAGAATAAAGAACTGTCTCAAATTAAAGAATACATGGAACAGAATGAATTGTGTAATCTGAGATTTTCTTTTGCTATAAAAGCATTATTGGGACAAATGGAAAAATTTGAAAAAGTTGTGTATACAGCAATGTTAATTTCTGATTTTGGTTACTTACTATGTTTATGTAAGCAAATGCTCTTTTTTCTGGAAATACACATGAAGGCATTTAAAAATAAGGGGCACTATCTTCAACTTACACTCAAAGGATTCAGAAAAAAATAGTATCTATATATGGGTAGGGATAAAATGAATATGGTAAAATGTTAGCATTTGGCAAATCTCGGTAGCTTTTTGTAAAAACCTACATCAGATATCATTTTGACATTTATATCCGTATTTCTAGTACTAAATATGTGTTAGTGTTTACTTGTATACAAAGCTCTTTTTCCTAGGAAAAAAACATCACCATGGGCTGATAAGTTGGTTGGCAATATTAAACTAATATATACAAACAATAAGTACTGTGACTATAATATCTTTAATTAAACTATGACTTAATGCTACTCAGTGTTATGTAACCAATATACAACTACATTACCTTTATAAAACACTGAAATATAATTTACAAAAGGCAACATGGAACTCAATGTAATTATGTCTCCAGTAGCACAATTTCGGACAACTTACATTTTCTTTGCTTCTTTCAGAACCACACAGAAAATACGTGAAAAATTATTCAAATCTTTATCTTTTTCATAGAAGCCTGAGAGACATTTTTCTTTACAAAATAGAAATAAATCAAAGGCCTACTAAGGACAATACTTTAAACTAAGTTTCAATCCCAAACACAGATTTGAGGGCTCTATCCGAAGTAAAGATCAAGGCCTTTAAAGAAAATTCAGTGACTCTTAACTCCACACTGTCTGCAGGCAGAGTGAAAGTCTTACTCACCATCACTTTTCAGTAAGGAGGGCACAGATCTAATACCCTGAAGACACTTCTGTTTTTCCTCAACAAAGAAAAAACGGGGGGACAGAATGTTCATATGGCATCATAAAATCTGCTTCAATTTTATGAGATCAATTTTAATTTGAAAAAGCAGCCTTTAACAAAATTAAAAAACACTATTTTAAGAAAGTCTCTCTCCCTATCCCTCCCCCACTTTTAAAGTTACCAATTTATTTTCCTAACTGAATTAAACAGACCACTTCCACTTCAAAGCTTAGGAAAGGCAATACAACAAACAGACGAATTAAAAATCCTACCCCAGTCAGTAAGTTCCTGTCATCACTTTGCCTTCCCATGGTATTGTCCCAAGGGAAAGCAGGATTCTTGACCACGCAACAGAAGTGCCCCCACTACACTCCAGCAACTTCCCCATCACAAGACAGACACACACACACACACACACACATATGCAAGAACAAAAAAGAATGAGTTTTGAGAAACCCTACAGTTTCCCTCTGCTTCTCTGACAAAAGCAGTCATCCTCTATAAGAAAGTGTCTCCTTGGGTGCCTAATATTTGAATCTAGGAATTGGTAGCAGACCACAACTGTTACCAAAATGAAACAATCTCTAGTATGTACCATCAATGGGGAAGGCATCTTATTTTTCAACGCTAAGAATTCATTTGTAAATTACTCTGAAAATGTAAAGTAATAATTTGCACACTAAAAATAAGTCTACAGTTGTTTATAGTTTCAAATCCCCAGATATGTTATTTTAAATGTTTTCTACTTGCAGGACATGTCTTCAAGATGTAGCAATAGAACAGCAATTCACAAACCTAAACACAACTATCACAAATGCATCAATTAGCTGTTAACCCAAACAGGAGTCTTGAAATCTCTTCTAGGATCTCTGCCCCAGGAAAAGACAATAAAAAGGCATTCTGGAAAAGACAATCTAGGTAAAAAGCAATGTATGAGTCAGGTGTGGACTAACAGGTTGTAAGACTGACTAAAATGCAATACGTGAAAAATCAACTACCCCCTACATAGCTCAAAATCTGACAACTGCTGAATAAAAAAGTCAGGATGCTAAACAAAGAACAGAAGCTGGGAAATTCCTCTCTTTAATTCTGTAAAACACATATGGTCTCTTCTCAGAGTTACCAGGTAAAAGTATTAATGCAAATCCCCAGTGACTGCTCCATTATTTCCTAAAATCAACTTCCAACCGGAACGAAGTTTCCCCAACCCAAAATGGGGTCAACAGTCATCACCTCAATACCTCAGAGTGAAGAGGGGAGTATGAGCTTTAGGTGGTAGGTTCTATGAGTCACAAGAAATACATTCCCAGGTATTTACTTTCCCAAATATATATTTACCTGGTATATTTGATCTTTATGAAATGGGTGTCTTGTCATGTTAATAAGACTTTGGACCCCACCCAAGGGCAGGGGCTGGAATAAATCAGCAAATGACCAGTAATTCCTATGCAATGGAGTCCTCACAACGCAACCCCTGAGAAGAGTTTATCACTCTCTCCGATCCTGATACTAAGTCAGAGAGAGCTTCTACATTTGGTTTGGGGAACCAGAATGCAACTAGCCGTGGAGTCCCAAGCTCCACAAAGACAGAAGCTCCTTTATTTGAGACCTTGCCCAATGTCTCTCTTCATCTGACTGTTAATCTGTACCCTTTATGGTATCCTTTATTAAACTGGCAAACTACAGCGTTTTCCTGAGTTCTGTGAGCCACTCTAGCAAATTAATCAAACAAAGGTGAGGTTGTGGGAACCTGTTATCTGTAGCCAGTAGGTCAGAAGCACAGGTATTGCCTGGGGCTGGCGACCCAAGGTCTGGAGTTGTGGGGGTGGAGGGCAGTCTTGCAGGATGGAGCCTTTAACCTGGGGAATCTGGTGCTGTCTCTGGGCAGGTAGCACCAAAATTGAGTTGAGTTCTTGCACACCTTTCTGGTGTTCAAGAATAGCTTGGTGTTGTGTGTGGAACGACCCCCTTCACACACACACATTGGAATCCTGTCTGGAAACCCCAAAGGAGTTGCACTATTACTGCTGTATAACATAACACTATTGTGTGGTTGGGGCGGGGGCGGGGGGGGGGGGGAGGACCAACAGGTGGGAAAGGGGTTGGAGTGTTGAAGACGTAAAATAACAGACCAGATTATGTGTCAAGGAAAAATAAAGACATTACAAATTTTGTCTTGGAGGTACAAGGTACAGAAGTAATAACAGCAAATAAAACAAGAAAGAACCTAGAATTTCATCCAAACCCAACATTTTATGAAGAACTAAAGCCCTAAAGAGATTGAGATTCCCCAGCACAACCTGAGTAAGGAAACCTGGAACCCAAGTATCTAATGCCCTCTTTGCCTCACTTTTTCTAATGTTAAGATCATTTGCTATGTACAGTTCACTCATCATTTAGGTATTCTATTTACCAGCAGAACTTAAAACACTTTTCAAATAACTATGAACAGAAACAAGAAGAGGTCGTGTATACACAGACATTATTAATAACATTTTACATTTTTATCACATTTTATGATCCACATATTCATTTTTAAAGAGGAAAAGACATCTCAAGTAATTATTGCCTTCATTTCCTAATTTTGCAGCTCTTCACATGCACAAAAGGCAACAAGTAAATCTAAGGTTAAAGAAAGTCAGCGCTAAAGACAAAGTTGTTTTTAAATTCTCCACTCCCAAATTTGTTTATATTTTTTCCACTCAAGATTATGTAATAGAAAAATATATACTGATCACTGTAAAAACAGCATCTCATTCCAGGAGTCTTAAAAAAATAAAATAAAACTAACTTACGCCATCCTGTTCCCCTATAAAGAGAACTTATTTCTGCTTGTTATGATTATTATCCTTCTACCTCTCCTCTCCCTCCAATTACAATTACTAGACAATCACAGCAGAATGAATTTTAATTTCCCAGGAGTCAGAAATAAACAGCAGCTCTATTAAGTGTAGATGATAGTCACTTTAGCTCCTTAATCTAAGATTAATATAATAATAATAATAATAATAATAACGTCTGTAGACTTACTACACACTAGGCATTGTTCTAAGCCCTTGGCATATGTTAACTCATTTAATTTTCACAAAAGTATGTGGTGTTTTTTATTTCACCAGTTTACAGAGAGGGAAAATTGAGGTACAGAGAGGTTAAGTAATTTGCCTAAGATTATACATGCAGTAAGTGGCAGAGCTGAGACTCCATCCAGGTGATCTGGCTCCTATCTCTCCAAAGTCTTGGGAGTTAGAACCTATGTTCCTCTCTTTCACTGGCCGCCTCTCACCTGCCTATCCCTCTCCGAGCCTACCTCCTCTCCCCAAGTTACGGTATGACTCCCCCAAACACACGTAAGATAGGTCCTCTCTTCTGCCACCAAGCCCACACAGTACTTCTACCATTCCTTCCCAAACTACCTTTTCCCTAAATCTTAATTCCCAAAGCATGTAAATGTGTTACCTAACTGTACATTCAACACACAGAGCAGCCATCATTAACTGAGCATAGACGACATGCTAGATACAAACTAAGAACATTCTCATACTTTAAAGGATCATAATGAATGTGTGATCAGACATATTTTACTGATGAGAAAACTGAGGCTCAGAGACGCTGAATGTTCTCACAACCAACAGGTAACAGAGCAAGACAGGTGCTTAAGTCTGCGTGACTCAAAGCTCACACTCTTTTTGAATAAATGGGTCTTTCTCATGCATACACACCTCCTCTACTTCTTTTGTATCACCTAGAGCACCTAAGTACAGTACTATTCATAAAGGCTATTTCTTTAACAAATGAATTCTAGAAAATCATTAGGAAGACAGCGATTAGTTATCTCAATGGTTTCTAATACTATTTTCCAAAAACAAAAGGTTTTGATACCTTAATTAAATAACCTAAAGATTCAAATACATTCGGATGGTACTCCCCCCAAGAAACTGAAGAAATACTTGTAATTTAAACCTTTCAGGTCATTCTTGATTAAAACTAGAACCATTATTTTTCTCTCCTCACCGCCATCACCCCACCCCCACCCTACAGTCCCCAAAGAAAGGGTTAGCTGCTATAAATTGTTTCGCTTTGCCATCAGTTAGTCTCTCTCCGCCCTAGGGAAATAGCAACATGACAGCATCCCTGATTCTGCAGCCTGCTAAACTTAAACCAATCTCGCCTCTTGGTGTGATTTTTTTTTTTACCCACTAATGAGCATACTGTAAATGCTCATTACATACACATATTCTCTTTCTGGATATAAAGGTTTAAGCAGCAGCTTTTAATTCCTCGAATATTTTAGCAGCAATTGTTGCTCATTTAGTCAATATGAAAGGTAACAACCACATTTATGTTACAGTACCTTTTATTTTAATGTCACCATAAACATTAAGTGAAATAAGCTATTCAAGTACCCCAATCAATAACAAATGGGTTAAAAGCAAACCAGAATACTTCTCCAAAGCCTCTTAACAGTACTCGTGATAAACTGAGTATCTTTGTTACCTGTTAATAACGGGGGTTACCTTCGTTTTTTCCCAGCTTATGCCACACCTTTTAGGTTGATAAAAAGCAGATACATCAGGCTTTCTCTTTTCTTAAATCCCGAAAAATATCACTCAAACCTTTTACCAAAAGCAAATCCTAAGAATTCCACCTCCCTTTTCGTTACGACAACCTCTGACTTTCGCCTGTAACTACCAAAAAGGATTGGGGGTCGAGGGGAGGGTGGTTGGAGCACACACGACACACGACTCGGTCGGTCATCTGCTAGCCTGGCCCATCCCAAACTTCACCTTGGCAAGACGAGAAGCAGGAAGGCACCAAGAATTCCTAGGAAATGGTCTCACCCCTATCGGTGAACATTCTTAACTTCCTCGAAGCCACCATTTCCCTCGGGCATTATCACACACTCTTACCCGGACATATTACCTAAGAGACTACTTAAAAGCGCAAACACACACAAAGAGAAACACACTGCTGGACGCGGCAGCTCCGGCTCAGCGTGCGCGGAGAAGCCCGGAGACCACGCGCAGCCGCCGCCAAGTTGCCACGGCGATCGCTCGGACGGTGCGGGAGGCGGCCGGACGGCTGCAAACCCAGCGCGCGCGGCTGCAGCCCACGCCCGGGCCCTCGGGACAGGAAGCTCGGCGCGAAGAAGCTGCCTGTCCCAGAGGGCTCGGGCCCCGGCCGGGGCGATAAGGTGGTTCGGGGCTTCCCACCCTGCCAGCTCCGCCCTCCCGACACATTCCTGAGAAGCCCGACTCCCGCGACGCCGAGCAGCAGGAGCGCGGCGCCGCGGCCGCAGGGCAGGAGGACAGAGCCGGCCCCCGGCCCGTACAGCGCTCCGGGGCGGGGTCGCGGCGGCCGCCGGCCACAGGTAGCGCGAGTCCCCGCCCGCCGCCGCCGCCCCGGCAGGCCCCTCTCCAGGCACCTGGATGAACTGGATGGTAAGCGCCGACTTGCCCACGCCGCCTCCGCCGACCACCACCAGCCGGTACTTCTCCTGGCCGGAGCCGTCCCGCCAGCCGGCCGCGGCCATGGGGACGCCGCCGAGCCCGCCCGGCCACGCCGAGCCGCCGCCGCCCTAGGCCCGGCTCCGGGGACGTGTGCGGCCGGCGGGCTGCGGGCGAGGGGCCGGGCGGGGGTCCCGCGCGCCGGGAGCTGCCAGGAGGGCCGCTCCGGTGCGGCAGCGAGGCGCCCGGGCTGGCCGGGTCCCGCCCGAGGCGCGGACGAGCGGGATGACCGCAGGGGCCAGGGGCCTCAGTGTCTCGGGGCGCGCTCCTCCGCACGTCTCCGCAGCGCCTGCCGAACGCAGCCTCTAGCGCCGCTACAAATGGCCGTCCGGGGGCCGGGCTGCTAGGTTGCGGTGCTGCATATGCATGAGGGGGCGGGGAGGGGAGGGGCCTGGCCGCGAGGGCAGGGCTGCGATTCTCGGGCTGACCGAGGCTCCGCTCAGAGTCCCACCGCAGTGCCCTCCAACCCCTCGCCTGTGAGTGTGCGTGTATGTGTCAGAGTGTGTGTGTGTGGGGGGGGGGTGTCCAGTAGGAATTGGAACAAGACAGTAAACAGTGTGTGACCATAATTGTGTATCTCAGGGATTGTCGGGGATTACGTGTATGAAAAATACAGTATGTGAAGGCGTGTGTGAAAAAGCTGTTGTCATTTTAACTCAATTTGTAGGAGAGTAAATATCCTGTTTTAAGAGTACAGATGGTGACTATAATTGTGTGAAAACCAGTATGTGACAGTGATTGAGGATTAGAGCTGTGTCACAGTAATCGTGTGTGTGTGATGGGCTTGCAGTAGTGAGGGTGTGTGAGAAATGGGACAGAAACTAAGAGTGGGGAATAAGTCACAGTGATTGAGCGTGAGTGGACAAGAGTGAATGTGACAGATTTTGTATGTGTCGGGAGACTGTCTTAGTGGCTGTGTTTTTATGTGAGAATATGTGATAATTACATATGAGGTGTGAGAGATAAGTTTGTACTTATTTACACACTATATACCAGGCACTGTGCTCCATGCTAGAAATCCTTTTGTGAACAAAATAACGTCCCTGCCCCCAGGGAACTTACATTCCAGTGGGGGAAACAGCCCAGACAACAGGCAAATTCTAAGGCAACATGATAAAGGCTGTAACTACTAAGCAGTATGTGGCATGTGTGCCCACAGAAGTACTCACCCCAGAGGTGGATGGTCAAGAAAGGCTTCCTAAAAAACCTGAAGAATCAATAACATATGAATAACTGGAAGAAAATTTTTCCAGGGAAAGTAAACCACATATGCAAAAGTCAGAGCTGAGAAGGTAAGAATTGAGTCACATAATTTTTTAATGCATCAGAAGAGTCTGCATGTCAGTGATTGTCAGTGTATATGGGCGGTTTAACCAAATGTAACAGGAATCACAGCTCTGTGTATACAGGCAGTACAGTAGATGAGGTCATGGGCTCTGCGGCCATTGTGTCTGGATTCAAATCCTAGCTCTCCCATTAAAAATGTGATGTTGGCAACTTAACCTCTGTGCCTCATTTTCTCTTCTCTAAAATAAGTACAGTAAGACTACCTACATGAAGGGGTTTTTTAGTACAAATCAAATGAATTAATACATTTTGAAGCACATAAAACAGTGCCTGGCATGTAGTAAGCATTACGGCAGTTTGGGAACATGACTGAAAGTTCTTGGACACAGCTTAGTGACTAGCTTGGAGTCAGTACAATGCAGCAAAAGAGATGCTGTATAATTTCCAAAGCTAGGTCAGAAAAAGCCATGCAGCTTCCACCTGTTCTCTTGGGATTCTTGCACTGGGAGAAACAAAACTAGAAGTTTGGCTCTCCTGGGACTGTGATGCTACAGAGGCCATATGTAAGCAGGCCAGTCAAAGGTCCAACTGGGCTCCTAGCTGACCACCAGCATCAATGGCCAGCCACGTGAGACTGCTTGGATAACCAGCTCTGTTGCATCTTTAGATGACTGCAGCCCCTGCTGGCATCGAACTGCAAATGCATGAGAGACCCCAAGTAAGAGCTACTCTGGCCAGCCCTTCCTGACCCAATTATGAGCAAAATAAAATAGTAACCTATCTGTGCTTTTTTGAACTTTTTATTTGGGATTAATTTCAATCTATAAAGAACATCCAAACACCTTCACCCAAATTTAACTATTGTGAGCATTTTACCCCATTTTCTTTATCTTTCTCCCTTTTCTTCCTCTTTTTTCTCTTTCATATATATGATATATATTCATATGTATAAATTTATGATAAATTTACATATATATAATTCATACATAAAGATAAATTTTTTTAACCACTTAAGAGTAAGTTACAGACATTTTGGCACTTTACCCCAAGTATTTGCATGTGCATTTCTTAAGAATAGGGCTATTATCTCACATAACCATGGTAGTGATATCAACTTCGGTACATTTAACATTGATATGATTACCTTTTGTCTAATATACTATTCATATACCAATTTTGCCAGTTGACTCAATTATGTGCTTTAAAGCATTTTTCACCTCTGGTACAGGATCCAGTCTAGGATCAAGTGTGGCATTTAATTGTCAATTCTCTTTAGGTTTTTTTGGTGTGGTACAATGGTTGTGTTAAGCACCAATTTTTTTGAAGGTGTAGTGTGATAATTTGCTACGCAGCACTAATAGCCAGAAAGGCCTCAATGACAGATGCAATTATCTATGTCAAAAGAAAGGAGAGAAAGGAGAGAGTAAAGAAAGAGCAATCCATGTCAACGAAGTGCTGAGCAAGGGCTGATTATGCTTCCCACAAATGCATCTCAGCATCTGTCTAGGCCTGCAGTTTCCCATAATCCTTCAGGACTAAGAAAATGACCAAAGAGTCCTCCTTAGGGTCTTTTTCTTCTAAAGTACAATCCAAAACCTTTCTTTTCAAGAAAATATGGCAATCAAAAAGCTTATCAAATCTCAAAAAATATCCAAGAGGAAGAAAGTTATTCCCTGAGTAAACTAGCCACACTATTTAAACTGGAAATCAGGCATTGGTCCTAAAGCAATTGTGAATCCATTAATATTTTGTAACTCTGCATTTGGCAAAGGAGCACTCAAGGGATTTTGAGCCTGATGATAGTTTGACCAGTGAAAGAAAAAGAGGAGGCAGTAATATATACATTCTGGATGAGCACATACCTGTCCAGTGACTACAGTCTTCAGGGAGGAAACTATTTTCAGTAGAACATATTTTAGTAACCTATTTCCTGAGCTGCTTCTCTTCCTAAGCCCTAATGAATATAAACTTTCCTTCCTACTCTGCACCATTACAACCCCTGCGTACAAGACAATTCTAACACTGAAACCAAGCAATCAAACTCATCCTGTAGAAAACATGTATTGGTTGCCTCCTAGGTGTCCATTTCTCCTTCCTTCAAATAGTATCTTCAAATATCCCCTCAGGAGTTTGGGTTAACTGACACTGACCATCAGCTCCAGATGTCACCCTAATTCATTTAAGATAATCAACCTCCAATGGCCACAGTAATTAGGGGAATGATATGCATATGACCTAAGGCCAATCAGGAACATATTCAACTGTAGATTCAAAACTACAATGAGCTATCACTTCACACCCATTAGATGATTATAATCAAAAAGACAGATTATAGCAGGTAGGAATGTGAAATTGTGCCACTGCTTTGGAAAACAGTCTGGCACTTCCTCTAACAGTTAAACATAGAGTTACCACAAAAGCCAGAAATTCCACCTCTAAAGTATATACCAAGATAAATTAAAACATATGTCCATACAAAAAACTGTCAAAAGAAGGAGAAAATGCAAGTACATAGCAGCATTATTCATAAAAGTCAAAAAGTGCAAATAAACCAACTGTTAATCAACTGATAAATGGATAAACAAAATGTGGAATATTTATACAGTGAAATTTGACAGTAAAAAAGGATGAAGTACTAATATACATGGCAACATGGATAAACCTTGAAAACATTATATTAAATGAAAGAAGCCAGTCACAGAAGATCACCTATAGTATGATTCCATTTATATGAAGGGTCTAAAATCAGAAAACCTAGAGTCAAAAATTAGATTAGAGGTTGACTGAGAAGAAAATGCAGAGTGGTAAGAGGTATAAGGTTTCTTTTTTGGAGATATGAAAACATTCTGAAATTAGATAGTTTACAGGTTATGCAACTCTGTAAATATATGAAAAATCATTGAATAGTACACTTTCAAAAGTGAATTTTATGGTGAATGAAATAATTCTCAAAGCTACAGAGAGAAAAGATTTAATTGCAGGGTTTTATTTGAGCTATCAAGGAAATGTCTTTTTACTTCAAGATGTCCCCTATATCAACTCTATTTTTCCTTTATTTTTTATTTGACTGAAAGCTGAATGTTCATCAAGCAAGAAGTCTATGTGATCAACTCCACCTGCACATTCTATTCCAAAACTTCTTTCTTGCCCTTAGAAAATATCCCAAATGCCTACAGCAAAAAGAAAGTCCCCTACAAAAACAAATCACTGAAGACATAGGAGAATATGGGACAGAAAGAACTAGTTGGCATTCAGGCCATTTCAAGAATTGAAATATGAAAAGTTTCCTTCTCAAGTACCTGGGAGAAAATAAGTAAGTGCATAAATCTTCCTAAGAATGACCTGGAAACTTGGAAAGAACAGTAGCAATCATCCCTTACCATATTGTGGGACAATGGAAGTTTCTATGGCCAGGATTCTCACCTGACCCTGAACTACTTGATGATATTATTGACCTATTGCTAAGCTACTGCTTACACACCCAGTAGTAGTGAGCTATTATTGACTGAGTCACTACATAAAGAGCTCCACCCAATGCTCTAGACGGAGGCAGAGATGGAGGTGGATTACGGACCTGCAGACTGCTGGATGCAGACATGATTCTAGTGCCTGACCTACCACTGGGAGAATAAAGCTGGGTATAAGCCCTTTTACCCCAATAATGTTCCATTGTCATTTCTCAGTCTCACCAAATCCATAGTGAACTTGCCCGGGGCTGAAACCCTCAGGCAAGACACTTACCAAAAGAAATCCTGTGACTAGGAATTTCTTTGCCATGTCACCTAGCAAGTTGTTAGCAGTATACAGGTCTCCTGATTCCCCTGCTCAGAGCACTTAGCTCCATGTCACGCTGGGTGTTATCCAGAACTCTGCAGAGCCTTACAACACAGAGACAGGGAGATGCCAACCATCACGAAGGCTACTGAATGTGACTTGAGCAATTGTCTGGCTAAAGTGTTGTCAAGAGATTTAAATGAGCAGATTTAGGGCCAGATTTGGCAAAAAGATATGTTTTGGCCCACAATTCAATTCTTAAAAATTTTTTGAATTGGTTGCCAGTATTTAAAAATATGATACTTCTCAAAATAAATCTGGATATCTAACTCTTCCTGCAAAAATTAAATGAAACATCTAGCAACATCAGGCCAGCATTAGATGACAACTGACTAAAGGTAAGTACAGGCTGCCCTTGAGAGAAGGTATGGATGCTCCTGTTCTTCAGAGTCAGGAGCACCCAGGTCACACCCCACCCATTTGATATTACCTGTCTGGCTTTGGTGAGCTTTAAGGGTTTGCAAATCTATGACATACCACTGTTCTCCACAGAGGATGCATATCTGAATCCCCTTTAGTGTCTTATAATGAAGAACCTGGGCTCCACACCAGACTTGATAAATAAGAATCTCTGAACAGCACGGAGAAGACAAGTAGTGACTTTATACCATCTTACTACACTGATGGACAGTGACTGTAATGGAGTATGTGGGGGGCACTTGATAATAGGGGGAGTCTACTAACCATGATGTTGCTTATGTAAGTGTATATTAATGATACCAAAATAAATAAATATATATATACATACATATATATATATATATAAAAAGAGGAATCTCTGAAGTTGCAGACCAAGAATCTGAATTTGTATATTTAAATATCCAGTAATTCTGACACACCTCCATGAATGAGAACTCTTGGAGGAGAGTAGACTCATCCATGTCCACTCTTTATTTCAGGACAAACAATGACCTTCTCATCTGGAATGTTGTTACTCATCATCTCTAAAAGCCACCATTGCCTACATACCATCCCTGACCCATCCCAGAGGAGGGATCTGGGGGTGGAGTGTGGAGGGAGGCGCTGAAACTAAGATTCCCCTGACCTCATCTACAGCTGAGTCAGATAAAGCCCAGGCCTGATGACCACAAAGGGCCAGCCCCCCCAGATCAGTGAGCATTCCACCTTTACCATGGCTGATGGAAGAGCACCATCTACTTATTTCCTTAAAGGGCCACTGCTTCCAATGTGAATGAATGAGGAATGAAACATACCAGCAGGAGCTGCATGCATCTGAGATGAGACAGACGGCACAAATCTATTCCTTGTTTAAATATCATGCTGCTAAGAATAGAAACTGAAACACACGCTCAAGCGTGTGCACACAGAGCCCTGAGGAAGGCCACAATGGAGCTGGAGGAATCCACAGCTTAGTGGAAGATCACCTGAGAATCACAGACCCTTAGAGCAGAAAAGGCACCCTGAGATCCTTCCCTCTAAAGTTCTCATTTTACAGATGGGGAAGCAAAGGCCCAGATAGAAAAAGGGCCCCCAGCATTGCCTACAGACAGAGCAGAAACATGACTGGGACTCAGATTCTGTCTCCCACTCAATGTAGCACTCTGCCTTGGGAGCCCAACAGCCCAGAAGGCCTGAGCAGGGCCAAAGTACAATGCCCTCTTCGGGTCTGGCTACCAGGGAGAATCAAGCAAGGGTGTCCACTACTGTATTTTTTTAAAATAATGAAAAATCAAAACTATTTAAACATCCAATAAGGACTTAATTAAATAAATGATGCTATAGCCATAGCATAAAAACTATATGGCCATTAAAAATAATTTTTATTTAGATAAGAAAGTGAGAAGAGTAAGTACAAATCAGTATATACAGTACAATTCCAGCATAATAAAATAAAACAGATACATATAGTGGTTACCATTACTGAACACTTACCATAGCCTGGAGGTACTAATTGCTTAAAACATAGTATGTAATTTCATCCACCAATCAACCATCTGAAGTGGGTTCTATTATTATTTGGGTTTTACAAAAAAGCCATACAGATACATCATATAGCTAGTAAACTATTGTATATTTGAACCCAGGATCTCTGAGATCCAAAAATTTTGTAGTTAATCATTATGAAGAGATTAAAAAGAAAAACAGACTGGCAGGATATTCAGTTATCGCAGGTAAGTTTTTCTAGTTCCCATTTCTCTGACTTTACCTTTTTTTTTTCAATTCCTCATTCTCTCCTACCCGCAACCCTTGATAATCTCTCACCTACTTTGTCTCTATGAAATTTTCCTATTCCAGACATTTCAGGTTAGTGGAATATACATTTGTCTTTGGTGTCTGGTATATTTCATTTGTATAATTAAGATTCCTCCGTGTTGTAGCACATATTCATGCTTCATTCCATTTTATAGCTGACTAGTATCCCATTATATGGATATACTGTAATTTGTTTATTCATTCATCTGCTGATGGACATTTGGGTTATGTTTGGGTTATTTCTGCCTTTGGGCTATGTGAATAATACTGCTATGAAAATTTGTGTACAAGTACCTGAGTTCCTGTTTTCAAATCTTTTAGGGTATATGCCCAGGAGAGGAATTGCTGGGTCAAATAGTAATTCTATTTTTAACTTTTTGAGGAACTGCCAAACTGTTTTCCACAGCAGCTATACCATTCAAATGTACATTCCCACCAGCAAAATGTGAAGGTTCTCCACACCTTCATCAACATTTGTTATTTTCCATTTTTTGATTATAGCCATTCTAGTAGGTATGAAGTGGTATTCATTATAGTTTTGATTTGTATTTCCCCATTGACTAATTATGTTGAACATATTTTCATATGCTAATTTTCCATTTGCATGTTTTCTTTGCCTGTTTTTTAATTGGAATCTTTTTCTTTTTGTTATTGAATTCTAAGGGTTCTTTATATATTCTGGATATTAAACCCTTATCAGATATGTGATTTGCAAATATATTCTCCCATTCTGTGACTCTTCACTCTCTTGAGAGTGTTCTTTGATGTGTAAGTTTTTTATTTTAATGTCTGTTTCTTTTAAGTCCAAAAAATATAAAATTACATTTATGAATAATTTTTAATGATATGGGCAAAGTAGGAGCCAAAGCTATACAGATATGATCTAATTATATAAAAATATGTAATAGATAATCCGGGAGGATGAACTATTTCAGAAAGTGTGAGAATCAGTGTCAATATATAAAAAATACTTAAGTCATCCTGCTTCATTCAGGTTGAACTCTGATAGCTGCTTTATCTCTTTCTTCCCTCCAGCAACTTTCCAAAGAGGCACACTTGCTACTCTAAGGGGACTGAGCCCTGAAAATCAAGCTCCCTGTAGCATCCAGGCCTGGCTTATGGAGCTCCAAACAGGTATCTCTTTCGCCCACACCCTTGCCAGGACCGTGACTATAGCTGTTTAAAAGGTTTATAAAAAAATTCAGAAAAGATTTAGAAAGTGTTAGAGAGAAAATGGAGGTCCTTTCTTATTTCAAATGATAAACTAAGACATCTCTAGCCTCCAGAACAGAAAGGCAAAACTTCAAATACAGCCATATGGAATTAGGTTAGACAGCTGGTAGAACCTGATAATTAGGCAAGGTAGACAGCTCGTAGGAAGCTTTTAAAATGCAGTGGTTTCTAGGCCCTGTTCCTGCCCCACAGAATTACACTGTTACAGGAAAGAACTGAAAGGAAATCCTTTGTGATTGCAATCTTCCCTCCTGTGCCTTGTTGGGCATGGAATACTAAGGTCTCCCACAGGTGCAATACCACTTGTCTGGTGAGAACAAACAAGGTTTTCTTCTTGGGCCCTCTGGAGCCCTAGAGGGAGAGTGTGAGGCACAGTATCCTAAATGTTGGAAGGGAAGGGGTTTGAGAGGTCTAAACTCCACCCTCTATATTGGTCAGTGTTCGGGCTTTAGGGGACCCAGTAAATAACATCCCTCTTCCCCACCCAAGTTCTGAAAAATTGAGAAACAGAACGCAGACCAATAGATGGAGATAAAAATGTCAGCTTTATTATTGATTAGAGCTAGAATGGATATATAGCTGAGATGTGAAGCAAATGCACTTGCTTACAATGTTTCCAGAATAAACCTACTGCCAAGTTACAAACAGGCTGGAAACGCTACAGGCCTCATCTTATGGGGATCTGCCTCAGTGAAACTTGTGGCATACAGGAACACAGAATAACTGCCTCATTCACTCAGGCTGGCTCCCAAAGCAAAAGAGAAGAGGGAGTTAAACTGAGCATGCACAGATCATTCTTCCAACTTACTAATCAGGTAAGAAGGATGGATAAGGATTGGGAAGAGAGGCTAGGAGTCTTACTCTAGTGATTTTTAAATTTTAATGAGCATCAGGATCACATGGAGGGCTTATTACAACACAGATTGCTGGGCTCCATCCCCAGAACCCTGATCTGTAGGTCTGATAAACTGTTTTTAACAAATTCCCTGGTGATGCTGATTCTACTTATCTCAGAACCACACTTTAAAGACCAAAGAACCAAGGCTCAGTGAGAATCTCCCCACTTGGAAGCATAGGAGGGAAAAAATGTTCCCTTTGACAGTCAGAACTTGTTTGGTTGCCAGTGATGGAAGTCCAACTCAAACTGAAATAAAAAGAACTTACTGGTCCATGTAACAGAATGATACAGCTGTTGCGCTAACCTCAGAGACTCAAATGGTGTCTTCGGTGCTCTTTCACTCTCTGTAACGCTCAGCTGTGTTTGCTCTGTGGCTCTTGTCTTAAGCAGGGTTTCCCCTGAGTTTGGTAAGATGACTCCACTTACATTCCTCCCCCTAAGCCAGTGTTTGTCAAACTTCAGCATGAATGAAAATCACCTGGAGGGCTTGTTAGAACACAGATGTCTGGGCCCCAACCCAGGAGTTTCTGATTCAGTAGGTCTAGAGAAAAGCCCAAGAACTGGCAGCTCTAACAAATTCCCAGGTGAAAATATTGATGCTAATAGAAGAACAGGCAAGGGATGCTGGAGAGACACAAGCAATAGATGTTCATTACTCTTTGTTTTATAGATCAAGAAACTGAACAGTTAAACATGGCTGGTGTAAACTATGTTTTTAGAAGATAAAAGTTTTCCAAAGGGCACAATAGAAAAAGCATGAGTTTTGAAGAAAATCTGATGTCAAATTCCAACCCCACCGCTAACAAACTGCATGGTTTAGGGCAAGTCTCTAAACCTCTTTGCTCCTCTCTTTAGTATTAAAATGGGAGTAACAGTTAACACATCTCATAGGGTGGGATGAGGGTGTGATGATTTACTGGAACATGTAAGAGTCCTTTATAGTTAGAGAAGTATTAGATGGTGAGTTTTTATTTTAAAAGTCAATGTGAATTATAATATACATGAGAATTAAATGTATCTTTGTTTTATTGGTAGTTTTTCACCTCTACAATCAGCAAAATCAAAGATTTGATAACACTATGGAGCAAAAGTCGGGGGAGAACACATATTTTCATTCATTGCTGAGTTGAGTCCAGCCTATATACTAGGACCTTTCAATGTACTAAGGGACCCAAAGCTCCAAGAATTTCACCTCTTTACCTGAAGGATTTTTCTGAACTGTGGAAGTCCATTCTGGCCACGAGCAGTCTGAGCCAGGGAATTAAGTCCTACTCCCCTTGTCCCATCTCATGCTTCCAGAGAAGTCTTCAGCCAGTGACCTTAGGGAGATGCATTTCCCTCACCTTTGTTTAGAAAAATCCAGAAGTGAGTATTCTGCACTATTTCTCATAATTTCCCAAAGGGATTAAGCTCTAGTCACCTACTACAGTAGCTGGCTTCATAACACATTTTCCTTTAATGGTTGCCTTCCCTTTTCTGTAGTGATACAATGTGAATGATTCAGCAACTGGGCAGCATAGTATGAAGTAGTGCAAGAAGTCCAGAGAGGTAAAATGCACGGTCCAGGGTAGAACTCAGTTTAGGGGACTAGATGAAAACACCACAATATTTGGATAAGAGTAGAAGACAGGACTGTAAGTTACACCTCATATGAAGACTGAGCTATAGGAAATCAGATGTGGGAAATATCCCTGCAGGCCAGAGTGATGAGAAGGTGACATCTGGATAAGCAGAGATAAAAAGGAAGCATTTTAGGGAAGAGAATTTCTAATGGAGATACAGAATTTACCCAATATCTTGATGAGTGGTAAAGAACTATAAGATTTGGAATTAGGACGAGAGTCTGAGTCCCACAGCTACCCTTTACTGATGAGCACAGTTCCTTAACCCCTCTGATAAGGGTAATAATGGGGCTTCAGGCTGAGATATTTGGCCTATAGAGCCCCCACTGGTGACCATTTTAAATGACTGGTCTCCAGGATCTCATCATTCCTTGAGTGCTGGCCTGAAGGCTGACTGGAGAGCTGACCAGAGAGGAGGGAGACCCAGATGGGAAAGGAAAGATTCTCACCGTGCTGCTGAGATTCCCTAGACCTGGAGCCAACTGGAGAATGATGGAGAAATTGGGGGGTCCAAATGAAATGTGAAACCTCCCCAGACCCATGGGACAGGCTGAAGCTGGATGGGGCCACGTGGCAGAAGGAGACCCTCCACTGCTGCCCCGTGACGTCACCTCAGCCTCTGTCAGTCCCACAGCCTCTGGTCACCAATCCAAGCTCCAGGCCTGAGGCATCCAAATCCTCGCTGGCACTGGATCTTGGTTTCTCTCCCTTGGCTCTTTGACCTTTGATTCTTCACTTCTCTTTGTTTCTATTTCAGTCTCTATTTCAACTTTGCTTTCTCTGTTTCAGTGGTGCCCTCTCTCTTTGTTCCCATCTCAGTTATCTAAGGTTCTCTCTCCATTTCACTTACATTTATCTCAATAACAAGCCCCAGCTCCCTGGACAATGTTGTTTGCATTGCTAAAATCCAAAACAAAGCAAAACAAAACCCAGAGCCTTGGCTTATTCATAGAAGCACATATATCTAAAAAACCAGTGCAATCATTTAGATTCATACCTTTATCAATACTCAAAAGTATATCTTAGATGGATTAAAGAATTAAATATATAAAAGCCAAATCACAGAAAAAACTGGCAGGAAATTGAATTCACTATTTATCAGATCTTCAGAGGAATAGTGACTTTTAAAGCATTCGAGCAAAAGAAAAAATCACAAAGGGAAAGATGAACAGATTTTACTACATAAAAAAATGTGAAGCTTCCGTACAAAGAGAAGAGAAAAAGAAAAAGAAAAACGGACTAAGAAAAATGTTTGCAACAGAGAAGACAAGTAGTGATTTTACAGCATCTTACTATGTTGATGGACAGTGACTGTGAACAGGGATGTGGGGGGGACTTGGTCAGGGGGGGAGCCTAGTAAACATAATGTCCTTCATGTAATTGGAGATTAATGATACCAAAATAAAATTTAAAAAAAAAGTTTGCAGTAAGCATTCAAAGAATGAATATCTAAATGATATGAAGTTCATATCATAAAAAGAAAAATTAAAGCTTGAATAAACAGACATCTTCCATAAATAGAAACATAATCATAAGTCAACATGAGGAAAAGTGTTTAGTTTCATATTCTCAAGTATGTGCAAATTAAAACATTAAAAGGACCATTCCCCTGCCACTATGCTAGCAAAAGTTAAAACAATGATTAATACCCAATGTTTGTGGCTAATTAAATTTACACAATGTTTTTAGAACTCTTTTTGGCAATAATTATCAAAAAACTTTAAAGTATTTGTACCTTTGTCCCTTAATTCCATTCCAAGGGGTTTATCCTAAGGCAGCAGATTTTAAACTATGCTCCCTTGCAACCCTAGAAGTTTTGCAGAATCGTTCATGGGACTGCTAGGGAAGGTGTATATTAGCCAGGGTTTGAGGCTATAAACAAGACAAAGTAACCCTGACTACCTTGGCCAAAAGTCAATGCACTGAAAAAAAAAAAAACCCTCAGAGGCTTACAGAATCAATGAGAAGCTATACAATGAGGTTCTGAGAACAGGCCAGAAACAAGAAAATTCCAGAGGGCTAGGCAGCTGAAACCACACCTCAGGCCACAGAGCAAGAAAAGTCAGGTGCATGCGCATTGCTGCTGAGAGGAAAATGACCTCCAATCGCCCCCACACTGTCACATGCTCATAATTCAAAGGCAGGAAAGAATGTCCAATTGACTGAACTGAAATCACATGCCTCCTATTTTGCAAAGAAGGAGAAGAATCCTAATAGGCTTCCTAATAGGGGATGAGAACTACCTTCCAAATCTACACATGTATAGGGAATCCCCACATGAAGGAAGACTTGAGTGCTAACTGCAAGATGATATAGGTGCCGGACAGTTGGAAAGCAGAAAATACTTTCTACTGGGTAATGGGTGCTGACAACAGAAAGCTCTGAGCCATCTTCACTTCAACCAAAGAACTCTACTTCCATCAGATTTTCCAAATAGGCTTCTAGGCCAGATTTTATTTGAAGGAAGTTTTTGACAACTTCAACCCATTTGAGAAGCCTCTGTGACACCAGGAAGGCTGGTTTAATACACATTACCAACCCTTTTCTTCCATGCTCTGTCCAAGTTGGAAATTCTAGCCAAAGAGACCTAGTCTATGTCTACTGAGGGTAACTCTGGGATAATAAAAGTAAAAAGGCAGACTTGACTGGTTTTTCCTCTTTTCTGCCTTGAATACTGATGTTAAAAACTAGAGCTTCAACAGTCATTCTGAGAACATGAACATGAGAAACAAGTCCAGAGAACCAAAGCCAACAGCCACCCACCTCTGAAGAACTTGTTATATGAGAAAAACAACCCCTTATTTCACCAGCCATTAGAGAAGCTTTCTGTTTCTTATAGTTAAAACTTGACTAATTGATACCTCTAAGGGAAAAATCCAAAAAAAGTAAAAATACATACTGATAAGTTACTCATTACAAATTGGTTTAAAACATTTTTTTAAGAACTAAATTTAAATGTCTAGGTATAGGAGGTTGCTTAAATAAATTACAGTCTATCCATGGGATGAACTACTCTGACTATACCCTGGGTAAGCATGAAGTCTTTATATGCTTATGATACAACAGTAGTTAACCACTAGAATACATAATTTTATCTGTTATTGTGCTGTACATAAAAACCCAGCTTCCTACAATAGCCACTATCACTTTTTAAGGAACTGAATCACCTGCAGCCCTGGCTGAGCAGGGTGGGCCCCAACAACCATTTTGTGTGCCATATGGCTCTGTGACTTCACCTCTCCACACAGATGACTGACACAGGGGAGCAACTGGTCCAGAGTAGTCAACATCCTCTGAGACACTTTGCTGCAAAACCCTGCTTAAACAGGAGTGAACTGGGCTAACAGGTTTCTCATCCTTTGGAATCAAAATTGGGAAATACCAAGAGAATCAGGTAAATCACATCAGGAGCTGAAGCTTAAAGGTTACATGGATCATGAGGTCAAGTACGGAATGAGAAGCTGTAAGCACAAGTGCTATAAGGAACCAGAATATATTAAGCTGAGAAAAGACAGAGTAGAGAATGAGGAAGTCAGCCAGGTGAGTGGAAAGAAAGAGGTCTGTACGAAAAGAAGCAAAAAACACAAGAGTAGCTGACTTAGGTAAATGGAAGAACATTGAAGTGACCAAGAATTCTTGCAGAGTTCTGGAAAGCTGCGTGAGATTTAGAACCTTTCCAGGTCCAACAAGCCTACCTAGACTCCAGCCCCTTTTGCTGAATTCTAGTGGGACTCTTTCCTCTTTTAGCCAAATGGTTTAAATTAGACCCTGTAACCTGTGAGACTATGAATTATAATAGCCTAACAAAGGTATAAACATAATTACGTAAAAATTCTCTTTGCATATGGCAAGGAACACAAAAGCAAATAGAAACAATCATCAGAGAAAGGGGCTTGTGGATAATATTTCTTTTGAGGAATTCATTATTATTGCCCTAATGTTGTTTTTACACCACATAAAATTATGTTTTAAACCCACTGTGGAACTCCTGGAGTAAAGACTTAAATATGTGCATACTATTTGACCCTGCAATACTACTTCCAAGAATTGAAGAATATAGTCAGAGATAATGCATGAAAATATAAGTTCTTGAATACTCATCACAGTATTGTTGTAGTGGAAAAAAAATGCAAAGCACTTAAATGCCAAACAACAGAGCACTGGTTAAATAAATTATGATAGATCCATATAATGGGATGCTGTACAACCATTAAACATCATATTATAGAAGACTGTTAGCTGGCACAGAAAATGTTCATAATTTGTTGCTAAGAGGAAAAACAAACCCCTACAAATACTATTGGGGGGACGGGGATAGAGAAAACAATGTATGCTATTATAGGCATAAAAAACACTAACATGGAAAGACAGACACTAATCTGTTTACAGAGGTTGTCCTTGAATTGGGAGGTAGGGATGGTCAGACGAAATGTTTGTATTTTTCCTTTATGCTACTCTGCTTTTTTCATGTTTTCCACCCTTGAGTCTCTTTATTTATGTAATTACGGAGGTGAGGGAGGAAAGGTTCCCCCCCCCTTTTTTTTTTAAAGAAAAACCTGCCGACTCCCCGTGCCTAGGAAACCATTGCCACAATCCCCAACATCTCTCACAGCCCCCGAGCTTGAGGAAACCCGAAGAACTGAGTAAATCAGACTTTTGCTCTCAGAGCAAATTGTGCAGGTAACAGTAAGGAGAGAGGGCCAGAGCACAGAAACGGGTTGGGCAGATCCGAAGCAGCGCAGGCGGGGCAGGGGGCCCAGGCTGGCGAGTGACGCGCTTGGGTGCGCGGCCCTGGAAGGGCCCCGAGCTGGGGCGCGCTGGGGCAGTGAGCAGTCACCCGGAGCCGCCGGCACTGCGGGCAAGGGGTGCTAACAGGCTGTGATCACTAAGGTAAGAAGCTTTGAGCCTGTGAAAAGCCAAGCCAACTGGGCAGAAGCGGCTGTGCATGCGGCTCAAGCCGGCCTGTGCCTGATGAAGGCAGCCGGGGGCGCTCAGGGCCCGCGCGCCGCTGCAGCGGAGCCGCGCACCAGGTGGGCTCAACCGGGCGCCCAGCAGCAGCGGTCTGACGCCGCCTGGCCAGGAAGTAAGGCCAGGGTAAGTAGGGCTCGCGGCGACCACCTGCTTCCAGCTCAGGAGCTCTGGGCATTCTGCACCCGCTTCAATTCTCACCTCCATTGCTCCCGCCCGCCCCGCGGGGGCTGTACGGCTTGTTTTTAAAAGACCAGAAACAAAAAGAAATTATGGTGACACAGTAGCAATCTGGAAATAGGAGTCAATGACTTAGATTTGACTCTAAACTCATGTGACCAGGTCCTCTTGCTGCTTCCTGCCTCACTTTCCCATCTGTGACACGGGGATAATGATAATCTTTACCCCAATAGGTAGCTTTGAGTCTTGTGACTGAAGACAAAAGTGACATAAGAGGATATTGAAAACTGCGAAGGACGCAGCTAGTATCAGTCTCTGTTCAGCAGATGTATGTTTTTTTTAGTTCTCTAATTCTGAATGTTATGTCTCTCTAATGGGCACATTTCCACTTTTTATTTTCCACAGCTTAAGATGGAAGACTCCACAGAGAAACGATAATTTAGAAGTAGGAGGGAAATCAGATTCAAGCAAAGGAGAACACATACCTGCCAATACAAAGATCAGTAAAATTTCTGAAATTGGGTTTTGCGTTTAGTTCTGAGTTTCACAACAGAGAAGGTGTAAAAGGAACCATGACCAGACATGTTGTTCTCATTATTGGAAAAGAAGATCAGTGCAGAGGAAAAGGTTAAGCAGGTTCAGTGTCTTCAGGGAAAATGAATTCTCTTAATCCATACTGCTCAAGTATCAGTCATTTACATACCACTTTCATGTGTTTTGCTTTATCTGTGTGCCACACATACTTGTAGTTAATGAAACTTTAAACAAGTAATGAAAATTATTTCCTAAGACAAAATATATTGCTCCTTTAATTGCATACTATTTGTCTTCCCTAATATACTTTATTTAAATATATATATATATACATATATATGTATATTCATCCTCTAACCACCTAAGATCATCAAACATGTCACGTAAGATGGATGTGTGCATGTATGTGCAGGCTGTACATACCATTTGGGGAAAATTTAATCTGCTCTGGTTGTTTAATGAGCCCTTGACAGCCCATCAGGCATGTCTAAACAGAGTGAGATCCTGGTTATCACTGGACCAACTCCCTGGATCATGCCAAGGACAGTGAGGCCCAGCAAAGGGACGAGACCTGTCCAAGGTCACACATCAGGGGAGGGACAGACTGAGGCTTCCTGACTTCCAGTCCAATGCCCTTGGCTCCCCATTACCCACTGCCTCTCCCTGGGTCCCTCCTCCACCATTCTAACTGACTCCTCAGTCGGCCTGTGCCCACAAGGTCCTATTAACGTGCCCATGTCTGATTCTGAAAGGTGAGTGGATACAATTTGGGTGACTCCCCAGAACCACCCCAGACTTTCTGCTGTTCTCTTTCCCTATAGTATAAACTCCAGGAGGGGAAGAGCCCTGACTTAGGTGGGTAAGAACAATAGATATGCAGGCAGAGTCCTCTAGACCTCATCTTAACAAGTAGGTGGTGAATCAGCTTTGAACAAATTGCACGGAATAAAGAGAAATGGCCAGAGGAGGAGAAGAATTTCTAGGGCTCAGAACCTCTTTCAGACCACAGCTTCCGGTGGGGCAGTTTGTGCCCTGAAGGAAGGCAGTCCAAGGCCCCAGCTGAGGCAAAGCTATAGCTGGGGTAAAGGAGGTTGTTTAACATGGGCTTCCAAAGCTGCTCGCTTTCCCAATTTGTCCACCGAGAGGATGCCTGCTCGTCATATTCATGAAGATGTGCCATGTGGGTCCCAAGGAAAGTTCTGTCAAAGACTTCAAGGTGATATCCTGAAACCCAGATAGGTTCCCTGGGGTCAGATAGCAATACATCCCCTTCACACAGAGGCCCCCCAGGGCCACTACAGAGCCAATGAGAACTGGCTTGGACCAGTGAGGACAACCTGCAGGCTTCATCTGGAGCTAAGCTTTAATATGGATTTGAGCTGGGAAGAGGGGTGCAGAAACCCCACAAAGCCTGTAATTCATGCTGCCAGCACTCAAGGTAGACATGGGAAATTCATTGTCAGCTCCCCTTAGCCTCCACCAGGTGCTGCTGCTGGGAAAGCAGTGGGCTAAAGGAGCAGACCGTGGATCAAGAGCCAGGAGGCTGGGGTTTCTGTTCTGACCTTATGTGATGTTGGCAGATCACTTGGCCACTCTGGCCTCCAGTTTCCCCATCTACACAATTATTTTCCTAATTCTTGTTCTGCTGCAAGAATTAGGAACTTTAGGTTCTGAGGTAAGATGGACTTGGTTTCTAGTCAATTCTTCCCAAAGGAACTCAGAGTTCAGCAGAGGACACAGACACACAACCTAAGGTACACAGTAGAGACTGGCCCAAAAGCAATAATCTTGCTTCTTGCTGAAACCAGCACAGACAGTTAATGGTATAATGAGGACTAGAATGCAGGGTGTAGACACTTCTGCAGAGACTCATCAAACAGATAATCACACCCATAGTGAATGCCATGGTTAATCATAAACATGACAGGTTTTGCGAAGAAAATTAGAGGATGCTATGAGAACACAAAAGCAATTATAACATGACAGATAAGCCACGTTAAAGATTTTGGACATTCTCCAAAGAGTCAAAGGAAATTATTTAAGCAAAAGAGTGATCATAAGAGGCTGCTGCAGTGAAGACAGGGTTGAAAAGACAAAAGAGTGGAGGCATGCAGGCCTGTTAAGAGGCTCTTGCAGTAATCCAGACAAGAGATGGTAATGGCCTAGGTTAGGGTAGTGGAGAGGCTAGACTAGCAAAGTAGAGCCAATAGGACTCAGTGATGGATTAGATATGAAAAAGAGAAGGGAGAGGGTGATGTTAATGATGACCCTTGTGTTACTGGAATAAGCAGTAGGGTAAATGATGATACCATCTATTGAGATTGGAGTACAAGAGGGAGGAGAGACAGCTTTTGGGGAGAAGACTATTAGATCCACTTTGGCCACCTTGGGTATTCTAGTTGTGATGGCTATGGTTTGGGTTGTTCTGGTCTGAGCAGATTAAGTTTGCCTATGAAACTGAGAAACAGTTGGATATATGAGTGTCTCAGTCAGAGAGGAGTGGGCTTTGGAGTCAATCAAATATGGCAACAGAAGCCACAGTGGACAGGGAAAGGCAGCCTGCCTTGTCCTAATGGAGAGTAGGGAGTAGATAGGGCACGGGCTTTGAGTGACGCCCACTGGTTTCCATTCCTTCTTTACCATCAGCCATGTAGCTTTGGGAAAATTGTTTCACCTCTCTGAGCATAAGACTCTTCATTTGTAAAGTGGAAATGATTTTAGCAACCTCACCAAATCCTGATGAGAATTATACTATAATACTATTAACAGTTCAAAAGATTCTCATTTACTATATGTGAAGGTATTTGAGACAAGCATCTTGTACCATATCTTACAAGCATGATGTGAAGTCTAATATTAATACAACTTTCCCCCACTACCCAAAAGTACAGCATTCCTATTAAAACTTTTGTAAGCTGGAATGGCAAAAAGTGAAAAAGCAATTACCATTAATTTATATGGAAATTTTTTTAGCATTTTCAGATCCCAAAAATAACCTCTCTTAGGCCTTTCTGATACATACGACACATCTTGCTAACGGATGAACAAAATAAATTGAGATAAGGCACAGATGCTCCCAGACACAGTTCAAAGCTGTGACAGCTTGATGCTGAGGGGCTGAGCGTGGTTCGAGGGAGAGAGCTTGGCGGGGCCACTCTCGCTGCTTGGGGTGAGAGCTGCCTCTGTGATGGCTGGCTGCAAAACAAACTCAGAAAGCTATTTTTGCCTTTTGCCTTTTTTTGTTATAAAAGTAAAAATTCTCTTCAGATTTCTCTTGGTTAGCCAAAACAGGTGCTGATATAGTAGGTCTTTCATAAAAGCAAAGTGTCATATGACCATGTTTAACAAGAGGCAGACACCTGTATAATTTTTTTGAACAAAATAAGCTATCCAAACAATCATAGTGGAGAAACAGGGTGGCATAGGTTATGCAGACATTTTGAAGATACATGACCCTGGGTTAAAGCCTGGGCCTGCCACTTCCTAGCTGCATGATTGAGGGCAGGAATTTATTGTGTTCCCTTTTCTGAAAAATTGGAAGCATAATGGAACCAGTTTTATGGAATCATTACATGGGTTGAATGAAATAATGATGTAAAGTCCCTTGACTTACTTTGTGCTCAAAAATGTCAATTATTGTCATGATCCATGATAGTGCGTGGCACACAGTAAGTATTCATTGTTTGTTCCCCTGGGTCCTCCCCACCACTCCTCCACCCTCCACCAGTCCATCTCCACACGTTAAAGGGGCACAGGCCTTCCTCAGCATTTGTTCACAGACTCAGTTCTAATTGCTCAGAGAACCCACCCCACCCCCCGGTCTGCTCTCTCCACAGCAATCTATCCTCCTTCATTCTATAAGCACGGCAGATAATATAGGACATTGTCACGCTGTTCTCAAGTGCCAGGTCCCCTCCCTCACTGGGAATGTAAGAGACAGAGGCTCTAGGCCATATGCTCACATCATCAGCTGTGTTTCCATGACGACCAGCCCAGCATAGCTAGATGTTTCAGTAGAGATGAGCTGGGACAAGCCAGTTCTCCCCAGAATGTAGCTGACTAGCTATTATTAATTCCTTGCCCTGACCTAAGAGCTAAAGCACACTAGATCTGGCTCTGAGGGGTGGGCAGGTTTGTGTTTGAATAAGGAGGAGATTGAATTTGGGAATGCATTTGGCTATCCATTTTGCAGCAGTAACTGCTTTGGGTGTAGTACGTTAAAAGAAACCTAAAACAAAATTTCTGTTTTAAATGCCACAACAGAGGAAGGTATCTTTAGCTATGCAAATGCAACACAAATACTGACCTGACTCTTTCTAAAAGGGTCATAGAAGACTTCGTTTTAACAAAACCTTGGATATTTTCTCTATTCTGAAAAAGGGAAATATACTGTAGATATGCAATAGTCCTCCTTTATCCATAGAGGATGTATTCTAAGACCCCCAGTGGCTGCCTGAAACCACCCTATTTATACTATGTTTTTTGCTATACATACATACCTATGATAAAGTTTAATTTATAAATTAGGCACAGTAAGAGATGAACAGTAGTAACTAATAATAAAATAGAACAATTACAGCAATATTCTGTAATAGAAGGTATGTGAAGACTCTCTCAAAATAACTTATTTTCTGTACTTACCCTTCCTGTGATGTGAGATGATAAAATGTGATGAGATGAGATGAGGTGAAAAGTGAGTGACACAGGCATTGTGGTGTAGTATTTGGCTACTAGTGACCTTCTGACAATAGGTTAGAAAGTAAACCCACAAATAAGCAAGTTTAGGGTGTATCAGTGGGTATTGTATGTATAGGGTGCTTTCAACTGCAAGTAGCAGGAAACTTAATTAAAACAGTTTAAATAATTAGGACATTTGTTATGTCATATTCCAGAAACCCTAGAAGTGAGCCCTTCCAGGGCTGGTTAATTCAGTGGCTCAGCAGCATCAGCAGGATCCAAGTGCTTTCTGTCTTCCTGCTCTTCTTTCCTTAGCATGTCTGCAACATTTCCCCTCATGATTACAAGATGACCAAAGTATCTCCAGATGTCACTAGCAGACATTTCATCTCCAAAGAAGAAGAGGAGCGTTTGTTCCTATGCATCTCTTTTTAGTTGCAAGAAAAATCTCTCCCAGCGTTCCCCCTGCAGGCTTCCTATGAGGTCCCATTGGCATGCCTTCAGCATGGATTCAGGGTCAAGGATTTGAATTTCGTGCAAAGGGAAGTGGAAACCATGAAAGGATTTTCAACCAGGTGATGTAGTCATACGTTACTGCTTCAATAGATCACATAGCAAGTACTGGGGAGGATGGAATCCAGGTATGGAAAGATGAGAAGTGGACAGACCCATTAGCAAAGCGTTGCAAAACCCGTATGATGAGGTTGGAACTAAGTAAGCGATGGTAGGAATTGGGGTGGAAATTAGGAAGGTAGGTGGGGGATGTGGATTCAATAAATTGTCATTGACATTAGACACATAGATTGGTTGGCTAGAATACTGCTTAGCTTTCTTATTTTTGTGTCTTAGTAAAAGAGTCTTGCCACCATCTGAGCTGAAGAACATCACAGGAGCAAATGTGAGGGAACTGATTATTAGCTCATTTGTGTAAATACTGAATTGGGGGACTGCGGTTTGTCCAGGAAGCGGGACAATGTAGAGGCTGGAAGGTCGGAAAGGAGATAGGGAGCTGGGAGTTGTCAGCCTGTGAGGGACTGAAACCCAAAGGGATGGGCAAGATCACCCAGAGCAGGAAGAGAAGGCTGCCCTGGACAGACTCTGGAGGAGCAGCATTTAAGGAATGGGCCGTGGAATTCAGTGAGAAAGACTAATTCAGAGAAATCAGACAGGGAGTAAGAGAACCAGAGAGGATGTTTTTCAGAAGCCAAGGGAAGAGGATTTCAAAAAAGCATTACTCCTCCAGAGGAGCTATAAAGATAAAGGACTGGTTTCTGCTTTAATGGCTTTGGTGAGAACCATTGAGGGCAGAGGGTGAATGAGGCAAACGCAGACCCTTCCCGGAAGTCTGTCTGTGAAGGGGAGCAGAGGGACCACACGACCGAGGCAGCCGAGGGAGAACTTATAAATGTGGGATGAGCATGCGTGGAGGCTGACGGAGATGTCTAGAGCCGGGGAGAAGTTATAGTTAGTCTGCCTGACCCAGAAATAGGCCAATTTTGGAGCAAGACTCCGAAGCTGGCATCTCCCCTCCCGCAGGGCCATTCCAGAGGACCCCTGAGGATGGCTCCTCAACCGGGGGCTGCCAAGTGTGCTCAGCCGCTGCTCCTTCACGGACATTCATCCACATGCTCTTACTGTTCTTGGAAGATACAGAGGGAGTCAGTCCTGGTTTCCCCTTAGTACTGGCCTATTGGAAATTATGTAAAATACTGGCTGTCTCCAAAATCACCTTATTAGTGCCTTGGGGTAGTAATTTCATGGAAATAACTTAGAGACAGAGTTAAGCTGCCTAGCAGGGAGCCTTTTACACTAGGCATCTGTCTTCGGTATCTTCTCTGCCTCCCTTGGGGCCAGCCCAATTGTCCCCAGGCCAGACTCTCGGGGGTCTGAGTCTCTTAGGTCTGTACCCTCAGCCTCCCTGCTCCCTTCAGACTCAGAGCACCCTCTGCCCTGGCCATTCACCCACAGTCCATCTGTTGGTGGCCCAAACTAGACTAAGAGCAAAGAATAGGGGGACACACCTTGGCAGGGTCAGGGCTATGGAACCTGAAGCACACTCAGGAAAAGCAGTCAGATCCAATAAGCCTGTGACACTGAACACTAATGGTCGCAGCCCCGGTGGGACACAACCTGAGGTGTTGGCTTCTCTACAGAAGCTGCCTCACTGCAGGAGTTTGTCCCCGGGAGCCATGGTGCTGCTTCATCAGCTATTACTCATCCCCACCACTGGCTGATTGCTTCAGGGTGAGCACTGGGCCCAAGAGCTGTTCCCATAAGCTTTTTCACTGCAGAATCCCAATGCTCACCACTCTGTCTAGTGCATAGTAGGCACTTGGTAAGTATTTCTTGAATTCATTTGTTAACTTTGCATTCACAATATGCTGTTTGCTTTATTAGGAAGGGTTTTTCTCCATCCTCACCATTTAGCTAATGCCTAATCATACTTTTAAGCTCACCCAAGACACCATAAAGTCCATTAAACCTTTAAGAACTCTCCACTCCCAGTCTGTTCAGCAGTAATCAGAGCTTATCTCTGAGGTAGAACTTTACACTCTGTAATGCAAATATTTTCTTGCTCATCTGCTGTGTTGGCCTCTCTTTCTCTCCAGATAGATAAATGATAGATGATAGACAGATATCCTAATGCATTTGAAATTCATCCATGTTGTAAGATATATCAGTACTTCACTCCTTTTTTATTGCTGAATAATATACCACATTTTATTTGTCCATTGGTCAGTGAATAGACATGCAGTTTGTTTCCACTCATTGGCCTTCCAAGATCATGATTTCTCTAGGAGTTTTATAGTTTTAGTTCTTTTATTTAGGTCTATAATCCATTTGGAGTTCAAGAGGCTTACTCTTCACTTCAGTATAAATCTCATCTCCTCTCCTCCCCCATTGCAGGCTTAGGTAGGGACCTGTTGTATAGGATAGAAGTACAGGTGTGAAATCAAGCATGAAAATACCTCTTCTTCTTAATTGGGAGATGGCTTCTCCACCATCAATGTTTTCTTTCATTTTTTTTTTTGGCTGAGAGGCTGCCTGCAGGTAGCCAGAGCTGTTTATGTCTAGTGTACATTCTGATTAAGCAGCATCCATGCCATCCAGCTGTTAAATATTTATTTGAACATCAACCCTGAACACACTCTATAGCTTCTTAATGCTGGGATCTCCTGCCTGGTAGGTGGGCCTCTTGGATAGAACAACAATAAGAAGGCTCAAGTCTGCCTATTGCCTGTGATGCCCACTTGCCCTTCAGGAACTCACAAAACTTTCAACTCTGAGCAGTGGGCATGCAGGCTAATTTCCTGCTCCCACCTCTTCCCTCTGGCCTGCCATCCCCGTCCAATTTTCTTCTCTCTGCTCAGGGAGACACTAGAGGTAGTTCAGTAATCTATTGCCTAAACAGATGTCCAATGCAGAATTTAATTCTGTTCTCTTCTTCTTGCAGGCAACTCCAATTTCTACAAACAGAGCCTTTGGAGCTCCTCCTCCATGCCCAGCACTAGGCTTCAGGCACACAAGAAAGAACCCACTCATCATGAACAAGTGCTGCCGTCTCCACAAGGCCAAGCGTTTTCCCTCTCTTCTCTACCCTGTATCCCTGTATTTTAATATATTTTGAAAAGTGGGGGTTTAGTGGTGGAAAGATGGTAGATGTGGTAGTTGCAAGCCCAGGAGAAGATCAGCTGTTCTCCTTAGAAGGTGAGGTAATTAGTTGTTTTTTTCCAGCCATAGTCTTTAGTGTGACTATAGGGCAATAGGAAAAGAGTGACTAACATCCTGTTAAAAAAAAACTAATTCTCTCAAACCAATATAATATTGCATATTAACTGTATTTCAATTAAAAATGATAAAATGCACACGAGTGAATTCCTGCTCTTGGCAGGAGAAAAAGTTTTAAATATAGATGTAACAAAGCAAGTACAAATCTCAAAGTGCCCATAATCTGGCTTCTTTGAAAAAAAATAGTGTTAGCAGTTTGATACATATTTCTCAAGACTTCTGCAATGTACATTAACTTTATTCATTTTAAAAAAGGGTATCTCCTAGTGTACATACTGTTCTGATATTTCCTTTTTTTTCACTTAATAGACTATCCTAGACATCCATAAGGTTTCTTGCTGTCAGACTCTCAAATTAAAAATATTGAAAGGGAGAAAACAAGAATGTAGTGCTGAATTAGAAACTAGAGTGATGTACAAATAAATATACATATAAATGTCTCTATGTGAGAATACACACACACCCACACACACACAGATAAACATGCATATATTCCCTAGCTGCCCATTCTGAGGATCTGGAAGCAGTGTTCTTCCAACCACAATGATCATACCTAGCACTCAGTTCTTGGTTTCTAAAAGCTGTTCTTCACTAAACGGAACCAGGGCTCCTTGAAGAAATGGTTGATTCCAGGACTTAGTTAGGAAAAGTATAAGAACTTGGAACATCTTTTTGTACCAGAAAGTGTGGAAATGCTCTAAAAACAATGCGGACATGTCAAAAGGACACAGAAGCAAGCTTGAGGGGATCCCCACTGGTCAAGTCTAGAATAATTTGCACATCAAAATAAATAATGATAAGAATGTAGTATAATTCCTTACATAAAGTAGGAAACAATGAGTGTATAATGATACAAATAAATGAGTAAATTGAAAGTGAGTAAATTGAAAATGAGTAAAATGATGAAGAACAGTATATTTGCATGGCTTCACAACACATCCCCACAAATTCTCATTAGTTACAAAAAGGGGAGCTGTTGCCCAGTGAATATATTTTCAGTTTCTCAAGGTGAAAAGTTCTGTAAGACCTGTCACACGATAATGTGCAGGCAGCTAATATTACTATGCTGTACACTTAAAATGGTTCAGATGGTACATTTCATGGGTTTTGTTTCAGATGGTACATTTTATGGGTTTTTTAACCACAGTAAAAAATACTTATAGTTACAAAAGGAAATAAGAGTAATTTTTCAGTGGAGAAGCCTGGAAGGTACCACCTTCCTCAACTGATCAAAGTGAACAAACATCATTAGTGAGGGGAGACATTGAAACCATGTGCCACCTGATAGGATGCAATGGGAGGACAACATTATTACTAGGGTATATCTGCCAGAGATGCATGACTTGAATCTCAGGCAATCCTAACTTGAGGGACAGTCTACAAAATAACAAACTATAATCCTCAAATATGTCAAGGTCGTGAATGTCAAGGAAAGACTAAAGAACTATGTCAGATTAAAGGGGACTACAGAGCCCTGACAACTAAGAGCAGCATGTAATTCTGAACTGGGATACTTTTCTATAAAAGATTTATGAAACTTGCATGGGGTCTGAAGACTAGATGGTTGTAATGTGTCAATGTTGAGCTCCTGATTTTGGTCGTTGTATTGCAGTTACATAGGAGAATGTCCTTGTTATTAGGAAATACACACTAAAATTCTCAGTGGTGATGGGTTATTATATTGTACCTTATTCTCAGATAATTCAGAGGGATAAAAGTTATTCCATAGATACTGAAATTCATCAGTTTCCACCAATACCTCTGTAGGTCTTATACTTGCAACATTTCTATAGGTTTGAGATTGCTTGTAAACATCAATATTCTTCCGCAGGAAGAAAAGACTGTGACTAAAATGCTGATTAGAATCTGCCTATGGGTGGGAGTTGTTGATAGAGGGCTTCCCTGTAAGAGCTGGCTCGTTCATTGGAGGGTCTCACATCTGCCTTCCAGACCATAGGTGCCTCTCCAGTTCCTGAGGGTACTTTCTAAGGTACTTCAATGAAAATTGATTTGCTTCTTGCCAGTGTTCCCCTTTTGCAAATACCTTCTTAGTTTGGTTTCTTCTCAAAGTACGGCCTGAGACAAGAACTTGGTGCAGGGAATTTATCTAGGAGACATCCCAGAAAACGCAGTAGGAGTAGGAAAGCAGACAAAGGAAGAAGGAAAAGCCTCTGTCAAGGTGTGTTATTGAGGTTGTCCTGGTGTCCTATCTGCCTGAGGGCCTGGATGCTGGAGCACTTATCCACTGTTTAATTCCCCTTTGGTCGAGGACTGCCCGCAGTAGCATAAATTTACTCCCCCCAACACACACTTTCACTTGCACAGGAGCCAAACAGCTTTCACAATATCAGAGGAGCTGCAGGGCAAAAAGAGAAAAGACGCATGACACCTACTTGAGGCACGATGCTGTCAGGACAGGCGGGGGAGCTGTGGCTGAAACAGAGGTGGGCTGTGCAAACCTGAGTGAGGCACCCCAGGCCCTGGCTGTAGCAGCTCTGCCTTCCTCCTCTTTCATGAGGCATTTTCCACCTGTTTTCCCTAGTTCAGATCGGGTCATCAAAGGTGGAGTTCACCTTTATTGTTCTCATTGTTTGGCCTAATTTCTGAGTTAAGAGAGAGAGGAAAAAGACCTTTATTTTGCTACCTTGCAATCAGAAGTCTGTTCACTGATGACTAATATAACACTTGCTTATAATTTATTCAATATTTGCACTAATGTGAGCAATCCCCAAGTGCTGTCCCCAGCCCTCCTAGTTATCTCATTTCCCAGGATTTCTTAGGCATTGCTGGTTAGTGAAATGGGATTTGCTCATCAATGACAGACCACAAAGTCGGACTCTTTCCATCCTAGAACAAATGAAATCCAGGCTCCACAATCTTCACAGAAGTATGTCAGCTTTGGCCCTTTTGGTCTTACATTTAAAGCTTATGGATATCCCTTTAGTCATCAAATGGATGTTACAAGCCCTTAGCAAGGAACAAAACCAAGAACTGAATGCAAACTACCTTCTTACAAGAAACACAGTTAAAATTTTAAAAGCCCAGTTAAGAAAAAGACTGAGAAACGAATGTGCCACTCTCAAACAACAGCAAATCAGATCATTTTACACTGTTATGATTAAATAATTAACTGTGAAATCAATCTGATGCCTGGCCCTCCTGCACTGTAAGATAAGTTCTATGGAAAAAGAGATGTGTTATCATTTAAAACTGCTTCCTCAGCACCTGATAAATAGTTGGATTCCAGTATATATTTGTAGAGCATACGCTTTCAGTTGGAAGTGACTGAACCCCCAGATGAAATGTATTTTAAAATGAGTTTAGACGTAGAGTAGGTTCCCAGGTCAGTTGATTTCAGCACTCCACAAGGTTCTAAGAATCCTGGTTCTTTCAGCTCTCTGTATGTCATCCTTGCTATTTGACTTCATTCCTCATGCAGCAAGATGACTGTAAGAGTTCCAGGCATCACACAAAATCCTGAGGAAGAAGACAGAACATCTCTCTATGGCTTTTTCTTTGTAACAAATAAATTTTCCGCAAACTCCTTCGGCAGACTTCTTGGCTCTCATTGGTTGGAATTGGGTCATGTGCATATTCCTCGACTGGTCATGGGTAAGGGGATAAGACTGCCTTTAGATCTGGCCTGTCCCTTGGAGCTGGGAGTGTGGTCCACTACCCTGATGCACACAGCTGTGTGGGAGAGAAGACAATAGCAGACAGAGAAATCATGATTCTGTTAAAAGGGAAGCTGGAAGCAACACAAGAGTGTCCCCAGTGGATTCACACGGCATGGAGCTCTACCTCTCACACTGCAGCTCAAACCTGCCAGCCTGGGTCGGACAACGATCTTTGCAAGAGATCTGCTGCCCAGGCTGCCCTCACTACTCCCCCTTTCAACATGAACTCCTCTGTGAAACCTTTTTCCTCCTCGTTGTTACCCACCTTCCCTTTGAGTTCTGGAATTAGCCCCTCGGCACAGTTTGTGTTCCCCTTGAGGTTTTTGCTGCTCTCCCATGGAAGAGACTTTATGTTCTTGCTTACTATCATTTGCATAAGAATCTGTGATGAATTTCTCCTTGAATTACTAGTTTTTAGCAATGGACAAATATCCTCTCACTGAACAAGGACAGTTACACAATCCATAATCATTCTCTCTTGCAGCAGTGAAGCTCAGAGCTATGTATAGTGCTCAGCAGCCCTCTGACCTCATCCTAGGCTCTTGGTACCACTACGTTTCTCTCTCTAACAATGTGTCTAAAATCTGGCTGGTGCTGTTGTTTCTTTATGTAGTAAGTTGATTCTGGGGAAGACCAGACCCCTGGTTTGAGCCCTTGAGAAAATATCCGCTGAAACTGGGCTTAGTCTGGTGTATTTCCTCCTGGGCCAGCAGCTGTTATCTCCAGTTAACGTATCTTAATTTGATTTCTAAAGCTCACTGACAAGGCATTGGAAATGTGTTCTTGTCAGCTTCTTGTGATTGCCTTTTGAGGACCATAAGGCCAAAATAGACCTGTGGGCACAGAGGGGATGGGATATTCCTGAAGAGAATGGCTGTTACCATTGTTAATCATCCGGGCAACAGTTCAATCCCTTGGCTGGAAATAAGCTCTGAGGAGCCACCACGTAGACTAGGGAAGGGGAAAAACTGCTCTCTAGGGCTCAGGGCAGGTCTGGTCTGGTCTCTGAAGTGGGGGCGTCCCCTAGAGAGTGCTTGGTGATGAAGAACGCTGACTCCCACAGGGCAAGGCCAGGACTGGAACCCAGAAGGAAGACGGACCAGTAGGCGATGCTGAGAAAGGACTTGAATTTGTGCAGTTGTAGGAAGTTAGCATCTTTTGCGATTCTTCCCTTCCTTTTTTCTGGATCGTCAGTCATTTCTCTTTAAACATTATGGGCTGGTCTGTGCTGGGGTTGGGGCATTGCTGGGAAGGTCTTGCTTCACCCTTGGGCAAGAGAAGCCAAGAGAAGAGCAGTGCCCTGCGTGAAACCCAAATACTGTCAACAGTAGTTGCTGACAGAGGACGGCTGGGCCCATGAGCGAAAACCTCAAGGGCCATTACAGCAGAGACAGCGGTGTGGCTCGCGGAGAAAAGGCCACAGAGAAAGAACAGGAAGAAGTCTCCCTTTCTCCTTCCCTTTTCCTTCCTTCTTCCTGCCTGCCTTTTTTCCCTTCCTCTTCTCTCCTCTGGTTGCCTTCCTCCTCCCTCCTCCCTCCTCTGCTCTCTCCTTCCACCTCTCCCCTTTCTTCTTTCCTTTTTTAAAGTACACAATATATTCACATGGTCCTGTTAGGCAGGAAAATAGATATGAGCGGGTGGAAAGAGAACAAGGTCAGTAAAGCCCCCTAGAAAGGACTCACTTAACAAGTTAAAACTAGAAATCCAGGAAAAACTCAGAGTTAATGAGTTAGTCAGTTAAAGCTCAAAAGGTCAAGACCAACTTGGCCTTGAATGTTTGAATATTCCCCAGATAATGAAAAGTATCTGAGCACAGCCCATGTCTTCACTGTGTCAATTAGATCATTGTAAGATTTACTCTAGCCTGCTAAAAGGCCCACCTATAAACAGCATAATAAAGACAGGGAGATCCCATCTTAAAGCCAAAATTGTATTTTGGAAAAAAACCCCAGGAAGTTTGGGAAGAAAGATTCTTAACATACTCTTTAGCAAACAAATAACTCTGCCCACCTTGGAGTAAGGGTAGACAGTCATGATTGATTGGCCTTCCCAAACCAGGAAGCTGCTATCCTGGGAGGGGACCAGAGCAGTAAATTTCTTGTGTTAAGCTACTTTTGCAGAATTACTTAGAGGACTGATAAGAAACTTAATGCCTCATCAAAGATACTTGAGACCACTTACCAAGTCCACACCCTAGCCCTTTGTCACATTCCTGAAAAATCCTTAAAAAAGGGAACCCCCAACCTTTCAGTGCACTCCTCTCTCTGAGGTCGCCCACACTTTCTAAGTGTGTAACTTTTTAATCTTAAACTCTTTCTCTCCAACCTTCAGGGCCCTCCTCTCTCTGAGGTCGCCTGCACTTTGTCTCTTAGTAACTTTAAATAAAATGTTTACTCTGTTTCACTACTGTGTCTCTGCCCTTCAATTTTTTGTCGCGGCGGGGACAAGAACCAAGGAAAATACACAACTCCTTTCCCCCAACAGTCCTAAATGAAAATATAAAAACTATATACCCCAGACACTAGGTTAACCAGTCCCCTCCCCACCCTCGTTACTAGTTTATTTTGAATTGTCCCAGGGATATCCTGTGAATAAAAAAGCAAATAAAAAATACACATAATACATATATTCTTTTTACTCTCTTCTATAAAAGTGGTAGCGTATTCTACTTACTGTACTGCACCTTTTTAATTCATTTAACAATATACCTTGGAGATTTTTGCATAGCAGTACATAAAAACTTCCTAATTTTTAAAGAGTGGCTAGATGGCATCCATCACATGGGGACATATTTTATTTCATTGTATTTCCTTTTATCAACAGAGCATATTTCATTTCCCATGTGGGTAAATGTATCTACTAGAGAAATTCCTATAAGTGGACTTGATGGGTAGAAGGGTAGTATGAGCATTTGTAATTTTTATACATATTGCCTAATTGAGGAGGGACCTATTCTTGAACACATGGAACAGCACCATGAAACAGTCTCAGAAATAACTGGGAGAACCCACAAAGAAAAGTTTTTCTGGCAATTAATTGGTGGGACATAGTGGCTTGGGCCTAACAATTTGGGTTAAGAGTATATCTCCTGAGTGATAGTTATTTGCTAGTATAAGATCCCTTGTGACGGAGACTGCCAGGTATCCTCCCAAATCCATTCTCTCCTTCTTCATGGTAATAGAGGGTAAGCCAGGCAAATGGCCACCAGTTTTCTAGCTTGCGTGCAGCTAGATGTGGCCTTGTGACTAAATTATCATAACCAATGGATTCTGAGTAAAAGTGAAGGATGTAACTCTGCCTAATTTGTTTAAAAAAAATCATTTGCTCTGGACTTCTATCCCCTTCTCACAAACTGAAACATGAATGGATCACGCAAGGTCCATCTTTGACCATATGCAGATGAAAACAGTGGCATTGAGGATGGCAGAACAATAACAGGAAAGGAACTTGGGACCCTTGAGGACTGTGTGGATCAGAAGGGCTCTGCACTCTAGCTTGCTTACCTTTGGGTTTTTTTGTGAAAGAAATAAGCCTCTATTTTCTTTTAGTCATTGTATTTGGGGCCCCTTCGTTATAGCAACTTAGCCTTTGTCCTAATATCTGTAAGATAAATTCTAGCCGAAATAAGCAGGCGACGAGAGGCAACAAAGGGCCAGGCGGTTTATTTGAGCGCAATTCCCGGGTGATGTTCCCCGGTGTGGCTATCACAGGCTGGGGAAGTCATGCCCAGGAGGGGAGGTGGGGAGTTTTTAAGAGAACAGGGAAGGGAGGGGGAAGTGGGCTGCGCTAGGGGTAGGTGGGGAATTTTTATTGGCTCAGGGTCGGGTGATGGACAGCCAGAGGTGTCCTCCTTCCGGATGGAGGGGGTCTGCATCCGGGGTTTGTCCGCATGTCATGGGACTGGAATCCAGGAAGAGCTGTTGGTTCCTTCCCCATACAGCACAGAGCTATTTGGCGCTGTCTCTGCTTTGCCTGCACTGTCTTCACTCTTCCCTCCAGTGCCTCCAGCCTTATAATATCCATCCAGCTATTTTTTTTGGAATAGGCTCTGTGTTGGAGTGTTACCCTCAATATCTAAGCCAAATGACTTATTTATATATATTTTGCCTATTAAAACAAGTATTTAAGAGGACTGAGCAAGGCCTGCCACAGAGTAGCAATCAAGTTTTTCCTTCCTTTCATATAATATTTATTTAGCATATACTAGTAAAAGTCACATTGCTAAGCCCTAAGGATACACTGGTAAGCAAAACATACATTGTCTCTACTCTCAGAGGACTTCAACTAGTCACACAAATAAATATAAGTTCTCAAAGTAGTGAGTATGAAAGAAAGGAAAGCTAGATGAGATTGGAGAGGTAGGTAGCAACCAGACCATGTAAAACCATGTTAAGGCTGAATGGTCTGCACCAATAAGTGGCAGCTGATAAAGCCAGTCTTCTAGGCAGTTTGACTCTGCCCACATATCCCATCGTATTGCATTTGTTTAACAAATATTTGTTGATCACCTAATAGCTGATAGGCATGAGGGAGCCCTTCCTGTCTTGGCAAGACAAAGTGCTTGAGCCTTCAGAAAAACTTAAACATCAATGCACGTATTTCTGAGAAAAGAGAAATTCTCAATTCAGACTGGGTACTTACCTGAAGTTAGAATGACACCTGGGAAGGCAAGAGTTTCTGCTCACTGAAGGTGTTCAAGCAAAGGTAGGATGTGGAGAAACTAGATTCTGAATTCATGGATGGAACACAAGGTTTGAGACCTTGATCCAAATAATTCACTCAAGGTCAGCGAGGGGTGGCAGAGCTGGAGCAGGAAACCACAGGTTCATGCAGTTGCTTCTGAGCTGGCTGGCCTTGCCAAGGCCTTCTCCTCTCTGGGGTAAGGAGGGAGCTGCAGGGCCCCTTCACGAATCCAGGCTTCACCACCCACTAATGCAGATTGAGTTTGAGAAAGGATTTCCCAGGGCCTGCCAGAGGCTTTAGGTCCTTCCCCCTGCCTCCAGGGAGCCCTGACTCAGCTTCACCTCTCCTCAAAGATCTCCAGGGAGGCTGAGGAGGATGCTAGGCTTTCCATCAGTATCATTATCTGGGGAGCAGCAAGATGATGAAGTAGAAAGAGGACCGGATGAGAAATCTGGTCACAGCTCAGTCATGTTCACAGTTCTCTTTCCTTCAGTTTCCTAATCTGTAAGAAAGGATGTGAAGTGTGGACAGGGGCTTCCCCTCTAAGACCCTTTTCTACTCTAATACTCTACAGCAGGGCTTCTCAACGTGTGGTCCCTGGTTAAGCAGCATGAGCATCACCTGGGAACTTGTTATAAATGTGAATTATAAGGGTCCATTCCAGACCCATGACTCAAACCACTGCTCTCCAGTATGGTGTCTATGGTACTCAGTGCCTGAAAGAGCATCCCCCCCCTTCAACTTCCTGGGTGTGAGCCACAGCTGCTGCTTGGTTTCAAAGCCTAAAAGGAGAGATTCCAGTAGAAACTTCCTCCTCTAACTGGCTCTCCTCCAGAAGGCATTTCTTTCAGGTCCAGTGACTCAGAACTGGAGAAGCCCTCAGAGACTTCCTTATCCAACCTCTTCATTTGACAAGGAAGAAACTGAGGCTCAAAGTGATGAAGCAACTTGTTTAAAGCCCCAGAGAGTTAGTGGTATAACCAGGGTTAGACCCAGGTCTTTATTAGAGGTACAGCTCTGTTGTAGTCTGCACCCAGTAGGACCCCAGCTCCAATTCTTGACATGTTTCTTTCAATTCCACCTTCTCTCCTCCTGTCTACCTCCAACACACACACACACACACACACACACACACACACACACACACACACACATACACACACACACCACCCTCAGGCTCCCACTGCTACACACACACCCACACACACACCCACACACACCACCCTCAGGCTCCCACTGCTACACACACACACACACACACACACACACACACACACACCACCCTCAGGCTCCCACTGCTACACACACACACACACCACCCTCAGGCTCCCACTGCTACACACACACACACACCACCCTCAGGCTCCCACTGCTACACACACACACACACACCACCCTCAGGCTCCCACTGCTACACACACACACACACACACACACACACACACACCACCCTCAGGCTCCCACTGCTACACACACACACACACACCCTCAGGCTCCCACTGCTGCTGCTATCTCCCATCTCTGGCTCCAAACCAGATATGACAAAAGGATGTGAATCCCAGTCCTTCGTAGAGCACACAGGACTGAGGTCAATGTTGAAGACAGTCTTGGGCAGTATGGGGAGCTGCATGTTAATTGGGACCAATGGAAAAGGTAAGGAAGGGTCTGCCATTTGATTTTAGGCATTCAGAGCAGCCTAAAATTCTGCAGGGGAAGGTGCACTGGGAATAGGAAATTTCCAGGGCCCTTACTCACTGCCTACATATAGCCAAGTTGAAGCCCACTCTGCCTGCCCAGGAAATTCCCAGAGACCATCCAGCCACCACCCATTGCTATCCCTGCCAAATTTGGGAGGCAGCAGATTTAATTCCTTAACTTAGCTCTAAGTCAGAGGGGGCCCAAGCTTCAGAGCCCAAGCCAATGCTGTTAGGGGGGAAATCGCAAAAGTATCTCCTCAGGCCCTGCACACATCATCCCTGAACTACTAAGGCCCAAAGCACAAAATAAAACATTCTCCAGTATTCTCTGCAGCAGGGCTGCTCCCAAGGGACAGCAGTGTTTCTTGGCGGCTCTGAGACCCACATGTGGGGAGCATTGTCCTTCCCTCCTTTGCTGAAGCATTTCTAAACTGGAGAAGGGATAGGGAAAGCCTGAGTTGCGGGGGCAGGGCGAGAGGAGAGAGGAATAGGTTTGTTCTAACCAAGTAACCATCTGGGAACTTCTGGCTGTTAAGAGAGTTGGTTCAGGTCACAGACCCAGTCCCCCAGGGGCCAAAGCCTCACAGGAGAATCATAGTATCACAGATTCGGGCACCTAGACATGGTCCCAGCTAGTGAAGGCATTATAGGATGCTACTCAACATGTCAACTCAATTATTACACCCACAGTCCCCCCACTTATTGTCCCAGCAGCCCAGGTTAGCCCTGCTTTTACCTCCCTTTGCACACCGCTGACTGGGCAGGTGGAAGTGAAAGCTGAACACAAGTGTGGCAAATCCACAGGCTGGCCAGTGACCTACAATATGGAATGGCACAAAAAGGGGAGCTGGGATAACCACATTTCCTCATCTGGAAATGTAAACAGAAACACTGACAGAAATGAGGCATTAGCAGCAGGAGCAGATAAGGGTTATGATTTAGAGAGAACCAGGGACAACCATGATAAGCAGGCAGAAGTTGTAAGGATACAGAATTTATGAGGAATCAGAAACTGTAAGTAGAGACAGTATTGAGAAAGTGGAGCAGACATGTAGATGTGCAGTTGCTGAGCCACATTCATAGACTGGTGCAGTGATGGTCCATGGGAACCCTGTTGTTGAGGTCTCTTGAGCCTCTTTAGATCCAGAACCTCCCAGACTTTATGGCCCAGCCACACTGTAGTAGGGCTCCTCTCCTTAGACTCACTGAGAACTTTGTCTCCCTTCTCATCCTCTCTCTCTCTCTCTCTCACAAACACATTAGACACATAACATGAGAGAAATGGAATGATTCCTTATTCCCAACAGCCAAATGATCCAACACAGCTTAATCTCAGATTTTTTAATATGATTAAATTGTACTAATGGCAATGTCGAGAGACCAACATAAAATCACCCACAATGCCTCCCATTGAATAACAAATAATAGTAGTAGTTTCCAACTATCAGATATGTACTTTTGCATATCCTTGTAACATTTGTATACAGTTGCAATTATGGTGAACATACATTTTGATTTTTGCTTTTATTGGTTTATTGGGACTCGAAGAGATATTTAGAAGTGTGAGGAAAAAATGCAGAATCATTTAGAGGAAGACCTCTACATTTCTGACCTGAGTCATTGTATAGAACTATGCTGTCCAACACCATAGCCACTAGCCACCTGTGGCTATTTAAATTTAAAATAATTAAAATAAAATTTAAATTTCTCAGTTTATAAACAAATTTCAAGTGCTCAATAGTTACACATGTGTCTTGCTAGTGGGTTTCAGCTCTGGGCGAGTTCACTCTTGATTTGGTGAGACCAAATAATGACAATGGAACGTTCCTGGTGTGAAAGGGTTTATGTTCAACTTTATTCCCACAGTGGCAGGTCAAGCACTAGAATCCTGTCCGCCTCAGGGCAAGTCTGCATGCAGCAAGCCAGTCTCTGCCTCTGGGCCTCTCCACCCCCTGAGCCGTCTCAGGCTCTGTCCTCTATTCTGCCACCACTCCAGCCTCTCCTCTCCTGCAGCTGTGCAGCCCAGAGCCCTGGGTGGAGCTCTTTATACAGAGTCAATAATAATGTATTGCCCACAAGTGTGTAATGAGCAGACCAGGGTCAGGTGAGAATCCTGGCCATAGGAACTTTCATTTTCTCTACAGCATGGTTAGTGGCTACCATATTGGACAGCACAGATGGAATATTTCCCTCATTTTGGAAAGTTCTGTTGGACATTGGTAGGAGAGGGGCTCCTCCATTGTCCTCTGAACATGGGGGTAGGCAAACTTTTTCTGTAAAAGGCCAGATAGAAAATATTTTAGGCTTTGAGTGGTCTCTCTTGCAGCTACTCAATTCTGCCATTTGTAGCATGAAAGGAAACATAGATAATATGTAAACAAATGACCATGGCTGTGTTCCAATAAACCTTTATTTACAAAGAAAATGCAGTAGGCCAACCCGCTGCCTTTAGTACCCTTTCTTTATCACATTACCCCATTTGTCTCCTTCACAGCACTAAGCACTTTGTAATAACTTCTTTATTTCTTTATTGTCTTTCTCTCCGCATTACATAAGGTCTGTGAAGCAGAGCCTATGCCTATTTTCCTCATCACAGCACATACTCTGTTAATACTTGTTGACTGAATGAATGGTGGTGTTGCATTTACTGGACTAGGGAATGTCAATAAAAGAACATTTTTTAAAGAAGATAATTAGTTCTCTTAGGGACATGCTTGTATTATAATTCATTGTTTATATTACTCTCTCTGGAGCTCTGTTCACCTTTAGCCTCCTTTAAGCCTCATTAGTCTGGAAGTCAGTGATGTTTTTCAGGAGCCAGACAAAACTGCTGCTTTTGGGACTTGCTCCCTGGGAGGCTATAACTGAGTGAGGCCCAGCCAGGGGAGAGACTCCCTGGGACATCAGCCACCAGTCGAAGGAACAGGAAAAGACCAGGGCCTGCCCTGCTGCACATTTGTCCGTGTTGGCTCCAAGAACTCTGGTTCCTTTCCCACTCTGTTCAGACTGAGTGGAATTAGCAAGACCAAATCTGTGATCCAAGCAATTATTTAAGGCAGAATTTCCAAAATTTCAGTCATTCATTTATGTGTCCCCTTCACAGTTTTTACTGCATTTCCATATGGCCTAAGAACATGTTTACTTAATATTTCCAACCCTTTCAAAATCTTTAAAATGTTTCAATTATACTGGCTCACTCCTGCTCAAAAAATTCCAGCGGCTTCCCATTCCAGAATTAATTCCAGAGCTCTTACCACAGTCTACAGGCCACATAATGTAGCCCCTGGATACTTCTCTGACCTCATTTCTGCCACTCACTCGATCAGCTCCAACTCCACTGTGCCCCCATACCCCTCAAGCCTTCCAAGCTAGCTGCTGCCTCAGAGCCTTGGCTCAACCTGCCCAAGGACTTCACTCCTCAACCGTCTCTCGGAAAGGCCTCTCCTGACCGCCCGTACAAAACAGCCGCCCTCTCTGCTCTTCCAAATGCATTTTAGAATCAGCTAGAAAAAGTTGACACACACATACACACTGTCAGTATAGTGATTGGGATTGCATAAGTTTCTAGAATTTGTGAGACTGACACCTTTGTACTATTAAGTCTCCTTACCCATGCTCAAAAAATTCCAGTGGCTTCCCATTCCAAAATTCTCTCTTTATTTGTTTAGATTTTATATTTTTCATATCTATGAAGGGCCAGATAGTAAATATTTTGGGCCTTCACAATTAAAGTTTTACAATTTTCTTGATAAAGACCAGGCACACTCTCTTTGTTAATTTGTGTCTAGATGCATAAAGTTGTATTGCTTTTGTAAAGGATACATATATTTTTTAAATTACATTATATTAGAAAATGTTTATTGATGGCATATCATTTCTAACACTATTTATCTGTGCCTTCTCCCTTTTTTTGCTGATGAGTCTTTCTGGTATTAGAGGGGTGTTACAGACCTTACTAGCCCCTCCCAGAGACATTCTTTTTGATATAATCAGAAGTGTTAAAAAGGGATGGAAAATGGAATAATTAAATATTATTTAACGCTGGTATTTCTGTGAAAACCTTAAATCATTTTGTGTCCCACCACTGCTATACTGTTCCCATGAAAAGGGTGTGGAATAGTCACATTCACAGTGAAATACTTCTGAGTTGTCAGTTGCTTTATCGGGCTCCCCTTTGGGCCTGTCTTCAGTGCAGATGATAGAAGGATGCTGAGTGAGGAGAAATGAGTGTGGAGGGTGCCCCAGAGAAAGGGGGGACTCTGAGTCTGGCTAGGCTGAGGGGCCCCTCTCTGCTCCATCCTGCTGCCATACTGCTTCCGTGCACTCAGAGGTGCTCCTCTGGGTAAGGTTCGGGGTGGAGGGACCAGTGAGTGAGGCTTCCCTGACCTTCTCCGCCCAGGCCCTGGATGTGAAGCAGGAAATGGGGGCTTCTTAGAACTATCAAGGTTTCCTGGAAGCCTATGAGAGCTCAGGCATCTGGTTTTCTACTGCTCACGTTCTGGTGATGTTAGGGACCTGGAGGAGGGACCCTCTGGGGTCATAAGCTCACTGTCTGTGAACTCTGAAGATCTGGAGGGGTGTTCATGCTGGACTGGAGGAGGAGGCTTTCAGCTCTGGCTCTTCTCATCCCCACTGCTATTTGCCACCACCTCATACACCCCCCACCACCTAGGAGGGGAGGTCTTTGCAGCCTGTGTTGTCAAATCAAACCATGTCTTCTGAGAAATATGATCATTTTGAAGGCTCCTTCTCTGAGAAACCCTTGAACTGAGGAAGGCAGGAAGCCACAGGCTCCTGGGTGGGCAGAGTCTACCTGGGTCACCCACCCCCCACCTCAGAGGAGAATGCAGCTGTTCTGAGTCATCAAAGAAACCTAACAAATAACACCTTCTTACACGTTAGCATCATCAAAGAGGTTGGTTAAGGTCAGTTTATAGCTGGCATGAGGGTACTGAAAAGAACACAGGTTTGGGGGCTACAAGGCCCGGGTTGCAGTGCTGGCTCTTCCACCTCTTGGCCACATCTGTAGGTGACCTTTCTCAGCTATAAGAGCCAAACATCATGGTGTAATGTATAATCCCATTTTTAAAAAAAATTTGTGTAGGTGGATATAATGTAACATAAATAGCTTGTGTTTGTATATGCTATATTAATTAGGGTACTGCTGGCTGCTGCAACAAATAAACCCCAAAATATATAGACTCAAACATAATAGAACTTCGTTTCTCACTCACAGAAGTTCAAGATTGGCAAGTGGCCCTTTCCTCCTCAGTGATTCAAAGACCAGGGTCATTTCATCTGGTGAGTCTGCCATCCCCAGGGGCAGAAGGAGAAAAGGGTGTGGAATAATCACATTCACTTCCTGAAAGCTTTAGCTCAGAAATGATACATGTCGTTTCTGTGCACATTCCACTGGCAAAAACTATACACACGGCCATACCTGGATGCAAGGATGGCTAGAAAATGTAACCCTCCCCCAGTAGCTGCTTCCTAGCAACAATTTATATCACAGTGAAGGAACTGGAAATCTGGTGGACAGGCCATGTATGCACATGAAAAGTCTGGGGAATAGGCATAAATCTATTAACAGTAGTTACCTCTGAGGAGTAAGCGAAGATGGAGAGACTTGCACTTTTTATTTTAAACAATGTTTTATGAGCACATATTAATTTTATAATTAAGTAAAGAATAACGGGCATGGTTCATTGGAAACCTCTGGGTGAATATTTGCTATTTGTTGCTAGTTTTATCATTGTTCTTTCGTCCAGTCCTACAGTCAGAAAATATCACCCAAGAAAAGAATGCCCTATTTATATGTTGCTCGGAGGCAGAGAGGTTTTAGGGTGGGGGTGGTCTGGGGGAAGGCAGAGACTTTTCTCCCTTAAGTAAAAAAATATATGTATTCATACCAAAGGGGACTTCAAAGAGGATACAAATTTAGGAAGCTGTGGAATGGCAGACTCAGAAGAACCTACAAGGAAACACTCCATATGCATTTCTCAAGCACATGTATGAAAACATAAATGCAGTTCTCTGAAAAAAATGAGAGGGCATGTCTTAAATCTCTGCAAGATGGAAGGGCCAGGCAGGTTTTCTAATTCTGTTTGAACACAGAATATTTAATATTTTGAATGTAGAGAATAAGATGTAACCATTAGCATGAAAAGGGAGAAGAGAAAGATTTATAATCAATACTCTGTAGAAAGAAAGCAAAATTACAAATATCAGCCTACTCTCTAGATGGACGTTAGAGGGACAGGGAGACAGATAAGGAGACAGAGACAGCGATGGAGAGAGAGAGCCAGGAGGGAAGCAAAGGAAGGCCTGTGAAAGCTGAAACCATTCCCAGGCTCCACAGTAGGCGGCAGCCTCCTTTGAGAAAGATAGAGTCTAGCTCTGGCCAGGATCATTTATTCACTCAGCAAATCGTCATTGTGTACCTACTGCAGGCCAGGGCTCTTTAAGGTACTAGAAGTATAGCACTGAACAAAACAAAACCTCTACTCTTATAGAATTGTTCTAGAGGGAGGAGATAGAATAAATCAATCAGCCACAAGTACGACATATCAGGTGGTGACATGTGCTTTAGATAAACCTAATGCAGGGCGAGGGATACAGGAAGGGCAGAGCAGGGGTGGAGAGAGATGGAGTATGCATTATCTTATGTAACTGATCTCATGATCAAGATGACCTCACTGGTAAGGAGCCATTTAGCCAAGACCTGAAGAGACCCAAGTGAACTAGCATACAAAAAATGAAACAGTTTTCACCACAGAGGATGCTATTCGTTGTCCAGCCAACATCCAGATATTCCTCCCTTTTCTCTTCAGAACTCCTCACTACTTGCCATGATGCAGCCAGGTGACCAGGAGAAAGCTGGACTTCAGCTCTGACTCCAGAGGCAGATCTTCATTAGCCTAAGCCAATCTCCTGGTAATGTAACCTCACTTACCAGTGACCAGTTTGGGAAGCCAGGATTAAGCCAATTCACACAGGCAATCCCCCTGGTCACTGTCATTGGTCCAAGGGCAGGCACATAATCTAAGCTAGCCTAAACAGATTGAAAGAAGGGATTTATATTTCTGTCTTGGGGAGGAGGTTTTTTCTCCATCATAGTGGCTGTGAACAAGGAAGCCTGTTGTCACAGTTGCACAGGCCATGGTGACACGGCGATCTCTGGACAATGAGGGAAGCCAGCCTGCAGACAAAACCAATACAGAGGAGGGCAGTGCTGGGAGAACTGCAGAGAAATGGAGTCAGAGCCCCAATTATTCCATGCCTGGAGCCTCCTCTACTTCAAGACTCCTCATTATAGGAGATGAAGAATCTCCCTGTTTATGACAGTTTGAGTTAAGTTTTCTGTTCCTTGGTGCTTAAAGTTTCTTAACTATGACAATAAAAATAATAGCAGCTAACATTTCTTGAGAATTACCTTGTGCCAGACCCACACCTTACATCTATAATTTCATTTAGTGTTCTCAACAATCTTATGAAGCACATAAAAATATGTCCTTATTTGTATGATGTAAGTGACCTTGCCCAAGATCGTATGGGGGTAGAAAGTGGCAGAATCAAATTTTTTCAGAGCTCAGAGACTGTACTCCTAACCACTATGATGGTTCTATCAGTATGTGAGGCAGAGAAATAGACTATGTAAAGAAGCCAGATGAAGAGAATATGGTGATTCTCTTATAAATTTTATAATTATGTATCATCTTATTTTTTCTGCCTGGAATAACCTATCCGCACAACACCTTCTCCCCATGCCTACTTTTCTGCATAGAAATGTCTACTTGTTCTTTAAGACCTCAACTCAGATGTTACCTGCTCTGAGAAGCTTTCCCAGATCCCATCTACCCAGACCTCTGGGGTCCCACAAAATTTGTGATTTCTATTATAGCCTGGGTCATATTATAATGTGTCTGTTTTATTATCTTCTCTTTTACTAAGTTCAGAATTCTTTGGGAGCAAGGACCAAGTCTAATTAATCCTTGAAATCCTAGTGTTTAGCTCATTGTGAGTACTCAGGAAGAGTAGAACTGAATGAACTGAACACGCATCCCTCAGTCATCAACACCCCTTTCTTGAGGACCTTGTATCATACCAGGTAGTAGGCTGGGCCCTGAACTACAAAGCTAAAAAGATCAGGCCTTCATCCTCTTAAAGCTTATAAACAAGTTAAGGAAGTGTTAGTGTCTTTAATTATACATTACAGAAACCCAGCTTAAGAGGAAAACAAAAACATGCATGGAGGCAGAATTTATTTGTCCCAGTCAGATTACTCTATCTTCAGGGATCGTTGAATCTAGATCCAAGGGCTCCCAACAGTGTCTTCATCAAGATAGGTATCTTTCCATAACCTGCTCTTGGACGACTTCATCCTCAAGAATTCTTTTTCCATGTGAAAGTCCCTCACAGCTCCCAGGTTACATCCCAATCACAGAAAAAACAGAGCTTCTTATTCCAACGGGCCCATCAAGATCCCCAGGGACACTTCTCAATGTCTTTAACTGAGTCATCCGTCCCTCACTGACCAGTCACAGTGACTCTATTTGAAAAGACCCAACTCACATTCTTAATTATATAACCTCTCAGAGCTTTAGTTTCCTCATCTGTAAACCCAAGTAGAGAATAGTACCTACCTCAAAGGATGGTTAATGAGATCTGAGTGAGGTAATATAATGCATATTAAAAATTTAACACAATGTCTGTTCCACAGAGTGCTCAGTAAATATGGTTTTGAGGGCAGTACAGGCTTTTGGAGGTCGAATTCTGGCACCAGGCAAACTATTGGATTTCACTGATTCTGTAAAGTACTTTCCCTACTCCTTAACCCTTTATTTTAAATACCTCTGCTTCAAAGCATCTTAGCATTGCAAAATGGCTTAATTACCAGTGTCTCTTAGCAGTATATGAAATAATAGTCTATCTTACATTGGGCAGATTACTTAATCTTTTGACACATAACTCACTTTCTTCAGTTGTAAAATGAAGATAATAATAGTAAGTCTCCAAAAAAAAAAAAAATAACAGTAAGGCTGTTCTGAGGGTTAATTAGATTTGCTTTGCAAATTTCTGGCACACAGTGAGGGCTTAATAAATTCCATGTACTGCTATTAAATTACTTTATTACTGTTACCCAAATCAGATAATGAGAGTGGTGGGAGCTGTGGCTGAGCAGGAAGAGGCAGAAGCAGGTTGAGGGGCAGTGCAGAGGTGAAGGTTGCTATCTTCAGGGCAGAGCTGATTATCAGATTCAAGAGAGGGGTGTGGGGAACAGCAGGAAGCCACACAATAGGCCAATGGGGTGCAGGGTGGATCAAGGCATTTGCTTTTCAGTGGAAGACTAGAAACTATGCTAAGGTGCCCATTCACGCTGCCTGGGAGGGGATGAATGAGGGTTAGTTCAAAGGGTTGGTTGGGCCGGTTTTCTTTGAACTCTCATGGTCTCTGACCATAATAGCCACCATTTATTAAGTCCTACTATGTGCCAGGGCATTGTCCTAATTATTTCCTAGCTCATGAAGTTCTGTTACCGACCTGATGAGTAAGATGACTTTACTAGGTCAATTTTATACAAGAAACCAAAGGTCAAAGAGGTAAATAAAATGTTCAAAGTCACATGACTATTGAATGCCAGGGTTGGAGTTTGAATCAGTTTTTTGTCTTTACATCAAGCATTTAAGCCCCCATGCCACGCTGCCTCTCAAACTGTTATCCATCATTCTCCCTATGTCAGGAAGCAAGTTTCCTTTCTCCTCACCTCCCTCCACTCTTCTTCCTCCCTCTATAGGTCTCCACCTCCCTAGTCCACAAATGCCAAGCTCGCAAGTCATCTGTTTTGCCAAAATTCTGTTCTGATTTGATAAACTCTGGCTGGGCCCGCTCACTCAGCATGATTCAGCCAGGGAGAATAGAGAGGCTGCATGCCCGGCATGCCGACTGTCTGAGCTCAGGCAGGATGGGCGGCGCAGGAACCACAGCCTGACAGATGGCTCCACTCGGCTGTCTTTCTGGGCCTGAAGCCAGAGGCAGCACTTGCTCTCTGCAGGAGGGTGGGTGGGAGCCAGGTCGTGTGATTCCCACATGCATGGCTGTCTGTATGTGTGTAGTTACATATGCAGCATGCATAAGCAAGGCCATATGTGACCCAGGGTACACATTTGTATGTGGCCAGTTTGCGCGTGCTTGTTTATCTGTGTGTGCACAGATGAATGTGTGTGTGCCTAGCTTGTGTTTGTGTGTGCATATCTGTGTGCATGCAGAGGTGCCTCTGTGTTTGAATTTCAAGTTTCCATTCATCCAGGTATGTGTGCTCATGAGCATGAAAGAGAAACACAGAGAAAGAGAAAATGATGGTGGGGAGTGAGGGAACCCTAGGCTTTGAGAATCCAGCATTTTGAGTGTTCCCAAGGGAGATGGAAAGCTGCTACACACCCCTCCCTCCAGATCTGCCCTCACCACCAGCAGCAGCAGTCATTCTGCTGCCAGGGCGAAGTTTAGGCTCTGACAGAGCTTCAGGGCTCCTAAAACAACTTCTGGGCTCTACTTTCTCCCTTAGTAGAGGTGCTTACCTCTTGTGAATCCAAGCCACCTCTGAAAATCTGGTGACTAGAATGTATCTTTCCAGAAAAACACCCTTAAAATACACAGTTTCATATACAGTATCAAAGAACTCAAGGGGCCCTCCAAAGCCTGTTACAAATTCTTATTGTATTATACAAATTCTTATTGAGCACTATTGCCTGTGGAGTAACCATGCACTTATTGAGCACTTACTGAGCTCTTATACTGAGCCCTTGTTAGAAAAATACGTAGAGGATAAGGTGACCACTCTTTTGAAGAGTGGCATAGTCTAGTAGGAGAAATAGCAATAGTTGCATAAAGCACAGGCCACTGTGATGAGTGCAGTAATGGCTGAGTGAAGGAACTGCCAGGGCACAAGAGGAATAGGGACTCCAGGGAAAGATTCACTGAAGTGGACATTTCAGCTTTATCTTGAATATGAGAAGGAATTCGTCAAACAGGGAAGATTGGGAGGAATTCTTCAGGCAGAAAGAAGAACATGTAAAAAGACACAGGGCACGCCGCATTTTGGGATGATACACCCAGGGGAAGCAGAAGGTAGGACTGAAAAGTGAGTCTGGTGGCACCCTGTGAAGAGCTTTGCACATAGTAAGCTAAAAGCTTTGGATTTTATCCTGTAAGTGGGGAACCCTTAAAGCTCTTGAAGTAAGAGAGTGACATGAGCTAATTGGTGTTTTGTGAAGACCACAGTGCATCCAATACTTATCTGGAGCCTAGAAAAGAGGCTGTTGCAATAGTTCCAGTGAAGGATAATGACGGGGTAAACAAATGGAATGAAGGGAAACCAGGGGGACAGAACCAAGATACAGATTAAACTGCTGTGGAAAATAATGAGTTTTGTTTGGTACACACTGTGAGACATCCAAGTGGAGATGTTTATCAGTCAATTGGCTATACAGGTCTGGAGAATTAGGGAGGAAGGATTGGAAATACAAATTTGTGAGTTATAAGCAGATGAATGATAACTGAAGTCATGGGCAACAGATGAGATCACTCAGGAAGAATTTAGGTATTGAGTGAGAAGAGAAGCAAGAAAGAAGTCGATACTTAAGGGCACAAGAAGGAAGAGGAATTTGTGGAGAATGTTAAGGGAGGATTCTGAGGACTTGAAAGGGTTGAAATAAAACTAGGAGAAAGGGATTTCCTGGAAACCAAGAGTGGACAAAATTTTTTAAACGAGGGAGTGGCCATTAGTGTCAAGGACTAGAAAAAGGTCAAGTAAGGCTAAGACTGATGTAAAAATCTTGCAAAATCAAAGATAGAAGACTGGAAGGAAATATGAAATACACAAAATACTAACCAGAGTTATTACTCTAGAGGAGTTATGAGTTATTTTTTTACTAAGGTATCATTGATATACAATCTTATGAAGGTTTCACATGAGCAACATTGTGGTTACTACATTCACCCATATTATCAAGAACCCCCCTCTACACATCCCATTGCAGTCACTGTCCATCAGTGTAGTAAGATGTATATAGAGTCACTACTTGCCTTCTCTGTGCTATACTGCCTTCTCCGTGATGCCCCTACATTATGTGTGTTAATCATAATGCACCTTAATCCCCTTCTCCCTCCCTCCCCATCCCCTTCCCTTTGATAACCAATAGTCCCTCCTTGGAGTCTCTGAGTCTGCTGTTTTGTTCCTTCAGTTTTGCTTTGTTATACTCCACAAATGTGTGAAATCATTTGGTACTTGTCTTTCTCTGCCTGGCTAATTTCACTGAGCATAATACCCTCTAGCTCCCTCCATGTTGTTGCAAATGGTAGGATTTGTTTTCTTCTTATGGTTGAACAATATTCCATTGTGTATATGTACCACCTTTTCTTTATCCATTCATCTACTGAATGAACACTTACGGTGCTTCCATATCTTGGCTATTGTAAATAAGTGTTGCAATAAACATAGGGATGCATATATCTTTTTGAATCAGGGATCTTGTTTTCTTCAGGTAAATTCCTAGGAGTGGAATTCCTGGGTCAAATGGTATTTCTATTTTTAGTTTTTTGAGGAACTTCCATATTGCTTGCCACAATGGTTGAACTAATTTACATTCCCACCAACAGTGTAGAAGGGTTCCCCTTTCTCTGCATCCTTGCCAGCATTTGTTGTTCCTTGTCTTTTTGATGCTGGCCATCCTAACTGATGTGAGGTGATATCTTATCGTGGTCCTAATTTGCATTTCCCTGATAATTAGCAATGTGGGGCATCTTTTCATGTGCCTGTTGGCCATCTGAATTTCTTCTTTGGAGAAGTGTCTGTTTAGATCCTCTGCCCATTTTTTAATCAGGTATTTGCTTTTTAGGTGTTGAAGCATGTGAGTTCTTTATTTATTTTGGATGATGTTAACCCCTTATTGGATGTCATTCACGAATATATTCTCCTATACTATAGGATGCCTTTTTCTTCTGCTGATGGTGTTCTTTGCTGTACAGAAACTTTTTAGTTTGATGTAGTTCCATTTGTTCAAGTTATGAGTTTTTCATATTCTTTTTTGTAATTGTTATCTAAACATTCCAGAAAGTGTGAACTAAATTTGAATAATGAGGAAAACCTGGGGAAAATTTAGGAGGCTATTGGAATAGGGGACTTCCACTTCTCCAAAGAACAGACACTTCTCCAAAGAAGAAATACAAATGGCCAACAGACACATGGAAAGATGCTCCACATTGCTAATCATCACTGAGACACTGAGAAGCAACTAGTGGTTACTGAGGAGGAGGGGTTCCATGGGTCGGAGCGGGGGTGAGGGAATAAAGGGACAAAATAACTTGCAATCATAGTATAAGTTGGTCACGGGACAGTAGTACAGCATAGAGAATATAGTCAATGATTTTGAAACACCTTTGTACATTGATAGACAGTAACTGCACTAGATGAGCTGAGGATTTAATAATGTGGGTAACTGTTGGACCACTGTGTTGTACATTTGACATGAACACAACATTGTATATTAATGATATCTCAATTAAAAAAGAATAAAGTATCATTGAGCTATTGGAAAACTTCCAGAGGCCTAATATATGTATAAGTGGAAATCCTGAAAGAGATAATGAAGAGGGAAAAGAAGTAATATTTGAAGAATCAATGGCCTCAAATTTTCCACATTTGATGAAAACTATAGACTCACAGATCCAAGAATTGCCTTGAATCCCAAGGAGAAGAAACATGTAGTAAACACATTAAGGATCAGTATCTCAAAGAGATATCTGCACTTTCATGTTCACTGCACATTATTCACAATAGGCAAGATATGGAAACAACCTAAATGTCTGTCTATGGATGAATGGATAAAGAAAATGTGATACACACATGCACACAGGAATATTATCAAGCAGGGAAATCCTGCTGAGAAATCTATTCCTTGCCAAACTATAATGAAGTGTGAGGATAGAATGAATACACTTTCAGATCCTCCAGAAAATGTTCTAATCATCTATCTGGAGGGTAGATGGCTGGCTGCTTGCATTCTGGGATCCAGGAAGAGAAAAAGAGCTAGGAGGTCTCAGCATTCAGCCTTCAATAGACATATATGTATTAGTTCACAACTGTGCCATGCATCCCATAATAAAGGGACTTTTTAAAAGAAATCCTTTCTAGAGAATAAACCTTTAGTCTTCTGTTAGAGTCAAGTAAGTGTACTCACTCAGGGGTACACAACAGGGGGAAGACTCAGACTCTGTTTGTAAGCAGTGTTCAATCAATTTTCCTTTAGTTGCCATCTCCTTTGTCCTTAGTTCCTGAGCTTTTTGAAGATTCTGGAGTATAAATCAGGTTAGTTCTCTGCTTTTCCATCTCCACATGTGGGATTTAGTTTCTTAGATCTGCCAAGTCAGTTATCACTTGTTTGTTTGCTTTCCAGATTGCACAATTTTATTGCTGTCATCTTCTTTCCTTTTCCCCCTATCCTTATGAACCTCTTTCTCTAAATCCCCTTTACTGTGGCTTTCAATGGGTTTTCAGGAGGGAGTAAAATTATATGTGTACATTCAATCCACCAACGTTAACTGAAAACTCCTGAATATTTGATTTATATTAATTCGTGACTGCAATTCTGAAGGTTTGGATTACTGTCCCCATTTTACACGTTAGAGGGGAAATAACTTTTCTAAGATCACACAGCCAATACAAACTGGGGTCTGTTTAAACACTATTTATATACAAATACATACATCAGAAGTGGCAAACTGGAAACCTGCAGATAGACACAACCCATAGAGACTTCTGGCCTCCAGAGGGCTTTTCAACTCAGGAAACTTCATGTAAAAATCAAGTGTTTGGCTTTGCTGGAGAAATCCAAAGATCTGGCAATACTGGATTTGCATTCCCGCGGGATGAAATCAGCTGGAATGGAGTTGAGTTTGCTCTTTAAATGTGGGACCCTCTCTATAGTTTGCCACAGTCCCCAGCATGCTCTATGTCCTAATATCTACCTGCAACACTTACATCTGTCACCTGCCTGGCCCCGTTTGTATTTGCATGAGATAAATTTTTAATTAAAAAATGTTTCTTACTATAGATGCTGTTCTGGACCTTGCTTTTTTAACTTAATTGTAGTAAGTGCCTCTTTTGTCTGTTTATATGCCCCACTTAGAGCTGTTGTCCTCTTATTGTACAAATGAATCAGATATACAGAGACCCCCTGAAATCAGGTCTTTGCAATCTTATCCTTCTCCCCCAACCCAGAGCTGATTGACCCAGGAGTAGACACCTAACCCAAGCTGAGATGATGAAACACTCTCTTGGAATCGACTCTTAGGCTAGGGGGTCACTGGAGCTGAGTCCTATTAACAGCAGCAGTCTACAGGTCCTGTAAGCTTCTGCTACCAAAATTCCCAGAGCTGTCATCATTCCTTCTCTACCAATGTTTGGTTATTCAGTAATTCATTGGATTCTATGAACAATTCCAGAATCCTTCCAATAAACTCCTTCTTTTGCTTCAGCCAGGGTTATGCATTATTTCTTATAAACCTTTCTCCCATCTCACTGATGCTTTATAAAAGTAATACCATTACCTTTCCAAGCTTTATAAAAATACCATTAACATTTTTAAATTAAAACAGCTTTATTAAGGTATAATTCACATATCATATAATTCACCCATTTAAAGTGTGTAATTCAATGGTTTTTTAGTATATTTAGAGTTGTACAACTATCATCACAATCACTTTTAGACATTTTCATCACCCCCAAAAGAAACCTTGCATCCATTAGGAGTCACTTCCTATTTCTCCCTCAATCCTTGCCTTTTAGCCCTAGGCAAGCATGAATCTATTTTCTATTTCTATAAATTTGCTTATTCTGGACCTTTTATATAAATGGGATCATATAATATGTGGTCTTTTGAGAATGACTTCTTTCAGTTAGCATAATGTTTCCAAGGTTCATCCAAGCTTTGCCATGTGTCAGGACTTCATTTCTTTTTATTGCTGAATAATATTCTGCTTTATGGATATATCATTATTTACTTATCATGTGAATAGACATTAGGTTGTTTCCACTTTTGGGCTATTGTGAATAATGTTGCTGTGAATATTCATGTACAAGTTTTTGAGTGGATGTTTTCATTTTTCTTGGATTTATATCTAGGAGTGGAACTGTTGGGTCACATGGTAACTTGATGTTTAGTCTCTTGAGGAACTGCCAGATAGTTTTCCAAAACAGCAGCATCATTTTACATCCCTACAAACAGTGTATGAAGATTCCAGTTTCTCCAAATCCTTGTTAACACTTGTTATTACCAGTCACTTAGGAGCTCAAAGTGTTGGAGGCCCCACTGTCTTGAAGGTGTAACTTCCAGAAGACAAACCCCCTCCACAACTGCCTCAGCAACTGAAGAGCTCTTGGGAAGGCCACATGCCAGCTATTCTGTTCTCGTCCAAGTGAGATACCAGTTTCCTAGGCCTGCTGAACTTCACAGGAGCTGGGAAATGTAAGGGATACATGGAATATTTGGTCAGCACCACTATCCCTGACACAGGGAGAGTTGACTATAAACATTTTTTGTTATAAAGGGAAGGAAAAAGAGAAGGTGATAGCTAGGATGACAGGAGGTAAGTGGATTTTGGATGTTTTCCTAATTCTAAGAGAACTGAATGTTTACTTGTCCTGGGGATAAGGATATGCAGTGGACATAGCATTGGTCCTGGAGAGGATGGAAGGGGAATGATGGGCCTCAGAAAGGAGTCCTGACCCTCTTTCTCTCAGGTTGGCAGGAAGGAAGTGAAGGAAGTGCAGTTAGTTGAAACTGTGGGTATAGTGGCAGGAAACTGAGGAAGTTCACACCTGATATTTTTAGTTTCCTAAGAAGTAGGGAGTAAGCCAATTGCCAAAAGTTGTGGTAGTGGTGGGGGTGGAGGGGGGTTTCAGAAGCAGGCTAGGGCTTTATGGAGTTTGGAGAAGGTTCTCAAATCTATCTCCAATAAGTCATGAGCCCCTGAGTGGAGAATTACAATAGCCTCCTCTCTGGTTTACTTACCTCTACCCAGCCCTTTCAACATATTACAAACGGATTGAAATTTTTTTTAAGACAGGGCAAATCAAAGGATGCCATCCTTTGCATAAAACCCTACAATGGTTGAAAATCCTTAAAATGACCGAAAAATCTGGCTCACATCAAGTTCTCCAACTTTGCCCTCAATCCCCTCCATACTCTCTCACAGACCATTTTATTCCTTCCTCTTCCCTGCTCCAGGGCCTCTGCAGACACTCTCCCCTCCACCTGGAAAGCCCTTCCATTTTACTTCTCCTTTCACTTAGCTAATGTGAACCCTTCCTTTAGACCTAAATTTAAATTTACTTTCTTGGGGAAGCTTTCCCTGACCCTTCAGACTAGGATTAGGTCTTCCTATTTTATGCTCGTGTAGTTTTTTCCTTTGTAGCACTCTGCATAACTGTAATTATGTATTTGTATGCAGTGGACAAGGTCTCTCTCCTCTGCTGGACTGTAATTCTATGAAATTAGGCACTGTGTCTGTTATGTTTTTGTCTGTTAACTATTTTAACATGTAGCAGACTGCACGGCATATTAACAGATAACAATTATTTGACAAATGAATAAAGGGATAAATCAGTTTTTCTAAGTAATTAATTCATACTTGTGAAGAGATGACCAAGGATGCAGTACCTATGGGAGCCCAGACAAGGATGAAGAGCGGAGAACTGCTTTAGAACCAATCTGCATGGTTTGCTCAGCAGCCCAGTATAGGGGTGGAGGCTGCAGATTGTTGGGTTGATACAAAGTTTAGACTCGTCAGAATGAGTGTGGCACAAAGAGGATAATGTTGGTTTTCATGCTGCACTGAGGTCTAAGCAGAATAGGCAAGGAAGGGAAATATTAAGGGAAGTGATGGACTTGAGAGAAAACAGTGAAACCAAAGGTGTGATGGTATCCAGTAGGTCAAGAAGCAGGCATGGTGGTAATGAAAGAAAGATGTAGGGAGCCAGGAGATGACAGTCAGATTTGGTATACCAGACCTTAAGGTCTCTAAAGTGGAGTGGTTCAAGGTCTTGAGAAGGTCCAAGGTGCAACCATGGCTGTGAAGTGGTGGTTACAGCTGCCAACATTAAGGAACAAAGGGGCAAGATGTTAAATGCCTTTAAATACTTAAGTCACCTGGGTGATGGCAGGACTTGAAATGAAGATGACTTTAGAGACTGAGGTGGTCAGAAGACAACCACTGTACAGATAGCACAGAAGAAGGCATAAGCCTCAAAGACAGCCCTCTTGTCATTCCTTCTATTCTCAGATTACTCATTCAAGAGTAAAGGCCCCAGGACAGTGTCTGATGAGCTGAGCTGGAGAGCATAAGCCTCAAAGGAGATGTTTTGCATGTGATGTAAGTGTAGTGGTAGGTTAGTGTCAACAGAGAGGGAAAGGACTGTGGATGAAGGCCCCAGTGGAGTATGTGAGAATAGGCAGCTTCTAAACAAGGGACAGGAAGAGAATATAGGGGTGTGGCCTTGAGGGACAGCCAAGTTTCTATTAAGCAGGAGGTGAAGACAATAATCTGCCATGAACTTAGTTTATTGGAGGCTTTTCTCCATTTGCTTGTTTTATAATGGATCAAGGGTTAAAAGTAACAAATGTAATGGAGAGGACAGGCTATGGGTCAGAGGTAAGAGTTCCATTCTGGCCCCATTACTTACTTGCTGAGCAACCTTAGCTGATTATTTCACTTCTTCGAGCTCAGTTTTCCATTTGTGAAATGACAAAGTCATACCTGGCTTACCGTGAGAATCAAGTAGATAATGGATACAAAACTGCCCTTTTTACACCCACATGTGTTGTTGTTATTATTACTGAACAGTGAGTTAATGGTAGCATTAGGACAAAAGTTCTTACTTCTCAACTCACAATTTACAATAGTCCGGGGAAGCAGGCAGGGGCAAATGCTATCTCCATTTTACAGGTTCATTTATTCAAGAAACCTCCTATGTCAGTTACTGAGCTGGTCATAGTATGACGGTAAGATGGGTTAGATACATTCCATAACTTTGGAGTTCAAAGTCTAATGGAAAAAGATATGGTAACATGCCAAGTTGTGGTACATGGTGTAGTTGTAGAATAGAGTGCTGAGCACAGAGAAAGAATTAGGGAAAGCCTGAGAGAGCTTTATAATGGAAGTGGCATGTGAACTAGGCCTTGAAGATTAAATCAGAGAAGAGGAGAGGTAGTACATCCCAGGTAAACTACTGGTAGAGTCCCAACTAGAACCCAGGGCCACAGACATGTGGTTACATGCTGCCTCCCCAGTGCTCTTTGGACAAAAAAAAAGCTTCTTTGGTCCCACACAGGAGCTTATTCTGCTAAGGGTCTGGCTGCCATGGGAACATTCTTGCTTAGTCTCTTTGCAATTTGCTGTCTACAACTTAACTGTCAGGGTGCAAACGCACAGCTCAGATCACCCAGATGAGGCACCATGCTTCAGTTTCTGCCTCCTAACCTCTTCCCCACTGAGGAGGCCTGTTCCTTATTTGGGAATCAACAAGAAGCCACTGGGTGGACTTGTAAGCAGCTCTCCCAGGACACCAGCAGGGCTTTAGAGGAATCCTGACTTGTCATACACCCTGTGACTGTTCCATACCTGCACTGGGTTGCTTGAGGACCACCTCCTCATTCCCTTCTCCCCTATTGCCTTCAATGACCTTGAGAAAAAACCAGATGCTGTTTGGTTCCCTTCTTCCTCAATCTTATAGGTTCCCAAACTCTGACAATTCCTTTCTCATTTTTTCAAAGGGCACTGGTGGGGATCCACCTCAGTCCTGGCAACTTGGTCCTATTCCTTTTTAACAGACAACAATAAGAAAAACCAGGGTATATTCATTTTATAGATGAACCTCAGAGAAGGTGAGAGGTGAAGTGCTCAGGATAGGGAACCATTTTGGAGGGACAGCAGAACAAGAGAATGATTATAGCCTAAGGTAAGAGAATAAAGACAGTCAAACTTTGGTTGTTCAGCATCCATTTTCCCCTTGCTAATAGCACTCTGACTTCTGTACTTATTACATGCAGTCTTGGTGGGAGTGGATATCCGGATGCCTTTCTTCCACTAGTCACTGATGTCCTACAGATTTCAAACCTGTGAGGATTCAGGGAAATAGCAGAAGCTATCTCCCTGTTGAGACTAGCACCTTGCCTAGTATACGCTTAGCAAATGTCATTTCTGCTTTAGCATTGTCTGTTGCTTATCATCTGTGTGGTGTTAAGTAAGTCACTTAACATTCTTTGCCTCAGAAGTGATGTGCATACAATACCAAGGTTCTTAACATGTATTAACTGCTATGATTGTTGTAATTATTACTGGTCCTCAAAATAGTGAATGGGTTGAATCAATTGTGGTATATTATCAGCATGACAAATTATTTATAGTAACACAGAAGCAGACACTGACTTGTTGGTATAGAAGTTCTATCATTGAATAAAAGACCTTATTATATTTTCATTAATACATATATGTAAATGAACACATATCTGAAATGATATATCCCCAAATGATAATCAGTATTTATTCTGTAGGTTAGATGGTAGGTAATTTTAAAATTGTTGCCTTTCTTCATTTTCTTTCTTCACGAGCAGATGTTATTTAGCAGTAATTACTTTTTAAGTTAAAAAAGGCCATCACTTAGCAGAGAACCAAGGACTCGGACTTGATTTCAGTCAGGGGCAAATGCAAGGAGTAGGGCAAGGCAGCCAGATTCCATGCAATAGAGATGGAGTCGGAATGGCAGTCACAGAACACTTATGGATGGCAAACTTCCAGTTAAGGAAGGTCCTAGCAGCAGCTAGGTATAGAATCAATCCTCCAGGGAAGCTGGAGACCAGAACTCAGAAAATTTTTATCTATCCCTTACCTCTTCTACTATATCTTCTATTACTTCATCCCTCTGTTGGAAAAAAAAGAAATCACAGCCATTCTGTTTCTCAAATATGCCAAACTCATTTCCACCTCAGGACATTGTTACTGCCTTACTTCCTTGACAATCCTTTCTAAGATGAGGGGTTACCCTTCATCTACCAGCCACGATCTATCCCATTTACTATCTAGCCAATTTACTTCCTTAACAGCATTCATCCATCCTGAAAATATCTTATTTGACTGTTGTCAAAAAAATGTAACCTCGAGTACAAAGATTTTGTCTGTCTTGTTCACCACACAGTGACAATAATAGTGTTTGCACAAAGTAGGAGCTCAAAAAATAAAACCCCAAACCCACTGCATACATACAAAATCATTACTACTCCTCAGGAAAACTGAGGCAAAAATCCAGTTGTGCTACTGGGACCCAGGACTGTGTGTGTGTGTGGGGGGGTTCATCAATTTGAGTTCACCTTTTGGTAGAGTTAGGAATATAAGGAAATAAATACTATTTCAATTGCTTTTTTCCTTTGCAAAAAGCAGTTATTGTATTAAAGAGAAAAGATGACACTCCCAGGGTAATATGACACAGTCTGTATGTCTGAGTTTATTGGAAGTCTAGGCTAAGTGACTAATTTCCTGAATGATGTGAGAAGTGATAAAGCTTGTGGTATTCTGGAAAAACTTGACACTAATTGTGCACTAAAGCAATCGCATGGAATGATGTTTGATAGTTTAAATGGCAACTAGTTTAAAAGATTTAGGCTTGAAGTTATGACAGCTGAACATTTCTTATACACCAAAATCCCTGGTATGTAGCTATTAACCCAGATTTTCTGGAACACAAGGAAGCAGATAACTAGAGTTCTATGCCAACCCTTCCGTAAACAAGTAGGAAAAATAAGGGGAGTGGGAGTAGGAGACTGTTATTCAATGCCTTTTACATGCCACACATTAACAAGTCATACATTTTCTCATTAAATAACCCTGGAAGGCAGGCATTATTTCTAGTGTCAGAAGAAAAAATCAAGGCTGAAACAGACTGACTTGCTCAAGATCACAGTTAATAAATTAGAGAAAATAATCTAATCTCAGGTTCACTGACTCCAAACCTGTACATTTTCTTGTACTGAAACACTTGCCTGTCGAGCATTCCTGGAAATCCCCTTGATGAAATGTATTGCTCATCTTTAAAAAGAAAAAGGCAATGATATAGCCTAAAAGGAGACAGGAAGTATCGGGAAAAACTAAGTAACCAACAAACTATTAGGTTGAATTATATGAAATTGCTGCTATTTGATTTTTTTTTTTAGCCATAAAAGAGGTGATTTTGTATCATTCAACCTCATGGTATTTGTTCTGTGGATGAAAATCACAATGACAATACTATTAATAACTACTCTGTTGCCTGTTTGTACACACTTTCACAGATAACACTTCACTGCCACTTCAGTAACCCTTTAGGACAGGAAGGGTAAAGATAATCTTCCCATTTTATATATGAAGAAAAGAAGATTTAGGAACTCCACCTTTTATCGGAGCATCATCTGCTCACAGGGAAACCTGTAACTTTTTTAAGGCTTCTTACCTGTCCTTCACTTCCAACCCCACCATGCCCCACTCTCCACATCACGTTCTGACAAAATAACTCTTCAATTTGACTCTTCAACAGGTTCTTAACTGGTCTCCCACACCCCCAATCTATTCTCCAAATAGTAGCCAAAGTCTTTTCTACATGCAAATCTGATTGTTTCACTTATCTGCTTAAAATCCTTACTCTTCATTCCCACAAGATAAAGTTCAAATGCCTCAGCCTGTCCTTCATAATGTGACTTTGTCTACCATCTACCATTGTCCTCCAGCACACCCTTTGTTGAATAAACTCACCTGTCTTTTGCCATGTACCTCTGTGACTTTACCCAAACTACTCTGTGGCTGGAATGGCTTGCCCAGACCTCTCCCCATCTTTCATGTGATATTCAGCAGGCAAATTTATGCTTTTCAGGCTTAGTTCAATGTCACCTCTTTGTGAAACCATACCTGCCTTTCTTTCTTCTATAGTCACGAGTTTTCTCTCACAGCAGCTGGTACATCTTTCTATTATAAGACTTATTAACCAGTGCTCTGATTAGGTACATGCCATCCTTAAAATACTCACTAAACTGTATCTCACCCTTAGTAGCTTCAGGATAGAGCACTGCACTAGACATTCAGCAGCTACTATCAATGAGAACCCTCGGGTCATAGAAAGTCCCTGTCTTGTGCTTTAGGAGGAAATAAGGGAAAAATCTTACTTAGAGGTTGAGTGCCAAAAACCAGGGCATATTCTTCCAGGGCTTTTCCAGCAGTTATTACATTTAAGGCATAAGCCAGGGACCACCTGTACTTGGATTTATAATTCCATTACCAAGGCTTAGTACCTATGAATGCCTATGAGTATATGAGTTATATGAATTACATAACAACATCTGGATTTTAAAAGTAATATTTCATACAGATACCTAAGCCAGTGGTGGGGCACCTAGAAATCAAATTGCCCTGTGTTGCCACCATCATAGTTAACATATGTAATTCAATTTGATGAACGAGGAACAATTCACTAGCAGAAAATATATGTATGAAAGATAAAACCACCAGGAGTACACATGGCCACAAAGACAAGGTATTAGACCAAGAACATCCAGCTGGCCCTGATGCAAGTATTCCTATAATGCATCTTTATTACTTTTTAAATTTGGTAGTGGGTATTGACATGTTAAGAACATATATAGAGAAGAAACATGAAACTGACAAAATCCTTTTTATCAACTTTTCTTGCATCTGGGAAAAAGACCACCATTATATGATTTTATCTAGCTTGTAGACACATTGGTCTAGCTTGTAGATTCTGGTGTGCTAACAGAGACAGTTTGAAAACCACACTCTTTACAGTCATACCTTTACTCATAGTACAGTCATTAAAATAAAATTGTCACCTTAACTTCATAGAAAGAAAATATTTTGATTATGATTAATTAAATTCACTTTCAATGTTGTTGGGCTTTAAGAAATGGTTTGCATGGCTTAGTAGAGTTCAGTTAATTTTCCCAGACTCCTTGAACCAGATGGGCGTTTTCCCTGTTCTGGCTGGTGAAGTTTTGTGTGGTTAAGATTCAGTCCCCACCCTCTTATAATAGAATAAAGTATTGACTTACAAGGAGATGCCAGCTCTCTGGGTGGGCCAAGAAGCTGAGATTTAAGCCACTTAAAAGTCCAAGAGACCAAGATCACAGATTTAAAAATCACAAGAGCTGGAATCAGGGACTCTGGCCAATGAAATATCCCAGCCACACCCAGTGACCTGAGGAGTAGACAACATTTATTTTCAAGATGTACTAGTGATATGACTGATGTGATATTCTGATTTTCTATTTACTTAGAAAGACAGGCAGTATATCTATAACATCCTGATTCACCTTAATGTTAGAGACATTCTTACAGAGTGGTGTCTTTTTCCCCTCCTAACATTATTTCATTTGCACATGTCCAGTGTAATTTAATACACACCCTGTTATCTTTATAACTACATGCTTTATTCATTTAGTCACTCAATAAGTATATATTAAACATCTACTACCCACTGGGCACTCTGGTACACACTATATATAGCTAACACCATTTGCTTATGAATACTTATTTTGGGGTGTCTTGATGATTTTCATTATTTAAAGTATTACTTAAAATTTCTAAACTTAGTTTTTTCTTTTTTAGGTAAGTCTCAAAATGGTACTATCAGGGAAGAGTCTGAGCAGGTCAAGAAATTGCATAATTACTGTGGTCAAGATTAGAGCACAGGCTTTAATATTAGAATTATATGTAAAATTTATGGTTAAGCCACTGCAGTAGACCAGGCTAAGGATGACAAAAGTCTAAGCAGGGCAACGGTGGTATGAGTGCGAAAAATAGTTTAGAAAATAGGAAGGGAGAACATGGGACTTGGTTTCTGATGAGGTGTAGGGCAAGTTAAGGGTGACTGGTGGGTTTCTAGCATAAGTAACCAGACAGAGAACATGCAGATGAAAAAGTTCAAGGGGCATGATAAATTCAATTCACAATGTTAATTTTGAGCTGCCTATGGGTAATAACGAGGTAGAGACATTCCAATGAATTATAAGGTTTGTTGAAAGGTAGCTATAAAAACAAAAGGCTTTTTATTTTTCAGTATGAATTTTAGAACCAGAAACCCTGGAGTTCAGCTGACTGAATTACACCATTTTACAGACAAGGAAATAGGCTCAGACCGATACATTATTTTCATAAAACTACTCAGAGAATTGAGATTAGATTTAGGAAGACTCAGGGCTGTTTGAGCCCACCATGCCACATTCCAATTGATGTATCCTGTTGCTTTTACAATTATTTAAAAAATACAAACTGTAGCTTTCTCAGAATCCTATAATTACAATCAGAATCCCAGATAAAAAGAAACAAATCCCACCTGTATTCTTTAGTCACCGCATAACTGACTTCTTAATCAGAAATCCTGCTACCTCTAGATAGGCAAAATAAAGAGAAAGTGGTCATATTACTAGCAGTGACTTTTGTTCAGAGTGAACAACCCTAAATGTTATGTTGTTACTGTAACCTAGCTGCACATATGTTTTTGCTCAGTTTTTAAAGAACCTGTAATTTGACTGTCATTCTAAAAGCAGACAAAATCACTATGTTCAGCAGTTTGTCACCTGAGGTATATGCGCTATGAGAGTCAATTTAGCTGTGGTAACAAGTTAATAAGCACAAGTTCCAAGAGCTAATTAAAAAACTGACACACAAATACTGTTACAAGCCAAGAGTCAATGACACCTCAATTAAAGAATTCTTGAGAAATGAAGATTCTTTTTAAGTTACTGATTTTAAAAAACAAAAAACAAAAGCATCCAGGTAGAGTATAAAATTATACCTCAATTGGAGCTTCCGGCATCAGCACTCTCTGGAGGACTCGTGCCGTGCCGGGGGATGATCATCAAAAAGCCTCCACAGGGATCCGGGCGATGCTGCGGTCGTGGCTGCGTCCACCCCACCGTTTCCTGGACTTGCCATTGGAATGAGGAGGGAGATGTCTAGGCTGGCATGTGCATACAGTGAGACAACGAATTTGACCGGATCTGTACTGTTGGAACTCAACCAGGAGCTGGGAGGGGTGCAAGGTGTAGCACTACAAAATCTTATGACTATAGACTATCTACGGTTAAAAGAACATATGGGATGTGAACAGATCCCAGAAATGGGCTGCTTTAATTTGTCTGATCTTTCTCAGACTGTTCAAGTACAGTTGGACAATATCCATCATATCATAGACAAATTTTCACAAATGCCTAGGGTGCCTAAATGGTTTTCTTGGCTTCACTGGAGATGGATGGTAATTATAGATTTGCTTTGTTTATGTCACCGTATTCCTATTATGTTAATATGTGAGTGCAAATTAGTTAGTAGTTTAAAACCTATACATACTTAAGGTACTCTACAAGAAGATATGTCAAAGAAATAATCAATCCTCCCGTGTTTTCTTCCATATGCTACCTCTATAGCTTTTCTTTTTCCTTCCTAATTACAACCCTTAAATAGAATTCGTGCCTCATATCGAAGTTACCGAGTATCATAATTCCTCCAGGTGGTAAAGATACCTCGAGACAAGTGCTGGGCATAGAAGCCACAGGGCATAAATCTGCAAAGAAGTAAGAAGCTAACTTTTTCAAACAATATGGCTTGTCTCTCACTTACCAACTTTACATTTCCCTGTATGGCCCTGGAAGATGACTGGTTAGCCAGAGACGGGTAAGATTCCTCAAGGGAGGAACAACCTAAGACAGGCACAGTCGCAGGGGGGCCATCAGGTGAGAAATTGGGGATCAACAGAGGTGAGGCTCAGAACCTCATCCCCCCTGCTTTGAGAGAAATCTTCTGCATCTGTGGATGTTTTATTGCCCTTGTCTAGCTCGGAATAGCACATAGTCTACAGGCATACACCTGATCATCTACAATTGCTCTCTTACAACACTAAACTATGTTTTCTACCTTTATCTTACATCTACCTACCACTTCAGCATTTTATTAAAAATAAAAATAATAATAATAATAAAGGGAGAAATGTGGGATCAACATATAAATCAAGTATAAAAATCAAACGAATATTCATATTTGACCTGAGTGTTTATAGTTCATAATGCGTGATCAAAACCGAAAGTTTCTGTGATGAATGCCCTTGTACTGTTCACCATGTAAGAATTTATTCACTATGTAAGAATTCGTTCACCATGTAAGAACTTGTTCGTTATGCTTCAGAAGATTGGAGACTGACGAGAGTTAGGCTTGAGATGGATTAATGATTGTACATTGAGCATTGACCTCCCTATACTGAATTTTATTGTTGTTAACAACCATTTGATCAATAAATATGAGAGATGCCCTCTCAAAAAAAAAAATTATACCTCAATTAAGAGGGAGGTATGAAGACAGTAAGAACAGGTTTCTGTCTTCTCTGCAGTGTAAGGAAAAGTGAATGGGGGAGTGAATGGAATGAACATTTACTGATGAGCACTATGTGCCAAATTATTCATAATAAATACATAGTTTCATTCTCACATCAACTCTGTGAAGTAGACATTATAAGCACCTTACAAATGAGGAAACAGTCATAAAAGAGATGAGGCAGTGATAGCAATGTGTGACTAGTTGCAAGGACTTAATGTCAGGTACTTTGGCTTCATATCTGTGTTCAGCTCTTACTATTAAGCCTTAATTAATAATAAAATAACTCACTCTCTCCTAAGACTGTAATCATCATCTGTAAGTGATAATATTAATAGTAGTTGCCTCATAGAGTTATTGGGAGGATTATTTATGTCACGGAAAAAGCACTCAGTATTTATGCTTAGCACATGTAGGCACTCAATAAATCAGCTATTTACCATTGTTTAAGACCACACAGCAAGCAACTGGCAGATAGGATTCAGCACTTTTCTGATTCTAAACTGAACTTCTGCACTATACCTGGTTACATCTTCAGGCTTCTGAGATCCTGGGAGGAGAGTGTGGACCTCAGGGAGGAAGAGAGGTTAACAGTTCTGGTGTACTGAGAATCTGGGAGAGGGCAGCAAGGCAGGGAGCTGATATGCCAGGCCCTACTTTGAGGACAAAACTCAGAAATGTTAAGGCAAAAAACAAACTATACTTTTAAAATGAGTCTTGACTTAAGAGAAAGGCTATAAATTACTAGCTAAGAACATTTACCAATGTAGAAGGAAAAATTCAACAGTTAAACTTACTTTACCCAATATATGCACAGATATTTCACATCTGATACTATTTGAATTTCTAAAAACATTTTGGTGTTCTTGCCTTTTTTAGATCTCCCAAAACGAGTTCTTTTGTTTCCTCTATTATTTATAAATCATGTAGAAGTTGTCACAGCTAGCAAAATATCACTAATATCACTTTCCTTACTAACAGAAAAACTACGTTTTTTTCTTCTTAGAAAAACAATTAAAAGAAAAACAACTTTAAACCCTAATCACTTCTAATCCCAAATGAAAGTAACTGCATAGAGCTCCCTCTAGTGTTATGACAGTAAAATATTGAGCCATTTAATTCTCTGGTAAGATTTACAGGTTTATTCATTCAATACATTTACACATTAAGTTCTCACTTGGTGTCAGATACTGTGTTTATTCTCTTACCAGACATCATGGTCTTAATTATATGGTATTTTTAATATGAGCAGCCACAACCTTTCAATGTATATTACATCTTAAGATGGCACAGTATAAACAGCTTCTTTAAAACAGTGCTGCTATCCAATTCAGTTTACATTTATTAACACATAAAGCTAATAAAATGCTAATGAAGTAAATAACTTAATGTAGATAGATATCTGATAACTGTGTTATAACTTCTCTTTGTTCTCCTATTTATGAATTCAAGAAAATGGCAACATGCCAATCTAACCCCAACAAAAATGGCCTGAATATGTTAGGCAGGCAATTTCCTGAGAATATCAACAGAGATACATTCTAGGACCTGAGAATATCAACAGAGATATATTCTAGGACATACAGAGACATACTTCCTTGATAATTTAAATGCAGTATTTGTTGACTGTGAATACAAAACCAAAATCTTTATCCTACTAAATAACGTTTCATATATACTGTCAATATGTATTCTTTGAAAAAAGGGTTCCCTGGTCAAGTAAGATTAGGATATTCTTTGTTAAATCAATTTGCTTTCTTTACTGAGTGATCTCTCAGAATTTTTAGTATGTTAATATGCCCAGTGAATTACCAGTATAAAACAGTATGAAGCTTTTCCCAAACTTACCTGACTATGGAATCCTTTTCCTTCCAGAGTATCTAATGACATCAAGGAAGCTAATGTGTAATGGAACAGAGTTTGGGAAGTGGTCTATCCAATGAAGTTTCATCAGTTCCTTTGTTCTCATCACACATCTCCAGCCCCTGACTCAAGGCATCAAACTGACCCCTTTCCTGCATTGCTAGTATCTTTCCCATTTGGTAGCCACTGACTCAGCTTCAAGATCACAGTGTTCTGGAATCTCAAATGCCCTGTAATCCTCTGCTTCTTTCTGATGAAAAAAGTAAATAGCTTCAAAGTTTATGACATCACATAAGGTATCAATCTGCTTTATACTCCAAACAAATCATTCTATTTTCACTCAACTGCTGAAACAGGAGATGCTGTTTTTCACTCTTTTACAGACCTTATCTATGGGCTCATCATCCTGATTGTAGCCTGAAACCTACCTGGAAGACAAAGTACAATAGTTCAACGTTCAGACTTGGCTAAAAGATCAGACTGCCTTTATCATCTCCAAGGAAGGCAAGGGCCAAAAGGGTAGCATAATCACTCTTGGGTACTCAGCTCAGAAAGGCATTTGGAATTACAGTGGGAGGTGATGGTGCCTGGCCATAGTATAAAGTAAGGAGAAAGGGAGGCATGGGTAAGGCACAGAGGCAACATGCAAACAGGACAGCCTGCTGACTCTTCCAGTGCAGCTTCAGTAATTGGCTGGAACCTATTTAATTCTAAACATAAAAGAATACTGAGCTAAAATGTGAATGATTACAAAACCTATTTTGGATCATTACTTTGCATAATGATTCAGGACAATTTTCAGTCAGGGTCCATAATACTTTTTTAAACCAAAGGTGGATCTGTTCTCTCAAGTTATTTGACATTTTCTTCCTGAAGTTACATTTCAGAGAAAAGCCCTTAGAACACAATAGGGCTTTTTTTTTTGAGATACTGATGTCAGAATAATATATAAGTAAGCACCAATCAAGTAAACAAAGGCCTTTCTCATTTCATATTACTGAATTTGTATATTCTCTTAATAATTTCATATATTCACAACCCAAAGATAAATTTATAATAGTTTAAAAGAAATTCATTGCTACATAACTAAAATTATATAATTATACATTTATTTATAAAATAACAAAAGATTTAAGAATAAATCTTTATTGTACTGTGAAAATGGTCTGGGTACATGTGAGAAACATTATATGCTGAGGACAGTATTCAGAACTGTTAAGACAAAAGACAAACTATAATTTTAAACTCAATCTTGATTTAAGGAAAAGGCTATAAATTATTGGCTGGAATGCATTTAGCAGGAATTCAGATTCTATATAACATAAAGCATGAAAGAATACAAAAGGTGTTGAAGTCCAATAAGCCCATAACTAAATTTTAACTGTAAAGCTGCAAGGACCTTTTGTTTATTCTTATATACTACTTTTCTTCTGAGACAAGTTGATTTTATCTCCAAGACTTAAGGCCATTCCCTGTAAAAAATGAAGATGTTTGTAATTATTAACACTATATAAAACCAGCAGCTTATTCTACCTTAACCAAGCACCCACTCAATGACACCACATCAACAACAAAACCAGGGATATATAAAACTTCACTTCATTAAGTACTTTTAGTGGTGGATTTACAAATAGTTACTAGATTTGTAGCCTGGATTTCAAAAACCTCTAGAGAACCCATTTCATAAACACTCCATGGAAATCAATCTTGTTTTAAACAAATAGTCTAGATAAATAGGCCTAAACAGTGGACCACTTTGATGAAACAAGAGTTATATTTCTATTCAAAGAATACTGTTATTATGTATATGTACTAATGCACAAAACACTAGCATGACAGAGGATACCACACATGGAAATAAGACATAAATTCTTCCTCTTTTTGTTTAGTTCAGAGATGATCTCCAAAAAAGCAATTGTTACCTGACTCTTTGCTCGAATTCTTATATGGCCAGTAACAGGGGCTTCTGGTCCCTGTTGAATTGGCTTCTCAATGCTGACATTTGCAAGTGCGTCTTCTCCAAATATAGAACGAGCATAGAGGTTGGCTGCCATAAAGCCACAGTAACCAGAAAGTGCCTGGAAGAAATTCAATACTTATACTAGAGAATTATACATAAGCAAGATTAAAGAGAACTTAACACAGAACTTTTCATGTGGTGGTGGTTACATGACTGTATGAATTTATCAAAACTCATACAACTATAGATGTAAAAAGTATAAATTCTACCTCATAAATAAACCTGCTTTAAAGAAAAAGCACTCATCCCAATTTGTATATATACATTCTCTGTATACTTACCAAGCTGTTTGTGCTCCACACCAGACCTTAAGCTCCATGAAGGAAGAGACGATTTTAATTTTGTTCATTACTATATATCCAGCGGCTCACAGAGTACTTACTGGGCACAGTATTTTTTAAACATTTGTTGGACTCAGTATTTGTTGAATAAACTAATATATGAATTAAGACCTACTAGGCTGACAGCAGACATCTGTTTACTGATTACATTATTATTATAACATCCTCAGTTTCACTGTTTTGTCTTTCTGGTCTTTTTTCAGACATACTCAAACATACCAGACAATCATAGAGTGTATCAACAATTCTGTATTTGAGCAGATATATTCTGACCGACAATCAGAAAAGGTCACAGACATTTGCTAATCCAGTATTACAAACTATTCTGGAATAAGCCTTCACGTGAAATGCAGAGGACTGAAAAGAAAAGCTAATTTGGCCGTTCAGTTGCGTCACTGCTCTAGGAACAAACAAGCAGGTGGTATATCCCAATAGACAGACATAAGCAGAGTCACACAGTCCATGGGTAACTTCTTTTAGCTACTCCAGAATGACACTGCTTTTCTCATGCTGAATAATAAAAGAAAATACTAAAGGAAATACAAGAAAGTCAGGAATCTACCATACTACCGTCAGATTTAAGAAATTATCAGTCAAGTCTTACCTTCTCTGGAGTGAGGCATTTCATGTTGGTTGACTTTAATATGTGCTGTAAATAGTCATTCAAATCAATTATATTTGTGTTAACCGTTACCTGTACAGAGGAAGAAAAAAGTCAAAGAGATATAATCTGCACAATGAGAAAATTGTGAATTTCTTATTTTAGGGTTGAAAAATCAGATTTGTATGTCATATTACAACCTCCTTCCAGGTATTTAGATGGGCAGATGGTCAACAAAAAAGTAAATGACATCTACAAAATCCGACAAACTGCAGGTTGGTATCAGAACTTTCATATATAGATAACTTCACAGAAGATCAACATGCTCCATATAAAATACTTCAAATAAAAATCAAGGCTCAAAGAAACAAAGTTCCTCAGTGGGCTACTGACTTTGCAAAGCCTCTTTTGGATACTGGATTCAATGGGAAATTATTATTCATACACAGAAGGGATGGAAAATTGTCTATAATGTCTTGATCAATCAGATTAATTACAGAACTGCTACTCTCACCAATTTATAACAGCAATTTAGCAATCCACTTGCATGACTGCCAGTTAAGACTAACTTGTAAGAATAGATATTGAAAGACTTTGCTTTTCACATCTGTTTTAGTGGGATTAATTTTATTACAGACTCCCTCAACATTAGCCAAACAAATAGATAGGTTAGGACTTCAAGGAGATCTCCCAGGGACTAACTTTATTTTCCCATTCAAATTCGGCCCACATCTGACGGAATTCAGCATCAGTGCAGGTTGCAGGCTGGATATAGTCCATGATGTCAATGTGAATATCACTGAGGACCACACAATTTCTGTCACTTGCTGCTCCAGAGACATCATAAACTGCAATATACATACATAAAAAGATTCCCAATCACCAGAGGCAAACTTCAATTTAAAAAGTTTTATTATTTCCCTAAAATAAATATGATATTGGCAAATATTTATGTAATGCTTATTATACACTGAACTCTAATTGCTTTACAAATATTACCTGTTTGACACTCCCATCAATCCTATGTTACACTATTATTATTCTCTTTAAGTTGCTCAAGGTCACAGAACTGGTAAGTGGTGGGAGCCAGGATGCACACTCAGTAAGTACTTATACAGCAGTTGCAGCATGTTTGGTACTCCGGGGGTATACACAGGTAGTGTTCCCACAGTAAATGCCTAACTAATACTTTTGAATTAATATTGCTGAACCGTAGTAATTAATGACAAGAGATTATTTGCTTCTATGGCTCTCTCTTCCACAGTAGAAAGTCATAATCTGATTCTAGCCTCTTGACATTCCCTAACTCTACCTAATTTCAGAGAAAACTGAGGTTACCAAGAATAAGTTGCTTTAATTTTCAGCCCCACATCTAAAAATAAATGTATCTTTCTCTGAACCCACTCTCTCCTTCTTACCTTTCATATCAACAAAGTACTGCCTCTTGTCTTCACAGTTAATGCTTCCTGCCATCTGTGATCCTGGTTTTGGTTCAGACCTCACTCCATCAGTCATTACCTTTTACTCCTATGTCTTTACCTTTATATTCTCCAGGGACTTTCTTCCCTTATAGTCTATAAACACACTCAAGGCTTCTTCACCTTAAAAAAAGAAATCCTCCCTCATCCTTAACTTCTGTTCTGGCTACTGCCTTCTCTCACTCTTATCAAAACCAAGGTTCCACACTTGGCATACTCTACATTCACTATCTTTATTTCTCCATTTCCTATTTAGTCTTCAACCTACCTCCACTGCCCAAGATACGCCACAGCTAAGTTTTAGTATCATTGATTGCCAAATTCAAAGGACCCTTCCTATTCCTTTGTGGGCTTCACCTCCTCTGACCAAGCTTTTTTAATATGGAATATTTCACCAATTCATGTGTCACCCTTGTGCAGGGGCCAGAGCAAGCACTGACTAAACTCTTAATTTTGCTGTTCTCTTAGACTGTTTTCAAATCACCCCTCTTCTCATTCTTTATGCCCTCTATGGGTGATTTCTTCTACTTCAGTGGCTTTTAAACAAATATTTATCTCTAGACCTCCTGCTCAAGTTCCAGACTCATATCAAAATGCCCTTGGATATCTCCAGATATTTTATTACTCAGCCTGCTCAAGATTTATTATGTCTCAAATTTTTTTTGCTCTTCTATATTCCCTGTTTTAGTGACTGACATAAACATCAATCCAATGAACTCCATCAAGAAATCTGAAGCATACTCTAAAGAAGCCATTTCTTCTTTAATCAGTAATCATGTCCAGGGAATTCTATTTCCTTAATGTCTATTATATTCAGGCCTTCTATGTATCCCAACAATTACTGTGTTGGTTCAAGCTCTCTGTCATCTCTCACCTGTGCTACTGCAATAGTCTAAAATATAGTTAATCTTCCTGCCTCTTTTAATTAGTCTTTTACAGTGCTGTCACAGAAATATTTCATCAGGTAACTCACTCATAATTCTCACTGGCTCCCCTTTACATTCATGCTAAAATCTGAAATCCTTAGCATGACAAGTAAAATACAGTTCCTGCTAACCTTCCTAACCTCATTTTTTTCTACCACCACCCTGTAGCCCTCTCTAAACTCCAGGTATATCGAACTATGTGCATTTGTTCCAACCGAATCCCTGTCTATCCACAGAACATTTACTGACCTTTCAAAACCTCACTTGAGCATGAGCTTCTCCACAATACCTTTCCTACCCTTTCCCCACAAAACCCCTGCCACTTTGGAAGAACTGACCACATCTCTTCAGACTCCCACTTTACCTACCTAGCACAGGTTTCTTTCACAGCACTTACCATTATAAATCATACACATCTATTCTATATATCTGTTCTCCCTTACTCAACTATAAGCTATCTGAGGACAGAGATCTTTTATTCCTCACCATGGTAGCCCATCCCTACCACAGGAATTGCTTTAAAAAATGCTTATTGACTGAATGCCTCTTTATAAGCTAGGTCCTAGGTGGCCTGGCACCAGATGCCTATACAAAGTTTTAGACTCAGTTTAAATGTTATCCTTTGATAACTTACCCTCCCCTCCTTAGGAAAGTCTTCTGTACCGTTATTAGCATTTTTTCCCCATGATCCCAAAGCACATTCTATATAAACTCAGTCTTACCACATTGTACTAAAATTATGAATTTACTCACCTAGCTCCTACTTTTGCTTGACAGTTTCTTGAGGACAGTGACTCTATATGGTTCATTTCCATACATACAATGCTTAGTACCATACCAAGTGCCCCCATAAGTGACGAAAGAATTAATGAATGGATTCAAATGCTATCCTCCAGAAATGTCACATAGCTACTTATCATGGAAATTCATTAATAAAAATATTCAAACAACACATGCTATGAAACAATTCCTTACCTATATTACCAAAAATTATCCCATTTTCTGTTGATGCTACTTTGACATTAGCTTTAATATTTGCAAAATCATGAGGTGCAAGAGTCAAAGGAGATGGCTTTTCCACAAGTTTCAGATCTCCTGGAAAAAAATTTAGATATGGTTAAAAATAAAACCTTAAAATGTATGCAGCTTAATAGTTTTTAGTACAACAAGGAAGAGAAGGGTTATGATTCAAATATGAGGACAAAATAAAGAAATCACTTAACATCTTAAAGTTAACAGGATTCTCAGACCAATTCTGTATTTAACTCATATATGTGTGTTTGTTGGTGGGAGAGATACCATTCCATTTCAATGAATGAATAAAACTCAAAATCTAAGTCTTGCACTATATACTCCATTACAAAGAAAGATAAAACAGTCCACAGAAAGACTTGTGAATTCTTTGAAACGTAATTTATTATATAAGCATTATGCTATGCTGAGGAAGATAAGGCAGAAGTATGTTTTCCCTTGACATCTTCAAGTCCTTGAACTCTAGCTTAAGCCATATGGAATTTCGTAGGGGTACTGCACTGTTCCTGTATATAATTTATATTTTCCAACTTCAAAGCCAGATGTAAAAGTGGTCAGATAGTCTGATTCATGTGTTTATCAAGAAGAAAAAAGACATCACATGTTACTAACTCATCACATGTGATAATGATATATTACTTCATCCACACATGGTATGTATCAGTTACGGACTTAGAAAATACCCAGTTCTGTATTAAGGCTATTAAAAACTAAGTGAGCTACTTGGTAAATTTGTAACTTAAACGGCTTGTTTTTATTTAGGAACACTGACATTTTCTAGAAGAGCTCACTGAAAAACCCCTTTGGAATGTACCAAGAGCATAAGCATAATAAAGCAAGTATCATGAAGGTCCAGGAAATTAGAGTTGAAGGAGACTAAATATTAAATGTAAAACCAGGCCTTGACTCAAAATGTCACAAAGGGCTCAAAGGAATTCTTATACTAAAACTTGTACACTCCCTTAATAATCTGTCATAAAGCTTTACTATGGTAGCAATATCTTTCCTTTAAAGTAAATTGCCTCACCCAGAGTAGCTAACTCCAATGTGCAGTTCTGCAAAGTATCACTGGTTTGGTTCACAACAAGTACATCCAGGACAATATCATACTGGTTGACATGAACGTAAGCTTCTGAATACACAGGATCTGAGAAACCTGTCAACTGGGTGACCTGTCAAACAAAAATAGATAAATTAAAGATGAGACAATTTAACCAAACATATCCTAGCCAAATGAATAGGTCTGTCAGATAATTAACAGATATGCTTGAGCAGACATTTTGAAAGGTTTAATAAAATTTTTTTGTAATGCAGACATGGTAATTGAAATTGGGACAGTAGAAATAACAGGTCCTAGAGTTTCTGTAGCTCAGTATGTTTATTAGCAAATACATTAAATATTTTTATTTACATCTGGATACATCTGGATACATTTTTAGTTAAATCCCTCGGCATTAAACTCATTAGCTGTTTTCCAAAACACAGTAATCAATAAAATTCAGATCATGAGATAGTCCTCTGCTACCCAAGCTCAGATACTAAACAGATTATATAGCAAGAAATGCTTGTAATTATACAAAGATAAAATTTTTAATGTTCCCCTTCAAATTTAAAAAAAACACCTAAAGTATAGCACTTTTAAGATGTAATATGGCCACCAAAACACATGCAACAAAAGGAAAAAACCAGACAAATTGGACTACGTCACAATGAAAAACTTTGGTGCACCAAAGGACACTTAATAGAGTGAAGAGGCAACCCACAGAATGGGAGAAAATATTTGCACATCATACATCTGATAAGGGGCTTGTATCTGGAATATACATAGAACCCCTACAACTAAACACACACAAAAACAACCATATTAAAAGATGAGAAAGGACTTACACAGTTCCTCAAAGATGATATACAAATGACCAATAAGCACACCAAAAGATACCCAACATAACTAATCATCAGGGAAATGTAAATCAAAACCACAAAAAATAAGGCAGTACTTCACACCCAATAGAAGGGCTACTATAAAACAAAGCAATAAGTGTTGGCAAGGATGTGGAGAAATCAGAACCCTTATGCTTTGAAGGCTGTAATGTAAATAGTATAGTTGCTGTGTAAAATAGTATGGCAGGTCCTCAAAAAACTAAAGCAGAATTACTCTATATTCCAGCTTCTGGGAATAACCCAAAAGAAATGAAAGCAAAGCCTCAAAGAGATATTTGTATACCCATGTTCATACAGTATACACAATAGTCAAAAGGTGGAAGCAACCCAGCGTCCATCAACAAAGGAATGGATAAACAACATGTGGTATATATTCACAGTGAAATATTAGCCTTAAAATGGAAGGAAATTCTGACACATGCTACAACATGGATGAACCTTAAAGACATTAGGCTAGGTGAAGTAAGCTAGTAACAAAAGGACAAATACTAAATATGCTACTAATATGAGGTACCTGGAGCTGTCAGATTCATAGAGATAGAAAGAATGGTGGTTGCTGGGGCTGAGGGGAGAAGGGAATGGGGAATTACTGTTTAATGGGTGTTGAGTTTCAGCTTTGCAAATGAGAAAGTTCAAGGGATGGATAGTGGTGATCATTCCACAATAATGTGAATGTACTTAGTCCTACTAAACTGTACATTTAAAAATAGTTAAGAGGACAAATTTGATGCTATGTAAATTTTACCATAATTTAAAAAAATAAACTAAAAAAATTTGTGACTATTATATTGTTGATATCAATTCCCAGTTTTAGGGGAGACAGCATTTTCATAGCACCAATTCTGCTACTAACCTTATCTGGGACACAACAAAATCAATTTGTGACTGTTACTCATCTAACAGATGAAGGGATTAATTAAACTAGATCACTAACTGGTAAATTCATATATTTTAAGAGAATAGTTTTCCTAATAAAATCTTACATGCAATGATACTTCAGTTATAAAAAAAAATCCTATATGAATTCAACATATTAAGAATACTCAAGTGGAGTCACCCAGTTTCAAGTAGCAGGGGACAGGAGAAACTGAGGGCAGGGGTGTTGGCAGGCCAGAGTCCTTCCCTTTAAAAACTTTAGTTAACTCCCCCGCCCCAGCTTTCTGTATTAGTCTATGATTCCACACACAACTGGAATGAGTTACAAAATCATCTACTGCACTCAAAGTACTATCATATAGAACTTTATTAGCTTCTGATTTTAATTCTCTTTTATCAATCACAGTGACTTGAGAAAAACTGATTTTGTGTAACTACTTATTTTTCTTTAAAAAAAAAGCAGGACCAGTAATTTACTACATTTGACCCTTGAACAACACAAGTTTGAACTGTGTGGGTCCACTTACGCATGGGTTCACTTATATGTGGATTATTTTCAATAAATATACTGGAAAAATTTTTGGAGATTTGTGACAATTTGAAAAAATTCATGGATGAACTGCCTGGCCTAGAAATACAAAAAAAGTAGATACATCACAAATGTGTAAAATATATGTAGATACTCATCTATTTTATCATTTACTACCATAAAATCAACAGCAGGCTAATAGTTGTTAAGTTTGGAGGAAGTCAAAAGTAATACTGATTTTCAACTGTGTGGGGTCAGTACCTTAACCCCCATGCTGTACAAGGGTCCACTGTACTGTCTTAAACAGTCAATTTAAATAACTTACCAGTGTATCAGACATTTTGTTACCTTGTTAAGTTTAGATGCCAGGGGATCTGCTGCCTCTTTCCTCTGTGTGTTACCCATGGCTGCCAGCAAACTCAGCTGAAACTGATCTTCCTTACAGTTCATTTCATTCTTGGCGGTTAGTTGCATGAAGGAAATGGGGTCATCAGGCTGTACTGTCACATTCCTCTTTTCAGATTCTTTCTGTATTGAAAAAATAGAAGATGTCTCTTTAATATGGAAAGAGCTTTTTATAGGCCTCTAACACGGACAGCCCATACACAGAAGGACTGAAAAATCAACAGCAGAATACCCCCACAAAGCACTTTTATGGCTTTATCATATCATATATAGCTTACCTTTTGGGATAATTTCTCTTCTTCAAGTTTAGCAGATAACATGTGAGAAAGGGACAGTCTGCATTCCTTATTGAATATATCATTCATTAAAGGTGAACATTCAGACAAGACCTTGAGGCACAGGGAAATTCGATCAACATCATCATCTGTAATTGGCTTCTTAGGAAGTGAGGATTTTCCCAAATGGAGGATAGTGGCCATAACCAACATAGCCTCAGCGACAAAAGACTGGAAAAGTAAAGAAATGGGTTAATTATTGTCATGATTTTCTAATCGCAATAATGTCACTTTACTGTAACTCACAATCCAAGAAATAAACCTTATTTTCACTTAACCTGAGTAAGACTTTATGCCCCTTTTTTTTTTGCACTCTCTTTCCTTTTTATTCTGTCACCCTCTGAAACCTTCATTGGGCATCAACTGAAAGACAGCAATGGTTTTTTAATTGTTTTCCCTTACTCTATTCCCCTCACTGTCAATGCTTTTTAAAAATTCCAACCTAAAGAGAAGTTAAGAAAATGATACATTTCACCAATTGTTAATATTTTGCTTTATTTGCTTTCTTATTTTACCTATCTATGTGCACTTATTTTTTCTGGCTAAGCATATGAAAGTAGGATTCTTTATTCCATTAAATATTTCACATACATCTTTTAAGAATCAGAACAGTTTCCTGTATAACCATGATATCATTATCTCACCCAAGAAATAAAATAATCCCCAAATGTATCTACAGTACACTCTAAATTCACATAAATTTTCCTAATTGTGACAGAATGCTTTTGTTTTTAATCCAGGGTCAGCTTCACGCATTTCATTTGGCTGTTATTCTCTTGAGTCTCTTTTAATCTAGACCAGTACCCCCGCTAGCCTTTTTACTGTTACCAACACAATGACTTTTAAAATGAGCCCAGACCACTTGTTTTATAGACTGTCCCTGCTTTTGATTAGAATATCAGGTGATGCTTTATATTTCTCATTATATTGCATGTACAAGGTACAGGTTGCCCCATTATTGGTGATGCTAAGTATGATCATTTGCTGCTGTTATCTTGCTCCTGCTGTTATCTTGCTCCTTGTTGTGTACCAATCATTTCATTCTATGCATAGTTTCAATAGTTTTTTACAGCTTTCATATTGAAGTCCTTATTGCTTAGCTTGCTGTTCCAGGTCTTCTACAAGTGAATTCAACTTACTTTTCTAGTCTCATGTAGCATACCTGACACATGCTCTATACTATTGCTGAGCTGTCTTTGGCTGAGTACTGATCTGAACACATGCATGAAGAAACTTCCATGGGCCAGGCAAAGAACTAGCCAAAGAATAAATGTAATAATCCTTTGAGCCTGGATACGGTCTCCAGAAGGAGAGGAAAAAGGAGACTGAAACAAATCGCTGAAGAAGTAACACCCCGAAATTTCTCATATTTGACAAAGACTACAAACTCACATGTCCAACAAGTTCAATGAACCACAAGCAAAGGAAACATGAATAAAACCATACTAAGGCTTATCCTAATCAAATTACTGAAACCCAGTGATAAGGAGAAAAATCTAAAACCAGCCAATAAAAACAGGATACATTCTACATAGAGGCACAAGAATGACTGTAGGCTTCTCATCAGAAAGCCTGAAGATAATGGATAGAGCTTAGTATTTATAGTACTGTGAGCCAGAAGACAATAAGGGCAACATGCAAGCCAGAGACAGAGAAGCAACATTTTTATAACACTAAAAGAAAACTGTCAGCCTAGAATTCTATATCCACAAAACTATATTTAAAAATGAAGGAAGTATACTTTTCAGACAGACAAAAACTAAGAAAATTTGCTCCCAACAGACCTCCACCACCAGAAAAGTTAAAGCCAATTCTTTAGGCAAAAGGGTATATGACACTGGAAAGAAACTCAGATCTACACAAAGAAATTAAGTGTGCTAGAAAAGGCATAAAGAGAGCCAATAAAGAGATAAAACAACCAAACTTACTACTGACTGATACCAAATGTGGTAAAGTTCATGAACCAGATGTTACCAGAAAGCTGGCTCCCTTAAACAGGTATCAGCACACTTAAAAATAATCCTCCCACCAAAGCGGGCATTCCATGAGATGAAATCAAACTGGATTCAGAGACACAAAATTCTAAAGACTTCTAAAAGGCATAATTTAAAGAACAGACAATTATACTGTGACAAGACCTAAGTAAATAAATAATGGACCACAGAATTATCCAGTCTATTGTTGCCCATAAATCAAACTCAATTGATACAAAGTAAAATAATACAACTTGTAATTTACCTAGCCCTTTAAATTTCTTTGGTTTTTAAAATTTTTTATTAAGGTATGATCAATACACACTCTTATGAAGGTTTCACATGGAAAAACAATGTGATTACTACATTTACCCACATTATCAGGTTTCCATCCATACCCCAATGCAGTCACTTGTCCATCAGTGCAGCAAGTTGCCACAGATCCACTAGGTGCCTTCTCTGTGCTACACTGCTCTCCCTGTGATCCCCCACACCATGTGTACTAAACATAATACCCCTCAATCCCCTTCTCCCTCCCTCCCCACCCACCCTCCCACACACCTCCCCTTCGGTAACCACTAGTTCTAGTTCATTCTTGGAGTCTCTGAGGCTGCTGCCATTTTGTTCCTTCAGTTTTGCTTCATTGTTATACTCCACAAATGAGGGAAATCATTTGGCATTTGTTTTTCTCCGCCTGGCTTATTTCACTGAACATGTCCCCCAGCTCCATTCATGCTGTTGTAAATTGTAGGATGTGTTTCTTTCTTATGGCTGAATAGTATTCCATTGTATATATGTACCACCTCTTCTTTATCCATTCATCTACAGATGGACATTTAGGTTGCTTCCATATCCTGGCTATGGTAAAAAGTGCTGCGATAAACATAGGGGTGCATATGTCTTTTTCAAACAGGGCTGCTGCATTCTTAGGGTAAATTCCTAGGAGTGGAATTCCTGGGTCAAACAGTACTTCTATTTTTAGTTTTTTGAGGAACCTCCATGTTGCTTTCCACAATGGTTGAACTAGCTTACATTCCCAGCAGGAGTGTAGGAGGGTTCCCCTTTCTCCACATCCTCACCAGCATTTGTTGTTCTTAGTCTTTTTGATGCTTGCCATCCTTACCCTTACTGGTGTGAGGTGATATCTCATTGTGATTTTAATTTGCATTTCCATGATGATTAGTGATGTGGAGCATCTTTACATGTATTTGTTGGCCATCTGAATTTCTTCTTTGGAGAATGGTCTCTTCATATCCTCTGCCCATTTGTTAATTGGGTTATTTGCTTTTTGGGTGTTGAGGCATGTGAGTTCGTTATATATTTTGGATGTTAATCCCTTGTGGGATATGTCATTTACAAATATATTCTCCCATACCCCTTTTTGTTCTGTTGATGGTGTCCTTTGCCGTACAGAAATTTTTTAGTTTGATGTAGTCCCATGAGTTCATTTTTGCTTTTATTTCCCTTGCTCAAGGAGATGCATTCACGAAGAAGTTGCTCATACTTATATGCAGGAGATGTTTGCCTATGCTGTATTCTAAGAGTTTTATGGTTTCATGACTTACATTCAGGTCTTTAATCCAATTCGAGTTTACTTTTGTGTATGGGGTTAAACAATAATCCAGTTTCATTCTCTTGCGTGTAGTTGTCCAGTTTTGCCAACACCAGCTGTTGAAGAGGCTGTCATTTCCCCCACTGTATGTCCATGGCTCCTTTATCATATATTAATTGACCATATATGGTTGGGTTTATATCAGGGCTCTCTAGTCTGTTCCATTGGTCTATTGGTCTTTTCTTGTGCCAGTACCAAATTGTCATGATTACTGTGGCTTTGTAGTAGAGCTTGAAGTTGGGGAGCATTATTCCCCCTGCTTTATTCTTCCTTCTCAGGATTGCTTTGGCTATTCAAGGTCTTTTGTGGTTCCATATGAATTTTAGGATGATTTTCTCTAGTTCGTTGAATGCTACTGGTATTTTGATAGGTATTGCATTGAATCTATAGATTGCTTTAGGCAGGATGGCCATTTTGACAATATTAATTCTTCCTATCCATGAGCACGGGATGTGTTTCTATTTATTGGTATCTTCTTTAATTTCTCTTAAGAGTGTCTTGTAGTTTTCAGGGTATAGGTCTTTCACTTCCTTGGTTAGGTTTATTCCTAGGTATTTTATTCTTTTTGATGCAACTGTCAATGGAATTGTTTTCCAGATTTCTCTCTCTGCTAGTTCATTGTTAGTGTATAGGAATGCAACAGATTTCTGTGTATTAATTTTGTATCCTGCAACTTTGCTGAATTCAGATATTAGATCTAGTAGTTTTGGAATGGATTCTTTAAGGTTTTTTATGTACAATATCATGCCATCTGCAAACAGGAACAGTTTAACTTCTACCTTGCCAATCTGGATGCCTTTTGTTTCTTTGTGTTTTCTGAGCCCTTTAAATTTCATTTATTGCTCTTTTTATGATGGAAGTAAATAAATAAAAAATTCCTTTGAAAACCCAAAATCTAAAATGAAAACTTTTATTATATGGAGGCTTAAGTAATTGATGGAATCTAATGGACTATAATGCAGCTATTAAGTGTTATGATTAGGAATGGTTTAGAGTAACATGGGGAAAGATGGCAGCGTGAGAGGTGAGATAGAGGATTCCTCCTAAAATTACATAATACAAAAATATCATTAATACAACTAATCATCACAGAGCAACAGGAAAGAGGACTGCGCCAAACTGCATACACCTGGAGAAAAGAATAAACTTCATGGAACAGGGTAATGTACCAAAGCCTGGACCCAGCAGGGCCCCAGCCCTTCCCCCACCCCAGCTCACCAGCGGGAGGAAGAGAAATGGAGCTGGTAGGGAGTGGAGGTCTGGGACTGCTGAATACCTAACTCCGGAGATCTGCTCTGGGGGCACAAACCTACATGTCATGGTGCTTGCACATTACTCTCGTTATTAGGGGGTTGGAAAGCTAAGACAGGTAGAATTCCTGGAGAGACTGAGATTCCAGCCGTTTGTGGAAAGCAAGGATCCATATCCAGCTGCTCTGAGACAAAAGAAAGGCAGGCAGTCTGAGAGACTTCCTAACAGCTAGAGGGCTGCTAAAGGGGCAAGGATTGCACAGAGCTTCCTGCTCAGAAGAAAGGACAGGTACACAAAAATGTCCAGGTGCACTCTGCCCAGCAGTTTGGGAGTTTTCATGATCTTCAGGCGCTGCAGCTCTCTGGCTGGCTACACAGCTCCAAGGACCCCTTCCATGATGCGCAGCCTACTGCACCTTTCTCCTGGCCAGTCCCACCTAGCTCGCAAATTGGCAAACTCTACCCTGGCTTTAGGCCAGCCAGAGGGAAGCCCTGTCTACAGCAACTACAAACGCAAAGCATAGAGGCTTATACCTGTGTGCTCGGCCCACTGGTTCAGGCAATGGAGACAGGTATAGTGGCTGGGAAGGAGGAAACAGCTCCCCCCGCCCACCAGGCACCAATACCAATCTCGGGCAACCGCCAACACTGCTTCAGGGCTGAACAGCTCCAGAGAGTAGAACTTCTGGACACTAGAGGGCGCCATATACAAAAATGAAACGCCAAAGGAACCTGGTTCAAAGTAAAATTATTAATACAACTCTCGAGAAAGATTTAAATGACATCGACCTCATGAATTTTCCTGAAAGGGATTTCAAAATTAAAATTATTAACATGATTCAATTTATACATGGAGGTACAGAAAGATACTCAAGAACTCAGGAATGAATTCCGGTCAGAGATCCAATCACTGAAGAGGACAAAGGAGGGTATAAAAAGCAGATTAGATATGGTGGAGGAGATGATAAATGAAATAGAAACTAGAGAAGAGGAATACAAAGAAGCTGAGGCACAGACAGAAAAAAGGATCTCTTAAGAAGTAAAGAATATTGAGAAAACTGTGTGACCAATCCAAACAGAATAATACTCACATTATAGGGGTACCAGAAGGAGAGAGAAAAAAGGGATAGAACGTGTCTTTGAGGAGGCAATTGCTGAAAACTCCCCCAATCTGGGGAGGGAGACAGTCTCTCAGGCCATGGAGAATCAGAGATCTCCCAACATAAGGGACCCAAAGAAGAAAACACCAAGACATATAGTAATTAAAATGGCAAAGATCAAGCATAAGGACAGACTATTAAAAGCAGCCAGAGAGAGAAATAAGATCACATACAAAGGGAAGCCCATCAGGCTATCATCAGACTTCTCAGCAGAAACATTACAGGCCAGAAGGGAGTGGCATGATGTATTTAATGCAATGAAGCAGATGGGCCTTGAACCAAGATTACCTTATCCTGCAAGATTATCATTTAAATTTGGAGGGATTAAACAATTTCCTGATAAGCAAAAGCTGAGAGAATTTACCTCCCACAAACCATCTCTACAGTCTATTTTGGAGGGACTGCTATATAAATGGAAGCATTCCTAAGGTTGAATAGCTGTCACCAGAGGTAATAAAACCACAGTAAAGAAAGTAGAACAGCTTATTACTAAGCAAATGCAAATTAAATTAACTATCCCCAAAGTCAATCAAGGGATAGACAAAGAGTACAGAATATGATACCTAATATATAAAGAATGGAGGAGGAAGAAAAAAGAAGAGAAAAAAGAAAAGAACCTTTAGATTGTGTTTGTAACAGCATATTAAGTGAGTTAGCATATTAAGTAAGTCAGACTCTTAAACAGTAAGGAAATTAACCTTGAACCTTTAGTAAGCATGAATCTAAAGCCTGCAATGGCAATAATTACATACCTATTGATAATCACGTTAAATGTAAATGAACTGAATGCACCAATCAAAAGACAGAGAGTCACTGAATGGATAAAAAAACAAGACCATCTATATGCTGCCTAAAGAGATTCACTTTAAACCCAAAGACATACACAGACTAAAAGTACAGGGATGGAAAAAGATATTTCATGCAACTAATAGGGAGAGAAAAAAACAGGAGTTGCAGTACTTCTTTCAGACTAAATAGACTTGGAAATAAAGAAAGTCACAAGAGACAAAGAAGGACATTACATAATGAAAAAAGGGTCAATCCAATAAGAAAATACAACCATTATAAATTTCTATGTTCCCAACACAGGAGCACCTACATATGTGAAACAAATACTAACCGAATTAAAAGGGGAAACAGAATGCAATGCGTTCTAGGAGACTTCAACACTCCACTCACTCTGAAAGACAGATCAACCAGACAGAAACTAAGTAAGGAGACAGAGGCAGTGAACAACACATTAGAGCAGATGGACCTAACAGACATCTACAGAACTCTACACCCAGAAGCAGCACAATACACATTATTCTCAAGTACACACGAAACATTTTCAAGAATAGATCATATAGTAGGCCTCAGTAATTTTGCCAGATTGGCAAAAAGAGCCTCAGTAAATTCAAAAAGATTGAAATTGTACCAGCCAGTTTCTCAGATCACAAATGTATGAAATGAGAAATAAATTATTCAAAGACAATGAAAAATCCCACAAACACATGGAGGCTTCACAACATGCTCCTAAATAACCAATGGATCAATGACTAAATAAAAACAGAGATCAAGCAATATATGGAGACAAATGACAACAGTAATTCAACACTGCAAAATCTTTGGTATGCAGCGAAGGCCATGCTAAGAGGAAAGTATATTGCAATACAGGCCTACCTCAGGAAAGAAGAACTATCCCAAATGAACAGTCTAAACTCACAATTAACAAAACTAGAAAAAGGATACATGAGGTCCAAAGTCAATAGACGGAGGGACATAATAAAGATTAGAGCATAAATAAATAAAATTAAGAAGAACATTAGAATCAATGAAAGCAAGAGCTGGATCTTCTGGAAAATAAACAAAATAGATAAACCCCTAGTCAGACTTATCAAGAAAAAAAGTCTACACACATAAACAGAATAAGAAATAAGAAAGGAAAAATCACTACAGATATCACAGAAATGCAAAGAATTATTAGAGAATACTATGAAAAATTATATGGTAACAAACTGAATAACCTAGAAGAAAAGGACAACTTTCTAGAGAAATACAACCTTCCAAGGCTGACCAAAGAAGAAACAGAAAAACTGAACAGACCAATTACCAGCAACGAAATTGAACTGGTAATCAAAACACTACCTAAGAACAAAACCCATGTACCAGATGGCTTCACCGCTGAATTTTATCAAACGTTTAGTGAAGACCTAATACCCATCCTCCTTAAAGTTTTCCAAAGAGTAGAAGATGAGGGAGTATTTCCAAACTCAATCTATGAGGCCAGCATCACTCTAATATCAAAACCAGGCAAAGACATCACAAAAAAAGAAAATTACAGACCAATATCCCTAATGAACATAGATGCAAAATTACTCAACAAAATATATTAGTGAACCGAATTCAAAAATAGATCAAAAAGATCATCCATCATGATCAAGTAGGATTTATTCCACGGATGCAAGGATGGTACAACATTTGGAAATCCATCAACATCATCCACCACATCAATAAAAAGAATGACAAAAACCACATGATCATATCAATAGATGCTGAAAAAGCATTTGACAAAATTCAACATCCATTCATGATAAAAAATCTCAATAAAATGGGTATAGAGGGCAAGTACCGCAACATAAAGGCCATATATGACAAACCCACAGCCAACATTATACTTAACAGCAGGAAGCAGAAAGCCTTTTCTTTAAGATTGGGAACAAGACAAGGCTGCCCACTCTCCCCACTTTTATTCAACATAGTACTGGAGGTCCTAGCCATAGCAATCAGACAACGCAAAGAAATAAAAGGCATCCAGATTGGCAAGGAAGAAGTTAAACTGTCCCTGTTTACAGATGATATGTTATTGCACATAAAAAACCCTAAAGAATCCACTCCAAAACTACTACATGTAATATCTGAGTTCGGCAAAGTTGCAGGATACAAAATTAATACACAGAAATCTGTTGCATTCTTATACACTAACAATGAACTAGCAGAGAGAGATCTCTGGAAATCAATTCCATTGACAGTTGCATCAAAAGGAATAAAATACCTAGGAATAAACCTAACCAAGGAAGTAAAAGACCTATACCCTGAAAACTACAAGACACTCTTAAGAGAAATTAAAGAAGATACCAATAAATAGAAACACATCCCGTACTCATGGATAGGAAGAATTAATATTGTCAAAATGGCCATCCTGCCTAAAGCAATCTATAGATTCAATGCAATTCATATCAAAATACCAATAGCATTCTTCAACGAACTAGAGAAAATCATCCTAAAATTCATATGGAACCACAAAAGACCTTGAATAGCCAAAGCAATCCTGAGAAGGAAGAATAAAGCAGGGGGAATAATGCTCCCCAACTTCAAGCTCTACTACAAAGCCACAGTAATCATGACAATTTGGTACTGGCACAAGAAAAGACCAATAGACCAATGGAACAGACTAGAGAGCCCTGATATAAACCCAACCATATATGGTCAATTAATATATGATAAAGGAGCCATGGACATACAGTGGGGGAAATGACAGCCTCTTCAACAGCTGGTGTTGGCAAAACTGGACAACTACACGCAAGAGAATGAAACTGGATTATTGTTTAACCCCATACACAAAAGTAAACTCGAATTGGATTAAAGACCTGAATGTAAGTCATGAAACCATAAAACTCTTAGAATACAGCATAGGCAAACATCTCCTGCGTATAAGTATGAGCAACTTCTTCGTGAATGCATCTCCTTGAGCAAGGGAAATAAAAGCAAAAATGAACTCATGGGACTACATCAAACTAAAAAATTTCTGTACGGCAAAGGACACCATCAACAGAACAAAAAGGGGTATGGGAGAATATATTTGTAAATGACATATCCCACAAGGGATTAACATCCAAAATATATAACGAACTCACATGCCTCAACACCCAAAAAGCAAATAACCCGATTAACAAATGGGCAGAGGATATGAAGAGACCATTCTCCAAAGAAGAAATTCAGATGGCCAACAAATACATGTAAAGATGCTCCACATCACTAATCATCATGGAAATGCAAATTAAAATCACAATGAGATATCACCTCACACCAGTAAGGGTAAGGATGGCAAGCATCAAAAAGACTAAGAACAACAAATGCTGGTGAGGATGTGGAGAAAGGGGAACCCTCCTACACTCCTGCTGGGAATGTAAGCTAGTTCAACCATTGTGGAAAGCAATATGGAGGTTCCTCAAAAAACTAAAAATAGAAGTACTGTTTGACCCAGGAATTCCACTCCTAGGAATTTACCCTAAGAATGCAGCAGCCCTGTTTGAAAAAGACATATGCACCCCTATGTTTATCGCAGCACTTTTTACCATAGCCAGGATATGGAAGCAACCTAAATGTCCATCTGTAGATGAATGGATAAAGAAGAAGTGGTACATATATATACACAATGGAATACTACTCAGCCATAAGAAGAGGAAAAATCCTACCATTTGTAGCAACATGGATGGAGCTGGAGAGTATTATGCTCAGTGAAATAAGCCAAGCAGAGAAAGAGAAATACCAAATGATTTCACTCATCTGAGGAGTATAAGAACAAAGGTAAAACTGAAGGAACAAAACAGCAGCGGAATTACAGAACCCAAAAATGGACTAACAGGTACCAAAGGGAAAGGAACTGGGGAGGATGGGTGGTCGGGGGGGATAAGGGCAGGGGAAGAAGAAGGTGGGTATTAAGATTAGCATGCATAGGGGGGGAGGGAGAAAGGGGAGGGAGGGCTCTACAACACAGAGAGGACAAGTAGTGATTCTATGTTTTGCTATGCTGATGGACAGTGACCGTAAGGTGGTTTTTAGGGGGCACCTGATATAGGGGAGAGCATAATAAACATAGTATTCTTCATGTAAGTGTAGATTAAAGATTAAAAAAAAAAAAAAAAGAAAGAAAGAAAAGGGGGATTACTCCTTGATAGGATAAAACAATTGGTAAATCAAAGATTAATGCATGCTTTAAATATCCTTAATGTTGATCACTTAAAGGGTGTCAGATGATCAGCTATGGAGGTACTCTTTTCTGATAATATTCCTTTCTTTTAATAAAAAAAAAGCAGTTCCTGTGTGCTGACCTCCAATGAGTTCTACACAGTGGTATAGAGGGCATGTCAAAGTGTGGGCAAAGGGTCTGTTTGTTTCTATGCAGATCAAGGCCTAGCTTGGCTACCCAGAAAATGAACTAAGATACGATATGAGGAGGAGCTTCCGGCATCAGCACTCTCTGGAGGACTCGTGCAGGGGGATGATCATCAAAAAGCCTCCACAGGGATCTGGGCGATGCTGCAGTTGTGGCTGCGTCCACCCCACCGTTTCCTGGACTTGCCATTGGAATGAGGAGGGAGATGTCTAGGCTGGCATGTGCATACAGTGAGACAACGAATTTGACCGGATCTGTACTGTTGGAACTCAACCAGGAGTTGGGAGGGGTTCAAGTTGTAGTGCTCCAAAATGTTACGACTATAGACTATCTACGGTTAAAAGAACATATGGGATGTGAACAGATCCCAGAAATGGGTTGCTTTAATTTGTCTGATTTCTCTCAGACTGTTCAAGTACAGTTGGACAATATCCATCATATCATAGACTAATTTTCACAAATGCCTAGGGTGCCTAAATGGTTTTCTTGGCTTCACTGGAGATGGCTGGTAATTATAGATTTGCTTTGTTTATGTCACCGTATTCCTATTATGTTAATGTGTGCACGTAATTTAATTAGTTGTTTAAAACCTATACATACTTAAGGTACTCTACAAGAAGATACGTCAAAGAAATAATCAATCCTCCCATGTTTTCTTCCATATGCTACCTCTATAGCTTTTCTTCTTCCTTCCTAAGTACAACCCTTAAATAGAATTCGTGCCTCATATCGAATTTACCAAGTATCATAATTCCTCCAGGTGGTAAAGATACCTCAAGACAAGTGCTGGGCATAGAAGCCACAGGGCATAAATCTGCAAAGAAGTAAAAAGCTAACCTTTTCAAACAATATGGCTTCTCTCTCACTTACCAACTTTACATTTCCCTGTATGGCCCCGGAAGATGACTGGTTAGCCAGAGATGGGTAATATTCCTCAAGGGAGGAACAACCTAAGACAGGCACAGTCGCAGGGGGGCCATCAGGTGAGAAATTGGGGAACAACAGTGGTGAAGCTTAGAACCTCACCACTCCCTGTGTTGAGTGAAAGCTTCTGCATCCATGGATGTTTTATTGCCCTTGTCTAGCTCGGATTAGCACATAGTCTACAGGCACACACATGATCATCTACAATTGCTCTCTTACAACACTAAACTATGTTTTCTACCTTTATCTTGCATCTACCTACCACTTCAGCCATTTATTAAAAATAAAAATAATAATAATAATAAAGGGAGAAATGTGGGATCCACATATAAATCAAGTATAAAAATCAAACGAATATTCATATTTGACCTTATTGTTTATAGTTCATAATGCGTAATCAGAACCGAAAGTTTCTGTGATGAATGCCCTTGTACTGTTCACCATGTAAGAACTTATTCACTATGTAAGAATTCGTTCACTATGTCAGAACTTGTTCGTTATGCTTCAGAAGATTGGAGACTGACGAGAACTAGGCTTGAGATGGATTAATGATTGTGCATTGAGCATTGACCTCCTATACAGAATTTTATTGTTGTTAACAACCATTTGATCAATAAATATGAGAAATGCCCTCTTAAAAAAAAAATCCTTAAAAGAAAACTCTTTACAACAGATGAACAGATGAACAAAAGCAGAAAATTTCTCAGCCTTAAAAAAGAAGGAAATTCTGATACATACTACCATATGGATGAATCTTAAAGATATGCTAGCGAAAAAAGTCAGTCACAGAAGAGAAATATTATAGATTCCACTCATATTAGGTATGTAGAATAGGCAAATTGACAGAGGCCAAAAGTACAATAGTGGCTGCTGGGGACTGGGGGAAGAGGCCTGGGGAGTTACTGTTTACTGGTAACCTTTTTAGTTTGGGATGATAAAAAGTTCTGAAGATGGATGGTGGTAATGGCTGCACAACAATGTGAACGTACTTAATGCCACTGAACTGTACACTTAAAATGGTTACATTTTATGTTATGTATATTTTACCATGAAGAAAAGAATGCAAAGAAAGAAGAACAGGCTCTATCCCCAAGTCCTGACTTCTTACAATTGGCTAAGTTTGCCCCTTCTGTCCTTGAGTCCAGACACTAGGTAAATAACAGAAGGGGGAAAAAAAATGACGTATATTTAAAAAGGTAATTAACTCTTTAAAGCAAAAATAATAACTGCACCATAGGGTGATAACATGACAGGTAAAAATAAAATGTAGAACAATAGCACCAAGGATGGTAGAAGGTACTGGGGGGAATGGTATATTATTGTAAATGAGTGTACAATGAGAATGGTCAGAAGCTATGGGGACAGTATGAACTGGGGAAATGAGACTACATTTAAGAGATATTTCTGGGATAAAACAGGCAATAACTGGTGAAGATGCTGGAGAGACAGGCATTCCCTTCACTGGGCCCTGACTAATCCCAACAAATTGAAATGACTTGATAAACCCTTATATCTCATCCACTGGACTAATCACAAGGTATTATTATTGTATTACTTTGTCTCTATCTTACATTATATTACTGTGTCCATTTCCCCAATTAAACCATAAGCTCTTTCATGACAGGAACCTTATTATCACTTTTGGGTGCCTCATTGTTCAATGCATATACCAGACACTCAATACTCATTTGCTGGGTAAATGCAGAATAAATAAACTTACGTTTTGCTTTTTCTTCTCCTGAACCAAAGCTACATAGCGCAAGGCAATCTTGGTCAGAGTTGTGGCAAGGGAGGCAGCAACAAAGAAATCTCCATCCAGAAGGAATCCTCTCAGGGGGGGTCTGCAAGGCAATCATGGGAAATCAAATCCATCCACTTTTTAAGCACCTTGCAGCTTTTGCATAAATAACTCAAAGAAATCTATTTAACACTCTTATTGCCACCCTTCAGTGGAAGGATCTCAATTAGCTCCCTCTGTAGTGCTCATAAGGTAAAAGGAAAAAGAAAAAATAAGTATCTGGTCTTCAAATGGTTAAAGGGTATATGTACATTGTGCTACACTGAAATCCCAGCTTATCTCTTTATTGTATCTCTGGGTAAGTCACAAACCTCTCTAGGCCTCAAACTCCTCTTCTGTAAAATGGGAATAACAATATACTTCGACAGGTTGTTGCCAAGACTATATGAGACAAATACTTATTAGCACAATCCCTGACAAATAGTAAGCAATCATGAAAATTTTTGGCATTATTTTAATCATCTTCAGTACAAAATTGGAGAGCAAAGTAAGGCAGAATACATCAAAATTTTATTTGATCAATTGGAAGTGGAAAAACTTCTGAATGTTATTTCCCAAATGCTAATAGGCAACAAAACTCAGATATCATCAAAGTTGCTTCCACTTAGCATTTTCTATGTGAGTAAAATAATTTTTTTTAAAGAGAACATGGTTACTTTGATGAAAACAGTTATAAGAAGCAGATGGTTAAAACCATCAACATACTTCCTGGGAGAAGGAACTTAAACATCCTTCTCCTTTCAAGTATTTTAAATGGCAATTATTGCCATTGTGGTCAAAAAGCAAACTAATAAAGAGAATTATTTGACTGTTTTATATACAGGATTAGTAAGAAAAAGTGGCTTGCAGGGCACTAGTGCTGCAAATTACCTCTCTTCCTCTTTCTTGGTGGGTCTAGAACTGCTAAGGGCACTCTGAGTTGCATAGGTGCCCATCTCAGTTACCAATTTCTGAACTGGCCCCACAGGTATTTCTTCTTCAGGCTTTAATTCACCAGCTTCTTTCTTTATTTCTGACTCTACAATTGGAATCTAGAAATCAATTGGTAATATCAATTCAGTAAAAATATCAGTATCAAACATAAACCTATTTCAATATTCAGTCACTTCTAATGAGAAGCCATTTATTTTCCCAAGCAGGAGTTTTGGAACCTGGAACCCTGCTCTTGATATTCTTTCCTTCCCTGGACAGCACAGTGTGAACAGGGGCTTTGGAGTTGGATGCCACTCACTAGTGGTGTGGTTCTGGACAAGTAATTAAAACTACTTTGAGCTTCGGTTTCTTAATCGGTTAAATGGAAATCTTGATTCTTTCCACACAAATTACTTAATAAGAAAATGCTTAGGACAGGAGATAATAAGCCTTATTACTCTTCTCCATCCCTTTCCTTGAAATACTAACCAAAATCAGCACCCACGCTTTAAAAATGAAATAAACCTGACTTATTTATAACATAATCATTTCATCAACTATCTTTAAAAAAACCAAATGGTTACTCTGTATTTATTTCTCGATACCAGTCTATCATGTGAGTTAAGATCTCTGAGAGTCTTTAAATCATTATCTATCAATTTCTTTACTTTATAGATGAAAATCCTGATGTCCAGTCAGTTTAAGGAACTTTTATCCAAGGTCCCAGAGCTAACTTTTGGTAGAAGCAAGACTAGAACACAGGTATCTTGACAAGCACTGGTCCTTCTATTCTACCATAAGGTCATTTGGATGAGGAAATAGCTTTAGTACATAAATATTCTAATGTCAGCCCCCTTCTTATAATATTTGCATTTGGAACACAAGGCTAAAGAAGAGTTTTAGAAGTCTTTTTCTTTTTTTTAAACAGAATGTTTTGTTCAAGTAAAATCTTACCCAGAAGGGTAAAATAATACAGGTAGAATAAACAGTGTTGTGGCTAATGGAGGGGAGGGAGACTTCCCTAATTTCCCATAGCCTCCAAGGCTTAATCATCTGGGTAATTAAAGTATATTTTTCACTGTTTTTTAGTCCAGATACTACTAAATAAAAACATGGAGGCAAATAACCACATAAAAGTCAAATTTACTCCAGTAAAAATCAACATGTAAAATATAAAGTAGCATTTACTAAAGTAAAATGTACCTCGCCAAGGGACCTGCGGACCTCAGTCATCACACTCTGAATGTCTTCCTTGGTACTACAGTATTCTCCCAGGATCCACAATGCTCCTCGGTAAATCCTAAGGCAAGAATACAAGTTATGAAACACTGACTTAGCTAACATATCCTGAAACAGAAATCTTTCTCTGTGAATTTAAGCTCAGGCAAGAAAACAAGATTCTGCAGTTCTAAGAAACTATGGAAGAAATGCTAAGAAAGATACAACAAGACACTAAGTTTCTTTGATTCTCTCTAGAAATTACAAGGATTAAAAGGAAAGTAAGTGTTCTCATCCACCATTATTAAAAACATTCTGAAACTGGTAAACCTAGTTGTAACCAGAAAGGGTTATCTTCCATACAGCTAAGGTAAATTTGATTTTACCACTTACTACTAAAAACAATTTATTATTTTAATGTAAAAAGTAATTCATTTTCTATTTGTAGTCACTGAAAAAGGAGACAAAATGTTGCACAGAACAATGGGCAAGGAAGGAATGCAAAGGTCAGTAACAAAAAAACAAAATCATGAAGTATATAAAGCAACAATCCTCTTGTTAAAAATGCTAAACTGTATGTTTAGTCATTTTTTCCCTGAGACTTTCATTAAATTCATTGAGAAAAAATTCTAGAAACTGAAATGCTAAGATATTATGGTTGTCAAAAGCAAAACTTTAGTATGTCTTTTCTCACAAAGGAAGCAAACCTTTTTCACTTCCATAAATATCAATACACTTTCATATAAAAATCATTTTGTAGTGGTCCTTTCTCTTCTATCTAGGCAGATATGGTCTATCCATCAGATGCTTAAATGAAGCAAAATTTCGATGTAACAGTTCTTTCTCATTAGCAAAGGAAATGTTAAGGGTAATATTTCATATTTACTTTGCATTCTGAATCTTTCATTTCACTAAATGCTAAAAAGGGGATATGAACAACAATGCTATCCAAAAAGTGGTAGTTTTCAAAAACATCTTCCTTAGTCACTTTAGTATACACAATACTCTGGAGGAAATAAGGATAGAGACACTTCACTAAAGAACTCCCACAAAAATTTTTTTTTGCCAAACCAGGAGTGAGGATGAGGTGATGTTTATTGTCACACTTATTTTGTCTTAAGTCATCTCCCCTCCCTTTTATTTTCTACCAACAGACCCTTTAAAGAAAAACTGGTAAAATATTTACTTGACTATTCATTTAAACAGATTTTAAACCTACTTGACAGATTTAATAGCATGAAAGACTTCAAGCATCTTCTCAACAATAAGCATTCTCAGGTTATCAAAGCGCTGAATGGCTTCACGAACAAATTCTAAGACATCAGCAGCTGCTGCTTCATTATTGTCACTGAGAAATTCCATCAACTAAAAGAAAAAGAAAGGAAAAGAGTTTATTACATAATTCTCAGAAAAAAAATTATATAAGATATAGGGAGTAAACAAATTTACAAAGGATATAAATAATTCTTAAGTATATAACTATGTAAGTTGAGAGATAAATATCTTAATGCAAACAAAGTCACAATGTCTTTTCTGTTTTATGTGCAACAAAGTTTATTACAAAACTCATTGTAAAACAGAAGCTAGAGATCCATAACTCAAAAAATAAATTAACTGGATAGTTCTAGCTAAAGCAAAATCATTTTAAAGAAAATTCAGGGTTCAAAGGCAAATTTTCTAATTACAATAATTATAATAACATACTTCATCTACCTGGCAGTGACAGAAAGCAAAATATTCAAGGTGTATGAATTTTTCCTATTACCTGAATCATTCAACTTAAGAGAGAAAATGATTTGAAACAAATACTTGCCTTACAGAATGATACATATACACATTTTACTTAAATTGTAACAAACATACATTATCAAAATATGTGGAGGTATTTTTATCAGTGTATTTTTGTTTTTTATGAAGGTATAAGAAAAAGAAGTCAGAGTCTATATCTTTCTGAGTTTAAAGATGGACTTAAAAGATCCCTTCTGAAGATAAGATTTAATTATTCCAGATAGCTGAGATTTCTGGAGCTTAGCTGCTAAATAACTAGGCATTATTTTTTTATATTTTTAAGAAATTTCAAAATGAAGGTAATCAGAACTACATACCACAGGAATAACATTTGCAGCCATATCTGGAAATCGGACAGAACAGGAATGCAATGTTCGCACAAGAAGTTGTCTGTATTTGTCAGTATCTTCATGCTCTGACACATTATTTGTTTTAATCACTTCCTTCTTCAGGACAATAACCAACTATAGAACACAGCAAAAAAACGTTAAGAACTACACCGTGTTTGTTTGGCCTGACAGCTTACAAAGTGCTATCAGAGTTTTGGTTTACCTCTTCAACGTTCCTGGAAGAGACAAGATCCAGTGCTAACTGCAGAGTCTTCTTGCGTACTTCTAAGTCTGGTGTGCTCAATACTCTTAAGATGTCCATAACAAGATCCTGAAAAAGAACAAAAAATGCAGTTAACACCCGTATTTCCGGTCACAAGAAAAAAAGCTTAAGCAGAATGTAGCATTCTGTCCATTGTCACCTTAATTCTTTTATCAGTAATAAAATCACTAGCAGTAGAAGAACCAGATATTTTGGGTGTCCTTATGTAATAATGCAATATGCAGTATATATGGGCATATCTCAGAGAGATACTGCAGGTTCAGTTACACATCACCACAATAAAGTAAATATTGTAGTAAAGTGAGTCAAATGAATTTCTGGTTTCCCAGTGTGTATAGTTTTTATTTGTACTACACTGAAGTCAATAGTGTGCAACAGCATTATGTCTAAAAAAAAACAAGGTGAATACCTTAATTAAAAATACTTCATTGATAAAAAATGCTATTAAAAAAAAATGCTATCATCTGAGATTTAAATGAGTTATAGTCACAGATCACAATAACATAATGAAAAGCTTGCAATTTTTTAAAATTAATTACTTTACATTAAGGTATCATTGATAAACAATCTTACGAAGGTTTCACATGAGCAACACTGTGCTTACAACAATCCCATATTATCAAGTCCCCCACATACCCCCACTGCAGTCACTGTACATCAGTATAGTAAGATGCTATAGAGTCATTATTTGTCTTCTCTGTGCTATACTGCCTTCCCCACGACCTACCTATATTATCTGTGCTAATTATAATGCCCCTTAATCCCCTTCTCCCTCCCTCCCCACCCTCCCCAACCTTTTCTCTTTGGTAACTGCTAGTCCCTTCAATTGCTTTGTTGGTATACTCCACAAATGAGTAAATCATTTGGTACTTGTCTTTCACCGCCTGGCTTATTTCACTAAGCATAATACTCTCTATCTCCATCTATGTTATTGCAAATGGTAGGATTTGTTTTCTTCTTATGGCTGAATAATATTCCATTGTGTATATGTACTACCTCTTTATCCACTCATCTACTGATGGACACTTAGGTTGCTTCCCTATCTTGGCTACTATAAATAGTGCAACAATAAACATGGAGGTGCATATGTCTTTTTGAATCTGGGATCTTGTTTTCTTCCAGTAGTGGAATTCCTGGGTCAAATGGTATTTCTATTTTGAGTTTTTTGAGGAACCTCCACATTGCTTTCCACAATGGTTGAACTAATTTACATTGCCAACAACAGTGTAGGAGGGTCCCCTTTTCTCCGCATCCTCACCAGCATTTGTTGTTCCTTGTCTTTTTGATGTTGGCCATCCTAGCTGGTATGAGGTGATATCTCATTGTGGTTTTAATTTGCATTTCCCTGATAATTAGCGATGTGAAGCATCTTTTCATGTGTCTGTTGGCCACCTGAATTTCCTTGGAGCAGTGTCTGTTCAGATCCTCTGCCCATTTGTTAATCGGGTTACTTGCTTTTTGGTTGTTGAGGCACATGAGCTCTTTAAATATTTTGGATGTTAACCCCTTATCGGATATGTCATTTATGAATATATTCTCCCATACTGTAGGATGCCTTTTTATTCTGCTGATGGTATCCTTTGCTGTATAGAAGCTTTTTAGTTTGATGTAGTCCCATTTGTTCATTTTTGCTTTTGTTTCCCTTGCCTGAGGAGATATGTTCAGGAAAAAGTTGCTCATGTTTATATTCAAGAGATTTTTGCCTGTTTTCTTCTAAGAGTTTTATGGTTTCATGACTTACATTCAGGTCTTTGATCCATTCTGAGTTTGCTTTTGTGTATGCAGTTAGACAATAATCCAGTTTCATTCTCTTACATGTAGCAGTCCAGTTTTGCCAACAATAGTTGTTGAAGAGGCTGTCATTTCCCGATTGTATATCCGTGGCTCCTTTATTGTATATTAATTGGCCATATATGGGTAGGTTTATATCTGGGCTCTCTATTCTGTTCCATTGGTCTATGGGTCTGTTCTTGTGCCAGTACCAAATTGTCATGATTACTGTGGCTTTGTAGTAGAGCTTGAAGTTGGGGAGCATAATCCTGCCTGCTTTATTCTTCCTTCTCAGGACTGCTTCAGCTATTTGGGGTCTTTTGTGGTTCCATATGAATTTTAAAACTATTTGTGCTAGTTCTTTGAAGAATGCTGTTGGTATTTTGATAGGGATTGCATTGAATCTGTAGATTGCTTTAGGCAGAACAGCGATTTTGACAGTACTAATTCTTCCTATCCATGAGCACGGGATGTATTTCCATTTATTAGTGTCTTCTTTAATTTCTCTCATGAGTATCTTGTAGTTTTCAGGGTATAGGTCCTTACCTCCTTGGTTAGATTTATTCCTAGGTATTTTATTGAAAAGTTTTCAATGTTTTAAGAATTATCAAAATGTGACACAGAAATTAAGTGAGCAAAATGCTGTTGGAAAAATGGTGCTGAGAGACTTGCTTAATGCAGGGTTGCTACAAACCTTCAATTTGTAAAAAATACAGTTTCTGCAATATGCAATAAAATGGAGTATGCCTGTAATATCACATACGATGCATTCAAGCTGAAAATGTTTACTGTGATTCTATCAAGCTTTAGATCAAACTTACAGTTTATAGAAAATATGGAAGTCAGAGGAACAAACTAAATGACACCACAAAAAATAAGCAGAAACCTCCAGGAGGGGCATCTTAAAGGACAATTGGTTTGGCCTTTTTGATAAGTCAGTGTCATGAAAAAAGATATTGTTCAAATAAAGAGACAAAAAAGACACAACCAGACATTATATACGGTCATGAACTGACCAAGCCAAAAGAAAAGAGCATTTTGGGGGATATCTGGGAATATCTGAGTTTGGAGTTGGTATTAGGTGATATAAAGAAATCAACAATTTTGTGAAGTTGTAATAGTTATTTTAGCTCTGCAGGAAAATGTAATATTCTAAAGATGCTTACTTAAAAACTATGGCAGATAATATTTTAAAACATAAGAAAACTAATTTGATTTTACTTCTTTAAAACCTTATTTAAAAAAAATTTCACTTATAAAAAAGTTCTATGATCAAAACCAAAAGTTTCTGTGATGACTGCCCTTGTACTATTCACCATGTAAGAACTTATTCATTATGTAAGAATTTGTTCACCATGTAAGAACTTGTTCGTTATGCTTCAGAATATTGGAGACTGACGAGAATTAGACTTGGGGTGGATTAATGATTGTGCATTGAGCACTGAGTCCCCTATACAGAATTTTATTGTTGTTAACAACCATTTCATCAATAAATATGAGAAATACCCTCTCAAAAAAAAAAAAGTTCTAAAAATTCTAAGAATGAGACAAGTAGTGATTCTATAGCATCTTACTACACTGATGGACAGTGACTGTAATGGGGTATATGGGGGGGACTTGGTGATGGGGGGAGTCTAGTAAACATAATGTTCCTCATGTAATTGTAGATTAATGATACCAAAAGTAAAAAAAAAAATTCTAAGAATGAACTCCTGTACAACCATTTACATTCAACAGTTGTTAATATTTTGCCACATGTGCTTCATCATATTCTCTACTCCTAAACATTTTAGTGTATACCTCTCAAGAATAAGAATTTCTTATATAAGCACAATACAATTATAAATACAGAGAACTTGACATTGATAACAACACTATTAAATAATATATATATAGTCTCTAATTCATATTTCTCCAATTGTCCCAATAATGATCTTTATAGCAAATTTTGTGTTGTTCTGATCAACGATCATCATTGAATTTAGCTGTAATGGGGCTTTGTTTTTATGACCATCATTATTGTCATGGATTAAATAGATATGCTGGCAATAATTCACAATCACAATATAGGCTGGTCATGGGGATGGTAGTACAGCATAGAGAATACAGTTAATGATTCTGTAACATCTTACTACGTTGATGGACAGTGACCACAGTGGAGGGGGTAAGGACTTGCTAACATGGGTAAATTCTGAACCACTGTGCTGTGTATTTTAAACCATCATAAGATTGTGTATCAATGATATCTCAATAGGAAAAAAATAGATAAGCTAATTTTTTCTAGAATCTAATCATCTTTTATTCTCAATCAGTTGGTATAATTATTTCCCAAGAAATAGCAATTATATTCAAATTAAAAGGAACATCTTTATTGCAAAGAATACGAAGTACAGTACTAATAGAAAACATAGAAGATAACACATCAATTCATGTCAGAAATTTTTTTTATAGCAAATACCCCCAAAAGCTACGGTGACTTAAAGAGTTATACCTTAGTGGACCAAAATTTAAACAGCTCAGTCTCCAAGCATTCAAATGAATCAAGATGGCAAAGCTTGGGAATTATCTCAATTTGAAAAAGATTTTATTTACGATTTCTCTCTTTCAGACAACACTTACCTGTAGTACTCGTTCATGTGCAGGATGCTCTTTTAATTCTACCAATCGATCCAGAACTATGAGCTTTACATTGTTGTCACTCTCTTTAATAATTAAATCAATGTAACACTGAGCAGCAGCCTATATTAAAAAATCAGTACATTGTAAGAACACATTCATCTATCTTAAACAAAGAATCTGAAAAAAAAAAAAAAACTCAAAAAACACCCCCAAGAAGTCAAAATACATTCACTACTGCTGCACTAAAAAGTTTATGTATTTTTCTCTGAAGAGTATGTCCCCCTGCTCCCTAGAATCCAACAAGCCTCATTATTTCTCAAGTTTACAAAAGATCAAAAGTATCACAAATTAAAAGGAAGAACAGGCACTGTTACAGGCAGAAATACTTATTAATAGCCAAAAATTAAGGATTAGAACTAAGGAACAAGGTAGAAAAAAGTAAATAGAGAATTAAAAAATGTATAGCTGTTGAGCATCTTTTAGTTTAGGTGCAAAGTCTAATGCCTGTATCACAGGACAGAAAGATGAAGAATACAGAGATAACCCTGACTGGGTAAGCACAGGACAAAGGAGTAAACCTGAGAGAGCTCCCAACGACCAAGCTGGAACAATCTGATCAACGAAATAAATGACAGTACATTGGATTATAATCTATGGAATAAAATATCACACTGATACAAAAAAAGAATGAAAGGAAAGGAGGGAGGGAGGAAGGAGAGACAGCTTCCTTGCTGAAGAACTCCAATTAATAAATGTAGAATGAGGGAAACAGCATTTCTAACATCATTAGAATACCACAGTAATAACTGTTGTAAGGAAGATTCACTGATGGATGCTAAAGTTAGTAAGTTTGAGGAGAAATGCGATATATGGTAGAAATGGGATAATTGCAAGTTAAGGAAAAAATCTTAACATGACAGTGGAGAAATCTAGCAGGCACCACCTTAACTGAATCATCTAAGTTAACATTACCAGGAATAAGATGTAACAACATCAGGTACTCCTTGATATGATACACTGAGAAGGGTGCATCATTTCTGGTATTCTTCCCCAAAATGCATAACCTCAGCGTAATTAGGAGAAAATATCAGACAAACCAAAATGGAGGGATATTTTACAAACTGACTCAGTACTCTTCAAAAGTCATGGTCATGAAAAACAAGGGACAGGTTGAGGAATTGTCACAGATTAGCATCAGACAACTAAAAAAAATGTGGGCTCTTGGATTGGATCTTGGAATAGAAAAGATTTTAGTGGGGAAACTGGTAAAATTTGAAAAGTCTATAGTTTAGTTGACAATAGTGTTCCAATGGTAATTTCTTAGTTTTGACAATTATTCGAATTATGCAAGGCATGAACATTCTGGGAAGCTAAGTGAAGGGTAATGGGAACTTTGTTCTATTTTTGCAACTTTTCTATAAGTCTAACATTATTTCAAAATAAGAAGTTTAAAATATTTTTTAAAAGTATTGCTGGGTAAAGGAGTAAATTCTTTTACTTATACAGTCCAGCTTTCTAGAACAGCTTATTCTCTGAATATATGGGGGGTTCCTCAGGTAGTCTTAATATAGTAAATTAAAGAAGAGTAAGCTAATAATGGAATCATTATTGAACATACTCACTGTAACATTTTTAGGATCCATCATATAGGATCCAGAATTCATTTTCCCACATCTTTTTTTTAATATAATAAAAGTATGGAGAGAGATCTTACAACACCAGTAACATTTTCCAGAACTGGAAATACTGGTATTCTGTCTCAGTCTCTTTATCTCTATATATGTATGAAAGCAGGAAAGAAATAAAAAAGGAAGGTCATATGTAAGGAATTGAATAATTTCATAAAATTTGTAAGGTGTTACTTCTATGCCATGTAATGCCATGTAACCACACAGTAAATTGCAATGTCACTAAATCATAAGTGATAAGACAGCTTATTATTATCCAACTGGCACCAAAAGAAATAAGCAGTACCTTGATTGCAGTGGGTGCACTAGAGAGCGTCACTAATGTTCCGGCGGCTTCGTATTTTACAGCAGGGCTGGATGACTGTAGTAAGTTATAGATGCAGCGAATGAAACGAGCCCTTTCTGATGGGTTAGCATGACAAACCTAAACAAGAGAACATTTATTTAGAGTTCAACTGACTTCAGCGATACTTGGTTTCAAATAGATTTCTATTTAACAGCTGTTGGAATGCTAGTTTTCTTAATTTGAAAGCTAAGAATAGTCTTATGAAGACATCTGAAGATGTTGGCTGACATAGGATGACACATTGTGGCACAAGACTGGTTAACTTCAGAAAGAAATAGATTTTACTTCAAATAATTGCTACAGCTACTCATTCATTAGTTCAATCATAATTTATATTTTCTTTCTTTCACAAAAGGTGTTTAGATGGCTCAGAATAACAGATATGCATACTGTACACGAATGAAATAGGACAAGAAAATGTGAAATAACAAAAGCAAGGATAACAACACATTAACCAAGTACAACAACATGGGTAGTTTTATAGGATACTAAGTTTCTAAATTTTTATTCTGGTGTCATGTCAAAAAGGGAAACAGGATGGATTACATTACTCTCAACAGCTGATAAAAGGAAAACACCAGTTCTTAAAGCAAGGAAGAAAACCTCTTTTTCAAAAGCTACTTATTATCTGGGAGCATATTCCATATTGGGGACACAAATTAATTTTATATTCTGTTCTAAATGCATCTTAATACCTTTACTTATAAAGCAAGTATTCCTTATTTTTTCTCTTTTGAAGTTAGCATTTATGTAAGATTTTCCCAAAATGCATACAGTCAAATCTCTATTACTCAGGCATGACTCAAAAGCTATTCCCACTTACTATAATCTGGACCCTGCTAGACAAAGTCACTAGATAGCAGAGAACCTCTATCCTTGAGAACCTCAATGGCATCCCTAAACCATACACATGAATTAAAAGGAGCTATATATTTACAGTCCTGATTTCATTTTAAATGCCAATTCCAAATGACTGGTACATTGTGTTGAAAGGGGCCTCTCTCCTGAAGAAACAAAGACAGCTATAATTATTTAGCAGTTCTGCTATGGGTATTTTGTTCACACCCTTCTATTTAATAAAGTCATTCCTGGTTTATTTTTTTGGCCTCCAATGGTATCAATAGTAAAGTTGGATATTACTGCATCTTTATTTATTTTTTTCCCACTTTACCAAATACTCAGCATTATCACTTTTAACATTTGCTGTATTTACTTCCCATTCATGTTTTTATACTTTTCCAAAAAATTTATGATATAACCATAACCATAAACATACAGAATTGTTTTTCATATTTTGAACATTTTTGTGAACATTATCAGATATCAGGCATCCACCTGCAACTCACTTGATTTAGACACTGTTTTAGAAGCAGCCACACTGATATATGTAGCTGTTGTTCATTTACTCTAACTGCTGATCTGTATTCTGTTACGTGGACTTCTCCTGTGATTCCAGTTTTTCATTATCACACACTGTGCTGGGGTGAGCATTCCTGTTTACAGTCTCCTTATGCATACGGAAAATAATTTCCCTAGGAAATACTGTATCTTTTATTTGATCAGAACATTAAGATGCAATCTATTCTTTCAAAGGATATTATCAAACTAAACACCAATAAAGCACTTAATTTTAAAACGCAAATCTCTTATCTAGTTTTAGACTGCCTATTGGTCAGTAGCTTATAAAATCTATTCTCTTTTACAATCAGGGAACATAAAAAATACTTGAGGCTTTTCTGTTTATTTTTAGATTTCCAAAGTAGTCTGGTGTATACTAAAGAAAAGGTACTGAACTTTATTCCAAAGCCTAATTCATAATCTCTTCAGTAACTGAGCAGTACACAATGATTTCTTTGCAGCTATACTTAGTCAAGCCATGAATTCTTATAGAATTTTTTATGGAGGCTTAGAAAGAATGAAAGTATTTAGAAAGCAAAACAAATGAAGGGAAAAAGAAATAAAAGATTTTCAGAGGCCATACTATATAATATTTCTAATATTACCCTAGCAATTAAGCAGCATCCAGAAAGAAACTAATTAACTTTGTCTTAAATTCTTAAGAGTTTACTTTACCCATCATAGATTAGTCTTACCTTATAAATCAGTTCAACAATAACCAATTGAAGAATGTCTCCAAATGTCTGAACCTGATCAATACAAGTACTTAGGTAATCCAAAGCTCGATCCTTAAAAAATAAATATATATTTATCAAACTCCACCTCATTCAATAAAAGGACTGAATGCAACTTTAAAAAATATGCACAACTAAATAAAAAACAAATGGGGAAGTGAGGCCAAAGAAAAACTAACTGAAGGAAAAAATGAAGATTAACACATAAACATAAGATAAAAAGTCAAATACATCTTCTAGAAATGGGCCACACACCTGGGGTCTGAAATTTCTAGCAGTTAAACCAAGGAGAAAAACACTGTTACATGATTAAGAGAATCCATAGAATCAAAACAAACCAGCTGCTTAGGAGTATAGTTATTCCTATTGCTGAGACCTAAAAGAAAAAGCCCATTGACTCTCATATACTTAACACTGTGATATGGAAAACTATGACCTCAACAAATCTCTACCAACACATTTTACTGAACTATTTCTGATTATGTCCCTTCATAAATGTAAACAGCATAATACCAAAAACACATATCAATAAAACCAACTCTATAAGCAGGATAAAACACTGTGGCCCAAATGAGCAGCTTTTTTATTACCTAGTTTATAAAGATAAAATATCAGCACCTAGATTTCAGAAGAATGGAAAAGACTCCATATTTTTCCATCTTTATGCATATTATTTCCCACATTTTGATAATAAGTACCTGATAGCAAAAATTCCAAGATTAGATGCCACCAAGGTGTGCAGAGTCACTGACCACCAGCAGACACATATACTTTAATCACCAGCACAGCTGGATGCAAAGTGACATCAACTAATGAAATCTGAAGAGCCCACTAAGGACATACATCTACATAGAAGGCCACCCTTTTCTCAGAGACTTGGCTGAGGGTGGGCTCTATAAAGCTACTATTTTTCTTTATTAAACAATTTTATATCTATACAAACAGAAGGAAAAACAAGCAAAGTCCCAGAGTACAGTGCCACAGAATATGGCCATAATTTCAATGTGGAAAAGCTGCAAAGTAGCTATTATTAAAGGGTTCTCCAATGTTTACTTAAAAAAAAAAAAGACTATATACATAAACAATACTCCAAAGGGTTAAGGAAAAAACTTTTTTTTTTTACAAATTAACTTAAAAAACCTAGAAAAATCAAAATATGCAAATCATATGTACCATAAACAAAATTACAGACTAAAATTTCATTAGGCTGTTGTAACAGCTTCAATTCTCATTTAAATGCAGTTATAAAATTATTTTTAGAAAAGTACTTCACCTGATCTGCATGAATCAGCATCATAAATGCATTCCTTTTGCAACTTGCATCCTTCTCATTCACCAGAAAATCATGTATCAGCTCAGGAGCATCAGGTATGAGATGTTCAAAATTTCTTGAAATAAAACAGGTAATACCATATTCAATGAACACCTACTTTGTTATTTTAGTAATTCCAAGGAGGACACTGTCAAAACTAGCCTTTGTCAAACTTTATAGCGCTATCAATTGTTTTGCCTTTTGAAACTAATCAATTAGAATTGTGGGTAGGACTCATAAGCTTACATCTTCATCTATTAAGTTACCAAATTATGTTTTCCAGTTTAATAAAAAGCTGACTTATTCAACATGCTTTCTATTAGTTGAGTATCTCCAATAATTGTCTTTCATATACTTCAGGAATATAATACCAATGTTAATAATGACAACCAATGTCAAGGTCCTGAAAGATCCTTTATTAAACATTATCAGAGAACAAAAATCCTTCATTTGTATTAGCTATGCACTGTATTTACTTAGTACCTTACTTCTTATTTTGGAAATTGTTAATTATATGTAGTATACAGAAAATACCAGCTTAATAAAAAAGAGCACCTAGCTTCAACAATTACTAATTCATGACTACTTTCATTTCATCTATATCCCCACCCAATTCTCTCATATTACTTTGAAGCAAATACCAATTTATCATTTCTTCTGTTACTATATCAGTATGTTTCTCTAAAATTAAGGACTCTTTTTTAAAATGAATCATAATGCCATCATCATACCTTAAAAATTTTAACAATTCCTTAATATCTCATATTCAGTGGTCAAATTTACAATAATCTAATTAACATAGTTTTTGTGTGTGCACTGTAGTTTAAATTCTGAAATTTCCGTAATCTGTATGGTAACTTTCAAAGAACTCCACATTATTGAACAGAATACCACTTTTCCTAACAGATACAAAATCTAATGTAACAGCAAAAGAACTATGAAATTATGTAACAATCAACTATTAAAAAACAAGTGTTTATAAAAATTACATCTTACTTCTAAATGGATTGAAATCAGTTACTGTAAAAACTAAGCTCTCTAGACTCATCTAACTGGTTCTCTGAATTGTTTTTAAAGTTGAAAATCTTCAGCTTTCTAAGAACAGGACAGTTAAGAACTGCAACTCTTCCTATTTAAAAAAGTTCCCTCCTTAAGGCCTCTAAGGGTAAAAAGACAAGACCCATAATCCACAAAAAGAGAATTCTAACACTGGTCAAAAACTCAAAAGCCTAGAAGTGGCTAAGCAAATTAATAAATTAATTAAGTGGGGGCTGGGAGTTGAAGCAATACAATTGAGAATAGTAAGTATTGTCATAAACTGAAAGTGTACAGCCCATGTAAAGGAGGTACTGTCATTCAATTTCAGCAGATCATTATCATGTAGAAACTAGGACCCAGTGTTGCCAGATCTTTTGACTTTTAAATGCTGACAACATAATAATAATAATAAAGAAAAAATATTGTTCAGGCCAAACAAAACATATCTGCAAGCTACATGCAATCTGCAAGAAACCATTTTGGAGTCACCAGTCTCAAAGACTAAATAGTCCTCAGAGAACTAAGCCAAAGGAGTATCTTTATTTACCTATAGATAGTATAGATGGCCAAAACAGCATTTCTTCTAACATAACTGTGCCGATGCTCCAAACAAGCCCGAATAGCTGGCATTAAAGGTTCCAGCAATTCTGCTTCTTTCAATTTGCAAAGAAAACGAAGGGTAGATCCTCGAATAAATTCATTAGGATGCTGAAGATCCTGATATAAAAATTTAAACATGAAATATTAAGTTCTAGCATTAAAAAAAATTTTTTTTAATGTGGAATTTTACAAGGAAAAAAAATTAGAAAGTAGGTTTGAGGAAAAAGGCCTAGATTATCAATTTCCAGCAGATTCCTGTTGATTAAAACAACTTTTACATATCCCATCAATGTCTTATATACTATGTGTCATTGTTTTTTAGAAATAACACATAAAAAAGCATGGAAAATGTCTAAAAAAAAAGCAGCAATAAAACTTTTTACAATAATTCTTTACAACTTCAGTTCCAAATATCTACAAGTTATATCTTACCCAAGATCTAATTTTAAAAATTAAAACAAAGAGCATTCCACTGATTTTACAATTATTTAAAAATCAAAGCAATATTCAGAAATAATCATGGTTTACCTTTCTATATGCATCACATACAAGGATCATTTCATGTAAAAGTCTCCCATCTGGAGTTGTTTTAGGAACAATTTCCCAAAATACCAGAAGTAGTTTTTTGATGGTGTGGTCCTGAAGAGGTAGCACAAAACGAATGATGGTCATCAAAAGTCCAGGGAGCTTTTCACCATTCAGAATCATAATGATCACTTTCTTCAAAGCTTCAGTCTTTGACTTTACATCTCCTTTTTCTGAGTCAAAATTAAAAAAAAAAAAAAAAAAGCACAATTATTTCAAGTGAAAATCCCTCAGATTATTTTAAAAGTAACTAGTAAAATAAAATACTTTCTTACTTTATCAGCAGCAATAGTAATAAACATATTAACCCAAGGGATAAGGCTTCTTCACCTGGCTCTGAGGAGAACAAGCTGTATGATTTATACAAGTCACTTATCTCTGAACCTCATGATTCCTTATATACAATACGGAGGTTCTGTTCCCTACCCAACAGAGTTAATGCAGAGGCCATGAATCTATAGGTATACCAAATAATGCATGCCTCAAACATACACGTGCTACTTTTCAAAATGTAAAAAAGATGTTAAGTGCTTCTGAATTCAAAACAGCTTTTAGTAAGTGTATTTTCTCAACTGAAGTTACAACAGCTATTATGGGGGTTGGAGAAGAGGGGAGATTCAGTGACATTTTTTTCAACAGTAGAAAGTTCCTCAAACTCAGAAAGACTGGGAACTAATAGACTAACTAGATTAATTCCAAATTCCATATTTCTACAAGCTATAAAACTTCAGAATCTTCTTTCTTAAGAAATTACTTTAGAAAAAAGAATCAAGATGGCAGCATGAGACGTGAGATGGAGAATTCCTCCCAAAACCACAAATAGTATGAAAATATAATTAATTGCTACAACTAACCCTAAAACATCAACAAGAAAAAAGGGTGAACCAGACTGCATGCAGACCTCATGAAGAGAGCAGACCTCATGAACACAGGGTAATGTACCAAAGCCTTTGTCGGGACCCAAGCCCTTCCCCCATCCCAGCTCACCTGAGGGAGGAAAAGAAACACAGGGAGTGGGGGTAGAGGCGGGTGTGTGTGTGTGTGTGTGAAGCCTAGAACTGCTGAACACCAAGCCCTGGAGGTCTGCTTTCGGAGCAGAAACCTACACTGTGGTGCTCTGGACATTGGGGAGCTCTGACAGGTGGAGTGCTTGAGAGACAGATTGCAGCTATTTGTGGGGGAGGGGATCCACACCAGGCTGCTCTGTGACAGAGGAAAGGTAGGCAGTCTGAGAAGCTTCCTAGCAGGGAAAGGGCTGCTGAAGGAGCAGAGTTTGCACAGCCCTTGCTGCTCGGGGGAGGGGAGAGCTGGACAAGGTTGTCTGGGCACACTCTGCCCAGCTGGTTGGAAACTTTGAGGAGCTTCAGGTGCCCCATCCCCCTGGCTGCCTACTCAGCTCCGAGGCTCCCCACTGTGACACGCATCCAGCTGCGCCTTCCTCCTGGCCTCCTGGCCTGTCGGCACCAGCTGACAAACTGGCAATCACTGCGTTGGCGTCAGGCCAGCCAGAAGGAGGCTCAGCCTACAACAGCTACAGACACAAAGCACAGAGGCTTACACCTGTGTGCTTGGCCCACTGGCTCTGACACTTGAGACAGGCACTGCAGATGGGAATCAAGAAACAGATCTTTCCTGCCCCCAGGCACAGCTCCACTCCACTCCACACACCAGCCTCACTCTAGGGGCCGAGCAGCTGCAGAGACTGGAGCTTCTGGGCACTAGTGGGCACCACACAGAATTATGAAACATCAAAACACATGGTTCAGACCAAAATCTCACAAACCCAAGAGAAAGGGCCTAATGAAACTGAACTCACCAATCTGCCTGAAAGAGTTCAAAATAAAAATTATAAACATGCTTATGGAGGTACAGAAAAATGTTCAAGAACTCAAGGATGAATTTAAGTTGGAGATTCAATCATTAAGAAATTCCATATCTGAAATGAAACATAAAATGGGGAGATTTAAAAGCAGATTAGATGTAGTAGAAGAGATGGTAAATGGAATAGAAATTAGAGAAGAGAAATACAAAGAAGCTGAGGCACAAAGAGAAAAAAGAATCTCTAAGAACGAAAGAATATTGAGAGAACTGTGTGACCAATCCAAACAGAACAATAATTGTATTATAGGGGTACCAGAAAAAGAGAGAGAAAAGGGATAAAAAGTGTCATTGAGGAGGTAATTACTGAAAACTTCCCCAATCTAGAGAAGGAGATAGTCTCTCAGGCCATGGAGGTACACAGATCTCCCAACATAAGGGACCCAAGGAAGATAACATCAAGACATATAATATTTAAAATGGCAAAGATCAAGGATACAGACAGACTTTTAAAAGCAGCTAGAGAGAGAAAAAAAGATCACATACAAAAGAAAACCCATCAGGCTATCATCAGACTTCTCAACAGAAACCTTACAGGCCAGAAGGGAGTGGCATGATATATTTAATGCAATGAAGCAGAAGGGCCTTGAACCAAGAATACTCTACCCGGCAAAGTTATCATTCAAATTTGAAGGAGGGATTAAACAATTTTCAGATAAGCAAAAGCTGAGAGAATTTATCTCTCACAAACCACCTCTACAGTGCATTTTGGAGGGACTCCTATAGATGGAAGTACTCCTAAAGCTAAATAGATGCCACCCAAGGGATAGACAAAGAGCACAGAATATGATTCATAACATACAAAGAATGGAGGAGGAAGAAAAGGAAGGAAAAAAAAAAGAAGAAGAACCTTTAGGTTGTGTTTGTGATAGCACACAAAGGGAGTTAAATTAGACTGTCAGATAGTAAGGGAATAACCCTTGAACCTTTGGTAACCACGAATCTAAAGCCTGCAATGGCATTAAGTACATGCCTATCGATAATCACCCTAAATGTAAATGGTCTGAATGCACCAATCAAAAGACACAGAGTCACTGAATGGATTAAAAAACAAGACTCGTCTATATGCTTCCTACAAGAGACTCACTTCAAACCCAAAGACATACACAGACTGAAATTAAAGGGATGGAAAAAGATATTTCATGCAACTAACAGGGAGAAAAAAGCAGTAGTTGCAGTACTTGAATCAGACAAAATAAACTTGAAAATAAAGAAAGTCACAAGAGACAAAGAAGGGCATTACATAATGATAAAGGGGTCAGTCCAACAAGAGCATATAACTATTATAGATATCTACACACCCAACACAGGATCACCTACACACGTGAAACAAATACTAACAGAATTAAAGGGGGAAATACAATGCAATGCATTCATTTTAGGAGACTTCAACACACCACTAACTCCAAACGACAGATCATCCAGACAGAAAGTAAGTAAAGAGACAGAGGCACTGAACAACACATTAGAACAGATGGACCTAACAGACATCTACAGAACACTTCATCCAAAAGCAACAGGTACACATTCTTCTCAAGTGCACATGGAACATTTTAAAGAGCAGATCATATACTAGGCCACAAAAAGAGCCTCAGTAAATTCAAAAAGATTGAAATTGTACCAACCAGCTTCTCAGATCACAAAGGTATGAAACTAGAAATAAATTACACAAAGAAAACAAAAAACCCACAAACTCATGGAGGCTTAATAATATGCCCCTAAATAATCAATGGATCAATGACCAAATAAAAACAGAGATCAAGAAATATATGAAGACAAATGACAATCATTCAACAACACAAAATCTATGGGACGCAGTGTAGGCCGTGCTAAGAGGAAAGTATATTGCAATACAGGAATACCTCAGGAAAGAAGAACAATCCCAAATGAACAGTCTAAACTCACAATTAATGAAACTAGAAAAGGAAGAACAAATGAGGCCCAAAGCCAGTAGAAGGAGGGATATAATAAAGATTAAAGTAGAAATAAATTAAATTGAGAAAAATAAAACAATAGAAAAATCAATGAAAGCAGGAGCTGGTTCTTTGAGAAAATAAACAAAATAGATAAACCCCTAGCCAGACTAATCAAGAAAAAAAGAGAGTCTACACACATAAACAGAATCAGAAATGAGAAAGGAAAAATCACCATGGTTACCACAGAAGTACAAAGAATTATGAGAGAATATTACAAAAAATTATATGCTAACAAACTGGATAACCTAGAAGAAATGGATAACTTCCTGGAAAAATACAACCTTCCAAAGCTGACCCAGGAAGAAACAAAAATCTGAATAGACCAATTACCAGCAAAGAAATTGAATTGGTAATCAACAAACTACCAAAGAACAAAACCCCTGGATCAGATGGTTTCACTGCTGAATTTTACCAAACATTTAGTGAAGACCTAGTACCCATCCTCCTTAAAGATTTCTGAAAAGTAGAAGAGGAGGGAATACTCCCAAACTCATTCTACGAGGCCAAAATCGCTCTACTACCAAAACCAGGCAAAGAGACCATAAAAAAAGAAAATTACAGACCAATATCCCTGATGAACATAGATGCAAAAATACTCAACAAAATACTAGCAAACCGAATTCAAAAATACATCAAAAAGATTATCTATCATGATCAAGTGGGATTCATGCCAGGGATGCAAGGATGGTACAACATTTGAAAATTCATCAACATCATCCACTACATCAACTAAAAGGAGGACAAAAACCACATGATCATCTCCACAGAAGCTGAAAAAGCATTTGACAAAATTCAACATCCATTCATGATAAAAACTCTTAACAAAATGGGTATAAAGGGCAAGTACCTCAACATAATAAAGGCCATATATGACAAACACACAGCCAACATTATACTTAACAGTGAGAAGCTGAAAGCTTTTCCTGTAAGATCAAGAACAAGGCAAGGATGCCCACTCCCCCCACTTTTATTCAACATATTTCTGGATGCCCTAGCCACGGAAATCAGACAAAAAGAAATAAAAGGCATCCAGATTGGCAAGGAAGAAGTCAAACTGTCCCTGTTTGCAGATGACATGATACTGTATGTAAAAAACCCTAAAGAATCCACTCCAAAACTACTAGATCTAATATCCGAATTCAGCAAAGTTGCATGATACAAAATACACAGAAATCTGTTGCCTTCCTATACACTAACAATTAACTAGCAGAAAGAGAAACCAGGAAAACAGTTCCATTCACAATTGCATCAAAAAGAAGAACAAAATATCTAGGAATAAACCTAACCAAGCAAGAGAAAGACCTATACCCTGAAAACTAAAGGACACTCTTAAAATAAATTAAAGAGGACACCAACAAATGGAAATTCATCCCATGCTCTTGGCTAGGAAGAATATTGTCAAAATGGCCATCCTGCCTAAAGCAATCTACAGATTCAATGCAATTCCTATCAAAATACCAACAGCACTCTTCAATGAACTAGAAAAAAATACTTCTAAAATTCATATGGAACCATAAAAGACCCTGAATAGCCAAAGCAATCCTGAGAAGGAAGAATAAAACGGAGAATTATGCTTCCTGACTTGAAGCTCTACTACAAAGCCACAGTAATCAAGACAATTTGGTATTAGCACAAGAACAGAGCCACAGACTAGTGGAACAGAATATGGACTCTAAACATTAACCCAAACATATATGGTCAATTAATATATGATAAAGGAGCCATGGACATACAATGGGGAAATGACAGTCTCTTCAAAAGATGGTGCTGGCAAAACTGGACAGCTACATGTAAGAGAATGAAACTGGATCACTGTCTAACCCCATACACAAAAGAAAATTCAAAATGGATCAAAGACCTGAATGTAAGTCATGAAACCATAAAACTCTTAGAAAAATACATAGGCAAAAATCTCTTGGACATAAACATGAGCGACTTCTTCATGAACATATCTTCCTGGGCAAGGGAAAGAAAAGCGAAAATGAACAAGTGGGACTATATCAAGCTGAAAAGCTTCTGTACAGCAAAGGATACCATCAGTATAACAAAAAGACATCCTACAGTATGGGAGAATATATTCATAAATGACAGATTTGATAAAGGGTTGATATCCAAAATATATAAAGAGCTCACGTACCTCAACAAACAAAAAACAAATAATCCAATAAGAAAATGGGCACAGGATCTGAACAGACACTTCTCCAAAGAAGAAATTCAGATGGCCAACAGACCAATGAAAAGATGCTCCACATCATTAATCACCAGGGAAATGCAAATTAAACCACAATGAGATATCACCTCACGGCAGTTAGGATGGTAAACATCCAAAAGACAAACAACAACAAATGTTGGTGAGGATATGGAGAAAGGGTAACCCTCTTATACTGTTGGTGGGAATGTAAACTAGTTCAACCATTGTGGAAAGCAGTATGGAGGTTCCTCAAAAAACTCAAAATAGAAATACCATTTGACCCAGGAATTCCACTTCTAGGAATTTACCTTAAGAATGCAGCAGCCCAGTTTGAAAAAGACATATACACCCCTATGTTTATCACAGCACTATTTACAATAGCCAAGAAATAGAAGCAACCTAAGAGCCCATCAGTAGATGAATGGAAAAAGAAGATGTGGTACATATACACAATGGAATATTATTCAGCCACAAGAAGAAAACAAATCCTACCATTTGCAACAAAATGGATGGTGCTAGAGGATATTAAGCTCTGTGAAACAAGCGGCGGAGAAAGGCAAATTATCAAATGATTTCACTTATCTGTGGAGTATAAGAACAAAGAAAAAACTGAAGGAACAAAACAGCAGCAGACGCACAGAACCCAAGAATGGACTAACAGTTACCAAAGGGGAAGGGACTGTTGAGGATGGGTGGGAAGGGAGGGATAAGGGGGAAAATGGGACATTACAATTAGCACACATAATGTAGGGGGGTGGGGTCATGGGGAAGGCAGTATGTAGAGAAGACAAGTAATGATTCTATAGCATCTTACTACGCTGATGGACAGTGACTGTAATGGGGTATGTTGGGGGGACTTGATAAAAGGGGGAGTCTAGTAACGATAATGTTGTTCAAGTAATTGTACATTAACAATATTAAAAAAATTACTTTAATAATTAGAAGAAAATTACAATGTACTACATTATTTAAAGATGGCACATTTAAGATGGTAGTTTACTATTACTTAGCATAAAAATACAATGTACTTTATTTCACACAATACATAACTTCATATCATTATCATTGCATACTGAAGAAATTTACAGTAAAAATATTTTGGATCCAAAACTGAAAGGCAGAAATCTAAGAGACGTGCACACTGTTCCAGTAATTGTTTAGATCTTAAAAAAGAAAAAAAATCTATAAGAGAGAAAAAGAGGTATGACAAGTCTTTAATAACTTTAAGAGTTAGCATCAGGAAAAGAATAGAACTAGAAATGAATTTCCAACAATTAGAGCTAAGTGACTATTAAATAGTAAGTTCCTTGTTGTTGCTAAAGAGACAGAGACTGTGAATGATCAGTTAGTCGAGTTACGGGAAGGCTTTAAGCATCTGAAGAACTGTACTAGGTAAATGCAAAGTTCTTTCTAGCCCCCAAAACCTATTACTAGCTTAGTATGTTTTCACCTGTTGCAGAACAGAGAATTTCCTCAGGAATCTGGATTGAGAACACCATGAGGGTTGAGAACACCATGAGGGTTATTGCCAAATTTATCCTGCAAGGGTCAGTATTTTTGTTTAAAACAGCCTAACTTCTCATGCATCTCTCCCTACTTATTATTTATCTCCTGCCACATGTGAAAAAACAACTGGTGTGTGCCATATCAAATCAGGAAATAAACAATTATAAAAGGATGAAATGAATATCAATTTGGGCAAGACTTCAGTTCCAAGCCTGGGGGGATCACAAAAACAAAGCATCAAGAGTGATGACACTAACAGTAAATACGAAAATAAGGCAAATTAGGCAAAGTTCAAAGTGGCTTAAGTATTCACTGAGCCTAAACCGGTTTTCCTCTCTTTGTCCTGAAGCTTCCTTTCTGAATTAAAAAAAAAATTTTTGTTTTTTCTTCCCTAATCTGATAGTATATAGGACACAAAGTCCAAAAGGCATAAAATTGTATCACTATAAAGCTGATGGCTTCTTTTGTTCCAGTTTTTGACTAATTTAGCAGGATAAAACTCCACTTGTAGCTAAATGTTAAAAAGTTTTTAAATTCAATAGCAAACTTGTAAAAATCCTACACCATTTATATTTCAAGCCTCCTCAACCTCAATTTTCATTTATTCCAACAATTCAAACTGAGGTGAAGGATGCTTGTTTCTACACATATAGGGACTTCTTTTCCTCAATGAGCAAAAGCAAAAATGGTGAAAATTTCAAAATCACTTCAATTCACCAAAATATAATAAGTATTTCCTAGTCCAGGGAATGTATGATCATAAGAGCTCATATTCATTGATTGAAGATAAAGTACAGGTAAAGCAACTCAGTATTTCACCAAATGAAAAAAATATTTGTTACTCAAATTGCAAACTACTTCTAAATTGTGTCTCATCTCAACTCTTTTGAGATAAAGTAAAAATTACACATGAAATTTGAGACCACTTATTTACTACTAGGGGAAGGGCAGTCAAAGTAGTTGCAATTAAGAAATGGGTATTGTTATATTTAAGGATAGGTTTTGTTCTTTATTCTCCCAGTTGTAGTCTTAAGTATTGTGGGATCTAAAATGAAAACCCTTAAATTATAAGAAAAAAAAATGGTAGTGAAAGTTTATTCATTAATTTGCATTCCACTCTGCCATCTTACAAAAATATGAAAAAACTATATGTGGCTTTTGTACATAAGGTTATCAGTTTAAATGCCATAAAACAGGGTTTTTGTCCTCTAAAAACAGAGCTTTAAAGAAACCTATTATTAAGTAACCAAAAATCAGGAGGTATTCCTTTACTGCTGATTAAGAGGTGGGAATAGGCAAGTGAAATATTGTCTCCACTGCTAACTATCTTCTAAAGTTCAGATACTTTCAAGATCTGAAGCATAATTTTCACTCTAGTTTAAACAGTAGTCATTAGTTTCACTTAAACTTATCTTTAGTAGTTCAATTAAGCAAGAATCATTATTTTGTAATGTGCATTACTTTCAAAACCTTTTTAGAAAACCATTCAAAAAAGGAGACCTAGTATACACTTTTAAAATTCAGAAATATACTTATTTTCTTCCTGGCATAAATGCTTTAAAAACGAAAAACTTGACCTTTATGTAACATTCATGAGTATTCCAGTGTTAACTTCATTTGTTCAACAGGTGGCAAACCCAAAGAACAAAATTCTTTTGGTTTAGCAAGATAAGTAGTATGAAGTTAAGTGCACAAGAAACCTAAGACATTCAAATACACATTCTCACTCTGTTACCTATAGAGAATTGTCAGCTACATTTAAGCATAATATATTAAGCTACATACACTGTTATTCTGACAAATATCTAACTAAATTATTATACTTCTTTAGCTTTACTAAGCTAAACTGAGATGTTGTTCTATATCCAAACAAAACAATATTGCATGTCTAATGGTAACAAGACTTTTAATAGGCTGTAATAGGCCTTTAATAAGATCAAAGGACTATTGAAAAGATCCTACTTTAAACAAAAACTAAGCATTTCTACTTACAAGGGACTTGAAATGCAAATGAGCTTTTTATTTTAATTTTTTTCTATTTCATATTCAAAGTATTGACAAAGTTTACCTAGATCATTTTTTAAGCTAATTTCGGATGGTGGTTCTGAATCCATTGGCACGTTAATTAACGTATAGCAAACGTTCTCAGCAGCCGTCATGGTTTCCGGTTATAATCAACCCTTGATACAAAATTTAAGGATAACAGATGCCAGAAAATCTAGAAAAGTAAATACAAGGTTATCATTACAAGTAAAAAAAAATAAGTAAAAACAATACCAGTAACCATAGTGATCTTAACTGCCTAAAGCTCATCTTGTTTGGCTTATGATATTAAAGTATTAGGAGAGGAGGGTCAATCTATATTGTGTCCCATCAAAATAAAGCCTAATACAATAAAAAATTACACATCTATCAGTCTCGGCCTAAGGAATATATCTCCCACCCCACTACCCCGCCCAGGGTTTAAGAATGCTGTACTGCAGAATTAAGACCCACAATAAGGAGACAGTCCTCCAGCCCCACTATGTTATAGAACCGTGATTTTTTTTTAACAACACACAATCTGGACTATTCAAGTTAAGAGATCCTGTGCACGAACACTGCTAAAATCTTAACGCTCTTTATCGAGACCATGGGTGGGACCCGACTGTGTCAGTGGGTCCCTCTATGGTGTGCTGTTCTCCCGTCCCCTCTCCCTTTCTCCTGCAAAGCAGGCCCCGGCCTGGAATGGCGAGCCCGGGTGTCCTGGGAGGGAGAAGAGCTCTGGGCTGTACGCACACGCCGGCATGGGCAGTCCGGCCCGGAGTTTCCCAGCCCACCCGTTCCGCTTCGCAAGGCCCGGACGGGAGCGGCCTAGTCGCTCCCCCTCCTCATCTTCTCGCTAGAGAGCCAGTTCCTCCGACTCTGCCCGACCCAGCAGGCCTCGGGGTTTGGGGGCTTACTGCCTGCTTCCTGGCTCCGACGGGCAGCAGCTAGGACCACCGCGGGTCCGTCTGCTTGGGCTCCGACCCGCAGCTGCAGCCGCGGTTCCAGAGTCCTTGGCTGACGTGGAAGTGGGTAGGGAGACTACCAAGACCAGAGCCACCTAGCACCTACGGCAACGCAGAAAGGACATGCCTTCTCCGTCTTACGGTTGCGCGCTGCAATAACGTCCTATAAATTTCTGCCTCTTCTCAAGTTCCCATGTGATTAGCTGTAGGCAGCAGAGAGGATTGGAAACGTATTTAGTACGTTTTCCCTGCAGGCCAGGTGCTGAATTAAGCTCTGTGATCATTAAACGCTACTTGGAAATTGTTTCTTCTTCCAGGAACTAAAATAGCTAAGGGGAGGAAGGGCTTGCCGAGAAGAGAAACACATACTAGGGCTGTGTGGAAAAGAGCCCTAGGTTGGGAGTTGGAAGGCCTTTTCTAGCTCACGCGCTAATAAACTGGGAAAGTAACTTCAGTCCTTATAATAAGGGACTGAGGGTCCATTTCAGATCATAACATCTGCAGTAGTCCAAACCTTTGTCTCTGCAGTTAGGCTGCGGTAGTTAGAACATCAAGGTCGCACTGGTGTAATTTCTGGTTTTTATTTACTGATAGTCCCTTTCATGATCCTTTCTGAGCACTGATTAAATTTTATGCATAAAGGGAGACTGACAGTCACTGCTTTAAAGGATTTTTACCTATCTCCAAAGGCCTAAGTTATAGCTACACTCAGCCACAGCACCTTCTGTTTTGCCTATTTGAGACTCCACATCCCCACACTGCACCCCCCCACCCAAAAATGTTTTCTAGCCAGTGGTTAATTTTTTTCAATGATTAATTTATAAAAAGTTTTTGTAGCCTTAGGGAAAATATGAACACAAAGAGGTCTGACAGAACCTGTCCTTATTAACAGATTTACTTTACAGAGACAGAACACAAACTGTGCCTCATCTATCTTGAATCCACTGTTTTGAGATTTCTTCTTTTTGGAACAATCAAGCAAAACATGAAAAAATTCTCTAAGCACCCAAAATACACTACAAAGACCATTTATGTGTTTATATCACTTCCTAAGAGTGCTCCTCAAATCCTGTGCACTTTATAAAAACTTTTCGTCTTGAAATAATTATAGTGTTAGAAACCCCATATAATTTCACTAGTTTCTTCCATTTGTATTACTTGCATAATTACATTGAAATTCAACATTATATTCAGTATTATCAAATTCAGGAAATTGACATTGATAAAATTTATGCATCCCCAGGTTTTGCTGGTTTTACATGTACTGAGTTGTATATTTAGTTCCAGGCAACTTTAACATGTTTAGATTCATGTGATTACCAGCAGTCAAGATATAAGGATCCCTCCTGCTATCATTTTAGTCATAGCCACTTCCCTCCTTAACTCCTAGCAACTGGTGACCGTGTGTCTACCTGTACAATTTTGTGATATCAGGAAGATGTAGTATAAATTATACAATGTTCTTTTGAAATTGGTTTTTTACTAGGTATAATGATTCCCCCAAGATCAACCCAAGATTGTGTACAGAATAAGGCTTATCATGACTGAGTCATTAAGGAAACCTATTAAATATGTAAAGGCGGCAAGAAAATGCAATGTTTAACAAAACCTCATTTTAGGCCTGCACTTAAATTTGTCATTGGCAGTGTTACATTATTGCATATTCTTAAATACAGAGCTTGTTGAACAGTTATCAGGACCTTATATAGCCTAATTCTTCCCAACTTGTTATAACATGCACTTTGTTTGGGGGCTTATTTTTACATTAGCATGTAATTATATCATTTTGAATGCTTTTCAACTTGTAATTGAGAGCAAGGACCTTGTCATAAACCAAAAATCATAAAAATTTAGATGTCTAATAAATAAAGGCCTGGAGAAAAAGGGTCTTAAACCCAAATCATCAAATGGGCAAACACTAAAAAAGCTGGGACTAGAATTTGAATCCTGTCACCAACTTTACTGCTTATTTTTAACCATATCAGGTCTTCAAAGCTGCTCACATAGATGCTTAATAGATTTCAGGTGAATTGAGTATTATTTTTTATGCCAAAGTGATAGGTTTTATGAAAGGACATTATTAGGAATTTTGTTTTTAATTATTTAACACAGACTATGTGGAATGACTGAGACCAAGCAACATGAAAAGGCATCACAATGAACTTGTACAGGCAGCAGGAATGAATTTTATTGGGATGAGGATTTTTAGTTCTAAAGTCAGTGTGTAAAGCTAAAACCACATATTAAAAAACTACTCAAATTGCCTCCAAAGTACAATACAGATCACTAATATTTTTTCAGCTGAGCACCAGACAATTGGTTTACATTAAGGGAATAGGTACAAAATACACACACACACACTCTTTAAACAATGGAATCACTCAACAAAGAGGCTCACACAAAGGGGAGAGACCTGGGGCAAGAGCAGATTATGTAGTTTCCTGCTTCTGCTTTCTTCCTCAGACTATACATCCATTGAGTTTGGTGGCAGGTGGGAGGACTCCCTCTCATTCACTTATTTTGTGTAAGTTACATGCTCTTGATGCAACTCCACACGTATATCAAATGGCCATATGGTACTTGTGGCCTCATCCCGAGCTCAAATGGCAGCACTCTTGAGGTTACTTCCAGAGTAGAGACTGTCATCTCACACATTTCTGTATTTTGTCAGAAGTCTTTCAACAAGATTGCCAGTCTCTTACCATCTGCCCTTCAAGAAGTCACAAATTTTAAAGTTTAGAGCAGCCTGGAAAAAAAAAATTAAACTAACATTTTATGAATTTTAGAGTGTATAAGGTGTTTTCACATAAATTCTCCCATTTAACCTTCACAAAAATTCTCCAGATTTCCTTAAAATAGGGCTAAGGAACTTGCTTGAAACCAACAGCAGCTAATTAGAATTAGATATTAGATATAAAACCCAGGTTCCCCTTCTATAAATGGACTGCTCCTCTATAGAAAGATATGAATCCCAGAAAATAACTCCTCTAGGTTTCTCAGCAGCAAAAATTTGGATTGTTTTGTTCTTTCAACCTGACTTCCTCTAATAAGTCATGAGGATGAAAGTACAGCATAGGAAATATAGTCAATAATGTAGAATCTTTGTATGTTGACAGATGGCAACTACACTTACTGTGAACATTTAGTAATGTATATATAATTATTGAATCACTATGCTACATATCTGAAACCAACGTAATATTGTGTATCAATTATATTTCAATAAAAAAGAGAACTATAACTTCACAACCCACAGATGGTTATTCTCAAAAAAATGGAAAACGTGTTTGCAAGGTCGTAGAGAAATTGGAACTCTGGTGCATTGCTGGTAGACAGGTAAAATGGTGCGGCTGCTGTGGAAAATGTTTTGTGGTTCCTCAAGAAGTTATAAAGAATTTCCATATGACCTAGAGATACTACGATGAGGTATATATTCAAAAAAAATGTGGTATGATATGACATGGAAACTGGCTAAATTAAAAAATTTTAGTAGCACTCTGCTGTGGTGAGAAGTTGCTCATATCTGTTATATTGGTTACCTATCATCATCCCTACTAAACCTCCTCACCCTTTAGGATTCACCTCTGAGGAAGCATAGTGGATATGAGCTCATGATTACAGTTTCTAGAAACAAATTCTTAAGAGTTGGTCTTCTCAGCCCGCTCTGGACCACTTTGAACTAGAGAGGGTACTGACACTATGATCCCGAATTAATGCTTTATTTTCCCCAATCAAAAATAAAATAATCAGATTTTTCTCCAATTTCATTTTGCATGGTCTAAGATAATTGTTCTTCAATATCTGTGTAAACAGCTCATAGGAATAATGGAAGGCAGCTTAAAGATTAAGGTGGAGTAGCGCTAGACAAGATCAAAGGAAACGATGGTTTGAAATTAAAATTTCCCTTGTTTTTGCAAAAAGTTCCCTGCCCTGAGACCAGAGCTATCACTACTGCCACCTGCTGGTTGGAAAGAAAAACCTTTCATATGTTAATAATTATCTTGCTAGTACTGTTGGGAAGTAGTGGTTTCTACTTGTATTTTTACCTGAAATTTGTATTCTGAACCAAACCTCCACTGATTCTCATGCAGCCAGGCCACACACTGGAGAATTAGTGTAAAGTTGTGATGGATAAGAGGTATTATTTTTCCCCATCACTAAAAATAAGGCAGTTTAATTTGGCAAACATGGCAGATGACCAGTTGTAATGTCAAACTACTATTTACAGTTGAAGCTACTTAAAAAACAAAACCCAATACACTAGCAGGTGAAACAATTTTATTTCACAGTTTTCTTTAAAACCACAAAGACACTATGTTCTTCATATAAAAACATTAGTACAGATAACTGTTCTTTCTAGAAAATAATTATATAGACCCGCTGAAAGAAAAATGCACACCATTATACAGTTTCAGTGAAGTTGCTTGGAAAAAAACTCACATCTGGACTGATTCCTAAAACATACCATTCCACCAATCTTCATCTTTTGGTTGTGAAAGTACAGATTATTATCATCAGTATGTGTTCCTGCATTCTTACATACTTGACAATATACATACACACTGGTTTATCACTTAATGTTCCATTGGCTCATCAGCCTTTTCTGCAGGTTCATCAGCAGGTTGAGCAGGCTGAAGAGCGGAAGAAAAAAGAAAAGAACAGTGAATAACTGATATGTATACTCTAATCACAAATATTACATGATAAAAAATCATGAGAAAAATGGATTAGGAGATATTGTGGATACTCATATTTAGTTCACTGTCTTGTTGAAATTTCTGAACAAAGGGCTTTTTCTTAAAATAGACATAATTTTACAGTTCTGAAAACCTAAGCATCACCGAACTAATTCAGCATTTTATGATCTTCGTCTTGTTCAAGAAAAAAGGCCTTACTTTTAGTCACTACTAAGCCTTAAAATACATCCAGCACATTTTAGATTCTTTTCCTCTTTGGCACTAATAAGCACAGCAAAAATATGACTTAAAAACCAGCTCTGTGGCATTTGACTGCATTTTTCTCAACAGTGCTGCATTCTTACCAACAGCAGTTTAAATAATGTAAATCTTCCTCCTCCAAACAGTACCAATAATATCCTTTTCAAGACATATACACCCCTATGTTTATCACTGCACTCTTTGCAATAGCCAAGATATGGAAGCAACCTAAGTGTCCATCAATAGATGAACGGATAAAGAAGATGTGATACATATACAGAATGGAATATTATTCAGCCATAAAAAGAAAAATCCTCCCATTTGCAATATGGATGGATATCTAGAGGTTATTATGCTCAGTGAAATAAGCCAGGTGGAGAAAGACAAATATTGTATAATTTCACTCATTTGTGGAGTATAAAAACAAAGCAAAACAGAAGGAACAAAATAGCAGTAGATTCAGACACCAAGAAGGGGTTAGTGGTCACCAAAGGGGAAGGGCTGGGGAGGGAGGGAGAAGGGAATGAAGGGGCACTGTAATTTACAATCACAATATAATAGGTTTGTCAGGGGATGGCAGTACAGCATGGAGAATAGTTAATGACTCTGTAACATATTACTAAGTTGATGAAAGTGACCACACTGGAGGGGATGAGGACTTGATAATATGGGTAAATGTTCAACTACTGTGTTGTGTATCTGAAACCAACATAAGATTGCAGACTTTAATAAAAAAATATACATCCTTTTCAAATTGAAAAAATTTCCATACAGGACACTTTCTTTTTATTACATAACTATCAAGTAAGCATCAATAAATGGCAAATTTATATTCTAAACATCCAACAAAAAAGATCAGTATTTAACCTGATATTTAGCAACACTATTTGATCCTTTTCTCAGTATCTGTGAAGAGCCAACTTAGTTTCCAAAGCTGGACCAGAAGAAACTTCTCAGTCCCCACTCCTATACAATCTTGGATGGCTCTATGACTTGATTTAACCAACAAAATGTGCAGAAATGATGCTGTGCCAGTCGTAGGCCTCAGACTTAAGAATGGCTCTGAGCTTTCACTTTTGGATTTTTTCAAAAGATAATCTCTGATCTGCTACCTCGCCAGAGAGACCCTGGTGAAGGAGACGCCCCGAGATTACACGGACACAGGCCTAGGCAGCCTAACAGAGGTCCTAGCCTTCTAGCTGTTCCTCTGAGGTGCCTAGAAAATGAGCAAAGAAGGCATGTGAGTATAGCCATCTTGGATGTTCTAGACCCATACCCTCAACTGAATGCAGTGTTTCAAAGACCCCAAATGAGACCAGCAAGGAACTATTTAGCTAAGTCAGTCAACCCACTAATTTGTGAGAAAGTGCAATTGTGAGAATAACGACATCAACAGCCCTTTTTGTGTTTATAGGGATCACTGACCCCTCAGTATTTCATGTTACTCAATTCTTAGTTTTCTTACTGCTATTTAAATGAGCCTAACTCAATAATTAATGATGACAGATTTACAGAGTTATAGTAGAAGTGCAGTTTAGCACTGGTCTTGAGTGTTTATCAGTCACTGACCTGTGTCTTTCTCTGAGGTCTTTCTTCGAGACCTTCCAGGAATGGAGACACACCATCATCATCATAAATCGTAAACTCCAAGTCTTTGCCGACAATTCCAATGGAAACATTCTGAGGGAAAAGGCAAAAACTAAAACTCAAAATAATTTAGGTTGTTAAAATGCTTATGATAAATGTTGAGAAAAGTGGGAAAAAAATTTATATAGCACTTGAATAAGACTTAAAAAATGCCTAAGTGGAGGGAAAAAAGGAAGGAAACAAGTAGACCCTTGTGATTTGCAGATCTAATATCTACTTTTGACAGTTGTAAGAAACCCCAAAGGTCTATGTCACCTAGAAATTTGGAACTTGGCTCAAAATGGGAACATGTTGCAGACCAGCGTGAGCAGGCAAGCCTAACTCCTAAGAATTAATCAAATTTCTTTCATGTGTAAATTAAGACATGGTTCCTAACAAGGAAATAGAATTAAGTTTTGGGTTCTAAAGTGCTGAATTTGGTGGGGGCTTGGAACTATGTTCTACGTGGAAAAATTAAAGAGCAATTGTTAAAATGTTCAGTAAGTGCTAACAGTGCAAAAGAAACTCCTGTAACATTAAAATTTTTGTGAAAACTTGACCTATAGGGAGATACATGCCATTTTCTGTAATGCAGTAAAAATTAGACATCAAGAGGTGAGATACCTGAGCAAACTTTTCCAAATCGTAAATGTCAACAGTCAACTGCATATCCAAATTTTAAAAGATAGTCATCTTGGAGTAATGGCATTATAGGTACTTTAAAAGGGTAAGAACAATTTAGTATATTTTCCTAGTTTTTTCGAAAGAATATTTATTATTTTTATAATAAAAAATGTTCAAAAAGAATAGAAATAAAATCTTTTATTTTTAATAAAATCTTCACATACATAATAATAATTATCCAATCACTATAACAAAATGGATTTATAAAATGGTGACTGATGCATTTTAATTAATGATCATTAACCTCAAGTAGGTCCTTAACAGCTCCTGCATTTCACTATATGGGTCCCTAGATCATTCAATCGCCCCTTCTCCTGGACGACTTCTAACAGGTTCCATTCTCCTTGCTCCTATTTCACTGAGAACACTGAACCAGTCAGAAGACATTCACAAGAGCCCAGTATCCATTCTTCCATGCATCTACATCCCTAGATTCTCTTCCTTCCTGTCACTATAAATGGACAGTACAATTTCCTCTTTATGGTCTACCTTTCCACCTGTGCACTGTTCAAGGACATTGGTCCAGCAGTTTTTTTCATATTTCTTTTATATAAATGTATCCCTTTACACTGGATTGTCCATATAACTATGCAGCAAACATGCTGTAATTTCTCCCATTTTAGGAAATCAACAAAAAACCCTCCCTACATTGTTTTCTTGCCACCACCCCATTTTTTGCACCTGAAACAGAAAATCTCCTCTAAAGAGCTGTCTCTAATTTCTCTTCTCCCATTTTCTCTTGATTGAATTCCAATCAGGCTTTTGCCCGAATGTTCCATTAATTTAAACTACTCAAGTTCCCACTGACATCATTGCTGATCTAATCGTTACTTCTCAACATAGATCTTCTTCAATCTACAGCAATTTTTCATTCCCTCCTTGAAATAGTTCATTTGTTTTCAAGGATGACTCATTTTCCAAGTTTCCTTTCTACCTCCTTAGCCATCTTTCTCATCTCCTAAAGGTTGGAGTGCCCATGGACTACTCCTCCAATCTCTCGTTGAACTATTCAATTCCTTTTAGCAATCTCATAGTCCAGTCTCTAAATGCCATTTCTACATAAAGACTCTAAAATCTGTAACTCTAGGCAGGATCATTCTCCACCAAACTCCAGGGGGTGGACATCTGATAACTGCTTGCTCTCTCTCACCAATGGACAAACAACAGGCATTTCAGATTTTATATGTCCTAACTACCTACCTGATCTTCCTCATAACCTCTACCACAAGACCTGTTCTTCCACAGTCTTACCCATCTCAGTAAATTATAAATTTCTCCTTCCTTTTAAATAAGGCAAAAACCTTGAAGACATCCTTTTTTTCTTTCTCATACTTCATAACCAATTTGTTAACAAATTTTTTGGCTCTAATTTCAAAACATACTCAAAACTGAACAATTTATCATCTCCAACTCTGACTCTTCTCTAATCCAGCACAATCTCTCACCTGCATTACTGTAACAGCCTTAAAACTATTTCCACCCATAACAACCTGTTCTCATAACAGCAACCGGAGTGACTCTTTGAAAACCTCATCAAATCATGGTATTCCTCTGATCAAAATCTAACATCCCACTCAGAATAAAATCCAAAGTACGTACTGTGGCTCATAGGACATACACAATCTGGCCTTCATTACCTCTCTGACTCCATTCTTTCTTCTCCTCTTGATCACTGGCTCCAACGTTACTCACATCCTTGCCTCAAAAGTAGGAACACTCTGCACTGAATTCCCTGGAATACTTACACTGCATTCCCTGGAATTATCTTGCTCTAGACATCTGCATGGCTCACTCACTCACCTCCTTTAGGTCTTTTCCTCAAATTTCACTTTCTCAGTGAGACTATCCTTGACCACTCTATTTTAAATTACACCTGCCACACCTCTTTCCAGAACCAACTGGTCACTTTCTCCTTTTAACCTGTTTTATTTTTTCTGTAGCATTTATTATCTTCTAAAATGCTATATAATTTACTCAAGGGAATATTGTCTACCTCTCCCCAGTTTGGATGTATGTTCCATGAAGGCTAAGATCTTTGTTGTATTTACTGTATTCTCAATGCTTAGTGCCTGCAAATGTTAAGTGCTCAATACCTATATTTATTAACTGAATTAATAATAGGAACATATTCCTATGTGCTAAAGACATGAAGGACATTCTACATCAGACTTACTAGTTTAATTGCTTTATACAAGAAAGAAATGTTTAAAAGTTGTCTCAAAATCAGATCACTTAGAGAATAGCCTGAAGAAAAAGAATGAGCCAAGGGAGCCATCACTCAACTTAAAGAACTTAAGTATATACTCCTCTATTATATTTATGTAACAAAGGATTTAACTGTTATGTTATTATCTACAGTTGGAAAATGTGATACTTACCTTTGTAGTTAGGTCCTGTTCTGCAGGAAGTGTCTCTCGTAAGGCACGCAAACCATGCTTAACCAGTTCATTCAAATTGCCTATGTGTAATAAATTAACAATTATTTCTTAAATTCATCTTGATGGCAGGCTTCTTTTATTCATCAGACCTACAGTCTGAAATCATGGTTTTAGTTGCATACTAAATATATCACAATAGCCAAAAATTTAATGTTCAGCTCTGTAGTCATCTAATAATAAATAACACTGGTGACTGTAATTTTATACAATGAGGACACATAATTTTTATTATTAAATCTAACCTTTTCTTATGCTAAGCTAAATAAAAACCTCAGTTCACAAATGATACAGCTTGAAGTTTTATAATATTTGGTGAAATGCTAGTCACTGCTTTTGCTCTTTGTAAAAGAAGTCTCCGACTTTTTCTATGTGAGCAGTATTACTGCATTAGTGTCCTGGTATGAAAACTAGACATTACAAAAAAAACAGTTACTGATCAATATCCCTTATGAATACAGACACAAAAAAATCAACAAAACACCAGAAAACTGAATCCAACAACATTGATACATATTACTTATGTTATAAACCATGACCAAGAGGGATTATCCCTAGGAATGCAAAACTGGCTTAACATTCAAATATCAATCTAATATACAATAGAATGAAGGGGGAAAAAACCACATGGTTACCTTAACAGATACATAAAAAACATATGTTAAAATCGAAGACCCTTGCATAAGGAGATCACTTGAAAACCTGTACTATCATATCTTACATCTTTTATCTTTTCCACAGCTACACTGACTTTTTTACTTGATTGTAGATTACTTAGTGCAGAAATGTTGTGTGGGTAAAAATAAGAACAGAATTATACAAAACTAAAAGTTGTAAATAGAATTTATAATTGTTAACTAATACAGTGGTTCTCAACCCTGGCTGGGACATATTTCAGACCAACTGAGTCAACAATCTTCAAGATTGGTGACACATATTTGTCTTCTGATAAAGTTCCACAGTTACTGAACTACTGTAGTAGCCAGAAGGGATTAAAAACTAGTATGTGTGACAAAAACAATAATCACTTCACAGGCTTAATTTTTTAAAAAAACTCTTTCTGTAAGACTGATAATTTTCTTCATTTAGGATACTGTGTTTATTCACTATATATAGACTGGAGGGGGCAAAAAAAAAATCACTTACACTCCATAAACTCAGACATATGTCTTTCCAAGTAAGTGCGAGCTGACTGAGAACGGGCTCCAATGGACATGGCTCTACAGTCAAAATAGTTAGCAGATGGACAGGTTTGGAAAATGTGAGGTCCCATGTCCTACAAATAGAAAAAAATTCGTAATTATTGACTTCGTTTGCGCTAAAAATCAGAAAAGTTCTAGTCAGTTTAAAAAATCAGTACAATATAATAATACTTTCTGAACTTACATCATAACCAGCAATAAGCAGACCAACACCGTACGGTCTCCGGCCATATCGTTGCGTTGGTATCTGGGTCTCTTAAACTAATTAAAGAGTCTGTTCTCTAACATGGAATAAAGTACTGTCTTTACTTTCAAATTAAACATTATTAACAAAGCAGATTTTGCATTAAACTAGATGTTTCTTAATGGCTGCATAATCCATCACAGGAAGAAGAAATAAATGAGCAGTATTTCTTCAGCCTAGTATTAAAATGACTTTACCAAATCCAAGAATGAGTGCTAGCAAAATTATCTCCCATGTGGAGAACTTCATTTGTTTTGGATATTATGGGTCTAGGGTTTTTTGGGACACTTAGAACCACAATAAAAACTTTAAATCTTCTATAAAAATGATACTTGGATAGTCTTCCTGAAATTGGGCTTATCTATGCCTGGAAAATACTGATTGCTTATAAGGTTTGTGGCAAGAGCAACCCAATTCCTTTTTTAGAACCCATTTTTCCATGATAAAACTTTCCATAATTCCCCTTCTAAATTTTAAACATTCTATTACTGTAAAGTAGCCTTAACATTTTCACAATCTTACCTATGTTATGAATTATCATATTCTAATAGCTAACATAAGGACTGAATATCAAAACCCTTTACAGTTCATGTCCAAAAATAAAAAGGATACTGCTTCCAATTAGAGACACAAGACGAGACACAGGAAGAGGTCTGTCAAATACAAATCTGGAATCCAAACACTCCTGGCGCATAAAATTACTAAAAAAGAAACAAGAAAAATCAGTAATTTCAAATTACAGAGAGCTATTCCAATCTAAATAGTTAGATTTCTTTTTCCTTTCTTCCATTTACATGGATTTTATGTTTACAAGGGAACAAGAAAGACATGGCCATCAAGATGCATTTTTATATGAAACTCTGAGGCCACATGAGGTTTTTAAAGGAGTACAACATTCCTTAGCTCTAGATAACCTTTGTCTCAGAGCACTTTATAGAATACAGAAGAGAAGGCTGAGGAAGAGAAAAAGAACAATCTCTCTTCCCTTATCCTTCCCACTGTCAACAAGATTGTCTTAATTCTAGGTCTTGAACCAACAACAAGAGTAACTGCTTGCTTTTTTCTTCAAAGCTTATTAAAATTTCCCCAACAGAACAACTCCAAGAAATCGATCCATACTAGAACACTATTCTGTGTTCCTGCAAATGTTACTTCTGTCCATAAGCAGCACTCTAGAGGAGATTCAGGACACTAGACTGCTGAGTTTCACTGTTAAACCTGACAAGATTCATGGAAGTTTAACATTGGGGAAAAGGGAATTCGTGCCTAACTATTAAAGCCAACAGGATAAACAGTAAGAACTGGATATGCTCTTTTCCATGTTGCTTTGTCCAGTTTATGTGTATGTCACATCGGATGACCAAATGTTGACTGTAGGAATCAAGCTATCTGTTCAGCACTTTTATTTAAGTCCATTTCCAAAGGCTGTCTAAAACTGCATTGCCCAATATGGCAGGCACTACTAACTAACATGTGACTACTAAGCACTTACACATAAAGTGGCTAGTCTGAATTGCGATGTATTATTAAGTGCAAAATATACAAATATAAAAGATCTAGTACAAAAAACAATGTAAAATGTGTCATTAAGTTTTTATAGTGATTATATGTTGCCAAGGCATTTTAGGTTGACAAGGTTAAAAAAAAGTACTGCACAATGAAACACATTTTATATTTTTCAAGAGCTGACACAAACCAGTAAAATGCTGTCACTATATCACTGATCCAAGAGAGCCAGAGGTTTAATGAATAACTTGAAATTCTTAAATATTAGCATTACTATTTGCCTTTACTGTTTATATTCTTTCTTACCTAGTTAAATCATAGACTTAAGAGATTAGTTCTGGCTAACTACCTCCACCTCCAAATACATACACTGACTATTACTTGAGGATAATGTGTTCTTATAGGTCTTCATGTAGTCTTCTCACGTAGTCTTCATGTTAGGCTATTTAACAATAACATGGAAAAAGAAAATACTACACAAACTGAGAGTTTAAGTAATTAACCCAATCTCAGATACTAAATAGTAAAGGTGGAAACTAAACTCAATCTGTGTGATTTCAAAGCCTCAGCTCTTCATTTACACAATGTATCTCAATGAGAAATAATCTCTATCTCTAGACTCTCACAGAAATCTCCCTGTTACTCTCCACTTTCTACTTTATATTAGAGATTTGCTACTATATTTTAAGTTGCGCTAAGACAAGATCTATGTCTGATTCATCTTTGTTACCCTCAGTATTTGCCTAATAAACACTTGGATATTAAAGACAGCAAGGGTAGTTTGGCTGATCCTTAGAAACAAGACAGTGTCAAGATCTTCTTGGATGTAACATCATCATAAACAATATACACTGAGTTAACAAGTATCACGTTCTTCAGTGACTTCCCAAAAGTGTTAAGATTAATATGGTTAATTGTATTAGCTACTTCTACAGGGATCAAAAAAATGGAATACTTAGTAAATGAACCTAAATCCACTAAGGTATTCACAATCTTAATTTGTAAAACTGGCAGACACTTCCTAATATATCTTATCTGGATGAATCAAAAGGGCTGTTTGTTTTGTGTTTCATGATCACACTTACCATAACAGTCTAGCATCAGCTGTAAGTCCTGCAATTGAGATGCCAATATGGTTGTCAACATGGAGAATTTTTTTCTGATGAGCTGCAAGCTCTGATTGTGCTCTCTAAACAGGGACATCATAAGATATAAAAACAAGTTTATAATTTTATTATCTACAGTGAAACTTACATTTAATAGTTCTGTTTTTTAAAGGAGTAAGATTATTTTATTGGAAGTATCAAATGATACACAATCTTATATTAGTTTCAAGTATACAACACAGTGGTTCAACAGTTACCCATGTTATTAAATTCTCACCCCCTACTAGTGCAGCTACTGTCAACATAGGAAAATGTTACAGAATCACTGGCTATATTCTCCATGTTGTACTACCATTCTCATGACTATATATAATGACTGAGGATTTTTGTGCCCCTTTATCCTCCTCACCCTCCCCTCCTACCTACTCACCCCAAGGCCCCTACCCATGGTAACCACCAGTCGCTTCTCAGTGTCTGAGTCAACTGCTGTTTTGTTCATTTTGTTTTGTTTTTATCTTCCACAAATAAGTGAAATCATATGGTATTTGTCTTTCTCTGCCTCCCTTATTTTACTTAGTGGAATACCCTCTAGGTCTATCCATGCAGTCACAAATGGCAGGATTTTTTAAACAGGTGAATAATATTCCACTGCATGTATGTACCACATCTTTATCCATTCACCTACTGATGAACACTTAGATTGCTTCCATATTTTGGCCATTATAAATAATGAAGCAATAAACACAGGGGTACATATATCTTTTTGAATCAGGGATTTTGTTTTCTTTGGGTAAATTCCTATAAGTGGAATTACTGAGTTGAATGGTATTTCTATTTTTCGTTTCTTGAGGAACCTCCATACTGCTTTCCACAGTGGCTGCACCAATCTACATTCCCTTCAACAGTGTAGGAGGGTTCCCATTTCTCCACATCCTCACCAATACTTGTTATTTCTTGTCTTTTGGATAGTGGCCATTCTACCTGGTGAGAGGTGATGTCTCATTGTGGTTCTGATTTACATTTCCCTGATTAGTGAGCAATGTGGAACATCTTTTCACCTGCCTGTTGGGCATTTGTACTTCTTCTTTGGAGAGATGTCTGTTCAGGTCCTCTACTCATTTCTTAATTGGGTTATTTGTTTTTCTTGGTGTTAAAGCATATGAATTTATGTGTGCTGGATATTAACCCCTTATCTGATAAATTGTTAAAAAATATATTCTCCAATACTGTAGGTTGCCTTTTTGTTCTGATGATGGTGTCTTTTGCTGTACAGAAGCTTTTTAGTTTGATGTAGTCCCACTTATTAATTTCTGATTCTGTTTCCCTTGCCCAAGGAGATGTGTTCAGGAAAAAATTGCTCATGCTTATGCTTAAGAGATTTTTACCTATGTTTTCTTCTAAGAGTTTTATGGTTTCATGGCTTACATTTTAGGTCTTTAATCCATTTCAAGTTTTCTTTTGTCTATGGAGTTAGTAATCCAGTTTCATTATCTTACATGTAGTTGTCCAGTTTTCCCAACACTAGCTGTTGAAGTCTTTTCCTCACTGTATATTTATGGCTCCTTCATTGTATATTAATTGATCGTATATGCATGGGTTTATATCTGGGCTCTCTATATTCTGTAGTATATATCTTTGTAGTATAGCTTGAAGTCAGGGAGTATAATCCTATCAGCTTTGTTCTTCTTTCTCAGGATTGTTTTGGGTATTTGGTTTTTTTATGGTTCCATATGAATTTTAGGATTATTTTTTCTAGTTCATTGGAAAGCTATTGGTATTCTGATGGGGATTGCACTGAATCTGTAAATTGCTTTGGGCAGGATGGCCCCTTTGACAATATTAATTCTTCCTGTCCATGAGCATGGGATAGATTTCCATTTATTTCCGTTCCACATATTGGTGTCTTCTTTAATTTCCCTCATGAGTGTCTTACAGTTTTCAGAGTACAAGTTTTTCACCTATAAAGTAGGAAGATATATTTATTGCTTTACTTACCTTCAGTGCAACCAACACTGCATGGGTTTTGGATTTAAGACCAACTGTGGCTGAACCTTGTTTGACAGCTTCCATTGCATATTCAATTTGATGAATTCTGCCCTAAAGTGAAAAAAAAAAAACAACCCACATCTTACAGAGTCATTTTACAAGATCCTTTTATATATTTAAAATTAATTTAGAGCTCTCAAATCTCAGGTGAGCATAGTTAAAGCTCAAATTACTTTTTTTTTAAACTAGGAAACTTACTCTAATGATAAATCTAGGTTCCAAGTGTCTGAAGTGGTTACATTCCATTTTCTCACAGCTTACAATTTCATGAATTTCTAAACATATTAAACATAAACAAAAGCTACTTCATAGAAATAGTATGAAACACTATTTTACCTGAGGGCTCCAAACAGTGACATCATTGTCATACTGGTTGCGAAACTGAAAGTAAAAGAAAAAAGACCTATTAATACAAAATTTCCAACTCCTAACAAGTTCTATCCTGAAAAAATGTTCTCCTGTTTCCATTCCACATTAACACAGTGCTATTCTTATAGCCTCATTAGAAAATTACTTCTGTATTTACATGTAAGCCAGTTTTACATTTAGTAGAAGCTAGAAGCTCACAGATCTAGATGGACCTAGCTTCCCAATTTCCAATTCTACCACTGTCCACGGCACTCCCTTTGGGTTCATGTGTCAACTCTCCTTTGTGTCTTTGCTTACACTCTTGCCTTGTATCCAGCCATAATAAATGGTTAAAAGCATTCCTTTTCTTTAAACTAGCTCAAACGTCTATCTCTTGAAGCCTTTCCTGTCTCTTCTCCCAGAGTCCCCAACAACAGGTCTTTATATGCACACCCCTTTCTATCTCATATGACGATGAGGGACTTGGCTGATTTACCTTTGAACCCTCTCTGCACTCAACAGTGCCTTGTAGGTATAAACCTTAGTACTGAATGAATAAACCTAATAATGTCTTTAGGAAGTTAGAGGTGGTCACAAATAGGTAGTCAGAACAATTACTGACTGCTTTTAATGACTATTCTAATAAGTCTATTAGCACAGTACGTGGGAAAATAATCTCGGCGGAGACGGGTTGGTGAGAAGATTGAGTGCTGGAATGGCAGAGGACTCGAAGCCCAGAGCCCTATGTTGTCACCCTGATAACAGCACTTTTCTTGGCCTCAGTTTACTCATCTGTAAACTTAGGTGACTGGACAAAGTGTCTGAAAAGAGCCTTTTTTGACCAAGCGCTAGGGGAGAGATAAACCGGACGGTCCCACCAGGAAAATGGACGCAGTCCAGGGACCCCAGCCCTGGGGTAAAGTCCGCACAGGCAGTACAGGGAGGCCTCCAAGTCCAGTCCCTATTTTTCTTTCTCCCTCCCACACACTGCACGAGGGTCCACTCTGGACCACCCGGGATCTACTCCACCGAAAGAACCTGAGGAGCGAAAGAAGCCGGGGAAAGGCCACAGCGACTACCGACCGCCGCTCTCCGGCCAGGCCGGAGATGCTGAATCACTGCCGGAACCCTCCCTCCGGCCGAGGCTCCCGTGCCCTGTGGCCCTGGGCCGCCCTGAGGATGACAGAAGAAGCGGCCCGCCGTCTCCCAGTCAGCGAACCTCCGCCCAACCCTGCCAGCGCTTGGAGTCCAACGCACCATGGTTCCGGCGCGGGTCTGGCAGGCGGCCTCCTGCAAAGCTGCGGGTCGCGGAGCACGGCCGAAACTACCACTCGGGGATCTACAGAAAAGGCTGCGGGGTTTTGACGGCGGCGGCGCAGGGCAGGGCAGTCTATTCCAGAAACATCGATAGGCTTCCAACGCTTCCCCGCCCTCAAAGCGCCAGCGCGCTCGGGGGCGGGCGGGGCCTCAGAAGAAGCCGGACCTGAGATTGGCGGGAAACCTTGTTCTCGGGATTCCGGCGGCAGCTAAATGCTGCAGGGCTGCCACTACCGAACAAGTCACCCTTCTTGGGACCTCAGGGATAGAACCTGTGTATTGCACATTCCCGCCATCTTCTCGCCCGCCAGGCAGATGCATCTGAAACTGCTCTGTAGTACAGCTGCGATGATGAGGGTTGCGCTCAACCTCTCATTCCGAGTCCACAGAGATTTGGGGTTTTGTGTGACTGTGAGAAGAACGAGGATGTAAGAAAGACCGCAAAATAATGGTCCGTCTCTGTGTGTCAAACATACTCTTTCTTGAATATCTTGTTTGTGTACATGTTTCTTTTTCTGCTTTGGAATCCTTTTCCTCCTTCCCTGGAGAACTCGTCTTTCAAGGTTCTGTTGTCATCCATCACTATTATCATTTTTGGTTTTCCCCCACCGGACTTTTGAACTCCTTGAGGGCACTAATGTCTTTCTGTGACCTCAAAACCAATATGAAGATAAGATGTTTTACTTACCCAAGTCTCTATTGTTTAATATTTAAGTATTTCCCCCCTCCCCAACCCTAGCAACTCATGAATTTCCTTAGAATAAATTCCTGAAAGTGATATTGCAGGGCCAAATGAAATGGATATTATGAAGCGTTTGATAAAAAATGCTAATTTATCCTCCAGAAATGTTTTACCAGTTATCTCAACAGTAGTGTATGAGGGCGCTCTCTTCTTAAATTCATCAGTACTAGCTGTGGTCATCTTTAAAAACACTGTTAATTTGGTGAATTCAATTAAAAGATTGTTTTCTTTTGGTTCTCAAGCACCTAGCAAATGCTAAATGTTTAATAGAATTGTCAAAGAAATGAATGAAGAATATTAAATGATTAAAATAACTGCTCATTTAAAAATTGATATATAGTACATAAACATTTTGACAGTTGTGAAGATGGTCAAAAGATAAAAACTTTCAGTTGTAAGAAAGAGTACTACAGGTGTAGTGTACAGCATGAGGACTATAGCTACCACTGCTGTATGATATATAGGAAAGTTGTTAAGAGTAATCCTAAGAGTTCTCATCACAAGGAAAAAACTTTCTTTTTTACTTCTTTCTTTTTCTTGTATCATATGAGAAGATAGATGTTAGCTGAACTTACTGTAATAATCATTTCACAATATATGTAAATCAAACCATCATTCTGTATGCCTTAAATTTATGCAGTGATGTATGTCAATTATTTCTTAAAAAAATTAGGGGAAGATTTTTTAAAATAAGCTAAAATTGGTAAAAAAAAAAGTTAATGCACAGATTAAGTATGTAATACAACCAGAAATGCTTTTTAATAAAAATAAAAATTGTTGTATAGTACATAACATTTTGACAATTTTCTACATATCTCTATATATTCACATGCCTCATAAATATGTACAATAAATATATAATTCTTTTTACAAATAAGACCATACTGGCCTTTAACTACCTTGACAAATAAGGTCAAACTGAACTGTTTTACACTATACTTAAAAAGTTACGACCATCTTTTCATGTCCATAAATAATGATCTATAAGTTTTCAATAGTTGCATTATATTCCTTTGTGTGGAAATACAATAATTTACTTAACTATGGGTAAGAAATTAGATTATTTTCAAGTTCTTGCTATTATAAAAACACTAATGATTATTCTTATACATGGACCTATTTTGTGTACTTTCCTGATTATCTCCTTGTAATGGATTCATAGTAATAGAATTGTGGGGTCAAAGTGAACCTCCATTTACGATTATGATAAATATGGCTAAATTGCAAAACAAACATCAATTGTATCAGTTATATCAATTTGTATTCTACAGTTCCTGAGAGTCTACTTTCTTCATACCCATACCAGCACTGGACAGGGTAAGTACTTTTTCTTTTTTTTCATTAAGGTATCATTGATATACACTCTTATGAAGGTTTCACATGAAAAACATTGTGGTTACTACATTCACCCATATTATCAAGTCCCCCTGATATCCCATTGAAATCACTGTCCATCAGTGTAGTAAGATGCCACAGAGTCACTACTTGTCTTCTCTGTGCTACAGTGTCTTCTCCGTGACCCCTCCCAAACCATGTGTACCAATCATAGTACCTCTCAATCCCCTTCTCCCTCTGTCCCCACCATTTCTCCAACACTCCTCCCCTTTGGTAGCCACTAGTCGCTTCTTCGAGTCTGTGGGTCTGCTGCTGTTTTGTTCCTTCAGTTTTGCTTTGTTATTATGCTCTACAAATGAGGGAGATCATTTGGTACTTGTCTTTCTCTGCCTGGCTTATTTCACTGAGCATAATATCCTCTAGCTCCATCCATGTTGTCGCAAATGGTAGGATTTGTTTTCTTCTCTGAATATTATTCCATTGTGTTTATGTACCACATCTCAGGGTAAGTACTTTTTACCTTTATCAAGCTATAAGCAGAAAAAGAAGAAATGTCTTGCTTTACTTTTATTTGCCTTTTTTGCCTACTAGTAAAAAAATATTTTCATATTTTTGTTACTTTAGTGAATTGCCACTTCATTCCTATTCTCAGTTCATTGTTGTGTCATTTTCTTATTAACTTGTAGGGGCTCCTTCCCATTAAGGATGTTAGCCTCTTATTACTGTGTTACTTGCATAGAAGGAGATTATAGGATACAAATAAAGAAACCTAATGGAGATAGCTCAAGTAGAAGGTGGGGAAGAAGCATGAGGATATTGTAAATATGTAACAGGAAATAGCGTAAGCATCCAGGGATAGGAATTTTTTACTTTTTTATTTACTGAAGAATTCCTACTGCCTGAAAGAAGCCCTGGCATTGTAGTAGGCATTCACCAAACATTTGTTGAATGAGTGAATGAAAGACTGATGGATCTCTTGTTCCAAAACTTGTCCTTTTGATTGTTATATCCTAAGAAAATATCTGGGACTTGGTGTTATATCTTCATTCAGTGATTTGCTAGACTCTTCAGAGAGGCTCTTATCCAAGCACCACTTGTAAGCCATTAGAAGGGGTATTTGGTTGGCCTTTTTGTCAAAACTGAAAGTTCTAAGCACTTACTAGCTTTTATATGACTTTCAGCTCCCTTATGCATGTCTTGTGCATTTGGCTGAGGATATATGTTGGTCCCAGGAGCTGAAAAATTGATGAAAAAAGATATTTTGTAGGAAGAGTGGGTTAACAAATGTACCATTACATTTTTTTTTGGTATGATTAATGTACAAATACATGAGCAATATTATGGTTACTAGACTCCCCACATTATCAAGTCCCCACCACATACCCCATTACAGTCACTGTCCATCAGCGTAGTAAGATGCTATAGTATCATTACATGTCTTCTCTGTGTTGTACTGCCTTCCCCACCCCACTACATTATGTGTGCTAATCGTAATGTCCCTTTTTCCCCCTTACCCCTCCCTTCCCACCCATCCTCCCCAGTCCCATTCCATTTGGTAACTGTTAGTCCATTCTTGGGTTCTGTGAGTCGGCTGCTGTTTTGTTCCTTCAGTTTTTTCTTTGTTCTTGTACTCCACAGATCAGTGAAATCATTTGGTACTTGTCTTTCTTGGCCTGGCTAATTTCACTGAGCATAATTCCCTCTAGCTGTGTCCATGTTGTTGCAGATGGTAGGATGTGTCTCTTCTTATGGCTGAATAAAATTCCATTGTGTATATGTACTACATCTTCTTTATCCATTTATCTACTGATGGACTCTTAGGTTGCTTCCATTTCTTGGCTATTGTAAATAGTGCTGCGATAAACATAGGGGTGCATCTGTCTTTTTCAAACTGGAGTGCTGCATCCTTAGGGTAAATTCCTAGGAGTGGAATTCCTGGGTCAAATGATATTTCTATTTTGAGTTTTTTGAGGTACCTCCATACTGCTTTCCACAATAGTTGAACTAATTTACATGCCCACCAGCAGTGTAGGAGAGTTCCCCTTTCTCCACAACCTCACCAACATTTGTTGTTGTTTGTCTTTTGGATGGTGGCCATCCTAACTAGTGTGAGGTGGTATCTCATTGTGGTTTTAATTTGCATTTCTCTGATGATTAGCAATGTGGAGCAACTTTTCATGTGCCTGTTGGCCATCTGAATTTCTTCTTTGAACAGTGTCTGTTCAGCTCCTCTGCCCATTTTTAATTGGATTATTTGCTTTTTGTTTGTTGAGGTACTTGAGCTCTTTATATATTTTGGATGTCAAACCTTTATCGGATATGTCATTTATGAATATATTCCCCCATACTGTAGAATGCCTTTTTGTTCTATTGATGGTGTCCTTTGCTGTACAGAAGCTTTTCAGCTTGATATAGTCCCACTTGTTCATTTTTGCTTTTGTTTCCCTTGCCCGGGGAGATATGTTCATGAAGAAGTCGCTCATGTTTATGTCCAAGAGATTTTTGCCTATGTTTTTTCCTAAGAGTTTTATGGTTTCATGACTTACATTCAAGTCTTTGATCCATTTTGAGTTTACTTTTTTGTATGGGGTTAGATAATGATCCAGTTTCATTCTCTTACATGTAGCTGTCCAGTTTTGCCAAAACCAGCTGTTGAAGAGGCTGTCATTTACCCATTTATATCCATGACTCCTTTATTGTATATTAATTGACCATATACATTTGGGTTAATATCTGGACTCTCTATTCTGTTCCACTCATCTATGGGTTTATTCTTGTGCCAGTTCCAAATTGTTACTGTGGCTTTGTAATAGAACTTGAAGTTGGGAAGCAAGATCCCCCCTGCTTTATTCTTCCTTCTCAGGATTGTTTTGGCTATATGGAGAATTTTAGAACTATTTGTTCCAGTTCGTTGAAGAATGCTGTTGTTATTTTGATAGGGATTGCATTGAATCTGTAAATTGCTTTAGATAGGATGGCTATTTTGACAATATTAATTCTTGCTACCCAAGAGCATGGGATTAAGAGTGTCTTGTAGTTTTCAGGGTATAGGTCTTTCACTTCCTTGGTTAGGTTTATTCCTAGGTATTTTATTCTTTTTGATGCAGTTGTGAATGGAATTGTTTTCCTGATTTCATTTTCCGCTAGTTCATCTGAAGTATATAGGAATGCAACAGATTTCTGTGTATTAATTTTGTATCCTGCAACTTTGCTGAATTCAGATATTAGTCCTAATAGTTTTGGAGTGAATTCTTTAGGGTTTTTTATGTACAATATCATGTCATCTGCAATTAGTGACAATTTGTATTCTTCCTTGCCAATCTGGATGCTTTTTATTTCTTTGTTTTGTCTGATTGCCATGGCTAGGACCTCCAGTACTATGTTGAATAAAAGTGGGGAGAGTGGGCATCCTTGTCTTGTTCCTGATCTTAGGGAAAAGCTTTCAGCTTCTTGCTGTTAACTATGATGTTGGCTGTGGTTTTGTCATATATGACCTTTATTATGTTGAGGTACTTGCCCTCTATACCCATTTTGTTGAGAGTTTTTATTATCAATGGATGTTGAATTTTGTCGAATGCTTTTTCAGCATCTATTGAGATGATCATGTGTTTTTTGTCCTTCTTTTTGTTGATGTGGTGGATGTTGTTGATGATATTTGAATGTTGTACCATCCTTGCATCCCTGTGATGAATCCCACTTGATCACGGTGTATGATCCTCTTGATGTGTTTTTGAATTCAATTTGCTAATATTTTGTGGAGTATTTTTGCATCTATGTTCATCAGGGATATTGGTTTGTAATTTTCTTTTTTTATGGTATCTTTGCCTGTTTTTTGGTATTAGAGTGATGCTGGCTCATTACTTTTTAAATTTAAAGGTCAGCAATAAGTTATGTCAGGCTCTTTTAAAATCAAATAAAACTAAATTCTAAATAAAATCCAAGTTGAAAATTTTTCCCCATGGACATGTAAATCTCACTGTGTTATTCTATTTATCAATTGTAACTGGTACCTTGAATAAATGAGATGTGTAGGGTGCAATTTGCAAATAACTTTATTTATCTCCATATGTTAAAACACACTCTGGAATTAATTCTTCTCTGATCCTTGAATGGAACATGGCACAAATATCATGACTCTTCTATTCAAGTAAAAATGTTAATTACCCAACTCAACAGCCACTCATCAGTAATTAATTTGTCCAGTATAATAATGAAAATTCAGGAGTGAGGCTTCTTCCCTTCCTGAGCTTGAGCCTGCCATGGCAAAAGGACAGTTCCTCATTATGTCCCTGCCCCAAATTTACCTGCCTAAAATTTCTCTCCTAGTCCTCCACCATCACCATCAAGATGCCTTACTCCCCAAGTTTTAACAGGAATGGGCAAGAGAGTTCTTAAATTGACTAGTATAGTTCTGTGATTAAGGTTGGATGCTCTTTGAGCTTAGCAGGTATTTACACTCAACACTTGTTATTGTATGTATTGTTTGAAGATATCTCCATCCTGACCTTATCCCAATGAACTAATACTGCAGCTTCTCACTTGCCTTTTAGGTAAATATATGTCACCTGGCCCTCAGCTCAGTGTCAGTTGTTAGCTTCTGTGGTATATACCTCCAGCCTCTTTCTGAAGAGTCTCCTCATACTTCTACTTGACCCTCTATAGTAGCCCATATCTGATCCAAAGAGATACCCATAGGATGGCTTTGCCTCATACCTTTGGGAGTATGGACTTTGACCAAACTTAAAACTCATCTTTGCAGTTAGCCAGTCAAAATTTTCTGTCTAGATTCCATGAGAATATTAGCTCCATGAGCTAATTCCTCTATTTTGTTCAATACTATAATCACCTGTGCTTAGAATAGTCCCTTTACGTAAAAAGTGCTATATGAAAATGAAATGAATGAACTTCTCACGTACATGAGCCAGATAAAAATCCATTGAGACCCTCAGAACTCCCAGCTCTAGAAGCCATGTGTCAGAGTTCCTTTAAAGCCTTTCTCTCTAGGCATGTGATGAGGAAAAGGCAGTAACAACACACAACATACCTAAAACCCTCTCAAAATCTTCTAAGCCTCAACTTTTTGCTTACTTATGAGTGGATAGAAAATTAAGTTGCAAAAGCAACACCTCCCCTATTTTTTTTTAATTTCTAGTTTTGGTGGTCTCCCAGTTTACTGTGAAATATAGGGATAATTGGCACTTTAGTAGTGCCTCAGTCAAAACTGAGACAGAGTCCCATTTTTACCTCCTGCTATGTGCATGTAAATTGCACTTACTTGTTTCCACGTGTTGTCTCTGTTAAATCATAAGCTCCCAGAGGACAGGGACTGTGTTATATTTTTCTTTGTATATATATCTAATGTGTCACACAAACTAGGTGCTCCATAAAGTATAGCTGAAAGAGTTAGGGATGAATATTAAGTACTTTATCAGTAGAAATAATAATTCCAAATATATTGCATAGTACCACAGAAAAACATCCAAAACTCAGTGTTTCTAGTACTCTTCTAGTAAAAATCTTTACGTTTGGAAATATAGCAAAGTTGTAGAATTGCTTGCACTTTACTGTCACCATGCTAGATATTCTCTGTTGCCCCTATTGATCTACTTTACCCTTTATGGATTAGATCAGCAGTATCCCTTACCCTCTGGCTTCCAGTTGAGCTTAGCTGATGGAAGGCACTAGCAGGGGATAAGAAGGCAGTAGAAGAGAAAGAGTGTATTTATTACCCTCTGTCTTGACAATGGGTTTCAACCCCAGGCAAGTTCACTATGGATTCAGTGAGACCAAGGACTGACAATGGAATGTTCTTGGAGTGAAAGGGTTTATTTCTCAGCTTTTTCTCCCGGCAATAGGTCGAGCACTAAATTACATCTGCATCCAACAGTCTGCAGGTCTGCAATCCTCCTTATCTCTGCCTCCTCTCAGAGCACTGGGCAGAGCTCTTTATATAGTGATTCAGTCAATAATAACTTATTGCCTGTGGGTGTGGAAGCAGTAGCCTAGCAGCAGGCCAGTTACATCATCAAGTAGTTTAAGTTCAGGTGAGGATCCTGGCCATGGGAACCTTCACTTTGTCCACATTCCACTCCTTCAGGATTCTCGCCTCACAATCTATCTACATGCTCTTAATCTTCCTCAGTGGTCCCTGTGCAAGAAACCTGGAGCATTGTAACCAGATTCCACAACAGCAACAGAGGATAACAGTAACATAGTGATAATAACAAAAATTAAGATACAACAAAAATTTGATACAGGTAACAAAACTGATAATAATCCTCAAGCCTGAGGAGGTTATTTCAGCTATATTCAAAACCAGTTCTACTCAGATGAGTTCATGACTCACACCTACTAGTGGTACAGATAGGGAGCTCCATGCACCCCAGTGAGTAGCACTTTTTTTGCTAGGGGGTGTGCCCAATCCATAAAGACCTTTTTAAGACACATATTTTAACAACACCAACATAGGCAAATCTTGTCCATCAGGTAAGATACATGCAAGAGACTGGTCCTATGATAGGACTCTAGCAAGAAAGGGGTCCCATTCAGGTCTAGTATACCATACCTTTACCTCTCTCCCTGTGGGGGTTACTGAAGGGTCTATATATAGTGCTACTGGAGGTGCATGCACTGGCCATAATGATAAAACAAAACTCCCCAGTAAGATGCACCTACCTTCTGGCCTTTCAAGATATACTACTGTGATCTTTGGGGGCTTCTTTGCTGTTACTCCAGGAATACACAGGAGGCCAGCTTCCAGGCTTTGTCCCAAAGGTGCCAGGAGGGCCATCCATCATTGGTCCATGTGTCAAAATGTCCAAGGCCATTTCCACTCAATGGAGTCTCCAGGGTTTACTGCAGTTGGTCCTGGCAGCAAGATATTATTCTGGTGGCCGACCCTTGGCTTCAACAATTCCTCCTTGGTTTATACTTAAAGTTGTATAGGTGAAGCAGCAATATGCATTAGCATGTCTGTGGGGCTCAGGGCTCCCTTTCAGGGTTTCTTGTTCAAATGCTGTAGCACTGTCTATAAGCGAACTGGTCATCCCTGCAGACTATTGGTGTATTACTTCAGTCCAGATTTTAACAAACCATTGTACCTCTCTATCATGCCTGCTGTAGTAGGATTGGATGGCACATGAAACTTCCATTTGATTCCTAACTCTTGCACCCATTCTTGTAGTGCATGTCCAGTAAAATGGATGCCTTGATCACTCTCAATTACCTGTGGTTGGCCATAGGCTGCAAAGAGATGCTTCAGGCCTCTTTTGGTCATTTGTTGGTCTGCACGATGTGTAGGAAAAGCAGCCGCAAGTCCAGTAGCTGTGTCCACACAAGTCACAGCATATTGGTACCCTTCTGACACAGGCAGAGGCCCAATATAGTCTATCTGCCACCTGATGAGGGGTATTGGCCCCTTTGCTATTGTCCTGTGTTGCTGTGGAACTTGGAGTAAGTCCCTTTTAAAGCATACGATGCACTCCTGCTGGGTTTTGCTGACTTCTTCAAAGGTCAAAGGCAAGCCCCACTGACAGGCTACAGCCCACATTATCTTTTGTCCCACGTGCAACAAATGCTCACATAACCATTGGGCTACATCAGAGGCAGGCTTTCCTTCTAGCCAACATACCTGGGCGAATTCATCTGCTTGATCATTTCCTGGGGATGCCAGTGTCAAATGACCTGTCACATGATATACTGTAACTATTTTAGTCTGACCACAGGCCCATAAGTCTTGCCATAATTCTTGCCTCCAAAGGGGTCAGTGACCAACTAACTGGTTGGCATGGTACCATGTTGGTAGCCACGGGATCAAGCCCTGATAGACGGCCCAGCTGTCAGTACAGACAACTATAGGGGAGGGCTCCTGGGTGATCACAAGCCACACAGCCCACAGCTCTGCTCATTGACTGCTCTTCCCCTCACCATCTTCCATCCATAGTGTCTCAGTCTTAGGATAGAAAACTATGGCCCTTCATTTTGGGGGCTGCCCATGGCTGGAGCCATCTGTGTGCCATGCATCTTCAGATATAGGGGCTCTTTCCTCCCAATAAAGGCTCTCTGTTACTAATGGTTCTAAAGTAAATTATTCCTCCTTTTCACTAGTATATGTTACTGGCCCCAATAAGTGTTGGAGTTCTTCATTCAAGGAGCTATTAAAGGGTGATATGTTGCTGTAGGTACACACCCTACTTGGCCAGTGTAGGCATTTGTGCCACACTAGTCCTTGGCTTTTGGTCCAGTCTCAAACCCACCCCATGATGGGATAAGTGGTTATTACCTTTCTGGGGGCCATTCCGATAATGGGTTCTTATAGCCAGCAAAGCATGATAGCCAATTGTTTTTCTATTAAGGTGTATCGTACCTCTACCCCTTTATAGAAATGCGACCAGAATCCAATAGGTTGGAGAGTTCATTCAAGCCACTGCCAGAGACCCCAGCCTTAACCATCGTTAGTCACATGAACATCCAGCTCACAGGGCCTTGATGGGTCTATCACACTCAAGGCCTGCACAGCCTTGACTGCCTGTTCTGCTGTAGTAAAGGCAGATGCACATGCCTCATCCCAGTCTGACCTGATGCCCTTTTGTACCAACCAGTATAAGGGCTTCAGAATTTGTGCTAAATGTGGGATAAACACTCTCCAGTAGCCTAGAATACCCCAAAACTCCTGTAACAATACTATAGTTTCAGGTATAGGAAAGGCCTGGACTTTATCTTTGACTGCTTCCAGTGTAACTTTAGTCTTACCAAACCAGATGACCCCTAAGAATTTGACTGGCAAACCAGGTCCCTGAACCTTGGTGCTGTTCAAATCCCATCCCTTCTCTTGTAGATGTTTCAGCAGTCTAGGTGCTGCACCTTCTAGAGCTGAAAGATTATCAGATCTGAGCATGATATCATCAATATAATGGTACAGCTGCATGGTTTGTGGTTTTTCCCATGCTGCCAAGTCCTAGGCTACAAGTCCATGACAGATGGTGGGGCTGTGGAAGGATGGTGAAAGTCTATTGCCATCCTTCCCATATGGAGGCAAACTGTTCTTGACTTCCCTGCTCAATGTCAATGGAAAAGAAGGCATTAGCAAGATCTACCACATAATGGTATGTTCCTAGTTTGTGACTGAGGTATCCTTCAGGTCTGCAATAGAGGGGATGGCAGCATGGGGTGGTAGGACTTTATTCAGTTCTCTGTAATCCATGGTTATATGCCAGAAGTCATCCAGCTTTTTTACTGGTCTCAGTGGGGAATTGGAAGGACTATGGGTGGGCTTTATAATATCCACCTTTTCCAGTTCCTGGAAGGTTTCTCCAATTTCTTTATGCCCTCTAGTCAATTTGTATTGTTTGGTATTAGTCACCTGCTGAGGCACAGGCAAAGCTGTGGGCTGGTGCCTAGCATGTCACCACAGAACTGCCTTCACCACATGTATCCTCAGTCTGAACTCACCTGCAGTCGTCTGCAACCAGAGACTCTGCAGGGTATCTATCCCCAAAATATACTCGGGGATGGAAGAGATATACACAGTATATTCCTTTGAGGGTAAATGCCCTATTTCCAAAGGGATTTGGGCTTGTTTCAATCTGATAGCCTTACCCTCATGTCCATCTATAATGTCCTGGGAAACTGATCAGAGTTGCCATAAATCAGTGAACATTCAGCTCTTGTGTCCACCAGGGCCGGGACATGTATGTTCACTGGAGACCAGTGGATAGATATTTAAACATGTGGCACCCAGTTCCCCCCTGGTCCCTGAGGGCAGATACCTTGACCTTCCCTTCAATCAAACCATGTTCCCCAAACACCTTGTTGTGTGGATTCAAGTAAGATTGGCTCACTCTCTAGCAGGAAGTCTTGCAAACACATAGGCCAGACTTGTGGCTCTGTCTCTGGCCTCTATCTCTTGTTCTTAATGACTGGAACTGCTGCTCCAGTTTCAGTTGTTGCCACAGCTCTAGTAAGATTCTATTTGATTTCCCATCTAATTTCCTTCTGTTTGCTTCTGCCCGTATTAAATCAACCCACATCTGGGTCCTTGTAACCTTCACAGGACCCTTTAAAATCTTCCTCCGAGTAGCAGACCTTATTTCTTTTGTGCTTTCATTGCTTCAGCCTATCCTAAGTCTGCTATTGTATGGGTAACCTCACTTACAGGCTGCCCTAAGTGAGGAGCAAGAATGGCCACTAGAGGCCCAAAGAGAGATGAGGGAGCCATCTGAAGCACACTATTTCTCACCCCTGCAGTAAAAGGCTCCTCATCTGGGCCATAATTCTCTGGACTATAGATGACATTTTTTATGCCTAGCTCCTCTAACACCTGTTGGAGCTCAGCATATGTCTGCCATTTAGCAAGGGAGGACAGTAAATCACCCTGATGGGGCCACACAACATGATGTGCAGCCATAAGCCAATCGAGGTGGGAGTAATTTCCTGGGGTCTGATGTGCGTTTTGTCACCACTCCCTCAAGGCAGGATGAACTGTCAGGGAAGCCAGATTTCCCATCTCTGGTCCAGACAGAACAATTCCATCCACTCCTAAATCCCACAGATACAGGAGCCAAGCTGATATTGACTTTGAGGGCTTCTACCAAAACTGGGAGCCCAAATCCACCAGCTCAGCCTGAGTATAGGGGCGGAGCATAGAGGGCTTCATGACCTAGGGAGGGGGCTGCACCTCTCCTGGAGGAACCTTCAGTTGCTATCTCTTTATTTTCTTTACAACCACTGGGTGTGCTTTCAATAGAGGAGGGGTCCATCCTTTCCTAGCTCTTCCATTTATGGGGCTGATGGCACCTTTCTCTCCCCTCCCCCAAGTGCCTCCTCTGCTACATCCTTTACCTTTTTTACCTTGCAGCAATGCTAATTCAGTCCTTAATAGCTCTCTTACCTTCACCTTGATGCCTCCCAGTTCACGTTCTTGTGCTACCTCTTCCTGTGCTTCCCTCAGGAGTATGTCCTTCTCCTCCATGGCCTTTGTCTCCTTCAGAGCACTTGGCAGCACCGCTCTCTCATTCTGTAAGGAATCTTTTACCTTCTTCACTGGACCCTGTGGCTCATGTTCTTGCACTGCCTCTTGTGCTTTTTGCAGAAGTCCATCCTTTTCCTTCATGGTGTTTACCTCTTCCACAGTACCTCATAGTGATGCCATTTCAGTCACCAACAGATTTTTTTACCTCCTCAACGTCACCTTACAGCCCATGTTCTTGTACTGCCTCCTCTCATAACAATGCCATTTCTTTCTTCAATGAATCCACAGCAGTTTGCAGCTCACGTTCTCATGCTGCCATTTCTTGTGTCTCTTTCAGGAGCATGTTCTTCTCATCTGTAGACTTTTTTAATACTATGAGAAGCAGCCAACCCACAGTTCCTGTTGCCTCATGAGCACTCTGTTTCTCAATGGACCTACTTACTATAGCAAGGGCCACCCCTACTGCTTCAGGTATCACCTCCACCTGCATCCAGTCCTGGGGTGGGGCCCAGCCCTCTAGGAGGTAAGCCACCTCAGACCACATACCCACTGGGGAACAATCTACTGTCTCCCAATCTACTTCATAGGTGCAGCCTGCTGAGGCATCCCTCCCATAAGGGCAGCCTGTTCTGTTCCGTGGTCACCGATGAATCCTGCTGATGTCACTAGTTATCTTGCCAATGGGTTTCAATGCTGGGCAAGTTCACTATGGATTCAGTGAGACCAAGGAGTGACAATGGAACGTTCTTGGTATCCAAGGGTTTATTACCTGGCTTGTTCTCCCAACAACAGGTCAAGCACTAGAATTACATCTGCATCCAACAGTCTGCAAATCTGTAATCCTCCTTATCTCTGCCTCCTCCCAGAGCACTGGGCAGAGCTCTTTATATAGTGACTCAGTCAATAATAGCTTACTGCCTATGGGTGTGGAAGCAGTAGCCCAGCAGCAGGCCAGTTACATCATCAAGTAGGTTAGGTTCAGGTGAGGATCCTGGCCATAGGAACCTTCATTTTGTCCACACTCTCCCTCCCTCCATGTTGTCGACAGGTTGGCAGAGGTACTGCATCATCTCTTGCTGTTTCCCTGTCCACGTTCTGATTACACTGTCTACAGTTTGTGTCTTCAGGGTATGCCATCTTTTTCTTGCTGGAACTGTGGCTGATTCAGTATTGTAAATTTTTACAGGGTGAAGAGGTAGGCAATACTTTTTATTTAATGTGAGGAAAACTTATCTTTTCTTGAAGTTGAGTTTATATCTCTAGGAATATTAATATCCATAGGTCTGAAACCACTGATAAAAAGTTCTAAGATTATGATATATGCGCTTCCCTGTTTTCTAACTGCTCAGGAAAAAGGTCAGCTTACAGTTGGTTTTATAATTTTTTTCCAAATATAAGAGGAATACAATTAGAATTTTTTTAGATGCAGACAGATGAAAAATAATCCCCTATAATCCACTAGAGAAAAACTAATGTTAAAATTTTAGTAATTTTTCCCTTATAATAATATCTATCTAAAGAAGGGAGAAAATTATGCTGAAAATGTATTTTCCCATATTTACAATATGTAATACTTTGTCTCTATAAGCACATGCATGTTGTGGGTGTGACTTTTATTCCATAGAAAGTACTGCATTTCTTGAATCTAACCAGCTTGAATCTAACCCTGAGATCCCATCCTGCCATGCTGGTGGAAAGATTGCACAAAATTTCTAGGAATTTAATTATTGTGGAAGTACCTGGAATTACCTCAAAATATTTGTTCGTCTGTCCACATTGATTTATTGCTGAGATTCCCTTTTATGCCCTTTTCCCTACAAATCTGATGACTCCAATATTCCTTTACCACCCTCGCAACTCAATAATCTGGAATCAAATGAGTGAATCTGGCAGCCTGTGCACCCAGGTGCAGCCTTCTCCTTTGAGGTTTTTCACCATTCTGGGCTCTGTCCCAGTGCAAGACAGAAGTCTTAGCTGTTCACTCAACCTATGGGCTTCAGACTTCTAAATCTTAGGAATCTGTCTTCCATCTTACCCTCAAAGGCATTCCTTTCCCTGTTCCAAAGACAGGGAGAGCCTATATTATCTCTAAGCAGCTTTTGCTATTTGCCTTACAAAAATATGAGGTCTGGATACCTGCTTGAATGAGGGCAAGGGTCAGGGATATAGGTGAACACATTGAATTTATATCTCAACAAAATTAACTGCTGCCACAAAAATTTTTGTCAAATTATAAATGCTTACTTTTTACCCAGCTTTTTTATTTAAACTTGATAGCACAAACATTTCTTCATGTCACATGCTTTTAAATGTCTGCATAATTGTAAAAGGTTCCATTATATGAATGTATCATCATTTATTTAACCAACACTTGAAAGCTTTTAGATAGTTCACTCTAAAGCTATCCACTACCACCTTTTTTTTTTTTTACTTGTTATTCGTCAGCTAAGGTCTTTTCTGATAATATGGTAATAACTAAAGCTTGGAATAAAGCAAATTGAAGTTAATAGACATAATTTGGAACAACAAAGATTTAAAGTTGTATCTAAACTGTGTAATATAATTTCCCTCCCTCTGCGTGTGTGACCAAAAGAGAGGCCTGTACAAAAGTCATTGGCATATTTGAGTTGTTTAGAAATATTTTTATCCAGAAATTAAGCAATTTTTACAGAGTGCCATCTAGATAGTTGAGTAACAATGGATATTACATATCCATGGGAAAATTCCAACTTGGCTGTTATTAGAATTTATTTTTACTTAATTCTAAAACTCCTGAAGTAACAATGGCCTTTCTGTTAGAGAAGTGGTGCTGCTTTTCTGGCCTATTCTTTCTACAAAATACCCTTACTGATAATTTTTGCAACTACCGTGTTGTGAATCAGGGTCTACCATGAGCCAGATCTCCTAAACATGTTTAGAGGAGCTGAAAGTCATTGAAACCCCAAGAAACCAATTGTCTCTTCTGTAGGTCCACAAGTAGGACTTTGATAGAAGAACTGCTCTGAAGAGTCTAGCCAACCACCTTCAACTCACAGAGCCACCAATATTTGCATAGAATGATAAAAAGGACAGGTTTTAGAGTCAAATATCATTCATTCAACAGATATTTGTTCATCGACTTATATATATACCAAGCATCATTACTGAGATGCTGAGAGTACCTCAGTGAACAAAACAGACAAAAATTCTTGAGGAATGTTATGGGAAGAAATTGGAGAGGAAATGGGATGGGGGTTGTAGATAATATAGAACCATTGTATGGGCTTTGACTGAGATAAAAAGCTACTAGAGAGTTTTGAACAAGGAAATGTCATGACTGACATTTTTTAAGGATATTCTGACCATTTTGTTGAGAACAGACTTATCAGGGGCCAAGCACACTAACAAGATCAAGGCTGTTACAGTAACTCAGGTTAGAGATGACAGTGGCATGGTCCAGAGTTGTAAAGGTGAGATGGTAGGAAGTAGTTGGATTCTGGATATATTTTGAAGACAGAGAAAACAGTACTTTGCTAATGAATTGGATGTGGCATGTAAGAGGAAGAGAGGTTTCAGAATGACTAACGTTTTTGGCCTGAGCAAACGGAAGAATGAAGTTGCGATGAATTGCGACAGAGGAGAAATGGAGGGAGCAAGTTTCGGGGGAAAGATGATGAGTATGGCTTTCTGTAATTCAAGTTTGGAATGTCTGTTAGACATCCTACTTAGGGATGTGGGGTAACTAATTGGCATGTGAGTTGGAGTTTGGTGGAGAGATCCAGGGTGGAGATCCAAAAGTGGGGGTTACCATTGTAGAGAAGTTATGTAAAGTCTTAAGACTGGAGGGAGAGTAAACAGAAAGAGTACCAAGAATTGAATGCTGGGGCCCTCCAGTAGTAAGAAAGAACTGGGTTTGTATTTAAGCTTAGTTATTTATAAGCTCTAAAACCTTCAATGACTTATTTTCATTCTATGAACTTTGTTTTGCTATTCTTGTTGCTTAAACTATAAATTGAGATATTTGCTACTATCTTTTATGATTATGACGCTGACTAAGTGAATTTCTAATTTAAGTGCTTAACACACTGCCTGGCACATGGTAAATACTCAATAAATATTAGCTACTATTATTATTACTTTTAAATATAGAATTTGTCTTCCATAATGCTACTGAATGCCTTAGTGATAATGTACTCATATAATCAATACAATAGCAATCTTATTTATCTAGGCAAAAAGTAGCAAGCTAGAAGTATAGCGAGCCACTCCCTCCCCCACATCAGATCTTAAATAAGTTACCCTTTTAGCCAAGAACCTTCTTTTTCAACTTTTTAGTTTTTGAAGTCCACCTAGATATTTAATTTTGCTTTAATCTCTTTAGAAAAATTTTATTTTTATTTAGCTGCTGCCAAGACTTATGAAACACAAAAATAGAGACTTTCCTTTACAGCTTTGACATTCAATATGGCTGATTGCTGCACACATAAAAACATAATTGGTGAAGTTTAAAGTAAGGATGCACATCTTTAACACATTTGAATAGTCATTTGGTCTGGAAATTATTTCATCCCTTATAAAAAGCTGTCTTCTAATTTAAAAAATAAACAAACTCTTATTGTCCTAGCAAAATAAAATATATTCTGATCTCATTTTTATAGAAATTCATCCTGAGATTATTTGGGAAACACTTTCTGTATTAAAAACACATTTCTTCCTTCAGTGGGCCAAAGCCAGCATTTTTAGCGTTAGGGTGGCTTCAGAATTTCTTTTGTTTTGGCCTTTTGCTGAGGTGGCAAGGGTAACCATTGAGAAATAACAGAGACATTTTATGATGGAAAAAGTATTCTTATAAATAAGCTATGTTTTTCACTTATTGTATTTCTTTTTTTCCCCCTCACACCAGGGAAGAAAAAAATCCAAATCCTAGTCTACCAGTAGGCTAACAATTCCTTAGATATTTGTCAGAATAAAAGTACCTTTAAAACCAATGTTTTATAGAATCGAAGTCCGAAGTTAAGTGCGCAATTCCCTTTTCTGCTGCTAGGTGGCAATTAATGCCTTGTAGAAAAAGCATTCCTCCTCTTCACCCCTACTTGCCCCACCCAGAAAGATACGTGCATTTTCTCTTCCTTAAGGTAGGAATTCTCTTAAGCGTAATATTTTGTTTTGTCCTAGTGAATTTACATTCACCTTTTCCTTTAATTGTTAAGTACAACATACAAATCTAACACAGACTGCTATAGCTCGGGAAGATAGATCATATCTTTTAAAGAGGGTGGTTTCCAAACAGAGTGTTATGTTCATAAGTGATATAGAGTAGGAAGTTGCTATAATTTCCCTGCAAGATTTTTTTTTTCAATTACTAAAGAAAAATTTTCTGTGAAAGGAAGTACCACTGGCCATGTGAACTTTATGCCAAATGTAATGTAATTAAATATAAAACAAGAATGGAAAAATAAAATACTTTTAAAGCCCTAAAAGCAATTTCAATGTAGTGAAATTGCTTTTTCAAGTGAATTATAGGAAAAACAATAAAATCATTCTTCATAAGAGTCACAGAAAAACCTAAGTTTTTTTTCAGACAACCTATCCAGGTTTATCTATTCCCAGCAAAAGTATTTGAAGACTTCACATAGTTTCTGTGTATTTATAAGTCTAATGAATCTGGTCAACATCCTTTTTAAAGTATGTTTAATCATGCACATTGCTTTTTGTGACCTTCTTTACCAAAAGAATATATGTACTGGGTGTTTGTTGTATATAAATTCATAATATCAAACCCCTGTTCAACGAAGACTCACAGTTTAGGTCTTAAACAAAAAAGACTCTCCCCAGGCAGAACTTACTAAAGCCTAATACCAGAAAGAAAAGCTGTTTCTGGCATTCTAGGCCTTCCCTGCATCCAGATGGCCTGTCTGTAGCCTAGCCAGAACCAAACCCTTCCTGCTGCTGCCTTTTCTGCTGGCCTTGGATGACAGCCCCAGGCTGCACCAGCTTCCATGTCCCTTTAACTTTCAATGTCCAGGATTTTAACAGGAGATAGGACTTCCACTGCAAATTTGGTTGAAATTTGGTAAATCAAGTTTTAAGATTGAAGTTCAGTTTATAAAATATTTATTCACATCACCTCCACCCTCCCCTCCAATAGACTTCCTCTCAGAGCGCTTAGTCAGCCAATTGGCAGCAGAGGAGCGCTGTTTGGAAGGGAGTGTGTGTGGGCAGCTTGCAGGTGAGGAGAGGGCTGCCAAGGCAGACCATGCGGTTTGTCCTGTGCCTACACCCAATACCTGACTTGTGCCTTTCCAGAGAATTTGTATACACACAGCAGTTCTGCTGTTTAGGGTGTGGGTAATTTTAAAAAGTCTTTTTCAAAATAACTCGTTGACAAGACTGACATTCAGCAAACAAAAATGCATAAATGGGAGATGTAAAATGGTCATGCGTGGATTTAAACAAGAACTTCTCTGAAGTAGTTGTGCCAGAAAAATGTATCAATGTTTTAAATGTACCCTTGGAAACATCTTACTAGTGGCAGCTATTGTTTTCATCTTGGATTTTCAAAGGTTTGATTGTATGTGGGGATTTCACCAGAAGGTAATATACAAAGCAAACTATGCTTGAAGGCAAAATTTCCCTATGTTTTTGCTTTTCCCCACAGAAAGACGTATTACCAACAGATTTGTAAGGTGCTTCTTAGCTGGCCAGAATAGCTATTTTCACATGGAAGTGTATTATGACTGTGTCACTGAGACAGGGACCATGGGTGTAGTCAGAGTAGAATGAAAACCTTGGGAAAAAGCAAGGCAGGATATTTACAGTCAGTGCAATGTAACTACACTCAAGGAAACCCCCTACCAAAACTCTGTGTTAGACATTAAACTCTGGAGTCATTGTTCAGTGAGATCAGTTAATATTCCCCAAATAAATTAGAGTAGCACATGTTTTTATTATGCTAATCATTTGTAATCATGTGTAAGATTCACTTTAGCATGCTAAAAGGCCCAGGCCTATATGCTTTTTTTCCTCCAGACCTGATGAGGTGATTTGCAAACTGGGCAACTAATTTAGCATGCAGACCCAGCTGTAAACAACATAGTATAAGGCAGGAAAGATTCCACCTTAAAGATAAGATTACATTTTAACACCCAGGAAGTTAAAAAGTAAAATTCTTAACTTACTCTTCAGCAAACAATACCTCAGTCCACCTTGGGACTGGATAGGCAGTGTTTGATATGCCCCCAGAGCAAGCCGCCAGTATCTCTGGGAGAAATCAGAGCAGGAAGTTCCTTGTGTTAAGTTACTTCTAAATAAATATTCAGGGACCACTTAACAAGTCCACACCTCTATGCCTTTTATCACATTCCTAAAAATCTTCAATTGCCTATAAAACCCCTAGACAACGCACAACTACCGGCTCTCTTGTTCCCTCCCGTGAGCCAGGAGCTCTGTCCTTTCACTGTATCTCTCAACAAAAAGCCTCTCCCTGGCTCTCCTACATTGGGTGTTTGCTTGTTTGCTAAATTCAATCTTCAACTCCGCAAACAAGAACCCCGGCATCATCACTTTCCATCATTTTTTTTCTATCCCATTTCCTCCCCCAATGCCCTCCTGTCTTATTTTTGAATCTCATTTCTTAGTTCAGTGCTCACTGTTACTTTTAATTGTTATTATTATTATTATTCCTGTTGCCAAGCTACTCCACTTTCCAAAAAGCTGATTAGAGACCTGAGAAATCCAAGCCAACACAAAGTCCTGGCTTCCAGATCAGACTGCATGAACAACAAAAAAGAGAATGGAGAAAATGCTAGTGTTTACAAAGCTCTTACAGAAAGCAAAACAAAAATGCAAAGGAACCTAGAGCTGTATATATGGAGTTTAAAAATAGGACCCCATGGACTGAAGAATAAAAGGATAAAAAAAACATATAGCTCTGAGATGGAAAGAAAGTATGTAAAAGGGAGAATAGAAACAGACCTGAAGTATCTATCAATTTGCAGTGTTTTGCCTGGAGTACGGTGTGGCTTCTCCAAGCAGCAGAAGCTTTCTCAAGTAGCTGACATGAAAGGGGGACTCTGGGGTCACTTTCCATTTGTGGCTTCAGAACTGAAACCCTTCCCTTGATCTCTCCACCCACCTCGCTCTGTTCAGATCTTCCCTCCCTTGGTTTCAGCTTCACCTCTTGCTTTTCTGTGTTTACCTGGCCCACAAATGCATGAGACAGTCTTCTGTGCCGTGACCTTTTCTCCTTGCAACTAAGATAATGAAAATTGATACACCATCCAAGTATGCTGTCTCAAGCCACCTTGGGAGACATTCGTCTCAGGTGGGCCTGGTCCTCAGGAGTCTTCCTTCTATGAAAAACACAGTAAACTAGATTAGATCCTCGGGACAGGTGATATCACTTAGGGTTCAATGCATATTTGCAGAAAATAGGCTGACATTACCTAAATGCAGAAAGAGTGGAGGCCCATCATTTCTGGACATAAATGTATTTTTCAGTTTTACACATACAGTCTTACTCATGAATGGATACCTGATGGATTGCAACTGGATTTTCACAGAACAATAAAATGCTATCCCACCAGAAAGTAAATGTGAGAAAAAGATTTATGAAAGCAAAAAAGGAACTACCACATGAAATTAGGCATCAACTTTCCCTTAGAAAAGCTGAAGAAAAGCCCAATTGAAAAGGAAGATTGATTTAGAATAAACCATCTAATACTGGTTTAATGCTCTTTTCTAAAAAATGTGCATTTTATTTCTGTAAAAAGAATCTTATGTTCCCTTTCATTTTGAGGAAAGGGGCAAAAACTTGAGGTTACCATTTCTGTGTTCTAGTGTAGAAAGAAAATTGTTGGCATGAGAAATGATATGAATTAGTGAAAAACAGTAATTTTCTCCCCTAATTAAAATGTTACATTTTTATCTACTTTTCCCTATCATCACAAGAGTATATCTATAAAATAAAATTTAAAAAAGGCACCCTTGGATGAAACCCTTTGGCCAGATTTCACAATTCTAGTGCTATGCTAGTAAGAAGTCTGTATTTAGTTTCAGTCTTTCTAAATAAGCCTCTAAGTTTCTGATGCAGCAAACAGCATCTTGGTCCTGTGTGTCCTGTCCCCTGACCCCCTGCTGAAAACTGGCTCAGTCTATTCACCTAAAAAGGTGAAATCAGACCCTGTTTCTTCAGAGGACTTTTGTCTTTATGCAGGGCCACCAGAACTGGGGGGAACTCTAGTCGGGCCCAGGAAGGAGATAGATATTGGCTACTATCCAGTTTAGCTGGCTCCGGAGAATTTCGGCATCCTTGTCTTCTCACAGACAGTCCTTTCTGGGCTGCCCTTTGACTAGCTGGCAGAACTCTGGAGCTCTGACCCTGCTTCCTCTCTGCCCACACTCTTCTTCCCCACATCATCCGTATTTCTTGGAAGGTGGAGAAGCCTGAGGAAAAGTTACTGTGAGAGGAAAAGTGGAAGTCCTGATTTTCAGTCTTCTAGGGATTTTCTTCCCCTCTTTAATAAGAGGTACTCTTACTTTAGAAGGATGTCAATACATGGCATGCAAAATTTACAAAATCATGGAGAATCTAGCATGATCTTTGCATAGGGGTAGATAGCTTACAAACCTCAAAATATGCTAGCCGTTCTGCAAATTTCACATAGTCTCTTTTAAACTCCATATTTAATGGAATTTTTTGCAAACATTTTGCTTTCTTTGTACAATTATTATCAGTAGGTCCACTGTGTAGAAATAGATTCCAGGAAAAATTACAGTGCATATTGACAATAAATAGCTTACAGAATTTGATGCTGAAGCCTTTAAAAAATGCAAATGATTTATCTCATAATTGCTTAATTAATTTTGAAAGGGACCCAACCAAAATATATTTAAAACCCCCCATCTCATGTTTAAAAATTAAGAAAAAAAGTGAATAATATGGAGCGATAATTGTAAAATTGTAAAAGTACCTTACAATTATAAAAGTAAAGATTTGCGTTTTTCAGATTTTTCTTCCCCTTTGATGATTTTAGTAATGGTGGCTCAGTTGTATACATGGCATCGCTCCTGCTAACTTTGTGTAAACAGTCCCCTCTCTCATTTGGGGGTGTCTGTAACCCTTTCATCTAGTGCACTCTATTTACCTTCCCAAAGCTGGCATTCAGCTGAAACCAGAGAAAAAAAAACTTCTTCCAGTTTGCTGGCAACTTGTTGAAGGCAATTGACTGCTTTTCAATAGAAAACGTTTCCTTCCCCTATTGTGTCACCTCTCCCCCTTAAAACACTTCACAGAGCTCTGGCTGAGCCCTCCCATGGTTGCCAGACAGTGATTTCCTTTAAAAAAAAAAGAAACACAAAAAAAACCTTAGAAGCAGCTGGTATCACAGGCATAGGTGTTTTCTTAAGAGTCTCCATCCACACTATCTGCACAGTTAAGGGGTACCACAGAACTGGAGACAGGGCCTCCCAATTCAATCCAACCTGTGAATTTTACAGGGGAGGTAGCTGAGAGCCAGACAAGAAGGTATAGTGCAATTTCTAGATCAGATTCCTCGGGTTTTCTGTACCATGGACCAGCTTGTCAGTTGGGTAAAGCCTATGAATTCCCTCTCAGAATACTGTTTTTAAGAGCATAGAATAAGGTATATGAAGTTGGATCCCTTCCTTATACCACATATAAAAATTAACTCAAAATGGATCAAAAACCTAAATGTAAGAGCTAAAATGATACAATTCATAGAAGGAAATGTAAAAGTAAACCTTTATGGCTATGGGTTAGGCAATGGTTTCCTTTGTCTTTTTAAAAACAACTTTCTGAAGTATAATTCATATACCATAAAATTCACTGTTTACTATATACAGTTGTGCAGACATCACCATGACCTAATTTTCAATAGAACCTGATTAATTTTTTTATATAATAAGGAGGCCTTACCAGTTCATGTACAGACATGACCAAACAATGATACCATTTTTCTAAGTTGCTATTTTCTTCTACCATTTTTGCATTATTTTTTAAAAGTGGCTTTATTAGACTGTTACAAACTATATGATTGACTCATTTAAAGTGTACAATTCAATAGTTCTTGGTTTATTCACAGAGTTGTGCAACTATCACCTAGCAATAGTTTCTTAGATATGATATCAAAAGCACAAGCAACAAAGGGAAAAATAAATTGTACAACATCAAAATTAAAAACTTCAGTTCTTCAAATAATACCATCAAGTCAGTGAAAGGGAAAAACCACAGAATGGGAGAAAATATTTGCAAATCATTCATCTGGAAAGGGACTTGTATCCAGAATATATAAAAAAGTCTTAAAGCTCAATAATTAAAGACAGTCAACCCAATTAAATAATGGGCAAAGAATTTGAATCAACATTTCTCCAAAGAAGATATACAAATCGCCCATACCAGATGAAAAAATGTTCAGTATCACTATCCATTAGGGAAAAGCAAATCGACACCACAGTGAGATACCACTTCATACCCACTAGGATGACTTATAATTGAAAAGACACATAAGAACAAGAGTTGGAGAGGATATTGAGATATGGGAACCCTCAAACATTGCTGGTGGTAATAAGAAATGGTGCAACCACTTTGGGAAACAGTCTGGCAACTCTTCAAAAGGTTAAAAATGGAGTTAGTAGATGGCCCAGCAATTCCACTCCTAGCTGTGAACCCATTATAAATTAAAACATATATCCAGACAAACATTTGTACATGAATGTTCATGGCAACATTATTCATAATAGTGGAAAAACACAAATAACCTACACAAGTCAATCATCAAACAATATGAATATCAGTATGAATATTGATCCATTAATATGAATAAATAAAATATATATCCATGCAATGTAATATTATTTTGCAATACAAAGAAATTAAGTCCTAATACATGGTATAACTTGGATGAACCTTAAAAACAGGTCATCCTGTGAAAGAAGTCAGACACAAAAGACTACATTTTGTATGATTCCATTTATAGGAAAGGTCCAGAATAAGCAACATAAAGGTGGAAAGTAGATTAGTGGTTTTCTAGGGCTGTAGGATGGAAGGGAGGAGAATGAGAAATGACTGCTAATGAGTACAGGTTTCTTTTGGTGCTGATGAAAATATTTTTAATTAAGATCGCCATGATGGTTGCATATTTCTCTGAATATATTAAAGACATTGAATTGTACACTTTAAATGGGTGAATTTTATGTTATATGAATTACATCTCAATAAAGGTGTTTTTTTAAATTTTATTTTGTTATCATTAATCTACAATTACATGAAGAACATTATGTTTACTAGGCTCTCCCCTACCCCAAGTCCCCCCCACAAACCCCATTACAGTCACTGTCCATCAGCATAGTAAGATGTTGTAGAATCACTACTTGTCTTCTCTGTGTTGCAAAGCCCTCCCCTTTCCCCCACCCCCCACATTATACATGCTAATCGTAATACCCCCTTTCTTCCCCCCACTTATTCCTCCCTACCCACCCATTCTCCCCAGTCTCTTTCCCTTTGGTAACTGTTAGTCCATTCTTGGGTTCTGTGATTCTGCTTCTGTTTTGTTCCTTCAGTGTTTCTTTTGTTCTTATACTCCACAGATGAGTAAAATCATTTGGTATTTGTCTTTCTCCGCTTGGCTTATTTCACTGAGCATAATACCCTCTAGCTCCATCCATGTTGTTGCAAATGGTAGGATTTGTTTTCTTCTTATGGCTGAATAATACTCCATTGTGTATATGTACCATGTCTTCTTTATCCATTCATCTACTGATGGACACTTAGGTTGCTTCCATTTCTTGGCTATTGTAAATAGTGCTGCAATAAACATAGGGGTGCATCTGTCTTTTTCAAACTGGAGTGCTGCATCCTTAGGGTAAATTCCTAGAAGTGGAATTCCTGGGTCAAATGGTAAGTCTATTTTGAGCATTTTGAGGAACCTCCGTATTGCTTTCCACAATGGTTGAACTAATTTACATGCCCACCAGCAGTGTAGGAGGGTTCCCCTTTCTCCACAACCTTGCCAACATTTGTTGTTTTTTGTCTTTTGGATGGTAGCCATCCTTACTGGTGTGAGGTGATATCTCATTGTGGTTTTAATTTGCATTTCTCTGATGACTAGTGATGTGGAGCATCTTTTCATGTGTCTGTTGGCCATCTGAACTTCTTCTTAGGAGAACTGTTCAGCTCCTCTGCCCATTTTTTAATTGGAGTATTTGCTTTTTGTTTGTTGAGGTGTGTGAGCTCATTATATATTTTGGATGTCAAGCCTTTATCGCATCTGACATTTATGAATATATTCTCCCATACTGTAGGGTACCTTTTTGTTCTATTGATGGTGTCCTTTGCTGTACAGAAGCTTTTCAGCTTGATATGGTCCCACTTGTTCATTTTTGCTTTTGTTTTCCTTGCCTGGGGAGATATATTCATGAAGAAGTCACTCATGTTTATGTCCAAGAAATTTTTGCCTATGCTTTTCTAAGAGTTTTATGGTTTCATGACTTACATTCAGGTCTTTGATCCATTTCGAATGTACTTTTGTGTATGGGGTTAGACAGTGATCCAGTTTCATTCTCTTACATGTAGCTGTCCAGTTTTGCCAGCACCATCTGTTGAAGAGACTGTCATTTCCCCATTATGTCCATGGCTCCTTTATTGAATATTAATTGACCATATATATTTGGGTTAATGTCTGGAGTCTCTAATATGTTCCACTGGTCTGTGGCTCTGTTCTTGTGCCAGTACCAAATTGTCTTGATTACTATGGCTTTGTAGTAGAGCTTGAAGTTGGGGAGTGAGATCCCCCCAACTTTATTCTTCTTTCTCAGGATTGCTTTGGCTATTCAGAGTCTTTGGTGTTTCCATATGAATTTTTGAACTATTTGTTCCAGTTCGTTGAAGAATGTTGTTGGTAATTTGATAGGGATTGCATCAAATCTGTATATTGCTTTGGGCAGGATGGCCATTTTGACAATATTAATTCTTCCTAGCCAAGATCATGGGGTGAGTTTCCATTTGTTAGTGTCCTCTTTAATTTCTCTTAAGAGTGTCTTATAGTTTTTAGGGTATAGGTCTTTCACTTCTTTGGTTAGGTTTATTCCTAGGTATTTTATTCTTTTTGATGCATTTGTGAATAGAATTATTTTCCTGATTTCTCTTTCTATTGGTTCATTGTTAGTGTATAGGAAAGCCACAGATTTCTGTGTGTTAATTTTGTATCCTGCAACTTTGCTGAGTTCCGATATCAGTTCTAATAGTTTTGGAGTGGAGTCTTAAGGTTTTTTATGTACAATATCATGTCATCTGCAAATAGTGACAGTTTAACTTCTTCTTTACCAATCTGGATTCCTTGTATTTCTTTGTTTTGTCTAATTGCTGTGGCTAGGACCTCCAGTACTATGTTAAATAACAGTGGGGAGAGTGGACATCCCTGTCTTGTTCCCGATCTCAGAGGAAAAGCTTTCAGCTTCTCGCTGTTCAGTATGATGTTGGCTGTGGGTTTATTGTATATGGCCTGTATTATGTTGAGGTACTTGCCCTCTATACCCATTTTTCTGAGAGTTTTTATCATGAATGGATGTTGAATTTTGTCAATTGCTTTTTCAGCATCTATGGGATGATCATGTGGTTTTTTCTTTCTTTTTGTTTATGTGGTGGATGATGTTGATGGATTTTCAAATGTTGTACCATCCTTGCATCCCTGGGATGAATCCTACTTGGTCATGTATGATCCTTTTGATGTATTTTTGAATTTGGTTTGCTAATATTTTATTGAGTATTTTTGCATCTACTTTCAAGAGGGATATTGGTCTGTAATTTTCTTTTTTGGTGGGGTCTTCGCCTGGTTTTGGTATTAGGGTGATGTTGGCTTCATAGAATGAGTTTGGGAGTATATCCTCCTCTTCTACTTTTTGGAAAACTCTAAGGAGAATGGGTATTATATCTTGTCTGTATGTCTGATAAAATTCCAAGGTAAATCCATCTGGCCCAGGTGTTTTTTTCTTGGGTAGTTTTTTGATAACTGCTTCAATTTCTTTGCTGGTAATTGGTTTGTTTAGATTTTGTGTTTCTTCCTTGGTCAGTTTTGGAAGGTTGTATTTTTCTAGGAAGTTGTCCATTTCTTCTAGGTTTTCCAGCTTCTTAGCATATAGGTTTTCATAGTAGTCTCTAATAATTCTTTGTATTTCGGTTGGGCCCGTCGTGATGTTTCCTTTCTCATTTCTGATTCTGTTGATGTGTGTTGATTCTCTTTTTCTCTTAATAAGTCTGGCTAGAGGCTTATCTATTTTATTTATATTTCTCAAACAACCAGCTCTTGGTTTCATTGATTTTTTTCTATTGTTTTATTCTTCTCAATTTTATTTATTTCTTCTCTGATCTTTATTGTGTCCCTCCTGCTGACTTTAGGCCTCATATGTTCTTCTTTTACCAATTTTGATAATTGTGACATTAGACTATTCATTTGGGTTTGTTCTTCCTTCTTTAAATATGCTTGGATTGCTGTATACTTTCCTCTTAAGACTGCTTTCGCTGCGTCCCACAGAAGTTGGGGCTTTGTGTTGTTGTTGTCATTTGTTTCCATATATTGCTGGATCTCCATTTTAATTTGGTCATTGATCCATTGACTATTTAGAAGTGTGTTGTTAAGCCTCCATGTGTTTGTGAGCCTTTTTGCTTTCTTGGTACAATTTATTTCTAGTTTTCTACCTTTGTGGTCTGAAAAGTTGGTTGGTAGGATTTCAATCTTTTTGAATTTACTGAGGCTCTTTTTGTGGCCTAGTATGTGGTCTATTCTGGAGAATGTTCCATGTGCCCTTGAGAAGAATGTGTATCCTGTTGCTTTTGGGTGTAGAGGTCTACAGATGTCTATTAGGTCCATCTGTTTTATTGTGTTGTTCAGTGCCTCTGTGTCCTCACTTCTTTTCTGTCTGGTGTATCTGTCCTTTGGAGTGAATGGTGTGTTGAAGTCTCCTAAAATGAATGCATTGCAGTCTATTTCCTCCTTTAGTTCTGTTAGTATTCGTTTCATATATGCTGGTGCTCCTGTGTTGGGTGCATATATATTTATAATGGTTATATCCTCTTGTTGGACTGAGCCCTTTATCATTATGTAATATCCTTCTTTACCACTTGTTATTTTCTTTGTTTTGAAGTCTATTTTGTCTGTTACTAGTACTGCAACTCCTGCTTTTTTCTCCCTATTGTTTGCATGAAATATCTTTTTCCATCCCTTGACTTTTAGTCTGTGCATGTCTTTGGGTTTGAGCTGAGTCTCTTGTAAGCAGCATATAGATGGGTCTTGTTTTTTTATCCATTCAGTGACTCTTTGTCTTTTGATTGGTGCATTCATTCCATTTACATTTAGGGTGATTATTGATAGGTATGTACTTATTGCCATTTCAGGTTTTAGATTCGTGGTTACCAAAGGTTTCAGGTTACTTTCCTTACTATCTAAGAGTCTAACTTAACTCATTTAGTATGCTGTTGCAAACACAATCTAAAGATTCTTTTCTATTTCTCCTCCTTTTTCTTCCTCCTTCATTCTTTATATATTAGGTATCAAATTCTGTACTTTTTGTCTATCCCTTGATTGACTTTGGAGATAGTCAATTTAATTTTGCATTTTCCTCACAATCAGCTGCTCCCCTCTCCCTACCGTGATTTTACTACCTCTGGTGACAGCTCTCCAACCCTAGGAACACTTCCATCTATAGCAGTCCCTCCAAAATAGACTGCAGAGATGGTTTGTCAGAGGTAAGCTCTCTCAGCTTTTGCTTATCTGGAAATTGTTTAATCCCTCCTTCAAATTTAAATGATAATCTTGCTGGATAAAGTAATCTTGGTTCCAGGCCCTTCTGCTTCATGGCATTTAATACATCATGCCACTCCCTTCTGCACTGTAAGGTTTCTGCTGAGAAGTCTGATGTTAGTCTGATGGGCTTTCCTTTGTATGTGATCTTATTTCTGCCTCTGGCTGCATTTAACAGTCTGTCCTTATCCTTGATCTTTCCCATTTTAATTACTATGTGTCTTGGTGTTTTCTTCCTTGGGTCCCTTGTGTAGGGGGATCTGTGGATTTCCATGGCCTGAGAGACTATCTCCTTCTCTAGATTGGGGAAGTTTTCAGCAACTACCTCCTCAAAGACACTTTCTATCCCTTTCTCTCTCTCTTCTTCTTCTGGTATCCCTATAATGCGAATATTGTTCCGCTTGGATTGGTCACACAGTTCTCTCAATATTCTTTCATTTTTAGAGATCCTTTTTTCTGTCTGTGCCTCAGCTTCTTTGTATTCCTCTTCTCTAGTTTCTATTTCATTTATTGTCTTCTCCACCGTATCCAACCTGCTTTTAATACCCTCCATCGTGTTCTTTAATGATTGGATCTCTGACCTGAATTCATTCCTGAGTTCTTGGATGTCTTTCCGTACCTCCATTAGGATGTTGATGATTTTTATTTTGAACTCCCTTTCAGGAAGAGTCACGAGATCCATATCATTTAAATCTTTCTTGGGAGTTGTATTAACAGTTTTACTCTGGACAGGGTTTCTTTGGCGTTTCATGTTTGTATGTGGAGCCCTGTAATGTCCAGAAGCTATTATCTAGTCTAGTGTCTAGACAATAGAAGTCTAGTGTCTATTCTGGAGCTGCTGAGCCCCTGAAGCAATGTCAGGGGTTGCAGGGGAGTGGTACTGGTGCCTGGGGGTAGGAAAGAGCTGTTCCCCTCCTCCTGGCTGCTGTGCCTGTCTCTACTGCCTGAGCTAGTGGGCCGGTCACACAGGTATAAATTTTTGTCCCAGAGCAGCCAGATATGGATCCCTGCTTTCCACAACCAGCCGGAATCCTGGTTTCCCCAGGAACTCTGGCTGTTTTAACTTTCCCACCCAGTAGTCATGGGAGTCTCATGAAGGCACTATGAAAGGTAGGTTTGTGCTCCGAGAGAAGATCTCCGGAGCTAGGTATTCAGCAGTCCCAAGCCTTCTACTCCCTCCCTGCTCTGTTTCTCTTCCTTCTGTCGGTGAGCTGGGGTGGGGGAGGGGCTCCGTCCTGCAGAGCCACAGCTCTGGTACGTTACCCCATTCACTGAGGTCTGCTCTTTTCTCCAGGTGTATGCAGTCTGATGCCATCCTCTTTCCTGTTGCTCTCTCAGGATTAGTTGCGCCAATTAAATTTTCTAATTGTATCCATTTTTAGGAGGAAGCCTCTGTCTCTCTCATGCCACCATCTTTAATCGTGTTCAATAAAGGTGTTTTTTTAAAAATGAAATACATAAGAATCCAAAGGAAACCAATTCTATGAAAATTCAATTATCAGAGTACTGAAAACCAAATATATGATACTGTAGAGCATGTGCTCCTTTATTAACATGTTAAATTATGAGATGTAGCAGCAAGTCTATTAACTACCATAATTTTGAAGTAGTCATGAGTGGATATGGCATTTTGAGATGTCAGCCACAAATATAAAAGCAGTAAGAATGTGTCTGATTTCTAGTGTGAAAAGTCATAAGTAGTGCTAATACTCTGTGGTTTCTTGTTTACATTAATGATTGAAGGACTACTTGGCCAATTTAAGTCTGCATATTGGAGAAGGTGACAGGACAGAGCAGGGGTAGATCCTGAAGGGAATGCTGAATTTCAATTAGAGATCAGTGAAAATAATGATGTAGTTTTTTCCCTTCCAAATTCACAGGCAACCTTGAATTATGTCTGTAGACCCCCTGGGGGGTCCATCAAAAGAGTTTGTGAGAAAGCTGGCTTAAAATCCATGCCTCCTAACTCAGTCCAGTTCTCTATCTAATACTACTCTTTTTTCTCTTTGAATAAAGGGGATTAGGTAGAAAAGAATGAGTTTTATTTAGACTGCTGGGAGCAAGCCAGGTCTTAGAAGAGGAGGACCCATGTATTGCTTGTGTGGGGAGGTTCTAAAGAAGAAAGGATTTTGACTATTACCGTCCCCTTCTACTCCATCCCTGTCCCATCCCCACAACCACCATCAACCATACAACCCATATATACACCATCACCACCAAATGATGCTGTGTGCCCATCCCTTTCAATAGAAGACTTTGATTTAGAGAAATGATTGTTACTTAGAGCTCTAAGTGTAACTGTGAATTTTGAAGTTTTCTCAAAGGAAATATTTTCAGGAATTTGCCATTGAATGCCTGGCAAGGCAGAGAAGCTGCCCAGCTGAGATGCAATCAGTTGGAAACAAAGTGGGGTAACTGAACTCAAGCCACTGATTTTAGATTTTGCAGAAATTTAAATCACTTTTTGATTTAAAGGGGAGCTTACCAAGGCATGCCATCTTTAGAGACAGCTGCTTATACACATGTGACTAAGGTGCAATGTAAGAAATGACAATCAAATTGTTTGCCTCCATTCAAATGACAACAAATAGTGGATGATTACAATATGCACACACAAATAGAGTAAATAGTTTTTAGAAAGGAGAATAGAATGTGTGACGTTCCTGCCATTATTTGAAATTGGACAAGAAGGTTTTTAGGTCCTCCTACAAACTGTACCTTCTTTCCAAATCACCTCCACCATGTAATATGGTACTGATAGCATAGTAGAACCTGGACCATGATTTGGGGTTGACATTAAGATGGGTGGTCACTTCAGTAATGGAATTTAAAAGGTTAGACAAAGCATGATCATGTTTTCTGAGTTTAAGTAAAAAAAAGGATGTGTTTTGACTGTAGGGTTTTTCAGTTCTTTCTGTCATAAAAATTTCTCCAGGCAGTATACTTTGTATACCAAACACTGGTGTCAAAAGGACAGAATATTAAAAAATTGACACTATCTGGAAAACCCAGGTTGAATAGTCATCAATAGTAAGAGATTCCTGATCAAGAGAATAAGGAGTGAATGAAAAATGATAGGAACCGGAGAAGGTCCAGAACAAGATCATCAGTCAGGATTCCAAACCAAAGCAAGGTCATGAGGTCAGAACCCAGCAGATGAGGTCCAGAGATCCAAGCACACACAGAGCAAGGATCAGGGCAAGACACCAGTCAGAAGAGAGGCAACCTGATGAGCTCATTAACTGGGAACTACAGTAGGTAGCCAAACACCCAGGGCAACATTAACAGAAGCTCTCCATGGAGAGGGACAAACAGGCAAGACAGCATGTGAGACTTCATAACAGACAGATCCTAAGTCTAAAGATTTGCTCATTCTGACAGACAGAACTTAATCGCTACAAGGCTAACCTGAACCTGAAAATGGGAGAAGGAGAGATACAGGGCAGAGGTTGGGAAGTACAAGAGGGGACGGAGGTGGAGCATCAGCTGCTTCTGGTGCGCAAGCTCCTGACAAATTACTACACACACATAACACACACACACACACACACACACACACACACACACACACACACACACACACAGAGTTACATAGAGATAATAGTAACAACAGGAATAATAGCTAATGCTTATAGAGCACATGTGTTACCGTTGTTAGCACATTACATATATTAATTTATTTAATCTTCCCAACACACCTACTAAGTGATAATATTATTATGCTCATTGTACAAAAGGGGAAACCGAGTCAGAGAAAAGTAATGTGATTTGCTCAAGATCTTATAATAATTAGTAGAGGTGGGATTGGTAGAGTAAGCACTGGCTTGAGTCTTCCTCTCTACAACATAGCCCCTTGTGTGTGTGTGTGTGTGCATGTGTATGTGTTTGTGTGGTATACATACCCATACACACAGAGGTGTGTGTGTGTGTGTGTGTGTGTGGTACATATACCCATACACCCAGAGGTCTTTGTGTATGTGTGTGCGTATCTTTATATACATATGTATCTTTACGTGCAAACACACACATATGTGTAGATACAGTGCTGTGCTGGAGCTTGTGGGTACTGGCTCACAAGAGCCCAACGTTCATTTCTCTTCCCAACTGTACATTCAGTGGCATCATATTGGTAGCTTGAAATTGGCCGTAGTGAAAAATTGACCGTTGGCAAAGGCAATAAATCAGGACTGTATTTGAAGGGCTGACTTACCAGCACACCAGGAGGTATACCTATCACATAGAGTCAAATATCATACAGTAGGCATATGTAACATTTGTAACAAAAATATAAATAACTTCACATTATAAACCATATGTAAATTTAAAATCCCCAAATGTAAACCAAGTTTTTAAATACTAAGTACAAGACTGTGTAATAACTTTATTCTGACCTACTTTCCCTCACCCCCAGCCTATACTGGTTAAAAAAATCAATTAAAATGATTTCAGAAGATATTTGCTGTAAAATGTTAAATTAAATTTTGGTATAGAAAAAAGCCTTGACAGCCTTCTGTGGATAACGTTATATGATAGGTCTCTTATCAGTCCTGGATTGGCTATGTTGCTGAAGGAAAAATACTGATTAAAAAAAAAAACCCTTGATCTTTATGATTGCTGTTTTTCAGTTAGACTCGTGAAAAAGATACATTACAGTGTCTGTTTATGGCTTTTGATGATATGTGCCTTTGGGTTGCTGTGAATTTTAGTAAGAAACTCATTGTCTGGAATCTGTACAACTTTTGCTGTTTAATAAAATCCTCTGGATGGGGATTAACTTCCTTTGCTCCATATTTATTATTGTTTCATCTGCAATGAAATGGGAACTGTAAGCATCTTGATAAACAGGCTGAAGGGCTTCTAAATCTCACTCTGGCCTCTTTGAGTGAGTCCCATTACATACAGTAATCTGATTTATCATTTCCTGCAGTGAAAACCAAACCTAAAGAGATATTCCTGCCACCTCATACAACACAATAGACAGCTCTCCCTGAGCCCTTGGAACCTCCTGGCCATGTGAGTGTCACAGTTTGTGCACAATGGCAGAGCTCTGGCCAGAGCCCCAGAGCCAGGAAGAGATTCTGTCCTGATACGCCAATGGCAATAGGGTGGAGTCAGTAGGTAGTAATATGGAACTGGGTCTTTTTATGTGTTAGCAAAACAAAACATGTTAACTATTCTAAGCCTCATCTTCCCCAAATATCTGATGTTCTGTATATAATAAGAGTGTGTCTTGAGCAAAATGGTTATCTGAGCAAGGTTCTGAGCACAGTCATTACTTGTAATCATGCTGAGGGCAATGGAGACCACATGACTGCCCTCTGGGATTATGACTGCATCTCTTCATCTCAATGGACAACTAGCTTATTATTATTATAAGTTTACATAAATAAAAAAGGGTCATTATGCATGAGTTGGAGGAAAGCAAAGCTCAAAGCAAATATATTCATGTATTCCATAAACATTTATGTGTTTCATAAATAGTCAAGGAATCAAATCAAAATAAAACAGCACAACTTGATAGAAACATTATGCTAAATCTTATCCCCAAACCAGCTGATGTGAACTTAAAAAGACTTCATTTTCTCATATACTGCTTTTGGAATCTTAAAATTATACTGAAATTACTTCAGAAGCCCTAACATGCTACAGCATATCCATTTATCTTGATAGATAAAGCTATTACAAAATCATTCATGAAGTTAGTTGGCTGGTGTTTTTTCTAGCTTTATTGGACATAAATGAATTAAGGTTAGGAAGATCTCATTAGTAATGAGTGCCCCACGTGTGCCATTTGAAGAAAATTAGAGAAGAAAAAAAGATTGAAAAGAGAAATAAGGCAAGTATAGGATTTTAGAGAATACAAGGCAACTAAATAGAGTTCGAGGGAGCAGGCTGTCTGATATGTCTTGCTGCCATGGGTGATGTAACTTGTTAAACTTATGGGAAAAATGACCTTGAAATCTATTTTTAATTATTAATTATATTTTCTTATTCTCTTTCTATGAAATAGAAAATAGGATAAGTAGAATAATAATTCTTGATGTCTGCAGAGATGTAAGGGTGAAGAATGACCATAAACGTTGCTTTTAAGCACTTTGCAAATTCAGAGTACAAAACTTTCATTAGAACATCCATTATTTCTCTGCAGAAGAGTGGGAGGAAATGTCATGAATATGCCTGTCCTAACTAGATTATTCATATGTCTGAAGTTTAGATACCTTAGCCCAACACACATATAATAATTCCTTAAAGATACTGTTACCTACCAAAACATAAATACCCAGGAATTTTTACAGTGAGACCATTCAATACTTAACAGTGTGCACTGAACGCTTAAAAAGCAGACTTCAGTGTCATTGGCTCATTTGCATCCAGTAGATTTCGCCCATCATCACATGTGCTGCAATTAACAATTAACTATTCTTCAGTGGTAACGATGATATAGTTTCTTTAAATGTATAATTATTTTTAAACTGTTTAAAATAATTCCTTTGGATGCTTCTGGTGTTTAGACTCCCACATGGAAGATCTTGTAATATAATTAATTTTATATATACCATTACCATTCTCAGAACATGGTGGGTACATGAAGTCTACCTAGCCCAAGAACAAATAAATTATATAGCTCTTTGAGAATTCCATTTAAAGTCTCTATACAGTTAATTGGAACGTATCTATGTAAAATAATCCTGAAGAGACATGAATCTTAGGCCAGCAGGACTGGCCTGTTTGATGGAAGAAGTAGTCAGTTGTGGAAACACAGCAAAAGGATTGTCTCTAGGACAAATGGTGGTGTTCATCCAAGTGCTCCCCTGGGAGAGAGAGTCCCAGCCAAACTCCTCTGAACATTGCAACTACACTGGCAAGGACGTTCTTGAAATGAACATGAATCCAGGGGATTACAGCCAGTGAACTTCCAGAGTTTTCAGCTCCCTCACCCTGGCATGAGTATCCTTATTATGGGTTGATACACTAGGCTATGACAACCTGACCCCATTAAATGTTGAATTATTCTAATGCCCCTTGTTCTGATTGCACTTTCACCAAGAAACAATGAGGATCTTGATTGCCTACTTTAAAGAGGGGAGGAGGAGCTGGCCATGTGGAATGACCTGTTGCTGTGACACTCATTGCTCATTGCAAATTGATAAAGTGGCTTTTCTGGTTTGATGTAATTTTGGCAGAATGATTTGTTAAAATATTAATTTTATTTTGTTCTCCTTATATTTTCTCCCACATCTCAGAAGGTAGTGAGGCTTTGTAATTCTTTACCTGCAGATTTTGGCAGCACCAAAAGTAAAGGCAGCTTTAAGTTACTGGTTATTCCCCCCTTCTGGAAAAGCTAAGCTAATCAATCAGATGATGCTGGACGTCATGAAGGCTGGGAGAGAAAGGATCTTAGAGAAGTAAGAGGTTTCTCTAGGAGTTTCTCTGAGGATGGGAGGTGGGCTGTCAGAACCTGAGAAGGCATAAGACCTCAGAGGAAAAAAGCTCCATAGAGTGCACAAGGAGGCTGCATTCTAGGCATTGAAGACTCCCAAGTCCCAAGCATTACAGAAGTCAGCAGGCACCATTCCTGGGAGTACCTTTCAGACTACAGCAGTGGGTGTCCAGGCAGTAACTGAACCAATAATGCCTTTGCAAAGAAGTATTGAGATTGAATTTCCTCTAGCATATAGGATTGAGGTTTGTAGTTTAAAGTAAGTTGATTTAAAAAACAGAAAGAAACTTGGTTTTTCGTACATATCTGAGTGTGGCTTAGATTGCTGTGCATAGCATATTAGTCTTGTGACTCAGTTAATTTGAATCCATGCTCAGTCTGCAAGAAAATCAGATTTTTGAGCTAAAAAGCTGAGGGCCAGACACTGGTCTATAATAAGTGCCGTTCTGTAAGGACACTTGGAAATACGCTACTTGTCTTGAAACTGAGCACTGCGTAAGCAGCCCCCACCCACACATACACTCCCCTCTTTGCCTTGACCATATTTTGAAAGAAGCACTATTATTCTTAGATGAATTTCTACAATTTCTACCAAACTTTCAGATGTTTAAAGGGTTATTTTATACAATCTGTGAAGAGTTGGCTTAATAAAAGTAACCTTAACCCCCAAATTAATATTATGCTTTTATATATTATATAATTTTATTATGTGTTTTATTATAGGATTTACCTAATGTTTTTCATAGCATCTATTTTTAAAAAGTTTCTTTTGAAATAATTATATATATATTCACAGGAAATTATAAACATAGTACAAGGGGGTCTTATGTACTCTTCACCCAGTTTCCCCTAGTGGTAATACCTTACATACCTAGGTAATATCAAATCTGGGAAATTAACCTTGATACAATCAACAGACTTTCAGATTCACCAGTTTTACATGCACTCGTGTGTGTGTGTATGTGTGTGCTCTATGCAATTTCATCACATATAACCACAATCACAATGAAGATGGAGAACTGTTTTTTTATGACAGAGATCCCTCATGCCAACTCTTTATTGTCAGTGCTTTGCTTCTCCCCTTACCAACCCAAACCCTAGAATCACTAATCTGTCCTCCATCTCTATCATTTCATCATTTTGAGAATGTTATGTAAATGAAACAAACATAACATACATGTATACTTATGTAATCATACATACCATACATACATAATATAATCATGTATGCAACATTTTGAGCTTGGCTTTTTTTCTTTTTTTGTAGATAATTATTTTTTATTGAAGGGTAGTCAACACACAGTATTACATTAGTTTCAGGTGAGGTGTACAACACAGTGATTCAACATTTATATACATGATAATTCTAGCTACCAACTATCACCATACAAAGTTGTTACAATATTTTGACTATATTCCTTATGCTATACATTACATCCCAGTTACCTATTTATTTTACAATTGGAAGTCTGTACTTTTTTTTTTTTTTTTGAGAGGGCATCTCTCATATTTATTGATCAAATGGTTGTTAACAACAATAAAATTCTGTATAGGGGAGTCAATGCTCAATGCACAATCATTAATCCACCCCAAGCCTAATTTTCGTCAGTCTCCAATCTTCTGAAGCATAACGAACAAGTTCTTACATGGAGAACAAATTCTTACATAGTGAATAAGTTACATGATGAACAGTACAAGGGCAGTCATCACAGAAACTTTCAGTTTTGCTCATGCATTATGAACTATAAACAATCAGTTCAAATATGAATATTAGTTTGATTTTTATACTTGATTTATATGTGGATACCACATTTCTCTATTATTATTATTTTTAATAAAATGCTGAAGTGGTAGGTAGATGCAAGATAAAGGTAGAAAACATAGTTTAGTGTTGTAAGAGAGCAAATGTAGATGATCAGGTGTGTGCCTGTAGATTATGTGTTAATCCAAGCTAGACAAGGGCCACAAAACATCCACGGATGCAGAAGATTTCTCTCAAAACAGGGGGGGAGCGTGAGGTTCTAAGCCTCACCTCTGTTTATCCCCAATTTCTCACCTGATGGCCCCCCTGCAACTGTGCCTGTCTTAGGTTGTTCCTCCCTTGAGGAATCTTACCCGTCTCTGGCTAACCAGTCATCTTCCGGGGCCATACAGGGAGATGTAAAGTTGGTAAGTGAGAGAGAAGCAATACTGTTTGAAAAGGTTAGCTTTTTACTTCTTTGCAGATTTATGCCCTGTGACTTCTATGCCCAGCATTTGTCTTGAGGTATCTTTACCACTTGGAAGTATTATGATACTCAGTAAATTCGATATGAGGCACGAATTCTATTTAAGGGTTGTAATTAGGAAGGAAGAAGAAAAGCTATAGAAGTAGCAGGCGGAAGAAAACATGGGAAGATTGATTATTTCTTTGACATATCTTCTTGTAGAGTAATTTCAGCATGTATAGGTTTTAAACTACTACTTAAATTGCACACACACATTAACATAATAAGAGTACAGTTACATAACCAAAGCAGACCTATAATTACCAGCCATCTCCAGTGAAACCAAGAAAACCAGTTAGGCACCTTAGGCATTTGTGAAAACTTATCTATGATATGGTGGATACTGTCAACCTGAACGTGAACAGTCTGAGAGAAATCAGACAAATTAAAACAACCCATTCCTGGGGTCTGTTCACATCCCATATGTTCTTTTAACAGTAGATAGTCTGTAGTTGTAAGATTTTGGAGTGCTACAATTTGCACTTCTCCTAATTCTTGGTTGAGTTCCAACAGTATAGATCCAGTCAAATTTGTTGTTTTACTGTATGCACAGGAGCTTGGCTTTTTTTCACTCAGCATAATTCTTTTGAGATCACAAAGTTGTATTTGTCAAGTTTTTTTCTTTTTATTGCTGAATAATATTCCATGTGGATATACCAAAGCTTAACTGTTCACTTATTGAAAGATAATTGAGTTGTTTCCAATTTTAGGCTATTACAAATAAGGCTACAATAGACATTCTTGTACTTGTTTTTGTGTAGACATAAATTTTCATTTCTCTGGACAAATGCCCAGGAGTATGATTGTTGGGTCATGTGCTAAGTGTATGTTTAGTTTTTAAAGAAATTGCCAAACTATTTTTCAGAGTAGCTGTATCACTTTACATTACATTACAACCAATATATGATAGGGCCAATTTCTCCATCAGCATTTGGTTTTGTCACTATGTTTTATTTTAGCCATTCTCATAGATATTAGTAATAACTTAGTGTGGTTTTAATTTGCATTTCCCTAATGGCTAATGATGTTGAACATACTTTTATTTCCTTCTGTATAACATCTTTACAGAAATGTTTCTTCATGTTGTTTGCTCATTTTCTAATTGGATTGTCTGTTTTCTTACTGTTGATTTTTGAGAGTTCTGTATGGTCCTTAATAGTTTTTCAATTAGCACTACTTTCTGCAATGCTTATTGGTTTTCAAACTTTTTCTCCTTGTCTATGTCTTGTCTTTTCATCTTCTTAAAAGGACCTTTTGCAGAGCAAAAGTTTTTAAGTTTGATGAAGTCCAATTTATAAATTTTCTCTTATGGATTATGCTTTGAGTGTCACATCTAAGAATTATTCACCTAGCCCTATGTTCCAAAGTTTTTTTTCCTTGGTTTGCATCTAGAAATTTTTTTTTAAATGTGAAATGCTTCACAAATTTGCATGTCATCCTTGCGCAGGGGCCATGCTAATCTTCTCTGTATTGTTCCAATTTTAGTATATGTGCTGCCAATGTGAGCACTTCATCTAGAAGTTTTATGCTTTGACATTTACGTTTAATCTATGATCCATGCTGAGGTAATTTTTATAGGCATGAGGTTTAGGTTGAATTTCATTTCTTTGCCTTTGGACATCCAAATGCTATAGGACCATTTGCTAAACAGACTGTCTTTCCTCAGTTGAATTGTTCTGTACCTTTGTCAAAAATCAGCTGGCTATTTCGCTATGTTATTCCAGTGATCTATGTGTCTATCCCTTCACCAATACCACACCATTTTGTTTACTGTAGTTTTAATATAAGACCTGCTTTGAAAAAACATTTCTCTGAATAAGAGTTCTTATTTATTTATTTATTTTTTGAGTGCTTATATATGCCAAGCATTGCTTAAAGTGCTTCACGTGCATACTTATTTAATCTTACGAAATCCTAGGAGATTATACTATTTATTTTATAGATGAGAACACTGAATGCAGAGTAGTTAAGTTTCTTGAGATAGATTTGGAACTCAGGCCTGCATGCTAGCTATCATGCTTACTGCCTCTCTGAAATAAAAAAGATCTTCATCTCCTCACTGAATTGCTTTTACTAGACTCTATATTGGCATTTTGCCATTGACCTACATTGAGAAAAATTATCAAAAACAACTCTATGAAACTTAATATTGCATTTGCTGTAGGCAAGCTGATGAGGATGTGGTTCACTACATCACATGGTGTCCTCTATAGGAGGACAAATAGGAAAAATGTATCTCAGATCTCAGTACCAGGAATAGATATATTTTTCCTGAGTAAGTGGTTTGTTTTTATCTCTTGGACATTGTGAAATGGTATAAATGATTACATTTACCACTTTGTGTTGTCTGCTAAAAAGCTCAGAACCAAATTTTCAGCCTATATTTAGCAAAGCTGTTTCCCGGATCTAATATTACTCTGACTTCAACTTATTTTTTCTATCCTAATTTTCTCTTCTCCCTTATTTCCTCTCTAACTCACCATTTTTTTTTACTTCAGTCTTTTTAAAAATTGAAATATATAAGCACGGAGTGTAAAAAGTTAAATTCAAGGTTTTTAACAACAACAAAAAAATTGGCAGTCCCTTTGCCCATTCCTCTCCACCTCTGATTTCTGCTCTACAGATAAGTACAGTCAACTGTGTCACTATAGCCACAGCTCTTTGCTCATCTGGTGCTTATTCTGTTACAATTTTTTTCCCTTGACTTTTCAGTTAGGCATTATCTCCTGATTTCCTGTTAAGGAGGGTAGGATTCATTTTCTTAAACCATCCTTTATAACACACAGCCTTCACCTAGAACCATCCTCCCATTATAATTACATCACAATTTTGGTCAAACCCATTTTCAGTGGTTACATTATTATACCTATGGAAGTATTTTTCACAGGTGAGCTGCTTGCTGTTCACTTTGTATCCTATATAATCACTTTGTTTCCCCTTAGGTAAATAACTGTTTTTTTTAAGCTTTAGTTTCCATACAGCAACCACTGATTTCTGCCCAAGCCCTCTGATAGAATTATATAGCTGCCTATCAGCTCTGGTTTCTCACAGACATCTCTTCTAGCTGTCACCCTGGGGCTGTTCATTGCCCAGCTCCGTCTGGTCTGGGTGCTCTCCAGGCCAGCTGGCCAGCTGTCATCCTGAGGCCTCCCTTTTTCATCATTTTGGGACTTCCTATGCATCTTTCTTTTGTTCGTCTCTTGTTCCTAGGCCTCATATTTTCCTCTTTGTTTTCTTACTTAGTTTGGTTGAAGTTATCCTGAAGTAGCTTCCTAAGAAAAAGTTCATGAAAGGTACATTTTTTTGAGACCTAACATGTACCAAAAAATGCCTTTATTTTAGCAGCACACTTGAATAATAGTCTGTATAGAATTCTAGGTAGGAAATAATTTTTCTTTCAGAAGTTTAAAGGCATTGCTTCTTTGTCTTCTAGCTTTCCATAGTGTTATTAAGAAATTTGACACTAGTATCTCCTATGGAACTCAAGGTTTTTTTTTTCCTCCCCTTGGAAGGTTTTGAGATCCTCCTTTTCTTCCTAACACTCTGAGATTTCATGGTGATGTACTTTAGATTAGGGCCTTTTTCATCCACTACGCAGAATGAACCTCAATACAGTGGGTTTCCATCTAAAAATACATTTCTTCCAATTTGAGAAATTATCACTTATATTCTTATTTTAGAAATCCCCTCTGTTTTCTCTACTCACTCTTTCTAGACCTCTTGATTTAGTTGTTGGAATGCTTGAATGGATCTAATTTCTTCTTGTCTTTTTCTTTTTCTGGGAGATTTTCTTTATTTTGTCTTCTAACTCTTCTATTGAATTTTTAAATTTCTGCTATCATATATTTATTTTCTAAAGCTCTTTCTGCTTTGATTGTCCCCTCCCTCCTATCCCCATTTTCTTTTGCTTTGTCTCTAAGTGGCATCCTGTTATTTCATGGATGCAATATCTTCTCTCACCACTCCAACAACCTTAGTTTCAATGTTTCAAGTTTCCTTCTATTTCCTACATTATCTTCTCCTTCTGAACTCTTTTTGTTTGTGTATCACATTAATGACTTTTCATAAATGGCAGTCTATTCATAATTAAGAATGAGCTGCTTAAATGCCCCCTGTGAATGAGCAGAACTTAATTTGGGCTTCGAAGTTGTGTCACATTCCTCTTTTTGGAGGTAGGACTTCCACATGTCATTATTTGAAAATCTTTTCTCTTAGGCTGATTAGTCAGTCAGACAAATTCTTTTGCATGGAAGTTTATAAACCTGGTTTCTAGTCTTCTGGGAGCTCATCAGGGACAGGGACTGGAAAGTGGGGGTGAGGGGAATTCATCATTCCTTATAGACACTTCCATTTAATCCCCGTCTTCAGCTGTTCTTGGTGTACTAAGCCCAGAGCTGTTGACCCAGCCTTTCAAGAAATAAACCACCTGGCTTCTTCTAGGGTGGTGGAAGGGTAGTCACTTGGCTGTGCTGATGGAAAGAAAATCTTGGTGTCTAACTGGTTATAAAGACTTTCTGCCGCTACTATGGAAAACAGTATGGTGGTTTCTCAAAAAACTACAAGTAAAAACACCATACAACCCAGTAACTCCACTTCTGGGAATTTATCTGAAGAAAATAAAATCACCAATTCAAAAAGATGTATGCACTCCTATGTTCATTACAGCCCTGTTTACAATAGCCAAGATATGGAAGCAATCTAAGTGACCATCAATAGGTGAATAAAGAAGACATGGTACATATATACAATGGAATATTACCTAGCCATAAAAAAAAGAAATCTTGCCATTTGTGACCACATGGATGGACCTAGAGGGTATCATGCTAAGTGAAACTTATATGTGGAATCTAAAAGACAAAACATATGAATAAACAAACAAAACAGAAATAGGCTCATAAACACAGAGAACAGACTGGTGGTTGCTATAGGGGAGAGAGTCATGGATGTGAACTAGGCAAAGGAGATAAAGACATAAAACTTTCAATTATAAAATAATCCTGGGAATAAAAGTACAGCACAGGGAATATAGTCAATAATATTGTAATATTTTATATGATGACAGATGGTAACTGCACTTGTCGTGGTAATGTACATAATTGTTCAATCACTAGGTTGTATACCTGAAACCAACAAATATCGTATATCAACTATACTTCAATTAAAAATAAAAAGACTTTCAAACAGTCTTTTATTTCCACCTACGCATCACACTCCCATCTTCAGAGGTACCCAGAACTTCCAATTTCAGAGCTTTTCAGGGGTCTGTGGTACAGTTTATCTTTCTTCTTTCAGCTTTCATCCCAGTATGGTGAGAGCTTGAATCCTGATTCAGGAGCAAAACAAAGTTTGAAGCCAAAGTTAGAGAAATGGTGCCTATGGTCGGATATAAAAGATAAGTGGAAAACAAGCAAGGTTCTGCAACTGGAGGAGTAATCATATTAAAAGTCACAGTCTTTATCCACCTTTTCTAAATATTTCTTCGTTTGAAAGGAGTGTACTTTGAGATGATGTGCTAAAAAAGAGCAATAAGTCCCTCTGCTGACCCCAAGCTATGCCCCAAGGGATAAGCGAGGATAAGGGATATGCCCCAAGGGATATTCTGGGAGAATGAAATTATAAGGTCAGAAACCTGGAGGTTGTAGAAAGGTTGAGAACTGTGTTCAGGCTTCAGGACTAAGGTTAACAACAATGTGAGGATGGAGAAGGTCCAGTTTTATGTGGCTTTTGATTTAGAAGTGCACCAGAGGGCCTGAAGTCTGGGAGGGAACTGGGTTGTGGTTTCCAGCCTCCTTGTCCATTTGGCCTTTGAAGACTAGCTAGCCAGTAGAAATCAACTGGTTAGGCACATTTCACTTTACTACACTAAATATAGTGGGCCTTTACGAAACTTGGAGGCCTTCCTCCACAAACAGAATGCTGTTGATATACTCTCCATCCAAGGGCATGAGCTCTGTGTTGTGCCATTGGGATGTGCTGTAAGTCTCATCCAGATTACCCATCTACTGCCAACTTTGGCTCCTAGGGAGGTTTCAAGAAGGAATGGTTGCATCCATAACATCACATTAAATAGCCTTTAATAAGGGTAGGTGGACTAGCTTCAATTGAGAGATGCCTCACAGTTGGTACACAAGAAATTTACTGAAGGAAGTGAGAAAGGAAAGAGCTTAGTTCACATTTATAGCTTTGTCCATTAGAAATTTTAAAGTGTAATAATAAAATAATAGTAATAATAAAGGTGAAAAATATAATACAGAGGTTTACTATAAAAAGCTATTGAGAGAGGCGGAGCCAAGATGGCGGCGTGAGTAGAGCAGTGGAAATCTCCTCCCAAAAACACATAGAGCTATGAAAATATAACAAACAAAACTCTTCCTAAAATAGAGACCAGAGGACACAGGACAACATCCGGACCACATCCACACATGCAAGAACCCAGCACCTTGCGAAGGGGGTAAGATACAAGCCCCGGCCCCGCGGGATCCGAGCGCCCCTCCCCCCGGCTCCCGGTGGGTGGAAAGAAACTGGAGCAGTTTTTCTTTGCTTTTTTTTTTTGGCGAGTGCTTTTTGGAAGCCTTAAAGGGACAGGGACCCCGTTGCTAGGGAGGCAGGGCGGCGGGAACGGTGAGCGGTGCCTGGGACTGGCGCCTGAGGACAAAGATCTTGCGTTTTTCCCTATGGGACCAGTGGGCGGGTGCCTGAGACCGGCGCCTGAGGACGGAGGAAATCGCGCGTTTTTCCCTTTTTTTTTTTTTCTCTTTTTGGCGAGTGCTTTTTGGAAACCTTAAAGGGACAGGGACCCCGTTCCTAGGGAGGCAGGGCGGCGGGACCACTGAGGGGGTGCCTGGGACCGGCTGCCTGAGGACAAAGATTACCGCGTGTTTTTCCCTATGGGACCGGTGGGCGGGTGCCCGAGACCGGCGCCTGAGGACGGAGGAAATTGCGCGCTTTTCCCCTTTTTTTTTCTCTTTTTGGCGAGTGCTTTTTGGAAGCCTTAAAGGGACAGGGACCCCGGTGCTAGGGAGGCAGGGCGGCGGGACTGGTGTGCGGGTGCCTGGGACCGGCGCCTGAGGGCAAAGAATATCGTGCATTTTTCCCTGCGGGACTGGTGGGTGGGTGCCTGAGACCGGCGCCTGAGGACGGAGGAAATCGCGCGCTTTCCCCCTTTTTTTTTTTCTCTTTTTGGCGAGTGCTTTTTGGAAGCCTTAAAGGGACAGGGACCCCGGTGCTAGGGAGGCAGAGCAGCAGGACTGGTGAGCAGATGCCTGGGACCGGCACCTGAAGACAAAGAATATCGCGTGTTTTTCCCTGCAGGACCGGTGGACGGGTGCTTTTTGGAAGTCTTGAAGGGACAGGGACCCCGGTGCTAGGGAGGCAGGGCAGCAGGACCACTGAGCGGGTACCTGGGACCGGCGCCTGAGGGAAAAAAAAAAAAATCACGTGTTTTTTCCTTTTTTTTTCTTTTTCTGCTCCCTCTCTCGTTGCTCTTGTTGTTTTGGTTTGGAGAGTGCTTTTTGGAAGTCTTAAAGGGGCAGGACAGGACACTTAGACCAGAGGCAGGGAATCTGGGGATCTCTCGGCACTCGAACCCCCTGGACAACAGGGAGCACAGAGGCCCCTTATGGAGAAAAATAGCCTCCCGGCCGCTCTCCCTCCAAAGGGGCTCCACCACTTTGGAGGAGCAGCCCCAGCCAGGCCACGCCCACAGCAACAGTGGAGATAAACTCCATAGCAAACGGGCAGGTAGCAGAAGCCCTGTCTGTGCACAGCTGGCAAGCATAAGCCACTAGAGGTCGCTATTCTCCCAGGACAGGAAGGCTACAAACCAACAAGAAGGGAAGCTCTTCCAGCAGTCACTCTTACCAGGTCTGCAAACTATCTCTATCACCATGAAAAGGCAAAACTACAGGCAGACAAAGATCACAGAGACAACACCTGAGAAGGAGACGGACCTAACCAGTCCTCCTGAAAAAGAATTCAAAATAAAAATCATGAACATACTGACAGAGATGCAGAGAAAAATGCAAGAGCAATGGGATGAGATGCAGAGAAAAATGCAAGAGCAATGGGATGAAGTCTGGAGGGAGATCACAGATGTCAGGAAGGAGATCACAGAAGTGAAACAATCCCTGGAAGGATTTATAAGCAGAATGGATAAGATGCAAGAGGCCATTGAAGGAATAGAAGCCAGAGAGCAGGAACGTATACAAGCTGACATAGAGAGAGATAAAAGGATCTCCAGGAATGAAACAACACTAAGAGAACTATGTGACCAAACCAAAAGGAATAATATTCGTATTATAGAGGTACCAGAAGAAGAAGAAAGAGGAAAAGGGATAGAAAGTCTCTTTGAAGAAATAATTGCTGAAAACTTCCCCAAACTGGGGGAGGAAATAATCGAACAGACCATAGAATTACACAGAACTCCCAACAGAAAGGATCCAAGGAGGACAACACCAAGACACATAGTAATTAAAATGGCAAGGATCAAGGACAAGGAAAGAGTTTTAAAGGCAGCTAGAGAGAAAAAGGTCACCTATAAAGGAAAACCCATCAGGCTAACATCAGACTTCTCGACAGAAACCCTACAGGCCAGAAAAGAATGGCATGATATACTTAATGCAATGAAACAGAAGGGCCTTGAACCAAGGATACTGTATCCAGCACGACTATCATTTAAATATGACGGTGGGATTAAACAATTCCCAGACAAGCAAAAGCTGAGGGAATTTGCTTCCCACAAACCACCTCTACAGGGCATCCTACAGGGACTGCTCTAGATGGGAGCACTCCTAAAAAGAGCACAGAACAAAACACACAGCATATGAAGAATGGAGGAGGAGGAATAAGAAGGGAGAGAAGAAAAGAATCTCCAGACAGTGTATATAACAGCTCAATAAGCGAGCTAAGTTAGGCAGTAAGATACTAAAGAAGCTAACCTGGAACCTTTGGTAACCACGAATCTAAAGCCTGCAATGGCAATAAGTACATATCTCTCAATAGTCACCCTAAATGTAAATGGACTTAATGCACCAATCAAAAGACACAGAGGAATAGAATGGATAAAAAAGCAAGACCCATCTATATGCTGCTTACAAGAAACTCACCTGAAACTCAAAGACAAGCATAGACTAAAAGCCAAGGGATGGAAAAACATATTTCAGGCTAACAACAGTGAGAAGAAAGCAGGGGTTGCAGTACTAATATCAGACAAAATAGACTTCAAAACAAAGAAAGTAACAAGAGATAAAGAAGGATACTACATAATGATAAAGGGCTCACTCCAACAAGAGGATAAAACCATTCTAAATATATATGCACCCAATACAGGAGCACCAGCATATGTGAAGCAAATACTAACAGAACTAAAGAGGGCAATAGACTGCAATGCATTCATTTTAGGAGACTTCCACACACCACTCACCCCAAAAGATAGATCCACCGGGCAGAAAATAAGTAAGGACACACAGGCACTGAACAACACACTAGAACAGATGGACCTAATAGACATCTATAGAACTCTACATCCAAAAGCAACAGGATATACATTCTTCTCAAGTGCACATGGAACATTCTCCAGAATAGACCACATACTAGCTCACAAAAAGAGCCTCAGTAAATTCCAAAATATTGAAATTCTACAAAGAAAACAAAAAAGCTCACAAACACATGGAGGCTTAACAACATGCTACTAAATAATCAATGGATCAATGAACAAATCAAAATAGAGATCAAGGAATATATAGAAACAAATTACAACAACAACACCAAGCCCCAACTTCTGTGGGACGCAGCGAAAGCAGTCTTAAGAGGAAAGTATATAGCAATCCAGGCACACTTGAAAAAGGAAGAACAATCCCAAATGAATAGTCTAACATCACAATTATCGAAACTGGAAAAAGAAGAACAAATGAGACCTAAAATCAGCAGAAGGAGGGACATAATAAAGATCAGAGAAGAAATAAACAAAATTGAGAAGAATAAAACAATAGCAAAAATCAACGAAACCAAGAGCTGGTTCTTTGAGAAAATAAACAAAATAGATAAGCCTCTAGCCCAATTTATTAAGAGAAAAATAGAATCAACACAAATCAACATAATCAGAAATGAGAATGGAAAAATCACGACAGACTCCACAGAAATACAAAGAATTATTAAAGACTACTATGAAAACCTATATGCCAACAAGCTGGAAAACCTAGAAGAAATGGACAACTTCCTAGAAAAATACAACCTCCCAAGACTGACCAAGGAAGAAACACAAAAGTTAAACAAACCAATTACGAGCAAAGAAATTGAAACGATAATCAAAAAACTACCCAAGAACAAAACCCCGGGGCTGGATGGATTTACCTCGGAATTTTATCAGACACACAGAGAAGACATAATACCCATTCTCCTTAAAGTGTTCCAAAAATAGAAGAAGAGGGAATACTCCCAAACTCATTCTATGAAGCCAACATCACCCTAATACCAAAACCAGGCAAAGACCCCACCAAAAAAGAAAATTACAGACCAATATCCCTGATGAATGTAGATGCAAAAATACTCAATAAAATATTAGCAAACAGAATTCAACAATATATTAAAAGGATCATACACCATGACCAAGTGGGATTCATCCCAGGGATGCAAGGATGGTACAATATTTGAAAATCCATCAACATCATCCACCACATCAACAAAAAGAAAGACAAAAACCACATGATCATCTCCATAGATGCTGAAAAAGCATTTGACAAAATTCAACATCCATTCATGATAAAAACTCTCAGCAAAATGGGAATAGAGGGAAAGTACCTCAACATAATAAAGGCCATATATGATAAACCCACAGCTAGCATTATACTGAACAGCGAGAAGCTGAAAGCATTTACTCTGAGATCAGGAACCAGACAGGGATGTGCACTCTTCCCACTGTTATTTAACATAGTACTGGAGGTCCTTGCCATGGCAATCAGACAAAACAAAGAAATACAAGGAATCCAGATTGGTAAAGAAGAAGTTAAACTGTCACTATTTGCAGATGATATGATACTGTACATAAAATACCCTAAAGACTCCACTCCAAAACTACTAGAACTGATATCAGAATACAGCAAAGTTGCAGGATACAAAATTAACACACAGAAATCTGTAGCTTTCCTATACACTAACAATGAATCAATAGAAAGAGAAATCAGGAAAACAATTCCATTCACCATTGCATCAAAAAGAATAAAATACCTAGGAATAAACCTAACCAAAGAAGGGAAAGACTTATACTCTGAAAACTACAAGTCTCTCTTAAGAGAAATTAAAGGGGACACTAATAAATGGAAACTCATCCCATTCTCATGGCTAGGAAGAATTAATATCGTCAAAATGGCCATCCTGCCCAAAGCAATATACAGATTTGATGCAATCCCTCTCAAATTACCAGCAACATTCTTCAATGAATTGGAACAAATAATTCAAAAATTCATATGGAAACACCAAAGACCCCGAATAACCAAAGCAATCCTGAGAAAGAAGAATAAAGTAGGGGGGATCTCACTCCCCAACTTCAAGCTCTACTACAAAGCCATAGTAATCAAGACAACTTGGTACTGGCACAAGAACAGAGCCACTGATCAGTGGAACAGATTGGAGACTCCAGACATTAACCCCAACAAATATGGTCAATTAATATTTGATAAAGGAGCCAAGGACATACAATGGCAAAATGACAGTCTCTTCAACAGGTGGTGTTGGCTAAACTGGACAGCTACATGTACGAGAATGAAACTGGACCATTGTCTAACCCCATATACAAAGGTAAACTCAAAATGGATCAAAGACCTGAATGTAAGTCATGAAACCATTAAACTCTTGGAAAAAAACATAGGCAAAAACCTCTTAGACATAAACACGAGTGATCTCTTCTTGAACATATCTCCCCGGGCAAGGAAAACAACAGCAAAAATGAGCAAGTGGGACTACATTAAGCTGAAAAGCTTCTGTACAGCGAAAGACACCATCAATAGAACAAAAAGGAACCCTACAGTTTGGGAGAATATATTTGAAAATGACAGATCCGATAAAGGCTTGACGTCCAGAATATATAAAGAGCTCACATGCCTCAACAAACAAAAAACAAATAACCCAATTAAAAAATGGGCAGAGGAATTGAACAGACAGTTCTCTAAAAAAGAAATACAGATGGACAACAGACACATGAAAAGATGCTCCACATCGCTAATTATCAGAGAAATGCAAACTAAAAGTACAATGAGGTATCACCTCACACCAGTAAGGATAGCTGCCATCCAAAAGACAAACAACAACAAATGTTGGCGAGGCTGTGGAGAAAGGGGAACCCTCCTACACTGCTGGTGGGAATGTAAATTAGTTCATCCATTGTGGAAAGCAGTTTGGAGGTTCATCAAAATGCTCAAAACAGACCTACCATTTGACCCAGGAATTCCACTCCTAGGAATTGACCCTAAGAACGCAGCAATCAAGTTTGAGAAAGACAGATGCACCCCTATGTTTATCGCAGCACTATTTACAATAGCCAAGAATTGGAAGCAACCTAAATGTCCATCGGTAGATGAATGGATAAAGAAGATGTGGTACATATACACAATGGAATACTACTCAGCCATAAGAAGTGGAAAAATCCAACCATTTGCAGCAACATGGATGGAGCTGGAGAGTATTATGCTCAGTGAAATAAGCCAAGTGGAGAAAGAGAAATACCAAATGATTTCACTCATCTGAGGAGTATAAGAACAAAGGAAAAACTGAAGGAACAAAACAGCAGCGGAATTACAGAACCCAAAAATGGACTAACAGGTACCAAAGGGAAAGGAACTGGGGAGGATGGGTGGGCAGGGAGGGATAAGGGGGGGGGAAGAAGGGGGGTATTAAGATTAGCATGCATGGGGGGGAGGGAGAAAGGGGAGGGTGGGCTGCACAACACAGAGAGGACAAGTAGGGATTCTACAACATTTTGCTAAGCTGATGGACAGTAACCGTAATGTGGTTGTTAGGGGGGACCTGATATAGGGGAGAGCATAGTAAACATAGTACTCTTCATGTAAGTGTAGATTAAAGAGTAAAAAAAAAAAGAAAGAAAGAAAGAAAAGGGCGATTACTCCTTGATAGGATAAAACTATTGGTAAATCAAAGATCAATGCATGCTTTAAATATCCTTAATGTTGATCACTTAAAGGGTGTCAGATGATCAGCTATGGAGGTACTCTTTTCTGATAATATTCCTTTCTCTTAATAAAAAAAAAAGCCATCCCTGTGTGCTGACCTCCAATGAGTTATGCACAGTGGTATAGAGGGCATGTCAAAGTGTGGGCAAATGGTCTGTTTGTTTCTATGCAGAAGATCAAGGCTTAGCTTGGATACCCAGAAAATGAACTAAGATACGATATGAGGAGGAGCTTCCGGCATCAGCACTCTCTGGAGGACTCGTGCCAGGGGATGATCATCAAAAAGCTTCCACTGGGATCCGGGCGATGCTGCGGTCGTGGGTGCGTCCACCCCACCGTTTCCTGGACTTGCCATTGGAATGAGGAGGGAGATGTCTAGGCTGGCATGTGCATACTGTGAAACAACAAATTTGACTGGATCTGTACTGTTGGAACTCAACCAGGAGTTGGGAGGGGTGCAAGTTGTAGCGCTCCAAAATCTTACGACTATAGACTATCTATGGTTAAAAGAACATATGGGATGTGAACAGATCCCAGAAATGGGTTGCTTTAATCTGTCTGACTTCTCTCAGACTGTTCAAGTTCAGTTGGACAATATCCATCATATCATAGACTAATTTTCACAAATGCCTAGGGTGCGTAAATGGTTTTCTTGGCTTCACTGGAGATGGCTGGTAATTTTAGATTTGCTTTGTTTATGTCACCGTATTCCTATTATGTTAATATGTGTGTACAAATTAGTTACTAGTTTAAAACCTAATCATACTTAAGGTACTCTACAAGAAGATATGTCAACGAAATAATCAATCCTCCCATGTTTTCTTCCATATGCTACCTCTATAGCTTTTCTTCTTCCTTCCTAATTACAACCCTTAAATAGAATTCATGCCTCATATCGAAGTTACCGAGTATCATAATTCCTCCAGGTGGTAAAGATACCTCGAGACAAGTGCTGGGCATAGAAGCCACAGGGCATAAATCTGCAAAGAATAAAAAGCTAACCTTTTCAAACAATATGGCTTCTCTCTCACTTACCAACTTTACATTTCCCTGTATGGTCCCGGAAGATGACTGGTTAGCCAGAGACGGGTAAGATTCCTCAAGGGAGGAACAACCTAAGACAGGCACAGTCGCAGGGGGGCCATCAGGTGAGAAATTGGGGATCAACAGAGGTGAGGCTCAGAACCTCATCCCCCCTGCTTTGAGAGAAATCTTCTGCATCTGTGGATTGTTTATTGCCCTTGTCTAGCTTGGATTAACACATAGTCTACAGGCACACACGTGATCATCTACAATTGCTCTACTACAACACTAAACTATGTTTTCTACCTTTATTTTTCATCTACCTACCACTTCAGCATTTTATTAAAAATTAAAATAATGATAATAATAAAGGGAGAAATGTGGGATCAACATATAAATCAAGTATAAAAATCAAATGAACATTCATATTTGACCTGATTGTTTATAGTTCATAATTCGTGATCAAAACCGAAAGTTTCTGTGATGAATGCCCTTGTACTGTTCACCATGTAAGAATTTATTCACTATGTAAGAATTCATTCACCATGTAAGAACTTGTTCATTATGCTTCAGAAGATTGGAGACTGACGAGAGTTAGGCTTGAGATGGCTTAATGATTGTACATTGAGCATTGACCCCCTATACTGAAGTTTATTGTTGTTAACAACCATTTGATCAATAAATATGAGAGATGCCCTCTCAAAAAAAAAAAGCTATTGAAATCCCAGTAGGCAGAAGACACAGTGGATGGAGATAGTGACTTATTTCTCTAGTTATGAGAGAAAAAGCAATGGAGGCAAAGGAAAGAAGCAGAAATGAGATGGTGACTGCTAGCCAGAGGAATCTAAGGTCCTCTCCTCCTGCTGACACTGGAGAGGTTCCCACAGCTTTCTCAGTATCTGGGACTTACTTGACTGTGGGTGGAGGGAGACAAGTGACAGCTAATGGGACCCATGGCTTTCTGGAAAGATGGGATAGAAAAGCTCAGGGCCTGATACAACCAGAGAGCTAAGGAAGAAAGGAAATGTCAATTAAACAGAAGGAGTACTGAATGGCTTCCTGGCTGCTTCTAGCATTCAACACATGCAGTGGGGTCCCAGGAAAATGAGGTCTCCAAAAGGGGAAGAAATAGTGTCAATATTGCTGGTGAGGTAGATGAGCTTTCCAGACATAGACCCAGGGATTCTTAATATCTATATATCTGTATGTATCTATATATAATATCTATATGTCTATATCTGTAGTATCTCTATATATTCCTACTATCTATAGATAATAGTCACACAAAGCCTTATGTGTTAATATTTATGTTAAAAAAAATATAACTGTTGTATAATGATTCCCTTGGAAACTGACTCAGATGGATATTTGCATGTAGGAAGTTTGCTGGGGAGTGCCCAGGGATTCAATACCAGAGGAGGAGTGAAAGAAGAAGAACTGAGTAGAAAGAAGGCTGGGCCTTCATATCTGGGCATGGACTAGTCATTAGGTGTGGGCTACCTAGGAGCTTGGGCAAGGAGTCTCTCTTTAGCTGAGGACAATATCAGAAGATAGATTCATCTGAGAGCCATCAGCTGCCCTTGCTCCTAGCAGCTGAAGGGATGATTGCCCGAACCCAAAAAGGAGGATCTGAGTGGCACACCGTAGCATCCATTACAGCCAACCCTTTGCACTGGATCTACTGACTTTGTGTAAAAAGTTCTGGTCACAGCTCCTGCAGGATCCTGGTTGGTCTTTTTTTCCTGGGGAAACTTAGAAGGGAGAGATTAGTGGGACAAACTACATCCCCTGGTACTGCTCCTGGTCTAAAGGTTGCAACTGATATTCATTGCCTGCTCTACAATCCATTTTTGGCTCTGTTATGTAGGTGGCTTATCTGGCGGGCCTGTGGTTACCATGCCTCTCAGGCAGTAGCTGCTCCATTTACCATCAAAATTGGGTGAAGAACTACCCAATCACCAGGAACCCTAAACCCACAGAGTCCAGAGTTGCTGGGACAAGAAGCATAAATAATACCACAGTGGTCTTTGTGAATAATGGTAAATAGAGCCAAGGGCCATCCTACTTCCTTCCCTGGGATTCGAGAACCATGTATTATGCCTATCGAGAACACAGGCCCATATAACAATTACTGATATATCGTGTATGTTTCTGCATCTTAGATGTCACTCCATCTTTGCAGAGTGTCATCTCCATAGTGGTAGTGCAGTTGTACCTTCAAAAAGACATTTCATCACTCTGCTAAGCTGACAACTTATGTGTAGTGTGGTATGAAATAGAAGGAGTAGATCTCATGGTCATGTGCCACTGTTGCATCAACTCTGCTGTGAAATGGGTTCCTGGGTCCAATAAAAATGTCACAAAGGATTCTGTGTTGGTGGATCAAACACTTTACATGCCCTCAGTAGAGGTGCTGCCTGAGGCCTTCAGGAGAGCAAAGGCAAATCCATAGTCAAAATGTTTTTTATTCTTGTCAAAATGAATCCAGTATAATCAATTTGCCATCAAGTGGCTGGTTGGTCTTCTGGAAGAATGGTGCCATATTGCAGGTTCAGTGTTGGTCTCTCTTATTGGCAGGTTGGACAGAGGGAGGAGTAAACAGTGATGTAGCTGCGACAAAGCCGCCTATAGGAGATGACCCTTCAGAGGTGGCCTTCCTTGAAGCAAGGAGTCTGGCGCCTTTGTTATTCTCCCCCTAACCCCTCCCATCACTGGCCAGTCTTTAGACGTGGCTGCCTTCTAGTAGAGGGGCATGACTTTAGGCAAGGCAGTTTTCTTTAGCAGAAGGAGGGCAGATCTTGGAGAGACACTTCTCTGAAAGGTGGGAGAATGAGTGATGAATGAATGTCTCAGTCCTGAATGGGAGATCTAGATAAGCCGACTACCACAGAATCTGTTAATATAACTAAAGGTGGAAAGTTCTGTCCTACATAGCAGCCATTCCTATGAGTTCTTTAATAGGGATGGGTTGGAGTAGGATAGAGAATTGTGAGCTATGTCACCTGCCAAATTTCATAATTGATTATCTAGGAAAATTCATTGAAAATTGCATTTGTTATGATTTTATGTGTATTTAACCAAACTTACACTTGATCCAAGCGAAAAATTCTAAACATATCAGCAAAGAGTACAAAGAATGCCTGTATCATAAAATATTTGCCGTTTACAAGATTCTGCTTGCTTTCTTTTAAAATATTGTTGTGTAGATGTAATGTTTATATAGTTATATCAATAAGTTTTCATGCTATTTTAATTTCTATTTTTTTCTTTTCCACTAATACACATTGACCAGAGATTTATTATTTCTATTAATAATTCAATATTCTACCATATTAATGTATTAGTGTTTTCATAATGACTTACTTTCTCTGTTTGGGCCATTTGACATAACCAGTTTTTCACAATAATAAAATATTACAGATATTAAAAAAACAGTTTTTAAAATGTTTCTTTTTTTCTTCCCCAAAGTGGGATTAACAGGGATATTTGCATGTTGCTTTTTAGAAAGGTTTTCCTCATTTGCAGTACTATATGCAATGTCCACCTACCTGTTTACCCATTATTATGCTAACATTGGATTTTTCTCACATTTACTTTTGACAGAGTGAACTATTACCTCATTACTGTTTTAAATTTAGTAAGGCAGGGAATTTTCACCTGTGCTTATTTACTTTTGTATTTTTTGTTATTTATATATTTTGGCTATCTCTCCATAAAAGGGTACTAATCTTTCATATTATTTCAGTCCCTCATATGTTATAGACAATAAACTTTACTTGACATTTATTTTCAGTGCTTTCTTATTCCACTGATCTTTATCTTGAATTCACTTTTTAATTAAATAGTTGCCTTTGTGTTTTATAGCATAAAACCCACATTGATCTTGCCATTAATAATTTATTTAAATGTTCAGTGCTCTAAAATTGGTAGCTTGTTTTCTGTTAAGAAAGCTGTATTATTGTATTGTCTTCTATATTTGGCGATAAATTTTTGAAATATTTGTCTTCATATGAAAATAGAATCCTCTGAATCAACTGGCATGTCGTATAAAGTGTGGTTATATGTATAGATTCTTTTAAATGATGTCTAGTTTCTCCTATATTGTTTAACAGGGATTCATTTATCTGTTGTTTATTTCACCAAAATTTTCATGTATTAACTAGTTTTGTAGATTTGAATTCATTTCTGAAATTTCTAATTTTGTCAGTTGGCATACTTAAAAAAAATCTAGTATTATAAGATTCTTCCCTCTTATTTCTGCTTTAAGAAGTGAAGTAATTTTGGTTTTAAAAGATGTACATATGACCATAGGTATATGCATGTGAGTACAGAGACATAAAAAAGATCGGAAGGTTTGCCTTGAATGGTTGGATTACAGATGAACCTTATGTTTTTCTTGTCATTTATCTATACATTCTAATATATATTACAATTAGCACGTATCATTTCATTGCTTAAAAAGGAGAGACTCTTCAATAAAATGAAAAAGAAACTAAAATAATCATGAAATAAAAGACAGTTATTAAGAAAATAAAAGGAAGAAGGGGCAGGTGGAATAATGTCCTTAGGGGCAAACTCAGATAAATCATAATTGCTTCCAAGTCCCTTTATGAGACTATTCTTGACACTGTCCAACCCTCTGGGTAAGCACATCTGTGCATAGCTAACCCTGACATTTCTGAAATATCCACTTTTTCTTATCCCAGTCTATCTCAGTCATGTTCCTGGAATTCACTCCCCTGGACTGACCTGCCTTTCACTTTCAACCCAGTTGGTTACAACTGGTCACTGATTTCTTGCTGGATTTCTGGTATCACACTTTGCTTTTTTGTGTGTTTGGGTAACTCTTCTTAAATCTTTGTAGTCCTTCCTCAACTCTCAACCCTCCTCACCTCCGTCTGCCTGCTTTACCCCTGCTCCACCAGTTTCTGGGCTGTCCTATTCCTAGCTGCACCAGAAAGTTTGGAGTGACAGTCTATCTGCTCAAAATAGCTATGCCCTGAACATGATATTTTGGACTATAGGTGGATACCTGCCAACAGGAGAAACAGCTTGTGATTTGTGCCTTCTGGCTCAAAAAACAAATTCAGGTCCCTGCTGGGGCTGATAATGTAGCAATCAGGGTCCAATCAGGAAAACAGAAACAACTCTAGACAAGTTAAACAGAGGGATTTAACTCAGGGAATTTGTTACACAGCTGCTGGAAAGCTGGAAAAGCAAAAACGGGGAAGCTAGAAAATTCAGAGATTTATATTTCAGGAAGTAGCTACTACCTTGAAGACTGGGAGAACTAAAGTAAGAGGTGTTGTGAACATCCTCCAGAGCTGCTCCCTCATCAGGGAATGGGAGGGAGGGAGGATAATGTATTATCCAACTAGTGCTCAGACCTGAAGGGGTCGGAGGAACTAGGAAGGGTTCTTGAGATACGGAGAGTTGCCTTGGTTCACAGTTTCAGTGCAGAGAAGTCCAATTGTTGTTTGTTTCTATCCTCAGTTGAGGTGAAATTGCCTGTTGCAGCCTTAAAATAAATTCTCTTTCACTTGAGCTACCTTGAAGGATGTCTCTGTATCTTTGCAAACAAAAAAGCCCTCCCAAAGACACCCATTGGCTTTGAGTGGTCTTTTAGCCTGGGCCTCTTTCCCCACATTCTCCTTCAGCATGTTGACTCAGAACAGCCCCTTCAACTGGAAGTTGAACTGCTCGAGTTCATTGATCATTGCTGCTGTATGACACTGTAGTGTTTTTCAGTCCAGGAAAGGGAAGTTCTGCAACATATCTTTTTTCCTCCCAGAACAGTAACATTTTTTTATGTTTCTTTTCATGTACAATTTACAATTATCTTGCATTTTATATTTATAAAACTCTTAGTGCCCCAATAATTAGCATTGCATAAATCTGTGAGTGGGAAATGTTACCATCTCATTTGTTTAGTATTCCCAGTTATGAGCAGGAATAACTGTCTGATTTCCTCTTACTCTGCCATTAAGGTTTTGGAGTTTTCTTTATAGTTATTGTTAGGTTGGCATTAAAATTTTTAATGGGGATTTGGGGTCTTCTTTGTGAATGGGTTGCTTCTATACTTTTGTTTCTGGCTATTGATTATAACAACTATTTTTAAATTGGTTATGTTTCCTGCTGACCACTTGTGGAAATGAGAAATTGTTCCGAGTTAGAAGGGGTGCTTAGCAGAGATGGATTTGTGTTGCCTGTTTGCTTTTGCATATTTGTGTCTCTTGTGGATGGTGTTTGAATAGTGCCTGGCCCTTGTGAGCCATGCGAGTGGTGTACCTTTACAATTTTCCTCTATGAATAAGCCAGTTTAATTGACCTGTGCCTGGGCCCAAACCCATGTCCTTAAACTCTCAGAAGGCATAGGCAATACAGACCTTTGCTTTCAACAGCTCTCATTTCTAATAATTAGAGCTTCCTGGACTGCTCTAGGAGAGACTGATTTCTATGATACAATAGATTGAAATGACTAATTATTTGGAGATTGGTTGCAGGCTTTCAAGTAATGGATTAAGGGTTGGTCTAAAGTCTTTAAAATATAGTGTGCTTTAAAAATTATACAAGTAATATGTATTCACTATAGAAAAATGAAAAAAATGTTAATAAGCTAAAAAAAATTTGTATAATCCCCCCATTAGTACTTTTATTTTGGTGTCTTTTCTTCCAAATGGTTTCCTAGTTCTGATGTGTATAACTACAAATAAACATGCACACTAATATATTTCCTAGTTTCTAAGATATACTTTTTCCCATTTTAACATTTCTGATTGAGATGCAGTTTTATAATCAGTGATTAAACTTAATAAAGTATTTCTCTTCTCCCTGCAGAAGGGCTATAACTGTGGTATCTTAACGTTGAGAGATATTTTTAAATTAAATAATTTATTTTCAGATAATTATAAATTCACATGTAGTTGTAAGAAATACTACAGAAAGATCCCTTGCACCCATTACACAGTGTAATGGTTAATTTTATGTGTGGACATAACTAGGATAAGGGATGCCCAGACAGATGGTGAAAAATGATTTCTCAATGTGTCCATGAGGTGTTTCTGAAAGATTAGCATTTGAATGAGTACACTGAGTAAAGAAGATCACCCTCACCAATGTGGGTGGGCATTGTGCAATCACTTGAGGTCCTGAATAGAACAAAAAGGTGGAGGAAGGGTGAATATACTTTCTTTGATTGAGCTGGGACATCCATCTTCTCCCACCCTTAGACATCAGTGTTCTTGGTTCTTAAGCCTTGGATCTACGACTGAGATTTCCACCATTAGTTCTCTGATTCTCAGGCCTTTGGACCTGGACTTAAGACTATCAGCTTCCCTGTTTCTCAGGCCTTAGACTTGGACTGAATTACACCATGGGTGTCCTGGTTCTCTAGCTTACAGACAGCAGATCTTGGGACTTTCAATGTTCATAACTGTGTGAACCAACTCCTATAATAAATCTCTCTCTCTCTCTCTCTCTCTCTCTCTCTCTCTCTCTCTCTCTCTCTCTTACCCTATTGTTCAGTTTCTCTGGAGAACCCTGACTATACTCCCAGTTTTCCCCATTGGTAACACCTTGCAAAACTAGAGTACAGTATCACAACCAAGATACCAATACCAATACAGAACATTTCCATCACCACAAGGATCCCCACTGTGCCCTCCCAATCTCATCCCTGCCTGGTCTGTTAGCCCTGACAGCCATCAATTTGTTCTCTGTTTCTCTAATTTTGTCATTTCAAGAATATTCTATCATTGAAATCATACAACTGTACTCTTTTTGTCTTTTTTTTTCACTTAGCTTAATTCTCTGGAAATTGATCCAGATTTTGCATGTATCAATAATGTGGGCTTTTTTCTTTTACTGTTGTGTATTTCATGGAATGGATTGACTAAATTTGTTTAACCATTCACCCATTGAAGTACATCTGGGTTGTTTCCAGCAAAAGCTAAAAATAAAGCTGCTAGAAACATTCATGTATAGATTTTTATGTGCACATAAGTCTTCATTTCTTTGGGATGAATGCCCAGGAGTGTAATTGCTGGGTTGTATGGTGGTAAAATGTTTGGTTTTTCAAGAAACTACCAAACTTTTCCTGAATCGCTGTACCATTTTACAGTCCCACCCACAACATGTGAATGATCCAGTTTCTCTGCATCCTCACCAGCATTTTATGTTATTTTTTATTTTAGCCCTTCTGGTAGGTATGTGGTGAATTTCTTTGATAGTCATGGTGTTATTCAAATGATCTATCATATTAGGTGAGTTGTGTTTGTGTTTTTCAAAGAATTGGTCCATGTCATCTAAGTTGTTGAATTTATATGAGTAGGGTTGTTCATAGTATCCTTTCAAATTTGTTGATGTCTACTCTTTGTTATTTCCTTCCTTTTGCTTTGGGCTTATTCTGCTCTTTTCCTAGCTTCTTGAATGGAAGCTTAAATGGAATCTCAGAGTTTTCCTCTTCTCTAATATGTGCACTTAAATTTCCCTGAAAGAGATATTTTGTATTGCACAGGAGAGCCTTAGTGTTTATGTTTATAGCTTCCTGCTGAGGAACTCAGTTCATTTCAGCAAATATTGATGGAATGCTTGGACCAGGCACTGTCATAAATCCTTAGTATATATCAGGGAACAGAATAAATAAAAACCTCTATCTTTATAGAACTTACATTCACCAGGAAGAAACAGGGAAAAAATGATAAGTAATTTATACAGTTTGTTAGAAAGTATTAAGTGCAAGGACAAAAAATACTGCAAGGGTACGCAGTAATGGACATATGGGGGAGCTATAGTATCTAATTCTATAGTACTTAACTATGTACTGTATTAAATACTATAGTTATAGTACTTAATACATTGGCCGGGCAGACCTTGTAGAGAAGGTGAGATTTGAGTGAAGATCTAAAGAAGTTAGTCAAGCCAGTATCTGTTAGAAGAGTGCTTCAGACAGATGGGGCAGCTTGAGCAAAGGCCCTGTGGTGGGAGCCTTTGCTCTCTGAGGAAAAGCAAGGAGGCTGGTGTGACTGGAGTAGAGTGAGCAAGGGGAAAAGTGGCAATGATGAGAATATAATGGGGGCTAGGTCTTTGGCTTTTGCTCTGAGTGAAATGGGGAGCCATTGTAGTCTGTGAAGCAAAGGAATGGCATGACCTGATTTAGGTGTTAAAAGAATCACTGTGGCTCCTATGTTAGGAATAAACTAGGTAAAGAAGCACATGACTTCTTAGAAGCTACTGCAATACTGAAAGTGAGAGGCAGTGTGGCTTGAAGTAGAGTGGTAGCAGTAGGAATGGTGATTACATTCTAAATATATTTTGAGAGAAGAGTAAATAGGATTTCTTCATAGATTGGACTTGGGGTGTTAGAAAAAGGTAGGCATCTGGATAACCAGCTTGATAAAAGTCCTTAAATATAGGTGACCACATTCAATACCAGATGTACCTCTCCTACCCCTGCAACTCTGCCCTTAGCTGATTGGACAATGGCAGGCACTTACCTAGGAGCAGCTGATCAATAGGCTGGACATTAAACTATAGGGCATCCTGGCAAGAAAATTAAGTACAAATAATTAATGGCCAAATAGTTAAATAAGCCAATGATTTTTCTTTCAGGAATCAGAACTGGAGAGACAAGGAACAAAAAAAAAAAACTCAGTGAGAACAGAAGCTGAAAGAAACAGAGAGAAGGCAGTATTCAGACTTCATGAGTAAGCAGAAACCATGAGTAAACAAGAGCTCTGAGCAAACAACAGCCACAAGGCAGCAAAAAGATGTAGACAGTAATGACAGAAGTGATGGGAGATAACTAAGAAATCATCAGATTCTCAGGAGAGAGGGCCAGTGGTGAGGCCTGGGTCACACGCCAGCTTTGGAGCCAGAGGTAGAGCCTAGCTCCTCCATTACCAGGAGAGAATGGTGCTGGACAGGCAAAGACCACAGGTATGCACCAGCCACGAGTCAGGCAGGAATCAGCTCTGTGGGAGCCAGAGCCACCTATGAGCCAAAATTGTAAGGGTGCAAGGAAGCCATAGAAAGCAGAGGAAACCTTTCTGCTGAGAGTAGCAAAAAAGTGTAGCAGATGCTCAGAGAGAAGCAGATGATGCGATGCCACCACATGAGAGATGGGACCACAGCTAATCTTGCTGTTTTCATTCCTTCGTAGAGTGTCCTGGCTGTGCTGATCCCTGCACTTCAGTGCCCCCCAATAGTGCCTTTTGTATTGGTTCAAAATATCTTCTTTTTAGTTGAGCTAGTGTGAGTAGTTTTTAATTTATGCTCCAGGGATAAAGATGGTACATTTGGTTGAAAATTTCTTGGTATTAACTTACCTCCCAGGATTGATCATGGCAATCAAGGTACAAAAGGTGAAAATGCAAATATTTGGTATATAAAAGAGAATTAACTGGAATCATCTGAGGCATTTTATATACCTTCTCTCATTTAATCTATAGGGTCAGGAAGGTACCATTACTGAAGCTCATAGAGGGTAAGTACAATCCATCCTTTTTTATTTGTGGGTTCTGTATTCACAAATTTGCCTACTCACTAAAACTGTAACACCAAATCAATATTCCTTGTCATCCACAGACACACACAGAGTGGTGAAAGAGTTGAGTTGGTCGACATGCATGTTCCCAATTGAGGTACACAAGGCAACACTCTGCCTTCTTGTCTCAGCTCTTACACTGTAAACAAGTGTCCCCTTCGCATCTATTTAGTGCCACATTTTTCATTTTGTGTGTTGGTGATTTCACTGTCTAAAATGGCGCTCATCACAGTGTTGAAGTGCTGTCCAGTGTTCTCAAGCACACAAAGGCTGTGATGCACCTTATAGAGAATGTATGTGCATTAAAAAAGGCAGGAGTTACAGTGCTGTGAGATCAATGTTAGTGGATCAATAATATATAGCAAATTAGGTATCTTTACCCAAAAATACACGTAAAACAAAGTTAAGTATTAACTGATTGATGAAAATGTTATGATCAGAGGTTTGCAGGAACCTAACCCTGTATTTCCACTAGGGATGATAATTTAGTATTCGCTAATTCAGTGGTTGCAGAGACTTTAGAGAACATAATTTAATTTAATAAACCCTGAAAAACAAGAACCCAACTCTAACATTTCAGGATCAGAGAATCTCTGGAAGAGTGGGGTGCCCAGCTCCAAAGCCATGCCTCTGGTTCTGGATGCCTTAGGCTCATTCCATCCCATCTTGCCACATTCCAGAAGAAAAAGAAGCTCCTCTGCTCAACTTCCAGTCTCCTTTTACTCTTAATTCTGCCTTCCCTAGAACTTGTTGCTTAGTTGGGAAGTGAACAGGTGTGAAACAACTTGAAAAAATGTAAGCTAATCTACACTAGGGCTATGATATTAACATGTAGCACATTTGCTGTCACTCATCCCTCAAACATATGTGGCAGACATTGCTGATTTATCACAGCCCCTTTTCGTGCTTGAGTCCTGATAGGGTTTCACAATCCTTGTCAACACAAGACTCTTAAGAAACCACTACCAGTCAATAGAGTTCGAATCTAAGATGAAACCTTTATCTTCCTTGCATCATGGCCTTTATTCTCATACGCTCAAGCATACACTTGGAGGATCCAAGTTGCCAGGCTTAGGGAACTTTAGAATTTAACCAAATGGATCAGTCTGTTTCAAAGTCTGGACCCTTAGAGTAGCTCTAAGTATCTGTCTGACTCTGCCTGAGATAAGCTTTCTGGATTCTTCTACATAAGACTTTGCTCCTGAAAGATTCATTTTAATGCAACATCTCTTTTGTTTCATCTCTGAATCACCTGTGGCTAGAACATTGTCTGTCACAGAGTTGATGGTGATGATGTTAGCTGAATGAATGCCTGGGCATCTAGATTAACACCTGTCTTCTCCACGGAGGAGCTCTGATGTAGGCCAGTGACAGAATGGAATCTTTAAGGACACAAGGCCAGTATGGCAGGGGGTAGAGCTTTTCAGAGGAAACCATCAAGAAATAGTAGATGAAACTGAACTAGCAGTGTTCTATTAAATCTCTGTCTCTTTTCTTCCTTTCTCTTCATATTCTCTCCTCTGGCTTACCTCTTTACCTCTGGTAAGTTAGATCTGGAATCCCAAACAGGATTGGAGTAGAGGCCTGTAGGGAAGACCATGGGGTATGCTGCCTGAGCTGGGAGCTAGTCTTGACTCTGAACTAAAGGACTTCAGCCTTTAGTTTCTAGACCTGCTGGGCACCAGTGCACCCATTGTCACATAAGGCCCAGGACCCTGGCTCCTTGCTCTGCCCAGCCCAATCCCCTTCTTCCTCTACTCTATCTCTTTCCCCTTCTCTCCATCAGCCATGACAAATGGGGTTTGAGGGGAAACATGGAAGAGTGGATGGGCAGTTAGACTGGGAAGAGACAGATATATTTGATTGGGAGCCTACAAAGGCAATATCCTTTAGCATGCCAGTATAGTATAGGAATCGGGACTGAAAGAATGTTGTTAGGTTTCTGAACCATGTTTACTATTTTATTACTGTAAGTGACTTTCAGTCAAAATCTCGGCCCTGGTGTTAGAAGAACTACAGGAAGCTGGAGCTTCTCAATCTGCAGCTAGTTCTGGAAAAGCAGCATGCTGAAGGCAGTAGGAAGCAGTGATAAAGTGCCTCAGGGGAACGGGCTTTGGAGTAAGTTTGAACTGGGTTACCACTTGCTAGCTCTGTGATTTGGGGCAGGCTCCTTAATTGCTCTGGGTTTTAGTTCTTTTATCTGTAAGATGCAGATAATAAACTATGTACCTTATGGGATCATGACAATGAAAAGAAATTAGGTCTATAAAGTGCTTATGAAGTAGGCTTAGAAAATTCAGATGGTATCTATTGTTATCATTAACAATACTATCTATCATCTTGTGATATATACTTGCACATGGTGAGGTATTTTCTTTTCTTCTTAGCTCTGAGGACAAAAGCAAAATAAACTGAGTTTCTAAAAGTCTCTAAGAAGAAGACAGGCACTCTCAGGGCCATGTGACTCTGGAGACCATTTGTCCCCAAGATCATAGGGTGACTAACTAGGAAAAGCACAGAAGGTGTACTTTGGGAGTTTGCCCACATTGTCTGCTGCTCTACCTCTTTAGTCCTGGAAGGGAAGGAGTGGACACTCCAACTTCACCAAGAAATGAACCAATAGGCAGAGAGATGGCTATTAAGCTATTGTAAGCCTTGACACACTTGGCTGTACCTCCCCAGCTTCTGTGATATTTATTCTCCACAGATGGACTCACTGATGTTCCACCGCCCCTCCTGTCCTGCATAATGACCAGTGTTGTCCATCCCCCATTGCTTTAGTTTTCTCAGGCTGCTGTAACAAATTATCATGACCGTGGTGGCTTAAACAACACAAACTTATGGTCTTACTGTTTTGGATGTTAGAAAACCAAAATGGACTAAAATCAGGGTGTCAGCAGGGCTGTGTTCCTTTCCAGAGGCCTGGAGGGGACAATCTGTTTCCTTACCTTTTCCAGTTTTCAGAGGCCAGCTGCATTTCTTGGTTCATGGCCCTCTCCCATCTTCAAACCAGCAGTGGCAGGTTGAATCCTCATATCAAGTCACTCCAGCTTCTACTTCCCTCATCATATTTCCTTCTGTCTCTTCTGCTTCCCTTTTCCACATTTAAGGACCCCATGATTACACTGGGCCCACCTGAATCCAGGATAATCGCCTTATTTTAAGGGCAACTGATTAGCAACCTTAATTCCATTGCAGCCTTTGCCGTAATTCCATAATTGCTTCGTGCCAGGTAATATAACATATTCATAGGTTCCAGAGATAGGATGTAGATGTCTTTCGGGGCCATTGTTCTGCCTTCAACAACCATTATCCATTATGCCCAGCTTTCTGATTCCAGAATTAGGACAGAACTAGTGAACTCCCTCAGATACTGGGCCTGAGCCATCTTCTTTGTGATGGTATCCATGAGTCCATGCCGGAGGAGCTGGTCTCTGGCCTGACTTGCTCCCTCCCCCTCACCTAACCTCTAAATAAGTGACCTAAATGCATTATTACACTGAGCATAAAGGTACTCTATGGCTGCTCTGCCCAGACAGGTAAGTGGGAGAAACTATCCTTTATTTCTTCACCAATATTCAGATTCTTTATTGTGACAAGCAGGCACATAGATCCAATTTTTCTATGATGAATATTTTGAAACGTAAGAAGCCTGTCTGTCCATCTGTGTCACAGCCTTATCTGATAATACTTTCATTAACTCGATTAATGCCTGAGGACAGTTTACACAAACTACAACAATCATTAGTTGCCAGTTCCTAAAACTACCCAGAGGTGACCTGTACCTTTCTAGATACATGTAAACAGGTTCTCTCATACCTTTCTAGTCACACACATAAAGATACAGTCATCTACATACACAGTGGTCAGTGTGGTGGGAAAAAATGTTAACTGTTTGTTACAGATGTGCTAGAGGTCATTTTACCTGAAGGGGAAGGAAAAGAAGGAAGGGAGCCAGTATTTATTGAGAATCTGCTCTGTGCCAGGAACATCATATTCATAAACTCACTTTAATTTTTATTACAATGCAGTAAAGCAGCTTTCATCATCTCCATTTTACAAATGGGAAAGCTGAGGCCCAAGAGTCAAATAGTTTCTAGTAAGATCTCAATATTTGACCCCCTGATTATCTGACCACAACTTTTCTCTTTCCCTTTCATCTAACCAGCTCTTAAAGTAAGAGGATGAGCCAGAATACCAGAATAGGGATATTCAAACTGAGATTAGTGTAGCAAACTGTACAGTTCCATGGAGGTATCCAGGGACTCCTCATGTAAGGGTGAACGTGCCTCATAAGAAGCAAGCTGAGTGGGATGGGCTATGGGCTCTCCTCACCTTCAACCAGAGCAACTCTGCTATTATCAGTTTTGTATATTGGGATGCAATGTAATATTTCAATGGAAAAAAAGATGGTATGTGGTTCTGCTAAAATAGCCTTTTGAAGGCCATTAGACTAGAGTCTGACCACCACATCCATGTGATTCTGGAAGCGTGTCCTAGTTATCCCCAGTTAATTGATTAATTCTTCCAATGCCTTGGTTATTTACTGAATGTGATCAGGGGTTTGGGGGGGGATTCTGCTCTCTTGAATGAGAGATCATCTCATTTAGTGAGTGATGCAGGACACATTAAGATAGAGAAGAAACAAGATTCTCCAAGCACTTGTCTGCACTGCAGACAGCAAATAAACTGGAGGCAGAGGGGAAGTCAGATTCATGTTTGAGATCATTCTGATTAGGCCCTAGACAGTGGAAGTTTCTATAGAAAAGGAAAACCTCACAGTGATGGTAAATGGTGTATGAGGAGGTATACAGATCTTTTGAAAATCATCCCTTTCAGGGTTGTCCTCTTCTGAGAGTCTGTCTTGCTTAGCCACTGATTGGCTCATAGTGACTCAATATGATACTCTCACAACAAGCATAGTCCCATTAAAGTATCACTTATTAAATCACTGTAAAGGAGATAACAACTTTGAAAATTTTAGTCAGCACTTCCTAGGCTACATTATCTTGGTAAGTCACTGTATTAATGAGGACAAAAGATAGAATGAAAGCTACATCTTCTCTTCATTTAGGAGATGGTCTTAGCCCCACTTTCCTGAGTTACTCCTTAGTAACCCCTCAAGGAAAAATATTTAAAAGAGTCAACATTTATTGATGGAGCACGTTAGTAAGAGAGCCTGAAAATGTCCCCCCAAATCTACCTTCCTCTGCTTTCATAGTAATGAGATTCCCAATTTTTAGCTGTACACAGAGCTACCTGGAATTTCCCAGCCTCCCTTGCAGCTAGGTATGACCATGGAACTAAATTCTTGTCCATAAGATAAACAGAAGTGTTATAAGGCTGCTTCTGGCAATTTTCCTCAAAAGACAGATAGTACATTCCCTTCAATCCTTCCTTATCCCTTCTTCCACCTTGCTTTCTGGAACACAGATATAATGATTGCCACTCTAGACACCATCTTGGACCATGAGAGCAAGGGCCACACTGGGAGAATGAAGAGCAGTGAGATGAGCCTGGGTCCCCGAGGATTGTGGAGCAACTCTGGATTTTCTACCTCATTAGAGAAAAATAAAATATTGTTTAAACCACTTATGCTGTATTTCTGTTTCTCACAACCAATACTAGTCCAAACTGACATACTGTATACTAGGTACTATTTGTATTATATTATTCTAATTTTGAAAAATGGGAAAACTGTGGCCTGGCTAGATTAAATCAGTTGCCAATGTCACCCACTTAGTACATGAAGGAATCAGGATCTGAATCCTGATTTTTTGCCAAAGCCCATGTGCTTTCCTCCTTCTTGGTGTTTACTTTCAGACCACAGGGGTGGTAGTTTTTGACCTTCTGTGGTTGACATCTTTTAGCAAAGCCCCCTGACAGTGTCTGGCCATGAGACTATAGTCTTTAATCTGCCTCTTCATTATGTCTTTCAAAAATAAAATTCATAAGCTACAGGGTTATGGTGAGTTGCATTTGCATATCACCTTGAGAATTCTGGGATGTCACAGCAGCCACCAGGGACAAGATTTGCATCCAGGAGAAATGGTAAAAAGGAGCATGGGAACTAATGATTGGAACCCTAGAGAGGTGGCTGGTACCCTTGAACAGAGAGGGGATGATGAAGGAGGTTCTAATCCTAGGAGGAGGGCAGAGGTCTGGTGCTGGAAAAGCAAAGGACTGTCTTGAAGTGAAAGTGAGGTGGTGGGCAGTAGAAGGACATACCCATTGTACTATGGGCACAAATTAGGTAGGTGAAGGGGGCTGAGGGAGGCAGTGAGTCCTAGCTCAAACCTTAGTTAATTAGAGGAACTTCATGGTCATCTGTTTGATTCCAAATGTACTTCTTTAGATGCAAAACTACCTAAGATTGGATAAAAAAACTTTCACTCTTTACAGGGGCTATTTACAGGGGCTATTTACAGGGGTGAGAGAGGGCTGTGGTGTGATTAAACAGAGCTCACATTTGTAGTGGTGATCAAGGTTGTGAAACAGAGAAGGCAGTTAGTAGCACCAGTGGAAATATTGGAAAGGGAGAAAGCAGACCTTTTTTCTCTTGACTGCACACATCTCCGTTAAAGGGAGAATGATAGCCAGTGGTGGATAAGGAGCAGGTGGTTGGTTTATTTGAAGACCTAGTAGAGGCGTGAGCTGGGGCACATCTGACATGTTTCTTAGGAACTCTGAGGGGATATTAAAAGGGTATGTTTCATAAACCAGACCTAAAGGACAGATACTGTATGATTCCACTTACATGAGGTACCCAGAATAGTCAAAATCATTAGAAACAGCAGGTAGAGCAGTGGTTACCAGGGGATGGAGAGAGAGGAAGATGGGGAGTGTTGTTTAATGGCTACAGAGTTTCAGTTTGGGATGTTGGAAAGTTCTGCAGATGGATGGTGGTGATGTTGCACTACAATGTGAAGACCACTTAACTCTATACATAAAAATAGTTAAAATGGTATTTTTTAAAATTTTACCATACACACAAAGCAGTATGTTTCAATGTGCTGGTCATACATTTTTTTTCCCCCCAACCTCTACTTCCCATTACTGTGACTAGAAATCTGGTATCTATTGCTCATACTTGCTTTGACCCTGTCTTCTGCTCTGTTCCTGTATTTATCTGTTTTTGACTTTGGACTTCTTCCATTTTTGACCATTCCTGTTCTTTGAACTTAATACAGATTTGGCTTCTGAGGTTCAACTGCTTGTGTAAATTCCTGAATACATTTGCTCTTTCCCTCAGTCTCAATTATATCCCCACTGCTCTGGGGAACTATGTACCCCTGCTCCCCCCAGCTGTCCCACATTTGTCTCTGGCCCTAACTGGCCTAAGCTGGCCTCCCTCAAGCGCAAATTAGATACCTAACTACTCAGGTCCACACTGCTGTCTCCCTTCCTTGACTCTATAGACTCTCGAACCCAGAGCACTTAACCTACACACTTCCTTGCCATGTCCCTTGGAGGGGATAAGAGCTGAGTCCAGCACTGACCAGTCTACTCTGGGGATGAGAGGACAAGACATCAGGCAGCCAGCCCCAGAGCCTGGATAGGCAAGCAGAGAGGCCCAGGAGTGGGCAGTGCCTCATGCAGCTAGCCTAAGAGGCAGGGAGTTCTGGTAGCAGGACCCATAGGCCATTTTATGTTTTGCTTTTTTCCTACTGTAACCCACATGATTGCTGAGGCCTCCCTGACCAGACAGCTAGATGAGATTGCCTCAACTCCCTGATTCCACCATGTGGGGCAGAGAGCTTTCCCCAGCTTTTGGGTAATTTTCAGAGGTTTAGGTTCTCTTGGCCCTCTCTGCCTCCAGACCTCTGCAGTCAATTGTGCTAGCTCTAATTTGTGCCTGGCCAACCCAAGTCTTCCCAAGTGCTGGAAAATTCAGCTCTTTTATGAGTTGCTCCAACCAAAAGTCTGTAGGTTTTACAAAGTGGTAGGAATTACTACCACTCTTCTGCAGATGGGGAAATTGAGGCACAGACAGGTTAAGCAGCATGCTCAATGAACATTTGTGCTTTGGAGGACTTGAGGCTCTTTCAGGGGAGGTGCTATTACACTGTAGAGTGCTCAGTCCACTGCCATCGTGCATAACTGCTCTCCCCCTAACTTTATCCATCCCAGAGGGCCCTCCAAATTTCAAATTCTTCCCTTTTCTGAAGAGAGGACTTCCACTTTTTTAAATATTATTATTTAAGTATCATTGGTGTACAATCTTATGATGGGTTCACATAAACAACACAGTGGTTTCAACATTCACCTGTATTATCAAGCCCTCATGCCCTTTATTGCGGTCAGTCTGTCAGCATAGTAAGATGTTATAGACTCATTACTTGTCTTCTCGTGCTGTATCACTGTCCCAGTGACCTATCTTTGTTGTGATTGTGAACTATAGTGGCCCTCAATCCCCTTTGCCCTCCTTCCCCACCCACCCTCCCCACCCCTCCCCTTTGGTGACTGCTAGTCCCTTCTTGGAGTCTGTGAGTCTGCTGCTGTTTTGTTCCTTCAGTTTTACTCTGTTATTATATTCTACAAATGAGCGCAGTCATTTGGTATTTGTCTTTCTCTACCTGGCTTATTTCACTGCATTCACACTTTAGGATTCAAGCAGTTATTAAAATATTTCTACTCAACAGTTAATTCTCTCCTACTAGGAACACTAGTACCAACCTTTAACATAGTGCAATTTTCTCTACTGTTATATTCTTTTAGTTTTCAACTTTCTTATATCAATCAAGCCAAAAAACTATCAACACAATCATGTCACTCAGAATAAAATAAAAAGTTGAAACCCTTCCAATTCAGAACTTATATGATAGCTTTTCCTATACTTAACCCATGTGGATACTCTTTGTCCGACTTCCTTGGATCATTCAGTAATTCCTAGACCTGGCTGTATATTTGTCACGTGGGGATGTTACTGTGATGTTTAGCAAATGTAGCTTTACCCCATCCTTCCTCCACCTTCCAGAGTGTTTCCATGCCATCTGGACTGCCATATCATCAACTCTGCCATCACCTCTACCTATGTAATTTTCAAATCACTGTAATTCAGGCATCCCATCCTCTCAGCAACTTCCTCTTCCTCCAGTAGGTCAATAAAAACACAATAAAAGTAGCAGTAATAATTACAAACACTTATGTAGTCTAAGCACATTTCACATGTTAACATGTGATAAAAGTAGGTATTATTATCACCGTTTTACAAATGAGGAAATTGAGGCACAGAGAGGCTCAGTAACATGTGCAATGTCACACAGATCATAGATAGTAAAGCCGGAGTTTGAATCCAGTCAGGCTTCAGAGTTCACGTTCTTATCTTCTGTGTTAAGGATCATAAACCTGGAATTGTGGGGAAAAATCATTATTTTGGGGGTAAAAAAATTCCCCAGGCCTACTACCCTCCAGTTCCAAACGCTTGTTTGTATATTTTAAAAGAACCTCTCAGATGATTTGACATTGGCCTCATGTTGAAACTATGAATTGGACATTCCAACAACCTCCCAACCTGGCAAACTGGTCAAGTTCAACCCTGCTGTCTTGTGGGCCTTGGTCAGGATCACTTCCCACAAACAGCTCAGGGCTGGGCCTGCGAGTGGAGCCATCATGACCAGCACAGTTAACTGCAAAAAGCTTCAGCGTCAGTAGCTTAGAGGGGCTACAGTGAGCAGGGTGAAAGATTTCTTGATGCCTACATACTGCTTGATGTTTTCTCTCATGTCTGTCTGATTCAATCCAGTAGCCTGATTCGCTGGATGTTGCTCAGGGCAGCAGTTTGCTCCTTATTAATGTGGTGGCTTCTAGGGCAAGAAGAAGCAGAGGAAGAGGTGAGCAAAGAAGGCATTCTTGGCAAAAGTCCAGGGGAAATTGTTCAGTTCCCTTGGCCAGGAAGCAGCAAACTATGTAAACAGGAAGTAGAGAAGGTTGGGGAAAAGGGCAGTGGTTAGCTTGTGAGAACTAAAGCTGACACCAGGGGGGTATAAGTGGTTACATGCAAAAGAGATTCTGAAACAGGCTCAGACTGTCCATTTTAACCATCCCACCTCCCTCTTCAGAGGTCTTGTGTCACCAGGTATCTATGCTATATGTGTTAGGGCCTATTCTTTTTTTCTATTTTTTAAAATTCTTGATGTAATTCATTATTGGCATTCAAGTCTCTTTTTTTCTAATTAAGGTACCGTTGATATGCAATCTTATGAAGGTTTCACATGAGCAACATTGTGGTTCCAGCATTCACCCATATTATCAAGTACCCCCCCACACACCCCATTGCAGTCACTGTCCATCAGCATAGTAAGATGCTATAGCAACACTACTTGTCCTCTCCATACTATTCTGCCTTCCCAGTGACTGACCTATATTGTGAGTGCTAATTATAATGCCCCTCAATCCCCTTCTCCCTGCCTCCCTACCCACCCTCTCCAACCCCTTCCCTTCGGTAATCACTTGTCTTAAGGCCTATTCTTAAATGGATTAACCTTTCAGCACTTGCCTTTTTTTCCAGGTATCTACCAGGTAGGTTTTTTTCTTTTAAAATCTCATTTAATAGTCTAAACACTCTGTGAAGGTAGGATTACTATTTCCATGGTTTTAGGTGAGAAATTGGCCCAGAGGGATTAGGTTATCATACCTAAATTCATGTACATTATACCATCATACAACACTTGGAAATCGTCTTTTCTCTGAAAAGTGACTATTATACATTTCCTTAGTATGCTGTAACAAATCACCACACATCTGCTGTTTTCAATAAACAAATCTACTGTCTCATCATTCAAGAGGCCAGAAGTCTGAAATCTAGATGTGGGCAAGGCCGTGTTCCTTCTAAAGGCTCCAGGGAGACCATTTTCTTGCCTCTTTCAGCTTCTGGTGGCTCCAGACATTCTTTGCCTTCTAGCTGCATAACTCCAATCTCCTCTGTCTTCACATGGCCTTTCTTCTTTGTCCCTATTTTCCCCTCTTTTGTTTTTTATAAGGACATTCATCACCGGATTTACAGCTCACCTGAATAATCCAAGATGATGTCATTTCAGTGTTCTTTATTTAATTATAGCTGCAAAGACCCTTTTTCCAAATAAGATAACATTCACAGGATCTGGGTGTTAGGACATGGACATATCTTTTGGGGGTCCACCATTTCACCAACTACAGGGGTATCGTTATGAAAATATCAATGCAGACTTTGTAGTGTTTTTAATAACCACAGAATTGAAAGGGACAATATCTTGATAAGAGTTCTGATGACCAGATCCCCATTCTCTAAAATAACAAATTTTTTCCTAAATGTTGGTCTCCCCACCGAACTCTGCCTATCCTCCCAAGCCTTAGGCCTATCAGAATTTCAGGACAAGAGAGGAATATGTCACCAAGGAGTATGTATTTTGAAAATGCTCTCCAAGTAAAAATGGTATACCCCTCCCACAATGCACATACCACACATGGTTGAGCATTGTTTCTCTGAGGGGATACTAAAACCCAGGCTAATGGGTAAGGGGGATCCTCAGGGTATGCTGATGATGCATTGAGGAAAGAGGGAAGTCTGACAACAGCTGTGATCATGGAGGCTAAAATATGCATCAGTATGAAGGACCTAAAATCCAAAGAGCCAGACTGGAAGGAAGGACTTCATTACGACAAGGGAGTGACACTGTTGTCCGTGTGATCTATCTGAAATACAGATGTAATCATGTCACTCTCTGCTCGAGAATTTTCAATGTCTACCTAATAATACTGGATGAATTCCAGATTCCTTAACAGCACCCAAGGACTTCTCAAGCTGGTCTCTACCTACTCTTTTAGAATTGTTTCTCACCACTCTCTCTCAAAGACAATCTTCTGCCACAACAAAATTCTACTTAACAAGTCATGTCCTTTATTGCTTTCCTATTCTTTACCATGCTTTCTATCTGCCTGGGATGCTTTCCTTTCTTCTCTACCTGATAACCTCTACTGACACCTCAAGACCAGTTTCCCTGCCACTTCATCTGCAGTCCTTCTTTAACAAACCTCACTCCTTCTCATGAGTTGGCACTGGCCTCTCCTGTGATTCTGTCACTGTATTCATGGGAACTGCTGACCTCTGGCCTATCCAACCTCCCTCCAATACTTTGAGTGCTTTTAGTTAAGAACTGTGTCATATTCAGTCCTGAATCCTTGGTGCCTGGAAGGTGCTCAATAAATGTTTGCTGAAAAAATGAAAGGACTGGGGTCACGATGGCTTCAAATTTGAGATACTTGGTGATGATGGGTTTTCAGTCTTTGCAGACCTGTCACCCACAGGAAGAGAATACAGAAGTAGGCCTGGAAGTAAGTCTGGAAGAGGCACAAGAAGGAATTGTAGGAAACTGAGTTATCCAGTTTGGGGGCATAATGAGGATGGTTTAAGACAGATGAGTTGTCCTCAGTTCACTCCCCCATTTTCAGTGCAAAGACTAATGAAATCCAATCATGTTGGGGTTTTCCATCAATATCAGTGACATATCAGAAGGGGTGGGGGTGACAGATGAACAACAACTAGAAAGTATCAGTACTGATACCCGGGAGTTGTACAGTTATGGGATGAGTTGAGAGAAAGAAAACAAAGGGAAGTAAGTATGTGTGAGAGACCCTTTAGGAACTTTTTAAACGAGAGAAGAGAGATTTGATGGTGGGCCCCATTGGTTGGTATACATGTATTGGCTCAGAGTTTATTATTGTTCTTGGTACCTGCTACTCTTAGCTGATTCTGAAGAAAGTAGATCATATTGCTCACCTTTGGCATTTGTTCAGGGCATCTGATCCATACACTGGCAACAGCTAATAAGGTCTTGATATGAGAGCTCTTCCTAAAATGATGTTTGTAAGCTCTGAATCAGTTGATTCAAGTAGCATAGTGTAACAGCAATCCAAGGTCTAACCAGAGGGCATACCAATTGGATAAGTCACTTAACTTCTATGTGCCTCAATTTCCTCTTTAGGAAAATGAATATAATGATAATAATATGAACCTCATAGAGTTGCTTTAAAGATACAGTGGGTTACTTAAGTCCTTAAAAAGAGTGATCAGCCTTTATTTTTATTAATATCCTTAAAAAGAGTGATCAGCCTTTATTTTTATTAATACCATTGAGAGGCAAATACCAAAAAAATTGTAATTATATGAGGTGGTGGATGTATTCACTAACCTTATTGTAGTAATCATTTTACAATATATATGTGCATTAAATTATCAAATTGTATACCTTAAACTTACACAGTGTAATATGTTAATTCCATCTCAGTAAAGCTGGGGGGAAACAGAGACAAATGTACCAAAGAACCACATCTGAACTGAAATAATAGTTATCTTTTTCTAGCATGATGGGACCTGTATTAGTCAAGACTCTTTCAGCTGCAGATGACAGAAACCCAAATCAAACTAGCGTAAGCAAAAAAGAGGGTTTTCTTGACTTCTATCTGAAAAGTCCTGGGTATTGTATTCCAACTTCACTACAACTGGTTTCAGGGTGCACAAAGTGACATTATCAACACTTGACTTCTTTTTATCTCTCAGCTCTGCTTTCTTCTATGCTAATTTTATTCTTAAGCAGGCTTCTCTTGTAAAAGCAAATGGCTGTGGGTCATCTCAGACTTGCATAACCACAACTGAATAACTGTGGTAGAATGTTCCAGCAAACTATCTGGTCCTGATTCTCATTGGCCCAAATTGAAGCACATGCTTATTCCTGAACCAATCACTGTCTCTCTGTTTGGCTAGTCCTGGATCATGTGCCTACCACTGAATGAGTAGAAGGGCCTTTCCACAACAGCAAAGTGTGGTTACTGGAAGAAAAGCAATAAAGGCAGATGCAGCAAAAGGGACAGATTCAGATTTTGTGGAGCTTGAAGCTTTTTAATTTTTGGCCTCTCTTTAATAAAAATTATACAAAATTACAAATTTTAAAATAGATCTGAAAGTGAATTTTAGTTAGAATGAGAAAATCCCAACAAATTATTGGAAGCTTGGAGATTTGTTTTTTTTCTTCTGAGGTTTCTCAAAGACTATCTTCTGCCACAACAAAATTCTGTTTAACAAGTCATATCCTTTCTTGCTTTCCTAGCCTTTACCGTGCTTTCTATCTGCCTAGGTAGATATAAGCGTATCTACCAGACATGCTTATAAATAAATGCTTCTTGATTGTAAGGTGGTCTCCTCTCCCCATCTTAGAATATTTCATAACTCCTAATCTCCCAGCATTTACAGGGACTAAAGCAAGTGAAGGGCTTTGAAGCCTGAAGTTTGTTAGCTTAACAATAAATCCACCTCTGGACACAGGGCAAGCAAAAACAACAGATGTCTGTTCCTTAATAGCAAATTCTTTGTTTTAAAGAATGGCAACCTGGACATATATCCAAATAACTCTGCTTAGGCCACCACTTCTGCAGAACCCTTCATCTTGGCAGAACAAGTGATCATCATTTTGTACTTTGCGGCACTGGCCAAACCCAGCTGGATTTTTGCTACACTGATTTTAACAGCTCTGCACTCACGTAATTCAGTGCTTTAAAAGGCTGTGTTTTATTTGGCACTGATGCTTTCAACAAACTTACAGGGACCGTTGGCCCCAGGAATCAAAAGCTGAACCTGTCCTGCCACAGCAGCTGGCCACGACGTCCTGATTTCTTCTTCCTTCCTCTCATCTACCTTTTCTTCCACCTCTTACTTCTCTTCTTCCTCCTCCTTTTACTCTATTTCTTCTTCTTCCTTCTCTTATTCCTCCTTGATTATTTTGACAGACCTTTGAGTTCAGACAGTACATCATACATGAGAACTAAATTATGAGCAAATTCCACTGATGTCAGGCCATTTGTACATCCAGTGAACTTGGGTCACTTTTTTGGCATTTCTAAGCTGTGTCCATTGGAGATGCAGACAAGAGCCTTCAGGGCAACAGAGGCATTCCAGATGGTGGCATTCAGATAGGCTCCTAGCACACTGTCTCCCATCTGGGCTAGGCCCTGGATGCCACGGACCACTCTCAGTTCATCCCCCACAGCTGGTGTTGACTCTTGGAAGAGCGCAGCAAACATACTGTGACTTATCAGGGGAAACCTGCAGATGATTAACTCTGAGCTCGTTATATGCTGCATTTCCACCCAAGTGGACTCCAGGCTGGGGGTAAAAGCAGGGTAGGAGAGAGGGCAGACTGTGGAATACCAGGAGTTAGGCGGCAACTGTAAATGTTTTCCCCAGCAAAGAAGACACATCACTAGGACAAAAACAAAACTCTTAGAGATAGACAAACATGGGTTCAGGTCCCTTTTATTTTACTCTTTACCTGTGTGAACTTGATGTTGGGAGATAACTGTTAGCCATTCTTTCCCACACACTTCTGGAAACAGCAACCTCTTTCCTTTGGGACAGTCCTTTGCTACTCCGTATGGCCTCAGGGCTCTTTCCTCCTGATTCTCTATCCTTCCTTGATCCTTCCTCTCAGTGATAGTACTCAGAGGGACCAATCAACAGTGTTATAGCTGGGAAATCACAAATAAACACATGGTTTATGCCAGCCTGTTGAAACTTCCTTGAAAGTTTTCAAAATTTCTTAATTGGATCAAAGCTATAAAAGTATGTTAATATACCTTACAATCCAAAAATGAGGAGAAAGAAAAATAGTTGTCATTGTAGCCAAAAGAAATGAAGACATCCAAAGTTAAAAAGCCATGTCCCACTTCTCTGAATCACTGCCACAGCTAGCTAGATTTATGGGGGCAGTGTGGGATTACACATATGTGAATTTTCCTGGCAACTGAAGGTTGTCCTTTCAATGGTAAAAGAACCTCTTTTTTTAAAAAATCATATTATTTGCAGGGTTTTCTAAAATGTTTTGTAAGCTTCCCTTATTTTTTAAATGAGAGATACCACATTTAACCTCTCTGGACGGCTCATGGTCATCAAAATGAGTATCAGTTATTAGGTTTGAGTGATAATGTTTTGAAGCCTTGATTTATTTATTTTTTTTAAGATTGTCCCACTCTGCCCTTCTGAGCTCCTTCCTGTTCACCCAAGCACCACAGAGTGAGCTCCCAACAAGAATGAGCTTCATTCATAGCCAAAGCTCTGATTCCCTTCCTGTCTTCCGTCCCCCTCCCTGATGTGTTCTTGCATTCCTCTGGCTCCTGAACTTCTGTTTGCTTCCTGCTCTTAGTCTAGCAGTTTCCCCTTAGATCTCACCTGTGATACAGCTGCTCTGTGGCTGACCTTTGGCCCTCTACCTCATATGCCACTCTACTTCTGCCCTTGGGCCCTGTTCTGCGTCCAGCTGGCATTGTACTAACCCAGACTAGGGTCCCATGACAAGAGATCAGATGTTAGTGTTCCTGCCTCCTTTCACATGGTTAAATGGCCTGGACCACTGACGGCTGGGACAGGCAACCTTACACTTACCCTCAGAGTAAGATCTTAAAACACCTGGGAATGGAAAAGAGTTACAGAAGATATTTGTACTATTGCAGAGGGCCTACTGTAATCGGGCAGTACAGATACCAGTTCTTTGGGGGCATCAGTTACCATTTTTACTGGTTAACTGGATAACAGAAGCTTCTTTGAAATTGTCAGATCTCCAAGCCTGATAGCTAGGCTGGTTTGCTGGCCCCTACCTTACCCAGGCTTAGCTTTTTCTTATTCTCTCCCTGCTGCCCATGAGCACAAGGCCACCCAGGTTGTATTTTCTTTCTTCTTTAACAGGCGCATCTCTTCATCTCTGTAAAAATGGTTTAAAGATGAATTTGCAAAACATGAAAATGTATGTATATACATATCAAAAATATCATACCCTTTTCAAGGGCTAAAGGGAACTAACATGATAAAAGTATCCTTCTGAAAGAATGGACACTCTTGTTTAATGCTATGGGAAACACTGCAAAGGATGAATCATGCCAAACTAAATATTTAAGTATAAATGTCCTAGTCCTATTTTAAGAACTTTGGAGAACCCTGACCAATCCTGTTTCTTGGTAATCCACTAAGTAGCTGCTTCTTGCCCCCTTTATAGGGAGCTGGCCCAACTGCCTGTCCAGTCACAGAAAGCATGTAAGAGCCAAGCTCGAAGGACCACCCCACACCCCCACTTCGCATCCCTCATGCTTACCCCATGCCTTATTCTGCTTGCCCTGGCTTTGTGATCCCATGGCATACTTTAATGCAGTGGGCTTCAACCCTGGCCACACACTGGAATTATCCTGAGAGCTTTCACAAAATTCTGACATCCAGGCCCGAACAACCAATTAAATCAGAATCTCAGGGGCTGGGGCCCAAGTACGGAAATTACCCTTCCAACATTTTATTGAGAAAAATTTCAAAATACAAGAAACCTGAAAAAATTTGCAGAACAGCTATATATCCACCAGTTTGATTTTTACCACTAGTGATTTAATATGCATGTCTACCCATCTAATAGCATTCTGCTAACTAACCATGAATTTATCTTATTTCTAAATATATTTTGATTACCAGGGCATGTGGGAAAGAAAGGATGGAGAGTTATTGCATAGTGGTTACAGAGTTTCTTTTAGGTGATGAGAAAGGTTCAGAAATAGATAGTGATGATGACTATAGAACATTGTGAATGCAGTTAATGTCATTGAATTATACAGTTACAAATGGTTATATTGGTAAATTTTATCATACACACACCCAAATATATATATACATATATTTTTTTAACCATCAAATTAAAAATCACAGATAATGATGTATTTGGGCTTGGATAGCATGTATGTGAGTGTTTTTCATTATTCTTTATTCTGTGCACATATATTACAGATATTCCATTTTATCTACTGAGTAGAAAGACTCTGTTAAAAAAGTGAATAGTATTCTTTACCTGCAGGAAAATGCTTAGGTGGTTTCTTCTATCAGGAACATGTACTCTCTTTTCTTTACCTACAGAAATTCTTCCTTTCTTTAGGAATCAGTGTGACTTCCCCCCTCTTGAAGAGTCTCTCCCTTGCTACAGCAGCCACCACTAATTTTCCTGTCTTTTGAATTTGCTTAATCCTGTTGCCTTCTTCCTCACTGCAGATTGAATACGTAGAGGTAGCATGCTTGCCCTGGTCTCAGACCTGTTCTCGCCCTTCTCTCGTTCTGCTCTTTTATTGCCCCTCGTGGGCTCTGGTGTTCTTTGGCTCTTGATAGGTTAAGGCAGTGAAAAGCACCATCAAAGACTGGAAGCAGAGGAGGAAGCCAGAGTATTTCTTCCTCTTTCTTTCCCTGCTGCCTGTACAAATTGGCAGGGTCCCACTCGACAGACCTTCCCTTCCCGTCCCAGTTCTTCTTTGGCCAGGTGTGTCATCTGTTCCTCCCCTTCCCCCCATCCCGCCCACCGTCTAACGTCCTCTGCCGGACAGCCCAGGCTTCTGGGCTCAGGTAGGTAAATCATCTTCTCCCAGTGTCTCCCATGCAACGAGGAGAGTGACTTCTGACTTCTGGATTTTGCTAAATCTCTGGGTGGTTTCACCATTCCCTATTTGGCTTCTTGATTCTTCCATTCATCTGTGTAGCTAATCCTCTGTAAAAAATTTTCCTTCCTTGGATAGGCCTGCTTATTTTCCTGAATAGATCCCAACTGATATAATATAATGTCTGGCAGAGGTCGTTAGACGGTGGGTGGGGTTGAGGGAAGGGGAGGAACGGATGACACACCTGGCCAAAGAACTGGGACGGGAAGGGAAAGGCTGTCGAGTGGGACCCTGCCAATTTGTACAGGCAGCAGGGAAAGAAAGAGGAAGAAATACTCTGGCTTCCGCTGCTTCCAGTCTCTGCTTTCCAGTATAGGGAAAGAACACAGGCTTGGATGCTGGAGGGACTGAAATTTGAATCCTGTTGCTTATGCTATCAAGTTGGACAAGTGACTTAATATCATTCTGTAAACTAGGGATTATAACACCCACCTCACTTGGGTTGTATGAGTGTTAGATGGCATACTCTATGGATAGTGCCTGTAGTTAGGACTCAGTCAGTGGTAGCTAGCTACCATTATTGATTTATAAAGTCTTTGGCAACATGAATATACTGCTATTCTCTTTATGTAAAGGTGTTTGTCACATTTCTGCCTCTTAACTTTCATTTCATCTGCAAGCTCTTGAGCACCTGCTATATGCTAGCAATTGTGGCAGGTATTAGTTCCAGAAAAGCGTGATGAAAATACAGCCCTTGCTTTCATTGTGGTTATAGTCTAATGGGAGTGAAAGACAACAAGGAAGTCTGTAGAACAGCAACCTGACCAACACACCAAATTGGGGCACAGGTAACCCTGATGGAAACATGGTTGAAGGAGAGAGGGACCACTTCTGCCTAGGGATGTCAGGCATGACTTCAGAGGAGGGGAACTCTGTTGGCTTTGAAGGAAAAGACTTCTGACAAGCAAAGAATGCAGGAAAGGAGAGCTCAGGCTGAGGAAACGGTAGAGCTCTGTTGTGCCTAAAGTCGCGAATCCCAGAAGACCACCAAGGAGCCAACACCAATGCAAAAGCAAAGAGCCTTTATTTGAGCTAGCTTGAGCTCAATCTCTCATCTACACCAACGCAGTGGCAAGATGCCAGAGAAAGAGAGCGAGTTTCAATACCACAAAGGTTTTTTGGGGTTCTAGGGCAGTTGGTGGGGTGATGGTCGTGGCTCTGGTCAATTGGCAGGTCTAAGGGTGGTGGGTGAGCTCCTTGCTGACTGGAGAGGAGAGAGACCAAGCTCCGATTGGGTGAAATAGGATCTGGGTCCCAATTGGCTGAGGTAGGATCTGGGTCCCAATTGGCTGAAATAGAATCTGGGAGCTTACCCTTTCATTCCCCCCTTTCTCTGGATCCTAAGAAGGGACCCAATCATGGGTCTAATAAGGTTTTGCAGTTGTAAGGAGATAAAGGCTGATACTGTTGTCTTAGCACCATTAGCTGGACTCTTTTAATTCTATCTTTAATTAAAGTTATCAGTTTATTGAGGATACATGGTCTAAAGGTAAACAGGAGTAACAAGATTACTAGGGGCTTGTATTGAGCACAGAGGACTATCAGTTGGACGGCCCCCATGTGGTCTCTGACAATCTGGACCAGCCTGTTGATGATACAGGGCCCAAGGGTTAGTAAAAGGAGTAGGATGGCAAGGGGTCCTTGAATATTAAAGATAATTTCCTGCCTTGATTTCTCTCTGGGACACTGGCGCCTTGGTTCAGGCGCACATCAAAAGACTGCCTGCCCAGCCTCTAAGGTGGGCTGAGATACTGTCTATTTGCTAAAGAATCCTGCCTTTTACTATGCCATCTACAGCTGAGTCTGCATGCTAAGTCAATTGCTCAGCTTGCAAAATTACCTAGTCAGATCTAAAGGAGGAAAGACAGCACATAGGCCTGGGCCTTTTAGTATGCTTAAGTGAATCTTATACACGATTACAAATGATTAGCATAATAAAACATGTGCTACTCTTCTTTATCTGGGGAACATTAACTGATCTCACTGAAGAATGATTCTAGAGCTTAATGTTCAACATAGTTTTAGTAGGGGGGGATTTCTAGCATGTAGTTACGTTGCTCTGATTGCAAATATCCTGCCCTGCCCCCTCCAGAGGCTCTCACCTTATTCTGTCTAAGCCTATGGTCCCTGTCTTATTCTCCCCTCTACAGATAGAGACTCTAGCTGCTGCTAGGGAAAAGGAGCGATGACCGCTCTGGCTGCTTCGTGCTGAGAAGGGGGCACAGTAAAGGGTGCAGCCTAGTCTTCATCACTGGTCAGTTGAGAGGGCCTTGGAAAGTTGGTGCTTCTATTCTGGGTTTCATTTCTATTACTACTTGCAGTTTTGTGGCTTCTAGGCAAGATAAAACATTGTGTTGTTAGGTTAAGTAGCAACATCTGGAGTTGGATTTTCTATTCTGGAAGGACAAACTTGACGAGATTAAGAATGCATGGCTGAATATGTGAACTAGAAATACGAAGACTCTAATTGAGAATCATAGTCAGGTATTATGGGGAAACTAGAATTCTGGATATTAGGATTTAGTATAGATAAGACAGCATTATTGAAACAACACTTTTCTCTAAAATCACCCTTATTTTTATTAGAATTAGCCAGATTAAGAAAACAATTAACAGTTGGCTTGATTATTTGTGTTAAGTGCAGCAAGAAGAGCAATTGATTACATAGGCTCTTTTAAATGTGCCTTGCTGGAACTTTTTGTAAGGAATTTCAGATTGAACTTTTAAAGGCCTCTTGAGGCCAGACAGCCAAGCCAGACTTGCCATCAGGTTTTGCCTGCAGTACCTGTAGATTTGGGTGAATTCCTCTCTTCTTGAGGTCCCCGAGACATCTTGAGGTTCCTGAACCTGCCAGGAAGTGACCTTCCTTACTCACCTGGTAAGGCTGCTGGGAACTATGTAAGCAAGGTACCAGGCCAGTTCTTCCAAGGGGCTTTGTTGGCTTTATAAAGTCAACCTTAGTTCCTTAAAGCTGTTCATATCTGAGTTTATGCATGTGTCTCTCAGGTATGACATTCCAGTCAAAGCGTTGGTAGTATAACCTGTGTTTTTAATTGGTCCCCTTACAAGGAATGCAGGTTCTTATTGAACTTATGCAAATAAACATACTGCCATGAAACATAAAAATACTGAAAGCTTTTAAATTCTTGAGGGGTCAGGTAGAGAGAAAGATAAATGTTTCAATTCTGCTTATAAAGGTATTGTCATTCATGAAACTGTTGTCACCTTTAGAGAAAAAGCTTAAAATGCTTTATCAGCAACATCTGAAACAAAAAGTCACAAAACCATCTTCCTTAGTTCACTTAATCTTATGTAACCAATACCTGTTCTGCTGAAATCTAGTTCTTTACTAGTGTAGGAGTAATAAAACAGTGAGTATAAATGGCAAAAGACTTACAAATGACAATGGTTAAAGATCTGATGAGAGCTTACTGCAAGACAGTAGACATAAGGAAATTCAGATATTTCTGTAACGAAAAAACATTCAGTAACAAAGTTTAGCATCATTCCCTTTGACAGTGCTTTCCAGGTAATTAAGCAGGTAAGTATATATATCAGATAAATAAGCCAAATTAGTCAAATACTTTCTCCAATGAGAAAAAAATTCCTCTGACATGTTCCAGGGGCCCTCTGGAAAATATCAGAGTTAACTAGAGGTAAAAGTACCTTTTTGAATTTGATTTTGGGAAGTTGTCAGAAGAAAGTTTATTTGGCACTTGCTTAAATAGTATTATAGGTTGCTATGAAGCAATACTTATCCATTTAACCAGAATGACAAAATACCTTTTAATTAGAACTTAAAACCATTAGGTACCTTAATTTCTAGTGAACACTGAGAAGCAGGCTATTGTAAATTGTTACACTAGCATTCTTTAGATTGACAAATTTATGAACATTTTATAATTTCTGTAACTATGAGCTTTACAGCACAATCTCTCACTAAACATAAAGTATATCAACTTAGCAAAACTTTAAGATTTTAGGTTACTACAAAGATTCTCAGGCTGCAGGTAGGTATACACACTGTAACACACAATTAAAAAGGTGTTCACTTGCCACACTCATTTAGTTCACTCATTCGTAACAACTATGCTAGATTACTTACAAGACCTTTACTGAATATTAGACAAAGCCAAGCCTTTAAGCATTTTATTCTTAAAAGATTTAGCAGATAACATCGACTTAAATGACCTTAGGTAAACTTAGGCAGCTGATAACTACAAGGACATGTGCCCTCAGCCAAACCCAAATTAGCATTAATGCTTAACATTTCTTATCAGATTTTCTGGAAGTTTTGGAATTCCCAATTTTCACAAGTGCTTGTTTTTAAATCAATTTCATTAATACCATCCGGAGGTAGAAAGATATTTTCTTTTACACACTTAGACACACAAACAGAAAGACTGAGACATAATGATAAGGTTCTCTCCGGCAGCCATCCGACATTCAAAACTGGCTACTCACTAGAACAAAAAGTCTGCCACTGACCCTTCTGGACTTCCACACTGAGGTTGTTAGCTCTTCCCCTAATATATTTAACCTGTAAGAAAGTGGCTGGATTAAATGTTCCCTCCGGCAGCCAGCCGACATTAAAGGACGGCCTCTCCAAGGTGCAGAAAACATGAAATTTTCCCTTCCTGACGTCCGTGCTCAAATTGTGAGCTCTCTCCCTAATGTCTGAGAAAAATGGTCTGTCATGAGAGACAAGGGGATCGTCTGCGTCTGTCCCATTTCTTCTGTCAACAAGACTAAGACAAACACGACAAACAACAAACAGGCGTCTACAGAGAAGAATGCCGCGGCTGTGGAGGCAAAACTGAAAGTAAGTTGAGGGCCTGTCGGACTGCAGCAGCAGCCGACTTTCCTCACAGATGAGGACCTCGTCCTCCAGACGGGGGCAAGGGATATCTATCTCCCAAGACCCCTGGTCGGCGACCCGCCAGCGCATCCGCCTAAGTCAATGCCGACCCAGATACAGATTGGAGCTCCTACAGGCTTATACAGGCTTGTTCGCGAACAAAAACAGTGAGACACAGATAAAGACAGAATGAGATACAGGTAGACAAGGACAGACAGATAACTGAGTGCACTCACCAGCTGGCACAGGGCCCTCTGGGTCAGGAGTCCTGGGGGTCTCTTGGATCCTGGACGAGCCCCCAAATGTTGTGCCCAAAGTCACGAATCCCAGAAGAACACCAAGGAGCCAACACTGATGCAAAAGCCAAGAGCCTTTATTCGAGCTAGCTCGAGCTCAATCTCACATCTACACCAACGCAGTGGCAAGATGCCAGAGAAAGAGAGCAAGTTTCAATACCACAAAGGTTTTATGGGGTTCTAGGGCAGTTGGTGGGGTGATGGTCGTGGCTCTTGCTGATTGGCTGGATCTAGGGGTAGTTGGTGGGGTGATAGGTCATGGCTCTGATCAATTGGCAGGGTCTAAGGGTGGTGGGTGAGCTCCTTGCTGACTGGAGAGGAGAGAGACCAAGCTCCGATTGGGTGGAATAGGATCTGGGTCCCAATTGGCTGAGATAGGATCCGGGTCCCAATTGGCTGAAATAGAATCTGGGAGCTTGCCCTTTCACTGATCATATATGCACATTCTGAGCACAATCTGTCCATTTGGCGACTTCAGTGGGAATAGGCCAAGGGACAGCTAGAGGGAGACCTTAAAATCCTTGTCAGATACTGGTCATGAACTTGATTGTACATGTAGAAAAATCAATAGAAATTTCTGAGAGGAGTGATTTGATCCAACTGTAACTCAAGAAATAGAAAAGGCTATAGGGTTTGAGGACGTGTTAGCAAGGCCCTGCCACCACCCTGCTGTGGTATAGTTCACAACACTTGGGGATTGATTGATATGGAGGATCAAGAGAGTTAATGAAAACTGGCTCTCACGCAGCATTTCTCAATCTGTTCAACAGAATAATGTCTCTTGAAACAATTTGTAGCTATTTTTCCAACTTTCTTAAAAAATATATAGATACACATTCCTTACATGCCTCTCATTATAATATAAGGCTCTACATGATCTGACCCAGATGACTTCTTGGATCTCATCTCAACTCTTCCCCTTGTTCAGTATGTCCAGCTCTTCCAGCCACTTTTCTGGTGCTGGAATAGGCCAACCTTGGTCCTGATTCAGGGCCTTAGCAGTTGATATTCCATCTGTCTGAAAGAATTTTACTCCAGACCCCTTCTTTATCCTACTGTAATATAGCAGCTTGTTTCTTATTACACTCCCTTTTGTTTATTCTCCCTTAGGCATTCTAGCCCCTTGCTCTTCCTTGACTACATCAGGCGTGTTCTGGCCCCAGGGCCTTCACAGTTGCTGTTTCTTTCTGTTTGGAATTATCTTGCCTCAGATTTCTGCTTGACTCACTTCCTCATCTCTTCCAGATCTTCCCTGGTTAATGTGTCACCCTTTCAGTGAGGGATCCCTGCAACTCTGTTTAAACTTTAAAGTTAAATATTCTTTCCCCTTGTTCTGCTTTTCCCCATAGAGCTTGTTACCATTTGGCACAGTAGGTATTTTCCTTTTTCTTTTGGTTTTCCCTTGCTGAAATGTTAGGATGGGTATTCTTATCTAATTTTACTTATTGTTCTGTCTTCTGTGCCTAAAACAGTCTTGGGACATAAATGCTTGGTAAACATTTGTTAAATGAATGAATGGACAAATTACTCCAATCTCCTCATATCTCATATCTCAGATCAAATGCCTTCAAGCAGAAATGCTTTCTCTGACCCTCCCATCTAAAACAGCCATTCTCATCCTAGTTACTCTTTATATCATCATATTTTATTTTACTCATAGTACTCATCATTATTTAAAACTATTTGATTTATTTATTGTTTATTGTCTGTCCCCTGGCTTTTCCATTAGAATGTAGGACCCATGAGACCTGGGACCCTGACACATAGTAGGTAGTCAATAAATAATGGTGAAATGAATGAGAAAAGCTGCCCTCAAGGCTTCCCATGGATCATTTTACCTAGGTAGGGAACAAGGGCAGGCTGCCCCAGGATGTGCTGTAGTAACATGCAGATTATATTGAGCAGAAAACCATCAAGGCCCAAAAGACTCGCAAAGAAACTTTGACCTCCCTGGCCTTCTACCTGTCGCATAAAAAGAATTTAGATAGAGGAACTATGTCAGGAGGAGAGCTATCACAATAGAAAGCTATATTGTAATGTAAACTAGGTGTGGTAGACAGGGAGGAATGTGGCTAAGTCTGTTAAAATTCCTTTGTGCCCCCTCATTGTTACTGTGTGGCCTGCAAATATTTGTTTATCAAACATTTCCCCTTTTCATATTGCTGTGAATTACTTCCATTTTCCTTTGATGTCTCAGACCACTACCCCCATTTCCTTGGTTCAAGATGACATATATACCTCATTCTCCTGACTGTCTTTGGAACTCATGTTTATGGCTTCCCTGAACTTAATTAAACTGTTTTTTTTTCTCCTGTTAATCTGCCTCATATCAGTTTGTTTCTTAGACCCGCCTAAAGAACCTCAAGGGGTAGAGAAAATTTCTTCCTCCAAAACATCTACTTTTCACAGCAACCCCCATTAAATAGTACCATTAGACTCCCCTTTTCTAAAATCACAGAGGGTTAATGCATTTAACACAGCTAAAGGCAGTAGAAACCAAATTGGAACACATGCCATTTGACTCATTCTGAGTTAGTTTATTTAACTGCATGACTTCTTAGAGCTTCTGAACATAATCTACAAGTGAAGGAAAGCATATGCAACATTACCCAAACTTACTTGACCACAGAATCCTCTCTTTTTTTTTTTTTTTTTGTGGAATATTCCTAGAGTCTTGTGGATATTTTTGGAAATGCTGTGAAATATCTAACCCATTTGACTGGAAACTGGTAGTTTTGTTTACAGGTAAGTAACTCCATTGTAGTGCCATGTGGCCTAATAAGCCTAAGAGTTAAGTCTTCTCAATGAGAAAGCAAAGGCAGCCAAGAGTTACTGTCAAAAAGCAATAGAGGAGGAAAAATAAGTGAGAGAGACCAAAAGAAAAAAAAAAGCTGTCCTAGTAAGAGAAAGGCACAAAGGTCAACTTTCTCTTAGCATAAACTGTGACTGTTCAGTATGAGGGCCTGCTTAAGTAAGGCAATGCAAGTTAAGTTTGACCTGCAGATCCTCAATGGATGAGTAGACATTGGTGTTGTTTATTCAACACTAGTCTCTTTCTTCCTCTAACAGAATCCCATGTTTGCCCTTGTAATTCACCCCCTTTGATTGAGATTCCTTAAACCAGTCCCTCTCTTTGCCAGTGAATGGTGTAGCAGTGAATAGGTCACCTTATGCAATTCAGTGAGACATAAAGGCAAGTCAGCCTGGGGACTTCTGGGAAATGCTTGCTGTTCCCTGAAAAGAGCCCAGAGGAAGAGGTGCAGTTCTGTCTGCATGTGATGCCTGGGACAGGACAAAGCTAACAGTAATGAGAATGCAATGCAGAGCAGAATCATGAAATATTCTTTTTAGTTTTCTTATGTGATTTAGTCATTCATTCATTCATTCATCTTGGGAGGCATGTTAAGAGATTAAATTTTAGATGAAGAAATAAAGTGCTCATTTCCAGTGAATAACATTATGCTATGCATTGCTTGGTTATGACTATTGTTACGATTCTGTTTCAGGTGACTGTCAGTTGACTGTTTCAGAAATGAGGGGCTGGGCCTCTGTTATGCATGTGGTTTGTGCAGTGTTGCAACAGAGGTGGATCAGTGCCAGCTGAAGGGTGCTGCCTAAATTGGCAAAAGTGACACTGAGTTGGAAATAGACATGAGGGGAGTAGATGTCAGATCAATGGTGTAATACTGGAGTAAAGTTCTCCATTTGGCAGCTGCAGATTTTAGGAATTCTTCCTGTCTGTAAACTAGGGTTTCATCTTCTGGATGACTAGCTCCATGACTATACCTGGGTCTTGAGAAATTTCCACTTGAAACCTGCAATATCTGCCATTGTCCACTTCAAAACATGGGGTTAGCTTTCTGTGTTCGTGCCTGAGATCTTTTAGATGTGGCCTGGAGAGGCAGATCCTGTCAGACTCATCTCTTCAGTTGTTAGTAATTCTGGAGGAATGGAGATTCAATAAATAAAATAGATTCAATAAATAAAATAATAGATTTGTAGATGCCTTAAAGAACAAAGTGGGCATCCCTGTCCCTCACCTGGAAACTCGCTCAGTTTGTCCAAGGCTGCCTAGAAAGTAGCAGTGAGGATTAAAATCCAAGTTGAAAGGAAAGGAGCGACACACAGCAGCAATTCACCGGAGAAATCCGCTTTATTAGGGAAAGATGCTGGGTTATATAGAAAGGGGCATGGGGTGATTGTGGTGTTACTTCTACGGGGCTGGTGGCTATTGGCAAGGTGCTGGGATTGGGAGGGGGGCGAGAGGTGATTGGGCTTCAGGTGGCACCGGCGGGAACTGAGGACCCCTGAAGAGAAGCCGGAAGTTTGCCATCTTACTGATGGGGGCCCTTCATTCCCCCCTTTCTCCTCTATGGGGTTGTGGACATTGCTTTCTCTCTGACTGCTTCCTGCTGAATGGGGGCGGAGAAGGGAGTGAGGGCTTGAGGATTGGGAGGAAAGGGTTGATAGGACTCCCCACAGTAAGGACGAGTAGATGTGGACTTCTTCAGATTGGAAATCAATGAAGGTTCCCTGTAACCATAGGTCGAGGACCTGTTGATTCCAATGGTGCCAAGAGGATATGGGTGTCAGGAGCCAGGCGTCTGCAGCCATTGTTTCCAGGAACAGTTTCCAGTGGAGAGAGGGGTCCATCTCAGCATGTGGTGAGGAGGTCATGTGAGGGTGAGGGATCTTCTGTGGCCAGAAGCTGGTAGTTCCTGAGTAAAAGCTGGTTGAAAGCTTGATTAGAGATTTTTCTGACTTGGGATTTGATGAACTTTATTATACAGGGTAAGAAGAGACAGGCGAGAAGAATGATTATTATGGGGCCTGCAATGGGCCAGAGCCAGGTAAGGAGGGGGTTTGTTAGTATTGAAGAGAATGGGTTGGAATTGGAAGCAGAGTGGAGACTGGAGGCAAGGTCTGTGAGTTTGGTGATGTCAGTTTCTACAATGCCGGGTTCATTGATGTAATAGCAGCACTCTTCCTGGAGGAAAACGCAGGTGCCGCCTTTCTTGGCTGTAAGCAGATCTAAGGCCCGCTGGTTTTGAAGGGTGACCTTAGCTAGCGAAGTGACCTGTCTTTGGAGAGAGGCCAGGGAATTGGCAGTGGATGTCAGGGCTCCCTCAAGTTTGGCGTTGAGATCTCTAACTGCCCATAGAGAGTGACCCAAGGCTCCTCCCGAAAACCCTGCCCCAATGGCTGAGGTGGTCAAAGAGATACCGACCATGATGGGAAGGAAAGCAGCCCTTTTTGTGCATGAGGGCAAGGGAGGTTGGAGCTCAAGAAATTCTGCCATGCTGTCAAGTGTAAGCTGTGGGATTAGGGTGATGAGAATGCAGGGTGTATCGGAGTTGGGAGGCAGTGAGTTGAAAAGACTACCATTACACCAAAAGAAGTGTCCCAGTTGCATAAAAGTCTTAGAGCCGGAGGTAGGGGTGTAGATAGAGAGGCAGTGAAGTGTGCTGGAGGGGGGTGGAGTTGGGCCTACACAGTGGTGGATGGTGAGATTATCTGTGTATTCTGGTTCCCATAGGGGTATGCCTGCCAGGGGGCAGAGGGGTTGTCCTTCTGCATGGAAGGAGTAGTTGGAAATATTAAGGGGCACGGCGGCCAGTAGTGGGCGCTGTAGTGATGTGCACAAGAAACAATTGGCGGTGTTGAGGGTGTGGTTGAGAAAGATGGTGGTGTCTTGAATGAGCTGTAACCAAGAGTAGGAGGAATAAGAAGATGAAGAGGTGCCTTCAAGAGTTTGGATAATGACTTTTTCGGAATGTCTGATATCTGATGCAACTTGAGAGATCTGGGAGTGAGAGGGAACATACTCTCGAGAGATATGAAGGGTACCGTGGGGGGTCGAGGATCCCCCGTAGTACACTGAGGCTGTGACTCCGGCGGCCCATCGAGAGTCCCAGGGATCTGGGATTGATAAGGAGAATGAGCTGTTGGGATATTTCATGAAACGGTTGGAGGAATAATACTGTGGGTACTGGAAGTTACCCATGTAGTGAATGGCGCAAGACCAGTAGGGACATCCCCCATAGGTCTCTTGCCATCGCCTGCAATAGGCTTGTCTTTGGTCATAGAGGAAGCAGAGGTAGGGAGAATAAAGGTAGCTGTTAGTGAACACTTCGGTGGAGGGAGGAAAGTGGAGGTGTAAAGGCTCAGAGCAGTCTTTCAGAGGGCAGTCTGATGTGGCAATGAGGGCAGTAACTTTTGTTTGATGCTGTGTGTAAGTCTGTCTGACTTTGAATCGCCATACAAAGGAGGCTGGTGTGGTGGGGAAGACAATAGGAATGAGGAAAAAAAGCAAGAGAGCGGTAAAGGAGGAAAAAGTCATGATTTGGGTATGGATGGCAAAGGGGGTGAACAGGAGATGCGGAGTTTCAAGGGATCAGAGGGATGAGGCATGGTAGAGTAGACAGCGTCTTGGGCTATATCCGAAGGACTCTGGATTGTGACTGATGGGTCTTGGGTATCCAGAGAAGGTGGGTCCTGGGTATTTGGTTTCAACCTGGAGATATGAATCCAAGGGGTGACACAGTTATCAGGCAGTGATAGCTTGGCGGCCGAGGGGGTGCAGAGAATAACTGGGTGCGGACCTTCCCATTTCGGGGTGAGAGAGGGCCGATCATCTGGCGGCTTATAAAACACTAGATGGCTGGACTGTAAGACAGGAGGATTTTGGGAGGCAGATGGATCAGGAAGGAGCCAATCCTGATAGTTCCATAATTCAGTGCGGAGGAGAGAGAGTAGTGAAAGGGCCATATTGGGAGGAATTGGTCCTTTGTGGGAAGGGAGCCCCCGGGGTAGAATTGGGCGGCCGTACATGATCTCAAAGGGCAACAAGAAGGAAGGTTTCTTTCGGAGGGCCCGAATGCGGAGTAGAGCTAAGGGAAGTAAGCAAACCCAGTCAAGGTGTAGGTCTAGAGATAGTTTGGTCAGGATGTCCTTTAGAGTCCTATTGGCTCTTTCTACTTTTCCCGAAGCTTGTGGTCAATAAGGACAATGTTAATGCCAGGGGAGCAAGAGCGACTTGGAAAGGTTCTGGATAATTTGGGCAGTGAACTCAGGGCTGTTATCTGATTGGAGGGAAGTGGGCATCCCGAACCTAAGAGAGATCTGGGTGAGGAGGATAGAGGCAACCGTGGACGCTTGTTTGTTAGTGGTGGGGAAAGCTTCGACCCATCCTGAAAATGTATGTATTAACACGAGTAGGTATCTGGTACGCCATACAGGGGGCATGTTAGTGAAGTCTATTTGCCAATCTGTGGTGGGGACATTACCCCTTGCTTGATGAGCTGGGAAGGGTCGGGCCTTGAGGGGGGTATTAGGGTTAGTGCGTTTGTAGATGGTGCACCTGCAGGTGATTTGGTTAAGTAGGGTTTTGTCTTCAGGAGAGAGAGAAAAAAAAGATTGTAAAAAATGGATCAAGGATTGGGGGCTGGGATGGAACAGATCATGTAAGAGGCAGAATAGAGATTCTTTGTCCTGGGAACAGAGTGTGTCTTGTGATAAGGCTAAAACCACAAGGGCAGATGGATTGTTGTCTGGTGTGTCTTCTGATAGGGCAACTGACCAGGCCACTCTGTCAGCTTTGTTGTTACATCTTGCAATGGGGGAGTCATCCTTTTGATGTGATTTACAGTGGACTATGCCTAGTCGGTGTGGGAGTTGTGAAGCCTCTAGAAGTTTAGTAATTAAGGCTGAATTAGTTATGGAATTTCCTTTTGTGGTGAGGAGGCCTCGTACTTTCCATAATGCTGCATGAGACAAGAATGTGGAATACATACTTGGAGTCAGTGTACAATGTGAGAGACGTGTCCTGGGCCAGAGTGCAAGCTCTGGTGGCTGCAATGAGTTCGGCCTGTTGATTGGTTGTACCGGGGGGGTAGGGCTCGTGCCTGAATGACATCTTCGAGGGAGACTACTGGGTATCCTGTGTAGTGGGTGCCCTCATGTTTAAAGGAGGACCCATCAGTAAACCAGATGAGGTCGGAGTGTGAGAGGGCTCCTTCGGAGATCGTGGAGTGGCACGGAAGGAAGTTGTGAAGGGCTTCCAGGCAATCATGTGAGGGAGTATGAGGAGAGTAGGGTAAAGGAAGAAGAGTGGCCGGATTCAGGGGCTGGCAGGGGAGGAAAGAAATGTCTGGATTTTGGAGGAAAGAGGACAGTAATGTCAGGAGTCTGGAGGGAGGGAGAGTCTGTAAACTTTTGTAGGTTAAGAGATCTTTTAGGTGATGTGGGGACAGAATGGTAAGGGGCGCCCCGAATGTTAGTTTATGAGCTTCTTTCTGCAAGAGCTACTCAGCGGCTAATGCCCATAGGTAGGTGGCCCATCTCCGAACTGTGTGGTCTAATTGCTTGGAGAGATAAGCCACTGGGGCAAAGGTTGGGCCATAATATTGGCCTAGGGCTCCTAGAGCTTGACTGGACCTCTCATGAATGTATAATGAGAAGGGTTTTGACAAATCATGGAAATGGAGAGCTGGAGCTTCCACAAGGGCTTGACGGAGGTTAATGAAGGAGTGTTGGGGTGAGTCTTCGGGGGTCCCTTGCTGAGGTCGTATAGGGGTCTTGCCAACAGGGAGAAGTTAGGGATCCACGCTCTAAAATACCCAGCCAGGCCTAGAAAGGACAGGATTTCTGTCTTGGTTTTGGGAACGGGCAGGTCAGAGAGGAGTCATTTTCTGTCTAAGGTAATGGACTTTCTTTGTTGAGACAGAAGGAATCCAAGGTAAGTGACAGAAGGGGAAGAGATTTGAGCTTTGACGGGGGATTCCCCATAACCTCTGGAAGCTAGAAGGTTAAGTAGAGATGCAGTGTCAAGTTGAGACTGTTCCCACGAGGGACTGCGGAGTAGAAGATCATCTACATATTGTAATAAAGTGGACTCGGGGTGATCATGATGAAACCGTTTGAGGTCTTGAGCTAGGACTTGTCCAAAAATATGGGGACTATCTCGGAAGCCTTGTGGCAAAACTGTCCATGTTAGTTGTACAGAATGTCTGGTGTATGGGTCCGTCCAGGTGAAGGCAAAAAAATCTTGGGAGGAGGGGTCCAGAGGGATAGAAAAAAATGCGTCCTTGAGATCTAGGACTGAGAAGTGGGATGCTGAGGCAGGGATCTGCGATAAAAGGGTGCATGGATTTGGAACTAAGTGATGGATAGGGCAACGGCCATGTTGATGAGGCGAAGGTCTTGGACAAGGCGGAAAGATCCGTTGGTTTTTTTAACAGCTAATATGGGGGTATTAAATGGGGAGTGAGTATGTCTGAGGTAGTTTTTGTTTAAGAGATCTTGAATGATGGGTTGGAGGCCTATGAGGGCTGAAGTGGTTAGTGGGTATTGGGCCTGGCAGATATACTGAGAGGGGTCACATAATTTGATAGAGGCAGGGGGACATAGGGCCATGGAGGGGCTTGTAATGTCCCAAACTTTGGTATTTACAGGGTATATGAGTGTGGAACCAGAGCTTTCATTGTGTAGAGGGGGTTGTCGGCTATGAGGGCCATCAGAAAGGGAGTACTGGGGGCTGTGGGAGTGGATATAGTTATGGAAACTTGGAGGCGGGAAAGGATATCTTGTCCTTGTAAATGGATGGGACACTGGGGCATAACTAGGAAGGAGTGGGAGAAAAGTATGGGATTGTCTAGGATTGTGCATAAAAGGGGGTAGGTTTTAATGGGAAAATCTGTTTACCTCCTACCCCGACTATAGCAGTAATGGCTGGCGTGGTAGGGCCCCGGTATTCTCGCAAGACTGAGAAGGTGGTTCCTGTATCTAGGAGGAAGGAGATGGGGTGACCGTCTACTGTTAAAGTAACCCTAGGCTCCTGTTTGGTGATGGAAATGGTCGGGCGAGAAGCCCCCGGGCTCCGTCAATCTTCTTCTGCCTGCCCCACTATGGCGGGCTTAGGATGGGTGTTGTTCGTCCAGCCTCCCCTTCGGGTGGCTGGGCAATCAGACCCCCAGTGGTCCTTTTTGTGGCATCTTGGGCATGGGGTGGTAGGAGATCTGGGGGAGGGGCATGCCCTTGACCAATGTCCCTCTTTTCTGCACTTGAAACAAGCTCCTGGGGGGGGGTTTGTCTGTAGAGGGGTGCCCAGGTTGTGGTTTTATCAGCTGCGCGAACATCTGGAAATTGGCCTGATCAGCCTTTTGTTTATGGCGTTCTTTCTCCTCCTCCCGCTTATGGAAGACTTTAAAGGCCACTGTTAGGATCTCAGTCTGTGGGGTAGCGGGGCCCTGTTCTAACTTTTTGAGTTTAGCTTTAATGTCGGGGTAGCTTTGAGCTAGGAAGTATGTCATAAGGACCTGTCTTCCTTCAGGTGTTTCTGGGTCCAGGCTGGTATACTGTAATAGGGCTTGAGTGAGTCTGTCTAAGAACTTGGAGGGGGTTTCGTCTCTCTTTTGAATTATGTCTTGGAGCTTTTGAAAATTGACTACTTTACGAGCTGCCTTTTTCAGACCTGCTATTAAGCAGGAGGCAAAAATATCTCGAGAGCGGAGACCCATGGCAGTGTTATAATCCCAGTGTGTGTCTTGTTCGGGGACAGCAGTAGGGCCAGGGGGATATGTGGGGTCAGTCCTGTGGGTTTCCGTAGCATGCGCTTGGGCGAAGTCCCAAGCTTGTCTACGCTCTTCAGGGAGGAGAGTATTGGCCAGGAGCATGAAAATGTCATGATGCATGAGGCTGTAAGACTGGAGGGTCCATTGAAACTCCCTGATGTATGTCATGGGATCAGTGGAAAAGGAACCTAGGCGTTTCTCTAGTTGGGCCAAATCTCCTAAGGAGAAAGGGACGTGAACGCACACGATGTCTTTGGATCCTGCTAGTTCCCGGAGGGGGGCGATAATTTTGGGAATCCCTCAGGACCGAGTCTGAGGGGGACTGAAGGGTTCTGGCTCAGTCTGTGCGGGGGAAACAGGTGATGAGGGCAGAGCTGCGATAATTTTGGGAGGCCCTCGGGACCAAATCTGAGGGGGCCAAGACGGATGAGGCTCCTGGAACTTAGTTAGAGGGGGGCTGAAAGGCTCAGGCTCGATCTGCGGTAGGGGGGGAAGTGAGGGGGATGGAGGAGGAGGGGGTGAGGTGCAGGAGGAGATGGTGGAGGAGGGGGGAGGGAGAGGATGGGAGGCTTCCGCTGGGGGGAAAGAGGCATTGGCGGCGGCGGTAGAGGAACGGGGAGGGGCTGTTGTAGGAGAAGAAGGGGAAGGGAGAGGATGGGAGGCTTCTGCCGCGGGGAAAGAGGCGACAGCGGCAGTGGAGGGTGGAGGGGTTGTAGGAGGGGGAGGGGCCAAAGGGGGAAGTCTGTATGGCGGAGGCTCGTCGGCTGGGTCAAACGTAATCGAAGAGGGACTTGGGAGTGTGTGGAGGGGAGGGAGACGGCTTGCAGGCTAGGAGAATTTGGAGCGGGGAGCAGGTGGTGCAGAGGCTGGGATTTTGAGCTAGGAGGCAAAAAGCTTCGATATAGGGAATCTCCTTCCATTTTTTCAGGCGCTGGCACTAGTTAAAGATATTGCCAGTGATGTTAGGATCAAGAGTTCCCCCTGCGAGCCATTGGTTCTTATTGTCTAGGGGGTATGTTGGCCAATCTTAGGAGCAGTATTTATGGAGAAGTTTTGGTTTTATATCAGGTGTCAGGGAGAGGGTGGCTAGATGCTTGAGCAGGCATTCAAGAGGTGAACTTTCAGGGAGGGATGAGGAGGCTCCCATGGCTAAAGGACAGAGAAGGAGACAAACAGGGGAAGATGAACAGAGATCCTCAGACTGGAAGCAGACCGCAAGGAGACAAAGGGCATCCCCAATGATCCTTGTTGGTCTGCTGAAACTTGTATACGAGTCGGAATTTCTTAGGAAGTGTGGGTCGTCACCCAGACTTCCCCAAGAAGGCAGAGTGCCGGAGTCTCGAGGTACCTAGCGCTAGGCGTTTTTGGCAGACAGAACAGATTTCGGCGGACGGAACAGAAGGAGGGGTGGGGGGAAGGGAGCGTTCTCATCTGCAAAGGAGTCACCTCGTTTATGGCTGTTGGACTGGGGGGCCTGAGAGTCTGCTGCAGCTGTGAAGGCCTGAGGCGGGGATTTATGGCTGTCAGAGGAGGGGCCTGAGGGTCTGCTGCAGCTGTGAAGGCCTGAGGCGGGGATTTATGGCTGTCAGAGGAGGGGCCTGAGGGTCTGCTGCAGCTGTGAAGGCCTGAGGCGGGGATTTATGGCTGTTGGAGGAGGGGCCTGAGGGTCCGCCGCAGCTGTAAAGGCTTGAAGTGGGAATTTATGGCTGTTGGAGGAGGTGCCTGAGGGTCCACTGCAGCCGTGAAGGCCTGAGGCAGGGAGAGTTCCCTCCTTATCCCTGAGCGTCAGGGCCTTGCCGGACGATTACGGTCAATGGCACTGCAATAGCTCGGGGAAGTGTGGCCCACTCCGGGGGAAAAACTTACCTAAAGGCCAGAGAGGAGTGGTGAGTGTGATGAGGCAGCGCCGGAAAAAGAGGACGAGGGCAAGCTGCTGCTTGTGTCGGGCGGAAGATGTGGCCCAGCTGGGGTGTCCCGTCTCCTGGGGTTCGGCACCAATGAAAGGAAAGGAGCGACACAGCAGCAATTCACCGGAGAATTCCGCTTTCTTAGGGAAAGGTGCTGGGTTATATAGGAAGGGGCATGAATTGATTGAGGTGTCACTTCTACGGGGCTGGTGGCTGTTGGCTAAGTGCTGGGATTGGGGGGGGCGAGAGGTGATTGGGCTTCAGGTGGCACCGGCGGGAACCGAGGACTCCCGAAGAGAAGCCGGAAGTTTGCCGTCTTACTGGTGGGGGCCCTTCAGAAACTGCTTCAGAAGGAAAGCTATGGCCATAGAGAGCTATACTGTGATGTAAGCTAAGTGTGGTAGACTGGGAGGAATGTGGTTAAGTGTTAAAATCTCCCTGCTTCATATTTCTATATGGCCCATTGTGGGTAAATGGCAGATTTCCAGAATCTCCCGCCTGGCCTTAGTTCATTTACATATCAGTAGGTGTTTACCATTGCAGCCTCCTTCCAGGGCAAGGGGTGGAGAGATAACGTACATTCTCTCCTCCCCTCCGTTCTTGGTATGTAATTGGTCTGGTGTCTGCCAGTCACCAAGGACTCACCAATGGGTTCCTCCCAGAAGGGGCAGGTGGGAAGTAGCTGCTTGAAAAATTGGACAGAGCCATACCTAGCTAGTGGATTCCAAGCTGTGAGTAATAAAAAACAGTTTCTCCAAACCTATCTTCTCCCTTGACTTATTTCTGTTTCACCTGTTGAATAGGGGATTCCACCTGGGCCAGGAACACCCCTCTCCCCATCCCCCATTCCCAGCTGCACCCATCAAGTGTTTTGTTTATCAATCATTTACCCTTTTCCTAGTCCTGTTTTCCTTAGTTTATATTCCTTTCCTAGCCTTAATCCTAGGGGATTCAGAGGCAGCCTGATGGCAAGTGGGGAAGGGGGAGAAACACTTCAAGTGTAGGAAAATGAGATGAAGCTAAGTACCCTGCTCACTACCCATCATTGCAAGCAACTTTGTCAAGGGGAGAAATTAACTTTAAATGGAATTTGGAATTTTGACTCATACATTTAAATTACTGAACATTCTGACTCACAAAACAGGATTAATATGACTAGAGGTAATCAGAAAACTATCATCTAGGAGTGTCCTGGTTTGGATTTCTCTCAAGGGGAGGACTAGCTCCTTGGAATGGGTGGTGGATGAAACGAAAAATTGCTTTTGATTGTATCTACAAGCCTGCTGACTCAAATTGTCTGTCATACCTTTTGGAGTTCTTTCCCTGTTATTTGCAACTGTGGGGTAAATGGAAGTTTTCACCCAGAACTTCCCATCTGGCCTTAGTCTATTTACATACCAACGGATGTTTACCACAGCAGAGCCTCCAGTTGATTTGGGGCAAGGGGTGGGGAGAAAATGGCCATTATTTCCTCCTCTCCATTCCTGGTACCTAATTGGTCTTGTGCCCATCAGTCACCACAGACCGCTCATGGAGCTCCTGCCGGAAGGGGCGGGCAGGAGGAGCGGAAGTGTATGTAGTAGCTGGAGGGGACGGTGCTGCTGAACCTGGCTAGCAAGCTGTGATAAATAAAACCCCTTAACTCAGCCTGTCCTTCCCCTTGTCTTACTTTGGTTTCACTAGATTCACAGGGAACTTGCCCCAGGAGGGGATCCCCCTCACTCCCAGAGCTATAGCAACCCAAAGGATTCTGATAACATACCAAATATTTGATGCATACATTAAACACCAAATGTACATAAAAGTCAATTTCCCAACGTAATATCTTATTTCAAATTCTGGTTCTCCTAGCTTACTGGAAAATACATTGAGTTGTCAGAAGTATGTGGACTTTCTCAAGAGAAGGTTAAGCATCAGTCTTCACTTTCTAGGGAAATCAAGCCACAAGCTGTATGTATCTCTGTTAAACAGCTGTAGAACCAAAGCTGCTTTTGCATTTGGATTCCTATGATATTACTTGATGCTGGATCTATTTTCTCTGTCACTACATATCTGCATTTTGAACAAATACTTAAAATTTGTTTTTTGAGTTTGTAATTAAACAGCTAACCAGCTTAAGTCCAATAAGAACTTAATTGAAGCTGAACATTTGCTGCTTTTAGCATGCCTAATAATTTCCGTCTTTGTCTTAAATAATGGTATGTATTAGCGTTTTATTTTTCTGCTTTCCACTCATTTTTATAAAATAGGTTCAAAGGAAGTATTCAAATCATTGCATAAATCAACACTGCTTGACAGATAATACAGTCCAGATAAAACAGAACCAAGGGCTGATGACACTATCATGAAAACTTTATTAATCAACAAATATTTAGGAATCCCAATTTATGTATAGAAAAGTTAAGTTACATGGTATCAAAGCACAGTGTCAGAGTCTCATTCATCTGAAGGTCCCTAGCATCTAGAAACATGCTGCTCAATAAATGTATGTTTAGGGGGTGAATTCCCTTCCTGGAAAGTAGAGAAGATTTCTAAGTTTGATAAAAATTTACTTGATTTGTAAGATGAGTACTTAATCATTTTAATTGTACTTTCTTGACTCTTGACTTGTATGTTTAGGCTATTGAAATATCTAGATTCAAGCCTTTCCAGATCCCCAACACAGAGATGAAACTATAGAGAAAAAAAATTTTGTCCACTCCTTATCATGTGCTAGAGGTCAGATGTTCCCTCATATGGAAGGAAATATCAGAAGTGGGGAATGGTTCTCCATAAAGGTATATAAAATACTTAGCTTAGTGCCTGAAAAGAGGTTAATACTCAATAAGTGGTGAGTATAATAAATAGAAAAGGGATTGAAAAACTGAGGTGAAAATAATTTTCTGTTATTTATAGTAAGGAATAGCTAAGGGGAAATTTATAAATTACGGAAGTAGGACAACCAAGTAAATTCTGCAACACTTGACTTCTTCCTCAGTTTTTTTTTATTAAGAGTAAAATTCATTGCCTTAAATTGTCCTTTTAATGAGCATCTATGAATAGAGCCTACTTCAGGCATAGAACCATCCTCCAGATAAATGAACATAACTAGGTGAGTATGGATTTTATTTTTTCTTGGATCTCAGAGCCACAGAATTGGCTAAATTAGGATTAATTAATCCTAATCTTTGGTTATGACATTGTAGCTCCAGGCCGAAGGTGGTTTCTAGCTCCTGGCAAGTTCATTCTAGGTTCCATGAGACTGAAAAATAATAGCAGAACAGTTTGGTGTTAAAAAGAGGCTGATACCAAGCTTTATTCTCATGGTGATAGTTCAAGTGCTAGAAGTACCAAGTCTGTCTCTGTCTCTGTCTCTGTCTCCTCTTTCCTTTAGGCTCTGCCTTTGCTCCAGCCTCTGCTCTACCCCAAGCACTGGGCAGAGCTCTTTATATGGCAACGCAGGCAAGATCAGTTTATTGGCAACAGGTGGGCAAGCATTAGCCCTAGCAAAAGGCTGATTATGTCATCAAGTAGTTTAGGGTCAGGTGAGGATCCTAGCTGTAGGCACTTCCATTTTCTCTACAGTCATATTCTCCTCATTGGTCCTTTCCTCCCTCTCTCTTGCCCTGGCTTCTCCCTAACTTGCTACTGCTCCTAGGGAATTCTACAGCATCAACACCTGTTTTGAATGGAGGAGAGCTTTAGCATCCCCTTGCCCTCCTCCTCCTTTCCCTCCCAGGGAACTATCTTCATTTGTTAGACTGAGTTTGAAATCTGAATAAACACAGTGACAGACTTGCCACATCTGGAGGACAGTACTACTGGTTTTTTTTTTGGTTTCTGCCCGAATTCTAAGTGCATCCCTAAAGGTCAAAGGAAGGACGTGGTTTTAACTCAAACTTTGCCCTCTTTGCCAACCTCAGAGAGTCTAGGGGGAATATAGACAAGTCTAATGTGGTTTGGAGTTTTATTATGAAACTTCTGTGTAGTTCTGTTTTTCACCCAGTTGTGTCATAAGAAAACAACCAAAGCATTCATTTCAGTTTTTGTTAACCATCTTTTAGAATGACACAAATACATAGTCAGTATTTAGATCTGTATTGTACCTAACAAATTATCATAAAATATTGAAATTTTATTATGTACTGATTCACAAGTCAGTTTTAAACTAATTACTTTACAACTATGATTATATCTATCTATACATATATGTACAATGTACAATATCACACATCTATATAAAAATATGCACACTAAAAACACAGAACTGGACTTTTAATTATTTTTATATAAGCAGTTAATACTCATTAAAGAAAATTAGATAATAAAAAATTAAAAAGGAGAAATTGTGTATATGGCAGTTTCTTAATTCATTCTACTGGCAACTGTTATTGTGCCAGGTGCTGAGAAAAAAACACAGATGATTAGCACATGGGCTGTAACCTTTAGGAGGGAGACATTGTCTTGCCAATGGGTTTCAGCCCTGGACAAATTCACTATGGATTCAGTGAGACCAAAGAAATGACAGTAGAACGTTCTTGGGGTGAAAGGGTTTATACTTTATTCTCATGGTGGCAGGTCAATCACTAGAATCCCATCCACTCAGAGCAAGTCTGCATTGCAGCAAGCCAGTCTCTGCCTCTGGGCCTCTCTGCCCCACAGCCATCTCAGTCTCTGTCCTCGGCCCTGCCACCACTCTAGCCTCTGCTCTCCTGCAGCCATGCCACCGTGTTGCCCAGAGCACTGGGCAGATCTCTTTATATAGAGTCAATAACAACATATTGCCCACACATGTGTAGTGAGCTAGCTGACCAGGGCCAGGTGGGAATCCTGGCCACAGGAACCTTAACTTTATCCACAGACATAAATAAAATACATGTATTTTAAATATTCAATGACAAATTAAGTTTGTCAACATCTTCAGTACTCAGTACTCCCATATCTTCCTATTGTCTTTAACTGAGTCATTTAGAGGCAGGCTCTGTTTACCCGGTAATCAGATGACCTGTGGGAGCCTGGGCCATATCATGATTTAACTTGAAGCCCAGTAATCTTTAGAATGCATGTTTCTGCATGTCTTGCCAATGGGTTTCAGCCCCAGGCAAGTTCGCTATGGATTCAATGTGACCAAAGAAAATGACAGCAAAACGTTCTTGGGTTGAAAGGGTTATACCCAACTTTATTTCCATATGGTAGGTCAGTCACTAGAATCCCATCCACTCAGAGTGAGTCTATATGCATCAAGCCAGTCTCTGTCTCTGGGCCCCTCTGTCTGCACAGCCATCCTCTGGGCCTCTGTCCTCAGTGCTGCCACCACTCCAGCCTCTGCTCTGCTCTCCTGCAGCCTTGCAGCCCTGCCATCATGTTGTGCCCAGAGCACTGGGTGGAGCTCTTTATATAGAGTCAAATTGCCCACAGGTGTGCAGTGAGCCAGTCAACCAGGGCCAGGTGAGAATTCTGGCCACAGGAACTCTCATTTTATCCACACTGTACTTTATTTAGAGAGGCAGAAGTTGGAAAGAAATCTTTCTGCTTGTTACATGGGCTGGGCAGATCAGTGATAAAATGTATACTGTTGATCGTGTCTATTGAAGACAAAGAAACAACATCAAGGTTGAGGTAGGGAAGGGACATGGTTATGTACTGTATTAATGATTCATTCCAAATTTCACAGGAAGGACAACCTCCAAAGCAGAACATTTTTTTTCCTAAATATATTTTGAATAAAATTTTGAAAGAGGATCTTAACAAAATAGAGTCTACTCAATAATTTTACAATTTTCAATAGGTATATTGAGTCACATATTGATCATGAAAAATGTTAGGAGTAAAAAAATCCTTTGATTTTATGTGCCTCATTGTATGCTATTGGTAGACTTCCATTAGTTTCATATAATTTGACTGTATGCCTAAGATTTCCAAATAATTGTGCTAGGAACTATACAAAAGAATTAAAGTTGTGACACCCTGTACCTATAATCACTTAACATAGTAAGAAGTTGGAAGAAAAGAATTTTGGTTCTTAGGTAAAGTGTTTGAGGCAACTGGACACAAAGGAGAAACTGGCGGTTGTCTAGTCTGGCTTTCTTTCACTGATGAAGCAAAACCAGATAGTTTCTAATTTTTCCTTCATTATGCTTTTTACACAATTTGATATATCAAACTCCTAACAAAGTTATCACTTTAATATAATCCATTGCTTGTACTTTTCTACCTGTCTACCATCCACTCATCCAGTAAATGTTTATTATGTACCTGCCACAAATGAAAGTACTTTTTTGGACACAGTATTACTCAATACCTCAGTTGAAGAACAATTACATATCACTGAGATAGAGTTTATATAATAAATTGAAGCTGCTATGGGAAACTTGGAGTTTACAAAATAAATGAGATTAAATTTAAGGACCAAAAAGTACCCAGTTTTCAAAACTGAGGGTTGTTTCCTTGTTTGTTTTTTAAATACCCCTAAGCTACTATGAAATTCTGAGTTATGAATTTCTTTTCCTAACAAATGAAAAATCCTTCTCATGGCAAGGGGCATCACCAGTAGATTATTTGACTTTCATTGTGGTTTATTTCATTATATGACGAGTCATATTTTTTCCTTTGTAAGTTACACAGGTTGAGAAAAACCTGGTGGCTGTGGTTTACATAGGCCACAAAAAATAAATTGTTCCCCAAACTGTATATCTGGCCATCCAGTTTCTCTCCAGAGTCCTGACCATCATTATCTTCTGACAACTAAACATTTCCCCATAAATGTTCCTCAGGCACACAAACTCAGTTTGTATAAAGCTGAACTCTGTGTCAGCTCTCACAAGCCTAGTGTTCTTGAATTCTCTCCTATAATCAATCATACCACCATCTACCTCGTTTCTCAAACTGGGAATTGAAACTTCATCTAAAGCCTGTCGTTTATGGTGTTCCCCATCGTTATTAGGTCATCAGATTTTGTTAAAGTTATCTTCAGAATAGGTCCAGAATTCTTGCTTTACAGTTACTGCCACTGCATAATGCCGCTCACCTTGATCTTGCCTGGGCAATTGCAAGAACCCCCAAAGTGATCTTCCTGCTCCTGGTCTCTCAGTTCTCTAGTTAATGCTCTATACTGTCATTAAGGTTACATTTTTTTTAACTTAAATATGCTCATGTAATGCTCTCTTTCTCCTCTGACAATATTTGAATGGATCCTCATTAACTAAAGGACTGAGTCTAGTCATCTTAGCACTGCATGTAGGAACATTTATAATCTGATTCTTAGAAATAATAAATTTTTTCTTTTTAGGTCTGTCTTTCCACAAGTATTACGTACTTCTGCCAAACAGAATTGCTTGCCTAAATATATACCATGCTCTTTGTCTATTTGTGAGCTGATGAACATGCTATCACTTTGCCTAGAATGTCACAACTCACTTCTTCATTTGGTACACCCCTACTTAACTGTGCAGGACATAGTTGAAATATTGTCTCATTTAAATAGTCATCTTGAAATCCTCTGGAAGAATTAGTACTTCTACCCTCTGTGCTGCGCTGTTCTTTTTTTGCCCCTCAGGTCTTCTGCTCCATGAGTCTTAACCTGCCCTGTGTCCTTGGAGGCTGATCTCTTTGGACAACATCAACCTGATTTTCTTCCCTCTGACTTTTTAGTGGATTTTGACAATGAGAGGCTCTGGAAAAGCTCAGAAGACAGAGAGAGCAAAGATTGTACTAATATTTCCCTAACTCCTTCCCTACCAGGCCTTGGACCTGCATTAAGCTACTAAAAGTGAGGTAGGGCAGGGACATGGAGCAAGCATCATGATTAACTTTTCCTGCCTATGATGAAAAATGCCAAGATACAAACAGTACAGTAAGAACAGGAGGGACTCCATCTTAAGATAAGATTCCATTTTAAAATCCAGGGAATTAGGAGCTAAAATTCCTAACATATTCTTTGGTAATTAGCCAACAACTTATTTTAAGGTCAGGCAAGTGGTCCTAACTCATATCTTCCCAGTGTTTGAGGGAAACTGCTGTCTTGGAGAAGGACAGGATCAATACATTCCTTGTGTTAAGTTTATCTTACAGACTATGGATTGTGACATAATGTCTCTCACCAGACACATTCTTTTTTTTTCTGGCTCTGTCTAGGCTGGCTTTTTGCTTCTTCTCAAGACCCTCTGTCTATTGTTCTTTTAGAGAATACTACAGCTCATGCCTGATTTAGCCTCTTTTTTATTTTTATTTTTATTTTGGTATCATTAATCTACAATTACATAAGCAACATTATGTTTACGAAACTCCCCCCATCATCAAGTGCCCCCCACATACCCCATTACAGTCACTGTCCATCACCGTAGTAAGATGCTGTAGAATCCCTACTTGTCTTCTCTGTGTTGTACAGCCCTCCCCAAACCCCTCCCCCCAACATTATGTCTGCTAATCGTAATGCCCCTTTTTCCCCATTATCCCTCCCTTCCCACCCATCCTCCCTTGTCCCTTTCCCTTTGGTAACTGTTAGTCCATTCTTGGATTCTGTGATTCTGCTGCTGTTTTGTTCCTTCAGTTTTTTTCTTTGTTCTTATACTCCACAGATGAGTGAAATCATTTGATACTTGTCTTTCTCTGCCTGGCTTATTTCACTGAGCATAATACCCTCTAGCTCCATCCATGTTGTTGCAAATGGTAGGATTTGTTTTCTTCTTATGGCTGAATAATATTCCATTGTGTAGATGTACCACCTCTTCTTTATCCATTCATGTACTGATGGACACTTAGGTTGTTTCCATTTCTTGGCTATTGTAAATAATGCAGTGATAAACATAGGGGTGCATATATCTTTTTCAAACTGGGCTGCTGCATTCTTAGGATAAATTCCTTGAAGTGGAATTCCTGGGTCAAATGGTATTTCTATTTTGAGTTTTTTGAGGAACCTCCATACTGCTTTCCACAATGGTTGAACTAATTTACATTCCTACCGGCAGTGTAGGAGGGTTCCCCTTTCTCCACATCCTTGCCAACATTTGTTGTTGTTTGTCTTTTGGATGGTGGCAATCCTTACTGGTGTGAGGTGATATCTCATTGTGGTTTTAATTTGCATTTCTCTGATGACTAGCGATGTGGAGCATATTTTCATGTGTCTGTTGGCCATCTGAATTTCTTCTTAGGAGAACTGTCTGTTCAGCTCCTCTGCCCGTTTTTTGATTGGATTATTTGCTTTTTGTTTGTTGAGGTGTGTGAGCTCTTTATATATTTTGGATGTCAACCCTTTATCGGATCTGTCATTTATGAATATATTCTCCCATACTGTAGGATGCCTTTTTGTTCTATTGATGGTGTCCTTTGCTGTACAGAAGCTTTTCAGCTTGATATAGTCCCACTTGTTCATTTTTGCTTTTGTTTCCCTTGCCTGGGGAGATATGTTCATCATAGAAGTTACTCATGTTTATGTCCAAGAGATTTTTGCCTATGTTTTTACTAAGAGTTTTATGGTTTTATGACTTACATTCAGGTCTTTGATCCATTTTGAATTTACTTTTGTGTATGGGGTTAGACAGTGATCCAGTTTCATTCTCTTACATGTAGCTGTCCAGTTTTGCAAGCACCATCTGTGAAGAGACTGTCATTTCCCCATTGTATGTCCATGGCTCCTTTATCATATATTAATTGACCTTATATATTTGGGTTAATGTTTGGAGTCTCTATTCTGTTCCACTGGTCTGTGGCTCTGTTCTTGTGCCAGTACCAAACTGTCTTGATTACTATGGCTTTGTAGTAGAGCTTCAAGTTGGGAAGCGAGATCCCCCCCCACTTTATTCTTCCTTCTCAGGATTGCTTTGGCTTTCCAGGTCTTTTGTGGTTCCATATGAATTTTAGAACTATTTGTTCCAGTTCATTGAAGAATCTTGATATTGTATTTGGTATTTTGTTAGGGATTGCATTATATCTGTAGATTGTTTTAGGCAGCATGGCTATTTTGACAATATTAATTCTTCCTAGCCAAGAGCATGGGATGAGTTTCCATTTGTTAGTGTCCTCTTAAATTTCTCTTAAGAGTTTCTTGTAGTGTTCAGGGTATAGATCCTTCACTTCCTTGGTTAGGGTTATTTCTAGGTATTTTATTCTTTTTGATGCTATTGTGAATGGAATTGATTTCCTGGTTTCTCTTTCTCTTAGTTCATCATTAGTGTATAGGAAAGCCACAGATTTCTGTGTATTAATTTTGTATCCTTCAGCAACTTTGCTGAATTCAGATATTAGTTCTAGTAGTTTTGGAGTGGACTCTTTAGGGTCTTTTATGTACAGTATCATGTCATCTGCAAATAGTGACAGTTTGACTTCTTCTTTACCAATCTGGATGCCTTGTATTTCTTTGTTTTGTCTGATTGCTATGGCTAGGACCTCCAGTACTATATTGAATAACAGTGGGGAGAGTGGGCATCCCTGTCTTGTTCCCTATCTTAGGTGAAAAGCTTTCATCTTCTCGATGTTAAGTATGATGTTGGCTGTGGGTTTGTCATATATGACCTTTATTATGTTGAGGTACTTGCTCTCTATTCCCATTTTGTTGAGAGTTTTTATCATGAAGGATGTTGAATTTTGTCAAATGGTTTCTCAGCATCTATGGAGATGATCATGTGGTTTTTGTCCTTTTTGTTTATGTGGTGGATGATGTGAGAGAGACATTCTTGAAAGCCTTAAAAGACAGAATCCTAAGCCCTTAAGTGCAGATCCTCTCTCAGGGTGCCTGTACTCCTCTTTCTTCAAGTGTGTACTTTTTGCCTTACATGAATACTTCTCACTGCAGAACTTACTGTGTTTTTTCTCTGTGCTCTTCATCTTTGTTACTTTGCTAGTTCGTTCTATTTTCTTGACTTAAGCACAAGTCTTCACTCTTCCTGTTCTACTTCAGACACGTAGGGAAGGGCTACTGAGATCTCTTACTTGGACTTCCAAGTTCATCTTGCCTGGGTGACCCAGACCAGACTGCAGCTATATGATCATGCTCTTTAGTAGCGTGACTGAAAATCTCCTTTGCTTTGGGAAGTTCTCAGAACATAATCTCACTCCATCCAGTGCTCTGCAGCTCTCCTAAATCCTGGGGTGATAGGAGCTTAGTCCCCACACCATGCAGATCCAGGCAGACACTGGTTCCAGGTGACCCTGGCTTTAGGAGTTGGCAAGAGATTTGCCCTATGCCTGGCAAGAGTTCAGTGGGCATCCCTTTCCTCCCTCTGTTCTTCCTTGCTTTCTGCTACCTGCATAGCTTCTGCTGTTCATTGATATTCTTGCTGTAATGAATTCCTTCCTTACCTACAGTTGTCTGACTCACTCAAAATTTTTTTCTCATTCAGAGTCAAGAACCCTCCTCCATCCAGGCTGAAGTTTCACCTAGTGCACAGGGAGAGACCTCCCCAGACGCAGCTGCCAGACAACAAGAAGAGTTGCTTTGGGGTAGACTTTCTTATAGCTAGAACATTCTCAGTTTTGGTCATAGTTCACTTCCTTTGCCTACCTAAAGGTGGGAGTAATTTCTCAATTGTGATGCTCAATTATCTCTAATTCTGCCTATACTTTGTAAATAAATCCTTATTAAACTATCTTTCATCGCTCCACTTGAGTATGCCACTGACTCCTGTGGGACCATTCAGATGTCTCTGTAACTATACTTAACACATTGTATTCCAATTATTTCTGCCCACCTGTCCATTTCCCCCATTAAACTCCTTAGGGCAGGTGTGAATCCAGATAAAGAATCCTAGTGACTAAATAGAAAAGAGCTTTTCTTTCCTATAACTTTACAAAGACCAGGGCAGGACACACAGAGACCAGAGGAATCTGCAATATGCAGAAAATCTGAGGGACATGGGAGTAATCATTGAGAATCAGGTAAGAAATTGCCTCCTTAATCTGAAGAGTCAGACTGGTTGAAAGGGAGACTATAGTTAAAAGAAAAATCAGAGATAGAAAAATCTGACCCAACTAATTAGCTTTGTCAACCTCAATCCAACTTGGGCTAAAGTCGGAAATGCTTGGCCTGGCATTTGGAGTCCACTGATAAAGGCTTTCGGGTTTCATCCAGTAATGGGACCAAGAACTATAAGCAAAAGGGCAATGACTAAGAACTGTGTAACATTTCTTAAACTTCCATAACTGTTGGTGATGAGAGTTGGAGAATCCCAGTAAGTAGCCTTTCTCCTTCCTGCCCAAGTTTTCAACAAAGTAAGAAGTAAGGACTAAGACAGATGGAGTAAAAAATAATAATGGTGATAGTAATAATAGCACAGACTTTTAGAACACTTATTTTGTAACAGGCACTGTTTTAAGCACTTCATATATATTAGCTCCATTTTCGCAGCAACTCATGAGTAGATGCCCTTAGGCCCAATTTGTAGGTGGAGAAATTGAAGCACTGGGAGGTTAAGTAAATTGTCCAAAGCCACGTGGCTATTATTAAGTGGCAAATCTGGGGTATTAACCAGTTTATTTCAGTATCTATGTACCTAACCACTACACATATTGCCTCTTGAGTTATAACGTATTTATTATGGATAAAACTGATGTTGAAGGACATGATCTGTATCTATGAGTAAGAGAAATTTCTAGTGGATCCCTAGTCACAGTGCTGGACTTCTGCAGATTTCCTTACATGGGCCTGTCTCTGGAAAACTTAAGACATGGAAGAGCAGAGAAGTTATCTTCTTTGCAGGCAGTCTTTCTGTGAGGAGAGAGACAGACAGACAGAGGCAATAAACAGGGAGCTTGCTTATGCATGTCCAATTTCTTTTTTCATACTCATTCATCAGATTCAGTCAATTCTCCTTTCCTGGGAGGAAAAGAGTTGAGGGGTGGAGGGAGGTTAAGGGTATTACACTAATGGAGCCCCATCCACCTGGAAGGAAACATCAGGAATTGGTAACCTATATTTATATTTTTGTATATAAACAAAATGTTTATATATTGCATATATATAAAATGCATATAAATTGTATTTATAAATATATATATTGCATATAAACAATATATTTATATTTATATTATATAACATAAATATTTATATTTTATAGCCCTATATTTATTACTTTTTATTGCTTTTTTAGTTCCCAATATCAGTACCACATTGTATAGTTGAGCCTAGAACAACACAAGAGTTAGAAGCACTGACTCCCGATGCTATAAAATATCCATAGTTTTGGCTCCCCAGAAACTTAAGTGCCAATGGACTACTGTTAACCATACTGATTACATCAACAGTCAATTATCATAGATTGTGTATGTTATATGTATTATGTACTATATTCTTACAATAAAGGAAGCTAGAGAAAAGAAAATATTTTCTCAAATCATCACAAATCTCCAAAAAATTTTCCAGTATACTTATTGAAGAAAACATGCATATAAGTGGACCCACATAGCAAACCCATGTTGTTCAAGGATCTATTGTACTGTAATTATTTGCTTGTATATCTCTTCTTCTCTCTTCCTTCCTTCCTATATGCTTCTTAACAGCACAATTCTTTTTCTTAAACTCTGGATTTCCAGGGATTGACACATGGTACATACTTAATAATTGTTTGTCAAATGGAAGAATGAATACATACATACTTTTCTCTTATTTCCAGAAAAACAGAAGTAAGAATTTAATACACAGTAGGATTAGTTGTTAGCTCAGAAACAGATTAGTTGCATCAGAACTTTAACTCCTTGGTTTGAGTTCATCCTCAACCTCTTTAATCTGTGAATTTTTCCCCCTTTTCTTTTTTCTTTTTTTAATATAATGGCTTAACAGGTGAGCTGCAGAAGCTGAAAGCTTCCCACTTCCTGCTGCGGCTATTGGTGGTTTTTCTGAAATGAGTCAGAAAAAGAGGTAAGGAACAATACAGCCTAGCAGCTTGGCACGTATGTTGTTTCCCCCTTGTCTAGCAGAAAAAGGACGTGGTTTTGGCACAGTTCAGCCTGGTTCTGAAAACCCACTTTGCACCTTACCAGCTGTGTGACCTTGGGTAGTTGCCTGTGCTTGTAGCCTAGGAGCTATGTTCTAGTAGTTTTAGGTCATTCCCTTCTGGAAGGACGTCATCTGCTTTTCAGAAAGTTCTCATTTGACCGCTTTTATGGAATTACTCATGCCCTACCCCATGGCCTCCTTTTTCCATTTTTGCAATCTGTCTGCTCTATCTTTCAGACATCAGATTCTGATAGCATATTATGACTATCGAGAAATGTGATTATTCTTTCTACTTCTTTAATTTATCCTGTTTTTCTGGTTTGTGATGGTATGTCAATTAACTGTTTCCTTAGTTACTGATTGACTTAATGGAATCCAGCTTCATTGACATAATTGTGAACTTTGGCTACCACTCACATCTGTTTGAACCACAGTAGCTTGTCAAATCGCCCTGATATTTTTATTGCATCTTCCAGAACTGCTGAAGCTTACTACTAACGGTCACTCCTAAATGCGTCAGTTATTTTAGCCTCTCGGTGGAATTATCCAAATGTAACATGTTTCCTTGACTAATCAAGCCTGTGTATTTTGTAGCTAGTAACACATATTTCTGGGAATGATACGTGGAATTATCCAAATCTTAATCATGTAAGGAAATGGTCATTTATAAACCAAGACACAGAAATGAATGATTGAGAAAGACTTCAGCAAGACCCCATTTTCCAAGACTGGACGCCCACTATATTATGGATAACTTCTTGTCAATTTGCTTCCATGTACTAATCCTTCCATGGGCCTCCTATTCTGTTGAGCCAAGTTCATTCTTGTTTTCACAGACTTGTTGATTCACAAATTCAGAAACTGTTCCTTGAGGCTGCTAAATAAGCAGTAACAGTGACATCTGTTCACATTTATGTAAAATTTCAGTTTAAAAAGTGTTTTATATTCATTCTCTCACTGGATTTGAGTTCTAGAACAGAGGATCTTACATGGGTCCATCTTTAAAGTACTAGAATAATGATTCATTGATTTGTATTTTTGACATCCTGGGTGTTTCTGCCTCCAAGGCCACTACTCATTCATTAATTCATTCAACTAACATTTGTTGAATCTCCCTCTGTATTAAGCACTGTGCCAGAAATTCTGGAAAAAAGATGAGTATGATGTGGTCCTTGCATTTAAGCTAGCGATAAAGATTTAAAATTAACTAAAAAAAATACAGTGTTAAAATACTGTAATATAGATTTACATAATGAGCTAAAAGAATACAGCAGGAAGGGAAGGAAATTAAAATCAACAACAAAACAAAACCCTGAAGCAAAGTATGGTTAACTTAAATTCACATAAATGGTTTTTTTAAAAATTCCATATAGTAGATAAACAATTTTTTCTTGGGGATGTGGGGCAGGGTATGACAGGAGGGATAGTTGTGAAATCTAACAGACAAGGTAGGGTGTCACAACTTCAAAGGTTTGAAATCATTGTCGTAGTCCCTTAGAAGTGTAAACATTGGATTACTCAGACCTTTTTACATATAATTTCTGGGCCATGAGTACTGGGGAAAATTTGTGCTGAATAAGCAGAACTAAAGGGTTTTAATAGCAATTACTTTCTTTTCTTTAGCTTAATAATTATGATAAGACTACATCGCATCAGAACCAGATGACTATTTCCCATTTCCTAGATGAGGGTGCTTTAAGTTTTATATTTGAAGGATACTGGGAAAACACTAATTATCATGTACCTAATAGTAAAGACAACAGTGATTTCCTTTCTATTTGGTTGCAAACATTTTTGGTGTGTGTATGTGAAATAGTGTTTTTAGCATTATAACATACCAAAAAGCTCTACTTGAGTTCTTTTTTAAAAAAACAACTATAACAGAAGAAAGAACAAACAGGATTTCCTCTATAACTAATATTGACTTAGCTTTATAGGGTCCCAAGCCTGAACTCTGTTTATTCATGAAACAGATCCAGACTATTGGTCCATTCAGATTTACTTTCAAACTTCACAGTTCAGTCTGTACAGCCAGTTTAACTCTTGGCCTCTCAGGTGATGTGACTTACAAAGATTATAGAAAAGGCCACAGCAGTGCTGGGAGGTTGTGAAAGAAACCCATGCCCTGGCCCATAGCCCAGTAGACTAGAGTCCCTCAGCAAGAGTTTCCACTGGTTACACTTGGGAGTTACCCCTGGTTTAGCCTTTGTCTTAAACCATCTGGCTGTCAAAAGTGCTAATAAGCAACTGACTCACTCGTGGAATAAATTCAGTCTGGTGATTCTGTTCTGGAGGACTATAATGACAGAGATACTGGCAATAAAACAACACAGCAATTTCCTAAGTTTTGAGGTCATTTAAGCCCGGTTGTGAAATGGCATATTGATAGCTGAGTACTGGAGACATGTCACAGTGGCTTGGCCTTTTTTGTAGATGAAAGAAGCCTCTTCAGATTTTGTCCAACACCCTTTTCCTAGCTCTCTTACAGGGAGCAATTGTGGATCCCTTCTAAGGGACCCTGGAATTATTTCACAGCTCTCACTGTGACAGTCCTTGGGAATGTTTAATGAGACCTGGCAGTTTCCTGAGAGTCATCAAGATCATTTAAAATTTGACCACTAACCTAATGCCAGAGGATAACAGCTTTGAGTCCTCTCAGTCACAGTTGTTATGAAGAAAAATGATGTTTGTCCTAGCGAAGAGACTAGGACTGTGTGTATGTGTGTGTATGTCCTATTTTTCATTTTCTTAAACTGGCCCTTACACTGACCTATTTCAGACAGAGATGAAAAATGTATGTGTTGTATGTGTAATGAATGTATGTGTTTTTTTAAATATAGAAATAGACATTTAGGTAGTAAAAAAAGTCATTTTTTTTTTTTGAGATGGCTTGTGGGCACAAATTCCTTTTCATTTATTTCAAGATCACTTTTCACTTTATTATTAGTGAGAATATTTTAAATATAGCAGCACTGGTAATGAATTGGCACACAGTAATCACTTTTTTTTCCCATTAGGTTAAATGTCCATTTCTATAAGCAATTATTTCTTTCCAGCTTTACAATCATTTCTCTTTTGCATTTTCCTTGGAAACCTCACACTCTCAGGAAAAGTATTCCAGGTACTTCCAACTTAAAGGACAACTCACTTCTCTTATATTCATTTAAAACTCTGGTCAAGGAGTAAGCCTAATGTCACAGCTCTCTATCATATCTGATAGTTCTCTATGAGCTGGAAAATAAAATTAATAAGATATACTTAGTACTTTTTAGGTACCAGGCACTGTGGTAAACACTTTACATTTTGGTCACTCATTTAGTCCCCATAATAAACCTATGACTTAGGGTCAGTTAATCTAAATTAACCTAAATATGCATCTTCTTGCATTTCATTCCCAATTTATTAATTCATTTATAAAATATTACAGAATATCTGTTAAGTGCTAGATACTGTCTTACGTAAGGCTGGGTATCCACCCTGCTTTTTAGGAATTAATAGCCAAGCAATTAGTAGCCCCAGTTGCAGCTGATTTGCTGGACATTGTGTAATTGATACAGCATCTTAATACGGCTTCAGGCCCATGGTATGTGGCAGGCTATTCTTTCCTATTCCAGTTAAAAGAGAGGATCAGAGACAGTTCAGATTCCTGTGGGACAGACAACAATATTCATCCAAGCTTTTGCCTCTGGTCTACATTAAGTTTCCTGCCCTCCATCATAATATACTCTGAATAGATCCAGACCACCTGGACATCCCACAGAACATTTTTCTGATGCCTCACATTGATGGCATCAAGCTGATTTCTTAGGATGAGCAAGAAGTGGCTGGTATACTGAAGGTCCTGGTAAAACACAGTGTTCCAGAGGGTTGGAGATAAATCCTATGAAAATTGAGGGATCTGACACTTAAGTCAAGTTTTTCGGGATCCAGTGGTCAGAAACATGAAAAGATATCCCCTCCAAGTAAAAGAAAACTGCCACATCTTGTATTTGCTACCACAAAGAAAGAAATAGGTCCTGGTTCTTCGGGTTCTGAAGGTAACACATTCTAAATTTACAAATACTGCTGCATGTACTGAGTAATGCAGAAAGCGGCCATCTTTGAGTGAGAATGTCCGTACAACAGCACAAAGGGCCCCAGCACACTTGGGCCACATAATCCAGCAGATTGAACAGTGTTGGAGGTGCTGGTAGCAGCAAAAGATGCAGTGTCTTATGGCAAACCCCAATGGAAAAATAACTGTAGGCCTCTGGGATTCTAGAGCAAGACAATGCTATTTGTAGGACAGAAGTATATGCCGTTAGAGAAATAGCTCTTGGTGAGTTACTGGGACTGGTGGAAGCAGAATGTTTTGTTGGTGACCAAGGTTCCAGAGCCACCCCTTTTGAGCTGGGTTCGGTCAGATAATGTCAAATCATAAAGTCAGATAGGCCCAGCAGCTGTCCATTGTAATATGGAAATGATACATTCAGGATTAGCCCAGCAGGATAGAGCACACAGGAAAATATATGAGCAGGTAGCTCAGACCCTCATGTTACAACAGTTGAAACAACATCTTTTCTCTGCCTGCTCCGATGGCCACATGGGAAGTCCTGTAAGACTAACTGGAGGAGAAGGGAAAGTCAAAGCTTGATTTATTGAGGGGTCTGTTCTCTGTGTGGGTACAAGCTGAAAATGGACCATGGCTGCATTATAGCCTCATCCAAAGACAGCTTTGAAAGACAGTGGAAAGGGAAAACCTTACCAATGTGTGGAGCAATGAACAGTGCTCCTAGTTATCTAGATTTTGTGGCATGAGAAGTGGCACAGGATATACAGACATGGGAAATGACCTGGAAAGAAAAGGATTGGAAAATTGGAGACAGAAGACAGAGGTATGTAGATGACATGGAAAGTTTTGTATCACACAAGACAGCCCAGCAGAAAGCATCTACCATGGAAGAGGTACTGAATAATCAAGTAGGTATAGTAACTCAACAAGTAGACATAAGTCAGTCTTTGTCACTGGCCACTCTGAAACTGCCATGATGGGCACATGGACAAAGCTGTAATGGTGGCACAGATGGGCTATGTATGAGTCCAATAGCGTGGACTTCCTGTTACCAAAGCTGATATGGCTTCTGCTCTTCCTGAATGGCCAACCTGTCAGCAACATAGACCAATGCTGATCTATCATCTCTTGATGAGATCAACTGGTTATTGGCAGAAGGTCAATTATAAGAGCTAGTGATTTGTCCTCACAGGGACAGATACCCATTCTTGTATCTTTCCTGATTTCAATGCTTCACGCATCACCTCAGTCCCAGGGTTACAGAATGCCCGCTCCACAGGTATGCAGTCCCACACAGTATAACATCTAAACAGGTGACTCGTTTCGCTATGAAGGAGGTGCAGGATTGGATTCAAGATCATGGAGATGCACTAAATATGTCATGTATGGCACCATTTAGATGCATCCAACTTAACAGAACACTGAAATAACCTTCTAAAGGCACAGCCGAGATATCAGCTCAGAAGCGGTGCTCTGAAAGGAGACAGTGCCATCCTTTCAGAGAAAATCTCAGGCTTTTTACTTCTCCCTCAGCTGGCCATAGGAGAACCCTCTGCCCCCTAACCCCATATAGTTACAGGTATGAGCCAGGGGAATGGTGTTGTTGCAACTGTGGGGAATGAAATGGGGATCTGGGCTAAATCAGATACCTCTATACAGTACTATATCCCCAGTAAAAAGAACACAGTGGACAGCAAGGGGTGGAATCCAGAATGTCCCCACTTACTGCCACTTGCTGGGGATTCTGTGCTTCCTGTGCCTGCTGATTCCGGGCTCTGTAGAGCTGGCAGTTCTGGGCCCCAGCAGGGGTGCACTCTTGCTCAGAGGCAGAGCAAGTGTCTCACTGACTGTAAACTGTGGGCGAACGGCCCAGGCACTTCAGGCTCTTTGTGCCCTGAGACTAGCAGGTGGGAAGAGGGGTCCCCATTCTGGCAGGGTTAATCAACCCTGATCATCTGGAGAAGGTAGGGCCGCTTTTCTAGAAAAGGAATAGGAATTTGTATGAAATTCAGGTGACCTACGTGGAAGCCTCTTGGCATCCACTGGGCCCCCTGTAACTGGGAGTGGGCATGGGCAGCAAACCTGTCCTGAAAAGGGCACTATTTCCAAGGGCAAAGACCCACCAGGAATGAAGGGTTGGGTCATACCACGAAGTAAGCTACCTTGGTGTGCCAAGGTGGTAGCCAAGTGTGATGGGGACTGAGAATGGACAACAGTGGAGGGAGAGGATGAGTACCAATTGCAGCCCCAAGACCAACTGCAGCAATTGGGGCTCTGTTTCACCTCATGAACCTCCTTATTCTATGTTTTCTCTCAGAAGGAAAGGCCCACAGGAATCATGGAGAATCTGTTCCCTAAATCCTCATACAGAAGCAGATTTGTCTATAGCATGAGGCGGACAGTGGCAACCACAAAATGTGCCACTCAGTCTGCCATGGAAAGCATAATTGACTACTGGACCCAACCCTTACCCTCTGGATCCACTGCTCTTTTTGTACTGAGCCCCACTGGTCTGGTTGAAACTTTTTCAGGACTATGCTGTAGTGAAAATCTCTTTCTTCCTCACCTTTTTCTTCCCCACTCTCTTTCACTAGTGTCAGACTTGCATTGCAGTCTGAAAGCTGTCTGCACTTTCTTTCCTTTATTTTTCATAGGCATTTCTTCTAGTAAATCTCTTGGATGTCTAATTCCATCCTGGCATCTGCTTCTCAGAGGATACAAACTGATATAATGCCCCTGGGGAAATGAGATCTTAACTAACAAGAAAATGGTGGGTGTGAAGAAGACATAGAATCTACCTTCCTGTATTGGGTCTCTAGAAGTTGCTCATACAATGTTTACATTTTTATCTGCAACTACCAATCCACAATTTATTATTTTTGCTATGCTAAAAAAGGAGGAAGTGCTAGCAAAGAAAAGAAAATGAAAGCAAAGGAATTACTTCCTCTATCTGTAACTGCTCTTTCATTTTCCCCCCTTATTTACAGTTTCTAATATTTCTTAGGCTGTAGTCCATTGTACAGTCTGGCATTCTACAAATTTATATCACTTGGCATCTGAGCAAACCTATACCTATTACTAGAAAACCACTCAAAAGTATATGCCCTAAAGGAGCAAAAGCATAATCTTCATCTATATACATGGGAGAATTTTGTCATTGACTAGTTAATTGTTTGAGAATTGGATATTAGGAATCTTGTATAGTATTTTGATCTCTCTTTGCTATTAATGTTTGGGTACATCTCTTGAAGTTCTGAAGCCATCTTACTTAACAAGAAAATAGGGCTGAAGGTATTTATTCTGTAGAGCTAAAGAAAGACATTTGTCTAGGTGGGTCTTTAACCTGATAACCATACTTCATGGTGTGTGTGTGTGTGTGTGTGTGATGTAGGAAAAATAAACTTAAGATTTGGGGCAAAAGGTCTGACCTTAGTTCTGTGGCTTATAAGAAACCTGGGCAAGTCCTATTGCCTTACTGAGTCTTGCTTACCTCAGAGATTGTTGCAAAGTTCAAGTGCAACAGAGCATGTGAAAAGGCTTTGTATATTATAAAATATCATATAGATGTAAGCTTTTACAATAGTCATGATGATTAGGGATCTTCTTTGGTACAGCTTCTGATATGTGACAAATGTATGTTGCTTAAGAGAAACAGGAAGTTATTTTAGCTCATTGCCCTAGTCTACTAGGGCTACCATAACAAAACACCAACTGGATGCCTTTAATCAATAGGAATTTATTCTCTCTCATTTCTGGAGACTGGACTTCCAAGATCAAGGTGCTCGCAGGGCTGCTTTCTCCTGAAGCCTCCCTCCTCGGCTTGCAGATGGCCACCTTGCCATGTCCTCACATGGCTTTTTCTCTGTGTAGGCACACCCCAGGTGTCTCTTCCTCTTCTTGTAAGGACACCAGTCATGATGGATGAGGTCCCCACCCTTCTGACCTTATTTAACCTTTATTGTCTCTTTAAAGGCCCTATCTCTAAGCACAGTCACATTGGGAGTAAGGCTTCATTATATGAATTTGGTGTGGCGGTGGTAGGGTGGGGTGGGGTGGGGTGGGGTACAATTCAATCCATAACACAGATATGTATGTTCAAGGCCAGCCTAGGTCCTCCTCAGTATTGCTTTGGTTTACCTCATGATAATGGGATTCCTAGATTTCCTAAATCAGGATTATTTGAGATGCTTGGTAGAAATGCAAATTTCTCAGTCCATTTTGGGATTACTAAATTGAAATCTTTGGGGTTAGGATTCAGCAATTTGTGGTTTTAGCATCTGGGTAAAATTATATGGATGATTTTTGTGTACCCAAGGTTAGTAATTACTGATACAGTGGAAAGCATAGGAGCTTTGTTGTTATAGTGCCTGGGTTTGAATCCTAGCACTACCAATTACTAGATGTCTTTGCCAAATTACTTAATCTCTGTGCCTCAAATCTCCGCTATGTAAAATGCATATTATTATTACTACTTTCAGATTGCTATGAGGATTAGAGGACCTGGCATGCTGTAGATGCTTCATAATTTAAAAATTTTTATCATTCTTCAACTTTATATTCTGATAAAATAGTGGTTCCTTGAACACTTTCTTCACTCATAATCTTTTTCCTTCCTTACAATTCCCTGTCTCTTATCTCTAAATCCTATCCATCTTTTGAGACTAACTTTAAATTCCACCAACTTCATGCCATCTTTCCTGACTCCTATTGCTGGGTATCTCTTAGTGTATCCTGTTTTGTGTCAGAATTATTTGTTGTAATTATTATATGTCTTGTTCCCCACTAGCTGTGGAAAATTGATCCGATCCCAAAACATACACACACAGTCTGTTAGGTTATCAAGACACAGGGCTTAAATTAATAAGTCTTTGCTGAATGGATTCAAAGGGGATCTATGTTTTCAAGCTGAAGATCTGGCTTAATTCTTTGCAAAATTCATTCTCTCTATATCTGTGATATACAAGAACTAGCTTTATAATTTAGGGGCTGGTAGTGAACAGGAAAATTGGAAAAAAACTTTTGACAGATGTAAATGTATACAGGGAATGAAACTAATATTTTTCTTAATTCCTGTATCCCAGTGAATGAATGAACCCAGAAGGGGAGCAGATATTTATTCCCTAGAGCTATTTTGCCACCCCAAAATATGTATCTTTGGCATAAGGATTATTTTGAGCTAACAGCAATCAAAATCTTTGGAAAGGAGGCCTATAGCAGGGAGAGCTATTATTAGAGATGCCTCATAACTAAGAGACTTCTTTGCATAACAGGGCAGCCTTTGTTTCCTAAACACCTCCTCTGCTCCCGTGAGTGGTCTTCCTCCCCTTTTTATCTCCCAAAGCTCTACTTCTTTCATTAGCTGAGGATGTCATATAAACTCCAATTACCAGCTGCCTTTTGGGTCTTATATTTTCAGGGGGCTCCAATAAATGCAGAATTTGTTTTTCTCCTGTTAATCTGTCTTGTATCAATTTAATTAGGCCAACCAAAGAAACTAAAAGGAAGGAAGGAAAGTTTTTCTGTCCCTACAACCCTTTAGTTCTTATGAATATGTGTGCAGAGAACCTGCTGCAATGTAGCTCTGAAAGAGTAAAGAGCTGGAGACGAGGTTGGTTAAGGATGAAGGGATTGTGATTGTTAGAGAAACCGGGAGCCTACAATTTGTTTTGAAACTATTTTTAGTAAAGATTTAGTCAGGTTCATTCCTATGAACGTTTGGAAAGGTCTGGTCTATTTTATAGCACAATAAAACCTCATGGTTTCCTGGTTGGCTGGTATTTGTTTAAAGAGAGTGTTGCTGGTCCAGACAACATTTGAGAGGTTATAATGAGAGGAAATCTAATGTAAATCTTTTCACCTATAAAAAGGAGGAGTTACTAGGGAATAAAATCAGCCATACTCATGAGGTTTACTGGTTAAAAAAAAAAAAGAGTTTGATTTGTTTAAATCCTTTCAAACATGATTACACATCCCTAAAAGACAGGATTAAAGTCTTGAATTTATATAAGGGTTCTTGTTATTTTTCACACTTTGCACTTACATTTAATATAGTTACCAAAAGCACCAAACCATACTACAGAGTTGTCACTGGGAACAGTCCAAGCATAATTCTAGTGAAGACTGATGTTGGGTTAACTGGAGCGCTGCAGGGAATCTTGGTTATTTAGCAGGAAAAAAACATTAAATATGCTTGCTTTTGTCTGAAATATCTCACCAGGTATTTTTAAAAAAATTCTCTAAACATACAACTCTACATTTGGCTTTTCATCAAATCTAGTGGCTTGTTTACTATTTCCAGAGCTGGTGAAAATGTGATTTTATACAAAGAATGTTGCACAAAACCATTTAAATGATCTTATCATCTGAGTCTTTTCAAAAATGATTTCTCACCAACTTCAAAGAAAGAAGAAAAAAGAATTAGACTAAGATTGCACTACTTAGTAAAGCTAGGTAATAACTGGTTAGTTAAAAAAAAATCAGGTTAGACACATTTCTTTCTGTATTATAAAGAATCTGTAATCTGTTTTATTTTTTATTCCTTTATTTGTATACAAGATAAGTGCTAGTTTATCATGCCTATTTATAAAAATGTAGGGACGATCTGTAGGTACACCACTAAGGGGCCTGTTAGCATTATCATCATCAACATCGTTTTATGTAGAAAAGTGTGCCTGTGGTCTTTTGTTGTATCAGTAAGCTATTTAAATTATGTTTTTTAGCTAAAACTCACAACGATAATGATGGAAGCAAAAGTAAAGTGTTCTCGTAGCTAAACTTTCTAGAATAAAACTTTTATTAATGTCAGCATAAATATGAATTCATCCTCAATCCACTGCAGTCTGGCCTCTGCCCCTGTTCTTCTGCAACTGTTCCACATAAGGTTGATAACGACTTCCTGTGGATACTTTCTGATACTCGTATTTCATGAGACATTTTATGTTTTTTTGTCTCTCTTTTTGAAACTTCCTTATTTTGTTTTGTGATACTACTCTTGTCTTTCTTTGCCACTTCCTTTTTAGCCATCTTTTTGAGCAATTCTCTTGCTTCTTGTCTCTTATGTTGGTATTCCTCAGAGTTCAGACAGAATCTCTTCTGTTCTTACACTATGTACTCTCCTGGGGGTTGTCTCATTTTCCTCCTAGGGTCCCATTTACACTTACATACTACCGGCTTCCAAACTATATCTGTAGTCCATATTTCTCTTTTGAGTTTCAGATTCATATATCCAACTGCCAAGAAACATCTCCACTTGGATTCAACCTGTTGAAAATCACAGACTAGACCAGGGAATTCTTGCATTCCCTTCCTCTCCTGATGAAATTGATCAGAAAGTTCTGTCATCATTCTCTATTAATTCACTCCTTTCTTTCCACATTTATGGACGTTGCCTTACAGAACTTTATCTTTCATTTGGCTTTTTATAATGGCTTCTCAAATATTTTCCTGGCTTTTGTCTCACATTTTCCAGCCTACTCTTCATGGAGTTACCAACATTGAGATTTGAATGCACAATTAAAATAGATCATGCCAAAAAAAAAAGAATCTATCATGGCTGTTCCTTCCTTTAAAACCTTTATAGTTCCTTACAACCCATAAAATAAATTCCAGGCTCCTCAGGATGGCCTATAGGGTTTCCCATGACTTGATTTCCATGCATCTATCTGGCCTATTTCTCCATGCCTGTCTTCCCTTCATCCCAGATCATACCAACCTGGTATAGTTCTAGAAATGCCCATGCTGTTTCATGCCTTCATGTGTTTGCACATACTGCTGTCTGGGATGCTCTCCCTTCTCCTTGTCTATCTGGGAAGCCCCTATTTATTCCTTAATACCCATGCTGGCATTTCTTCATCTGGGTACTCCTCTTTGTCCCCCTTACTGTACTCAGTAAGACCCACACTAGAGCATATGATATGTGCTGCACTTCTTTACATATTTTCTCCTCTGCCAAACTGAGGGTAGGGACTCTTATTCATATTTAGTATCTAAGGCAATGCTTGGAACATGCTAAATGAGTGAATGAACTACTGTAAACATAAACGTTTTCTTGTCTTCACTATGTTTAATGCTTTTATAGATAAAATTGGTTGTTACAGGTTTCATTTTTTTTTTTTTTGGTTTTTCCATGTTATAGGCCCTAAATCAAAATCTTTTCAACAGATGAGATCCAAGATATGTAGGCCAACAAAATTATGATGATAATTTGTAGCTGTTCCTTTAAAAACTAATGTATTGCAATTTTTTGCATTTTTAGTATAGTACACAATTAGAATAGAGTATTAAAATTCCTATAGAATTTGTCTTGTGATGCAGAGTTTCTGATTTATCCATTTGGTTGCATATCTGTTTGATTCAACAAAGACTTAGTTGAAAGAAGTAACATTGAAAGTAAGCCTTAAAAATGAGTTGAGGGCGGAGCCAGGATGGCGGCGTGAGTAGAGCAGTGGAAATCTCCTCCCAAAAACGCATAGAGCTATGAAAATATACCAAAGAAAAATCTTCCTAAAATAGAGACCACAGGACACAGGACAACATCCAGACCACATCCACACCTGCAAGAACCCAGCGCCTTGCGAAGGCGGTAAGATACAAGCCCCGGCCCGGCGGGACCCGAGCGCCCCTCCCCCCGGCTCCCGGCGGGTGGAAAGAAACTGGTGCGGTTTTTTTTTGGCAAGTGCTTTTTGGAAGCCTTAAAGGGACAGGCCCCCGTTGCTAGGGAGGCAGGGTGGCGGGACCGGTGAGCAGGTGCCTGGGACCGGCGCCTGAGGACAAAGAATATCCCGCGTTTCTCCCTGTGGGACCGGCGGGCGGGTGCCTGAGACCGGCGCCTGAGGACGGAGGAAATCGTGCGTTTTTCCCCTTTTTTTTTTCTTTTTTTGGCGAGTGCTTTTTGGAAGCCTTAAAGGGACAGGGACCCCGGTGCTAGGGAGGCAGGGTGGTGGGACTGGTGAGCGGGTGCCTGGGACCGGCGCCTGAGGACAAAGAATATCCCACGTTTTTCCCTGCGGAACCGGGGGGCAGGTGCCTGAGACCGGCACTTGAGGACAGAGGAAATCGCGCGTTTTTCCCCTTTTTTTTTTCTTTTTTTGGCGAGTGCTTTTTGGAAGCCTTAAAGGGACAGGGACCCCGGTGCTAGGGAGGCAGGGTGGCGGGACTGGTGAGCAGGTGCCTGGGACCAGCGCCTGAGGACAAAGAATATCGAGCGTTCCTTCCCTGCGGGACTGGTGGGTGGGTGCTTTTTGGAAGCATTGAAAGGAAAGGGACCCTGGTGCTAGGGAGACAGGGCAGCAGGACCAGTGAGCGGGTGCCTGGGACCGGCACCTGAGGACAAAAAAAAAAAAAAAATCGCGTGTTTTTTCCTTTTTTTTTTTTCTTTCTGTTCCCTCTCTCATTGCTGCTGTTGTTGTTTTGGTTTGGAGAGTGCTTTTTGGAAGTCTTAAAGGGGCAGGACAGGTCACTTAGACCAGAGGCAGGGAATCTGGGGATCTCTGGGCACTCTAACCCCCTGGACAACAGGGAGCACAGAGGCCCCTTATGGAGATAAATAGCCTCCTGGCCGCTCCCCCTCCAATGGGGCTCCACCATTATGGAGGAACAGCCCCAGCCAGGCCAAGCCCACAGCAACAGCAGAGATAAACCCCAAAGCAACTGGGCAGGAAGCAGAAGCCCTGTCTGCACACAGCTGCGCAGCACAAGCCACTAGAGGTCGCTATTCTCCCAGAAGAAGGCCACAAACCAACAAGAAGGAAAGCTCTTCCAGCGGTCACTTGTACCAGATCTGCAAACTATCTCTATCACCATGAAAAGGCAAAACTACAGGCAGACAAAGATCACAGAGACAACACCTGAGAAGGAGACAGACCTAACCAGTCCTCCTGAAAAAGAATTCAAAATAAAAGTCATGAACATGCTGACGGAGATGCAGAGAAAAATGCAAGAGCAATGGGATGAGATGCAGAGAAAAATGCAAGAGCAGTGGGATGAGATGCAGAGAAAAATGCAAGAGCAGTGGGATGAAGTCCGGAAGGAGATCACAGATGTCAGGAAGGAGATCACAGAAGTGAAACAATCCCTGGAAGGATTTATAAGCAGAAGGGATAAGATGCAAGAGGCCATTGAAGGAATAGAAGCCAGAGAACAGGAACGTATGGAAGCTGACATAGAGAGAGATAAAAGGATCTCCAGGAATGAAACAACACTAAGAGAAATACGTGACCAATACAAAAGGAATAATATTCGTATTATAGGGATACCAGAAGAGGAAGAAAGAGGAAAAGGGATAGAAAGTCTCTTTGAAGAAATAATTGCTGAAAACTTCCCCAAACTGGGGGAGGAAATAATCAAACAGACCATGGAATTACACAGAACTCCCAACAGAAAGGATCCAAGGAGGACAACACCAAGATACATAGTAATTAAAATGGCAAGGATCAAGGACAAGGAAAGAGTTTTAAAGGCAGCTAGAGAGAAAAAGGTCACCTATAAAGGAAAACCCATCAGGCTAACATCAGACTTCTCAACAGAAATCCTACAGGCCAGAAGAGAATGGCATGATATACTTAATGCAATGAAACAGAAGGGCCTTGAACCAAGGATACTGTATCCAGCACGACTATCATTTAAATATGATGGCGGGATTAAACAATTCCCAGACAAGCAAAAGCTGAGGGAATTTGCTTCCCACAAACCACCTCTACAGGGCATCCTACAGGGACTGCTCTAGATGGGAGCACCCCTAAAAAGAGCACAGAACAAAACACACAACATATGAAGAATGGAGGAGGAGGAATAAGAAGGGAGAGAAGAAAAGAATCTCCAGACAGTGTATATAACAGCTCAATAAGCGAGCTAAGTTAGGCAGTAAGATACTAAAGAAGCTAACCTTGAACCTTTGGTAACCACGAATCTAAAGCCTGCAATGGCAATAAGTACATATCTCTCAATAGTCACCCTAAATGTAAATGGACTTAATGCACCAATCAAAAGACATAGAGTAATAGAATGGATAAAAAAGCAAGACCCATCTATATGCTGCTTACAAGAAACTCACCTTAAACCCAAAGATAAGCATAGACTAAAAGTCAAGGGATGGAAAAACATATTTCAGGCAAACAACAGTGAGAAGAAAGCAGGGGTTGCAGTACTAATATCAGACAAAATAGACTTCAAAACAAAGAAAGTAACAAGAGATAAAGAAGGCCACTACATAATGATAAAGGGCTCAGTCCAAACAAGAGGATATAACCATTCTAAATATATATGCACCCAACACAGGAGCACCAGCATATGTGAAGCAAATACTAACAGAACTAAAGAGGGAAATAGACTGCAATGCATTCATTGTAGGAGACTTCAACACACCACTCACCCCAAAGGATAGATCCACCGGGCAGAAAATAAGTAAAGACACACAGGCACTGAACAACACACTAGAACAGATGGACCTAATAGACATCTATAGAACTCTACATCCAAAAGCAACAGGATATACATTCTTCTCAAGTGCACATGGAACATTCTCGAGAATAGACCACATACTAGCTCACAAAAAGAGCCTCAGTAAATTCCAAAATATTGAAATTCTACCAACCAATTTTTCAGACCACAAAGGTATGAAAGTAGAAATAAATTCTACAAAGAAAACAAAAAGGCTCACAAACACATGGAGGCTTAACAACATGCTACTAAATAATCAATGGATCAATGGACAAATCAAAATAGAGATCAAGGAATATATAGAAACAAATGACAACAACAACACTAAGCCCCAACTTCTGTGGGATGCAGCGAAAGCAGTCTTAAGAGGAAAGTATATAGCAATCCAGGCACACTTGAAGAAGGAAGAACAATACCAAATGAATAGTCTAACATCACAATTATTAAAATTGGAAAAAGAAGAACAAATGAGGCCTAAAGTCACCAGAAGGAGGGACATAATAAAGATCAGAGAAGAAATAAACAAAATTGAGAAGAATAAAACAATAGCAAAAATCAACGAAACCAAGAGCTGGTTCTTTGAGAAAATAAAATAGATAAGCCTCTAGCCCAACTTATTAAGAGAAAAAGAGAGTCAACACAAATCAACATAATCAGAAATGAGAACGGAAAAATCACGACAGACTCCACAGAAATACAAAGAATTATTAAAGACTACTATGAAAACCTATATGCCAACAAGCTGGAAAACCTAGAAGAAATGGAAAACTTCCTAGAAAAATACAACCTCCCAAGACTGACCAAGGAAGAAACACAAAAGTTAAACAAACCAATTACGAGCAAAGAAATTGAAACGGTAATCAAAAAACTACCCAAGAACAAAACCCCGGGGCCGGACGGATTTAACTCGGAATTTTATCAGACACACAGAGAAGACATAATACCCATTCTCCTTAAAGTGTTCCACAAAATAGAAGAAGAGGGAATACTCCCAAACTCATTCTATGAGGCCAACATCACCCTAATACCAAAACCAGGCAAAGACCCCACCAAAAAAGAAAATTACAGACCAATATCCCTGATGAATGTAGATGCAAAAATATTCAATAAAATATTAGCAAACAGAATTCAACAGTATATCAAAAGGATCATACACCATGACCAAGTGGGGTTCATCCCAGGGATGCAAGGATGGTACAACATTCGAAAATCCATCAACATCATCCACCACATCAACAAAAAGAAAGACAAAAACCACATGATCATCTCCATAGATGCTGAAAAAGCATTTGACAAAATTCAACATCCATTCATGATAAAAACTCTCAGCAAAATGGGAATAGAGGGCAAGTACCTCAACATAATAAAGGCCATATATGATAAACCCACAGCCAGCATTATACTGAACAGCGAGAAGCTGAAAGCATTTCCTCTGAGATCGGGAACCAGACAGGGATGCCCACTCTCCCCACTGTTATTTCACATAGTACTGGAGGTCCTAGCCACGGCAATCAGACAAAACAAAGAAATACAAGGAATCCAGATTGGTAAAGAAGAAGTTAAACTGTCACTATTTGCAGATGATATGATACTGTACATAAAAAACCCTAAAGACTCCACTCCAAAACTACTAGAACTGATATCGGAATACAGCAAAGTTGCAGGATACAAAATTAACACACAGAAATCTGTAGCTTTCCTATACACTAACAACGAATCAATAGAAAGAGAAATCAGGAAAACAATTCCATGCACCATTGCATCAAAAAGAATAAAATACCTAGGAATAAACCTAACCAAAGAAGTGAAAGACTTATATTCTGAAAACTACAAGTCACTCTTAAGAGAAATTAAAGGGGACACTAATAAATGGAAACTCATCCCATGCTCATGGCTAGGAAGAATTAATATCATCAAAATGGCCATCCTGCCCAAAGCAATATACAGATTTGATGCAATCCCTCTCAAATTACCAGCAACATTCTTCAATGAATTGGAACATATAATTCAAAAATTCATATGGAAACACCAAAGACCCCGAATAGCCAAAGCAATCCTGAAAAAGAAGAATAAAGTAGGGGGGATCTCACTCCCCAACTTCAAGCTCTACTACAAAGCCATAGTAATCAAGACAATTTGGTACTGGCACAAGAACAGAGCCACAGACCAGTGGAACAGATTAGAGACCCCAGAAATTAACCCAAACATATATGGTCAATTAATATTTGATAAAGGAGCCATGGACATACAATGGCAAAATGACAGTCTCTTCAACAGATGGTGCTGGCAAAACTGGACAGCTACATGTAGGAGAATGAAACTGGACCATTGTCTAACCCCATATACAAAGGTAAACTCAAAATGGATCAAAGACCTGAATGTAAGTCATGAAACCATTAAACTCTTGGAAAAAAACATAGGCAAAAACCTCTTAGACATAAACACGAGTGATCTCTTCTTGAACATATCTCCCCGGGCAAGGAAAACAACAGCAAAAATGAGCAAGTGGGACTACATTTAGCTGAAAAGCTTCTGTACAGCGAAAGACACCATCAATAGAACAAAAAGGAACCCTACAGTATGGGAGAATATATTTGAAAATGACAGATCCGATAAAGGCTTGACGTCCAGAATATATAAAGAGCTCACACGCCTCAACAAACAAAAAACAAATAACCCAATTAAAAAATGGGCAGAGGAACTGAACAGACAGTTCTCCAAAAAAGAAATACAGATGGCCAAGAGACACATGAAAAGATGCTCCACATCGCTAATTATCAGAGAAATGCAAATTAAAACTACAATGAGGTATCACCTCACACCAGTAAGGATAGCTGCCATCCAAAAGACAAACAACAACAAATGTTGGCGAGGCTGTGGAGAAAGGGGAACCCTCCTACACTGCTGGTGGGAATGTAAATTAGTTCAACCATTGTGGAAAGCAGTATGGAGGTGCATCAAAATGCTCAAAACAGACCTACCATTTGACCCAGGAATTCCACTCCTAGGAATTTACCCTAAGAACGCAGCAATCAAGTTTGAGAAAGACAGATGCACTCCTATGTTTATCGCAGCACTATTTACAATAGCCAAGAATTGGAAGCAACCTAAATGTCCATCGGCAGATGAATGGATAAAGAAGATGTGGTACATATACACAATGGAATACTACTCAGCCATAAGAAGTGGAAAAATCCAACCATTTGCAGCAACATGGATGGAGCTGGAGAGTATTATGCTCAGTGAAATAAGCCAAGCGGAGAAAGAGAAATACCAAATGATTTCACTCATCTGAGGAGTATAGGAACAAAGGAAAACTGAAGGAACAAAATAGCAGTGGAATTACAGAACCCAAAAATGGACTAACAGGTACCAAAGGGAAAGGAACTGGGGAGGATGGGTGGGCAGGGAGGGATAAGAGGTGGGAAGAAGAAGGGGGGTATTAAGATTAGCATGCATGGGGGGGAGGGAGAAAGGGGAGGGTGGGCTGCACAACACAGAGAGGAGAAGTAGTGACTCTACAACATTTTGCTAAGCTGATGGACAGTAACCGTAATGTGGTTGTTAGGGGGGACCTGATATAGGGGAGAGCATAGTAAACATCGTATTCTTCATTTAAGTGTAGATTAAAAATTAAAAAAAAAAAAAAAAAGAAAGAAAGAAAGAATAGGGGGATTACTCCTTAACAGGATAAAACTATTGGTAAATCAAAGATCAACGCATGCTTTAAATATCCTTAATGTTGATCACTTAAAGGGTGTCAGATGATCAGCTATGGAGGTACTTTTTTCTGGTAATATTCCTTTCTCTTAATTAAAAAAAAAAAAAAAAAAAGCAGTTATTGTGTGCTGACCTCCAATGAGTTCTGCACAGTGGTATAGAGGGCATGTCAACGTGTGGGCAAAGGGTCTGTTTGTTTCTATGCCGAAGATCAAGGCCTAGCTTGGATACCCAGAAAATGAACTAAGATACGATATGAGGAGGAGCTTCCGGCATCAGCACTCTCTGGAGGACTTGTGCCGGGGGATGATCATCAAAAAGCCTCCACAGGGATCCGGATGATGCTGCGGTTGTGGCTGCATCCAGCCCACCGTCTCCTGGACTTGCCATAGAAATGAGGAGGGCGATGTCTAGGCTGGCATGTGCATACAGTGAGACAACGAATTTGACCGGATCTGTACTGTTGAAACTCTACCAGGAGTTGGGAGGGGTGCAAGTTGTAGCACTCCAAAATCTCATGACTATAGACTATCTATGGTTAAAAGAACATACGGGATGTGAACAGATCCTAGAAATGGGCTGCTTTAATTTGTCTGATGGTTCAAGTACAGTTGGACAATATCCATCATATCATAGACAAATTTTCACAAATGCCTAGGGTGCCTAAATGGTTTTCTTGGCTTCACTGGAGATGGATGGTAGTTACAGATTTGCTTTGTTTATGTCACCGTATTCCTATTATGTTAATATGTGTGTGCAAATTAGTTAGTAGTTTAAAACCTATACATACTTAAGGTACTCTACAAGAAGATATGTCAAAGAAATAATCAATCCTCCCATGTTTCCTTCATATGCTTCATCTATAGCTTTTCTTCTTCCTTCCTAATTACAACCCTTAAATAGAATTCGTGCCTCATATCGAATTTACCGAGTATCATAATTCCTCCAGGTGGTAAAGATACCTCGAGACAAGTGCTGGGCATAGAAGCCACAGGGCATAAATCTGCAAAGAAGTAAAAAGCTAACCTTTGCAAACAATATGGCTTCTCTCTCACTTACCAACTTTACATTTCCCTGTATGGCCCCGGAAGATGACTGGTTAGCCAGAGACGGGTAAGATTCCTCAAGGGAGGAGCAACCTAAGACATTCACAGTCGCAGGGGGGCCATCAGGTGAGAATTTGGGGATCAACAGAGGTGAGGCTCAGAACCTCACCCCCCCCTGCTTTGAGAGAAATCTTCTGCATCCGTGGATGTCTTGCTGCCCTTGTCTAGCCTGGATTAATACTTGGTCCATAGGCATACACCTGATCATCTGATCATCTACATCTGCCCTCTTACAGCCCTAAACTATATTTTCTACCTTTATCTTGCATCTACCTACCACTTCAGCATTTTATTAAAAATAAAAATAATAATAATAATAGGAGAAATGTGGGATCAACATATAAATCAAGTACAAAAATCAAACGAATATTCATATTTGACCTGATTGTTTATAGGTCGTAATGCATGATCAAAACCGAAAGTTTCTGTGATGAATGCCCTTGTACTGTTCACCATGTAATAATTTATTCACTATGTAAGAATTCGTTCACCATGTAAGAACTTGTTTGTTATGCTTCAGAAGATTGGAGACTGACGAGAATTAGGCTTGAGATGGATTAATGATTGTACATTGAGCGTTGACCCCCCATACTGAATTTTATTGTTGTTAACAACCATTTGATCAATAAATGAGAGATGCCCTCTCAAAAAAAAAAAAAAATGTGTTGAAAAGGTGATATAATCTGGGAATCTCCTTAGAAAAACTCAGTTGATATACTTCTGAAAAGTCCTGAAAGGATGGGGAGGGGTAAGGAAGAGGATATAATGTAAGAAAAAAAATTTACATTTACCAAGCATCTAGTCATTGTTATATTATAAATTAATTTAATGCATAACAATAATCCTATGAGGTGGACATTGTTCCCCATTTTGTAGATTAAGTAGTTAAGATGAGATATTAACTAACCTCCAAGGGCATGCAGCTACAAAGTGGTAACTATATGTGACTGATGCTAGCTTCCTTCTTCCACAGCACACTGCCCTGGCTTTCCAGTAAAGTTCCCAGAGCTTCTGTACTGCTGTGTGCAGCTTATTAACACACACTGACACATTATTTTCTTCTATTTGCAATGATCATATGTAATGGCTCACTTATTAGTTAACAGGAATGTAACTATAATTTTATTTCCAATCCCAATGTTCATTTAAAAAAAATTTACTAATTAATAGTCTCACATGATGCTACATGAACTGATTGCATCTTTTTGAGCTTCTCTTTAAGTAGGTTTAGTAGAGAAAACTTACTTGTAAATTTTTCTTTGGTGTGTCCTGCTACTGGCTCCATTTGGAATCTAGAAACACAACTGCTGTCCGGGGTAAAAGGCAGCTTGCTCTTGCTCCCTCCTGCATGTTGCTTGGCCTGGCAGTTTGTCACTCTTCTGGGCAAGAATCCAGCTTGTGGTAGTGAGGTGGTTTTGTGGCAGAACTCCACAATTAACCACAAGTTCAGTGTCAACGGTAGGCTGCCACCATCGTGGCTGTGATCCTTCAGATCTGCTGGGATAGCCAGAGCCGAAGAAACTACTGCTTGTCTAAGGAGGGAACAGGAAAACTTGGAAAGAGTTTGCATTGCTGTTTATTGTTCAAGATTCAGGTTTTAGGTTTAATACAAAAAATCCAGGAAATTTCAGATTAATAGTTATAGATTTACTACTTTTACCATTTTTCATTTTTTGGGGGTAAAATTATAGCAAATTTGTGTCATAGGTAAAATTGTTGCTCTGAAAGCTAGAAATAGAAAAGGGAAAATTCTTAAAGTAGTAGCATATATCCTTTCATACCAAAAGAAATCTAGATACTATTGCTTGAATTAAAAAAATTCATCCACATATCTCTTAAATATTAATTTTATCTGGAAACTATAAAACATAAATATATAAGTTTTCTATAAATCTAGAGAAGGGGAGTTTTTTAATGATTTTTGTACAAATAGATGTTAAGAAAAATATTTCCCAATTATAATATGGAATCTTTTTTTTCTATTAAATTATATATTAGGAGTTTCAACTAAAATTCATTGACTCATAAAGTAAAAAAAATAATCAAAGGACATATAACTAAAATACCTTATTTTATTTTTGAGAAAGGCAGACACACTTCAAAAAATTTTTAGCATTGACTGAGTACTCTGCTGGGCATGGCATGGAGATTGAGCTAAGAATGAATAAGACAGAATACTTGTATTTGAAGAGCATACTGAAGAGGTAGCCATGTAAGTAAAATAATAACATGAACATTCATATAACAAATAGTAATACTAAATACCAGTTCCATATTAGGTTCCCCCACACCCCATCTCTCTAGCTTCCTATACCTTACACTTTTGTTTTTTGCCCATTCATATCTTACATGCCAGCCATAGGATACTTGAAATTATCCAAATGCACCATGGTTGCATTCCTCTGGATTTTTGCACTTGCTTGCTTCCTTTGCCTGAATTATCATCATTTCTCTCTACTTAATTTAGGTTACTTCTATTCGTCTTTCAATACTGAGCCCAGAAATCTCTTTCTCTGATTCCCTATGGGTATCACTTATTTGATATTCCTGCTTTGGTCTGGGATGGGGGTCCCTCTCTAAGCTCCCAGAGTACAAAAAGTTTACTTACCTCTACATCACAGTACCTATTACTCTGGGTTCTAGTACTGTTTTTTTCTGGCTTCACTGTGAACCCTTAACAGAACCACCCCTGTACCCTTTTCAGCTAGCACTATGCTCAGCACAATGCCCGGCACTAGATAAATGCTGAATGAATGTGTCCATTAGGAGAGAGCGAGTAAATGTTGGTGAAGGGGAGTGGTATATAGAACTGAGAGGTAAAAGAAGTGAAAAATTAAATATAGAGATGAAAGAGAGAAGGCCAGGAGAGGAGAGGGAGATGAAGGCAGCCATCCAGATAGACACTGGAGAAAGAACTAGAACTGGTAGAGAAAGAGAAACAAATCCTAAATATAAGCTGAGACAATCACACAGCAGGAACACTGGAAAAATCTCTTCTTTAATAGTTTTGAAGTACTGCTCCCAACAGTTTTTATCGTATATTCTTTTGTGCTCTTTCTTAGTCTATGTGTATAGGTAGGCCCTTTCTCCCACTTAAACTGGCAGTTTGAGGAAGCATCTAAAAGACTATATATTTCTTTAAATGTTCTAAATAGCATCTAGCACAGTGTTCTGCATATAGGGGTCACTTGATAAATACTTGAGATGAACTAAAGAGTAGGTCAAAGTGAGGTTCAGATTCTGAGATGAGTATTAGTTGGAAGGAAAATAGGTATAGGTAACATATGTAGGCCCAGAGTTGCTACTGCCCATTGAAAACAGTGAGCCTTTCTGTACCAGAGAAAAGCCAGGCTGTTTTTATTTTCAGATGTAAGCTTGTAAATGTTAATTATTTTTTTCAAACCCTTTTAAGGTTTTCATGTATCTTAAGGAATGGCTCTAGTTTTAGGAATTTGGAATCTTGGTGATACTGGTCAATTTACTAGCTATTCCTGAAAGTTTCTTTGATATTTACAATTTGTCAGACTGTTTTATATCATTATCTCTAAGAAATTAGCACGGCTTTATTACTGAATTCTGAAACATCACATTTTAGAAAGAGCACTCAGTTCTAAGATTTTCCTAAATCTAACTCAAATCCACTTTTTATGGTGTATTTCAGAAGTTTAAAATTTTTCTTTCTTTTTCCTTCTTCCCTACCTCCAGTTCTCTCTCCTTTCCTTCCCTCCCTCCCAAAGGTTCCAAAGAGAGGCTGCAGGTCAGAGTAGGAGGCAGTCAGGTTCTGGGCTGGGACACCTCCTCTTCAATAAGAGCAGTCTGTTTTTATTTGCATAACATTTCTTTTGAAAAATGTTTAAAAATCATGGTTGAGAGGCAACAATGTAGAATGGGAACAAGTAATAAGCATTCTTAAAGAACTGATAGTAGCCATTATTCTCTGCTTTTCAATTGCTCTCAGCAAATGTTTAGAGGCTGCTCCTGAGGTGTTGCCTCATCTTGTTATGGGACAGTGATGATGTCTGGACAGGTGTAGCTGTTGAGATGCATTGAAAAATATTTAATTTTTGAAGAGAATTTCTGGGAATACCGCTCTAAAAAGGACTTTCTTTACATCTGGATTTTAGAGTTAGGAAATAATTCTGTCTTCTTAAACAAGGTATAAGGACATGCAGTTACACTTACCAGAAGACTGTACAAGTGGGGAGAAGGAGCTTAGACTTAATATGAGGCCCATTTGTTATTGCAGCTTCTCTGAGGATGCAGGTTTAAGGAGAGAATAAGGGACTTCACAGTGAGGGCAATTTACTATCCAGCAATAGTAAACTAAAGAGATCCCAGAGGAAGGCCCCATGGGTGTTCTAACAGTTGGGCTGAGAAGTAATGCAACTTCTCAACTGGTGCTTGCAAGGTTAGATGGGTGAGCAGGTTGTAGCATTCATGTCTGTCAATGGGGTCCTTAGCCACTAGACTAAAGTTTAGGGGCAGAAAGCTTTTGGTTCTGAGACTAGAAAGACTTAGGTAGGGTTTTAGTTTCTCCGTAGTTAATGGAGCATTAGCAACTTATTGGTGTGGGTACCTAAAATGTAGAGTAAAAAATCCTCATCCTATAAATTGGGGCACATGGAAAAACTGGGTCTTTGGAGCTTGAGGGCAAGGACCCCCCCTTATTAGAACATACGTATATACAGGGGGGTTGCGTTTCACCAGAGTGAATCTGGATCTAGGTGGTAAACACTAGGCTCCCATGTCATGGATCATCAAATTGGGAGAATAGTTCTAGCTGAGAGATCATGGGTCAAGATGTAAGGGAAGGCAAAGTCAGGTAAAATGAGGCTGGGATAGAGAGTACTGAGAAAGTCAGAGGTATTCTATGACTTTGTCTTTTTTTTCACAACAGATAATGGTTATACATTCTTGAACCTAAAGACAAGAGTTAAGTAATTCTATTGGTTGGTTACATCTGGCAAAAGAATAATAAAATAATTTGAACTCTAAGAAATGTGGCCTACTGATGATCTTTGACAAAGACTGTAAACAAGAGAAGGGTGTTGCTATAAACATAGCCAGCTCATTCTTTTTGTGCATATTTTTAGTTAAGTAAACTGATGGTCTTTGGTCACATCCTTGCATTTTATTTTAGAATCCTCTTAGGTGCTGGGGTTGGTGTTCAGAGGGAGGCACTCCATCTCTAGGTTATTGAAAGAGTTGAGCTGTTGGCCTCAGAAAGACCTGGGAAGACAGCTGAAAGGTGACTAAAGGGAGAGCTGGGAAGTGTGAAGAGGGCTTTGAGTTTTACTTTCAAGATAACGGCCCTTTGATACAAATCCTTTTTTTTTTTTTTATTTGTGCACACTGAGTTTGCTTTAGTTTGGTGGTACAAATAATTCGAAGGTTGCTCTTGGCAATCTGAATCACGGAGTCTAAGAATGTCTATATATTTCTGGCATACAGAAATCCTACCTTTTTAAGTCTGGAAGAGACTTTAAAGGTCATCAAAATTAAAGTGCTGCATTTTACAACTGAGAAGACTGAGGTCTGTAAAAGTTATGTGACTTGCTTAATGCTGAGGCATGAATTGCTGGATCAGGACGCGAACCTATGATATAAATTTCTAGTCCACTACTATTCCTATTACCGTGTCTATCTTACCTCAGGTGACAAGCCAAGGTTTTAAAACAAAACTTTAATATAATTTGTTCTAAATTTCAAGTCAATTTATTATTTCTTATGAGAATTTATAATGGGCTTTTCAATAATGCTGGTGCTAGTTTCTCATGCCCTTCTGTAAAAGTTCAAAATGTATCAAGTTTCCTACTTTAATCTTTGTCAATGATGAGTTCTGTGCATATCATTTTAAAAAATGTATTTGCTGAGCTCTGTTGAAATGAGATTAAAAAAAATTTCAGTTGCTGTGGTGGAGAAAAGACCCCATGGATTTTTATCTTTTAGGGCAAGCATTGAGTAATCAGTCTGAAAACTCTATAAAATATTTTTTCCTTTATCCAAGAGACAGAAGAGAGAAAATCCTGGTCTTTTTTTCATCTCGGTCAAATTCTCGTGCTCATTTCTTAGTGATTTCTATGTATGCAAACTATGACGATATACGAAAATTGTCTGTTTTAGGTCATGGCTGTGGGCAGAGATTAATTGGTGAAAAATGGGCCTGTTTGTGGGGTTTACCACACAGTAAGGTTTCTCATCTCCCTGGAAAAATGTGGAATTAGCTCTTGGAGAAATGCAGGCTTGTCATGAGGTTGAACGGAGAGTTTAGGTGGAAGGAAACACAGTTCACTCTCTAAGGCAGTTATGATTGGTTAGATTCCAGGGCAGTCCCTTTGGTGCAGCAAAGTTATTCCCACTTTCAAGTCAGTGTTTCCTACATGTTGTTAGTTTCACAGGCAATTCACAGATAGCATCTTATTTGGCTTCTTTCATGGCCAACTGATTCAAGTTGGGCAATGGCCTTGGAGAGGATGCCTCATCCTCCCATTCCCACCTCTGGAACAGGCTATTGGAATGAAAAAGCCTTCAAAGTAGAACTATGTTTGTTGAGGGGCTACGCATGTGAACCAGTGGGTGTGGTATGTATGGCAAGGGTTCGGAGTGGAGGATGGGACGTTAAGTTTCTCTCCTGTGAAGGTGGCTCTTGGGGAAGACAAGCTCCATAATACCTACTTGGATGCTCCCGGAGAGCACTCCACGTGCATGCTCCTCCCTGAGAGCCATTGTAAGGATGCCGGGCCTTGCCGGATGGCCAAAGTATCCACGTTTTTCTTGAGGGCAGACCGAGCCACAGCGATTTGGGTTTTTTCCTCCTCGCGGGGGTGGTGGCTGGCCCCGGCAAGTCCCAAGGGCCCACCATAGAACGGGATGAGGTCAGAGATGGACACGCCACCTCCCCCTCAGCTTGGTCTCTCTTCTATGCACTCTCCTTGGGGACCACAAACGCCCCCTTTACCCAAATCCCTACTAGTGATCTGTCGAAGCCTGGTTGAGTGTCCGTGACTTACCCCCACGGGGAACCTGCGCGCCTGGGGTTTTAGGATGGCGGGCCTGCTCGCTGGCATCCGAAGAGGACCCTGCCCATGCCGCCCAGCCCCTGCCCAGCCCCCGCCGGACTAAAGGCTGCCGCGGCGGGACAGGGCGCGGGCGCGGACGCGCGGGCGGCGGGACAGGGCGGCGGGCGGGGCGCGCGCCCGGCCGGGGCACCCGCGGGGGAGGAGCGCCCGCTCGCGCGCCCAACGGACCAGGCAGGGCCGGGAGGTAACTGTTGCAGCCCGCGGGAGCCTGGGGGCGACGCCGAGTCTCCTGCCCCGAGAGTTGCCCGAGGAGAAAGGAAGGGGTTGCTGAAGCGGTCCCGGAGAGAAGCCCCTCCCGCCCGTGTCCTCAGCCAGTATGTCGCGGAGCCCGCCGCTCCTCCGCCTGCGCGGCGGGGTCCCCGGCCCGCGGCGGCGGGCGCAGCCCTGACGCGCTGCCGAGTCGGGGGCGCCCCGAACACGGAGCGGGGCCGAGGGGGAGCGAGTGGCCGTTGCGGTCCGAGCCGTGCTGAGCCCCGCGGCCACCCCGGGTTCTCGGCCATGAGGAGGGACGAGCGAGACGCCAAAGCCATGCGGTGCCCGCAGCCGCCGGGCGGGCCCGGCTCGCCCCCGGAGAGTCTGAGGAACGGCTACGTTAAGAGCTGCGTGAGCCCCTTGCGGCAAGACCCTCCGCGCGGCTTCTTCTTCCACCTCTGCCGCTTTTGCAACGTGGAGCTGCTGCCGCCGCGGCGCGGCTCCCCCAGCTCCCGGGCGCGCATCTCGCTGGGCGCCCTGGCCGCCTTTGTCCTCGCCCTGCTGCTCGGCTCGGGGCCCGAGGGCTGGGCCGCCGGGGCCGCCCGGCTGCGGACCCTGCTCAGCGTCTGCTCGCACAGCCTCAGCCCTCTCTTCAGCATCGCCTGTGCCTTCTTCTTCCTCACCTGCTTCCTGGCCCGGACCAAGCGGGGCACAGGCCCGGGCCGGAGTGGCGGCGGCGGCTCCTGGTGGCTGCTGGCGCTGCCCGCCTGCTGTTACTTGGGGGACTTCTTGGTGTGGCAGTGGTGGTCCTGGTCTTGGGGGGACGGAGACGCAGGGGCCGCGGGCCCGCACACGCCCCCGGCGGTGGCGGGCAGGCTGGCGGCCGTGCTGAGCTGTGCGGGCTTGCTGACGCTCGCGCACCCCGTGCGGCTCCAGCACAGCATCCTGGTGCTGCTCTTCTCCGGCTGCGTCTGGTGGGTCTCCTTCACCAGCCTCGGGTCGCTGCCTGCAGCCCTCAGGCCGCTGCTCGCCTGCCTAGTCGGGGGCGCTGGCTGCTTGCTAGCCCTGGGGTTGGATCGCTTTATTCAAGTCAGGGAAGCCCCTCATCATCCTCGGTTGTCCAGTACCGCGGAGGAAAAAGTGCCTGTGATCAGACCCCGGAGGAGGTCCAGCTGCGTGTCGTTCGGAGAAACTTCGGCCAGTTACTCTGGCAGCAGCAAAATGTTCAGGAGACCTTCGTTGCCTTGCATTTCCAAAGAACAGGTATGTGATCAGAAAGCAAGGCTTGGTAAGGAAGTGAGTGCGGTTTTATCGCTTCAATTCCCGAGTTGAATTGGCATATTTGAAAGCATGTAAACTTCGAGGGTGAAAAAAAGTTTTATTCTGGAAAGAATTCCTAAAATACAGGGGCCTTTTTAAAAGTGCAGAATAACCTTTTATCTGTGAACAGAAGTGGAATAGCAGACTAATCATGCTACATCTTTTAAAGACTTTGTTCATGCAGTAGATGAATTCAAAGAATGGAGTGATTTGCAGATTAAGATAGACTTTTCCTTTATTGTTTTTAAATGTTTACTATTAAATGTTATTAATTGATTAACAACATTGTGGCATACTCTGATGTGTATCTTTTAGGTGCATTTATCTGTTGCTGTCTTAATGGTGATGTCTCCCCAAAGATGACATACAGCCATTAGAATGAGGGTATACACGTATATATGAATTTTAATCAGTGTGGTTTCATTATTCTTGGTAACTGAGAGGAAGAATTTGAAATCTTTTAATGAACAGTGATGAGCTTTGGAATAGGCCTGTTTAAACGAAAAAAAGACTTGGAAATAATTTTTAAGAATTTCCCTTGCCCCAGTTTCAGCAGTATAGGCTAATATGATCTTTTACAGAGTAACTCTTGATCGTGTGTTTTTGTTGCATAATTAGAAGATGTTGTAACAATTTAACCTTTAAACTTAGTAATGTCTGGGAAGATGCCAAAAGCATTTCCTTTTTTTTTTCCTGTAGGTTTACATGTTTTGTTTTTTAAAGGAATTTAAATCATCATCAGGGAGTGACCTTCCATTTTTATATAGCCTGGAGAAATCTTACCTGTGCTACACCACCAAGAAACCCAACAAGTATAGGTACTATTTACAGAGCATTTGCTAAGTACAAAATGCCTTACATATGTTGTCTCAAATCCAAATACAGGAACTCTGTATATGTGTGGTAGGTGACATCAACCTCAATTTAGAGATGAGTAAATCGAGGCTTAGAGATAACCCAACTTCACACATTTAGTATGTGCAGGGCTGGGATTTGAACCGGGACTTACCAGCTTTCAATACTGTGTGCTTACAGCAACTAAGAGGATCAGGGCAGAGGTTTTGTTTAAGGAGAGTAGGAGTCTATACTGTTGGTTTTCAGACTTCTTTTGCTGTGATGTTTTATACCAGGACCCAGGATATTTGTTTCTTGTCCTTACTACATCTGATGCTCTTTTCTCTTCTCAGTAATCTACAAGGTACTACATTGATTTGATAATGTTTAATACTGATCTGTAGTTCTAATGAGACCACGCTTTACTCCTTGCAAAGTGTTTTCAGGGGCCGCTTTTGTAGTCTGATTATTTAGCCAATGCTCGAAAAAATTGTTCAAAAAATGTTATGCCTTTTGTTTTCTCAGTTTACCGTCAGTGATAAGAGACAATGCTTAGGAAAATGTGCATCAGGAGAAAAAGTGTTGTGACACTATAGAGCAAAGTAATAATCAGCTGGTTTCATAGAATGGAATAGCATTTGACATATGTGAATAGACAGCATTTTGAATACAGGAAAAGTGTTTTTAGGACAGGCCTACCACATTTGTAGACAATTTTCCCGAAACTTACCAGCAATACACTTTAATGTATCTTAATTGTAAACTGTTGGTGTAGTCAATTATGGCTGTTCTTTTGTAAATTGAAAATTCCTGAAATGGAAAAACTGAAAATTCTTAATCCTAGTCTGATGCTCTTCCCATCAGTGTATGGTAGTGCTTAGCTAGATGTGGTATTGTTACATTAGATAGCTTCATTTATTATTTGTAATAGAGGAAAATACAATTTGTACTTTTATAAAAGGTATGTTTTCTTAGTGCAGAAAATTCCTACATTCCACCATGAATAGGAACATTTTTGGGGTCTTAAGTATATGCTAATAGTTCAACAGTTTATACATGGTTACTTAGTATTCAGTGTCTTAAAATAAAACTATTTTGGCATTGCTAGATATTCTTAGCTTAGCTGAGATTGTAATAAGAATTTTACCTAATGTTTGTTCCTGAAGTTTAATAGTGAGTTGGTGGTTTTGTTTGCATGTATATTATGCTAAAGAAATTAAGAGAAAACCAATACTCTCATGAAAGTAAAACATCAGTAAAAGATCAAGAGATTTTCTAATTTTCAAAGTGCCAAACTTTGTATAGGACAGTTGTAAAGTGACTTTCTTGTTTCAGAAAGTGAAGGAATAAAAAAGGGTTTGTCTTTGGGGAAGACAAAACTTGAAATAGGGGGAAATGTCCTGGATTCATATATATACTAAGGATTGAGTGTAAAGCCTAGGCTCTGCTTTAAAATTGTGGAAAAGTTAGCGAATCTTTTTGAGTCTCAGTATCCTATCAAGTCAGGGGATCTCAGTAGATAAATTTGATAATACCTAACTATTCTAAATTCATTTCTTTACTTTATGCTCTTTGTAAGGTATTAAAAAAAGTATAAATAAAATAAAGGTTCTTAAGATTTTACTTAAATGTTGAATTTGATACTGCTAAACTATTTTTCCAAGGTGTAATAATTGGAAAAGATGAACAAATACTGTGCAGTTTTTGAACTCTTAAAAAGTATGTGTGGATTCCTTATTGAACTGATAAAATTATTATACTTCCATTTCCTTAAGAACTTAAAGGTTTTATTGATATCTTTGAAAAACAGTTGAAAACTCATATCAATATATGTTTAATTGTAGGGTAGATTTAAAGTAGAGGATTGCTTATTCTTGTTACTGGCTTGTAGTTTTGAAGTAATTTTTAACTTTTGAAGTGTTATGTTAGGTACTGAGTTGAAAAAGATGCCACATGTTTGTGGAACACTTGATTCTCATAATTAGATTATAGCATTTGATGTACATGCTATGTATATGTCATTTCTCAACTTAAGAGCTATTTTGTTGTTTTTAGCAAAGCATTTAGAGATTTAAAGTTTAAATCTAGTTACTGCTGACTGTGTTCTGCCTTGGTGGATTAAGGGAAAGAAACACTAAGTTTGTAGAGTATTTGTCAGAAGTCAGCTGAAGTAGGAAACATGGAAAAAAACAGTTGTCTACATAGAAGCTTTGACTAGAATTTTACAAATTATATTCCTATGCCATTTTAATTGTGTATTCTACAATGTAGTTTTCAGTTTTTCAACTAGATCATTTTGTGTGTGATAAACCAGGTAAATACAAGGTTTTGAAAGGCTTCAGTTAGTGTGCAAGATATTTTTCTATACCTAAAATACTAAGTGCTTTCTAAATGGTTAGGTAAATATTTAAAAATTCTGTGGCCTTAAGGCTCATAAATATTACTTAAAGTGTTAATTTAATTTGAAAAGGGTATACACATGTAGTAAGGTTTTTTAAAAAGATTTAAATCCAAGTGACTATTTACCCCCTTAAGGAATTTGCAAGGCATATCCCACTATGAACTGAAGATTAGTATTACTGAAATTTATTTTATGGTTTCAATGAGTGAGTGTTTTATTCTAATTTCATATTAATATCTTATAATAGGGTATCAGGTTACATAATATTTTTTATGCTCTGTTTTGTAAATACTGTATGTGCTCTGTTATCAGAGTTATCTTTGAAAAACAGATTTGATCCAATCACTTGCTCTGTTTTAAAAATCCCTATGGCTTTTCATTGTCCACAGGATAAAGTTCATGCCCTTGATCTTTGCTTGCAAAGTCTTTTACAAGCTGCTCTTAGCCCTTTTTGTTTTGTTTTGTTTTTTAAAAAGCCATCTAGGTCTCATGGAACATCCGCTCCCTGCATCCATCGCTGACTCTACCTATTTGAGGACTGCTTATTGTTACTGACTTGTAGATTTTTTTTCTTTTTCTTTTATCATTTTCACTGGTTGAAATATCCTTTAAAAAACAAGAAGTCTTCAGACTGTACAGTGATACATAAGCTGAGAACACAACTCCATTATAGCAGAGTTGACCGCACTTAAAAATAAAAGTTAAAAATTGACAAATCATGTGAAGCACTGGTGTGATAGAATATTTTCATAATGTCATATGAAATAGTGACATATTCACCATTTGCCAACCATAAGTAAAAGTGTATAAAGTTTGTTTTCATTTTCTCCAACTTTTTATCCTCCTCAGTAGCAGGCTTTTCTTTGATTCTCTTTTTCCCTTTCAATTACCAAGTCAGCTGTTTCCCCTGGTACATTTTCCTTCCGACCTATACCCATCCAAAGGTGGAAGGATCTATAATTGCTGAAAAAGCTTATTTCAACATAAATGTTTGAATAGATATAGGACAGAAGAGATTTAGAGTTTACCTAATTGAAAGCTGCTCATTTTCTAGAAGTGAAAGAAATTCAACTTCAGAGGGATAAAAATATTGTCTCTAGGTTATGCCATGAGATATATTTAGGATACAGGAACTAGAACATATGACTTGACTCCTGGACCACCTATATTTTCTGTAAAGAGCAAGCACCTGCAGTCATGGTTCTTTTTTTTTAATTTTTATTAAGGTATCATTGATATACACTTTTATGAGGATTTTACAAGAAAAACAGTGGTTATTACATTCACACACCATGTGCTGCAGTCACGGTTGTTCTTAATTTTGCCAGCTCTCTCCAATTATGTGATAAATGATGTCCTTGGTTAAAGGAGGTGGGGTAGGGTGGTGGGAGAAAAGAAGAGTGAGGGATAGGAGGGACTCTTGAAAATCACATAGTTCATGATGACCTTGAAGATAAACGTGATACCTGATGTAGTTATTTCAGGTTGATTTGTCAGGCTTCAGCTGTTCTCAAACTCAAGTGCCTTCAAAGGCCAGACACATAACATATTTATTTCTATATTGAGGAAGGCGGGGAGGGTAAGAAAAATAGAAGTGAACTGACTATTGCTCACTTTACCTAAGTTAATTTAAACACAACACACTAAAAAACTGTGCCAGCCAAGCAAAACTTTGGGAGAGCTGGGTCCCTCTCTGGGTATTTCCTGCCCATTTATAACATTGTTCACCCTTATTATTTACAGGTTTATCCATGTTTATTTACATGATTGTTAGAAGCCTATTATTAGAACCAGAGGCAGGGGAGTATATTTGCCACTTTTTTTTTTCTTTTATAACCTAGAACTTTACTTCCAATATTGATTTACCTAGCAGGTATCTTATCTTTGTAGATTTTGCCCTCCTCCATCAACTAGAGTACATTGTTTGAGTACTTCTTTACATTTTACACAACTTATGTGAAGTAAATTTTAAATTAATTTAGTGAGCATTTTAATTTGTAAATGAGAAATGCCATATATAAAAGACTGTACATATGTATATTTTTATATGGTTTAAGGAAGAAAATTTTAAAGTCATGTACTCAGTATTCATTTCCTTTGAAGTTCTCTGTATAACCTCTTTTGCATACTGTTCTCTCTGCCCAAGAGACAACACATCTATCCTGATTTTATTTTTGCCATTCATTCCTTTATCTTAATAATTACAACTCCCGTGAATGTATTCCTAAATTACACATTGTTAGTGTTGCCAGCTTTTGAACTTTAAATAGATGCATGCTGTATGAACTCTTCTGTAACTTTTTTTCTGAATGGTTTCTGATATTCATCCATGTTGATGTAGATAGTTGTAGGTCATTTTTTTCAATGCTGTGTAGTATTTCATTGTAGGACCATAGTAAAATTTATTTCACTATTCACAGCCTTGGGTAGTTCTTAGTTTTGCTAGTGTGTACAATGCTGCTATGAACATGTGTATGTCTAGAAGTAGGACTGCTGAGTTGCAAGGTATGTTTGTATTCAATTTACTATGTATGATGGGCAGAATAGAATAGTGGTATCCCTAAATTCTAATCCCTGGAATTTGTGAATATTTTACCTTCAATGGCAAAGGGGAACTTTGCAGATGTGATTAAGTTAAGGACCTTGAGGTAGGGAGATGATCCATGGTTATCTGAGTGGATCCAGTGTAAACACAAGGGTCCTTATCCTTAAACAGTGGAAGACTAGGCAGATGAGATTAAAAGAGATGTGACAATGGAAGTAGGGTTGGAGTAATACAATGTGAGAAAGACTCACTCAATCCATTAGCTTTGACACCGGAGAAGGCCAGGAGCCATGGTAAGCCAGGGAGCTTCTAGAAGCTGGGAAAGACAAAGTAAGAAAGCCCAGCCATCATCTTGATTTTAGCTCAGTGAGACCTGTGTCACAATTCTGACCCATAGAACTGTAAGGTAATACATTTGTGTTGTCTTATACCACTGGGTTTTGGACATTTTGTTACAAGAATCTATTAGTTTTCATTCATTGCTATAACATTTTGCATGGGCTGCTGTAACCAAGTATCACAAACTGGGTGACTTAAACAACAGAAATCTCTTGTCCCAAGGTTCTGGAACCTAGAAGTCCAAGATCAAGGTATCTCCAGTACTCGTTCCTTCTATGGGCAAATCTGTTTCATGCGTTTTCCAACCTCTCCTGGTTTGCTGGCAGTCTTTTGCATTTTTTGGATTATAAGTGCATCATCCCTGTCTCTGCCTTCATCTTCACACGGCACTCTGTGTCTTCAGTCTTTCTGTGCCTGTTTTTGTGTCCCATTGTCCCCTTTTTATGTGGAGCCCAGTCATAATTAGATTAGGGCCCACCCTAATGACCTCATTATAATTAAACTAATAAAATAAAATTAATTAAAGTCACATTCTGAGGCATCAAGAGGACATTTCACTATATCTTTTTTGTGGGGGGCACAATTCAACCCATGCAAGTAGCAATAGAAAACTAAGGCTGTTGAGCTGTTTTTCTGAATGGTTGTACCATTTATACTTTCGCTAGCAAAGAATAAGAATGATCTCCAACCAATGATTCCTATTTACTGACTTTAATTTTTATTAGTGTCCTGGGAATGGAAATAGTATTTCTTTGTGACTTTAACTTACATTTTCCTAATTACTAATAAGGTTGCATTATGTTTATGGACCACATTTCTTATTCAGGGGTTACCTGTTGATGTCTTTGCCCTTTTAAAAATTGGGTTTGTTTTTCCTTAATAACTCATGAGTTTTTTACATATTCTGGACATTAATGTTTTACTGGTTATTTGGCTTGTACATACCTTCTTCCAGTTTTTGTAGTGTTATTTGATAACTGAGATTCTTAATTTAATTTGATTATTTTACTGAGGTACATACAATAAAATACACAAATCTTAGTTTACAGCTCCATGAATTTTGACATGTGTGTACACTCATAACCAGATTGAGATATCAAACATTCTTACTAATTTTTCCCCCTTTCACCTGTTTCACTTATTCCTTCATTCCTTGAGTGAAACGGTGTGGTATTTGTCCGTCTTATTTCACTTACACCTAGTACTGATTTATATTTATAGTGCAGTGTTGAGATTCAATCTCACTTTTTACCCATACAGATATCTAGTTATGTCAGCACAACTTATTGAAAACTTTATTCACTATTTATCAGTAGTGCTGCCTCTGTCACATACCATGTTTCAACGTATGTATGAGTCTGTGTCTGGGTTCTCTATTATGTTTCATTGGTTAGTTTAAGCACCCTATGTTAATACCCCACTGTCTTGATTATAGTAGCTTTATAATAAGATAATATATGTAAGTCCCTCGTCTTGTTGTTCTTAAAGAGTGTGTCAGTTATTTTGGGGTCTTTGCTTTTCAATATAAATTTTAGAATAAGCTTGTCAAGTTCTGTACAAAAAAATCTGGTTGGGATTTTGATCGGCATTACATTAAATATTTTGAGGAATTTAGAGAAGAATCTGCTTTTGGTTGATGTTTTTAAGTTGTATGTTTCTAGGAATTTATTTAATGTAACTTCTCAAACTTATTTTCTTAATTGATAGTGTCTTATTATCTGTTTTATCTTTTCAACATCTGCACTTTTGTCCTCTTTTTTTGTTCCCATGATCATTTGTATCTTTCTTCTTTGTTTCTTAATCAGCCTAGAGTTTGTTTTTTGATCTTTCCAAAAAAATAGCTCTTTGGGTTGGTGCTGCTTTTCTATTTTATTTATGTTAACTTCTTTTCTCTTTCTTTCTTTGAGTTTATTTGCTTGCTCATTTTTCTAACTTTGTAATTGGGATGCTAAGCCCATTAATTTCAAACTTCTCCAGTGTATGCGTTTAAGATTATCAATTTCTCTCTAAATACTGCTTTAGTTATATCTCATGGGTTTTAATGTGTAGTATTATTATTGAGTCTTAAGCATTTTCTAATTTTCATTTTGATTTCCTTTTTGATGAACAAGTTGTTTAGAAATAAAAAAAATTTCTGATCATATGTAGGTTATCAAGTTATCTTAGTGTTGTTGAGTTCTGATTTAACTGCCTTGTGGGCAAAGAATGTGACCTAGCATATGATCAGTTTTCATAAATGTTCTGTGTGCTTGATAATATATATTTTTCAATTGTTAGGTATAATGCTTTTTAGCTGTCTAGTAGATAAAAATTGTAAAATGTGCTTGTTGCATCTTCTGTGACAAAAGCGCATACTTTTCTTTATTTTCATGACGCACGAGTAATTGGTGAGAGCATTAAAAAAATTAACTTTGCTGGTTGGTGATTTGTCAGTTTCCCCCCATCATTTGCAGTTTGCTTCTTGCATTCACAGGTACATATATGAGAACAGAACTTTTCAAATTGGATGGAATTACTTACCAGAGGAATAATAAAAATGATTTATGAGAGAAAGCGCATTTCAAATGTCTAAACAATTGTAGGTAGGTAATGAAAAATTAGTTTGATCAATGTTAACATGTATTTACAAATTGCCTTTTATATATGCGAGGCTCTGGGGGATGATGACAAGCATGCAGGGTAGGTGTTGCAAGATCACACTCTTTTTTTTTTTTTCTTTTTTTAAATTTTGGTATCATTAATATATAATTGCATGAACAGCACTGTGGTTACTAGATTCCTCCCATTATCAAGTCCCCACCACATAGCCCGTTACAGTCACTGTCCATCAGCGTAGTAAAATGCTAGAGAGTCACTACTTGTCTTCTCTGTGCTATATTGCCTTCCCTGTGCCGCCCACTCACATTATGTGTGCTGATTGTAATGCCCTTTATTCCTCTTCTCCTTCCCTTCCCCCCTCCCCAAGTCCCTTTCCCTCTGGCAACTGTTAGTCCATTCTTGGGTTACCTAAGTCTGCTGCTGTTTTGTTCCTTCAGTTTTTGCTTTGTTCTTATGCTCCACAAATGAGTGAAATCATTTGGTACTTGTCTTTCTAGAGATCACACTCTTATGGAGAGAGAAAAGTAAATAAATAATTGCAATTCAATGTGGCAAGTGATACAGCAGAGTTATGTATAAACAAGGTACCTGGGGAGTATTAATGGAAGCAACAACTCACCCTTTCCAAGAGGGGAGTCAGAAAGCCTTCAGAAAGTATGTAATAATTGAGCTTAAATCTTCAAGAAAGTTTCTTCCTGATATCAAACAAATTTAAGAAGTATATTCCACTTCTATGATCTTAAGGAGTTTTCTACATTTATTCCCAGATAAGCTTCACCTTAACTCTAAATATGTATAGAGGTAACTACTTAACCAAGTAAGAGACTAAAGGCCATGAAAAACACACTGAGCCAAATCAGGCAAATTGTTCACCTTCCGTCACCCATCGATGCTAACAACCAAAAAAGATGCTTCTCTATCAGGAATGTCAGTATTAGTAATAAGAATAATATAGGCAGCAAAGAAATGTAACCCAGGATCAGAAAAGAGGGGTTATTACAAGATATAAAAATTACCCCCAACAACTCTGTGAAGCAAGTATTGGGATCCTGAATTGCTGCTGGAATCTAAGGCAGAGAAGTAGATTAACAAGCCCCAAATCACTTAGCTGGTACCTAGGAAATACCAGCATGCTAAGTGCCATTTCCAGTAAATAACAAGCCCTAAGAACTCCCTAATTAAAGCAAGTAAACTATAGATTTAAACATTTTAAATGTCTTTTGAAAGGAATCATTAAGAAAATCTTAGATCCCAAAAAAGGATATAAAACTGGTATAGGAGAAGAAAAATTTTTCCTTCTTTCCTTCTAGGTTCTTTGGCTGGTCTAGTAATTGACATAAGACAGATTAACAGGGGAAAAACCAATTTTATATATACAGGAGCCCAATAAAAATATGAGTCACAGAGACGTAACCAAAACAGGAATCTTTTTTTTTTTTTTTTTGAGAGGGCATCTCTCATATTTATTGATCAAATGGTTGTGAACAACAATAAAATTCAGTATAGGGGGGGGTCAATGCTCAATGTACAATCATTAATCCATCTCAAGCCTAACTCTCGTCAGTCTCCAATCTTCTGAAGCATAACAAACAAGTTCTTACATGGTGAATGAATTCTTACATAGTGAATAAATTCTTACATGGTGAACAGTACAAGAGCATTCATCACAGAAACTTTCGGTTTTGATCACGCATTATGAACTATAAACACTCAGGTCAAATATGAATATTTGTTTGATTTTTATACTTGATTTATATGTTGATCCCACATTTCTCCCTTTATTATTATTATTATTTTTATTTTTAATAAAATGCTGAAGTGGTAGGTAGATGCAAGATAAAGGTAGAAAACATAGTTTAGTGTTGTAAGAGGGCAATTGTAGATGATCAGGTGTGTGCCTGTAGACTATGTGTTAATACAAGCTAGACAAGGGCAGCAAAACATCCACGGATGCAGAAGCTTTCTCTCAAAGCAGGAGGGATGAGGTTCTGAGCCTCACCTCTGTTGATCCCCAATTTCTCACCTGATGGCCCCCCTGCGACTGTGCCTGTCTTAGGTTGTTCCTCCCTTGAGGAATCTTACCCGTCTCTGGCTAACCAGTCATCTTCCGGGGCCATACAGGGAAATGTAAAGTTGGTAAGTGAGAGAGAAGCCTTATTGTTTGAAAAGGTTAGCTTTTTACTTCTTTGCAGATTTATGCCCTGTGGCTTCTATGCCCAGCACTTGTCTCGAGGTATCTTTACCACCTGGAGGAATTATGATACTCGGTAACTTCGATATGAGGCACGAATTCTATTTAAGGGTTGTAATTAGGAAGGAAGAAGAAAAGCTATAGAGGTAGCATATGGAAGAAAACATGGGAGGATTGATTATTTCTTTGACATATCTTCTTATAGAGTACCTTAAGTATGTATAGGTTTTAAACTACTAATTTGTACACACATATTAACATAATAGGAATACGGTGACATAAACAAAGCAAATCTATAATTACCATCCATCTCCAGTGAAGCCAAGAAAACCATTTAGGCACCCTAGGCATTTGTGAAAATTTGTCTATGATATGATGGATATTGTTCAACTGTACTTGAACAGTTTGAGAGAAATCAGACAAATTAAAGCAGCCCATTTCTGGGATCTGTTCACCTCCCATATGTCCTTTTAACCGTAGATAGTCTATAGTCATGAGATTTTGGAGTGCTACAACTTGAACCCCTCCCAACTCCTGGTTGAGTTCCAACAGTACAGATCCAGTCAAATTCGTTGTCTCACTGTATGCACATGCCAGCCTAGACATCTCCCTCCTCCTTCTTATGGCAAGTCCAGGAGATGGTGGGCTGGATGCAGCCACAACCGCAGCATCGTCCGGATCCCTGTGGAGGCTTTTTGATGATCATCCCCCGGCACGAGTCCTCCAGAGAGTGCTGATGCCGGAAGCTCCTCCTCATATCGTATCTTAGTTCATTTTCTGGGTATCCAAGCTAGGCCTTGATCTTCTGCGTAGAAACAAACAGACCCTTTGCCCACCCTTTGACATGCCCTCTATACCACTGTGCAGAACTCATTGGAGGTCAGCACACAGTAACTGCTTTTTTTTTTTTTTTTTTTTAATTAAGAGAAAGGAATATTATCAGAAAAGAGTACCTCCATAACTGATCATCTGACACCCTTTAAGTGATCAACATTAAGGATATTTAAAGCATGCATTGATCTTTGATTTACCAATAGTTTTATCCTATCAAGGAGTAATCGCCCTTTTCTTTCTTTCTTTCTTTTTTTTTTTCACTCTTTAATCTACACTTACATGAAGAGTACTATGTTTACTATGCTCTCCCCTATATCAGGTCCCCCCTAATAACCACATTATGGTTACTGTCCATCAGCTTAGCAAAATGTTGTAGAATCCCTACTTGTCCTCTCTGTGTTGTGCAGCCCACCCTCCCCTTTCTCCCTCCCCCCAATGCATGCTAATCTTAATACCCCCCTTCTTCTTACCCCCCCTTATCCCTCCCTGCGCACCCATCCTCCCCAGTTCCTTTCCCTTTGGTACCTGTTAGTCCATTTTTGGGTTCTGTAATTCCGCTGCTGTTTTGTTCCTTCAGTTTTTGCTTTGTTCTTATACTCCTCAGATGAGTGAAATCATTTGGTATTTCTCTTTCTCCACTTGGCTTATTTCACTGAGCATAATACTCTCCAGCTCCATCCATGTTGCTGCAAATGGTTGGATTTTTCCACTTCTTATGGCTGAGTAGTATTCCATTGTGTATATGTACCACATCTTCTTTATCCATTCATCTACCGATGGACATTTAGGTTGCTTCCAATTCTTGGCTATTGTAAATAGTGCTGCGATAAACATAGGGGTGCATCTGTCTTTCTCAAACTTGATTGCTGCGTTCTTAGGGTCAATTCCTAGGAGTGGAATTCCTGGGTCAAATGGTAGGTCTGTTTTGAGCATTTTGATGAACCTCCAAACTGCTTTCCACAATGGTTGAACTAATTTACATTCCCACCAGCAGTGTAGGAGGGTTCCCCTTTCTCCACAGCCTCGCCAACATTTGTTGTTGTTTGTCTTTTGGATGGCAGCTATCCTTACTGGTGTGAGGTGATACCTCATTGTACTTTTAGTTTGCATTTCTCTGATAATTAGCGATGTGGAGCATCTTTTCATGTGTCTGTTGTCCATCTGTATTTCTTTTTTAGAGAACTGTCTGTTCAATTCCTCTGCCCATTTTTTAATTGGGTTATTTGTTTTTTGTTTGTTGAGGCATGTGAGCTCTTTATATATTCTGGACGTCAAGCCTTTATCGGATCTGTCATTTTCAAATATATTCTCCCAAACTGTAGGGTTCCTTTTTGTTCTATTGATGGTGTCTTTCGCTGTACAGAAGCTTTTCAGCTTAATGTAGTCCCACTTGCTCATTTTTGCTGTTGTTTTCCTTGCCCGGGGAGATATGTTCAAGAAGAGATCACTCGTGTTTATGTCTAAGAGGTTTTTGCCTATGTTTTTTTCCAAGAGTTTAATGGTTTCATGCCTTACATTCAGGTCTTTGATCCATTTTGAGTTTACCTTTGTATATGGGGTTAGACAATGGTCCAGTTTCATTCTCCTACATGTAGCTGTCCAGTTTAGCCAACACCACCTGTTGAAGAGACTGTCATTTTGCCATTGTATGTCCTTGGCTCCTTTATCAAATATTAATTGACCATATTTGTTGGGGTTAATGTCTGGAGTCTCCAATCTGTTCCACTGATCAGTGGCTCTGTTCTTGTGCCAGTACCAAATTGTCTTGATTACTATGGCTTTGTAGTAGAGCTTGAAGTTGGGGAGTGAGATCCCCCCTACTTTATTCTTCTTTTTCAGGATTGCTTTGGCTATTCGGGGTCTTTGGTGTTTCCATATGAATTTTTGAATTATTTGTTCCAATTCACTGAAGAATGTTGCTGGTAATTTGAGAGGGATTGCATCAAATCTGTATATTGCTTTGGGCAGGATGGCCATGTTGACGATATTAATTCTTCCTAGCCATGAGCATGGGATGAGTTTACATTTATTAGTGTCCCCTTTAATTTCTCTTAAGAGTGACTTGTAGTTTTCAGAGTATAAGTCTTTCACTTCTTTGGTTAGGTTTATTCCTAGGTATTATATTCTTTTTGATGCAATGGTGAATGGAATTGTTTTCCTGATTTCTCTTTCTATTGATTCATTGTTAGTGTATAGGAAAGCTACAGATTTCTGTGTGTTAATTTTGTATCCTGCAACTTTGCTGTATTCTGATATCAGTTCTAGTAGTTTTGGAGTGGAGTCTTTGGGGTTTTTTATGTACAGTATCATATCATCTGCAAATAGTGACAGTTTAACTTCTTCTTTACCAATCTGGATTCCTTGTATTTCTTTGTTTTGTCTGATTGCTGTGGCTAGGACCTCCAGTACTATGTTAAATAACAGTGGGGAGAGTGGACATCCCTGTCTGGTTCCTGATCTCAGAGGAAATGCTTTCAGCTCCTCGCTGTTCAGTATAATGCTGGCTGTGGGTTTATCATATATGGCCTTTATTATGTTGAGGTACTTGCCCTCTATACTCATTTTGCTGAGAGTTTTTATCATGAATGGATGTTGAATTTTGTCAAATGCTTTTTCAGCATCTATGGAGATGATCATGTGGTTTTTGTCTTTCTTTTTGTTGATGTGGTGGATGATGTTGATGGATTTTCGAATGTTGTACCATCCTTGCATCCCTGGGATGAATCCCACTTGGTCATGGTGTATGATCCTTTTGATATACTGTTGAATTCTGTTTGCTAATATTTTATTGAGTATTTTTGCATCTACATTCATCAGGGATATTGGTCTGTAATTTTCTTTTTGGTGGAGTCTTTGCCTGGTTTTGGTATTAGGGTGATGTTGGCTTCATAGAATGAGTTTGGGAGTATTCCCTCTTCTTCTATTTTTTGGAACACTTTAAGGAGAATGGGTATTATGTCTTCTCTGTGTGTCTGATAAAATTCCAAGGTAAATCCATCCGGCCCCGGGGTTTTGTTCTTGGGTAGTTTTTTGATTACCGTTTCAATTTCTTTGCTCGTAATTGGTTTGTTTAACTTTTGTGTTTCTTCCTTGGTCAGTCTTGGGAGGTTGTATTTTTCTAGGAATTTGTCCATTTCTTCTAGGTTTTCCAGCTTGTTGGCATATAGGTTTTCATAGTAGTCTTTAATAATTCTTTGTATTTCTGTGGAGTCTGTCGTGATTTTTCCGTTCTCATTTCTGATTATGTTGATTTGTGTTGATTCTCTTTTTCTCTTAATAAGTTGGGCTAGAGGCTTATCTATTTTGTTTGTTCTCTCAAAGAACCAGCTCTTGGTTTCGTTGATTTTTGCTATTGTTTTATTCTTCTCAATTTTATTTATTTCTTCTCTGATCTTTATTATGTCCCTCCTTCTGCTGACTTTAGGTCTCATTTGTTCTTCTTTTTGCAGTTTCGATTATTGTGATGTTAGACTATTCATTTGGGATTGTTCTTCCTTCTTCAAGTGTGCCTGGATTGCTATATACTTTCCTCTTAAGACTGCTTTCGCTGCGTCCCACAGAAGTTGGGGCTTAGTGTTGTTGTTGTCATTTGTTTCTATATATTCCTTGATCTCTATTTTGATTTGTTCATTGATCCATTGATTATTTAGTAGCATGTTGTTAAGCCTCCATGTGTTTGTGAGCCTTTTTGTTTTCTTTGTAGAATTTATTTCTACTTTCATACCTTTGTGGTCTGAAAAATTGGTTGGTAGAATTTCAATATTTTGGAATTTACTGAGGCTCTTTTTGTGAGCTAGTATGTGGTCTATTTTGGGGAGTGTTCCATGTGCACTTGAGAAGAATGTATATCCTGTTGCTTTTGGATGTAGAGTTCTATCGATGTCTATTAGGTCCATCTGTTCTAGTGTGTTGTTCAGTGCCTGTGTGTCTTTACTTATTTTCTGCCCTGTGGATCTATCCTTTGGGGTGAGTGGTGTGTTGAACTCTCCTTAAATGAATGCATTGCAGTCTATTTCCCTCTTTAGTTCTGTTAGTATTTGCTTCACATATGCTGGTGCTCCTGTATTGGGTGCATATATATTTAGAATGGTTATATCCTCTTGTTGGACTGAGCCCTTTATCATTATGTAGTACCCTTCTTTATCTCTTGTTACTTTCTTTGTTTTGAAGTCTATTTTGTCTGATATTAGTACTGCAACCCCTGCTTTCTTCTCACTGTTGTTTGCCTGAAATATGTTTTTCCGTCCCTTGGCTTTTAGTCTATGCTTGTCTTTGGGTTTCAGGTGAGTTTCTTGTAAGCAGCATATAGATGGGTCTTGCTTTTTTATCCATTCTATTACTCTATGTCTTTTGATTGGTGCATTTAGTCCATTTACATTTAGGGTGACTATTGAGAGATATGTACTTATTGCCATTGCAGGCTTTAGATTCGTGGTTACCAAAGGTTCAAGGTTAGCTTCTTTAGTATCTTACTGCCTACCTTAGCTCGCTCATTGAGCTGTTATATACACTGTCTGGAGATTCTTTTCTTCTCTCCCTTCTTATTCCTCCTCCTCCCTTCTTCATATGCTGTGTGTTTTGTTCTGTGCTCTTTTTAGGAGTGCTCCCATCTAGAGCAGTCCCTGTAGGATGCCCTGTAGAGGTGGTTTGTGGGAAGCAAATTCCCTCAGCTTTTGCTTGTCTGGGAATTGTTTAATCCCACCATCATATTTAAATGATAGTCGTGCTGGATACAGTATCCTTGGTTCAAGGCCCTTCTGTTTCATTGCATTATGTATATCATGCCATTCTCTTTTGGCCTATAGGGTTTCTGTTGAGAAGTCTGATGTTAGCCTGATGGGTTCCTTTATAGGTGACCTTTTTCTCTCTAGCTGCCTTTAAAACTCTTTCCTTGTCCTTGATCCTTGCCATTTTAATTACTATGTGTCTTGGTGTTGTCCTCCTTGGATCCTTTCTGTTGTGAGTTGTGTGTAATTCCATGGTCTGTTCGATTATTTCCTCCCCCAGTTTGGGGAAGTTTTCAGCAATTATTTCTTCAAAGAGACTTTCTATCCCTTTTCCTCTTTCTTCTTCTTCTGGTACCCCTATAATACGAATATTATTCCTTTTGGTTTGGTCACATAGTTCTCTTAGTGTTGTTTCATTCCTGGAGATCCTTTTATCTCTCTCTATGTCAGCTTGTATACGTTCCTGCTCTCTGGCTTCTATTCCTTCAATGGCCTCTTGCATCTTATCCATTCTGCTTATAAATCCTTCCAGGGATTGTTTCACTTCTGTGATCTCCTTCCTGACATCTGTGATCTCCCTCCGGACTTTATCCCATTGCTCTTGCATTTTTGTCTGCATCTCATCCCATTGCTCTTGCATTTTTCTCTGCATCTGTATCAGCATGTTCATGGTTTTTATTTTGAATTCTTTTTCAGGAGGACTGGTTAGGTCTGTCTCCTTCTCAGGTGTTGTCTCTGTGATCTTTGTCTGCCTGTAGTTTTGCCTTTTCATGGTGATAGAGATAGTTTGCAGACCTGGTAAGAGTGACCGCTGGAAGAACTTCCCTTCTTGTTGGTTTGTGGCCTTCCTGTCCTGTGAGAATAGCGACCTCTATTGGCTTATGCTTGTCAGCTGTGCGCAGACAGGGCTTCTGCTACCTGCCCGTTTGCTATGGAGTTTATCTCCGCTGTTGCTGTGGACATGGCCTGGCTGGGGCTGCTCCTCCAAAGGGATGGAGCCCTGTTGGAGGGGGAGCGGCCGGTAGGCTATTTTTCTCCATAAGGGGCCTCTGTGCTCCCTGTTGCCCAGGGGGTTAGAGTGCCGAGAGATCCCCAGATTCCCTGCCTCTGGTCTAAGTGTCCTGTCCTGCCCCTTTAAGACTTCCAAAAAGCACTCTCCAAACCAAAACAACAAGAGCAACAATGAGAGAGGGAGCAGAAAAAAAAAAAAAAAGAAAAAGGAAAAAACATGCTTTTTTTTTTGTTATTGTTTTTTTCGTCAGGCGCCAGTCCCAGGCACCCGCTCACTGGTCCTGCGCTCCTGCCTCCCTAGCACCGGGGTCCCTGTTCCTTCAAGGCTTTCAAAAAGCACCCGCCCACCGGTCCCGCAGGGAAAAACGCGCGATATTCTTTGTCCTCAGGCGCCGGTCTCAGGCACCCACCCTCCGGTCCCGCAGGGAAAAACACGTGATATTCCTTGTCCTCAGGTGCCGGTCCCAGGCACCCGCTCACTGGTCCTGATGCTCTGCCTCCCTAGCACCAGGGTCCCTGTCCCTTTAAGGCTTCCAAAAAGCACTCGCCAAAAAGCGGGAAAAAAAAGGGGAAAAATGCGTGATTTCCTCTGTCCTCAGGCGCCGATCTCAGGCACCTGCCCTCCAGTCCCGCAGGGAAAGACACGGGATAGTCTTTGTCCTCAGGCGCTGGTCACAGCCACCCGCTCACTAGTCCTGCTGCCCTGCCTCCCTAGCACCTGGGTCCCTGTCCCTTTAAGGCTTCCAAAAACACTCGCTAAAAAGAGAAAAAAAAAGGTGAAAAGCACGCTATTTCCTCCGTCCTCAGGCGCCGGTCTCAGGCACCCTCCCACCGGTCCCGTAGGGAAAAACGCGCGATCTCTGTCCTCAGGCGCTGGTCCCAGGCACCGCTCAGCGGTCCCGCCGCCCTGCCTCCCTAGCAACAGGGTCCCTGTCCCTTTAAGGCTTCCAAAAAGCACTCGCCAAAAAAAAAAAAAGCCGCTCCAGTTTCTTTCCACCTGCCAGGAGCCGGGGGTAGGGGCGCTTGGGTCCCGCCGGGCCGGGGCTTGTATCTTATCCCCTTCGCAAGGTGCTGGGTTCTTGCATGTGTGGATGTCGTCTGGATGTTGTCCTGTGTCCTCTGGTCTCTATTTTAGGAAGAGTTTTGTTTGTTATATTTTCATAGCTCTATGTGTTTTTGGGAGGAGATTTCCACTACTCTACTCACGCCGCCATCTTGGCTCCGCCCACTGAAAACAGGAATCTTTTTGACCCTTGAGACAAAGAAACAATAAATCTGTGAATAATGGATAAGACAGAGGGGCTTGGGCTTGGGGTAGTAAATTGGTGAAGAAGTAACTAGGTTTATTTATACATCCTTCTTGGCCCTAAATATCTTTGGCCATAAGGATGCCTTTTACTCTCCTGATAAAGGGAGGGTAACTTTCACATAGATATCTCCTCCTTTCAGAGGGGAGAAAAGGAAGGTAAAGTGTTCTTATACTGGTAGTTTTTCAAGTACCATTAATTCAAAATAATCAGTGTGCCAAAGCGGCATATGTTGGGGTGGCATCTCCTGTCCCCCTTAAGCGGGAATCCTGAGAGGTAAGAAACACTAAAACTAGCTTTCACTTAAAGAGTATCTGACCATCTTTAGAGACCTTAAATATTTGCTTCTGTTAGATATGGCTAGGCTCGAGAGATATAACCTAGTTTATGTCCAAAGTCAGGAATCTGGTAGGAAACCTCTGCATGAGGCTGAGACCCCCAAAGTGCATTACCCCCAGGGTAAATGAGAAATAAATATGACCATGGAGATGAGATGCCAGCTTGACTTTGCTTGGCACAAGGGAATTGGAGGAGGGATAAAATAAATCTCTTCTGGGAATGTATAACTACAAGAGACCCCACATGTTATTTTAATTGTAGTAAAATATATATAAAAATATTTTAAGTTATATACCATTTTAACCATTTTTACGTGTACAGTTGAGTGACATTAAGTACATTCACATTGTGCAACTATCACCACCATCCATCTCTCTAACTTTTTTATCTTCCCAAACCAGGCCATGGTAAATGCCATTCTTCTTTCTGTTTCTATGAATTTGACTGCTTTAGGTACCTCATGTAAGTGGAATCATACACTGTTTATCTTTCTGTGACTATTATTTCACTTAGCATAACAATTGGTGGAATATTGATAGGGATTGCATTGAATCCATAGGTTGAGTAGTACTGACATCTTACCATTAATCTTACAATCCATTATTATAGGATGTCTTTTATTTATGTGTTTTAATTTTTTGCAGCAACGTTTTGTGGTTTTAAGTGTACAAATCTTTTCACCTCTTTGGTTAAGTTTATTCTTAAGTATTCTTATATGGAATTGTTTCTTAATTTCATTTTAGAATTGTTTATTGTTAGTATAGAAATATAACTGATTTATATGTATGGATTTTGTATTTTGCAGCTATGTTGACTTTGTTTATTCGAACAGTTTTTTGAGGTACTTTTAGTGTCCTCATTTAACCTAAAATTTTTTTCTATTAAGACTTTTTTTTAGAGCAGTTTGAAGTTCACAGCAAAATAGAGGATAAGGTATAGGGATTTCCCATATACACTTTGCCCCCACACCAGCATAGCGTTTTCCGTTATCAGCATTCTCCACCAGGCTGGTGCATTTATTACAACTGATGAAACTACATTCATAATCCCCAAAGTCTATAATTTACATTATGTTTCACTCTTGGTGGTGTACATTCTATGGGTTTAGACAGATGTATAGTGACATGTGTCCATCATTATGGAAAGTACATATAAATATTTTCACGGCCCTAAAAATCTACTATGCTCTGCATTTTCATCATCCCTTCCCCGTATATCCTGTCCATACCCCTGGCAACCACTAATCTTTTTACTGTCTCCATTGTTTTGCCTTTTCCAGAGTGTCATAATTAGAATCATAGAATACTCATTTAGTTTTTATCTAAATTAATACATATGTGGACCAGGAAACTGTAAGTAAAACATGTAAAGCAGTCCCAGGTGACTGTTAGAAGTACATGCAAATTATCTAAGGCTTCAAACAATTCCCACAGATGAAATTCCAAGGAAATTGAACAGTGCATAGTCAGAAATCTACAAAACATGTAAGGAAACAAGGTACTATGAGTAAGAACCTGCAGGAAAAAGGACACACACACACACACACACATAAACAGGCTTCACAGGCTGGAACTGTCATATACCAGATATAAAAAAATATGTTTAATATGCTGAACTAAAATAGAAGTTGGGAAAATGGGGAACAGAGGATTAAAAGAACAATTACACAGATTTGAAAAACAGAACTTCTAAAAAGGAAAAAAATAACCACAAATTAAAAACCTGATGCACATTTTAAGGAGCAGTGGAGACAGAATCTGTGAACCAGAAGATAGATCCGTAGAAATTGTCCATAATGTGTGCAGAAAGAAAAAGGGATGGAAATGGAAGGAAGGAAGGGAGGGAGGGAGGGAGGGAGGGAGGAAAACCCTGGTGAATAAAGAGAAAAGGCTTAATTTTGAAGTTCCAAAAGGAGACAATAAATGGAGAACAGGCAATATCGAAGGAGATAATAGTTGTAAAATAGAATTTTATAGGACTGGTAAAAAATACCATCTGATATCCACGAAGCCCACTGAATCCCAGGCAAATAAATAAAAGGGAATCCACCCCAGACATATAACTGCAAAATTCACAACACGCCCACATACACACACAAAAGAGAAGTACTAAGAGAAGTTGGAAAGGGAAATTACCTACAGAAAGTGAATGCAATTATACTGAAGGTGACATTAACTGCAACAGTGGAAACCAGAAAGTAGAATGTCATCCTTCATTTGCTGAGGGATGGTAACTGTCAAACTAGTGATCAATGCTCAGCAAAACGACCTTTCTAGAAAGAGAACAAATTAAAATGATTTCAGACCAGCAAAAACTGAGAGTTTTTACCACCAAAAGTACATATAGTTCAGGCTGAAGGAAGAACTGGAAGCAAGAAGGAATACTAATAGTGAAATATAGGTAAAACTAGCAACCATCATGTTATATAAAATGTACTAACTGCCTGATTCGTGAGTTGAGAACAAACTAGAACTAAAACACTAGAAAACAATAGCATTTACATTGGCAGGAAAGACCAAAATAGAGACTATGAGAAGAGTGGGAATGGAGAGAAAGATGTAGGAATAATTTCATATGCAGGAAGAGGCATGAAGCTATTTCAAGTCTGGGTGATTGAAAGGTATTGATATCATTAGGTAATGGGATATGGGGAAAGGGACTGGTTTGGGAGAAATGATAAAAAGCTTGGTTTTGATTAATGCATGTTGTTTTCTCATGGGTATGCTTGCTTACCTCTAAGTGGGATGTTAGCTCCCTGAGAACAAGGATCAAACATTTTTTTTTTGTATGTCTCGTAGTACATTTTGGAGTTCACAATGGATCTCTTATTAGATTCACTCTTACTGTCATTCTTATAATAATTCCATATTCATTTTGAGTGAAGGAAAGAACTGTAGGTAAAGATGAGTCCCAATTTCCTCCTATCTTTGGTGTTCTCATTATCAATGAGCTGTGTTGCACAAGGGTGAAGCCAGGCTGCCTGACTTAACGGGGTGTCTCTGCCACTTACAGAATATTGGACAAGTTGTCTAACTTCTCTGTACCTCGGTTTCACTAGGTATAAACTGAGGATAATAACAGTGTCTATCTCACTGCTGTAAGATGTTGTGAGGATTAAATAAGTTAATAACTTCATGAATTTCTTGGCATAGTATCTGTCACTTGGCAAACTCCCAAAAGGTTACTTGTTGGTGGTGGTGTTATTATTAATAGTTAAACATTTTATCCTCAAATTACTTGGTAGTTTATGCCAAGTTGCTCAAATCAATGATAAGGTTAATCGAAACTCAGATCTTTCAAACAATCCCTTTTTATTTTCCTGATACTTCTCTTGTCATCTGTAGTAAATAAGCCTTTTATAAGGGATTATAGGGGGAAATTCTTTAAACAATTGTCAGTATTAAGACAACAGAGAAAAGCTACAAGTGATGATTTCAAAAGTGATTAAAAGCGTTAATTGGGATTTCTTACTATTTGAAATTTCAGAGTTAGTGTTTAAGAACCTTCGGTCTACCAGAACAAAGATTTGTCAGTTATTGCAACCATACCTTACTGTCCCTTAAACTTTTTGTTCTAGTTTGTCTCTGGAGTTGAAGGTATACTGGGACTTCAAACAAATGCCCTTATGCATAATTCTTGCTTCATAGTTCCCTCTCTGCTAAGCATGCTGACAGCTATGCAGCCCCACCCCAGGGATGGTGAGAGGGAGACAAGAGATAAGGAAACTGAAGGGAGAGAAACACATATAAGAAAGCGACTCCTCTAAACCTTTCTCATTCCAGTCAGCATTAGGTACTGTGCTTCACTGCTTCTTCAATTTAACACTTTGTTCCACTTTCTAGATAAAGTTACCCAAAGAGCTTACTCTACTTAAATGGTAATGGTTTAAAGCAGATAAAAATAATTATGGATATAAACTTTTACAAATATTTTGGGAAATTTTTTTCTTCGGGGAATAATATCTATATACACATGACTAAATACTGATATTTATCATTATATAAGTCATTTTATTGTTTGCTTTTGTTTTAAAAATAAGCACCATATAGAATTAGCTTTTTTCTCATGCAGATTACTTCTTTTTATTGCAGTATCATTGATATATAATCTTATGTTGGTTTCAAATGTACAACCCAGTGGTTCAACAGTTACTCATATTATCAAATCCTTACCCCTCTGGTGTGGTTACTATCTATCAATGCAGAAAGATATTACACAATCATTGACTATATTCTCCATGCTGTATTACTGTTCCTGTGACCAGCTTATACTGTAATTGTGAATTATTGCTCCCCTTTATCCCCCTCACTCTCCCCACTCACTCACCCTAGAATTAGCTTTAATACATGAAAATTCACTATTTCAGCAAATCTTGCTAAGGTGTTTTGTTAGGTGCTATGAGGGCAATGAAGAATCATATAGGAATATTACATCCAGGAGTTAAACATAAGGTAAAAGTAAACATTTTTGTCTTAAATTATAGAAAAAGACATTGTAATATTGTAGTGTCCGAGGGGCCTCAGTAAATAGCACCCATATTCCCTACTGTAATTCTGAATAAACTGAAAAATGAGTGACAGATGAGAGATCCAAATACCACCTTTATTCCTGATAAGGCTTATATAGGGCATGGCTTATATATGCAGACGGTTTTGCTTTCTAATACTGAACCCCAAGTTAAGCAGATATACTTGGTCACAGGCAGGACAGGGCCAGGAGCATCCTCCCTGTTGTCTCGGAGAGCCTGTCCTTGGAGGAGCCCAGGAGAACTGCTTCCAGCGAGCAGGTAGGAAAACAGAGCGTGGAAGTATGCTTACGTAATTCTTTATCTAAACTGACAATCAAGTAAGTCTAGGAGAAAATGAGTGAGATGATAGAGAGAGGCCAGAAGTGTTTAGGGATAATTCCTTCTCATAAAGAATTGAGGAAAAGGTATTGCCTTTCAACATGAAAATAGAAAAATCCATTTGCAATCACAACACCTTTTACATGACAAGTATTGTAAGTTTTGCATGTGGTCATTTTTTTCAACTGTGTTTTTCACGTAATTGCATAGAGTGTACGTAACTTTAAAACTGAGGCTAGATTCTACCTTTTTTCATTTCTTTCCTCTTTACAAAATTGAGTTGCTTCCTTCTCAATGTGCACCCATTGTTGCTGTTAGCACTCAGTTGTATCTGTGTTGACAGGTCTTTCTTACCTGTTTATTTTGTGTTCTTTAAATGCAGGAACAGTATCTTATTTATGTATCCCTGGTGTCTGGCATATACCAAATAGTTTACTGAGTTAAATTACTGTGTTAAATATTGTTCTCCTTGTCAGTTAACATGGCAGTTTTTCCTGGTTGCTCCATAATGCTCATAATTTCATCACTGAAAATAAATTAAGGAAGAGAATGCCTAAAGAATAAGTTCCTGAAATCACAGAGCCCAGCAGTAATCTCCAGCAGGGGAAGCTTGCTTTTGGAGAATGCCTGAGTTTATGGGTGAAGCTTAGAAGAATATTCAAAGCTGGCTGTGAAAGTGGAGACTAATGCAAGACATTGTGGGTAGGAGTTGTTTCTTTTAAAAAACAGGTGGCATACAGTGATGATTTGAAGGAACAACATAGTGATTCAGTAGTGTTATGAACAACTTTGACATTATTTTTTTCAGATATGGTTTCAAAAGAATGCTTAGGATTTGGTTAAAAATTCCTAGATGTTTGGTTCTAAGTTAACAAGTGTTGATAGAATACTTTAATACTTAGATGCACTTTTTTTTTTTTTTTTTTTTTTTGAGAGGGCATCTCTCATATTTATTGATCAAATGGTTGTTAACAACAATAAAATTCAGTATAGGGGGGTCAATGCTCAATGTACAATCATTAATCCATCTCAAGCCTAATTCTCGTCAGTCTCCAATCTTCTGAAGCGTAACGAACAAGTTCTTACATGGTGAACGAATTCTTACAGAGTGAATAAATTCTTATATGGTGAACAGTACAAGGGCAGTCATCACAGAAACTTTCGGTTTTGATCATGCAATATGACCTATAAACCATCAGGTCAAATATGAATATTCATTTGATTTTTGTACTTGATTTATATGTTGATCCCACATTTCTCCTATTATTATTATTATTTTTATTTTTAATAAAATGCTGAAGTGGTAGGTAGATGCAAGATAAAGGTAGAAAACATAGTTTAGTGCTGTAAGAAGGCAAATGTAGATGATCAGATGATCAGGTGTGTGCCTATGGACTAAGTATTAATCCAGGCTAGACAAGGGCAGCAAGACATCCACGGATGCAGAAGATTTCTCTCAAAGCAGGGGGGGTGAGGTTCTGAGCCTCACCTCTGTTGATCCCCAAATTCTCACCTGATGGCCCCCCTGCGACTGTGCCTGTCTTAGGTTGTTCCTCCCTTGAGGAATCTTACCCGTCTCTGGCTAACCAGTCATCTTCCGGGGCCATACAGGGAAATGTAAAGTTGGTAAGTGAGAGAGAAGCCATATTGTTTGCAAAGGTTAGCTTTTTACTTCTTTGCAGATTTATGCCCTGTGGCTTCTATGCCCAGCACTTGTCTCGAGGTATCTTTACCACCTGGAGGAATTATGATACTCGGTAAATTCGATATGAGGCACGAATTCTATTTAAAGTTTGTAATTAGGAAGGAAGAAGAAAAGCTATAGATGTAGCATATGAAGGAAACTTGGGAGGATTGATTATTTCTTTGACATATCTTCTTGTATAGTACCTTAAGTATGTATAGGTTTTAAACTACTAACTAATTTGCACACACATATTGACATAATAGGAATACGGTGACATAAACAAAGCAAATCTATAATTACCAGCCATCTCCAGTGAAGCCAAGAAAACCATTTAGGCACCCTAGGCATTTGTGAAAATTTATCTATGATATGATGGATATTTTCCAACTGTACTTGAACCATCAGACAAATTAAAGCAGCCCATTTCTGGGATCTGTTCACATCCCATATGTTCTTTTAACCATAGATAGTCTATAGTCATGAGATTTTGGGGTGCTACAACTTGCACCCCTCCCAACTCCTGGTTGAGTTCCAACAGTACAGATCCAGTCAAATTCGTTGTCTCACTGTATGCACATGCCAGCCTAGACATCTCCCTCCTCCTTCTTATGGCAAGTCCAGGAGATGGTGGGCTGGATGCAGCCACAACCGCAGCATCGTCCGGATCCCTGTGGAGGCTTTTTGATGATCATCCCCCGGCACGAGTCCTCCAGAGAGTGCTGATGCCGGAAGCTCCTCCTCATATCGTATCTTAGTTCATTTTCTGGGTATCCAAGCTAGGCCTTGATCTTCTGCGTAGAAACAAACAGACCCTTTGCCCACCCTTTGACATGCCCTCTATACCACTGTGCAGAACTCATTGGAGGTCAGCACACAGTAACTGCTTTTTTTTTTTTTTTTTTTTAATTAAGAGAAAGGAATATTATCAGAAAAGAGTACCTCCATAGCTGATCATCTGACACCCTTTAAGTGATCAACATTAAGGATATTTAAAGCATGCGTTGATCTTTGATTTACCAATAGTTTTATCCTGTTAAGGAGTAATCCCCCTTTTCTTTCTTTCTTTCTTTTTTTTTTTTTTAAATTTTTAATCTACACTTACCTGAAGAATACTATGTTTACTATGCTCTCCCCTATATCAGGTCCCCCCTAACAACCACATTACGGTTACTGTCCATCAGCTTAGCAAAATGTTGTAGAGTCACTACTTGTCCTCTCTGTGTTGTGCAGCCCACCCTCCCCTTTCTCCCTCCCCCCCATGCATGCTAATCTTAATACCCCCCTTCTTCTTTCTCCGGCTTATCCCTCCCTGCCCACCCATCCTCCCCAGTTCCTTTCCCTTTGGTACCTGTTAGTCCATTTTTGGGTTCTGTAATTCTGCTGCTGTTTTGTTCCTTCAGTTTTTCCTTTGTTCCTATACTCCTCAGATGAGTGAAATCATTTGGTATTTCTCTTTCTCCGCTTGGCTTATTTCACTGAGCATAATACTCTCCAGCTCCATCCATGTTGCTGCAAATGGTTGGATTTTTCCACTTCTTATGGCTGAGTAGTATTCCATTGTGTATATGTACCACATCTTCTTTATCCATTCATCTACAGATGGACATTTAGGTTGCTTCCAATTCTTGGCTATTGTAAATAGTGCTGCGATAAACATAGGAGTGCATCTGTCTTTCTCAAACTTGATTGCTGCGTTCTTAGGGTAAATTCCTAGGAGTGGAATTCCTGGGTCAAATGGTAGGTCTGTTTTGAGCATTTTGATGCACCTCCATACTGCTTTCCACAATGGTTGAACTAATTTACATTCCCACCAGCAGTGTAGGAGGGTTCCCCTTTCTCCACAGCCTCGCCAACATTTGTTGTTGTTTGTCTTTTGGATGGCAGCTATCCTTACTGGTGTGAGGTGATACCTCATTGTAGTTTTAATTTGCATTTCTCTGATAATTAGCGATGTGGAGCATCTTTTCATGTGTCTCTTGGCCATCTGTATTTCTTTTTTGGAGAACTGTCTGTTCAGTTCCTCTGCCCATTTTTTAATTGGGTTATTTGTTTTTTGTTTGTTGAGGCGTGTGAGCTCTTTATATATTCTGGACGTCAAGCCTTTATCAGATCTGTCATTTTCAAATATATTCTCCCATACTGTAGGGTTCCTTTTTGTTCTATTGATGGTGTCTTTCGCTGTACAGAAGCTTTTCAGCTTAATGTAGTCCCACTTGCTCATTTTTGCTGTTGTTTTCCTTGCCCGGGGAGATATGTTCAAGAAGAGATCACTCATGTTTATGTCTAAGAGGTTTTTGCCTATGTTTTTTTCCAAGAGTTTAATGGTTTCGTGACTTACATTCAGGTCTTTGATCCATTTTGAGTTTACCTTTGTATATGGGGTTAGACAATGGTCCAGTTTCATTCTCCTACATGTAGCTGTCCAGTTTTGCCAGCACCATCTGTTGAAGAGACTGTCATTTTGCCATTGTATGTCCATGGCTCCTTTATCAAATATTAATTGACCATATATGTTTGGGTTAATTTCTGGGGTCTCTAATCTGTTCCACTGGTCTGTGGCTCTGTTCTTGTGCCAGTACCAAATTGTCTTGATTACTATGGCTTTGTAGTAGAGCTTGAAGTTGGGGAGTGAGATCCCCCCTACTTTATTCTTCTTTTTCAGGATTGCTTTGGCTATTCGGGGTCTTTGGTGTTTCCATATGAATTTTTGAATTATTTGTTCCAATTCATTGAAGAATGTTGCTGGTAATTTGAGAGGGATTGCATCAAATCTGTATATTGCTTTCGGCAGGATGGCCATTTTGACGATATTAATTCTTCCTAGCCATGAGCATGGGATGAGTTTCCATTTATTAGTGTCCCCTTTAATTTCTCTTAAGAGTGACTTGTAGTTTTCAGAGTATAAGTCTTTCACTTCCTTGGTTAGGTTTATTCCTAGGTATTTTATTCTTTTTGATGCAATGGTGAATGGAATTGTTTTCCTGATTTCTCTTTCTATTGATTCGTTGTTAGTGTATAGGAAAGCTACAGATATCTGTGTGTTGATTTTGTATCCTGCAACTTTGCTGTATTCAGATATCAGTTCTAGTAGTTTTGGAGTGGAGTCTTTGGGGTTTTTTATGTACAGTATCATATCATCTGCAAATAGTGACAGTTTAACTTCTTCTTTACCAATCTGGATTCCTTGTATTTCTTTGTTTTGTCTGATTGCCGTGGCTAGGACCTCCAGTACTATGTTAAATAACAGTGGGGAGAGTGGGCATCCCTGTCTGGTTCCCGATCTCAGTGGAAAAGCTTTCAGCTTCTCGCTGTTCAGTATAATGCTGGCTGTGGGTTTATCATATATGGCCTTTATTATGTTGAGGTACTTGCCCTCTATTCCCATTTTGCTGAGAGTTTTTATCATGAATGGATGTTGAATTTTGTCAAATGTTTTTTCAGCATCTATGGAGATGATCATGTGGTTTTTGTCTTTCTTTTTGTTGATGTGGTGGATGATGTTGATGGATTTTCGAATGTTGTACCATCCTTGCATCCCTGGGATGAACCCCACTTGGTCATGGTGTATGATCCTTTTGATATACTGTTGAATTCTGTTTGCTAATATTTTATTGAGTATTTTTGCATCTACGTTCATCAGGGATATTGGTCTGTAATTTTCTTTTTTGGTGGGGTCTTTGCCTGGTTTTGGTATTAGGGTGATGTTGGCTTCATAGAATGAGTTTGGGAGTATTCCCTCTTCTTCTATTTTGTGGAACACTTTAAGGAGAATGGGTATTATGTCTTCTCTGTGTGTCTGATAAAATTCCGAGGTAAATCCGTCCGGCCCCGGGGTTTTGTTCTTGGGTAGTTTTTTGATTACTGTTTCAATTTCTTTGCTTGTAATTGGTTTGTTTAACTTTTGTGTTTCTTCCTTGGTCAGTCTTGGGAGGTTGTATTTTTCTAGGAAGTTGTCCATTTCTTCTAGGTTTTCCAGCTTGTTGGCATATAGGTTTTCATAGTAGTCTTTAATAATTCTTTGTATTTCTGTGGAGTCTGTCGTGATTTTTCCATTCTCATTTCTGATTATGTTGATTTGTGTTGACTCTCTTTTTCTCTTAATAAGTTGGGCTAGAGGCTTATCTATTTTGTTTATTTTCTCAAAGAACCAGCTCTTGGTTTCGTTGATTTTTGCTATTGTTTTATTCTTCTCAATTTTGTTTATTTCTTCTCTGATCTTTATTATGTCCTTCCTTCTGCTGACTTTAGGCCTCATTTGTTCTTCTTTTTCCAGTTTTAATAATTGTGATGTTAGACTATTCATTTGGGATTGTTCTTCCTTCTTCAAGTGTGCCTGGATTGCTATATACTTTCCTCTTAAGACTGCTTTCGCTGCATCCCACAGAAGTTGGGGCTTAGTGTTGTTGTTGTCATTTGTTTCTATATATTCCTTGATCTCTATTTTGATTTGTTCATTGATCCATTGATTATTTAGTAGCATGTTGTTAAGCCTCCATGTGTTTGTGAGCCTTTTTGTTTTCTTTGTAGAATTTATTTCTACTTTCATACCTTTGTGGTCTGAAAAATTGGTTGGTAGAATTTCAATATTTTGGAATTTACTGAGGCTCTTTTTGTGAGCTAGTATGTGGTCTATTCTGGAGAATGTTCCATGTGCACTTGAGAAGAATGTATATCCTGTTGCTTTTGGATGTAAAGTTCTATAGATGTCTATTAGGTCCATCTGTTCTAGTGTGTTGTTCAGTGCCTGTGTGTCTTTACTTATTTTCTGCCCGGTGGATCTATCCTTTGGGGTGAGTGGTGTGTTGAAGTCTCCTACAATGAATGCATTGCAGTCTATTTCCCTCTTTAGTTCTGTTAGTATTTGCTTCACATATGCTGGTGCTCCTGTATTGGGTGCATATATATTTAGAATGGTTATATCCTCTTGTTGGACTAAGCCCTTTATCATTATGTAGTGGCCTTCTTTATCTCTTGTTACTTTCTTTGTTTTGAAGTCTATTTTGTCTGATATTAGTACTGCAACCCCTGCTTTCTTCTCACTGTTGTTTGCCTGAAATATGTTTTTCCATCCCTTGACTTTTAGTCTATGCTTATCTTTGGGTTTAAGGTGAGTTTCTTGTAAGCAGCATATAGATGGGTCTTGCTTTTTTATCCATTCTATTACTCTATGTCTTTTGATTGGTGCATTAAGTCCATTTACATTTAGGGTGACTATTGAAAGATATGTACTTATTGCCATTGCAGGCTTTAGATTCGTGGTTACCAAAGGTTCAAGGTTAGCTTCTTTAGTATCTTACTGCCTAACTTAGCTCGCTTATTGAGCTGTTATATACACTGTCTGGAGAGTCTTTTCTTCTCTCCCTTCTTATTCCTCCTCCTCCCTTCTTCATATGTTGTGTGTTTTGTTCTGTGCTCTTTTTAGGGGTGCTCCCATCTAGAGCAGTCCCTGTAGGATGCCCTGTAGAGGTGGTTTGTGGGAAGCAAATTCCCTCAGCTTTTGCTTGTGTGGGAATTGTTTGATCCCACCATCATATTTAAATGATAGTCGTGCTGGATACAGTATCCTTGGTTCAAGGCCCTTCTGTTTCATTGCATTAAGTATATCATGCCATTCTCTTCTGGCCTGTAGGGTTTCTGTTGAGAAGTCTGATGTTAGCCTGATGGGTTTTCCTTTATAGGTGACCTTTTTCTCTCTAGCTGCCTTTAAAACTCTTTCCTTGTCCTTGATCCTTGCCATTTTAATTATTATGTGTCTTGGTGTTGTCCTCCTTGGATCCTTTCTGTTGGGGGTTCTGTATAATTCCATGGTCTGTTCGATTATTTCCTCCCCCAGTTTGGGGAAGTTTTCAGCAATTATTTCTTCAAAGACACTTTCTATCCCTTTTCCTCTTTCTTCCTCTTCTGGTATCCCTATAATACGAATGTTTTTCCTTTTGTATTGGTCACATATTTCTCTTAGTGTTGTTTCATTCCTGGAGATCCTTTTATCTCTCTCTATGTCAGCTTCTATACGTTCCTGTTCTCTGGCTTCTACTTCAATGGCCTCTTGCATCTTATCCATTCTGCTTATAAATCCTTCCAGGGATTGTTTCACTTCTGTGATCTCTTTCCTGACATCTGTGATCTCCTTCCGGACTTCATCCCACTGCTCTTGCATTTTTCTCTGCATCTCATCCCACTGCTCTTGCATTTTTCTCTGCATCTCATCCCATTGCTCTTGCATTTTTTTCTGCATCTCTGTCAGCATGTTCATGATTTTTATTTTGAATTCTTTTTCAGGAGGACTAGTTAGGTCTGTCTCCTTCTCAGGTGTTGTCTCTGTGATCTTTGTCTGCCTGTAGTTTTGCCTTTTCATGGTGATAGAGATAGTCTGCAGAGCTGGTACAAGTGACCGCTGGAAGAGCTTCCCTTCTTGTTGGTTTGTAGCCTTTTCCTGGGAGAATAGCGACCTCTAGTGGCTTGTGCTGGGCAGCTGTGCGCAGACAGGGCTTCTGCTTCCTGCCCAGTTGCTTTGGGGTTTATCTCCACTGTTGCTGTGGGCTTGGCCTGGCTGGGGCTGTTCCTCCAAAATGGTGGAGCCCCGTTAGAGGGGGAGCAGCTAGGAGACTATTTATCTCCGTAAGGGGCCTCTGTGCTCCCTGCTGCCCAGGGGGTTAGAGTGCCCAGAGATCCCCAGATTCCCTGCTTCTGGTCTAAGTGACCTGTCCTGCCCCTTTAAGATTTCCAAAAAGCACTCTCCAAACCAACACAACAACAGCAACAATGAGAGAGGGAACAGAAAGGAAAAAAAAAAGAAAAAACACGCGATTTTTTTTTTTTTCCTCAGGTGCCGGTCCCAGGCACCCGCTCACTGGTCCTGCTGCCCTGTCTCCCTAGCACCAGGGTCCCTGTCCTTTCAAGGCTTCCAAAAAGCACCCACCCACCGGTCCCGCAGGGAAGGAACGCTCAATATTCTTTGTCCTCAGGCACTGGTCCCACGCACCCGCTCACCAGTCCCACCGCCCTGCCTCCCTAGCACCGGGGTCCCTGTCCCTTCAAGGCTTCCAAAAAGCACTCGGCAAAAAGAGAGAAAAAAAAGGGGAAAAACGCGCGATTTCTTCAGTCCTCAGGTGCTGGTCTCCGGCACCCACCCACCGGTCCCACCGGGAAAAATGCGGGATATTCTTTGTCCTCAGGTGCCGGTCCCAGGCACCCGCTCACCAGTCCCGCCGCCCTGCCTCCCTAGCACCGGGGTCCCTGTCCCTTTTAGGCTTCCAAAAAGCACTCGCAGAAAAGAGAAAAAAAAAAGGGGAAAAACGCGCGATTTCCTCTGTCCTCAAGTGCCGGTCTCAGGCACCCGCCCACCGGTCCCGCAGGGAAAAACGGGGGATATTCTTTGTCCTCAGGCGCTGGTCCCAGCCACCCGCTCACCAGTCCCGCCACCGTGCCTCCCTAGCACTGGGGTCCCCGTCCCTTCAAGGCTTCCAAAAAGCGCTCGCCAAAAAGAGAAAAAAAAAAAAGGGGGAAAAACGCGCGACCTCCTCCGTCCTCAGGCACCGGTCTCAGGCACCCGCCCCCAGGTCTCGCAGGGAGAAACGCGGGATATTCTTTGTCCTCCGGCGCCGTTCCCAGGCACCTCCTCACCGGTCCCGCCACCCTGCCTCCCCAGCAACGGGGGCCCGTCCCTCTAAGGCTTCCAAAAAGCGCTCGCCAAAAAAAAAAAAAAAAAAAAAAACCGCTCCGTTTTCTCTCCACCCGCCGGGAGCCGGGGGGAGGGGCGCTCGGGTCCCGCCGGGCTGGGGCTTGTATCTTACCCCCTTCACAAGGCGCTGGGTTCTTGCAGGTGTGGATGTGGTCTGGATGTTGTCCTGTGTCCTGTGGTCTCTATTTTAGGAAGATTTTTCTTTGTTATATTTTCATAGCTCTATGTGTTTTTGGGAGGAGATTTCCACTGCTCTACTCACGCCGCCATCTTGGCTCCGCCCCTTAGATGCACTTTTTAAATAAAGCTTTCTTGGTAGAGCTTCCTATTCCTTATACAAATCTGCTAATTTTTATACTTGACCAAGTAGGAAGATGATAATAAATTATTATAATTGGCACACTCTATAAATGTGATTATTTTAAATTAAGTTCTAAAAAAAATTAAGTATTAAGCACGTTTTTGTCAGGTAACTTATCTTTTTTACAAGTAATACCATTTTTAGTTTAAAAATTTTTTGTTTTGACTGTTTCTGATGTTTACCCCACTGATGCTTATGAACGTATTGATGAAAATATCTTTTTATTTCCCTGATAAGTAAGCGTTATCATTTTAAAACTGTCTTACTGTGCCATGATAATTTTAAAACTGTCTTACCGTGCTATGATACAGTGATGCCGAGTGGCCTATCGGTCTTCTTGCTGTGTACTAAGTGATCTTAGACTTCTATGTATCTTGAATTTTTACCTGCTTTTTAATGTTATTTTGCTGTCTTCTTGCTGTTAGCCATTATTTCTCACTCTTGTCAATCATTAACAGACCCTTCCTCCACTTTCCCAATTTGTTACTGATTATCACCTGTGGGTCAAGAAATTAGTTAACCAAGCTAATTAGAATTATTTGTAAAAGTAAGGATGAAAAGACCTGAAAGTCTTTCTCATAGATAGAGTGTATGGACTTTGTAGCATAAGTTTTGACTGTACAGAGACTCTTTTTGCTTGTTTGGATACCTGACCTCTGGATAAATGAGGTGTTAGCCATATTGATTCAATATGAGTGAGCAAATACAGATTTATTTTTCCTTTTTTAGTGAGGTGTACTGTATATACCATGAAGTGAACAAATGTTGGGTTTTTTTACAAATACATTTTACAGATTTACAAATAAGTGTTAACATAGTTTACATATGAATATACCCATGTAATCACCGCTCAGATCAAAATGAGGATCATTTCTGGCACCCTCGTTGGCTCCTTCATGTCCATAATTCTGACCTTTTATCCTAATAGATAATTTTTTTCTATTTTTGAATATGGGAACTGAAATTTGAGTTTTATCAGTTTCTTGTGTCATGAAGTATTCTTTTGATTTTTTGATGTTATGTTTCAAGTAATGTTTTTAAAATGTTATTTTCTTAAAACATTCACTTAGTGCCTACTGTGGGCAAGAAATTAATGGTGGGTGAGTCAAAGATGAATAAAGCATACCTTGTCATCAAGACACTTGGAGTCTAGTATGAGAAAAAGAAAGTGCTGTAAAAGAAGTATACAGATAAAATACAGGAAAAGCTTTTTCTCAGAAAAAAATAGAGAGAGGTGCTGTGTCAGTGAGGGCCTTGGCAGCAAATAGATGATATACTCAAATGGATAAACTTGGGAGAACTTAATGAAGGGATATATGAAAGTGTGGGAAGGGTTAAGTAAACAAACATGGGATCGTGTAGTATCTGATGAGCAACAATGGGTAGCCATTACAATCCTTAGATGTATAGGGCAGACATAGGAAGTTACTGTCAAGACAGGTCTATTTGTATAAGAAGCATACAAGGTCCATCTATATAGATGTCCATTTGTCAGAAATTTTTGCCTCTGGTAAGTACAGGTGATGTTACATGAGGGCTGAGGGAGTAAATAAATGCCCCAGGCTCTCTCTCTTCCTGTCTTCCATTGTCTGAATCCACTCAGAAGACAGGGCAAAGGAGATTGTTGATACAGTTCATTCAGGACAGCCTTCTGGAGGCACAGAACAAAAAAAGTGGATCAGATTAAATAATAAATATATAGACAGTACCAGTCTCTGTAGAAGTGGAGAAATGGCCTCTTAGGAAGAGAGAATCAGAAAATAGGTAGAGGAGTATTGAAACAAAAAGTGTACTCAGAAAATGGGAAATATTTCAGTTTGCACTGTATGCTGAAGAAAGGAATAATAGGCCATAAAAATGAAAAGATAAGTTATTATTTGTAGAGAAATGCTAATCTTTGCACTGCTTATTCTCCTGTTTATCATTAAGGCTTACATTAGATAATGATTTTCATAAATTCATGAGGATCAGTATTGCCTTCATCATTGGGTAGATGACATTGAGTCAAGTTCTGTGCCTTAGCATTGATATGTGAGTGATTGCACTTAGTGTGACATAGCACAAATAATAGAAAGAGCAGGAGGTCATTTAGAGAGTGTGGTTTACAGTTAATAATGTAGGCACTGGAGTTGGACTGGCTGTGTTTGAATTCTGCCTCCAGAAATCACTTTCTGTCTTGATGATGTGGGTAAATTATGTTATCCAGGTTTCAGTTTTTACATTTGTAAAGTAGGCACAGTCATAATAGCTTTATCACAGTTATTGCAAGGATAAATTAGTGAGACTACTTAGCCCAGAGCCCAGCAGGCATTGTCAATAAATGTTACTTTTCAAAAATAATTAACATTTAGGAGGATATAGCTGTCTTTAAATATTTGAAAGCTGGCTACCTGAAGTAAGGATTAAACTTCTATTTTTATGAGTACTGGGGTTGGAACTAAGATTAATGTGTATAAGTAACAGGCAGGTTTTGGATTAATACGAGAAGTTCTTTTGATCACTTAAAGTTCCTGGAATTGGACTTGGTTAGCTCTTGAGAGAATGATTTGCATGACCAGGGAAGTTTTCAAGAAAAGACTGGAGATGTTTGAAAGTGTATTCATGCATCAGATCAACAAAAGCTAGATAAAGTCTTCAGGGTATCTTCCAACTATAATATTATTCTCCAAGTCTGTGAAAATGGGAGCACTACACAAAACATGTTTAATTTCCTTTTCCCATTCTCATTTGTTCCTTTTGTCAAGGTTGATTCCCCCTCTACCCCATAATCCAGTTTAAATGACATCTTTCTTATAACAATATTTATTGAGCACATACAAATGTGCCAGGTTTGTTCTAGATGCTGTGATTAGTATTGTGAACAAGGCAAATAAGGTTCTTGCTCTAATGGAGCTTTAAAAAAAATTCTAACACAGGGTATAGAAAATGAAAATGCAGCTAAATAATTTCAGGTAGTTGAGTACTGCACTGCCTAAAGAAAGTAAGACAATGGGACTGTTCATACAATTCATAAAGAAAGCAGAACAATGGGATGAAGGGATACTAGGGAAGACCTCTCTGAACAGGGGGCATTTTAACTGATACACTATCAGCCCCTTCTCGACATTCATGTAAGATCTGGGGGATGAACATTCCAGGCAGAAGGACTAGTGAAGCTGAAGTCCCTGTGGTGGGAAAGACCATGGCATTCTTGGGGGGTTAGAAAGAAAGCTGAGTGGGTGGAGCATGGCAAGAGAGGTAAGAAGGATGAGGATCACATAGGGCCTGAGACCATGATAATACTAGTATTTCATTCTAAATGCAGTCTAATGGGAAGCCATGAGACAATTTTATGATATCATTTATGTTTCAGAAAGATTATTCTGGCTTTTTTATGGGCTATTGTAGGGAGGAGCTAGAGTGGAAGGAGGAAGATAGGTGGTTGTTTCAATTATCCAAGTGAGAGATAATAGTGGCTTGGATTATCTCAGGGAACTTTCTTTCCCTACCTCCCCACCCTTCATTGGTCCCCTGGATAGCATGTACTTCTTTTATATTTGTAGTGTTTAACATATACTACTAGTAAAGTGCCTTTATGCTGTGTGTTTGTTAGGTGCGTGATTGCCTCCCTCTTAGACTCTGAGTTCCTTACTCATGGAGACGATGTTTTTTCCTCTCTCCTTTATTCCTTATCCTTAGTGCTGCTCTGGTAGCTTGGTAACACTGTTACTAATGTAGTTCTTCCTAAATGCCTATTAAGGGAATTCATGAAAGCCACCCTTATCTAAACTCGGGACATTCTATAGCTATTACAGATGGCAAGGGAAAATTAGGTAGCTAACACAGTATATGATAGATTTGAGAGGAGATAAAAAACTGGAATGTACAGGATATTTTTCAGATGTGTAACTTCTTGGTTATATCAGAGCTGTTTGTTAAAAATACACTTTATTTTGGTGACTTAGAATTCTGATCTTATTTCTGTTAGTATGTTCAGTTATTTTAAGGCCTTTAGACTTCATTTCTGGAATGTTAAAAGCTTCATAATTACTAATTGATGCAAATCTATTCATGTTGATGTAAGCAGTATTGAGCATATTATGTTAAGATTGCTAGGTATCCCAGATACATGCAAATCCAACAGTATAGAAATAATATATTCTTCTCATACTTTTTTCAGGAAGAGTCATGAGGTTGGATTTCATTTAAATCTTTCTCAGGTGTATTCATAATTTTGCTTTGAACAGGGTTTCTTTGACATTTCATAATTTGTGGTGCCCTCTAGTGCCCTTCTCATTTTTTTGTATTTTCTCTATTTACTCCACCTATTTTCTGCTCATAATTCTCCAGTTTTGTTCTTAACAGGCCATGTTACTTAGGAAAACTGGAGACATGGATGGGAAATAGAGTTTTATTTAAATATGAAGCTATAATCATAACTACAAAAAGTATTTTAGTCATCCTTATGTTACTTTTATATATTAGTAAATTCATATTTATTTCATATAATACAGTTGAATCCATTTGTTCTCAGACACTAACTTTTGTAATGTTAAAGAGCAATATATAGAAATGTCAACTTATTTATTTTTGGTTAATTTACAGAGTAATATTAATTTGTTTCAGATGAAGAGTCTCAATTAGAATGATTATTTCACTTGTCAGAAATAGCCTTTGTTTTAGGCTTTTTGTTTAGCCTAGAAAATTGGCTTTTTTTTTCTCTTTTGTCTTACATGAGAAATTTACTTTAGGCTGATGGATATTTGTGTTGTTTCTAGTTTTGGTTTATGGATTTGGCTACTCTGAGCATTCTTGTACAAGTCTTTTTTGTGGCAACATATTTTCTGTTTTTTTTTTTTTAGATTGAAGTATATTTGATACCCAATGAGACATGTTTTCATTGCTTTTGGATAAATACCTAAGAGTGGAAGTGTTAAGTCAGAAAATAGATGTATTTAACTTGGTAAGAAATTGACATATATTTCTTCAAAGTGAGTATATCAATTTACTCTCCCTTCAGCAGCATATGAGAGTTCCAGTTGCTCTACAGTTTTACCAACATTTGGTTTTGTTAGTCTCTTTTACTTTAGCCATATAGTACCTGATGATACTGAATGCCTTCTTGTGTACTTAACTGGCCATAAACCTTCTTATGTGAAGTGTTGATTCAAATCCTCTGCTAATTTAAAAATTGCATTGTTGATTTTTAAAATTATTGATTTGTAAGAGTTCTCTACATATAAGGAATGATTCCTTTGCCTTATGGTGAATATTTTCTCCCACTTTGTCATTTATCTCTTTATTAATGATACCTTTTGATGAATAGAAATTTTTATTTTGTCCAAGTCTAAGATATCAATTATTTTCATTCACATTTAGTGTTTTTTTATATTCTAAGAAATCTTTTGTCTCCTTAAGCATCTTAAAGGTATTCTCCTGTGTTTTCTTCTAGAAACATTATTATGGTCTGTGTTCTAAATGGAATTAATGTTTTGTGTGTAAAGTGAGGTAGAGGGTCAAGATTGTTTTTTTCCACATAAATGACCATGTTCCAGTACTGTGTATTACAAAGACTTTTCTCCATTGAATTGACTTGGTACCCTTACATAAAATCAATTGATATTATATTTGTGGGTTTATATACAGATTTTAGTTGTTTTTTTCCTTCTTTTCCTGACTTAAAGTAATAAAATGAAAACCAAAGGTAGAAACTAGGATGAGAAAGATGGTAATTACCTTGATTGTATTTTATAGTTTTTTGGTGGTGTCATTTCAGACTACATGCTGAGTTCATGGGAAGAAGATTATCTCTTCTATTGTTAAACCGAATCATTCTCTGAGAATTAGGGAAGTAATCCAAGTTTTGGCATGAAGCTGATGGTATAGGGTGAGGCAGCTCATGATCTTTACTTCTCAGGTTAGGACTTAATAATAAAAATAACTTACCTATATGATGAACACTTCCTGTGTTTTAGATATTGGGCAAAACACTTTATTATAAACAAAATCTCATTCATTTTCATTACCTCCAATTCTCATTTTCTCCCCAAACCTTAGGTAGTTACTGTAAGATAAATTCTAGCCGAAATAAGCAGGCAAAGAGAGGCAATAAAGGTCCAGGTAGTTTATTTGAATGCAATTCCCGGGTGATGTTCCTCAGTCTGGCTATCACAGGCTGGGGAAGCCACACCCAGCAGGGCAGGCAGGAAGTTTTTAAAGAAGGTAGGGGAAGGGAGAGCAAAGGTGTACAGTGGTGCGAGGACTGGCTCGCCTAGGGTACGTGGGGGTCTCTCATTGGCCTTTAGCCAGGTACTGGGAAGTTACGACTAATCTTCTAGCTTGGGGGAAGGGCTCTAGTTAGGAATGTTACCCGATCAGGCTCTGGAATGTTGTCAGACCAGAACCTGTTGGTCTCTTCACCTTGTTTGGTGAGGCCTGAGCTTGTCCAGCAGGCTCACCCCTTCCCCTGGTGCCTCCAGCCTTACATTCCAGCCTTTTGGTCATAATGGGCAACGATTCGATCTGGCTACTTCTGGCTGACAAGGGGCGTCATGGGGGTGGGTTTAAGGTTGACTGACGGCTGGAGGAGGCTCAGTCGGGAGGGGCGAGTACTTGTGCAGCAACAGTTGATTAATTTTTGTTTGTGAAATTTCTGCCATGCGCTGTTGAAGGAACTTGAAAACACATGGGGCAATTGAGAGTAAACCACAAACTGTTATTAAGGGGCCTAGCAGAGGCATTAGCCAGGCCATTATGGGGAACTGAAGCCATGCATAAGGGCCACCTTCAGGTACTCGTATTTTGTGGAGGCCTTTCTGTAGTTCTTGTAGTTTTTTTACGCTTTGTTCTACGACCCCAGACTCATTGATATACTAGCAGCATTCTTCCTGCAAGAAAATACAGGTTCCCCCCTTTTCTGTGGTAAGCAGATCTAAGGCCCGCCGATTTTGAAGGGTGACCTGGGCAAGGGAAGTAAGTTGTCACTGGAGGGAAATAAGGGAGGTCGAGGTTTCTCCTAAGGTCAGGCTCACTCTATCGTCTGTTGCCGTCAATTGACTTGCTAGACCCTGAGAGCTGACTAAGCTATGGCCTAACACTCCTGCCTCTGTGGCAGCCGCAGCCACTGCAGTAACTGGGCTCATTCCTACAAGCACAGGTAGAAAAACCGCCCTCTTCTGTCTAATGTTTTGATATATAGACCATTTGTCTAGTTCCTGTCTTACCTTAGGTTTGCTGTACAATGTTAGTTGGGGCACCAGCATCACCAAAAAGCAGGGTCCTACCGTGCTGCTGTTGATGCATTGGGTAAGCATATTATTGCACCGGAAGAACTCACCCCCTTGAAGGGAGATTGGAGTGTCTACGTTTACCTGTTGTTGGCATTGACTTCTTATCGGTAGCCTCGAGATGTTGGAGCATTGGGTCAGGTAGCAAGTCAGAGAGGAAGATGCTTTTTTGTGCTGTTTCTCTGTGGTCCTGGGTCTATGTTGAGTCCAGGGCTTAAGGCTCATCTTCCACATCGGTATTTCACTTAGGAGGAGGCCGCAGTCTTTCTCATGAGAATTTACTGGTATAGTTTGAAAGAAACTGATGGGAACTGCCACCCCTGGGGGGCATTGGAGGGAAGCACAGAGGAAGCAGTTGGATGCGTTTTTTAGGATGTGTGAAGTGTTAAGAAACTGCACTGTTTCCCCGTTGATTCCGGCCCATGATGGTGGCGCTGTAGCCCGTCGTAGGGAATGGGGGTATGGGTCCGACTGAATTCTCTGTTTTAGTGCCTGTTCTGTTTGTAGAATGTTACTAGATACCTGGATGTGGGTGTTTAGGACCTCCATGAGAGTGGGATTTACAGTGGTTCATTCCCTTTTGATGTAGATCGTGCCCCGTGGAAAGGCTTGATAGCTATCATGCAGCTTGTCCTGTACTCCTTTTTCCCAGCGTTGGTCCCATGGGTCACTAATGGTAATATATAGCCTATCTTGTATTTTGGTAAACATTTTGCCATTGGCTCCCTTTGTCATATCTTCTACTGCGTGGACCTTACATGTAAACATTGCCATTCAGGATGGCATCCTCCATACATGTCAGACTGGAATGTACATGTACGAGAGGTCTGGTTGTAACAGAAGCATAGTGTCAGGTTTGAGAAGGTGTTTAAGATGTATTTGGTATTTGAACCAGTGCCTGACAACCCGCACGCAGGTAGTTTTGGGTGCCTACTTCTCGGGCCTCAGTTCCATGAGGAAGGGTTAGTTTAAGCTTGAATTTCTATGCTGAATAGCTCTGCCTGGAGACCACGTGGTCATCTATCTGGCTGGTTGTACTTGACATGACTAACTCGCAACTTAAGGGGACCTACCTCACAAGACACCCAATCATCATGTCTGGGTGCTCGTTTGAGCCTAGAAAGGTGATACCAGGAGGAATGCCCGTGTAGTTTGACTGCTGAGGGCGTAGTGAGGATTACTGTATAAGGCCCTGTCCAGCGGTGTTGGAGAGATTTTGGCTGGAGTTCTCTTAGGAGTACCTCGTCTCCTGGCTGAAGGATCGCTATGTCTCCTGGGTTGTTGGATGACGTAGGTTGGGGTAGGGGCTGGTCTGCGTGTTCCCTAAGAAGATGTCTCAACAGTGTAAAGTAAGGAAGGTAGGAGGCTAAAGTAGAAGAGGTAGCGGGCAGGCCTGTGTTTAGTAAGGGCCTGCCATACATCAGCTCAAATGTGCTCAGTCCAGCCGGTCCCCGTGGGATAGCATGCAGCCGAGCAAGAGCGATGGGGAGAAGATTGGGCCACGAGAGCTTTACCTCTAGAGACAGCTTAGTTAGTTGGTCCTTTAAGAGACCGTTAGCCCTTTCAACCTTACCCGACGATTGGGGGTGGTAGGGTGTATGGAGGTTCCAGGTGATATTGAGAGCTTTGGCTGTTAGCTGAGTGACTCGAGAGACGAAAGTAGGCCCATTGTCCAACTGTAGTGAGGCAGGCAGGCCAAAGCGGGGGATGATATGCACCACCAATGTCTGTGCCACTACCGAAGCTGTTTCCTGGCTGGTGGGGAAGGCTTCAATCTACCCTGAAAAAGTATCAACCAGAACTAGTAAATACTGGAGCTTTTTATGCTTAGGCATGTGGGTGAAATCGACCTGCCAGTCCTGCCCGGGGATTGTTCCTCTCATCTGGTGGAGGGCCATCTGGGTCTTCAGGGCACCTTGAGACAAGATGCGATGACAAGTAGTGCAGGCTTGGTGCACCTGATCTATGGCCTTGCGGAGACTATAAGGGGCAAATATTGGGGAGAGAAACTGGTGAATTTTGGATATGATATCTCTGCCTTGGGCTTGGGGGAGGGCAATTTGTCTCCTGAGATATATCCATCCCTGATCTCTCAACATCCCCCCTTGATGTAGAAGCAGTCGCTGTTCATCATCAGGGTATTGGGGCAATAGAGAGGGGGAAAGAAACAGCACAGAGGGTTGCCCAGACCCGGATGTTAATTTTTGGGCTGTGGTGTCTGCCAACGCATTACCTCTGGTTACTGGATTGTTTCCAGTCTGATGTCCCTTACAATGCATGATGGCCACTTCTTTGGGGTCCTCTAGGGCCTGTAGCAGGTGGCTGATGGCCCTACCATTGATGATCGGGTTCCCTTAGTGGTAAGGAAGCCCCTTTCCTTCCAAATTGCAGCATGAGTGTGTGCAATTAGGAAGGCATATTTAGAGTCAGTATAAATTGTGGCCCTCTTCCTGGCTGCCAGCTGTAACGCTTGGGTAAGAGCTACTAATTCAGCTTTCTGGGAGATGGTCCCAGATGGGAGTAGGTTTGCTTCTATCACCTGTGACAGAGTCACCACTGCATAGGCTGCCCTTCGCACCCTGTCACTCCCCTTCACCGAGCTTCCATCTATGAAAAAGGTCAAGTCAGGTTCCTCAAGGGGCACGTCTTGTAGGCCCTCTCTAGATTTTCTAAGAGCCTCTACAATCTCTATACAGGAATGAGTGGGCTGACCCACCTGATCGCTGACGGGAAGCAAGGAGGCTAGGTTAAGGGGTGGAGAGACTTGTAGGGTTACCTGTGGATGTTTAATAAACAGGAGGTGGAATTCCTGTACTCTTGAAGGACTCAAGGAGGCCAGGGATTTATGACTCAGAAGATCCTGTAACCGGTGTGGGGAATACACAGTAATGGGCTGTTGGAAAGTTAATTTCAGGGCTTCTTGGGCCAGACTTCCTGCAGCTGCCAGGGCTCGGAGGCAAGGCTGCCACCCCCTGGCGGTGGTATCCAACTGTTTGGAGAGAAAGGCAACGGGATGGCACCCTGGCCCCACTGGCTGTACCAGCACTCCAGTGGCTACTCCTGCCCTCTCTGCTGTATATAGGGTAAAGGGCTTAGTTAAGTTGGGGAGCATTAACGGGGGGGATGAGAACAACGCATCCCACAATTGATTGAAAGCAGAAGCTACTTCAGTGGGTGAAGTTAGCGGCCCAGTAGGAGTCTCTGTGGCAGCCGCATAGAGCGGTCTGGCCAGAAGGGCAAAGTTAGGCACTCAGTGTCTGAAAAACCCCACCAATCCTATAAAGGATAGTATCTCGGCTCCTGAAGTAGGTGGCAGGAGAGCTTAAATTGCAGCTGCTCGGTCTGCTGTCAGGGCTTTAGTGGTGGGAGTTAGAGTTAGCCTGAGGTATGTAACCTGAGGTAGAGACAGCTGTACTTTGGCAGGGGATACCCTGTATCCCATGTCTGCCAGGAAATTAAGAAGGGATGTGGTGTCCAGGACCGAAGCCTCCTTTGAGGGGCTGCAAAGTAAAAGATCATCCATGTATTGGAGGAGAGTACTCTCACCTGTTGAATGTCATGAGGGGTCTTCTGCCAGGGCCTGTCCAAAAAGATGGGGGCTATCTCTAAAACCTTGAGATAGAACTGTCCAGGTCAATTGTCTAGATGGACAGGTGTCAGGGTCTTCCCATGTAAAGGCAAATAGCGGCTGTGAGTCTGAGTGGAGAGGTTTAGTGAAAAAGGCGTCTTTAAGGTCTAGTACAGTAAAATGAGAGGTACCAGAAGGGACCTGAGACAAAAGAGTATATGGGTTAGGTACTACTGGGTATAAGAGAATAACAGCCTCGTTAATTATTCAGAGGTCTTGAATGAGGCAGTACGCTCCAGAAGGCTTTTTTACCAGCAAGATGGGAGTATTGCATGGAGAGTTAGTTGGTACTAAAAGCCCCTGTGAGAATGGACAATTAACAATAAGCTGTAGTCCCCTTCGGTGAGCCTGTGAAATAGGAAATTGAGGTCAAGAGGGGAAGCGGGATGGGTCTTTAAGGTGTATTAAAACTGGGGTGTGGTGGGCTGCCTCCACAGGGGTGGAGATGTCCCACATGACCGGATTGACAGCAGTCCAGGAAGTCAGTAGACAGGATACCGTTGTCTAACTCCCCTTCACCGACCAAAGCAATGAGGGAGTTTCTGGCGTCCTGTAAGCATTTACAAGGTGGGAGGAAAATAGAGGCTTCTAACTTATAGAGCAAATCCCATCCTAATAGAGGAGTAGGACAGGAAAGCATCACTAGAAAGGAATGGGTAAAGGGGATGCCTTGGAAGGTGCAGGCCACCAGGCCCGTCTTTAAAGGCTTGGAGAGGGTTCCTATGACCCCCAACTATGGAGATCTTGGCAGGGTTCAAAGGCCCTTTAAAGGAGGGGAGAACAGAGTAGGTAGTCCCCTTATCCACTAAGAAGATGGGCTTACCCGCTACCCACAGCTTGGCCCTGGGCTCAGCGAGGGTGATTGGGGTGTCTGAGTCCAGGCGTCTTCAGTCTTTGAAGATGCCCAGCAGGTCTGAAGGGTAGTCCTTTGAGGGCGTCCACCCCCTGCAGGGCTCTGCCGCCGGAGGAGGACCACCCCCAAGTGGACAGTCTACTTTCCAATGACCTCACTTACCACAGCTGGGGCACAGTCTGGTCGGTCTGTGTGGTTGGTTGGGGCACTTCCGTGCCCAGTGCCCTTCACTGCACCGAAAGCAAGGGCCCAGAGGTTCGAGTCGATCTTCAGGGACACCCCGATGATCTCCACGAGTCGGCCGCAGAGCAGCTGTTATGGCGCGAGTCTGTTCTGACATCCGGGCAGCTGACCTCCTCTCGCTCTCGTCCTCTCGGGCATGAAAAACTTTAAATGCCACATCTACCAGGGCTCCTAGAGAGGTCTGGGGGCCATCCTCAGCCTTTTTAAGCTTGCGCCTGATGTCGGGAGCTGATTGAGTTATAAAAGGCATGGCTAGGAGAGAGGAACCTAATGCTGAGGCCAGGTCAATCTTAGTAAAAGCTCCTAGAGTTTCTTTTAGGCACTTGAGGAATTCTGATGGGTTTTCATCAGGTTTCTGGGTAATTTCTCTAAGCTTATCATAATTGATGGCCTTTTGGGCAGTTGAGTTCATACCTGCCAATAAGTGGCGAACCATGTGATCCTAGCATGCTTCACCCTTGGGAGAGTTATAATTCCACAGGGGTTCTTGTAGAGGAATAGCTTTTCTGCCCATAGGTTCCCGCTCATCTGTGGCATGGGCTTCATTGGCACAGTGCTGTGCCGCTGCCATAACACGGTCATATTCTTCTGGAGTTAGAGTGGATTGGAGGACTACATGTACATTGTGCCAGGTGAACTTATAAGCTCAAGTAAGATATTTAAACTGTTTAGCGAACATTACGGGGTTGGAGGAAAAGGACCCTAATTGCTGTTCTACTTGGGACAAGTCTGCCAGGGAAAAGGGAACATGAACCTGCATTACCCCTTCAGCCTCCGCTACCTCCCTCAGAGGAGTCATCACGTGAGCTTGAGACTGCTGTGATTTAGAGCGGGTTACAGTAGGGCTAGACCATTTGGGTGCCAGCCGCGGTGAGTAAGACGGCAGCGGGTTTGAAGGAGGGGATGGAAGAGGTGACCTTGGCAGTGGGGTATACAACCTGGGAATCGATGCGGAGCTTGAAGGCAGGGGACTTGGGTATGGGGGCGTTTTATCTGCTTTATCTGAAGTGTAGTTGACACCTGTGGAGCAAGATGGCAGCACAACTGGAAGAGAAGGGGAACAAGATGGTAGAGAAACCGGAAGAGAAGGAGGACAAGGTGGTGGAAAAACCAGAAGAGAAGGAGGACAAGGTGGCGGAGAAACCAGAAGAGAAGGAGAACAAGGTGGTGGAGAAACTGGAAGAGAAGGAGAACGAGGTGGTGGAGAAACCGGAAGAGAAGGAGAACGAGGTGGTGGAGAACCTGGAAGAGAAGGGGAACAAGATGGAGGAGAGAAACATTGAGGAAGGGAGCTGGCCCCTGCTGTGGGCCTGGAGGAGTGGGAAGGTGGGGTAGCTGAGATCTTCTGCCTAGTCTGTCAGAGAAGAGCCTCCCAGTAATAGGAGGGGTAGAGATCGATGGTTTTTGGCGGAGGCCTGGGCTATAAAAACGTGGGAAGGAGTACACTTAACACACAAATCTGGGCGGGTGTGCAGAGTCCTAAAAGCCTGCACATATGGGATTTCACTCCACTTTCCGCTCTGATGGCAATAATTAGTTAAGTCGGTGAGAAGGTCAAAATTGAAAGTTCCCTCAGGGGGCCAGTGAGATTGGTTGTTCAAGGGATACTGAGGCCAGGCCTGAGAGCAAAGGAAGACCACCTTCCATTTGCGAACTTCCCGGGGCAAATATAGAGTAGCCAAATTAGAAATGAGACACTGCATCTGGGTCTGGGCTTCTGCTTTTGAGGGCTGGTTCCCCATGTCTGCATCACTCCTGAACTAATCCCGCTGAGAGGAGCGCCCAGTGTCCCAAGTGTGCCAAGTCAGGGGAGATGCCCTGGGAGCCTGGGTGAGGGACGTCTCCCACACCGCAGGGCCAGGGGTGGACCGGATGCCTGCAGACGTCCTGGGGCCTGGGTCAGGGTTGTCTCCCACACTGCAGGGCCAGGGGCGGGCCGGATGCCTGCAGAGGGTGGGCTGGATGCCCAAGGGGCCGGATGCCCCGACCTGGACGTAGCTACGATTTCAAACGGACCAGGTGAAACAGAGTTAGGAAGGGAAACAGACCGGGGGAACCTGAGGGACTCACCGGAAAATGGTCCACGCAGCAGAGAGCAGGCTGAGGTCCCGGGGTGGGGCCGCTGGTGGCCGGTTGGGGCCCTGCACTCACGCTCCTTCCCGGGTTTCATCACCAAATGTAAGATAAATTCTAGCCAAAATAAGCTGGCGAAGAGAGGCAACAAAGTGCCAGGTAGTTTATTTGAATGGAATTCCCGGGTAATGTTCTGTGGTCTGGCTATCACAGGCCAGGGAAGTCACACCCAGCAGGGCAGGCAGCAAGTTTTTAAAGAAGGTAAGGGGAGGGAGAGCAAAGGTGTACAGTCGTGCAAGGATTGGCTCGCCTATGGTATGTGGGGGTCTCTCATTGGCCTTTAGCCAGGTACTGGAAAGTTACCACTAATCTTGTAGCTTGGGGAAAGGGCTCTAGTTAGGAATGTTATCCGATCAGGCTCTGGAATGTTGTCAGACTGGAACCTGTTGGTCTCTTTGCCTTGTTTGGTGAGGCCTGAGCTTGTCCAGCAGGCTTACACCTTCCCCTGGTGCTTCCAGCCCTACAGTTACCTTTTATTTTTAATTAAAAATTTTAAGTTAACATAGGAAAGTGGAGATTTTTGGTATGTAGTTCTGTGAATTTTAACATGAACAGATTGTGAATCTACAAATGATGAGAATATGGAATAGTTAGTTCTATTAACCTCAAAAGTTCCCTTGTACTGCATCTTTGTAGTTGCATCTTCTTTCCACTCTTAACCCCCAGCACCCACTAATCTTCTTTCCTTCATTGTAGTTTTTATCTTTCTAAGAATGTCTGAAATTGTATCCTTTTAAGATTGGCTTCTTTCACTTAGTCTTCTAAATTGCATGTATCAGTTTATTCCTTTTTATTGCTGAGGAGTAATCCATTAATTGGATGTACTGCTGTTTATTCATTTATTCCTTAAAGGATATTTGGGTTGTTTCCAACTTTTGTTGACTATGAATAGAAGTGCTTTAAATACTCATGTACAGATTTTTGTCTGAACATAAGTCTTTGTTTTTCTAGGGTAAATACCTAAGAGTAGTATGTTTAGCTTTATAAGAAATTACCATATTGTTTTTCAAAGTGGTTGTGTCATTTTCAGTGTCACCAGCAATATATGAAAGGTCTAGTAGTTACACACCCTCACCAGCACTTGGTGTTGTTACTGTTTTTTTATTTTAGTCATTCTAATAGATGTGTAATGGTATCTCATCATAGCTGTAATTTGCATTTCTCTAATGGCTAATGATTTTGAATGTCTTTTCATTTTTTCCCCCTTTACATATCCTCTTTGGTGGATTGGATCTAAGTCTTCAAGTCTTTTGTTACATATGTGATTTGCAAGTATTTTCTCCCGATGTATAGCTTGTCTTTTCATTCTATGAATAGCGTCTCTCAGAGAGCAAATGATTTTTAATTTTGGTGAAGTCCAGTTTGTTAATTTTTTTCTGTTAATGGATCATGCTTTGGATGTCATGTTTAAGAGTAATATCTCTAATTCCAGGTAATGACGATTTTCTTTTATGTTTTCTTAATAGTTTTACATTTTATCATTAGACCTCTGGTCCTTTTTGAGTTGATTTTTGTATAAAGGGTTAAGTTTAGATTCATTTTTTTTCTACATACAGATGTTCAATTGGTCTAATACCATTTGTTGTGAAAACTCTCCTTTCTTCATTGAATGGCCTTGGCATCTTGCTTAAAAATCCATTTCTTACATTTATGTGGATCTATTTCTGGGTTTTCTATTCTGTCCCATTCATGTATCTTTCCCTTTGCCAAAATCACTGCCTTGATTATTGTAAAATTGTGTAATCTGAGTCTTCTTTTTCTTTTTTTTTAAAGTAATTTTGTTCCTTTCTTGTTCCATACAAATTTTAGAATTAGCTTGTTTATATCTGTATCTATAAAAATATTTGGCTTGGATTTTGATAACAATTGCATTACATTAATTTTGGTAGAATTGATGACATTCTTACTATGCTGAGTCTTCCAGTCCATGAACATGAAATATCTCTCCATTTATTAAGGTCTTCTTTGATTTCCTTCATTAGCATCTTGTAATTTTCAGTATGCAAATTCTGTACATCTTTTGTTAGATTTATATGTAAGAATTTCATTTTTTGTAGCTATTATAAATTGTATTTTTAAATTTCGATTTCGGTTTCTAATTGTTCATTGCTAGTGTATAGAAATGTGATTGTTTTATGTTATAAACTTGTATCCTCTGACCTTGTTAAATTTACTTATTAGGTATAGAAGTTATTTTTATAGAATTTAGATTTCCTTTGTAAACAGTACAGTTGTATGTAAATAGGGGCAGTTTTATTTCTTCCTTTCCAATCTGTATGCTTTTAATTTCTTTTTCTTGTCTTATGGTATTGCCTAGGACTCCATCTAGTACCATGCTGAATAGGAGTGATGAGAGTTAACACCTTTTTCCTCGTCCCAATTTGGGGAAAGCATTCAGTCTTTCACCATTAAATATATTAGCTATAGCTTTCTTAAGGATATTCTTTATTAGAATAGGCAAGTTCTTTTCTGTTCTTTGTTTGCTGAGAGATGGATGTTGTCAAATGCTCTCTATGCATCAAGTGATATGGTTATGTCTTTTTTTCTTTAGACTGTTAATATGGATTACACTGACTGATGTTTGAATATTGAACCAACTTTGTATTGCTGGGATAAGTGCCACTTACTTGTGTACCGTTCTTATACACTGCTAGATTTGATTTGCTAATACTTGTTTAGGATTTTTACATCTTTGTTCACAAGGGGTATAAGTTTATATTTTTCTTCTTGTACTATTTTTTTCTGGTTTTTGTATCAAGGTACTGGTGGCTCCCAAAATGAGTTGAGAAGTGTTTCACCGTCTATTTTCAGAACAGGCTATGTAGAATTGGTTTTATTTGTTCTTTGAATGTTTGGTAGATTTTGTCAGAGGTACCACCTGAGACTAGAAACTTCTTTTTTCTCAGAAAGTTTTAAACTATGTATTCAATTTATTTAATAATTATAGGATATTTCATCACTGGTATGCTTTGGTAGTTTGTAGTTTTCAAGAAATTGGTCCATTTCATCTGAGTTGTCTAATTCATGTGCAAAGTGTTATTTGTAGTATTCCTTTATCTTTTTAATATCTATGGAGTCTATGGTGATATCCCTCTTTAATTCCTGCTATTAGTAATTTCTGTCTTCTCTCTTTTTTTTCTCTGTCAGTCTTGTTAGAAGTTTATCAGTGTTTTTAAAAAGAACCAACTGTTTCATTAACTTTCTTGTTTTTCTGTCACTTTCATTGACATTTGATCTTAATCATTACCCTTTTTTCTACTTGCTTTAGTTTATTTTGTTCTTCATAGTTTTAGAAGCTTAGTTTATTGATTTTAGATTTTTCACCTTTTCTAATAGAAACATTTAATGTTTTACTTTTCCTTCTAAGCACTCACCTGCCTGTGTGCCATAAATTTTGTAATGTATTTTAATTTTTGTTCTTATCTGGTTAAAATTATTCTCTAATTTCCCTTTAAACTTCCTCTTTGAACCGTAGCTTATTTAGAAATTGTTTACTTTCTAAGCATTTGGAGTATTTCTGTTGTCTTTTTGCTGTTGGTTTCTCATCTGATTTCATTATGGCCAGCATACTTTCTATGATTTCAATTCTTTCTATATATTTGGTGCATGTGTATATTTTCTCCGCTGTATTTACCCTAGATGGACTTGCTAGGATGTAGGGAATGTCCATCTTCAATTTTGCTATGTAATGCCAAGCTGGTTTTCAAAGTCTGAAAATAATTATACTAATCCTATTACCATCTACTTCAACTTTCCCATCCCCAAACTGGTTATGGATATACTATCTCCTCCCCAGACCTACCATGTGTTTCATTTACTCATTTTCTCCTTATTTAACTTGAAACCTTTCTAGTCTTGGAAGAACAACCAATAAGAAAATGTTTTATAACCTCCCTAATACAGGTTATATAACTTTCAGTGCTGAAACTATACCTTAGAGAAAATAATGTCAGTGATTAGTAAAAGTTGCTTAGGCTCTGGAATTAATTTGAGATTATTGAAATAGTGGCCAATCTAATTTTTTTATTGAAGTATCATTGATGTACAATCTTATGTTCAAGTATACAACACAGTGGTTCAAAAGTTACCCGTATTATTAAATCCTCACCCTAACTGTGTAGTTACTATCTGTCAACACAGAAAGACAGTATAGAATCATTGACTATATTCTCCATGTTATACTACCATCCCCATGACCATTACATAATTGAGAACTTTTGTGTCCCTTTATCCCCTTCACCCCAACCTCACCCCCTCCCCTATGGTAACTGAAATAGTGATCAATCTTTAAAATTCAGAGGGAAAGTTTTCTTTCTTGGGAATAATTTATTTTGAATTGAATGATTATTCTCAATTTTAAATGACAGGAAAACACCTACCTTTTTCATCAATGATTAAAACTTGAAGGGGAAGGTAAAGACTGAATTACCTTTATGCCTTTTTTAAATTGTAAAATTCCTTAACATCTATTTGACTTAAAAATAAGTCTATTTTATTTGTTAACTGAAAGTATCATTTATTAAAATAATTTTTAAAATAAAAATACCCAGAATGTAAGCTTTTTGTTTTAAGTAAATCATGTTACTTAGATTCTTCCTTTTGATGATGGTGATTTTGTTAAATTTGACCAAAATGTTTCCCACATATATCTGCTTTACTTATAGGTATGAAAATGAAAAAGCCAGACATTTGGAACAAAAATTAAGATAATAGTCATTTAGGGTCCTTTTTGTTAAAATGAAACTCTAAGTTGAGAAAAATATTGTCAGGCAGTGAAGATACAAAATTTGGTATAACAATAAATATAATTTTATATATTTGGGTGTAAAATATATAGGTAGAAAAATTACTACTTATTTGTTACCTCCTAAACACTTATTTAAATAATAAACTTATAATAATTTTATAATAAATAAATTCCAATCAAATATAATGAATTGATTGGAAATACTTGAATCATTGACATACAGTGTGGAAATTGTATCCTAAAGTATATCGAAGTTGCAAAATACTTAAATTGTTGAAAATCGGTGGGGAATATGAAACAACATTGTTAAATGATATTAGGAAAACAATGGAGCTGTGTTCATTTAATATTAAATACTGAACTTCTGAAGGTTTTCCTGGAAATTCTATTGGTTTTGCTGTCAGCCAAAGGTATTTCAAGCCCATCTGATGCATCATTCCTGGACTGTACCAAAAGCAGATGGAAGTTCCCAGGGAACTTTCTCACCGACCCATAATTGGAGATAGGTTGACAGTTCTGGAGCTACAAAAAATAGGCTTGGGATTGCCATGGTTTCTGTTTAATTTGCCCAATGGGTTTCTTGTTGCTTCTTCCACAGATCATAAGGATGACATAATTCAGTTTATTTATTAGTATCTAATCAATTAGCATATCATTTTAAGATTACAATTCTAAAGATGAGATTGATGTTAATTGGAAAACTTCAGTTTACTCAGATCATCACAGAATTTCCTTTTTCTGAAAAAGTGCAACATGTATACTTTTTAATTATACAGATTCAAAAAGTTTCTGACTAGATAGGAGACATTTTCTTTTAAAGCTGCACTCAGAATTTTATTTCTGTGAAGTAACTTGAAAGCATACAGTGTGCCTTTCATTTCATTTTATTGAAATTGAGTTTTGTTGTTTTTGGTAAAGAAATTAGAATTTCTTTTTTACCACAGGGAAAACAGAAGTGTTTTCAGGAAATTAGAGATTTGAATTTAAAATATTATTTCTATATCAAGTAGCCTGTCAATCTTTTGTTTAACTATGGAATCTTCATAACATCAAAGAGTTGTATAATTTAAAGCTTAGAGAAAAATGGGCATGCTGAATCCTAGCAACTGAAGGCAAATAGATACGTTGGTGCCACACTGAATTGTCAGCACTTTGTCTTGTTTGCTCGGGAACTCCTTTGTTTTAGTAGTGTGTTTACAATGAGGTCTTTCAGTGGAGCAGGACTGCTTGACTGAGTTATGTACCCTGTATTGTCTGAGTACATTCTGTATATAAACCTTAAGACATATGTATACATGCATGCTTATTGTTATACTTATTTACTATTTATATTTAATCTTATTTATTGCATTTGTTTTTCTCAAAAGTGTTTTATTCATGTTTGATAACTTGCAGTGGGCTTTGCATTTCTAAAGTGGTGTTTTCTATAGGACATTGAGTATGTTTCCAGGTAAGTTATTAAAATAGATCTGTAAGGCTGATGAGTCACTTGACTGGTTTTTAAGAGAGAAGTTTAAGCTATTAGAATAATCTGGATTTTTCTTGATCAAGACATATAATTTCATTGTGTCTTAATTGTCTTAAAGTTTTCTAGGAAAATTATTTGCTAATAGTTTAAAATGTATCATTGAGTGTTAAAATGAAGTTCAGAGTACTCCATGTGCTATGAGATTTTTGTACTTTCTTGCGGCGGCAGTAGTTATCTAGGTGGATAAAGTCATACACAGTTGAAGACAGCAGGTTTGGAGCTTGGAAAGAGAGAATGAGGCCAAGGATATATGTCAGAAGTTATTCAATAGATTTCACTGAAGGCCTACTATATGTCCCTGGGAATTCAGGCCCTGAAATTCAGGCAGACCACAAGACTGGCATCTCCCTTGCCTGTGGATTTGATATTCTTGTTACGAGATTTTAGAAGGGAGGACTGTGCTTAGAAGGTCATAGTTGAAGCTTGGGAATGGATGAGATGAAGGGGTGGGACAATAAGTGTAAACAGTTAAATTAAGGAAAAAAAGTGACTTTGGGAAGTATCCATATTGTTCAGATTTTTGGGAGAAAGGCAAGGATTATAGGAAGTACCTAGAGTTAGTGACTGGCACGATAAAGAGGAGTCAGTGAAGAAAAACAGAGTGGTAGAACGCAGGAGATTACCAAGAAGGTAATTAAACTTAAGCGCTAGGATTTCTCAGTGCAAATTTCTTGCAAGATTTTGGGATAAAGGTGTTCACCTGGCCATATGTAGTACTTCCAAAAGTAAGGCATTTTAAGTTAAGATTGTTATCTTTTTCTGTTCTTAAATCTTCATGTTGTGTAGTGTTGGAGTGGCTGCAGGCAATTTTGGGGCTGAACTAAGGAAAAGTTGAATTGGGGTTACATTATTTTGGTGGCATACGTATTTATATGGTTCATTGTCACTTTGGCATATAAGTTTTTGCCAGCTTTTCTGGTATAGGAATGACACCTAGGAATACTCCTGTTATTCACTGATTCAGTTTATGGACACAGAGATGTGAAGCCAGAGATCATGGATTATATGGACATGTCTTGACACTAGAAGCATATCAGTAGGATAAGAGAAATATAATTTAAAATATACAGAGCTAGAAGCTAGTCTGGGAAAAATTCTTTTGGATCTGATAGCTTGTAAATGAAAGAAACAAATATGAGGTTCCCCAAATTTGACAATACCAAAATTTTTTTAATTCAAGTATCATTGATATACAGTCTTACACTGGCTCAAATATACAACACAGTGGTTCAATAATAATATGGTATTTAATAATTTAATAATATGGCTAACTACCATATTATTAAATCCTCACCCCCTTTAGTGAATCACTATCTATCAGTGTAGTAAGATGATACAGGGTCATTAACTATTCTCCGTGCTGTACTACCATCCTGGTGACCAACCTATATTGTGATTGTGAATTATTGTGTCCCTTTATACCCTTCCCCCTCTCCTCCTACCCTCCTCAACCCCTCCCCCTTGGTAACCACTAGTCCCTTCTTGATGTCTATGAGTCTACTGCTATTTTGTTCCTTAACAATATAAAAAAATTTAATGACATGAACAGTAGTAGTTGGTGAACCTAAAGGAATATTTTCTAAAATGTAAATAATTTAGTCCTTAGAAAGTTTAAAAAACTTACCTCTTTATAGAAAACTATTACATATCATTGTTAAATGAAGAGGTGATCATGAGAGATATGCAGTGAAATGTAGAAAAAGTATTCTAGAAGTATCAGGAAATTTAGTGATAAAATCATTTTTTTTCCTGGATTTTTGTGATAACTTGTGATACTGATCCCCCCCCTCCCCATTCTAGATAAGTATTCACCTTTGCTCCCAATTTTGTGTTTGTAATCCTGCCTTTCTTTCCTTAAAGTGGGTGCCTTAAATTCTTTAAAGTTCAGGCCCAACAAAACCTGGACAGCTCGGAATCATGGAAGTCAAGAGGACAGCTTAAAGATGGAGGATATGTTCTATTCTAAGTGATGTGTATTGAGGCATCTAAGGAAATCAGTTTGATTTGGTGATGGAAATCATTATTGATGATCTTCAGGAATGAATATGGATTTGAGAGTGGGAAGTAGAGGAGTAGGAGGAAGTAACTTTTTGAAGAAAATGGCAGTAATCAAAGAACAGTATTTTTAGTGGAAAGCAAGGAACAGGAAAGGTGTGTGTATGTACGTCTGTATGTGTGTATGCATGAGCTTTGAAGACAGGGCTACATCTAAATATGTTAAAGAGAGGGAAAAAAATATGTACAGCACAGAAAGAAAAAATTAAAGGTAATAGCATAAAGTTAAAGCAGAGCATAGATAATAGCTAGAGGTGGGAGGTAAAAGGAAATGGGATTAAGACATAAGATTGCCCTAAACTAGAATTCAGAGAAGGGGCAAACATCCATCCCTATACTTGTCAGTTATGTTTTAGTCATACGGGATTAGGCCTGTGTTAATGCTGAGTACACTATTTTCATAATGCTGGCCCCAAGCAGTTCTTCTTAAAACCATGATGTACTCTATAGCTTAGCTGGCTCCAAAATAAGATAGTTTCAAAAAATTTACATTTGGATGGTTATATTTTTCATGACATAAATGGAAGATAATTCTCTGCATTAGTTTTACATGTTAAAATTGGTCTTCTAATTTCTCTGACTACATGGAGTTGTTTCCCCAAATCAGTTTAAAGATATATATTAAAGTCTTTTGCTGGTAAGGTTATATACAGACAGATACAAAATAAGGTTAGTTTCTCTTAGTTTTATAGATATTATGGAAAAGGGTACAGAATTGAATAGCAGTTTGGATGCTTATTATTATACCCCCATATTTCTTAGGGTCTATTATATGCTGAGCATGGGTCTAAGTGTGGGGGATAGAACAGTGAGAAACATGGATGATCTCTCCCTTTATGGAACTTACATTCTAGTTGGGGAGATAGAAAATAAACAAATAAGCACATAAATATATAATATTTTTGTTATATAGCAAATGTTTCATGAAATTATTTCCACTTGTTTGTTATTATCATATAGAAATATGAAAGTCTTCAGCTTATATCAAAAACTTTGTTCACTTATTGTAGTTGCTTATTTGTAGATTGCTTTGCATTTTCTGTATATATAATCATGCTATCTGTGAGTAAAGACAGTTTTACTTCTTTCTGATCTTTGTACTTACCCACCCTTTTTATTGCCTTATAAGAGCTAGAATTACCAATAAAGTGTTGAATAGAAATGATGATAGTAGATAATCTTGTTTTCTCCCCAGTTCAGGAGAAAGTATTCAATATTTTAATTCTTAAGATTGATACTAGCTGTAGGTGGGGTGTATGTATATGTGTTTTTTGTTTTTTTTAGTTTTTTTGGTAATATATATCTTTTATCATATTAAGGAATTTCCCTTCTATTCCCAGATTACTGAAGGGTTTTTTAAACGATGAATGCGTGTTAAAATTTATCAAAGACCTTTTATGTCTCTGTTGAGGTGATCTTAGGATTTTCTTTTTTCTTTTGTTTGTTAGTGTAGTTATTTACTTTGGTTTATTTCTGAATGCTGAACCAACATTGTATTGTAATAAAATCCACTTGGTCATATATATTATTATCCTTTTTCCTTTTTATATGTTGCTGGATTTACCTTGATAAATTATTATTTTTTAGGATTTTCATCTATGTTCATGAGAAGTGTTGGTCAGTAATTTTCTTTTCTTGTAATGTCCATGTCAGGTGTTGGTATTTGGGTTATGCTGGCCTCACACAATGACTTAGTAAGCATTTCCTTTTTCACTCTGTTGAAAAAACTGTGTAAGATTGGTTTTTGCTACGTTTGATCTGTGTGATCACCTCTTTTCCCCTATTATAAAGCTTATGAGGTAGTCATGAAAGTAGGGTATGGTTGTCTTCTTCTACAGTTGAGGAAACTGAATGTTAGAGAAGTTTAGAAGGATTAGACAGCTGGTATTTACAGATCTGGTATTAAAAACCAGTTTTGCTTTACTTCAAAGCCTGTGCTGCATAATGCACATAGAGTAAAGTGACTGACCAAGTGGTCATATGTAGGTCTTAAGAAATACTAGAAGTTGTTACTTTGAAAACTTGGAAAACTTCTTTTGAAGTCTTACTTTCTGCTAGTCTTAGAATCACATGCTTGATGACTACTTCTTGGCTGTTCGTGAGGGTTGTGGCTTAAAATAGCTAACTAAGCTTTATAATACTCTGTTGGCTCTGTCAAATGAGAAGTCCATACATTCCAAAACTGAACAAATCAGGTTTATTTTTCTGTGGGAACAAATAGTTACTTGGAATTTACCAGAATTCCCTTTTCCAAATCCATATACTCTTGGCAAAAATTATTTGGCTTTGGAGAAGTTATGATATTTCCAACCTTGACTTTTTCCAGCATATGATAGGTTAAGAGAGTAAGTTTATCCTATATTGACAAGTTCATGGATCTGGGAAAAAACTTCTGTTGAGTCATGTATAAGGTGATTTTTAAGACTTACCTCGTGTGGGCAGCTGGGGTTCAATATTACTGGCAATACTCAGAGAGACTCTTAGAACTGTGCTGTCTAATACTAATGTCTCTGGAAGCTCTTAGGAGTTGAAGTATTGGCTTACTGGTCCTGTCCTTTTTTAGTTAGGTTAGTAATAGTAGATCTTTATTCTCTTGTTATTCTATAGGTCTAATTGGTTAATATGTAGACTCCAGTAAGATCAACTATTAGTATGAGATTAACAATTTTATTCTGGTTTTCATATAAAGCTAAACATGGACTTCATAGTTATTGGTGCTAATTAACAAAGGTTTACATTTTGGAGCTTCAGTATATTAATAAAATTGAAAACACTTGCTCCAAAAGTTGTATTAAAATTCTGAGATAGAAAAAGAGTAAGTTGATTGAATCTATTATATGTAATAATGCTGTGAAACAGGAAAAGTAAAATGATTATCAACGTAAACTGACAAAAATATTTAGAAAGAAATATTTTAATGTTGGATTGTGAACGGGCAACTGTAACTCTTTGTCTAAGATTAGTATCTAGGGCGTGCTTTGACAATAGTCTTAGACAAGCCTTGTGCCTTTTCCCATTTATAGGGTATTATTTCTTAGAACATTTGCTGAGCAGCAAAAATGACTAAAATTCTAGATGAAGTTTTTCTCCAGAAGAAGTTTGCCCTTTTTTCATCTCTATAGTCACACTTTTAATGTTCAAGTGATATGGTTGCTCGCAAGATCTCCTAACAGAGAAAGTTTATTCTCCTGTTGTAGATGTTCTGATGTTGTCCTTTATTGGTTTAAGGCTGCTCTTGGAGTTGTTAACTCTGTCACTTCAGCTGCCTCTTACAAAGGCTGTATCAGCCTGCTATCTGACCTCTATTTTCTGCTAGTTGCATATTAACAGTGTGGCTTTTAGGAAACAACATACCTGAGAAGGTTTTTTTCTTTTTAATTAAGGTATTATTGATATACACTCTTATGAAGGTTTCACATGAAAAAACAATATGGTTACTACATTTACCCATATTATCAAGTTCTCACCCATACCCCATTGCAGTCATTGTCCATCAGTGTAGTAAGATGCCACAGATTCACTATTTGCCTTCTCTGTGCTACACTGTCTTCCCCTTGACCCCCCACACCATGTGTACTAAACATAATACCTCTCAATCCCCTTCTCCCTCCCTCCCCACCCACCCTCCCCTTTGGTAACCACTAGTTTCTTTTTGGAGTATGTGAGTCTGTTGCTGTTTTGTTCCTTCAGTTTTGCTTCATTGTTATACTCCACATATAAGTGAAATCATTTGGTACTTGACTTACTCCGTCTGGCTTATTTCACTGAGCATAATATCCTCCAGCTCCATCCATGTTGTTGCAAATGGTAGGATTTGTTTCTTTCTTATGGCTGAATAACATTCCATTGTGTATATGTACCACCTCTTCTTTATCAATTCATCTACTGATGGACACTTAGGTTGCTTCCATTTCTTGGCTATTGTAAATAGAGCTGCAATAAACATAGGGGTGCATATGTCTTTTTGAATCTGAGAACTTGTATTCTTTGGGTAAATTCTAAGGAGTGGGATTCCTGGGTCAAATGGTATTTCTATTTTTAGTTTTTTGAGGAACCTCCATATTGCTTTCCACATGGTTGAACTAGCTTACATTCCCACCAGCAATGTACGAGGGCTCCCCTTTCTCCATATCCTCTCCAGCATTTGTTATTCTTAGTCTTTTCTATGTTGGCCATCCTAACTGGTGTGAGGTGATATCTCATTGTGGTTTTAATTTGCATTTCCCTGATGATTAGTAATGTGGAGCATCTTTTCATGTGTCTGTTGGCCATCTGAATTTCTTCTTTGGAGAAGTGTCTGTTCACATCCTCCACCCATTTTTTAATTGGGTTATTTGCATTTTGGGTGTTGAGGTATGTGAGTTCTTTATATATTTTGGATGTTAACCTCTTGTCAGATATGTCATTTACAAACATATTCTCCCATACTGTAGGATGCCTTTTTGTTCTGTTGATGGTGTCCTTTGCCATACAGAAGCTCTTTGTTTGATGTAGTCCCAAGTGTTCATTTCTGCTTTTGTTTCCCTTACTTGAGGAGATGCATTCAGGAAGAAATTGCTCATGTTTATATTCAGGAAATTTTTGCTTATGTTGTCTTCTGAGAGTTTTAAGGTTTAATGGTCTTTGATCCATTTCGAGTTTACTTTTGTGTATGGGGTTAAACAATAATCCAGTTTCATTCTCTTACATGTAGCTGTCCAGTTTTGCCAACACCAGTTGTTGAAGAGGCTGTCATTTTCCTATTGTATGTCCATGGCTCCTTTATTGTATATTAATTGACCATATATGGTTGGGTTTATGTCTGGGCTCTCTAGTCTGTTCCATTGGTCTATTGTTCTGTTCTTGTGCCAGTACCAAATTGTCTTGATTACTGTGGCTTTGTAGTAGAGCTTGAAGTTGGGGAGCATAATCCCCCCAGCCTTATTCTTCTTCCTCAGGATTGCTTTGATTATTCAGGGTCTTTTGTGGTTCCATATGAATTTTAGAACGATTTGCTCTAGTTCATTGAAGAATGCTATTGGTATTTTGATAGGAATTGCATTGAATCTGTAGATTACTTTAGGCAGGATGGCCATTTTGACAATATTAATTCTTCCTATCCATGAGCATGAGATGTGTTTCCATTTATTGGTATCTTCTTTAATTTTGAGAAGGTTTTTATTGGGGATTTGGAAGTATAATTAAAGGAATAGTCATTAATTTTGTACATTCTTGGGATAAACAAGGCCTGACTGATTCCTGACTTCTATTTAGTGAAGTACCATGTTGTAAAAATGTGTTTTAAAAGCAGCAAAGGAGGTGTAACATGAGAACATCACCTTTCCTCCTATTAACTACATATAATTACATAATATACACATGCAGACATATATATAGAGCTTGACAGATATAGATACCTATATGTTTTTAATTATTTTTGGTTCATGTTTTCTGAATATTATCACAAGATATGAAATAATCATTTATATAGAATCTGCAAACCATGTAGTTGGGTAACAGTTTTCTATTTTGGGTTAATTCACTTTGAGGAATTGCATTAATCTTTTAGTCATTAGAACATGTACTCTTTGTTTTACTCAGTTGAACGATTTACTTCAATATCATGGATTGATGGGATAGATTAAGTTCTATTTTAAAAATCGTTTTGTGTCTATTTCTTTTCAGTTCAACTTCTGTCATCTTGGTAGGTGATTTTTCTGTTTCACGGCTACAGGCCACAAGTGCCTCTTACCTGAGACAAACATTTGGAAATTTTTGTGCCACTGATAATTAATAGAAAGATAATATATGGAAAAAAATTAGCTAAGTGCCTATTGTGGGCGTGTGCACAACAATTGCTAGTTTTTCTTTCCGGATTGGAGAATAGGATTAAAATATGAAAAAATACATTTTTACGGGTAGTCATAGCAGCTGGTAATTCTTTTTATTTCACTTGCAGTTGTGATAGCTAGTTTTTTTTTTTTTTTTTTTTTTTTGAGAGGGCATCTCTCATATTTATTGATCAAATGGTTAACAACAATAAAATTCAGTATAGGGGGGTCAACGCTCAATGTACAATCATTAATCCATCTCAAGCCTAATTCTCGTCAGTCTCCAATCTTCTGAAGCATAACGAACAAGTTCTTACATGGTGAACGAATTCTTACATATTGAATAAATTCTTACATGGTGAACAGTACAGGGGCAGTCATCACAGAAACTTTCGGTTTTGATCATGCAATATGACCTATAAACAATCAGGTCAAATATGAATATTCGTTTGATTTTTGTACTTGATCTATATGTTGATCCCCCATTTCTCCTACTATTATTATTATTTTTATTTTTAATAAAATGCTGAAGTGGTAGGTAGATGCAAGATAAAGGTAGAAAACATAGTTTAGTGCTGTAAGAAGGCAAATGTAGATGATCAGATGATCAGGTGTGTGCCTATGGACTAAGTGTTAATCCAGGCTAGACAAGGGCATCAAGACATCCACGGATGCAGAAGATTTCTCTCAAAGCAGGGGGGGTGAGGTTCTGAGCCTCACCTCTGTTGATCCCCAATTTCTCACCTGATGGCCCCCCTGCGACTGTGCCTGTCTTAGGTTGTTCCTCCCTTGAGGAATCTTACCCGTCTCTGGCTAACCAGTCATCTTCCGGGGCCATACAGGGAAATGTAAAGTTGGTAAGTGAGAGAGAAGCCATATTGTTTGCAAAGGTTAGCTTTTTACTTCTTTGCAGATTTATGCCCTGTGGCTTCTATGCCCAGCACTTGCCTCAAGGTATCTTTACCACCTGGAGGAATTATGATACTCGGTAAATTCGATATGAGGCACGAATTCTATTTAAGGGTTGTAATTAGGAAGGAAGAAGAAAAGCTATAGATGTAGCATACGAAGGAAACTTGGGAGGATTGATTATTTCTTTGACATATCTTCTTGTATAGTACCTTAAGTATGTATAGGTTTTAAACTACTAACTAATTTGCACACATATATTAACATAATAGGAATACGGTGACATAAACAAAGCACATCTATAATTACCATCCATCTCCAGTGAAGCCAAGAAAACCATTTAGGCACCCTAGGCATTTGTGAAAATTTATCTATGATATGATGGATATTGTCCAACTGTACTTGAACCATCAGACAAATTAAAGCAGCCCATTTCTGGGATCTGTTCACATCCCATATGTTCTTTTAACCATAGATAGTCTATAGTCATGAGATTTTGGAGTGCTACAACTTGAACCCCTCCCAACTCCTGGTTGAGTTCCAACAGTACAGATCCGGTCAAATTCGTTGTCTCACTGTATGCACATGCCAGCCTAGACATCTCCCTCCTCATTCTTATGGCAAGTCCAGGAGATGGTGGGCTGGATGCAGCCACAACCGCAGCATCGTCCGAATCCCTGTGGAGGCTTTTTGATGATCATCCCCCGGCACAAGTCCTCCAGAGAGTGCTGATGCCGGAAGCTCCTCCTCATATCGTATCTTAGTTCATTTTCTGGGTATCCAAGCTAGGCCTTGATCTCCTGCATAGAAACAAACAGACCCTTTGCCCACACTTTGACATGCCCTCTATACCACTGTGCAGAACTCATTGGAGATCAGCACACAGTAACTGCTTTTTTTTTTTTTTTTTTTAAAATAAGAGAAAGGAATATTATCAGAAAAGAGTACCTCCATAGCTGATCATCTGACACCCTTTAAGTGATCAACATTAAGGATATTTAAAGCATGCGTTGATCTTTGATTTACCAATAGTTTTATCCTGTTAAGGAGTAATCCCCCTTTTCCTTCTTTCTTTCTTTCTTTCTTTCTTTCTTTCTTTCTTTTTTTTTTTTTTTTTAATTTTTAATCTACACTTACATGAAGAATACTATGTTTACTATGCTCTCCCCTATATCAGGTCCCCCCTAACAACCACATTACGGTTACTGTCCATCAGCTTAGCAAAATGTTGTAGAGTCACTACTTGTCCTCTCTGTGTTGTGCAGCCCACCCTCCCCTTGCTCCCTCCCCCCCATGCATGCTAATCTTAATAACCCCCTTTTTCTTCCCCCCCCTTATCCCTCCCTGCCCACCCATCCTCCCCAGTTCCTTTCCCTTTGGTACCTGTTAGTCCATTTTTGGGTTCTGTAATTCCACTGCTGTTTTGTTCCTTCAGTTTTTCCTTTGTTCCTATACTCCTCAGATGAGTGACATCATTTGGTATTTCTCTTTCTCTGCTTGGCTTATTTCACTGAGCATAATACTCTCCAGCTCCATCCATGTTGCTGCAAATGGTTGGATTTTTCCACTTCTTATGGCTGAGTAGTATTCCATTGTGTATATGTACCACATCTTCTTTATCCATTCATCTACCGATGGACATTTAGGTTGCTTCCAATTCTTGGCTATTGTAAATAGTGCTGCGATAAACATAGGGGTGCATCTGTCTTTCTCAAACTTGATTGCTGCGTTCTTAGGGTAAATTCCTAGGAGTGGGATTCCTGGGTCAAAAGGTAGGTCTGTTTTGAGCATTTTGATGAACCTCCAAACTGCTTTCCACAATGGTTGAACTAATTTACATTCCCACCAGCAGTGTAGGAGGGTTCCCCTTTCTCCACAGCCTCGCCAACATTTGTTGTTGTTTGTCTTTTGGATGGCAGCTATCCTTACTGCTGTGAGGTGATACCTCATTGTAGTTTTAATTTGCATTTCTCTGATAATTAGCGATGTGGACCATCTTTTCATGTGTCTCTTGGCCATCTGTATTTCTTTTTTGGAGAACTGTCTGTTCAGTTCCTCTGCCCATTTTTTAACTGGGTTATTTGTTTTTTGTTTGTTGAGGCGTGTGAGCTCTTTATATATTCTGGACGTCAAGCCTTTATCGGATCTGTCATTTTCAAATATATTCTCCCATACTGTAGGGTTCCTTTTTGTTCTATTGATGGTGTCTTTCGCTGTACAGAAGCTTTTCAGCTTAATGTAGTCCCACTTGCTCATTTTTGCTGTTGTTTTCCTTGCCTGGGGAGATATGTTCAAGAAGAGATCACTCGTGTTTACGTCTAAGAGGTTTTTGCCTATGTTTTTTTCCAAGAGTTTAATGGTTTCATGCCTTACATTCAGGTCTTTGATCCATTTTGAGTTTACCTTTGTATATGGGGTTAGACAATGGTCCAGTTTCATTCTCCTACATGTAGCTGTCCAGTTTTGCCAGCACCATCTGTTGAAGAGACTGTCATTTTGCCATTGTATGTCCATGGCTCCTTTATCAAATATTAATTGACCATATATGTTTGGGTTAATTTCTGGGGTCTCTAATCTGTTCCACTGGTCTGTGGCTCTGTTCTTGTGCCAGTACCAAATTGTCTTGATTACTATGGCTTTGTAGTAGAGCTTGAAGTTGGGGAGTGAGATCCCCCCTACTTTATTCTTCTTTTTCAGGATTGCTTTGGCTATTCGGGGTCTTTGGTGTTTCCATATGAATTTTTGAATTATTTGTTCCAATTCATTGAAGAATGTTGCTGGTAATTTGAGAGGGATTGCATCAAATCTGTATATTGCTTTGGGCAGGATGGCCATTTTGACGATATTAATTCTTCCTAGCCATGAGCATGGGATGAGTTTCCATTTATTAGTGTCCCCTTTAATTTCTCTTAAGAGTGACTTGTAGTTTTCAGAGTATAAGTCTTTCACTTCCTTGGTTAGGTTTATTCCTAGGTATTTTATTCTTTTTGATGCAATGGTGAATGGAATTGTTTTCCTGATTTCTCTTTCTATTGATTCGTTGTTAGTGTATAGGAAAGCTACAGATATCTGTGTGTTGATTTTGTATCCTGCAACTTTGCTGTATTCAGATATCAGTTCTAGTAGTTTTGGAGTGGAGTCTTTAGGGTTTTTTATGTACAGTATCATATCATCTGCAAATAGTGACAGTTTAACTTCTTCTTTACCAATCTGGATTCCTTGTATTTCTTTGTTTTGTCTGATTGCCGTGGCTAGGACCTCCAGTACTATGTTAAATAACAGTGGGGAGAGTGGGCATCCCTGTCTGGTTCCCGATCTCAGTGGAAATGCTTTCAGCTTCTCGCTGTTCAGTATAATGCTGGCTGTGGGTTTATCATATATGGCCTTTATTATGTTGAGGTACTTGCCCTCTATTCCCATTTTGCTGAGAGTTTTTATCATGAATGGATGTTGAATTTTGTCAAATGCTTTTTCAGCATCTATGGAGATGATCATGTGGTTTTTGTCTTTCTTTTTGTTGATGTGGTGGATGATGTTGATGGATTTTCGAATGTTGTACCATCCTTGCATCCCTGGGATGAACCCCACTTGGTCATGGTGTATGATCCTTTTGATATACTGTTGAATTCTGTTTGCTAATATTTTATTGAGTATTTTTGCATCTACATTCATCAGGGATATTGGTCTGTAATTTTCTTTTTTGGTGGGGTCTTTTCCTGGTTTTGGTATTAGGGTGATGTTGGCTTCATAGAATGAGTTTGGGAGTATTCCCTCTTCTTCTATTTTGTGGAACACTTTAAGGAGAATGGGTATTATGTCTTCTCTGTGTGTCTGATAAAATTCCGAGGTAAATCCGTCCGGCCCCGGGGTTTTGTTCTTGGGTAGTTTTTTGATTACTGTTTCAATTTCTTTGCTTGTAATTGGTTTGTTTAACTTTTGTGTTTCTTCCTTGGTCAGTCTTGGGAGGTTGTATTTTTCTAGGAAGTTGTCCATTTCTTCTAGGTTTTCCAGCTTGTTGGCATATAGGTTTTCATAGTAGTCTTTAATAATTCTTTGTATTTCTGTGGAGTCTGTCGTGATTTTTCCATTCTCATTTCTGATTATGTTGATTTGTGTTGACTCTCTTTTTCTCTTAATAAGTTGGGCTAGAGGCTTATCTATTTTGTTTATTTTCTCAAAGAACCAGCTCTTGGTTTCGTTGATTTTTGCTATTGTTTTATTCTTCTCAATTTTGTTTATTTCTTCTCTGATCTTTATTATGTCCCTCCTTCTGCTGACTTTAGGCCTCATTTGTTCTTCTTTTTCCAGTTTTAATAATTGTGATGTTAGACTATTCATTTGGGATTGTTCTTCCTTCTTCAAGTGTGCCTGGATTGCTATATACTTTCCTCTTAAGACTGCTTTCGCTGCATCCCACAGAAGTTGGGGCTTAGTGTTGTTGTTGTCATTTGTTTCTATATATTCCTTGATCTCTATTTTGATTTGTTCATTGATCCATTGATTATTTAGTAGCATGTTGTTAAGCCTCCATGTGTTTGTGAGCCTTTTTGTTTTCTTTGTAGAATTTATTTCTACTTTCATACCTTTGTGGTCTGAAAAATTGGTTGGTAGAATTTCAATATTGTGGAATTTACTGAGGCTCTTTTTGTGAGCTAGTATGTGGTCTATTCTGGAGAATGTTCCATGTGCACTTGAGAAGAATGTATATCCTGTTGCTTTTGGATGTAAAGTTCTATAGATGTCTATTAGGTCCATCTGTTCTAGTGTGTTGTTCAGTGCCTGTGTGTCTTTACTTATTTTCTGCCCGGTGGATCTATCCTTTGGGGTGAATGGTGTGTTGAAGTCTCCTACAGTGAGTGCATTGCAGTCTATTTCCCTCTTTAGTTCTGTTAGTATTTGCTTCACACATGCTGGTGCTCCTGTATTGGGTGCATATATATTTAGAATGGTTATATCCTCTTGTTGGACTGAGCCCTTTATCATTATGTAGTGGCCTTCTTTATCTCTTGTTACTTTCTTTGTTTTGAAGTCTATTTTGTCTGATATTAGTACTGCAACCCCTGCTTTCTTCTCACTGTTGTTTGCCTGAGATATGTTTTTCCATCCCTTGACTTTTAGTCTATGCTTATCTTTGGGTTTAAGGTGAGTTTCTTGTAAGCAGCATATAGATGGGTCTTGCTTTTTTATCCATTCTATTACTCTATGTCTTTTGATTGGTGCATTAAGTCCATTTACATTTAGGGTGACTATTGAAAGATATGTACTTATTGCCATTGCAGGCTTTAGATTCGTGGTTACCAAAGGTTCAAGGTTAGCTTCTTTAGTATCTTACTGCCTAACTTAGCTCGCTTATTGAGCTGTTATATACACTGTCTGGAGATTCTTTTCTTCTCTCCCTTCTTATTCCTCCTCCTCCATTCTTCATATGTTGTGTGTTTTGTTCTGTGCTCTTTTTAGGGGTGCTCCCATCTAGAGCAGTCCCTGTAGGATGCCCTGTAGAGGTGGTTTGTGGGAAGCAAATTCCCTCAGCTTTTGCTTGTCTGGGAATTGTTTGATCCCACCATCATATTTAAATGATAGTCGTGCTGGATACAGTATCCTTGGTTCAAGGCCCTTCTGTTTCATTGCATTAAGTATATCATGCCATTCTCTTCTGGCCTGTAGGGTTTCTGTTGAGAAGTCTGATGTTAGCCTGATGGGTTTTCCTTTATAGGTGACCTTTTTCTCTCTAGCTGCCTTTAAAACTCTTTCCTTGTCCTTGATCCTTGCCATTTTAATTATTATGTGTCTTGGTGTTGTCCTCCTTGGATCCTTTCTGTTGGGGGTTCTGTATAATTCCATGGTCTGTTCGATTATTTCCTCCCCCAGTTTGGGGAAGTTTTCAGCAATTATTTCTTCAAAGACACTTTCTATCCCTTTTCCTCTTTCTTCCTCTTCTGGTATCCCTATAATACGAATGTTTTTCCTTTTGTATTGGTCACATATTTCTCTTAGTGTTGTTTCATTCCTGGAGATCCTTTTATCTCTCTCTATGTCAGCTTCTATACGTTCCTGTTCTCTGGCTTCTATTCCTTCAATGGCCTCTTGCATCTTATCCATTCTGCTTATAAATCCTTCCAGGGATTGTTTCACTTCTGTGATCTCTTTCCTGACATCTGTGATCTCCTTCCGGACTTCATCCCACTGCTCTTGCATTTTTCTCTGCATCTCATCCCATTGCTCTTGCATTTTTTTATGCATCTCTGTCAGCATGTTCATGATTTTTATTTTGAATTCTTTTTCAGGAGGACTAGTTAGGTCTGTCTCCTTCTCAGGTGTTGTCTCTGTGATCTTTGTCTGCCTGTAGTTTTGCCTTTTCATGGTGATAGAGATAGTTTGCAGAGCTGGTACAAGTGACCTCTGGAAGAGCTTCCCTTCTTGTTGGTTTGTAGCCTTTTCCTGGGAGAATAGCGACCTCTAGTGGCTTGTGCTGGGCAGCTGTGCGCAGACAGGGCTTCTGCTTCCTGCCCAGTTGCTTTGGGGTTTATCTCCGCTGTTGCTGTGGGCTTGGCCTGGCTGGGGCTGTTCCTCCAAAATGGTGGAGCCCCGTTGGAGGTGGAGCAGCCAGGAGACTATTTATCTCCGTAAGGGGCCTCTGTGCTCCCTGCTGCCCAGGGTGTTAGAGTGCCCAGAGATCCCCAGATTCCCTGCCTCTGGTCTAAGTGACCTGTCCTGCCCTTTTAAGACTTCCAAAAAGCACTCTCCAAACCAAAACAACAACAGCAACAATGAGAGAGGGAACAGAAAGAATGGAAAAAAAAAAAAAAAAAAAAGGAAAAAACAAGCGATTTTTTTTTTTTTTTTTTTTTTTTTTTGTCCTCAGGTGCCGGTCCCAGGCACCCGCTCACTGGTCCTGCTGCCCTGTCTCCCTAGCACCAGGGTCCCTGTCCTTTCAAGGCTTCCAAAAAGCACCCACCCACCGGTCCCGCAGGGAAGGAACGCTCGATATTCTTTGTCCTCAGGCACTGGTCCCAGGCACCCGCTCACCAGTCCCGCCACCCTGCCTGCCTAGCACCGGGGTCCCTGTCCCTTCAAGGCTTCCAAAAAGCACTCTCCAAAAAGAGAGAAAAAAAGGGGAAAAACGCGTGATTTCTTCCGTCCTCAGGTGCCGGTCTCAGGCACCCACCCACCGGTCCCACAGGGAAAAATGCTGGATATTCTTTGTCCTCAGGTGCCGGTCCCAGGCACCCGCTCACCAGTCCCGCCGCCCTGCCTCCCTAGCACCGGGGTCCCTGTCCCTTTTAGGCTTCCAAAAAGCACTCGCAGAAAAGAGAAAAAAAAAGGGGAAAAACGCGCGATTTCCTCTGTCCTCCAGTGCCGGTCTCAGGCACCCGCCCACCGGTCCCGCAGGGAAAAACGTGGGATATTCTTTGTCCTCAGGCGCCGGTCCCAGGCACCCGCTCACCAGTCCCGCCACCCTGCCTCCCTAGCACTGGGGTCCCCGTCCCTTCAAGGCTTCCAAAAAGCGCTCGCCAAAAAGAGAAAAAAAAAAAAAAAAAGGGGAAAAACGCGCGACCTCCTCCGTCCTCAGGCACCGGTCTCAGGCACCCGCCCGCCGGTCCCGCAGGGAGAAACGTGGGGTGTTCTTTGTCCTCCAGCGCCGTTCCCTGGCACCTGCTCACCGGTCCTGCCACCCTACCTCCCCAGCAACGGGGGCCCATCCCTCTAAGGCTTCCAAAAAGCGCTCGCCAAAAAAAAAAAAACCGCTCCGGTTTCTCTCCACCCGCCGGGAGCCGGGGGGAGGGGCGCTCGGGTCCCGCCGGGCCGGGGCTTGTATCTTACCCCCTTCGCAAGGCGCTGTTTCCTTGCAGGTGTGGATGTGGTCTGGATGTTGTCCTGTGTCCTGTGGTCTCTATTTTAGGAAGATTTTTCTTTGTTATATTTTCATAGCTCTATGTGTTTTTGGGAGGAGATTTCCACTGCTCTACTCACACCGCCATCCTGGCTCCGCCCCCTTGATAGCTAGTTTTTAACTGATATTTATAAAACTCACAAAATTTTTTTTAAATATAAAAAATTCTTACCTGTGTTTAGCAATTCAAATAGTAGAAATAAGATGTAGTATGGGAAGTAAGTGTTCTCGAACCCTGTAGTCCTATTCGCTAGAGATAAACACAGATAGGTTCTTGTGTTTCCTTCTAGAAATTTTGTTTGTGCAAGCATATGTAAAGATGTGTTTTTATGTACAAATTTAGATATATATCCTCTCCTCCATTCTCATTTTATACATATAGATTCTACAATACTGTCTTGTAACATTTTTGGGACTTAATATGTATTGTATGTATCATAGATACATCTTGTTCTTTGTAACTGTTTCATAGTAGTTTATTATTTGAATAAAATGTAATTTATTAGCCTAGTTGGTATTGATAAAAACAGAGGTAGGTTGTTCCCAGCTTCCTTGTAATTGTTTACTTGCATCTTGTATAAGCTTATTCATACTGTTAGGCCTTTTAGAGTTCTAAAGCAATTGTCATCTTTCAAAATAGTAGCAACAGTTTATATGCTCCACAATTGTTTTCCTACCCTTTTCCCTTTGTATTCTGGCTAATGCACAAAAACAAAAGTAGTTAACAGTAGATAGGTAAATTTTAGTGATTAACAGAAAGTATTTTTGGTTATGATAAATGTGCCAATTAAGTTCATTACTTTCTTTTAGGATCTTGTGACATCTATATAAATGATTACATGACAAAAGTTGAATTTTGCATTTTATCCAGTAGTGCTCAATGTGGTTGTTAGAAAGCTTATACAGGACATGAATGAGCTACGATGATTAAAATTAATGATACTTATTTTAACTTTAGCTATTATATGCTAAAGTTCATATAATTCAACTAACAATAAATACATTTTTAGAATTCTCAGGATAGATTTTGTCATTAAATAATACTTAAGGTAAGTTTGAAATAAATTATTAAAATGGATTTGAATTTTGCAGCCATCATAGTACAGAGTGGATCAGGCAAGAAGCATTAATGGATGCTAAAATCCACTGTGGAACTTTTAATGAGAAACAGCATTAGTTGCTGTTAGTTGCAAAGTGAAAAATAGTATCTATACAGAGGAGAAATCAGACATCTCCTTGATCAGGGGATCAAAATTAATATCAAGTGTAAGAGGTAGATGGATATTGTGTATCCGGATGTGATTCTTTAAGCAGTGTTAGTATTTCGGCCAGAAGTAAATAACCTGAATGTAGTTATAAGAAGACATTAGACGAACTCAAAATGAGGAAAATGATGTTAAAAATAAGGGATTATGTACTTTAAAAAATCAGTGTCATAAAGGGCAAAGAGATGCTTTAGAAAGGTTTCATTTTAAAGAATACTAAAGAGATATAACTAAATGGTATGCCTAATTAGAGAGTAGATCCTGTAGCAAAACTATAATACATTATTGGATGAATTGACAAAATTGGAATAGGACAGTAGATTTGATACAAGTAGTTAGCAATTTTGATTCTTCTGCAGTTGATAACCATAGTGTGGTTATAAAAGAGAATGTCCCTATCTTAGAGATTTAGACTGCAGAATTTAGGGGAAAAGGGCATGACATAAGCAATGTTCTCTCAAAAAGTTCATGGGGAAAATATATACATAGAGAAAAAGTGAACGCAAAAGTGCATAAATGATAAAGCAAATTGGACAAAATATTAAAAGTAGATGAGTTTGGGTAGAGGGCATACTGGGCTTCTAATGCATTAATCTTATTTTTGCAAGTCTTCTGTAAGTTTGAAGTTATGTTCAGATAATATTAAAAATGGATTAAAGATATTTTTTGTTTATGAAGATGATTTTTAAGAGCTGTTTATAAAAGTAAAGGTTTTTAATCAGTGGTATTTTATTATGTACTAACTAGGGAGAAGTAATCCCAAAATCTAGCTATATCTTATTAAATCAAAAATGCTACTAATTATGTGTTGAGGAGTTTCTCAGGCAAAACAATAAAGGCTACTATAATTGCAGTATTTCGTTACAAATAAATATTTTTAGAATCTTGAGTTGGGAAAGACTAATGTGGGCTAGATGTTAGGACTGTGAAAAAAGTGCAGAAATCAGTGTGGGTAATAATAGTAGTCATGAGGTGGGACAGAAAAATTAGAAAGGATTGGTTATAGGAAAACTCAGAATTGGAGAAAATGGATTTGGAAGTTATCTGTATGTATGCTGCCACTGTACAACAGTGGTTTCCAATCTTCCTAAGGACACTCATCATATCTCATTGACACTAACCTGCGCTTTTTGTTTTCTTCACATTTTAAAATGTCTGAAATCAGAATGTGCCTTATAAGTCAGTGGCATCTGGCAATCTGTGTCAGTGTGGATTGAAGACAATTTCATAAAAAAATTGTGTTTGATTCTGCTATTAACCTGGGGTCCTTAGCAACCTCAGACCATTTTAAATTAAATTTTGTGCTTGAGTATTTGGATCACTTTAGTTAGTATGAATTCAGATTACAAATCTTAGTAATGTTAGTTCTGGTTGATTCAGATTTGGAGGAGAGATACTTCACTAGTGCCAAGGTTGAAAAGACAAGTTTCTGCTGTGTTTTTGCTTTCCATATAGCAGTTTTCCCTTTTTCTCTTATCCATTTTCTGTCATAGCTTTATTATGGGGTTTCTCAATAGATTCCCCATCTTGGGCATTTTTTTGTTTTTTTGGCTCTTAGTTATACATAAAAAATTTTTGTTTTTTCCTGGCTAACTTTCACATGCTTGTTATTTGAATATGAGTTCTTAATTATATTTTTCTTATTCATGATTTCACAATAACTTTAACCTGACCCAGAGGAATCTGTCTAAAGAAAAAATAACGCTCTACATTTATAGTTTAAGCCCCTTTTAAGCCATTTGTCCGGTGAGAAGTTGTACTTACTGTAAAGTCACAGTCAGTTTCTGGTTTGGAGGACCTTTGGAATAAATGAATGAGTATACATATGCCTTCGAGTTAGCCCTGGTTTTAGATATTCTGCAGCTTACCTTTGCAGGCGACTTAGCCTTTCTGAACCTTAGGTTCCTCATCTAGAGGTTGGATATGATATCACTGATAATGTGTGGGCCTTCAATGAGATAAATGTATGTAAAGGTCTAGTGTGGCACCTGACACAGATGTAGTGCTGAATGGGTGACTGATTCTTCTTTGGTTGATAGCTGTTGTTTTTGGTTAACCAGGATATCCCCTTCTACACAATCCTTTTTCTTTAAGAAATGTACCAAATGCACTAATGTGGGAACATTAGTCATCCTGGTCAACCTAGGCTGATCCCCTAGATATGATGGTAGGTTTAAGTCTGAGTGGGCATATGACCGAAGTCCACCAGCATCTCTACCAGCCAGATTGGTGTGTAGGCATCAGAGGAGGAAAACCTTTCTTTACACTGGGGTTATGAAGGTGTAATTTAAACTCTGAAGCTTTTGGCAGGTGTCTTCCAATTCTGTATGGAGAAGGTGGGCTTAAATAATAAAGTCACAGAGAAACTACCAGGGATGAGAGAGAGACAGACAGACAGACAGATAGACAGACAGTCAGAGAGACAGAGACAGAGAGACAAGACAGCAACTAAAGGAGATCCACTTCCACTCTCTGAGTCCCTCCTTCCTGCAGCTCTTCTTTCAGAACTATGCCAATTTCCTGCCCGGTTTTTGAGCCAGTAAATGCCTTTTGTTTGTTTGTTTGTTTAATGTGGTTTGTGTTGGCTTTCAATTACTTGCAATGCAGAGTTCTTATGGATTTGATAATGATCTTATTTGGGCAAAGATTTTTTTTCTTGCCCAAAGATTGACTTTTTTGCTTCCATGCTAAATAGTCAAAAACTAGTGTATATTAGGCCATTAAATGGATGATAAGCATGTGAAAAAAGAAATAAAAATTACAATTTTTTAGGAAGATCTCAGAACTTAAAATACTTTTCATGTTACATGATTCTTTCTAGTGATGCTACAGAGAATACTGTATTGAGAATAAACTTCTGTTTAGATTTACAAAGAAAAATTTCAGGAACATTTTAATTAGAAAGTCTTAGCGACATTTAGAAGGTCTGATTAAAGATATAAAGGACAAAGGGGATAAAATTACATTTGCAGTTACTTGTGGATTGAACCTTTGCTGTCACTGCTTATTAAAAATCTCAGATGAGTGAGCAGGGCCTAACTGGTCTGAAGCTTAAGGGTGACCAGAATGCAGTTTAGATGAATAGAAGGGTAATGAATCAATGTCAGCATTCACAGCTGGTAAAAATGCTATTTGTGGTCTCAATTGGGTTAGTAAGTCTGAATAGGGGCCAAGGATCACAAAATGGCCACAGTCATACGAAAGTTTGCAATTTGATTAGGAGTTGAGAACGTTTTAGGAAAGGAAAAATTTTCCTTTAAAATTATCCTGCACACCAAATACTCAGTGTGATAGAAATGATTAGTTATAAGCTGAGAAACCAAGAAAAAACATAGTCATTCTTCCAGGTTCAAGGATAGCTATAGCTAGAGAATAGTGAATGACTTCCTACCATTTGTATTTGTTTTTTTTTTCTGATGTGAATTAGTATTTACCTTTTACCCAAGATAGAAAGAGTGGTTTATGTGGTGTACAAGTGATTTAAAGTAGATGATAATCCTGTGGATTGACTTAATAAATTTTCTTTGCAAATGGTTGCCTAGGAGAATTAAATACAAGTCCAACAAATGTCAGACTTAAATAATGCCCTAATATAACATAATGCAATGCCATTAAGTAATGAAATTCTTAAGGAATGGACTGTTTGGTTATACTACCAATTGTCCCATGGTTCCCTTAATATGTCATAAGTTTGACATATTAAAGATTGAGATCCTTTACTGTCAGGCACATAGGCTTATTTCATTTAGTATTTATGTAAAAATTTTGAATACCTGTTATATAAATAAAATCTGTTATAATATCAAACCAGTTGTATATGATAAATACAAAGGATACTAAAAAGAGTCTTTGCCTTAGGCCATTTACATTCTCAGAGAGAGTTAAAATCTTTACATAAGTGTCTGTTACTTAAAGCATTGTATAGTAAGTGCCTTGTGCTAAGTATAAGCTAAATGTTTTAAGGTCTGAGAATATCAGGTCCTTACATTGGGGATGTTTATGTGTCCATTTGACTGGGTCAAGGGGTGTCCAGCTATTTGGTCAAATATTTTTCTGGGTGTTTCTCTGAGAGTTTCGGATGAGAATAATATTTAAATAGTAGACTGAGTAGAGCAGATTGCTCTCCCTAATGTGGGTGGGCCTAATCCAATCGGTTGAAGGCCCAAATAGAACAAAAATGATAACCCTTTTCTGGATAAGAGAATTCCTTCCTGTCTGATTGCCTTCAACTGGGACATCAGCGTTTCTCCTGCAGACTCAAACTGAAACTGGCTCTTCCTGGGCCTTCAGCTTGCTGGTCTTTAGACAGGATCTGTATGATCGACATTCCTGATTCTCAGGCCTTTCAACTCAGACTGCAAATAAACCATCAGCTCTCTTGGGTCTCCAACTTGCTGACTCATCCTGCTGATCTTGAGATTTGCTAGCCTCCATTAAGTATGTGAGCCAATTCCTTGCATTAATCTTAGGTCTGTGTATTTCCTATTAATGCTGTTTCTCTAGAGACCCTAACTAATACAGAGTGATTCAGAAAGGTATCATGGAGGAGGTGGAATTTGAACCAGGCTAAGATACTCTATATGCAAGATTTCACTAGGTAAAGACAGTAAAGAAAAACACTGCAGCTGGAGGAGACAGTGCATGTGATGGGAGCAATCTCAAGTAGTGCAATTTAGTTGGAGGTCAGGGTGTTTCTACTACTGGTTTGCATTTCAAAGAGTTGTGGAGAACACCAGTTTTACCACAGCCCAGCTAGTACTGGGTTGTGGTGGTGGTGGTGGTGGTGGTATGTGGGTACCTTTTTTTATGACTATAGCAGGTTGGTTGATTACGGGTGAAAGAGAAATCCTACTTTCTTACCATCCTAATTAATCTGCCCTATAATCATTTTTCATTACTTTGCCGTGCTCTAACCCAGGGAGAGAATGGTTAGATTCAGAAAGGGAGACTGTGAAAGTGTGTACGTGTATGTTTGTGTGCGCGCACAGCTATGTGTATTGGCCTTCCCAGGTCACAGAGTGAACATGATGACATTCTTCCGTGGCCCTATTTTAAGCTTGCTTTTCTATTTGTGGATCTAAGCTACAGAAAGGCAAAGTTTATGTTAGCTTTGAAATTCACATTTATTATTGAGCCCTTGAAATATGGCACATATGGCTGAGAAAAGGAGATTTAATTATTTAATTATACTTTAAATTGTCACATATGGCTAGTGGCTACTATATAGGACAGCACAGTTCTAGAGCTTAAGCAGTTTTGACTTCCTTATAGCTCTGTGGTGTTGAAAAGGACTGACCAAGCAGTATTTTCACTCACATATGGTAGGGGGCAATATATAAATAAAAAGGTACACTAAGTTCAGATAGGGACAAGTGCTAGCAGGAAATAGAAAGGATTTTGTGGTAGCAACTGAGATGGGGAAGAGTAGAAAAGCAACAAGGTTTTTGGGGAAAATGAACGTCCTTTTAGCTATGCTACTTTTGATGTGTCCTATATCCAAGTGAGTAATATCCAAGTAGTGGCTGCTGCATTCTAGTAAATAGCAATACCATTCACCCAGTTTGGCAGGCCAAAATCTAGCAGTCATTCTTTATTCCTTTCTGTCTGTCTTATATCCCATATTCAGTCCATTAGTAACTCCTGACAACTCTATCTTTAAAACATGTGTCAAATATGATTACTTGGGTTACCAGTACTATCCTCTAGTCCAAGTCATCATTGCCTGGGCTCTCATAGTAACCTCGTCTCTTGTCTCTCAGCTTCCAGTCTTGTCCCCGTGTAATCTGTTCTTCACATTGCAGCCAGAGTACTCTTTTAAAAATTGAAACCTTGCCGTGTCACTTCCTTGATTAAGTGCTCAAGTTGTTTCCTATGTACTGTAAGCACTCTACAGTGTCTGTAATGCTCTTTAAGATCTGGTCACTCTTCCGCTGTGCCGACTTCATATTCAAATGCTCTTCACTCCCAGCTGCACTCTCCAGTACTCTGCCATTCCTTCCAGGTATCAGGATTGTTCTGAGTTTAGGTCATTTGCATTTGCTGTTTCTTCTGCTTAGAATGCCCTTTCTACATGTTTTCACAAAGCTTGCTTCCTCATTTCATACCATTTCTGTTCAGGTGTGACCACGTAAGAAAGATTTCCCCTGGCCATCCTGTAAAAAATAAGCCTCTCTCTATGCTCACCTACCATTCATTATTCCCTTAACCTACTTTATTTTTCTTCATTCCACTTATCATCTAATATATATATATGTTTATTTCTCCCTCCCTAGAATGCAAAGACTTTGTCCTGTTTATCTCTATATTCCAGTAGCCTAAAACAGTGTCTGGTGCATAATGTGTATGTTAAGTAAATATTTATTGAATGAATGAGTATGTAAGTCTAGAGCTCATGGGGGAGTTCAGTGCTGAAATGTAAATTTATGAGTCAATAGCATATAGATGGTTTTTAAAACCATAGGGTTGGGTGAGATTATCAAGGGACTGTGTGTAGCCATAGTAGAAAAGGGGGCCCATATTTAAGCCTTGGGCTACTTTTCCATTTATAAACCAGGCTAGGAGAACCCAGCATTATTTTTACAATAATTATATTTTAAAGCTAGATGGAACATTTGATTAATCAATGACTGGAATAAAATTTCCTGAACAGGTAGACTTGTTGCCTAAATTGTATTTTTTCCCCCTGTAGCTTTTTTTGGGGCTTACCTCTGTTGGCTGTGAACTTTCATTTTAAATTTATTTGTATTTATAACAGTAAGCACTATTTATTCCATGAGTTGTTTTGCTGACCTTACAAGGCTTAATTTAATCATTTCCAGAATGTCAGTAGCCATTATCAAGTGTACCTTTCTTAAATACACTCTTGGATTCATGACATTCCATTTAGACATTGATAAAGAGCATGCTCACAGGCCTCATTGAAAAGGAATGCTAGAGCTGTTCTTCATGTGATAGGGCTACAAGTTTCTTTCATTTTTCTAACACAGAGATATCTATCAACATGCTTAACAATAGAGTTTATAATATGTGAGCGTGTTTTTATGAGGTTACTTATTATTACGCTTAAGTGCAAAACAAAAGAGTTTTTAGGAGTTTAAGTTTGGGAGTCATTTTAGGATTCAAACTTAAATTTTTAAAATACAAATTTAAATAAGCTCTTTCTTCAGGAGACTGGCTGAAACCAGCTGTGGCTGATGCAAGTTCTGAAGCTGTTTTTTCCTAATATAGAGAGACTAAAAGCTGAAGTAAATCTTTATACTTTTGTGAAAGTCACTAACTCATTAAACTTAATGAAAATATTTTTACTGCCAGAACTGTAGAGAAATTTTAAGAACCTAGATTCAGTCAATACCTCTAATGCTGCCCTGATAAAAAATGCCAGAGGCAGTGGGGAAGAAATGAGAGGATGGGAGAAAAGGAAGAGAAAGTAATGGTTTTTTGAGCACCTCTTGTATTCTAGGCAACTCAGTGATAGGGGTTTTACTTACATTATCTCATTTAATTCTCACAGAAGTCTTGCAAGGTAGGTATTAATCACTTCCCTTTTACAGGTGAGGATACTGATGTAAAAAATACACAAAACCAGAATTCACATCTAGGTCTATTTGATATTCAAGCCCCAATCTGAACTTGTGCTTCATGGAGTTGTTGGGCCTTTTAAAGCAAAATGTTATCCTATGTCATAGCAGAATTTCTGTGATATTTAAATTTTTGTTCACTTATCTATCATAAGCATTAAGATATTATACTTCTATATAAGCCTGCAGGTCTTTTCAAATGTAAATGCCAAGTTGCATAAGTGCCTTATCTAAGTGCTATATATAGCATAATTAAAAGTAATTGAAGTAGATCTCTCAAATGTACATGATCATTGATGTTTTTCCAGAGCTCAGACAGTTTTTATAGCATTTTGCTTCCAGACCATGCTCCCTCTCACGCTGAAGATACCCATGAACAACCTCATCTTTACTCCTACCCAGTTCATTTTGTAGGAGTCCTTTAGTTAGAGAACCTTCCCTATTAACTCTGATATAGTTTCAGATAAGGGCAAGATCAGGCATTTCTTGGAGATAGTTTCCATAGCATTTACATTAGAATGCAAACAGTAAATGCATTATTGACTGATGTGATAAATAAGAAAGTGTGTCAATCCTTGTATTGATCAGATTCATAGCTCAATTAGAAATGTCAAATAAAATGATAGTAATGTTAATCTGATGACTCTCTGAATTAATTTGAGTACACTAACTTTTTATTCTTTTTTTGTATTTTATAACACTTCAAACATCACATTGTGCTTATTTTCCCAGTAAACTCTGACCAAAAGTTCTGTCCTAGATGGAACTTGGTTAGTTGCAGTGTCTTCTATAATGAGGAATTTTTTTTAGCAAATATAAGTCGTATTTTTCACTGCCATCTTTGCTTTCTTCTCTATTTTAGCCCATCTTGGTTATAGAAATTAACAACTACATAATAAATAACAAAATGTTAAAATTTTCATATTTTAGTTTATAAGTAAAAAGTTTTTTGCTGAAATATTTATAAGACCAGATTACAGTGAGCATAGGATTGATATTCAGAAGTTGATTGACCTAACTTTGATCTAACTAGAATATATTAATCTCTGTATTTAAGTACAGAGACAAATTTTGAGTATAAAATCAATCTTAAATTTTGTTTTGCATTTAATGGAGAGTTCATATACTTAATGACAAAAACAATGTATAACTAAAATGATTGAATCAGTTATCAAATAAGGTATATAGAGTTCTTAGTTGCAAATAATAGAAATCAACTCTGCCTATTTTAAGAACTAGAAAAAAAAAGATTTGAAAGAACATTGAGAAACTCTCAAAATCCCTTGGAAGGTTGGAAGACGAGGCTCAAAAAAAGGGCAAGAATAAGAGAAGTCAGGCAGTAGACAAGGTCACAGCCAAACCACCACACAGTGTCAATATGGTGGATGCACGCATGGCTGCCGCTAACAGTGAGTACACATTTACCCCTCCATTACTCCAGCCCCTCCATTACTCCAGCCCATGAATGCCACCCCTGTCACCCCTGCCAGTGCTGCCTGGGAACCTTGATGTTGCTGTCATCAGTTTCTACCTGGGTCCAGAATGGATTCTCTAATGTTCCCCTCTACTGCATCATTATCCCCCAAGTTAAAGCCCTGAATGGATGTTTCTGAGTAGATGATCTAGGGTCCTATGTTAAGGCTGTAACTGCAGAAATAGTTGGGAAGTGAATATCTGGCATTTTCAGCTTGTGTAGTGGGAAGTGAGCTCGGTGGGCCATCAAAACTCATCAAGTGTAAGTTTCTCAAATGTAAGAAGGGGTTCAGATGTTAGGGGTCCAAACATTGACAGATACCCACTACATTCTGTTTGTTACTGCATCTAATTTAATTCTTCTATGAATTTTTTAAACCTGCAACTACAGAAGAATAAAAAGAATAAGTTATTTAAAAATTTTAGATGGAGAGACTTGGTCGGGACATAATATTGCTTCAGACATTCTTTGATGTTTCATTTTTTTCAACCTTATTGTAGCAGGCAAAGTCATGGTAGTATTGATAACAAGCATAGTGAGACTGCTGTTGGAGCATAATCACTTACACATAGCCTTTTTCTGAAAGATAGTATTTCTGTAGTTATTTCCTCACCATTTTACCTGGTTTGGATAATAGGCTCTGAAAGTGTAATGGAAGGAGTAAAAACTTGAGAGCCAGATTTGGGGTCAGATGGGACCCCTGCCACTCTGTCATCATCATTTGGGTTCTAACATTTACTGTTACTCCCATTTTAGTCATGAGAGAACTGAACCATAGAGAGGTTAGATAGCTCAAGAGGTTTTGATTAAACATGAGTGATTAAATCTGAAAAAGCCAGAAAAATTAAGTTGCTTTGTCTTTCTCAGTGTAGCAGACATGTTTTGAGTGTGTCTCAGATATGCAGTGGATATATTGCAAATATGCAGAAGCCCGTATTCAAATTGTGGATATCTAGCTTTTAATTTATGTGGGAGTTTTATCTGTTTGTCTCAGTTCCCTGCATTTTGTGTTTACAATTTTTTTCATATTTCTATTAGGGTTCCCAGGCCTGATTCCAGTGTTGGTGGGCGTGGAGGGCTGGGTGGTGGAGGGTAGGTTCTGAAACACACACCACCAAGTAATTCTTGAGCACCTACTGGATGTCTGAGAATTCAACTCAATTTAGACACTATCTTCCCAGAGGTAGTATCAAAGTATCAAACTCCACAGGTTAAGAGTTCACTGCCACCCCTACCTCCCAATGTAGCTTCCAGTTGCAAGCCCCAGGCTGTTGTTACCTGTTCTTCTGAACTGGCTACAGACTGGAGGTTCCAAGACCTACCTCCTCCTTAGGTTTGATTCATATGCTAGAGTGGCTCACAGAAACTCAGGGAAACACTTATGTTTACCAGTTTATTAAAGGACATGATAAAGGATACACTGCCAGATGGAGAGGTACACAGGGTGAGATCCTGAACAGAGGAGATTCTGTCTATAAATAGCTTGAGGCTAAGCCTGGTGGCACACAGAAGCATTCTGGTTCCCTAAGCATGGAAGCTCTCTGAAAATAAGGTTCCCAAAGCTGTCTTCTTGGGGTTTTTTGAAGACCTCATTACAAATCATGATTGACTAAGTCATTGGCCATTACCTGATTCAACCTCCAGCCTGTTAACTCTCCTTGGAGGTCAGGGGTTGGGACTGGAAGTTCCAATACTCTGATCACATGATTGATCTTCCTGGCAATCAGCCCCTGACATTGGGTGGGATCCAAAAATTAGCCTAGTTAATAATAAGACACCCATTTCGCCTTCATGACAGTGAAGAATTTTCAGGAACTGTGGATGAAGACCAGATAAATCTGAAAAATATATTTTGGTTACCATATAATTAAATTATTACATTGCAGTGTTCTAACTAACTTTTGGTTGTACTCTCTGACATTTTATGTTTGTTTAGTATTTTAAAGGTTTAAAGCATTTAAGCTTGATTTTTATCCTTACAACACCACTGTGTAATACTGATTTTATAGATGTGGAAACTGAAGTATGTAGAGAAAAAAATGACTCTTTAAGATCAATCTTAAAAGTAGTGATTATGTACTTTAATTAAGGACTTTTGGTATATAACTAAGTCAGAGCTTATTATAATTTTTTGGAATAATATACTATTGTTTAAATATTATTACTTTTTTTAAAAAGTGGAAATTCATTAATTTGGTTCTGTTATCAGGCTATAATTAAGGTACCAAAGAGAAATTGCCCTCATTGGGCTTTATATTCCAGTAGAAGGAGACAAAAAATAAACATGAAAAATAATGGTCAACTGATGATAAGTAAGTGCTATGGAGAAAAATTAAGCACAAAGGATAAAAGGGAGTTCTGGGGGTAGGAGGTGAGGTTGTAATCCAAAATTTTACAGGACGACCTCACTAGGAAGGTGACATTTGAGCAAAAGAAGAACTAATGGAATTAAGGGAGGGAGATGTGCAGCTGTCTTGGAGAATAATATTACAGATGGAGAGAAGAGCAAGGGTAAAGGCCCTGAGACTGGTATACATCTGACATGTTCAAGCTGAGGCAAGGGAAACAATATGTTGAAAGCTGGGAAGCAGAGGGACAGGGAAAGGAGAGAAATAAAAATAATGATAAAGCTTGCAGAAGTATGACTTTTTTCCCCTTATGTTTAGATTGTTCCTGACTTTACTGAATGTTTCAATTTTTTAAGTTTATAGGAATTGTTAGTCAACATGTCAGGAGAGGGAGTTTGAGCAACTGTATTTTATTGGAGCAATTAGATTGAGAACCACTCTAGGCTAGTTCAGTATGAAAAACGGAGCCAGTTAAATATACTGAAGGATTACCACTTTTTTTCTTTCTTTTTAATTTTTTGTATTGAGGCACATATAATAAAATGCACAAATCAGTATACAGCTTGATGAATTTTGACATGTTACCCATTAATATATGAAGTCTCTTAGTGTCATTTTTTCATAGATAACATTGGGAGGAAAACAATGATCTTCTAATATACAACTGTTCAAGATAACTTACAGAATATATCATTTGTGTTTGCCAAATCAGTTTTAAAATACATCAGGTTTGCATTCTAAATCTGTTTTGTTTTGCTTACATAGAATACTTATCTTTAGATTGATAACATGCTTTCTGTTTCGTGCAGTTTCATAAACACCTAATGAAATGTTTTTAATTCCTATTTTTAGACACATTCTTAATATTTTTTTAAATGGATAGTACAAAACACTCCATTTTGGCAAATTGGTAAATTCAGCTTTTTTGGGGACAGTAGTATGTTCTTCTCTACAGAAATGACAATATAAAAAATGTCATTCAGATTCCTCTAAGAGATTCCTTAGAGATTCCTCTAAGATGCTTGAGCATTTTTTGGAGGAAAATAACATTTATGTAACTTTCAGATGTATAGCATTGTAATTTGACATGTGTATGCACTACAAAGCAGTCATCCTTAGATGTCTAGCTACCATCCTTTGTCATACAATTGATCTCCTTTCATCCATTTCACCACCCCCCAACCCCCTTTGCCTCTGGTAACTATTAATCTGTTCTCTGTATCCAGGAATTTTGTTTCATTTTTGTTTTTTTAGACTCCACATGTCAGTGGAGTCATATGGTATTTCTCTTTTTCTGACGTATTTCTCTAAGCATAATACCGTCAGGATCCATCTATGTTGTTGTCACAAGTGGCAAGATTTCATTCTTTTTTATGGCTGAATAGTATTTCAATTGGTGTGTGTGTGTGTGTGTGTGTGTGTGTGTGTGTACCACATCTTTGTCCACTCATCCATTGATGGATATTTAGGTTGTTTCCATTTCTTGACTATTATAAATACTGCTGCAGTGAACATAGGGGTGCACATATCTCTTCAAATCAACTATTTGTATTCTGCAAATAAATGGCTGGATCAGTAAGTTGAGAAAAATCTTGATCTTTGCCCCAAAATTGTTTTATCCCACCTAATTTTTATTAACCTTTGGTTTTTGTAATTGTGATATAATGTTATATCAGTTACAGTGAACATTTTTGTTTGAAGAAACATTTTAAATGTTGTAAAATGATGTTCAGATATTTATTAATTCACCTTTTAACTAAGAACTTGAGTTTTTCTTTGGCACTTCCTTTGTCTTCATTGTTGGGGCTGGATAAATTGTTTGATTAGTAATCCTATTTCTCTGAATCCTTTGTATCTTTCCTTTAATTATAATTAAAAGTAAACTCATGGCAAGAAAAATTTAAAGGATAATTAGGGGAATTGTTATTACAGAGAAGAAATTAAATATGTGTTTAATTTTAAGTGTACTGGTTAAATAAACCAATACCTGGGGGTGTCACTGGGAGGTCTATGGCCTAGGCCATGGTCGTACAAGCCATGGGAATATAATAAGGAGAGATGAGTTATACTGAAGCAAAGCCCACCTCTGTGTGTTTATTTTTGTATTTACCCATGGGCCCTCTATTCCTTGGGGCTATAGAGATTAGCCCAAGCCCTCTTCCTTTGACAATTGTAAAATATTTGAAGACAGCTTTTGTGACCCCTCCATTTATCTCTTCATTCTCAAAGTTTTTCCACTATATTAGAAACATTCAATTCCTTTAGCTATTTGTCTTACATCACAGGATCATTCTCTATCATTCAGAATGTGTTTCAGATGGTGTCTACCAGAGGTACAGACCATGAATAGGATTTAAGGAATCCGTAGATTTGATTATTATATTAGTCAAGGTTCTCCAGAAAAACAGAACCAATAAGATAGCTGTATGAGGGAGGGAGAGAGAGAATAAGGATTTGGTTCATTGGATTATAGAATTTGAGAAGTTGGCAGACTGGAGACCCAGGAGAGGCAACATGTAGTAGTTCTGCTCTGAGTTTGAAGGCCTGAGAATCAGAAGAGCTGATGGTGTAAGTTCTAGTCCAAAAGCTTAGCAGCCTTGAGACCCAAGAAGAGCCAGTGTTTCTGTCCGTGTCCAAATGCTGGAAAAGACCAATTTTATAGCCCAGTAGTCAGGCAGGAAGAGTTTCCTCTTATACAACCTTTTTGTTCTATTTAGGTCTTCAGTTGATTGAATGAAGCCCACCTCCATCAGTGAGGGTAGTTTACTTTATTCAGTATACTGATCCAAATGTTAATGTTATCCAGAAACACTCACAGACACCCAGAATATTTGGCCAAATGCCTGAGAACCCAGTAGGCCAATCAAGTTGCCAGATAAAATAAACCATCACAGATATGGAAAAAGTATATATCCTTATATTTACTAGCTTCTGAATGAGATTTGGCATTTAAAAAATTATGATTGTTGGCAAAAAACCATAATAGAGCCTGTGAGTTTGAACTAGTAGAAATCACAATGAATTTCATATCCATTGCAGTTATAGCAGATGTTTTGAAATATTATTAGCATTCATTCATACTTTCTTTTTTATTGAAGTATTGTTGATATGCAATGTTATGTTGGTTTCAAATGTACAACATAGTGGTTCAACAGTTATGCATACTTAAATCCTCACCTCCTTGAGTGCAGTTACTACCTATCAACGTGGAAAGATGTTACAGAATCACTGACTATATTCTCCATGCTGTACTAAAACACCGGTGACCAACTTACAGTGTGATTGTGAATAATTGTGCCCCTTTATTCCTCTCCCCCTCCACCCACCCATCCTAACTCCCCCTGCCATCTTGGTAACCACTAGTCACTTCTTAGTATCTATGAGTCTAGGACTTGATAATATGGGTAAATGTAGTAACCACATTGTTTTTCATGTGAAACCTTCGTAAGAGTGTATATCAATCATACCTTAACAGAAAATTTTAGAAAAAGGCATAGACCAAATATATATTTTTTATTAAGGTATTATTGATACACAGTCTTATGAATGTTTCACATGAAAAACAATGTGGTTGCTATATTCATGCATACTATCAAGTCCCCACCCACACCCCAATGCAGTCACTGTCCATCAGCATAGTAAGATGCCACAGATTCACTATTTGCCTTCTGTGCACTACACTATATTCCCTGTGACCCCCCACACCATGTGTACTAATCCCCTTCTCCCTCCCTCTGACCCGCCCTGCCCCCCCTCCTTTGTTAACCATTAGTTCATTCTTGGAGTCTGTGAGTCTGCTGCCATTTTGTTCCTTCAGTTTTGTTTCATTGTTATACTCCACAAATGAGGGAAATCATTTGGCTTTTGTCTTTCTCCGCCTGGCTTATTTCACTGAGCATAATGTCCTCCAGCTCCATCCATGTTGTTGCAAATGGTAGGATTTGTTTCTTTCTTATGGCTGAACAGTATTCCATTGTATATATGTATCACATCTTTATCCATTCATCCACAGATGGACACTTACGTTGCTTCCATATCTTAGCTATTGTAAAATGCTGCGATAAACATAGGGGTGCATATGTCTTTTTGAATCTGAGAAGTTGTATTCTTTGGGTTTATTCCTAGGAGTGGGATTCTGGGGTCAAATGGTATTTCTATTATTAATTTTTTGAGTAACCTCCATATTGCTTTCCACAATAGTTGAACTAGCTTACATTCCCACCAGCAGTGTAGGAGGGTTCCCCTTTCTCTGCATCCTTGCCAGCATTTGTTGTTCTTAGTCTTTTTGATGCTGGCCATCCTTACTGGTGTGAGTTGATATCTCATTTTGGTTTTAATTTGCATTTCCCTGATGATTAGTGATATGGAGCATCTTTTCACGTGTCTGTTGGCCATCTGAATTTCTTCTTTGGAGAACGGTCTCTTCATATCCTCTGCCCATTTGTTAATCAGGTTATTTGCTTTTTGGGTGTTGAGGTGTGAAGTTCTTCATATAATTTGGATGTTAACCTGTTGTCGGATATGTCATTTACAAATATATTCTCCCATATTGTAGGATGCCTTTTTGTTTTGTTGATGATGTCCTTTGCCATACAAAATTTTTTTAGTTTGATGTAGTCCCATGGGTTCATTTTTGCTTTTGTTTCCCTTTCTTGAGGAGATGGGTTCAGGAAGAAGTTGTTCATGCTTATATTCAGGAGATGTTTGCCTATGTTGTCTTCTAAGAGTTTTATGGTTTCATGACTTACATTCAAGTATTTAATCCATTTCAAGTTTACTTTTGTGTATGCGGTTAAACAGTAATCCAGTTTCATTCTCTTGCATGTAGCTGTCCAGTTTTGCCAACAACAGCTGTTGAAGAGGCTTTCATTTCCCCATTGTATGTCCATGGTTCCTTTATCATATATTAATTGATGATATATGGCTGGGTTTATGTAAGGGCTCTCTAATCTGTTCCATTGGTCTATGGGTCTCTTCTTGTGCCAGTACCAAATTATCTTGATGGCTGTGGCTTTGTAGTAGAGCTTGAAGTTGGGGGGCATAATTCCCCCTGCTCTATTCTTCCTTCTCAGGATTGCTTTGGCTATTTGAGGTCTTTAGTGGTTCCATATGAATTTTAGGACGATTTTCTCTAGTTTGTTGAAGAATCCTGTTGGTATTTTGATAGGAATTGCATTGAATCTGTAGATTACTTTAGGCAGGATGGCCATTTTGACAATATTAATTCTTCCTATCCATGAGCATGGGATGTGTTTACATTTATTGGTATCTCTTTAGTTTCTCTCGTGAGTGTCTTGTAGTTTTCAGAGTATAGGTCTTTCACCTCCTTGGTTAGGTTTATTCCTAGGTATTTTATTCTTTTTGATGCAGTTGTGAATGCAATTGTTTTCCTGATTTCTCTCTCTGCTAGTTCATTGTTAGTGTATAGGAAAGCCACAGATTTCTGTGTAGTAATTTTGTATTCTGCAACTTTGCTGAATTCACATATTAGATCTAGTAGTTTTGGAGTGGATTCTTTCGGTTTTTTTATGTACAATATCATGTCATCTGCAAACAGGGACAGAATAACTTTTTCCTTGCCAATCTGGCTGTCTTTTATTTCTTTGTGTTGTCTGATTGTCGTGGCTAGGACCTCCAGTACTATGTTGAATAGAAGTGGGGAGAGTGGGCATCCTTGTTCCCAATTCTAAAGGAAAAGCTTTCAGCTTCTTGCTGTTAAGTATATTGGTGGCTGTGTGTTTATCATATATGGCCTTTATTATGTTGAAGTACTTGCCCTCTATACCCATTTTGTTGAGAGATTTATCATGAATGGATGTTGAATTTTGTCAAATGTTTTTTCAGCATCTATGGATATGATTATGTGGTTTTTGTCCTTCTCTTTGTTGATCTGGTGGATGATGTTAATGGTTTTCGAATGTTGTACCATCCTTGCATCCCTGGCATAATTCCTACTTGATCATGATGGATGATCTTTTTGATGTATTTTTGAATTCAGTTTGCTAATATTTTGTTGAGTATTTTTGCATCTATGTTCATCAAGGATATTGGTCTGTAGTTTTCTTTTTCTGTGGTGTCTTTGCCTGGTTTTGGTATTAGAGTGATGCTGGCCTCATAGAATGAGTTTGGAAGTATTCCCTCCTCTTCTATTTTTTGGAAAACTTTAAGGAGATTGGGTATTAGGTCTTCACTAAATGTTTGATAAAATTCAGTGGTGACGCCATCTGGTCCAGGGTTTTGTTCTTAGGTAGGTTTTTGATTACCAGTTCAATTTTGTTACTGGTAATCAGTCTGTTCAGATTTTCTGTTTCTTCCTTGGTCAGCCTTGGAAGGTTGTATTTTTCTAGAAAGTTGTGCATTTCTTCTAGGTTATCCAGTTTGTTAGCATATAATTTTTCATAGTATTCTCTAATAGTTCTTTGTATTTCTGTGGCCTCTCTTTTAGGAATAGTTGTACTTGTTGTATTTTCAAAAATATATATGGTTTTGGGAGGAGATTTCCATTGCCCTACTGACACTGCCATCTTCTCTCCTCCTCGAGTTTAGGATTTCTTAAGGTAAACTGGAATAAAGGAGTCACAGAGAGAGGCCACGGTGGGTAAAAGCTCTAATCACTCTTAGGTGAAGGCCAAAGATGTGATTAATTCTGGAATTTCAGACAAGCCACTATGAAAGAGTATGTGTGTTTCCTAGTATAGGAGATTTCACATAATAGTTTTAAATAAATGCATGTTAAATTAATTCTAAGGTTTTGTAGTTGTAATGATTGTTGTGTAGATATAATGATCTTGGTGTATATTCCCAATGTGAATGGCTACTACTGGCACAGAAATCAAACTTGCTTTCTTGGATAGAAGCATTTATAGTAATTTGTTTGTTGTTTACTTGCCTTTCCATTATAAATGTGGAGTGAAATATGTTCTAGGTGACTTTATGAATATTGTAACAGGTTTTTAAAAAAAATCAAGTGGTAAAGTAAATGCAAAATCAACCTAATCTCTGGATATTCAGTAACTTCTGCTAGGGTATTGGCAGGAGACTTTTCCAAAGTCTGAAAAAATTTGATGTCAAGAAGATTATGTTACTGTAAACATTTTAGTAGGTCATAATTTTCTGAAGTTCACTTTGATAGCTCGCTTTTCATTTTTTCATATCCACTCAACATACATTAATTTGCATGCCTTCCATGAACCATGTACTTTGGTAGTCACTGAGGATAAATAAAAATACGGCAGATACCTTGACATCAAACAGTCTAGAAAAGATGGACATGTAAGCAAATGCTTGAATTTTAATGTCAAAGTACAATTGAATGCTTTCGATGATGAATTTTTTTCAAGAGTTTATACAATATATTTTTATTGAAGTGTAGTTGACATATATGTATTCTTACAATGAGATAATAGTGATACTGCTTTCTTACAAAGGGATAACAATTAAAAGCTAGGTACATATGTTGTTAAGAAAATTATTGATATAGCAGAGCAGAGCACTCCTCTTCAGCAGGAGTGTGATGGATTTTTCAAAATTAAATCTCTTCTGTAATAACATTTGATGTTCTGGTAATCCTTGGGTTCATAAATTAAATCAAATAGATGTATAGGGTTGAATAACTTTCAGATACCAGTTCTGATTTCCTTAGGCTGAAAATTATTTTTGTTTAAAAATCCAACAGCTTTAATTTCATTATGCAAATGTGAAGCTAAGCGTCCATACCCATGTCTTAAGAATTTTCTACCAATCAGAAGGATTGTTATTTTTATGCTTCTATGTTAAAATGATAGAGGTAAGGCAATTTAATTGAAAAGAGAATGAAACTTTTTGACTTTTTTTTTTTTTAGGGAATCAGAGGGGACCAGTAATTCTCCATCTGGTCACAGTTACCATTGTGTGTTGGACTTTTTTCTGTAGCATAAAAAAATAAGTTTATAAATATGGAAATGGTCTATACAATTAAATAAAAAATTTCCTCATGTTCATTGTTTGTTTTCCCTAGAAAGATGATGAATAAGATTGAATATTTCTGCAATGTTCAATCAACGAATCAAGTGTTCAAATATTTTAGTAAGTAAAATGTACATTAAAGCTTTAATTCTCTTGGAAAACTCAGTCACTGGAAATTTTAAAACTACTTGATGTTAGATGAGTAAATGGTGCTTTGCTTTGGAAGTTCGTAAACAAGAATTGTTATAAAATAGTCTATTGTATGCCAACAAAATCTTACTGGCTTATTTATTTTTATTTTTGAGCAAGATTGATTGTGGAAGCTCGTGTTTTAGGAACTTCCTATTTAGGTTGTATTAAAGAACATACAGCTTTTTTTTTCCTTCCAACTCTTGCAACTTTTTAAAAAAAGAACATTTTTATAAATAAAAACAAAAAGTAATGTGGGTTGTGAGATGGAACTTAACTCAGGCAAAAACTTCAAAAAGCATTTTTGGCACAGAAGGATAGTTTACTTTTCATGAATTATTTGTTCCTTTCTTGAGTTGCATCGATATTTATGGAAATTAATGCATGTCAGTGAGTCAACAGCTCATTATTATTAACATTGATAATACTAATAAATAATACTAACAGTTATTAAGATTAATCTCCACAGTAGTATGTGAGCCTTTCATTTCATCTGAATTACTTATGAATATGAGTAATGTTATTATTACCATTTTAGAGGTGACTATTTGAAAGAACTCTGCAGTTAGTCCTTTGGAATAATGAATAGTGTTTTGGAATGTGAGTAGCCATACTCCCTATTTATCTACTTTATACAGATGGGTTTTTGTATATGACAATATTCCTATTAAATTTGCAATTTCTAGATCTCCTCATCCTTAATTGTATTAATGTAATCATTATCTTTTGTGTCTGCTTAGACTTGAATTCTCTAGGCATCTTTGACTATGTATCCCTGTTCTCCCTACCAAACCAGAATATTGCACAGTCTTGGACAGACCGTCTCTGTAGTATTTCTACCATTATCTATTGTGTATTTTGAGCTCAGGGCTGAGACTGAAATTTTTCTGTATGTAAAGAACCTCCATAACCATTATTATTAAACACTGAATGACTTTGGAAATTAGCTTATATTGTGGAGTTGATAACATTTCTTAATGAATTCAACCTAAAATTACAAGGAATTTATATATGGCCAAATATATGCTGTGGTAAAAGTAATTATGATGACATTGAATGTTGTTTGAATTGGAAGTAATGTCAACTTATTTATACAGTTCATATATCGTCAAAAGTTAAAACAAATGAGATATCCATTTTTATACAAATTTGCAAGCAGATGTATTTCTAAGATCAAAGTATAGTTCTAGCAATGGTTTTTAGAACTCAATGTGAATGAAGGATTTTCCGTATTTCAGAATCCGTTTAATTGCAGTCAAGGCACTTCCAAGTAATCTTCGATTGGAAGGGATTGTCTGCAATGTAATGATATACTAAAATGTAAATACCAGGAGAAGAATATAATTCTATAAATACCTTTCAAGTGATGAACATGTCCAATTAAAATCATATGCTTGTGAACTGGCATCAATATTTAGCAGTAGCTATCTAAATAGGCATGAAAAGACTTTTTCAATTGTGGAATATGTAAAATCTCATTACAGATGAGTATTAACAGATGAACATTGATTTTGATAAAAGAAAGCACCAAGTTTGAGTCCTAATTAAATGAAATTCTCTCCTCCAAAATAATTTCATTCTTCATACTTTCATTATATTTTGTAATACCAGCATCACAAAAATTTATATTCACTATTACTATATTTTGGATTTTTGTCAATAAAAATTATATGAATATATTTGTCTCTTGTTATTGAAGTATCTACACAGTAGCTTTAATTTTACTTCTTGGCCTACAAAGCCTAAAATATTTATTGTCTTGCCTTTTGCGTACAAAGTTTGCTAATCCTGAGCTAAACAATTATTCATTTATTTTTAAGTGATCCCATTCTTTTTCTTTTTTAAGGTATTATTGATATACACTCTTATGAAGGTTTCACATGAAAAAACAATGTGGTTATTACATTCACCCATATTATCGTGTCCCTTCTTACCCCATTGCAGTCACTGTCCATCAGTGTAGTAAGATGCCACAGAGTCACTATTTGCCTTCTCTGTGCTGCACTGTGTTGCCCATGATCCCTCCAATACCGTGTGTGCCAATCCATAATACCCCTCAGTCCCCTTAAGTGATCCCATTCTTATCCAAGCACAAAGAAATAAATCTCTATTGATGGGTTTCAACTATTAGCAGAGAAAAAATAATTGTACATTATTCCCAGAACAGACTTTTGATACCATTTGATCCCACTTAATCCAATGTCTTTATTTTACAACTAAGGATCTAAGGTTTAGTGGAAGCTAGTCATTGGTAAACTTACAAATAGAACTAAAATAGTCTGATTTTCTCTCTAGAACTAAAATAGTCTAATTTCTTTCTTTGTTTTATTTCTATGCAAGCATTTATGCTGGGTCTTAAGGATAATAAAACAAAAGTATGTGAAACAGTGTCTAAGTCATCATGGGAAATTGTAATCTAGTTTGGTAGATTATAATCAACCTTTTGATGGAATCCAAAAGGTCAGCCTCTAGGGAAAACTGCCATTTGGAGAGTGATCTGAATGGAGACTATTGAGCACAGGGAACAAGATTATTTTAGTAATACATAGTAACATAGTCTAAGTGTGAAGAATCTATGTAACATATATTTTAGACAATAGTATGTCAACATATAAGATATTTCACCAGCATTTTGTAGTGTTTTACATTTTATAAAGTACATTTTATAAGACAGTGTATTATTTTCTATGCTAACATCTGGAGTAAAAGTAGTTCAGTCCTTGGTAATCTGAATTGGTGGGCCACTTCTTCCACTGTGTAAGATTTTTCTGCTCTCTAACAGAAGCAGATGTCATTTTAAGTGCTTAGGAGCTCAGCTTCAGCTGTAGATCAAGTAGTGAAAGCCAGGAAGACAAATGTATTGCAATTATTTATCATTTGAAAATTTTTCATTTTCATATTTTTATGAACTAGTCTATCTAGGACAAAAGACACATAGTAGAGGTACTTAGCATAATAATAAATTGTGAATATTTCAGAATAATATTGTCATAAAAATTCTGGATTTTGTAAATAAAAGGACCACAGTTTGAATTCTAGCTCTGCTGTTCACTTGCTATGTAGACTTGGGCAGGTTATTTAGTTTCTCTCAGCTGTAGTTAACTCTCAAAATGAGGGCAACAATAGATCTTAAGTGAAATACTAGAGTATAATAGGCTCTCGATAAATACTAGCTATTAGTAGTAGTATTAATAGACTCCACAACCAAAATTTCAAATTTTTAGAATGTGACAAGTGATACAGGTTAATTCATTCTACAGGTATTAAGCAACTGTTATGTGCAAGGCACTCACTTTGCTAGATGCTAGGATCACACTTAGGAACAAACCAGACTTGTCCTCCTGGAGGCTGAAGGTACATTATTTGCATCTGATTGATCTTAATAATTGGTGAGTTTGTGAACAGTGCCTATACTGACATACATGTTGCTAGACTAATGGTTTCTTTAGTTATTAACCATCAACATATCAGGCTATTTTTTAAAGCTTTGTAGTCAAGAGTTAGCATAGTTTACCAATGTGCTAGATTCAGTAACCTCAGCAAAATTCTAGGTTGGTGTGCATTTGTCCTCTAAGCAATGAGCAGCCATTAATTCAGGGAAAAAAAAAACTGGGAGGGGGGTCTATTGAGTTAAAAATAGAAGTACTCTTTAAAATTCTATGGATGTAAAAAAAAAATTCTATGGATGTATTAATCGTTAACAGACCTTAATATAACTACCTGGTTGCCTTTTCTGTGCCAGTTGGAGCTACTAATGGTAACTGTTTTTTTGTGCAGCATTATCAGAAAGTTAATGTTTAGGAAAATAAGTTTATTCCACACTGAACAGTTAACAGTTTCACTCAGTTTAGATATGATCTCTAGAAGTTATTTGAAGCTTGATTTTTATGTCAGTTTCAGCTGATCCATGTCCCATTATAATAAGTTAATTCATGTTAAATAAGCCCCAGATTTTTACTATTTTATGCTATTTTATATATGGAAAACTACTGTTTAGTGGTCTTCCTACATGGTAAAGGTTTTTATAAAATGTAGAGTTAAATTTAGGTCAGTGTTTAAAATTTATTGAAAAACATTTTGCTTATGCAAAGCATAAGACTCTTAGTATATTTTGTTTCATAAAGTTTAGGATATTGTAGATGATCCCTAGGGAATCTGAGGTTTTTTTAAATGGACTAGAGGTTCTGTTTTCATTTTCAAATTAAGTTGCTATTGGTTAGTGTCCTTGTTTGCTTAATTTTAAGCTGTTACTATGACAAAACTTATTTACTCAACTAATGACTAGCACTGTGAAACAGATACTATCAGCAACTTCAATAATTTATATCTGGCCAGTAAAATTCCCAAATAAAAAATTTTTATCTTAAATAGGAAAAGAATATTTTTTAGTATACATTGATATTTAAGTTTCTTTCTTGGCTAGTTAAAATCTACTTTGATGCTTTTATTACAATTTTCTTTAATATGTGTATCTCCCAAATTTAATATTTAGTTCTAAAAACAGGCAGGTAAGGGCCTAGTAAATGTATCTCTGTTAAATATTAAAATTTTATCCATGATTAATTGCTTAATTTCATGTTTGGTAAGAAAATATTCTTAAATATTCCTGTGCTACTTTCCTATGAAGTCCTATTTTGTATGCAATATCTTTTATGCTTTGGAGATGTAGCCATTTGGCAGAATCAGAGTTCTTGGTGTATAGTCCTGAATCTTTATTGTCAACATGCTTGTTCATATTGAATAATCTAATTTCTGATTGTTACTTTCTAAATTAATTTCCAGTTGCTACTTTCAAAAAGCTTTATTGTTTTTTCTGTTTTAAGAGACCAGGTACTTTAACTGAGATTAAGAAACAGGAAGTAGGTAAAAGGAACCAAGGAGAGTGAATATGAAGGTTTAAGTCAGATGGAGAAAGTGGTAAGCAGATTTTTGTCGCTAGATTCCCTTTCTCTTCTAATTGGTTTGGAGAGATAATCAGATGTGAGTTTCATTGGAAAGGGGAGTTGGTAGAATTATAAAAGGCAACCAGAGAGACATGTTTATACTTTCTTTGCAGAAGGCTTGTGCCATGTGGAACCATATAGTTCCTTTGGATTGTTCAAATGTCTGCCTATAGGTAGGTGTTTTAGTTTAGTGAGGTTAGGCACAGAAGTAAGAAAGGCACGGAAAAACACTTAATTACTCTGGTCCTTGTTTTTTTAATCTGTAAAATAGAAGATTGGAATTGTTGACGTCTAAACTCCCTTCAGCTCAAATATACTCTGTGTATTTGTAAGGAGAGTAACATGATACAAATGACTTTGAAGATGGATTTTATTGCAAAAAGTAGATATAATTATAAGAAAAGAAAATTGATTGGAGGCTGTTGAAAGTGACTCAGGCTTGATATAGTGAAAATGTGAAAATATGAGAATGATAGAAAACTAGAAAAATATCTATCTTGAATTAGATTGATATGAAGGAGAGGAATTTAAAAAAATTCATTGTCACAGGATGAATGTGAATATTGAACATAATAATACATATAAAGTGCCCAACAGAGTGCCTAACATAGTAAACATACAAGTTTTTGCTCTCTTTTATTGTATATGGTTAGACTTGAGGGTGTACCTCCCCTCTTTTAACAGGGTTTTACTAAGTTTTAGTTGCAATAAGACAGAAATGTGAAGCACTGGAAGACTGAGATTGACTGAAGGGGTTACACGTACCATTTGTTCTCTTTAAAATACAGAGCCCAAAAGTATTTAGACATTACTTGTAGTGCTTTCCACCCTCTGTCCAAAGATAGGTTGGGCAGAACCCATGTTTGAAGGTGGAAAACTTAAGCAGTTATGCTCTTACTGCTAGCATAGCTGTCATTAATAGTTCTAATGATCAAAGCACAGTAGGGCAGGCTGACTGCAGAAAGGTATCCAATCTGAGTCCTTGGAGAGAATTGCTAGGACAGTATTCTAACCTTTCTCAACAACTCCTCTTGGGGCAGCGATTACAAATTGATGACGAAACATTTTACAATCTCTGCCCCTGGTGAAATACCATTAGGGCTCTCTACTGTGTGATTTGGGAATACAAAGTTCATGTGTCTGTGTAAGCATATTACAGCGACATAGATACCAGAAGAGTCAAGGAGCAGGATTCCTAAACAAAGAGACTTCCATCAGAGAATTTACATGTGTTATTTAAAAATTTTTTCCTCATTATATACATGTAGCTATTTTACAAGTAAGGCTGGTGTCATTTGGTTGGCTCATCACTCTTAAGTCTAAACTATAATTTATTCCCAGATAAATTATAAAGGGCAACCAAAGAGGAAATATATGTCTCATTTGTTTCGTTTGTTAGGCAGAGGGTATGTCTGCCTAGGACCAGCTAATTCCTTTGTTTTACTTGAATGTCTATGCAATTTGTTGATCTTTTAGTCATGTTAGCTATATAGAATTAATTGAGGGGTAAAAGTAACCCAGCCTCCTCTGTTTGAGTCATGAATAGGCAGGGGGCAGTATAGTACAGTTGACCCTTAAATAAAATGGGGGTTAGGGATGCCAACTCTCCCCCACAGCATAAAATCCACACAGAACTTTTGAATGCCCCCAAATTTAACTATTAATAGCCTGTTGACCAGAAGCCTTACCAATGACATAAACAGTTAATTAACATATTTTGTGTGTTGTGTGTATTATATCCTGTATTCTTACAATCAAGTAAGCTAGAGAAAAGAAAATTTTTTCAAATTGTCACAAATCTGCAAAAAGTTTTTCAATGTGTTTGTTAAAAACAAATCCACATATGAATGGACCCACGCAGTTCAAACTCATGTTGTTCAAGGGTCAACTGTATAGAGTTTGGGAGACTGGCACTTGGCATCAGACCACCTGAGTTATTGTTATGTCTAGATTGAAGTGTTTTCAGATTTAGTCATAGAATCCCCCCCAATCTTAGGCTGATCTCAGATCTTCCCAGAATGACCTTGTGATCTCCTCATTTTCTTTCCATACCTGGAGTCAAGTTTGTAGCATATTCCTTTTATTGACGTGATAGATCTTTTTTTTTTCTTTTGGGCTTGTTCATAAACCACACTTAGAGTTCTAGAATATTCATTAGGATATTCCTCATGTAATCCTGAATTGTTTAAATGTTTTAGTAAGGTCTTTTAGATATTAGCTGTTATTAATTTAATCTCTTAATTGCTTAAGTTATACTGAAAATTATAACTTAGAAGGAAAAACATTTATTCATGGTAGGAGGAAAATAATAATTATATTCTTTAAAGGTTTACAAAACTGTTTTTTTTCCAGTTATTTTTGGCACATTCTTCCCAGAATATATACCTCTTGGTGGGATTGTAGAGTCTGTGTTGAGAATGGAGATAAAATTTCATAGACTAGAACCATAGACTAGAGAAGCCAGTTGAGGCATGTGCCAAGATATATATCCAGAAAGACACAGGAGGTTTAGAAGAGAAATCGGGAGGTAGAAACTTGAAAACATTTAGAGAGAATAAGAGACTAATAGTACTGGTAAAATAGAGGCTGTTTGATATTATGCTTAGAAAATGGTCCTCTGTACTTGAATTCTCTTAGCAAACTAATTTGACTGTGGTATATGGAACTCTTACACAACTTTAAAATGATTCTAAGACACTTTAAGGTATAAAATAAAGTAGGTGTTTTATTCAATTTCAGAACATCTAATGATAATACAGTTTCCTAAGAGCTAATGGAGAAAAATTTTAAATGCTTATTAGTGCATCAATAGGATATAGATTTAAGTAATTGGTACTTTTACACATTAAAAATTAGTACTATCTCAAACAATGTATGATGTTGGTACTTTAATATTTTGTTCACTTAACATATGTTCATTTCTTATCCCTTTAAGTATCTTTGTTTCTGTTTTTGTCCTCTTGACAGAAAAAAACCCAGACTTACATGTATATTTCAAGTGCTACTTTATAAGTTTGAATTAATAGTATGGCGTTAGTCATACCTAGATATAGTGCTGTGTAATTTTTTCCTTTCGAATTTATTAAGAAAAGGAAAGAGGAATGAATTTTATTAGACTTGCCTGGCATGGTCAAGGACCAGCAAATAAACCATTATAGCTAGATTAGTGTCACCTGAAGAGAGAACTATAGGCGAGGAATTGGAAACAAACATCTCACTTGCAAGGAGTTTTGCTGTAAAGGGGAGCAGAGAAATGAGATAGTGGCTGGAGTGTAAGTATGATCATGAGAAGGTATGTTTGTGTGAGAAATTGCAGCATGTTTATAGTCTAATGGGAATGATCTAGTGGAGGGAGAAAATGATGATGTAGGAGAGAGGGAGAGAATTGCTGGTGAAAGATCCTCAAGTAGGCCATGTAGGGGATAGAATCCAGTGCATTTATGGAAAAGTTGGCCAATGACCAGAGCTCAGAAAGTTCATCAGTAATAACAGAGTGAAGTACAGGGAATATGGGATCAGATATTGGATGGCAATTTGATGACTGATAAATAAAAACAACTTCTAGATAGATACTTTTCAGTTTTAGAAAGAAAGGTCTCATAAAAAGCATAAGTAATTATCATTTTCACATAGTAGAAAGGTAATAAAATTGGAGGAAGGTAAACCTGAGTTCAGATTCTAGCTCTGCATGTTGCTAACCAACTTGTGACAGACCTTAGTTACAACATCCTCTTATTATGTAGGGGCACGGAAAGACATAGGACTCACTCCAAGGTGGTTCAAATAAAAAGATACTAATGAAGAATCGACTTTGAAAGGATGAACTGGGTTAAGAGAATGAACAAGAGTTGGTTAGGCAGCTAGAAACTGGCAACTGTGGAAAGCTTCTGCCTCACCTGGACCTGAAGGAATGAGGATAGGAATGGTGTTTTCAGAGTCACAGCTGAAGTTGCAAAGGGAAGGCCATCTGGGAAGAGCTGTAGTCTTGCAGGGACAGCTGTTAACCAGAGACAATGGAGCACAGGCAGCAAGGCAGCAGAGAAAAAATATCGTTCATCTCCCTCTCCTCCCAAACTACAGTTTCCTGCAGGTGGCTCCAAGTCTGGGCAAGCCAGCTATGTGGGCACTCTGGCGATGCAGAATATAGGGGTCAGCCTTCCCGGGGCTGAGAGAAGGGCAAAGAAGGGATCTGGGAGACAAATGCAGAAAAATTAGTATAGTCACTGAGCCTTCACTTCTCCATATATAAAATTGGGTTACTTGGAAAGTTCTTACAAGTTTACATGGCAGCTAAGCACCTGCCACATGGTTAGCACATAGTAGTGTTTAGTATGGTAATGACTGTAAGATGGTATAGCATAATGGGTAAGAATACTTAAAGCTTTGGAATTAGGCAGATCTGAATCTAATTTCTTTCTCTGCCTCTAACCATGTGACTTTAGGCAATTTGTTTCATCTTTCTTAGTCTCTGTTGTGTCATCTGTAAGGTGAAGAAATATGGTTTACCACAGAGAATTCTAGTAAAGATTAAAGAAGACAGTATGTAATAAATGCCTAACATGGTGCTGTACATAGTGTGCCCTCTAAGTCACCGAGATCAGAATCATACTCGATTGAATAGTGAGAAAAGCAAATGAGATTGGTTTCGTAGTAATACTAGTCTCTACTCCTTCCACACCATCCCCTGCTCCCCAACCCTGACACCGTTTTTTAATGCTTCTCATTTTTTCTCACTGGGGCCTTTCTTTGTCATGCAGTGGTCAAGGTTACCATCTTTGTACTTTAGACTATTTGAAAGAATAGTTTTAGTTTAACTTTCTGCCTACCCATTTATTTCATTTTCAGTTTATGTTCAATAAACAGAATCACAGAGTAAATGGTTTTCTTCAGTGGGCCTAAGTTTGAGGGCATAGAAATAGAAAAAGTTGGAAATATTGAAATTCAGCACATTTTATTAGCTTAGGTTCATACATGAAGCTCAAGAAAAATGTCATCAAGTGTGAGAATAAAGCACATTTTAACAGTTAATTCATGGCTGTATCATGTTCTCGTAAATCTCACATAAATGTAACAGTTCCGTAAGTCTGATTTGAGAACACATATATGTTTTTGTTTTTGGCTACGTAGGGAACAATGAAATAAAACCTCATTGACGTAATTGAACCTGATAAAATCTCCTGGTTGTGCTGTTGCTGTTTCGCTGTGGTGTTGGTGGTTTTGTACAGCTCTGTACAGCATGTGGGACTTATAAACATACTCAAACAGAAACTTTTCTCAGGATTCAACTTTACAACCACAAAGAAAAGCTGAATTTATGTAAAGGCAGTCTTAAGTTCACTTTATCCAATCAACTAAAAAGAATTCTTAATAGTATGCACTTCACGTGTTTCTTAACTTAGAGAAAATGATATTTTTAAAATAGTTTTGAACAGATAACCACAATGTGTGAAAAGATATAATTTCTGATATTGTATTATATTTGAGCTTAGAAGGAAACATAATATTGGAAGCTCTGAAAAACAGCAATTAAAATGTCACACATTTATTAAATGATGTCTTATAGTAGAATAGAACCATGTTTTGGGAACATACCGTAGTCACTATAACTTCTTCTATTACTGTGATTCAAAATATAGCTGTATTTAAATTATGTGTTTATTCTTACATTAAAATTATTTACAGGATCTACTTTGGTATTGGGACTTAAGTTTAGATGCTTAAAATTTTCCTGATTAGGGAACAGTATATACAGAGCACATACTGCCTAAAGGGAAGTAAGATTTTAAAAGAGCTGCATATTATATAGGTGGAATAAATGTCTCAACCAGTGTTTCTTAAACTTTCTTAATGCAATTTAATTTTAATAAAAATATTATTAGTACTTTAAGAAGGTGCCTGTTAAGGTGTTTACTTCTTCTTTTTTTTTTACTCTTAGTGAGAGATTTTTTTTTAATTAAACATATCATTGATATAATTCTTTTAATTTTTTCAAATAAACAATGCAATGGTTCAACAGTTGCCCATATTATTAAATCATCACCCTCTCTAGTATGGTCATTATCTATCAATGTAGTTAAGATGCTACAGGATGATTGACTATATTCTCCATTCTGTACTACAATCCCCATGACCAACTTGTGATTGCAAATTATTGTGCTCCTTTATCCCCTTCACTCTTCCCTTAACCTTGCCAACCCCTACCCTTTGGTAACCACTAGTCAATTCTTGGTGTCTGAGTCTACTACTATTTTGTTATTTCTGTTTTGCTTTGTTTTTATATTCCACAAGTAAGTGAAATCATATGGGATTTGTCTGTCTTCACTTGGCTTATTTCACTGAGCATAATACCTCTAGCTCCATCCATTATGTTGCAAATGGGAGTATTTCTTTTCTTTTTATGGCTGAATAATATTCCATTATGTATATGTACCACTTCTTCTTTATCCATTCATTTATTGATGGACACTTAGGTTGCTTCCACATCTTAGCTATTGAAAATAGTGTGGCAATAAACATGGGGTGTACATGTCTTTTCAAATCAGGGATTTTATTTTCTTTGGGTAAATTCCTACGAGTGGAATTACTGAGTCAAATGGTATTTCTATTTTTAGTTTTTTGAGGAACCTCCATATTGCTTTTCACAGCGATTGGCACCAATTTGCATTCCCTCCAGTAGTGTAGAGGGTTCCCATTTCTCTGCATCCTCTCCAGCTTTTGTTGTTTCTTGTCTTTTGGGTGGTGGCCACCCTAACTGGTGTGAGGTGATTTATCATTGTGGTTTTAATTTGCATTCCCCTGATGATCAGCAATGTGGAGCATCTTTTCATGTGCTGTGGCCATGTGTATTTCTTTGGAGAAGTGTCTGTTCAGGTCTTTCATGCATTTTTTAATCAGGTTATTAGCTTTTTGGGTATTAAGGCATATGAGTTCTTTATATATTTTGGATGTTAACCATTTATCAGGTGAGTTGTTTATGAGTATATTCTCCCATACTGTGGGATGTCTTTTTGTTTTGTTAATGGTGTCCTTTGTTGTAGTTAAATCTTTTTAGTTTCAAACAGAAGCTTTTTAGTTTGATGTAGTGCCACTTGTTCATTTTTATTGTGTTTCCCTTGCCTGAGGAGATATGTCCAGGAAAAAATTGCTCATGCTTATATGCCGGACATTTTTGCCTATGTTTTTGTCTAAGAGTTTTATGGTTTCATGACTTACATTCAGGTCTTTGATCCATTTTGAGTTTACTTTTGTGTATAAAGTTACACAATAATCCAGTTTCATCATCTTACATGTAGTTGTCCAATTTTCCCAACACCAATTGTTGATTAGGCTGTCTTTTCCCCATTGTATATTTATGGCTCCTTTATCATATATTAATTGACCATATATGTGTGGGTTTCTATCTGGGCTCTCTGTTCTTTTGAACTATGGGTCTGTTCTTGTGCCAGTACCAAATTGTTTTGATTACTATAGCTTTGTAGTAGAACTTGAAGTCAGGGAGATTAATTCCCCCAGGTTGGTTCTTCTTTCTCAGGATTACTTTGGCTATTTGGGCTCTTTTGTGGTTCCATATGAATTTTAGAACTATTTCCTCTATTTCGTTGAAGAATGCTATTGGTATTTTGAGAAGGATTGCATTGAATCTACAAATTGCTTTGGGCAGGATGGACATTTTGACAATATTAATTCTTTCTATCCATGAGCATGGGATAGATTTCCATTTATTGGTGTCTTCTTTAATTTCTCTCATGAGTGTTTTATAGTTATCAGAGTAAAGCTCTTTCACTTCCGCAGTTAAGTTTATTCCTAGGTATTTTATTCTTTTTGATGCAATTGTAAATGGAGCTGTTTTCCTGATTTCTCTTTTTGTTGGTCTGTTGTTAGTATATAGGAATGCCCAAATTTCTATGTATTGATTTTGTATCCTGCAACTTTGCTGAATTGAGTTATTCTAATTCTTTTTTGGTGGAGTCTAGGGTTTTCTATGTATAATATCATTTCATCTGTAAATAGTGACAGTTTAATTTCTTCCTTACCAATGTGGATGCCTTTTAGAGAAGATGATTCTTATTGTTTAGCAAGACTCTTCCTTGTATAGACAACTGATTCTTTTAGGACTGATTCCAGTATACATTTTCCTTTATCATAGTTAACAAAATAATCATTAAATGGGTGAAAAAAATAATCTTGTGTAGCATGAGTTTTTCAGTGATAAACATGTAAAAATTTGTCTACCATCCTTTGTTATGTGTATTGCACATATACCAAGAGCTGGTTTGGACTCAGCACATGAGTGCATTTATCCAGCAATAAAGTAAAATATCTGTACAATGTGACAGCAATTCCTGTTTTACATTATATGCCTTTTCAATTCTGTGATGTCCCAAGGTATCATATGGTAAATATATTTTGGAAATAATTTGATCTGTTCTCCCAGCATAATGTTTATCATCTGTGTGGCTAGTTATATAAGTCCCTCAGTCATAGTTTATCTTTGTTATATGTTTTGCTATGAGGAGCACAGAATCTCAATGATTCCTCAATAGTTTTTGTCTCTTCTGTCTTAGGATAAAAAATGTTCAGTTTCATATAAGAAAATGTTATGTGCTTGCTCTAGAAATAATCATATTGGTTTACCAAAAAGGGATTTATGTTTTGTTTGAATATGTCATAGTTTCCATGTCTTCTATCATTATTTGACAAAGTTTCAAAGTAGACAAATACAGAGGTATATTGGGTGAATGAATTGCAAGGCCAAAAAGAAACAATATCCAGCTTTTAGATAGGCACAATTGTATATCCTAGTAATATTTTTGCTTTTATGGGTCTGTGTGGTATTATTACACACACATTGTATTGAATTTGCATTAGAGATTTGTTCTCAGTCTAGGCTTAGCATTCATTCTAAGTTATTTGTGTTACTTTTTTAAATCAGTACTTTAAGCTTTAAGAAACTAATTTTCAGCTCTTTTTTTTATTAGGGATATAACGCAATATAAGGAAAAGAATGTAAATTTAAGAGACATAAATAAAATATTTGAATGACATGAAAATACTTTAGCTAAGATGATTTGTACTCTTACAGAAAATGCAGGCCTTAGGGTACTTGCCCAGCTTTTAACAATATAATGGTTACTAAGCTGATCATAATAACATAATCTGAGGAAATCAGAATTAATCTTACCTTTCACAGTTTTGAAATGTATGTAGTAAATTGACTCCTTTTTTCCCTCTAAATATTCCAGACCACTGAGGAATCATTAGACTCACAAAACATAATTTGGTATATTAACGGCTAATACTCTATTACTGTTTCCTCCTTTAAATTTTTATCCAAGTGCTAATGTTATGGACACTTTTATTGAGCAGTACTTCCATTAAAGCTCTTGCTCCTTTGGTTATCTCTCACTCTGTCTGCTATTGTCAGTTCTGCTGTCCTGGGTCATTCCCATCAAGTACAACAAACAAGCTCTAGAACCCATTATGTTAACAACAGTGAAGGTATTATCCCCAGATTCTTTTTTTTTTAAATTTTTATTAAAGATTCACTGATATACAATCTTATGGTGGTTTCACACAGCACAGTGGTTTCAACATTCACCCATATTATCAAGTCCTCACTACCTCCACTGCGGTCACTGTCTATCAGTGTAGTAAGATATTATAGAGTCATTACTTGTATTCTCTGTGCTGTACTGCCTTCCCTGTGACCTACCTATACTGTGACTGCAAATTATAGTGCCCCTTAATCCCAATCTCTCTCCCTCCCCACATCCCCAACTCCTCCCCTTTGGGAACCACTAGTTCCTTCTTAGTGTCTGTGAGTCTGCTGCTATTTTGTTACTTCTGTTTTACTTTGTTTTTATACTCCACAAGTATCATTTGGCATTTGTCTTTCTCTGCCTGGCTTATTTCAGTGAGCATAATACCCTCGGGATCCATCCATGTTGTTGCAAATGGGAGGGTTTTTTTCTTCTTATGACTGAATAATATTCCATTATGTATATGTACCACCTCTTCTTTATCCATTCATCTACTGATGGACATTTAGGTTGCTTCCATATCTTGGCTATTGTAAATAGTGCTGCGATAAACATAGGGGTGTATCTGTCTTTTCAAATCATGGATCTTGCTTTCTTTGTATCCCCAGATTCTTTTCCAACTATTGCTTTCTTTTCATTCTTGCCATTTCCAGTACAGTTTGTCAAGAGCTTTCTCTATTCACTGTCTCTACTTCTTTGCCTTCCAAATTTCTTAATTTTTTATTAAAGCTAAACAAATGCTTATAAAATATGCATAAAGTTGATAGGATAACAAACACCATCCACCCCCTGTTACCAAAACATCGAAGTTCCCTATATGTCACTTCCTGATCATTTTCTTTCTCTTCTGAGTTTTAGGTCTTTGGTAAGAATCAGGGGAGTGGAAGTTTAGGTCTTCATAATTGGTATAGTCATAGCTTCAGAATCACTGGGGGCCTATAGCTTTTACAGTCAGAGAAAGGTTATTGAATTTGTGGTGATGGGAGGGCAGTTGGGATGATGCATTTAGGTACCTTTAGAGATGATGCCTTTTGAGGAAATTAGGTACCTTTAGAGATGATTACCATCCTGAATTTCTTTATAGCTTCTCATGTATTTATATTTCTAAAAAAGCATATTTCAATGTATATTTTATTTTATATGTGTGAAATTATACTGTATGTATCCTTCTGTGACTTGCTTTTGTCACTCAACATTGTGTTTCTGTTATTCATTCATATACTTCATTTTTATTAATTGTATTCTATTGTATAAATATACCAAACTTCTCCATTTTATTTTTGACAGACATTTGAGTTGTGTCTAGTTTTCTTATTCCTCCATACAGTGTAGCTATATGCATTCATGATCTTTTCTCCTGGTGTTAAAATATTTAGCAAAAGATCAAGCTTTGGGTGCCCCCCTGAATCTATTGTGGATTGATACATTTGTAAAATACACTAAAAAAATACCTCAACAATGTCCAACTCGTATAAAGTTTCTAAAAATTGACTCTTAATTTCTGTATTTATAATATTGTGGACCACACCACTTTGAATAGCACTGGTCTAAGATATGCCTAGCTGCAGAATTCCTGGGTGGTACATTTTTTACTACTTGGGCAGAAAATTTTGTTTTCTTAGTTTCACTAATATTCTAGTCATTCAAATTACACAGAAGGCAGTCTGGCAGCAGATTCTGGCATTCACTGTATCTGGTTTTAGTTCCTAATATGCAGGGGATTTTGGACAAGATCTGTTGCTTTTTCATGAATGTATTTTTGATCTAGGGAAACCAACTACAAATAAAAACGAGCTACTGCTTAAAAGTTAATCCAAAGCCAGCCTAGCAAGTACAAGTGAGAGAAAACCATGATCATGGAGGCCATGGAGGTCTTAAACCACGGCCAAGGAGGAGTGAATTTATTCAGGTAGATGGTCTGCAATACAAAATGCTACAGCAGAGGTCTAAAAAGAATAAATATAAAAAAATTATACATAGTAAGGATTTTAGAGACTTTTAAGCACAGTTAAAATAGGATGTACATTATATTACCTCTAAGTTAGCAGCGGCTTCTGAGTAGGCAGCCTTGGCATGGTCTCAGTGCATTAGGGAATTTTCTCAGAATGTAAGCTAACATTGCTTTTATAAGCAAGAAGCAAGACAACTTTCTATCTGTGTTTATCACTTTTTTATCATTATCACACTTCTGAAGAGCCTTGTGTAGGGCTACACCCATTTTAATATTTTTAAGATTTTCTTTTGTCCCTCAAGAACCGATTTTCATCTTCCTGGGAGTGATAGGACTACTGTTAAGGATGCATGAAATGAATACAAACATGGTGTTGGGACATTAGAGTGCAAATATTTGAAAATATAATATTTATTAATCATATAGGTGAATGAAGTCAGGATGGGGAGGCACGGAAAACTCAACGTTAAGAAACTACCCTAATGAAAGTACATTTGAGTTAGCAGAAAAGCAAAAAATCAGCTTCTACTTAGACTAATGAATTGGGGAAATGAGGTACAGGCATCTGTCACTGCTTGGTGGTGACTTGTAGAAGAAATGTAGAATTATGGTCTGGATGATGCACAGTTAGGCAAGTTTATAGTTTCAAAATGGAGGTTGGTGAATCAATGCCTGTGTTGTAGGTAAGTTTTAGTGACCTGTCATGTGGCTCTGGCTTCACTCCTGTCTGTTCTGACCTTTAGCATACTTAAGAAAGCATCAGGTTTATGGACATTACAATGAGGGGAGGAATGCTAAATAGGTTAGTTGACATAATCTCCAAAGAAATTTCAACAGGCTAAAATCTAGACAGAACAAAATACTGCAGCTGGGTCTAAAAAACTAATTGTATATGGATAGCATGAAGAATATGGAGAATAGCAATATCAGTATAAAAGAAATTTAGGGATTCTAGATTATGTTAATCCTAATGTGAATGTTAAGATTATTAACATCTTAAACTGCATTAATTAATGTCTCTAGAATCTAGAATGCGTGCTGGTTAAATCACATCCTGAAATAATTATATCAGGACCATACTTAGGGTCATATAAAATACTGTATAAGTTTAATGAATCTACTAATATATGATGTAGTACAGCCATTTTGTGGGTACTGGGTCCATGAATTTTGTATGTTTATAGTGTGTCTGGATTTTCTTTGGGAAAGAATAGGTTTCTTTTCACTGGCATGAGATGACCTTCTGCAAAGATATTGACAAAGAGATGGTGGTAATGGCAACTGACAATTTGAGTGATTAAGGATGGTATATTATCTAAAATAGGGGTCAGCAAGCTACAGTCCACTGACCAAATCCTGCTAGCAGCCTGTTTTGTGTGGCCCACAATTTAAGAATGTTATTTTGTTTTTTGCATTTTAAAGGCTTGTTAAACATAAACAAAGAAGTAAAGAGTATGCCACAGAGACCATATATGGCTTGCAGAAGCCTACTGATATTTACTATCTTCCCCTTTATAGAAAAAATCTGCCAACTCCTGATAAAATATTGAACCCTTAAGATCTTTTGCAGCCAGGAGACTTAAGACCAATAACAAGGAACAACACAAAATAGTGCTGTATATTGAAATTATGTGGCTATATTACAAATTAACTAAGCTTATATTCAAGATTAGGGTTCAAAGCTATGTAGAATAATGCAGTTACAGTAAATTATTTCAGCAAAAGGAGGAGGCCTATTTATTAACTAAGTAAACATAAAGGAAATTTAGGATTAATGATAAGTAGCAGTTACAGCTTGCTAAATTAAAGCTTATTTTATTTCCTTGAGCATAGTGACTATTGGATGGGGAAGCACCCAAAAAGCCTGTTAGGAAGAAAAGGGCAGGAAAAAGCTAGTCTGGGACTAAGAAGTTACCATTGATAGGCTAATAAAGGAGACAAATAGGAAAACCATCACTAGTGACCTAATCCATTCCTTTATACTTAAGCTAGCCACAAGGACACGGTTTTTTTTTAGGCTGCCTGTGAGGAAGTGCCTTATTGGTAAGGGAAGAGCACCATCCACTGACACTGGTTTAAAATGATAAATGATGATTCTTCAGAGAGGGTGGGGAGGGGGAGAGTGTCTGATGATGTGTGATTTTTCTTGTATGTTTGGTGACTGGATATGATTTTGGATTTATATTTTCCTTTTTGTAGTAATAGATATTCTGAAGGTTAATATACCTTATTTTAGTGACTTGATTCTGACTATTCTGATTTCTCAATCACAGATTGAATAATTTATGAAATATCTGTCTAAAGATAATTTTTATTCTCACCTTCCCAATTCCTCTCCCAAACTTTAAGCTATGTTAGGTATCTGAAACTGCAGGTGCTCTGTTTTGTTCGTACCTATATTTGTTTGTTTATTTCTAGTTAGTAACTAAATGAATCCTTTTTTTTTTTTTTCAGATGATTCTTTGGGATTGGGACTTAAAGCAATGGTATAAACCTCATTATCAGGTAAGTATAAGTAATACCACTAATAATTACTATCTGTAATAAGACTTTTGACATTTAAATTTACATTCACAAATTTTCTATGCCATAAGATTTTCTATAACTAAAATAGTTGGAACTTTCACTTAGGTAGATTTTTTTTTCTTGGTATCATTAATATACAATTACATGAGCAACATGGTGGTTACTAGATTCCCCCCATTATCAAGTCCCCACCATATACCCTATTACTGTCACTGTCCATCAGCGTAGTAAGATGCTATGGAATCACTACTTCTCTGTGCTATACTGCCTTCCCCATGCCCCACCCTGCCCCAGCACATTATGTGTGCTGATCGTAGTGCCCCTTTTCACCCTTATCCCACCCTTCCCACCCATCCTCCTCGGTCTGTTTCCCTTTAGTAACTGTTAGTCCATTCGTGGGTTCTGTGAGTCTGCTGCTGTTTTGTTCCTTCAGTTTTTTCTTTCTTCTTATACTCCACATCTTATAGCTCCATCTATGTTGTTGCAAATGATAGGATTTGTTTTCTTCTTATGGCTGAATAATATTCCACTGTATATATGTACCACATCTTCTTTATCCATTCATCTACTGATGGACACTTAGGTGCTTCCATTTCTTGGCTATTGTAAACAGTGCTGCAATAAACATAGGGGTGCATATGTCTTTTTCAAACTGGGCTGCTGCATTCTTAGGGTAAATTCCTTGAAGTGGAATTCCTGGGTCAAATGGTATTTCTATTTTGAGCTTTTTGAGGAAATTGCGTACTGCTTTCCACAATGGTTGAACTAGTTTACATTCCCATCAGCAGTGTAGGAGGGTTCCCCTTTCTCCACCTCCTCACCAACATTTGTTGTTGTTTGTCTTTTGGATGGTGGCGATCCTTACTGGTGTAAGGTGATATCTCGTTGTGATTTTAATTTGCATTTCTCTGATGACTAGTGATGTGGAGCATCTTTTCATGTGTCTGTTGGCCATCTGAATTTCTTCTTTAGAGAACTGTCTGTTCAGCTCCTCTGCCCATTTTTTAATTGGATTATTTGCTTTTTGTTTGTTGAGGTGTGTGAGCTCTTTATATATTTTGGATGTCAACCCTTTATCGGATCTGTCATTTATGAATATATTCTCCCATACTGTAGGATGCCTTTTTGTTTTATTGGTGGTGTCCTTTGCTGTACAGATGCTTTTCAGCTTGATATAGTCCCAGTTGTTCATTTTTGCTTTTGTTTCCCTTGCCCGGGGAGATATGTTCATGAAGAAGTCGGTCATGTTTATGTCTAAGAGATTTTTGCCTATGTTTTTTTCTAAGAGTTTTATGGTCTCATGACTTTCATTCAGGTCTTTGATCCATTTCAAATTTACTTTTGTGTATGGGGTTAGACAATGATCCCATTTCATTCTCTTGCATGTAGCTGTCCAGTTTTGCCAACACCAGCTGTTGAAGAGGTTGTCATTTCCCCAGTGTATGTCCATGATTCCTTTATCATATATTAATTGACCTTATATGTTTGGGTCAATATCTGGACTCTCTATTCTGTTCCACTGGTCTGTGGCTCTGTTCTTATGCCAGTACCAAATTGTCCTGATTACTGTGGCTTTGTAGTAGAGCTTGAAGTTGGGAAGCAAGATGCTCCCTGCTTTATTTTTCCTTCTCAGGATTGCTTTGGCTATTCGGGGTCTTTTGTGGTTCCATATGAATTTTAAAACTATTTGTTCCAGTTCATTGAAGAATGATTTTGGTACTTTGATAGGCATTGCCTTGAATCTGTAGATTGCTTTAGGCAGGATGGCCGTTTTGACAATATTACTTCTTCCTTACCAAGAGCAGGGAATGTTAGTGTCCTGTTTAATTTCTCTTATGAGTGTCTTGTAGTTTTCAGGGTATAGGACTTTCACTTCCTTGGTTAGGTTTATTCCTAGGTATTTATTCTTTTTGATGCAATTGTGAATGAAATTGTTTTCCTGATTTCTCTTTCTGTTAGTTCATCATTAGTGTATAGGAAGGCAACAGATTTCTATGTATTAATTTTGTATCCTGCAACTTTGCTGAATTCAGATATTAGTTGTAGTAGTTTTGGAATGGAGTCTTTAGGGTTTTTTATGTACAATATCATGTCATCTGCAAATAGTGACAGTTTGACTTCTTCTTTACCAGTCTGGATGCCTTGCATTTCTTTGCTTTGCCCTATTGCCATGACTAGGACCTCCAGTACTATGTTGAATAACAGTGGGGAGAGTGGGCATCCCTGTTTTGTTTGCAATCTTAGAGGAAAAGCTTCCAGCTTCTCGCTATTAAGTATGATGTTGTGATGTTGGCTGTGGATTTGTCATATATGGCCTTTATTATGTTGAGGTACCTGCCCTGTATACCCATTTTGTTGAGAGTTTTTATCATGAATGGATGTTGAATTTTGTCGAATGCTTTTTCAGCCTCTATGGAAATGATCATGTGGTTTTTGTCCTTCTTTTTGTTGATGTGGTGGATGATGTTGATGGATTTTCCAATGTTGTACCATCCTTGCATCCCTGAGATGAATCCCACTTGACCATGGTGTATGATCCTCTTGACGTATTTTTGAATTTGGTTTGCTAATATTTTGTTGAGTATTTTTGCATCTGTGTTCATCAGGGATATTGGTCTGTAAATTTCTTTTTTCGTGAGTCTGTTGCTGTTTTGTTCCTTCAGTTTTTTCTTTGTTCTTATACTCCACAGGTGAGTGAAATCATTTGATACTTGTCTTTCTTCGCCTGGCTTATCTCACTGAGCATAATGCCCTCTAACTCCATTCATGTTGTTGCAAATGTTAGGATTTGTTTAGTTGAGTAAATTTTTAAAAAATATATTTTAATTGTAAGGGAAAAAGAAAATGATAAGAAACAAAACACATATTAATTTTTTAAATGTTGCTAATGCTATCTGGGCTCAGAAGAAAGTAATAATGCTATATTAAGGATGACATTTTTTCCAATTGATGGCAACTGGTCAACAGAAGAGAAAAATATTAATTTTTTTAAAGACCATATAGCAATTGGCAAAATATCTTGTTAGGAAAGCAATAACACTCTACTTACAGTTTTTGGTTATATTTTGTTGTATTATACATACAGAAAAATGCACAGCTCTATTAATTATCACAGATACTCTATGTAACTAGTACCCATATTAAGAAATAGAAGATTACCAGTATCTCAGAAACCTCACTCATACACCATTCCAGTTATTACTAATATCCCCAGAGTCTCTATCCTGACTTTTAGCATTCAGTTTTGCTTATTTATGAATTTTATATATATAAATAGAATCATGTAATAGGTACTTTTTAAAGATGTTTTTCAATCACCTAAAAAATACTCATATTGTAAGAATTGAAAATAAAAACATAGGGGAAAAAGAAATATTGCTCATAAACATCAATCAATAACTATGTTAATTATGTTAACTTCTGATGTATATCTTTATAGATCTTTTCCCATTGTATTAACATGTGTGTTTGTATGTCTTATGCTGCAAAAATTATGTGTTTAACATGCTGTTTCTAAACCTGGTTTTCACACTAATAGGTATACATTAAAAAGTTATCTCTGTCTTTTGTGTTTACAAAAACATTACCCCTCTTTATTTATTTAGTTAGTTGTCTCAACACTAATTTTTGGAAAATGAATATCCTTTTGAATGGATTTTAAAGTGTGAATAGAATAGCCACAACAGCACATAAGAATAAAGTATTTTCTGTGTTTTGGTGAGCAAAATAATGTAACAATTACAGTCAGATGAATCAAGAAAGCCACATTTGACCTAAAAGGAACTGGTTCCCTGACCTGCGTAATGGGCTTTCTCATCAGTCATAAACACCAAGATCCTTCTTTTCCAATTTAAACAGTGTCTAAATTACCGATAAAATCTAAAGATAAAAGGCAACCAAAGGAAAACTTTGAAAAATGGAGAGGAGGGTGGACTGGTTAGGGAGCCCTGTAATGGAGAAACAACCTAGTGATAGGATTTCTTACAACCCCCACCCAACAGCAAATAGTGTCCTGGCATTGATCCCCAACCTAGCAACAGAATGTGATGCAGTAGGCTCATTCCCTCCCGCCAACACCAAGCAAGTCTGGTGGCTCTGGCAGGGGGAATTGACCAGGAACTCCACTGACAATAATTGGCCATGGGAAGCACTCTCATTCCCTACTGGTCATTAGACTCACCTTCCCTAGTGAGACACATTGGGATGGCCGGGTGGCCTGGCCACAGTGCCTAGCACAGGAAGTGCTTTTTGTCCCTGTGGCCAAGAGAGTCCCTTTTCCCACTTGGAGGTGTCAGGAGGCCCATCCCAAAGAAGCTTCCCCTCCCCAGTTCCATTTCCTCCCCAACTGAGGCACCAGGAAGGACCAGTGGGAACCCTTGTGATACCAGGAAAAAAAAAATCAGGCAGACTGAAATACTATTGTGGGTGCCCTGAAAGTTAAATTGTCATTAGAACCACAGCCCGAAAGAGTAGACCAAGGCCTGTATGCTCAGTTAACCATGAAATTGTTTATCAAATTCCCACAATGTATTTGGAATTGAAAAATATTACAGAAGTGAGCTCATTAATAAGCTAACTAATGTCTTTACTATTTTTTTTTTTGAGAGGGCATCTCTCATATTTATTGATCAAATGGTTGTTAACAACAATAAAATTCTGCATAGGGGACTCAATGCACAATCATTAATCAACCCCAAGCCTAATTCTTAGCAGTCTCCAATCTTCTGAAGCATAATGCACAAGTTCTTACATGGTGAACAGTGCAAGCGCAGTCATATCACAGGAACTTTCAGTTTTGATAATGCATCATGGACTATAAACAATCAAGTCAGATATGATTATTCATTTGATTTTTATACTTGATTTATATGTGAATCCCACATTTCTCCCTTATTTTATTTTATTTTTTAATAAAATGCTGAAGTGGTAGGTAGATGCAAGATAAAGGTAGAAAACATAGTTTAGTGCTGTAAGAGGCAAATGATCAGGTCTGTGCCTATAGGTTAAGTATTAATCCAAGCTAGACAGGGACCACAAAACATCCACGGATTCAGAAGATTTCTCTCAAAACAGGGGGTGTGAGGTTCTAAGCCTCACCTCAGTTGATCCCCAATTTCTCACCTGATGGCCTCCTTGCTACTGTGCCTGTCTTAGGTTGTTCCTCCCTTGAGAAATCTTACCCGTCTCTGGCTAACCAGCCGTCTTCCAGGGCCATACAGGGAAATGTAAAGTTGGTAAGTGAGAGAGAAGCAATATTCTTTGAAAAGGTTATCTTTTTACTTCTTTGCAGATTTATGCCCTGTGACTTCTATGCCCAGCATTTGTCTTGAGGTATCTTTACCACTTGGAAGAATTATGATACTCGGTAAATTTCGATATGAGGCACAAATTCTACTAAAGGGCTGTAATTAGGAAGGACGAAGAAAAGCTATAGAGGTAGCAGACAGAAGAAAACATGGGAAGATTGATAATTTCTTTGACATAACTTCTTGTAGAGTAACATGAGCATGTATAGGTTTTAACAAACTACTGATTAAATTGGGTACACACATTAACAGAGTAGGAATACAGATACATAACCAAAGCAGACCCACAATTACTAGCCATCTCCAGTGAAACCAAGAAAACCAGTTAGGCACCCTAGGCATTTGTGAAAACTTATCAATAATATGGTGGATATTGTCTAACTGAATTTGAATAGTTTGAGAAAAATCAGACAAATTAAAACAACACATTCCTGGGAACTGTTCACATCCCATATGTTCTTTTAACAGTAGATAGTCTATAGTCACATGATTTTGGAGCACTGCAACTTGCACTTCTCCTAATTCTTGGTTGAGTTCTGACAATATAGATCCAGTTAAATTTGTTTTTTTACTGACTAATGTCTTTACTTTTGTGGAATTCTTTTTTGTTGTTGTTCTTGTGAATTATTATTTTGTATTAGTTTTTATTTTAACACATTCCACAATGTGGGGGCAAAGTCCAGTTATTTCTAGTCCTTATAAAAAAATACGTCTCTGCAGATGGCACTAAATTAATAATAGTTTGACAAATACCTTCCTATAATATGAATTGTTGAACCAAGGTAAATGAACATTTAAAAATTTGATCATAACTATAAAACTGCTCTTGCATATATTGGTCAAGTCTATGCTATCTATTTAAGCATCAAAATATTTTAAAGTTAGAATTATATCATTTATTATGTCATTTATGCCACATGCAAAGAAATGAAGATTAACATTAAAAGGATTAAATTACTTATTGTTAGGTTGACCTTGATTTAAAGTACAGTAGGTTTTTATTAAATGTTAAATTTTCTGTGTAACAAATATGTAATTTTATTTATTTGTTTCTTTTTTAGAATTCTGGAGGTGGAAGTGGAGTTGATCTTTCAGTACTAAATGAGGCTCGCAATATGGTGTCAGATCTTCTGATTGATCCGACCCTTCCACCACAAGTCATTTCTTCCCTGCGGAGCATCAGTAGCTTGATGGGTGCTTTCTCAGGTTCCTGTAGGCCAAAGATTAATCCTCTCACACCATTTCCTGGATTTTACCCTTGCTCAGAAATAGAGGACCCAGCTGAGAAAGGAGATCGGAAACCTCACAAGGTCAAAATACAGTCATCAGCTAGTCCTATATGTCACATTTAATGATATTCTCAATTAAAACTGATAAAATAATATTAGATAAAATATAATTTATTTTTCAAGGATCAACTTTCTTTATAGTATATTGAGCTGCTTGGGACTTTAGAGGTAGTTATAATCTCCAAAATTCTAAACAAGTATTGTTTTTGTTTTCAAAAAAAGTTTCTGTAATTAGCAGTTGAAACTTCATTGGTAATAACTAATAACTGTTTATTACTGTTGTGTTATTGTTCTTTAGGAGTAGAGAATAAAAAGTAGATTTAATTCTTGTATAACAAACTAGTAGTCAAGTCATGTCCTTAATCTATTTTATTCTTTAGAATCAAGGAGTTGTTCTTGATGAACTTCAGAAAAATGATCATTAAAATCCTCATTTTTGTGAATTACATAGCATTATTTTAAACTAATTTTCACATTTTTTTTAAACTGTTTTTTTCTCCCCTTTGCCCACCGGAGATTGCTATAGCCTAATAGGCATTGATATTTCCATTCGTGGGATTAATTTCTCTTTAAATATTAATGCTTCAAAATAGGATTTCCTTAAGAAAATAATAAATGCTACTCCAAATAGATATATATTATGTTTGTTCAGAGTGCTTTTAGTTATTTTATTTATCTAATCAATATGTTTACCAATAGAAAAAATCGTAAGACATCTAATCAATATGTTTACCAATAGATAAAATCGTAAAACTTTAAAAATAGGAACATTTTAGACATTATTCTAGTTTACTCTATTCTACACATAAGTAAACCAACCAAGAGGAGATGAAATTCAAATCAGTTAATTTTGTTCTTTCTAATAGTGTGCATAGAGATTAGAAAAAGTTAAATATAGTTTTTGGGAGGATTTTGATCATCATCTAATTTCGTTTTGTTCTCAGCCCTGGGGTATAGAAATGTTGAAAAATTAAGCAAGCCTTATTAGGACAAAAATTTGATAATTATTGATCACAAATCTGGAATTATATGATGCTTTTATAAAAAGTGTATATTGTAGCACCTGCATTAGTCAAAGCCCAATTAACAATGGTACTTAGTTATTCTGCATTTGTTTTTAGCACTCTACCTTTGACAAAAAGGTCAATTAATCACAAGCCTGGAAAAGGGATAGTAATAAATTCATCAATAAATAATATATTCTTGAGTTAGTTTTCACCTGATATGTTGCTCTTCTTTGTATTTTCCATTGACATTTGATTTTTAGAATAATAATTTTTTAAAATAGTAATTCTTAAAAATCTTAATAATAAAAATCACATTGATATCAGTATTATGTTTGTGACAGTTCACTGTGTGGAAAAGTGTGCATTGTAGAAACATTTTAAACAATAATGCTAATTAAGCAGGATGCCTAAATGCCTCATTTCCTAAACATTTTGTTAGTCAGGCTTATTTTTGCTATTTAAATCTAATGATAAGTGTAAGTCATATAAGAACCAGGAGGTAACCCAATTTCTTTTCTTTGAGTTTTTTAAACTTACCGAAATTTCATATCTAATTTGTCTCTGCTTTTGGAAAAGAATATAAAACACCTGATGTTACTTCAGAAAATAGCAACAGCATTTACGAAATAATTAGGAAAAGGGAGTTGGAACAGATAATTTAATATGAATGTCTTATATATATGTTAAGAACTAAAAATGATTATATGAATCTAAATCAGAGAGGATTATGTTACATAAAGAAACTTTGCACTGTAATTATAACCACGAGGCTTTATAAATTGACATCCTTGGGAAAACCTAAATATAATGTAAATGTATATTTCAGTAAAACACAGTGGTAATAAATAGAATATTCTGGTTAATTGAGTGTTTGGATCAATTTAAAATATTTTCTAAAAATTAGGGTAAAATATTATTAATGTTAAGGTTGTTTTGAATTTAATTATTCAAAAAGGTAGCTCAGAATTCTGTAATTTCTCCAGATTAACCTCCAGGTACATTGGCATTGTACTAAAAATATAAAAGGCTTGGGATATAGGGCTGATAGTGGCTAATCCTAACCTTGTCTTCTGAAGTTGTTTTTCAGGGTAAATCTTTCATATCTGCTTTTTAAATTGTCAATTATTTATTACTCATGAAACTAGGAGTAAAATGTGCACAAGGAAAATGTATAGTTAAATTGAATGGAGTTCAGAAATCATTTTTTAGTAGTAGGAAATAGAAGAACAGCACAGAACATGACATTTGAGTAAAATTGACATTTTCAGAATAAAATCTTCTGTTTTTCCTATGTGTTAAAAATATACTGCATGTTGATATTTTTATATGCTGTCTTTAATAATACATGTATAGCATATTGAAGGGTGACTTTTTAACCATTGTTAAATTGTTCACCAGGGACTGAACAGTAGGAATAGTTTACCAACTTCGCAGCTGAGGCGAAGCTCAGGAACTTCAGGTGTGCCGCCTACTGAACAGTCTTCTTCAAGGTGGGAGCGCAATAATGGCAGAAGGCCTAACCAAGAATTTGGCATTGCAAGGTAAAATCCCCAGAGCCTTTTAAAGAAACCCAAATCTAATACATTAACTTGGTTTCTGTGACTGAAGTTTGAAATAGTTCTAGAAGCAGAAAGGAACAGTTGAAGTGTTTTAGGTATAGGACAGCATGGGCAGTAACAAGCATAATAGAGGAACTGATTCTTAAGGAGAACGTCTTCTCCCAAAACTTAGGTCTAAGTTGGGTACAAAGAATGTTGGGGCCTTAAGAATATGAGTAAGTGAGTCAGCTTAAGGAAGCTAGGAGGAATTTAGGACAGGGTACTGGGAAAGCTTTTAAACTGGTAAAGGTGTCCATTAGGGGGCAATTACTGGTCCAATACATGGTATCCGAAAGTAGGTCTGCAGAGTTATTGAAGGAGGAGCACATTCCCAAGGCTCATCTTAGATGCTACATATAAGGTAGTAAGACTCTTTCAAACCCTGTACCTGCTGGAGGACTGAGACTACTAGTATATTCAATATTCAGTTGAGGATTTACTGGGAACTTAACAGTACTAATTCTACAAAGGAAAGGCATCAATCTACAACTAAATGAAGCTGGGAAGATGCAGGAGCTGAAAATCTTCAGTGTAAATATACCCATTTACCCTGATCACAAACTTTTAAATACTGTATCTTTTAAAAACCAAAAGATAGTGGTCTTTTGTGTGAGCTGTAAGTTTCTCTTTAGTCACTTATCAACTATGTTAATAATATTGGCATTAGTATAAACTTCCTGTGAAATCACTGTTAAAACCAAACGTGTTGTACATTATTTAGCTTGAGCTGTGTAGTTACACATTTGAAACAGGAGATGGCAGGATTGGATCATAGCTTTTTGTAAAATTTTATGTTAATATGTATATATCAGATATGGTCGGATAATTATATTTTTTCAGACCCTTTTGTGATATATTAATTTGAATCTTCCATACTATATTCAAGTAGATGAACTTTTTCAAATTAAGAAATTGAGTGAAATGCTACACAAAACAGGAATGGATTGAGTATGCAGAGGTGCAGTACAGGAAAATGAGCTTTGTGTCTAAAGCTGGCCCAGAGCCCAAACAAGATAGTCTTTTTTTCTTTTTCTTTTTTTTAATAGGCATAGGATATGGGAAAGCGGATGATGTTAGGTACTGAAAATATGACAGATATTTCTTAACCATGGGAAATATCATCTTGAGAATATTGTTGAGTTTAAGAATAAATGATGAAAATGATTGTTTTTCAGTTTTTATCATACTGATGTGAATCTGTTAATAAATTTTCAGTGAAAGAAAGGTTTGATATATTGAGTTCAGATCATTTTTATACTACTGCCTCAGATGATTGATATTAAAATAGAAACATGGCCCAAAGAAAACTAATCTTTAACTACGAGAAATGTTCATATAAAGATAAATGTAGGTAGATTTGATAGATTCATTTAACTCTTATTAAAAAACAAAAACATATGCCTCAAAAGACTTGGAAATTTGGAGAAAAAAGCAATTGGTGGTACTATGTAACATCTACTTTAAGAGATAAGGCTAGAAGTAATTTCCCTAATATGCAGAAGCTGGAGCTTCTCAGTAATAAAATTCTAAGTGTATTTTGAACATAGAATAAGAACATACAAGTCATTTACAGCCACTATTCCTTTTGATATTCAAATCTCTAGATCAGTGCTGTCTAATATAAGTTTTTGTGATGATGAGAGTGTTTCGTATCTATACTGTCCAGTGTGGTAGTCCCTTCCTACATGTGGCTGTTGATCATTTCAAATGTGTCTGTATGACTAAGGAACTGAAGTTTATTTTAATTAATTTAATTAAAACATAAGAAGCCATATGTAAATATCATAGATGTATGGCAACCATATCAGACAATGCAGCTACAAATCTTTTAATGTATGGTGATGTTTTATTTAGTTCAGAAACCTGTAGGCTTTAGAAGCACAAAACTAACAGACTTGTGACTCTGGAATTGTGAGGCATTCCCCTTGACTTTATTAGAGTACTTCAGAACTGAGATCACATATCCTAGAACTTTGAATCTTGATCTGAATGTGGCTTTTGATTTGATCCTAGCTCCTCTGACCTTGATTTTAAATGACCCCATGATTTCAGTATTGAACCTCTCACACCCTAAAAGTATGCCTGAAACCAAATTTCTCATCCCTCCAACTGCTTTTCAATCTGTGAGTGTTGTTCTGCCCTCATTTCCTGGCACAGTGCTGCAATTCTCTAGTTTAGTGGTTGCTTGCAGAACTGATTTACCTAGAAAAATTAGCACTATCTTTGCATCCTGTTACCTTACTCTACAGATACCAATCGCCATTCCTGTCTCTGCTTGTTGTCCTCTCTGTTCCTTCTCCTTTATCACTTTACCTATACCACCTCATGCTTTCATGACTTATCACATTGGCTATTGAATTATCCTCTTATCTGGCCTTCCTGTTTCTGACATCCTTTACTAATTGATCCACCTTCTACTCTTCTATCAGAAATCTTCCCTAAACAAAACTTTGATTACAGTATTTTCCTAATCATTAAGTTTTTGGCCCTTTACTGATTTCAGTAGAATAGTACCCAAAATCCTAGCCTGGAATTAAAAACCCTATTAGTCTCTTGTGACAAAGCTGCATCCTTACTTGGAAAAATTAAACTAAAAGAGATGAGCAGTCTTGCAAAGAATGAGAAAAGAAAAATGATTTGGAAAGCTCTGAGGTGAAAACAACAGGCATACCACTTGTATTTAGACTCTTCCTTGAAGTTTTCTGATAATTTTGTTTTTATTTTATCTCCATTTGAAAATGAAGCTGAACTGTAGTTTCCAGCCTACCTTATTTGTGTGAAGAGTAATAGGATTTAGTTTTGTTTTTCTTCATGCTCTGCCTGGAGAAAAACTGAAGTGTTATAAACCTATCACACCTATGAAGAGAGGAATCCAAAGGGCAAAATCACAAGGAAAATGGAAAGTTAGTCCTATTTTAAGAGCCATTATATTACATACTCTTAATAGTTTATCACTGTTCATCTCTTAAAAAGACTTGAGATTTTAGCTGACCAAGAGGGGCATTTCTTTATAACACCTAAATGCCTCTCCAACATCGTCTTTCTCTGTTTATCTGAAACTCCACTCAAGACTATTTGATATTCCTTTTGTCAACTTCTTTGCCCCCTTTGGTTTTTTCCTTACCTGGAATAGATCTTCTCACCCTCAGATTGGATTCAGATGTCACCTCTCAAGAGTAGGATAACACCCTGATATCCTCCTTTGGTCTCCAAGGAAAAGTAATCTGTCTCACTTCTGAATCTTCTAACACCTTTCCTTTGCATCCTCGATGGCAGTAGTGTTAGCCATCACACTACTCTTCTAAGGCCTGCTTGATTATTGTGAAGAGTTTGGAATTGCATTAAAATGGATCTTTGAAGATTAACAGCTGTTTAACAAAGGGTATGCAGAGGTATGGTGTCCGTTTTGGGTTATGATAGTTGATACTGCCTGTGCTTAAGTTTTAGACCTAGGATGAAGTTTCTCTGGTTAGGAAGTTCCAGAAAGGTAGAGTAATGCTTTTCAGGGTTACCTGACAGTTGAATTACCCATCTCTGAGTTCCAGTGTTGGTACTCATGGTGGAAAGAATGACTAAACTGCTATTCTTGGACAGATTGCTAAGACTCAGACCCTCCCTGTGGGTGAACAGAGCATGCATTCAGAGCTCCTCACAGCTCGCTTCCTTTTTTTTAAAATTGAAGTATAGTTGATATACAATCTTATATTTAGTTTCAAGTATACAACACAGTGGTTTGTTACCCACATCATTAAATCCTCTCCCCAACTAATGCAGTTACTTTTTGTCAACATTGGAAGATGTTACAGCGTCATTGGCCGTGTTGTCCATGCTGTACTACCATCCCCGTGACCAACTTATATTATGATTGCGAATTTTTGTGACCCTTTATCCCCCTCAGCTTACTTCCTGTGAAGAGACTTCCCTTGGGGAAAAATAGGCAAGTTGTGTCCTGAAACCCTGGGCTATCAACTGGTTGCTCCTACACTAAAGAGACTTTCTTCTAACCTAGTCTCTGATTCTTCATTCATCTCCATAACTGCTCTGCAATCAAATCTAATAACTTGTTGCCTGGCAAGAATACATCCTCTAAGTAATGCACTTGGGAACCAGCCTCTCAGTTCTGTGTCTCATATTTACCTAGAGATTTATACCAATGCCTGGAGCTGGTATTGACTGCAGAGATTCAAGAGGGCTAATGGTGTCATCTCACTCAGGTTTTTAAGAGAATAGCTCTGTAAATCTAAAATCACACAGTCAACAGGTTTATACAACTTCTTCCCCCCCTCAAAAAAAATTTGACTTGATGCAAACCTTGACAAGGTAATTTGCATTGATTATCTAGAAATCAACTCTTAATATACGGCTTACCTCTTTGACTGTAACTTTTGACATCTCCGGTAATGTTTGTGCATTTGAATTTGAAGACTGATTCCCAAGTCTGGCTTTAATCATAGTTGGAATTAATCACTAGCTTGTCTTGTCCTCTGTTTTCTTCAGTATTATTTTATGTAATCTCATTGGGGTACATATTTGTCTGGTGTAAGCCAGGAATTTAACGAGACAATTCTGGAACTGAGCTAAAAAAGCTGCAATTTGACCTGTACCTCTCAATTCTAAACAGCTAACTGAAGGTATGTTATACTTCAGTTGTTAGAAAACTCTGGACCAAAGTAGAAGCCTATGGAGGTACAGTTGGTCTGTTCTGAAAAGGAGAAATCCCTATCTTTGTTTTGAATATTAATCATGAAGTAGACTTTGGTAGAGTTCATACTTGTTTCTTCTTGAATATTGCCCTGGGTAGTGTTGTTAATCTTCTTTTGCAGTTCTCTCATTCCGCATGTAAGTAAGGAATACTCAAGTACAAAGGATGATTGAGCATTGGTAGGAAATGAGTGTATTGGGTGGTATTATTTGCATATTGCTGTTCTTTGGTAGCATTGTCAACTAATTTTTTTACTACTGGCTTGAGAAAAAAATATGATAGAATCTAAAGGCTTAATGTTACCTTAGAAGTTTGTTATACTAAATGTCTAATTTTAAAAATGGGGATATGTACTCAAAGATAGAATGAGAATTATTTTGTGGAAGAGCATACATTTTGGAGTCAAAGAAGTTGGAAGTTGAATTTTAGCTGTGTGAATTTGGGGACATTAGTCTCTTATCTATAACATAAACTAAGAGAGATGAAGTATGTAAAGTATCTAAAACAATGGATGATACAAAATAAACACTTAAAGTAGCACTATTATTATAATTTTTGTTATTATCAATAAAGGAGTTTTAGTGAAGTGATTGCCAGCTGGTTTTTACTTAGGCCTTCTTTTTGTAGTACAGAATTTTTTTCCTCCCATAGGGGTATAGATCAAACTAGAGTTCTAGAAAAAGGCTTAAGGAGAGCCTTGAGCAGGAGTTAGTAAAAGAAAAACAGTCCATTCAATCAAAATTGGGGAGGAAAAGTCTGTACTCTAGAAAAGTGCAAATAGGAACCTAAGGAAGTCATTCATTTATTCCACAAACACCTGCTGAATACCATCATCAGCTGCTGCTGTAGCCACTGTGAATGCAGAGCTAGTCTTACAGCCCCTAAAGGAATTCACAAATTAGTGAGGGAAAAGAATCTATAAGCAGCGAAATTATAATACGTTGTGGATACGTTATAATAGAGACATGAACAAAAGTCTTTTAGGTCACAGAAAAACAGATCTTCTTGAGTGATAGGGTGTGGAAGTGCAGAAAAGCTGGAGGAGTTGGGAAAGAGCTGCTGAGAACCTAGCTTACACTAAAAAATACTGCGTGAAGAATGGTCTCAATTTGTCCTTGAGCCCTTGGCAAAGTGCCCACCTCAGGCATTGACAGAAGAAAAGAGTCTCTAGTGAATATCTAAGAAAGGTAGGTAGCATTTATGGTGTACTTGCTGTATGCATGGCAGTGGGCCAGAAGCTTTCCAATATATAATCTTAAACTGAATTTTATGCATCGCGTTGGTGTACTATGATTGCCTACCTATATTTAATTTCTTTGTAAGAGCTCTAAAACCTGTAATAAATATTTCAGTTATAGGAAATAACTGATTTAGTGGGTAATCATTATCAGTGAAGACAGAGAACAGAAAATAGTGAAAAACTATATTTTAGGTCACTGATTCTCAGTGAGGTCCCTGGGCCTCACAATATCAACATTACCAAAGAACTTGTTAGAAATGCAAACTCTCTGGCCCTGTTCCAGACCTTGTACCAGAAATCCTTGGGGTGGGACTAGCAAATGTGTGTCAAGATGCCCTCCGGGTGATACTGACAACCTACACTGTACCACGGCTCAGCAAACCGGAGCCCGTGGACCCACTGTTTTTATAAATACAGTTATACTGGAACACAGTAATATTTATTTGTTTATTATTGTCTATGACTGCTTTTATACAACAATGGCAGAGTTGAGTAGTTGCAGCAGAGACTTTCTGGCCCGCAAAGCCAAAAGTATTTACTGTTTCGTCCTTTATAGAAAAAGTTTGCTGACTCCTACTTTAAGCCTAAGGCACTAGATAGATGTCTAAACTCTGACTGTATAAGTAGATATTTGCTAATTGAGTTGAAGATTATGAAGAAAAAGGAGGAAACTTCCAATGGCTTTAAAATTCTTAACCTGTTATCTTTCCCTTTTAGTCAAGGATGCTATCTAAATGGGCCTTTTAGTTCAAATCTACTGACAATCCCGAAGCAAAGGTCATCTTCTGTATCCTTAACTCACCATATAGGTCTAAGAAGAGCTGGTAAGAAACCATTTTTTATGATTTAAATGCAAGAGGTTTCAAAGTATATGGCAGTGCAAATTTTTTCATTACACGTTATGGCTAATTTTGAATACCGTTTCATGTATTTTAAGTTAACATGACTAAGCAATTTGGGTTGGCTGTTAGTTGGCCATTTGTTCATACAGTAAATGCTTTTTGAACATCTGTGTATCAGGCACTTCATTAGGCTCTAGGAGATTCAGGGATAAAATACAGAATTATTTAACCTGAATAGTTGTAGATCCAGATTCACATATCCAGAACAAGGGAAAATTCTCAGGAAAGGGTATTCTTTTATAGCGTGATAATCATGGAGGAAAAAAACCCCTTAGTATGAGAGTAAGAAAAAAATCCTCGCTATATATCCATTAAGTCATTCTAATCAGAATTATTTAGTGGTTCTGTTTGAGGTATAATTAGGTATAACTAATACATGACTTAGGTACTTTATAACTGGAAATTTGTATCTTTTGACTTCCTTTATCCATTTCAATCACCCACTACTAATAGGAATTTTCTGTAACTCAAAAGTTTAGAGAATGCCTCAAGACTTTTTGGATGAAAGATATTTTATACTATATAACTTAACAATAATAGAAAAACACTGATATTCTGCTTTTAAAGTATACATTTTAAAGTATTAGACATACATTAAGCAGTGGGATATATAATCACAAAATTCCTTTATACACAATGTTTGCCATACAATAAAAAGCTAAAGTATGTGAAGAGTCAGGAGAATGTAATTGATAAGCAAGAAAATCAGACACTAGAAAGAATCTGCATATGATATTGATGTTGGATTTAACAAAGTCTTTAAAAAACAATGATGTTTAAAAAGAGATAGAAGAAATATGGACAAGAATCGGATAATTTCAACAGAGAACTGGAATACATAGGGAAAAAATAATGGACAGTTGAAATCTGAGAAATGCATTGATTAAATTAAAAGTTTATAAGATGGTTTAGGAACAGATTGGACATGACAGCAAATAAGAGTAATAAACTTGTAGACAGAAAAGTAGGAAATATCCAAACTGAAACACAGAGAGGGAAAAATATGTAAATAAACAGAAGACTTTTGGGTGTTAGTTCTACTCATAGGGAATTTAGAAGTTGCCACTCCATCCCAACAAGTAGAAAGCTGAACAGACTGAAAAATCAGCAACTGTACTAGAATCTTGAAGAAAGGTAAGGACATAGGGCAAAACTTCTGCTCCCAAGAGGAGAGAGAGAAAGGCAGATACACAGAGTAATAGCCTACTGGAGCAGAGACTCACAAGGCGAAACTCGGAGCAAGTGCCCGGAACTAGTGATGGGAGTGGGATAACCTGAACTGTAACTGGCAAATTGCTGGAGAGTTGGTGGGGACAACTCTGAGAGTTAAAAACTCCAGGGGGATCCCATCATCAGGAGGCCACCCCAGTTTTGTTGGATTCACCTCTAGGAGCTTGACCAAATTCCCACAGAAGTATCAGAGAAAGTGCTTCTGTCAGAGAGGGGAAAAGAACCATTTTGAATACACCAGAGCACTCTGTTCTTAACAAGGCCTGGGCTCAGGAGAAACCAGGTAACAGAGCCAACCTGCTGGGGCATTACCAGAGCCTAATTGACCTGGGGGAAAGGAAATGCTCAACTCTGTCCACTCTAGTCATCCTCTCCTGCCAAAGAAAGAAGGCAAAACAAAACAAAGCCAAAAGCAAACAAAAAAAGCTGAGAAACATTTGGGAAGTCTGCAGTTGGTTGGCACAAGCTCACTAAAAGACCAAATCGTAGGACTACAGAACACATCCCCTTCCCCAACACTTCACCACCACATTACTAACTGCCTATTTCTAGCAGTTCCTTTTACTGGTGTATCATGGCTAGCTATCAAAAAATTATATAAGGCATACCAAAGGTCAAAAGCACAATTTGGAGAGCAAACTATCAAAACAAGATGGGAATTATCAGACTGAGAATTTTAAACTATGATTAATATGCCAGGGCCTCTATGAATAAAGTAGACAGCATGCAAGAACAGATGGGCAATGTAAACAGAGATGGAAATCCTGAAAAACAAATCCAAAAATAAATGGTAGAGATCAAAAACACAGTAACCGAAATGAAGAATGCCTGGTGATGGGCTTATGAGTAGGCTGAACATGACTGAGGAAAGAATCTCTAAGCTTGAGGATATGTCAACAAAAAACTTCAAAACTGAAAAGAGAATAAAGACTGAAAAACAGAACAGAATATCCAAGGACTGTGGGACAATTACAAAAGAAATAGCAGAAGAAGATAGGAAGGAGCAGAAGAAATATTTGAAACAGTAATGACTGAGAATTTCCAAAAACTAATGTCAGACACCAAAACCACAGATCCAGGAAGCTCAGAGAACATCAAACAGGATAAATACTTCAAAAACAAACACAAACCTAGGCATATCATTTTTAAATTATAGAAAAATCAAAGATACAGAAAAAAATCCTTAAAGAAGCCAGAGGGCAAAAACACCTTGCCTGTAGAAGAACATATAATAAAAACTACATCAAACTTCTCAGAAACTATATAAGCAAGTATAGATAGAAGTGAAGTATTTAATATGTTGAGAAGAAAAAAACTCCACCAGCCTAAAATTGTGTATCCTGTGAAACTATCCTTCAAAAGTGAACACTTTTTCAAACAGAAACTAGTTACCAGAAGACCTGACTTGCAAGAAATGTTAAAATAAGTTCTTTAGAGAGAAGGAGGTAATATAGGTCAGAAACTCAGATCTATGTAAAACAAGGAAGAGCACTGAAGAATAAGTAAAGGTAAAATAAATTTTATTTTTCTTTTTATTTATTCTCACAGGTAACAGCTTGTTCAGAATAATAAGAACAACAATGTATTTGATTATGTGTGCTTGTGTATGTTTATATATATATACACATAAATATGTACATATACACATAAATACATATATATACACACATAAATATATATATGCATATTACTTGGAAATTCCAAGGACCTGGAATAGCTAAAACAATTTTTTTTTTGAGAGGTCATCTCTCATATTTATTGATCAAATGGTTATTAACAACAATAAAATTCAGTATAGGGGAGTCAATGCTCAATGCACAATCATTAATCCATCTCAAGCCTAATTCTCGTCAGTCTCCAATCTTCTGAAGCATAACGAACAAGTTCTTACATGGTGAACGAATTCTTACATAGTGAATAAATTCTTACATGGTGAACAGTACAAGGGCATTCATCACAGAAACTTTCGGTTTTGATCATGCATTACGACCTATAAACAATCAGGTCAAATATGAATATTCGTTTGATTTTTGTACTTGATTTATATGTTGATCCCACATTTCTCCCTTTATTATTATTATTATTATTTTTATTTTTAATAAAATGCTGAAGTGGTAGGTAGATGCAAGATAAAGGTAGAAAACATAGTTTAGTGCTGTAAGAGGGCAAATGTAGATGATCAGATGATCAGGTGTGTGCCTATGGACTAAGTATTAATCCGAGCTAGACAAGGGCAGCAAAACATCCACGGATGCAGAAGATTTCTCTCAAAGCAGGGGGGGTGAGGTTCTGAGCCTCACCTCTGTTGATCCCCAAATTCTCACCTGATGGCCCCCCTGCGACTGTGCCTGTCTTAGGTTGTTCCTCCCTTGAGGAATCTTACCCGTCTCTGGCTAACCAGTCATCTTCCGGGGCCATACAGGGAAATGTAAAGTTGGTAAGTGAGAGAGAAGCCATATTGTTTGCAAAGGTTAGCTTTTTACTTCTTTGCAGATTTATGCCCTGTGGCTTCTATGCCCAGCACTTGTCTCGAGGTATCTTTACCACTTGGAGGAATTATGATACTTGGTAAATTCGATATGAGGCACGAATTCTATTTAAGGGTTGTAATTAGGAAGGAAGAAGAAAAGCTATAGAGGTAGCATATGGAAGGAAACATGGGAGGATTGATTATTTCTTTGACATATCTTCTTGTAGAGTACCTTATGTATAGGTTTTAAACTACTAACTAATTTGCACACACATATTAACATAATAGGAATACGGTGACATAAACAAAGCAAATCTATAATTACAATCCATCTCCAGTGAAGCCAAGAAAACCATTTAGGCACCCTAGGCATTTGTGAAAATTTGTCTATGATATGATGGATATTGTCCAACTGTACTTGAACAGTCTGAGAGAAATCAGACAAATTAAAGCAGCCCATTTCTGGGATCTGTTCACATCCCATATGTTCTTTTAACCGTAGATAGTCTATAGTCATGAGATTTTGGAGTGCTACAACTTGCACCCCTCCCAACTCCTGGCTGAGTTCCAACAGTACAGATCCGGTCAAATTTGTTGTCTCACTGTATGCACATGCCAGCCTAGACATCTCCCTCCTCATTCCAATGGCAAGTCCAGGAAACGGTGGGGTGGATGCAGCCACAACCGCAGCATCGCCCAGATCCCTGTGGAGGCTTTTTGATGATGATCCCCCTGGCACAAGTCCTCCAGAGAGTGCTGATGCCGGAAGCTCCTCCTCATATCGTATCTTAGTTCATTTTCTGGGTATCCAAGCTAGGCCTTGATCTTCTGCATAGAAACAAACAGACCCTTTGCCCACACTTTGACATGCCCTCTATACCACTGTGCATAACTCATTGGAGGTCAGCACACAGGTATGGCTTTTTTTTTTTTTATTAAGAGAAAGGAATATTATCAGAAAGGAGTACCTCCATAGCTGATCATCTGACACCCTTTAAGTGATCAACATTAAGGATATTTAAAGCATGCATTGATCTTTGATTTCCCAATAGTTTTATCCTATCAAGGAGTAATCCCCCTTTTCTTTCTTTCTTTTTTTTTTATCTTTAATCTACACTTGCATGAAGAATACTTTGTTTACTATGCTCTCCCCTATATCAGGTCCCCCCTAACAACCACATTATGGTTACTGTCCATCAGCTTAGCAAAATGTTGTAGAATCACTACTTGTTCTCTCTGTGTTGTGCAGCCCACCCTCCCCTTTCTCCCTCCCCCCCATGCATGCTAATCTTAATATCCCCCTTCTTCCCCCCCCCTTATCCCTCCCTGCCCACCCATCCTCCCCAGTTCCTTTCCCTTTGGTACCTGTTAGTCCATTTTTGGGTTCTGTAATTCCGCTGCTGTTTTGTTCCTTCAGTTTTTGCTTTGTTCTTACACACCTCAGATGAGTGAAATCATTTAGTATTTCTCTTTCTCCGCTTGGCTTATTTCACTGAGCATAATACTCTCCAGCTCCATCCATGTTGCTGCAAATGGTTGGATTTTTCCACTTCTTATGGCTGAGTAGTATTCCATTGTGTATATGTACCACATCTTCTTTATCCATTCATCTACCGATGGACATTTAGGTTGCTTCCAATTCTTGGCTATTGTAAATAGTGCTGCGATAAACATAGGGGTGCATCTGTCTTTCTCAAACTTGATTGCTGTGTTCTTAGGATAAATTCCTAGGAGTGGAATTCCTGGGTCAAATGGTAGGTCTGTTTTGAGCATTTTGATGAACCTCCAAACTGCTTTCCACAATGGTTGAACTAATTTACATTCCCACCAGCAGTGTAGGAGGGTTCCCCTTTCTCCATAGCCTCGCCAACATTTGTTGTTGTTTGTCTTTTGGATGGCAGCTATCCTTACTGGTGTGAGGTGATACCTCATTGTAGTTCTAATTTGCATTTCTCTGATAATTTAGCTAAAACAATTTTTAATTATAAAAGAAAAAATTGGATATAAATAAATACATATATATACACACATAAATATACATATATATGCATATTATTTGGAAATTCAAAGGACCTGGGAATAGCTAAAACAATTTTTAATAAAAAAGAAGGAAAAATTGGAGGACTCACACCAATTTTACAATACCAAGCGATAGTAATCAACACGGGTAGTAGCATAAGGATATGCCAATTCAATGACATAGCATTGAGAGTCCAGAAATGTTTTTACATGGTTGTTTGGCTTTCAATAAGGGTGCCAAGATAATTCAGTGGGGAAGGAATAGTATTTTTAACAAATGGTCTTGTGATAAATAGATACACACATAAAAAAATGAATTTGGAACACTATCTATGAATAGCCACAAATATTAACTCAAAATGTACCATAGACTTAAATGTAAGAGTTAAACCATAACATTTGTAGAAGAAAATCTTCATTACTTTGGGTGTTGAATAAAGTATTCTTAAGTATGACACCAAAAGTCTATGAATGAAAAAAATTGATAGTTGGAATTCATTAAAATGAAATACATTTGTACTTCACAGACACCTAAAGAAAGTGTAAAAACAATCCACAGGATGGGAGAAAATATTTATAAATTGTATTTTAATTTTGAGATCATATTTTGACAGTGGACTTTTATATAGAATATGCAAAGATATGTTACAACTCAATAGTTAAAAGACAAATGACTTCATTAAAAAATGGGCAAAAGATCTGAATAGATGTTTCTTTCCCTAAAGAAGATACACAAATGGCCCATCCGCAATTGACAAGATTCTTAGCATCATTAATCATTATGGAAATGCAAATCAAAACTGCAGTGAACTACGACTTCACACCCACTATGATCTCTATAATTATAAAGGCAGACAATAAGAAGTGCTGGTAAAAATGTTCAGAAATGGGAACACTCACACATTGCTAATGGGAAAGTAAAATGCTATAGCCACTTTGGAAGACAGTTTGGCAGTTCAGTGCTTAAACAGAGAAACAAAATTATGCTACATTCATATATACAATTTTATACAGCATTGAAAATGAATGACCTGCAGCCACATGCAACTGCCTGGAAATAGCTTTTTAAAGTGTTGAGTAAAGTAAGCAAAGCACAGAAGCACTTATATACTGTTTGATTCAATTTACAAAGTTCAAAGAAGGGACAAAACTGATCTAACTTGTTAGGAAATGCATACATATGTGGTATAAATGTAAAAAAAAGCAAGAAGAACAATACCATAAAAATCAAAATAAAGATTTCCTTTAATGAGAGGAAGGGAATTAGAAGACAGGTAATCCTGACCTCTGGCCATGTTTTATTTCTCAGCTTGAGTGATGAGCACTCCTGTTGTAACTTTCTCTATGTAGTATTTCACCATTTTTAAAAAGGTCAAAAAAAATGATGATTCTATATTGTAGAAAATGTTTCTTAAGGGTTTCCACATTTTTCCTTACCATTATGTCTTCTCAAAGCTTTTCTATGTCAGAATTTTGGATACTCACTAGTGTAATTAGAGAAAACAGCTCTGAAAATTGGAACTAAGTTTCTAGTTAGTAACTAACCATTATGACTTGCAAACAAGACACTTCCCCTCTCTAGTCCTTAGTTTCTTGTGAAAAAAACTATTTGACCAAATTACTTATAAAACCCCATTCAGCCCCAACATTATATGAAATTACAGGAGTCAGTGTGATAGAACAGTGTGGCAGCCCTGAAAAAAGATATCGTCACAGTGTTAACTGTGTTAACAAAATCAAGTTTCTTGATTTTTTTTTTTTTACACATAAAATGAAAATGCTGCCTAACTCACAGGGTTATTGCGAGTTCTCCAGAGAAACAGAATGTGTGTGTTATGTGTGAATGTGTCTGTGTCTGTGTGAATGTGTTTGTGTATACATACAGAGATTGAGCGAGATATATGGAAGGATGGATTAATTTTAAAGAATCGGGTTAGGGATTGTGAGGGTTACAGGTCTGAAATTTTCAGGGCAGGCTGCCTGGCTGGAAATTCTAGCAGAAATTGATGTTGCAGTCTTGAGTCCAAAGGGAGTCTAGAGACAAAATTCCTTCCTTCCACTTTGGAGGACCTCAGTCTTTTCTTTTTAGGCCTTCAACTGATTGGATGAGGCCAACCTACATTATGGAGGGTAATCCATTTTACTTAGTCTACTGATTTAAATGTTAATCACACCTGAAAAATACCTTCCCATCAACATCTAGACGGGTGTTTGACCAAACGGTAGGGCACCATAGCCTAGTTAAGTTGACATGAAAAATTACATCCCACAAATCTGTGAATGTTCATACCACTATGCCTGGTAATATGTCTGTAATAATTATTTGCTTTCCTTTCTGATTAAGTTTATTTGGATCTTTATTTCCAAATATAGTTTTAAATCTGCCTCCAGATTTACATATCTCTCCAGATATATCCATACCACCTTAGATCAAGGCACTCAGCAAAGGTTTCTGGTATAAATCAATAGGATTAGAGATGTATTTCAGAAGTAACTGCTTTCCCTTATTTTGGCATTTAGCACTTGTTTGGATTCTCCACTAGATTCTAGGTACATTGAGTTTCAGGGATGGTATCTTTTCTTCATTGTGAAACCCAGTGCTACTATGTGCTCTCTACTATTTGAGGCTCTCAAATATTTGTTGAATGAATGAATGAGCTGTAAGATTTGGATATATTTTTTAAAGGGATCTGCTTTTGTGTTAACATGTAATTTTTATCATTTGCTCAATTTGCTTAATGCTATTATGATAAATTCAATAACATTTGGTAAAGATGCTTTGTTCATGTGGATAGTCAAGCTGGTAAGGACACACAATGTGGAAGATGAAGACCAATATGAATTAGGAAAATGTATGCCACACAGTATGTACAGTTTAGTTGTACTTAGTTGTACTCTCAATATTTGCCTATTATATAGGGTTTGTGTGTATGTTTGTGTACATACAGAGATTGAAAGGTTGTTTATTTCACAGTTATCAGTGATGACAGATATGGTCAATATTTGCTTAATATTCTGCTTAAAATTCCTAGAAGGTTGTTGATAATAGCTCCACCTAGAAATCTATTACATTTAATTCTAAATTTACATTTAATTGTCAATACTTTGCATTTGTATGTAAATATAGGTAATTCACATTTAATTGTAAATATTTTGCTTTCTTTAAGGGAGAATGTTCTTTATAAATAGACATAGACAATAAACACACACACATGGCATACATATTTATCTCTTTCCTCTGTTTCAATTTTTTAAGGCGCTTTACCCAGCCTGAGTCCTGTGAATTCTCCCATCCATGGACCAGTGTCTGCTGGCTCTCTAACTAATCGATCACCTACAGAATTTCCTGATACTGCTGATGTTCTTACTAAGCCAAGTGTTGCTTTACACAGATCTCTGGGCAGTGCACCCAATTCACCAGATTTTTATCAACAAGTTAGAAATTCTGATAATAACTTATGTAACAGGTAAGTTTCCTAAATTTTTATTACTTCTGTTTCAAAGTATAGGTTATTTTAATAAGGTATTACTAATTTTCTAGCTCAATATTATAACTAGGTAATGGATTATCCTCTTCTTTATTTATCTAGCAGTTTTTATTCTAAATACACTTTTACTCATTTCCATATTATTACTTATTTTCCAATTAAATGATCTTCATCTGAAGTGAAATACAGTGGTATTGTATCCATCATAAGATATCAGTAAATATATGAGAATTAGTCTATCCTACTTAGTGCCTATTTATAGTACCCAGTTTATATGGTGTTTGTTCTCATTTCTGCTTCAAGGGTAATAACTGTTTACTTCAGACTTCAGTGTTGACTTTTAAAATACGTTATTTCCTTCAGGGACATACAGATGCAGTCTAGGATAAAGCATATTAAGTTTATAGAGCGATTGGAATAGTAGGATATTTTACAGTTGGGATCTTGGTTAAAAGTTAAGCAGATTTTCAAATTGTATTTAGGTAAAAAATATTTGCCTCATTTATTATAAATATACATATGTATATATATTTGTTTTATTCTATAAGCTGTGGACATCAAATAATGAAATATGTTTCAACATCAGAATCAGAGTCTGGTACAGACTGCCATAGTGAAAAATCAGGTGAGATTGCAAAAATCATGTGTGTTTGAATTTAAGAGCAATTTCTTACATTGTTTTTAAAATGAATAAATGTATGAGTTTAACTCCAGTTTCTCCATCTTTAAAATGAATATGATAATGTTTTTAATCTACAGAGGAGTTAGTAAGAACAAATTATAAATATTAGATGGTGGAAGTATTCTGAAGAGTAAAAATGTGCTGTACAAATGAATCTAGCCTTCTTAGGTTATGGCTAGAGTTCATAAATAGTGAAATTGATTTTATTAATGTTGAAATTGAAGCCCAAAAATGTTTGCATACATTCTTTTATGCCACGGAGAAGTGTTTAAAATTTAATTAATTGTATTATTCTAAAACATTTTATATCCTCAAACAAGAAATACCATTAGTGATGTAATTATAGGTGCTTTTTAACTTTACAAAATTGTTAACCCAAGTGTACAATAATAGTTAGCTAGGTACCTCAGACCATCATTCTCCCTGAAGATAGCTAGAAAAGCTGGACACAGTATTAACAAAAATTAAAATCTGCTTGAAGCCATTGAAGAACTAATGAATTCCTTAGAGTTACCAGTACAAAACCTAGAGGAGGACAGAAGTCCAAGAAAAGGAGGCTGGAGTTTGAGGCCATCAGAAGGGTTTTTGCTGCTTCCAGAGGGACTAGTGACTGACAGGATAAGCGGTCCTTTGGTAGCTTCATGAGACTAGGGAGACAGGTAAGAGGTGAAGGCCTGCCTTGGTAGGGATAACTTGGTAAACTGTAGCACTGCACCCTAGGAATAAAGGTAAAACAGAAGTAGATATGCCCTCTCAGGGTTTATAGGTTCATATCAATCCCTTCACATGCCACCCAATCTACCCTTTTAAAGTGTACAATTAAGTTTTTGGTTTTTACATTTAAAGTACTGTTGAAACAAAACATAACACAAAGAAGACCAATCCTTCACAAACTCTACCAAAAAGTAGAAGCGGAGGGAAAACTTCCCAGTTTATCCTATAAGACCAGTATAATTCTGATACTATAACCAGACAAAGTCATCATAAGAAAACTAGAGACCCATATCCCTTTTGTATATAGACACAAGAATCCTTAACAAAATGCCAGAAAACTGAATCCAACAACATATAAAATGCTAGTAAGACCAAGTGGTATTTATCCCAGGAATGCAAGGACAGTTTAATTTGAAAATCAATCAATGTAACACTGCATTAATAGAATAAAGGGGGAAAAACACATAATAATCAAAATAGATGCAAAAAAAACATTTGACAAAACCCAACACTCTTTCATGAAAAAATACTCAGACTAGTAATTTGCAGGGCAGTTCCTCAATCTGATAAAGGGTGTCTTTGAAAAACATATACCTAACATCATCATTAATGAAAAAGACTGATGCTTTTCCTCCAAGATTAAGAATAAGATAAGGAATTTTTGCTTTAACACTTCTATTAAACATTCAGTTGGAGGTTCTAGTAAGGAAAATTAGAATATACTTTCTAGGTACGTTCACTGAAATAATGTTTGTCCTGTCGTTCAAGAATCATATGACAGTTTTGATATGTTTTTGAACTTTTCATAAAGAGAATCACAGAGTATCTTTGTGTCTAGCTTCCTTTGTTAAATGTTACATTTTAAAGAATCATCCATATGGTTGCATTCTAGTTCATTCTCCGTAGTGTCTGTAATTGTAGTTCATTCTCTTTGCTCTACACTGTTCACTTTTGTGAGTACACTGTAGTTTATTTTTTCTACTCTTGATGGGTTCTGGGAAAGTTCCTGTTTAGGATACTACAAATAGGATGAGTAAAAACATTTTTTTACATGTGAATGAATGCTATATGGCTAACAGTGCTTCTTGCTTTTTCCATGTGATTTAGGAAAAAGACTATCATTAATCACATTGGTGGAGAAATAACTAAAAATTCATATTGTGTTTTAATTTTAAAAAGTTTTAGATGTGCTTTATTTAATCTCATTCATTCATAACTGTGAACCTAGAGTTCTCATATCCAAAACTCAAACAGTTTCAGATATTGGAAATTGTTTACATCAAATTGCTTAAAAAAGTTCCTATATTTACAATATCCATCATATCATAGACAAATTTTCACAATTGCCTAGGGTGCCTAAATGGTTTTCTTGGCTTCACTGGAGATGGCTGGTAATTATAGATTTGCTTTGTTTATGTCACCGTATTCCTATTATGTTAATATGTGTGTGCAAATTAGTTAGTAGTTTAAAACCTATACTTAAGGTACTCTACAAGAAGATATGTCAAAGAAATAATCAATCCTCCCATGTTTCCTTCCATATGCTACCTCTATAGCTTTTCTTCTTCCTTCCTAATTACAACCCTTAAATAGAATTCGTGCCTCATATCGAATTTACCAAGTATCATAATTCCTCCAGGTGGTAAAGATACCTCGAGACAAGTGCTGGGCATAGAAGCCACAGGGCATAAATCTGCAAAGAAGTAAAAAGCTAACCTTTTCAAACAATATGGCTTCTCTCTCACTTACCAACTTTACATTTCCCTGTATGGCCCCGGAAGATGACTGGTTAGCCAGAGACGGGTAAGATTCCTCAAGGGAGGAACAACCTAAGACAGGCACAGTCGCAGGGGGGCCATCAGGTGAGAATTTGGGGATCAACAGAGGTGAGGCTCAGAACCTCACCCCCCCTGCTTTGAGAGAAATCTTCTGCATCCGTGGATGTTTTGCTGCCCTTGTCTAGCTCGGATTAATACTTAGTCCATAGGCACACACCTGATCATCTGATCATCTACATTTGCCCTCTTACAGCACTAAACTATGTTTTCTACCTTTATCTTGCATCTACCTACCACTTCAGCATTTTATTAAAAATAAAAATAATAATAATAATAATAAAGGGAGAAATGTGGGATCAACATATAAATCAAGTACAAAAATCAAACGAATATTCATATTTGACCTGATTGTTTATAGGTCGTAATGCATGATCAAAACCGAAAGTTTCTGTGATGAATGCCCTTGTACTGTTCACCATGTAAGAATTTATTCACTATGTAAGAATTCGTTCACCATGTAAGAACTTGTTCGTTATGCTTCAGAAGATTGGAGACTGACGAGAATTAGACTTGAGATGGATTAATGATTGTACATTGAGCATTGACCTCCCTATACTGAATTTTATTTTTGTTAACAACCATTTGATCAATAAATATGAGAGATGCCCTCTCAAAACAAACAAACAAACAAACAAACAAAAAAAGTTCCTATAGACAAGAAGATGTTCTATCCTATAGACAGGAACTTTTTGGGTTTCTCACTTTTACAAAGAATATCCACCCATCTCTCTCATTCATGAATAGGTAGATCAGATGACTTGTCTGTTGCCTGAGTATAAGACACCTGGGCCAAATAGTCCAGCAAGATACAACTTAATGGTGTCATTACTTAAAAAAAAATTTTGGTGTCATTAATTTAGATCGAATGCCAATGTGGTTTATTTTATCTGAATATTTTTTCAAATAACTTTTCTTATAAAACTATCCATATAGGGCAAGTTTTATTCTTATTTATTATTATGTGTATTTTCTGAAAGGTGATGAAGACAACATTTTCTTAAAAGAATCACTCAGCCTTACAGAAACTCAAGAGGAAGTGGAAACAGAGAATAGAGACAGCAGAAAATCATTTTTGGAAGGTGATAATCACCTAATGGAAGAGGCACAGAATGAACAGCAACCAAATGTAAAAGATAAACTTTCAATATGATTATATTAAGGTGAAATATATCAGTTAGTACTAGTTTCATTATTTTTGCCCAAAACAAGAATTTTAATATGATATTTTAACTTTTTGTTGTACTGATAAGTTACTATCATACATTAAAACTTAGGTTAAAAAATAATAATTACTAATAAACATCCTAGAACACAGTGCATTCATTTAAAATTGAACACATTTTATTTACTTTTATAGTGTATATATTACTTTCTATGCTGATATTTTCTTCATTGTATATGTTAAAGTATATAATGTGCATGTCATTAGAAAGAATGAAAATCATCTATAATAGCACTTTTTTTGTTCTTAAAAGTTCAAAATTTGAGCTTTTTAGGGGAAAAATTCCATCTATTTTTCGGAAGTTAAACTAGTAGCAAATGCTAATGTAAGGGTGTGAGTTTCTTTCTATTATCCTTTGATACCTGTATCTTCTAAAATGGAAATAATGAATTTTAGACTTGTATAGTATTTTAGAAATGTAATATTTTTATTTATAAAAGTAATGTGAAGATTAATGTCTTCTGATGCCTAGAAGACATATTTTTCTGAAGATAGCATTCTACAAGAGAAGAAATAGAAAGTACAGATTATACTTGAGAATAACTGTCATAGAAAATCGTACTGATTTTGTAATGTTCAGTTTAAGTGTTATCATTTGGATATGAATTTGACAGTATTTATAAAAAGTAAGATTAAGTTGGTTTGGGTTTCTTTCCCTCTGTACAGATTGAACAGGAGGTATCGCTGGATCTGATTTTAATAGAAGATTATGACTCATTAATAGAAAAGATGAGCAACTGGAATTTTCAAATTTTTGAAGTTGTGGAAAAGATGGGAGAGAAATCAGGAAAAATCCTCAGTCAGGTTTGTTTTAAATATCCACATCTATTATAAATTAATTTTTTCTTGAATCTGTATACAAAACAAAATCTAAAAATGTACAATATTTGTTTAGGCACAAGTTCAGCATTGTTCATTGAATTATTTTCACAAATGAAGTTTCCAGTAGGAAATCTGAAAAGAGAAACCTGTATATATAAACTCATATAAAAACTATGTTGTTATATGTAATGTGTTTCATATAATTATTTATATATATAAATGAAAAGTAGTTTTTTTGCTTGTATTGATGGGATTTAATTTATTAAAGAGGTAATAAATTGAATATATTGAATCTTGAGATTGAAAAGGACATGAAAGGTGGTCCAGTTCTAAGCCCTGAAACTCACACTTCATTTTCTCACCTGCCCTCCCTCTGCTCCACCCATGCCGGAGCCTTGGGAAAATACTTCCATTTCACCACCAGACGCAAAGTTCTCTCTCCCTGCTGCATCCATACAGCATCATCAAGTTATCCTTCCCAAAGTATCAATCACTCTTATTAACTCCAAAGTATCTTATTTATGAAATGTAAGAATATAAGGATAAATTATGTGGACAGAATAAAAATTCCTCTCTTTGAAGTCTTTAGGAACAAAAATGTGATAAATACATTGTTCTGAGTTTTGTAATATCTAGGGCTAGAATAGAATAGAATTCATATATCCTTCAATAAGTTATGAATAAAAGGCTAACATGCAAGAATGGGACAGTCTAACAACTGAGACATGTATTTTAATCCTTTTTTGCTTTTAAGGGCCTTAGGGTGATATCTTCCTTTTTCATCTTTTAGAAAGAAGTCATTGTAGGGAAGTTTTAAAAAAATTATTAACTTAAAAAGCACATATATGTTTAACGTTCCTAAATGCAAATCACAAAAACATATTATACTACAAATAAAAATTTTGATTTTTAAAGTGATGTTTATTTTAATTGACATTTAGGTTATGTATACATTATTTCAAGACACTGGTTTATTGGAAATATTTAATATTCCCACTCTACAATTCATGAACTATTTTCGTGCATTAGAAAATGGCTATCGAGACATTCCTTGTAAGTATGACACATCTTATTATCTAAGTTCAAATAATACTGGTTTTGAAACTCTATTATTCTTCCCTTCAGATATTCCCTTAAATGTGTTTTAAATTGCAAAAATGTTTGGAAAAGTCTTAAAATAGGGATTTAAAAAGTATCCTACTACCTAGAGTCACTGACTACTGTTTCTTACATATATTTGTTGTTTTATAAAGTGAGTCATAATACTGATATCTATTTATAACCTGTTTCATTAAATTATTACATGGTATGTATCTTTCTATGTTAACAGTTCTTCATTTGGGTACCTTATTTTTTAAAAATGTTTGGTTGTATTAAATATAAATCAAGGGTTTCAGAAAATTTTTGACTGCCATGCTTAAAACCTATCCATAGGAATTTCTTTTTAAACTGTATGTTGATTTATGGAATAATTTTAATGGTTGATTTTATGGTAAAATATAATTTGAATTTCATATCAGGAAAAGATAAAGGTTTTTTTATGTGTGAGTGCCCTCTACAGTTTCCCTTCATATGGATACATTTTTGGGAAATAAATTATATAAATCGATTATTCTTAAATGGCATAACTCATTAATGATTACTTAATCATATAATGTGAGTTATATGTAGTATAATTTACATTTATAAGGTATGTATTTTTAAAAGTGACTGAGTTTTATGAATGGACTAAAGTAATATTTTTAAATGTACTTCAAGGGAAGGGGTATGGAAAGAAAGAGGTGGTAAGGAGTCTTCACTGTCTCCTAATTAGGATATATATAAGTAAAGAGTCTCCAGATCTAACTTTTCCAAACTTTAGTATGCAAATTTGTAAATAGGAATGCAGTAGTATCTACCCCATAAGTAGTATAATATAAGATAATCCACATAAATCATGTAACAGAATTCATGGTTATATAGTAAATGGTCAATAAAAGTGGTGATTTTATTAATGTTAATTAAGCTCTTAGTGGATTAACGTTATGTCATATCTAAGCCTGAACACTTAGTATAGTATTATCTGCTAATGCTACATAGTGTAGGTACTTAACTAAATATTTATGAAAGTATTAAATTTTATTGAATATTAGCTATGACTGTAATCATTAGATTCACAAGGTTTATTTCATTTCATCTTTGTTGGAAAGGTTGTATCACTTACCTTTCACAGGTGAGAAGTAAAAACCTTTCCCAAGATTATAAAACTAGAAATAACAAAGCTGGGTTTCATTTGTAGATCTTGCCTTTTCACATAGTGGTATTTCAGTAAAAGGGTGTTTTATTGATCACATACTATATATGTCAGACACTGTTTTGGATGTTTTCATACATCATTAACATTTAATCCTTACTATAAGTCTGGGAGATAAGGTTGGGTTTTGTCCATTGTTCATTGTTTTTTTGGCTTAGGGGAAAGTTTAAGTATCTAGAATTTGGAACTGTTTTGTGTGCCTATGTGCAAAACCTGTTTCGTGTGAGAACGTGGAGCTCCATAATCCAGGCACTACTTAGATAATATTTTTTAAAGCTACAAAATAGCAATCTTAAGTAAATTTCAAATGCCTTTCAGTAAGCCTTTATTACCCTGCCTTTTCTTTGACCCCTTTACTGTGTTTTCATAATATATGTGAAAGTTGTTAAAAAAGAACTTCTAATTCATGAGGAGACTTTAAATAATAAGATGAAACAAAAATATAACTGTGGGAAATTATTCTAAGCCATACATTTTATTTATGAGGATATAGCATGACTAGAAAATCATACTTTTTAAAATGTCCTTTGTTAAACATAATAAAATAATCATTTTATAAAATATTTTGGTGACTTCAGATCACAATTGTATACATGCCACAGATGTCCTACATGCAGTTTGGTATCTGACAACAAGGCCAGTTCCTGGTTTACAGCAGATCCACAATGATCATGGAACCAGAAATGAAACAGGTACTTGCTTCTACAAATCTATCTTTTAGTTATTTGATTATGTATAATAAATGAAGCTACCTCATTTCATTACCTCTGTTCTTTAAAAATTTTTAGGTAAGCTTTGGAACATGTAAAGGACTATGTAAATTTTGATGCATAATGACATGTAAATTAGGAAACCCAGAACCCATGTATGAGCTAGGTTAAGATTCAGTACTGCTGGATCTACCATGTTTCTTTTCTGTTTCCCATCCTGCTGCTTTCCCCACAGGGGTAACCACTGTCCTGAATATTATGATAATCATTCCTTTGCTTTTTTCTTTTAATTCTTTGGCTTTGTTTTAGGTGTAAATTTAAAATATAAAACATTCCCATCCTAAAGGGACATGTTTAAAAGCCTCACATAAGTATGTAAATGATACTAAAAAACTTTTTGTTAACATTCAAATTTTGCTTCCAAAGAATTTAATTCTATTCCTCATCATACATACAATTATTTATATAAGTATTATTTCTTATAATATTCATGACCCTCTTTTTCTAGTTTATAAAATAGGGGAAAAATACTTCAATAAGACACACACACACACACACACATCAGAACAGAATATGCTCAGTTACAAATGCCTGAGAAATATTGCCATACTAATCAGTGTAAATATTGTAGATTCACCCACTGCTTTCCATTCTTTGGTGGTTAAGTCTGAAGTACTGTCATTATTTGCTTGATGGATTTACCTAATATCACCGGTTCATTTTTGTTTGCCATCCACATTTACTCTTTTCTAGTGTTCTTCATTCCTTCCAGTAAGTTCTGTGCTTCCATCAGACATCTTTTTTTTTGCTTATAATGTATTTATTTTGTCTTAATAATTTTATATTTAAGCACATATGAAGGTATCATTCCATCAACATCTTATTTCTGCAGTTTTGTTGAAAATTGACTGTCTTATTTCTCCTTAAAAGTAATATACCCCTTTTCTCTTTGATTTTTTTTTTTTTAGCATTTTGACTGTGAAGTACTCAGGTGATTCTCTTTCTATTTCACTCGGGCTGAGCTTCTTGAATATGATAATTAATATCTTTTAATGGTTTCTGCCATGCTTTTCAAAAGCCTAATTCCAAAGCTACTTACACATCGTTATGGCAATACTCCACTTCTGTGTACCAAAATTTGTATTAGTTTCCTATTGCTACTTTAAAAATTACTATAGACTTAGTGGCTTAAACAATATAAATTTATTATCGTATAATTCTGGTAGTCAGAAGTCCAAAATAGGTCCAACTGGGCAAAAATTAAGGTGTTGGCAGGGTTTTCTTCCTATAGTCTTTAAAGGAGAATATGTTTCCCTGTCTCCTCTACCTTCTAAAAGTCACCTGCACTCTGGCTCATGGTCCCTTCTTCAAAGACAGCAGCATAGAGAGCATCTTCAAGTCTCTCTGACCCTGACCTTTTCATCTTCTCAAAGAGTTAGCAAAAACTAGTCAGCTATAACCTTGGTTTTCTGTCCAGAGTATGCCTTCCTGCCAGTAAATCTTTTAGCATCTTTTGCAGTCTGGACAGTTTGAGAATTTCCCAAATTTTCAAGACCCAGTTCCTTTTTGCTTAACAGTTCTCCCTCAATATGTCTTTTTCCTCCTCTCACATTTTACTACAAATAGTAAGAAATCAGGCTATATCCTAAATACTTCACTTGGAAATCTCTAAGTTCATTTACAGGTCTTGTATTCCATATATCTGCAGCACACAATTTGGCTAAGCTCTTGGCTGCTATATAACAATGATCCCCTTTCCTCCAGTTTCCAATAATATGTTCCTCATTTCTTCATTAACAGCAGTTTTCTACAACCAGCCTGTTCACAATTCTTTAAGGCAGTATATGTCTCCTCAGACTCCTACTTCCTCCTGAGTTCTAGTTTACTAGCAGTATTATAAGTCCTTAGACACAATGTTATGGAATCAAGCATCTGTTAAAATGGAAAATTATGGTACAAAGAAAAACTACAAAGACTGTAGGATGTGCTGCCTTACTCTTAATTGCATTGGAGAACTGACAGAGAAGAAATGACTGTGGTGCTGCAAGCACAGGCAGCAAAGGCAGAAGTCAGTAAGTGGGACCACAACCACAAGGAGCTCCGCCAGCAGAGCAGATAGTCAAAACAATGAAAAGGCAGCCTACCAAATGGAAGCAAGAATTTGCCAAACCAGATATTGAATAACAGGCTAATATCCAAAATACATAATCATACAACTTAATCACAAACTAACAACAACAAAAAAAACATCTGATTTTTTAAAAATGGGCAGAGGAACTAAAAAGATACTTTTTTCAAATAAGCATCTAAATGGCCAACAGGTACATGGAAAGATGCTGATCACAAATTGTCAGGGAAATGCAATCAAAACTTCAGTGAGTGATCATCTCACAACTGTTAGAACAGCCATCATCAAGAAGACAAGAGATACCAAGTGTTGGTAAGGATGTGGAGAGAAGGGGACCACTCTGCACTGTTTGCGGAAGTGCAGCAGCTGTGGAAGACAGTATGGGAGTTCCTCACCCAGTGAACGTGAAAACGCGTTTGAGAGGTGCCTGCACTCCCATGTCTACTGCAGCGGCAATTCACAGTAGCCAAGACAGGGGAACAACCTAAGAGTCCATCAGTGGAAATGGAGAAGGAAGATGTGGTGTATACACACACAATGGAATATTATTCAGCCTCAAAGAAGAAGGGAATCCTGCCATCAGCAACAATATGGATAGAACTTCAGGGCATGATGCCAAGTGAAATAAGTCAGAGAAAGAAACACTGTGTGATATTCACTTATAAGTGGAATCTAAAAGAGCCAAACTTGTGAAAATGGAGAGTAGAATGATGGTTACCAGAGGCTGGCTGGTGGGGGAACTGGGCATATGTTATTTAAGGGTACAGACTCGGAACTAGTAGATAAACAAGTCCTGGAGAGCCAGTGCACAGCATGGTGATTAGAGACAAAAATAATGTATCATGAACTTCAGTGTTGCTGAGAGACTGTCTTAATTGTTCCCACCATAAAAAATGAAATAAATGTGATATGGTGGAGGTGTTAGCTAAATAATAGCTCGGTGGTAATCATCTTGCAATATATAAATGTGTCAAATCAACATGTTATATATCTGAAACTTACTGCTGTATGTGTCAATTATATTTCACTTAAAAAAGAAATGACAAGTTTAGGGTTTCAGTGAATGGTTAGGGAAGCAGATTACTTCTCTAAAATAATGGGACTTTTAAGAATTCCTTATTTATTATAGCAGTAGGATCATAAGTTCTGAAACAATACCCAATATCGGATCATGAAATTACTTGAAATGCAATGTAATTTGAGTTCATGGCTTCACTAGACCCCTTAGGTTAGAATTATGGTATTGATTGATAAACAAAGGACCTGAGAACTGGAAGGGGAATATTTGGTTAGATTTTGATAAATCCTATTACTCTAAACCCTTCAAATCCTGTTGTACCTCCCCACATCCCTCAAACTCTGCTGTATCTCCCCGCTTGAGAAACAACCATTTCTCCTTGTGTTTATTGCCTAAAAACCCTGTAATGACCTCAACTGAGATTTTTGACCTGTAGGAGAATGCTAGTTCACCTCTAAATCCAGTCCTACCACCTCTGTTATCTTTGAGACCTGTAATTAAACTTAAATCCTGGCAGATCTTAGGGGACTAAGTACTAAATTTGCACACCAGAATAATTTGTCAATTTTATATTGGCAGAATCCTGAGGAATATATGTGGGAACAGATTTTAAGTGTTAGACCAGGGATAAGGAAGGTAATGGTGGATCATTCTGGATTTATTGACATAGAGCATACCTACCATAGAGTTTTGATTCAGTGCATTAGTTTGAGTAATTGGCAGTGGCTGTAGCATTTTGCTCCATTAGTTGTTTGAAATCGAGGCATTAAGAGTAATTCAGATGTCACAACTAACTGATATACTGTAGAAGATGGAATTAAAAGGCTTGCAGTGATAGAATCTTGAAGTGGGTTGATCATGTAGTCTTCTCACTCATCCGTAACTATGTCCCTCAGAAGTGTCCCCCTGTATCAAAGTGTTGAAAAATACATTCATTTCACCACTTATTCCTGGAAGGTGAAATGCCACACTGGTTTACCAACCGGAGTCGGGGCTTATGAAATTTAAGTGATGAAAGGACTTCTGGCTTGGTCCCATCTCGTTGTAGTCATTCCATTCTCTGAACCTACCCATTTCCTGAATGTACAGTTCAAATAAACATCTGCAGCTGAGGAAGAAGTTCACCAACGGGTAGAATCCCTTCATCGATTCCTTGATCTTTGCAGAGAGGACCATCATGGTAGGAAAGAAGAAATGGAATCTCCTGCAATTGCCTCATCATAACAATGTAGTGAACTAAAGCAGTACCATATTTCTGGATGAATTGCAGAAATTAGTGCCACTGTCAAATACTTTATAGATGCAGGAGTGCTGATTCCCATCACATTGCTGTTCAACTTGGTACTTTGTGCTTTTACACAAGATGACCAGATCTTGGGAAATGATGGTAAATTATCCTAAACTGAATCTTCAGATGGTGACTTTAATTGCCACAGCTGTTCCAGATACAATCCTTTGAATAAGTCAACCTAATTCATTCTATTTGGTATACAGCTATTGATCTGGAGATTTTTTCCCTTCTCTATGTATACATGTTAGCAAAATCCAGAAGGCATTTATTTTCACCTGGGAGGCATAGCACCCTTTCATTATCCTTGTCCTAGGCTGTGTGGTCTCCTATTCTCTGTTACAGTCTAGTTTAATCCCATAAGGTACCAGTGTAGTCTAGTATATTGACAAGATAATGCTGAAAAGCTCTGTTGAACAAGATGTGGCAAATATCCTAGATGCCTTAATAAGACTGCTAGAGGATGAGAGATGAGTGAAATTACACAAAAATTCAGAGATCTGCCACTTCAGTGACATTACTGGGGATCCTGTGGTCCAGGACATTAGGAGATGTCTTCTTCAAGGTCAGGGACAATTGGTATATTTTGAATTTTCTACCTGGAGGGCTCTTTGGATTCTGAAGCCAAACTCTTCACATCTGAGTAGTACTTCTCCAACCCATTAACTGTAAGGTTATGGATTTTATGTGGAAGCCAGAGAAAGAGAATCATGTGAGATAGTTTCAGATTCTCATGCAAGCTGCTCTAACACTTCCAGCAGTTCTCAAAGTGTCTTTGGCAGATAGAGGGATCCTCCATGGAGTTTATTGAAGACTATTGTAAGAGAATCACAGTAGAAATACATAGGACTTTAAAACAAAGCCAGTTCTTCTTCCTCAGATAACTATGCTCATTCTGTAAAGCAGCTGTAGGTTGTTACTGGGCTCTGATGTTGAAATTTGACCCTGTGTACTAGATTAACACAACCTGCCCTTGATGAACTTGGGGCCTTCTGACCCTCCAATCTGTAGAGTTGGTATGTGTGGTAGCACTCAGTCATCAAGGTGAGGAATTATTTACAAGATTACTTTCGAGCTCCTGAAGCCACAGGAAGCTCAGTGAGCCCAGATTCCCATGGCATCTATTGCTAAGACATTAGCACTCTTCCTTCATCCATATGGCTTCACAGGGAATTCCCGTGACCAGCTGACTGCAGGAGAAAAGACCGGGTTTATAGATAGTTTGTCCAATATGCAATTACCTCCTGAAAGTGGATGTTGATAGCTTCATAGGCTCACTCAGAGGTGCTCTTTGAAGGATAACAGGGGAAGGCTAAGTCCTTCCCTATAATGTTGGGCTATATTGTCTCCTCTATTTTCTGCAGAACATCAAGCAGTAAATCTGCTTGTTCACTTGGCTTAGTAAGGGAGCTTGTCAGGGGAAAGAATCCACACTTATTTATGGTCAGTGGCTAATAACTTACCTGGGTACCTAGGGATTTAGGGGGGAAAAATTAGAAAATTGGTGACAAAGGTCTGTGGCTGGACTTCTCAGAGTAGAGGATATTTGTTTCCCTAGTGAATGCTTATATTGATGGTTAATTTTATGTGTCAACTTGGCTGGGCCAAAGTTCTCAGACATTTGGTCAAACATTATTCTGGGTGTTTCCATGAGGCCACGTTTTTGGATGAGATTAACATTTAAATCACAGGACTTTTGAGTAAAGCAGTTTGTTCTCCATAATGTGGGAGGTCCTTGTCCAATCAATTGACAGCCTTAAAAAAACAGAGTGATTTCCCTCAAGTAAGAAAGAATTCTCCCAGCAGACAGTCTTTGTACTTCAGCTGCAGCATTGGCTCTTCCCTGGGTCTCCAGCCTGCCAGCCCATCCTGCAGACTGTGGACTTGCCAGCCTTCATAACTGCATAAACCACTTCCTTAAAATAAACACCTGTGTGTGTGTTTGTGTGTGTGTGAGTGTGTGCATATATACACACACATACCTTATTGGTTCCTGTTCTGTGGAGAATCCTAGTACACTTAACCAAAAACATTCACTTCGAAGGCAGCTCTCAAAGATTAGTTAGTCAAAATAGCCTCTACTCTTGATTTCAGTCTTTTTTCTTAGCTGCTCCAGTTCTCATTAAATGGGTTTATAAATACAATAGCCAATACAGCAAGAATGGAGATTATTTATGGATTCAACAACATGGGCTTCTCACGGGCTGGCCTGGCTCTGGCCTCTGCTGAGTGCCCAGTTGGCCAGTAGGACACCAGTGGTGAGCCCTTGATATGGCACCATTCCTTGGGAACATCCAGTCATCTAATAGCGGTGAGTTGATTTTACTGGATCCCTTCCTTTATGGAAGTGACTGCTTTTGTTCTCACTTATCTGGGTATGGATTTACCTCCACTGTCTACAGTATTTCATCTTTACCACTGATGAATTTACTGAATGCCTTATTCACCATTGGGTTGTTATACACAACACTGCATATCAAGGAACTCATTTTGCTGCCAAAAATTATGGCAATGGGCTTAGGTCCACAGAATTTACTGATATTTTCATGAACCTTATCACCCTGCAGCTGGCCTGAGAGAATGATGGAATAACATATTTAAGCCTCAGGTGAAAACATTTTCTGAGACTAGGATGCTCTCCCACAAAAGACATGGTTTATTCTGTGAACCAGTGACCAATGTGTCTTACTACTTCTCTTATTCCCAGAGTACAAAATTCTATGAACCAGAGTCGAAACAGGAGTAGCTTTTCTCACTGTTGTCACAAACAGTCCACTTAGAAAATGTTTGCCTGTACCCCAAAAGTGACTTTAGAGACTTCAGCTCCCAAAGGAGAAGTGCTTCCAATGGAGGATAGGAAAGGTTTATAGTGAAATGGAAATTGGGACTAACATCTGTCCATTTTGTGTTCTCCGTGCCTTTGACCCAACCGACAAAGGAGGAGGATTCTGTACTAGCTTGGGTGATTGATCCTGTCTGGTCCTTATCATCAAGAGGAAATAGGGTTCTTACTACGTGTGGAAGGATATGTGTCAGGAACCCAGGGGATTCCTTGGCCTTTCTGATAGCCCCATCCACAGCAGCATAAACTAATGGAAAACTACAGTAATCCAGCACCATCGGGATCACCAGTAGTGCAGACCCTTGAAAGAATAGGTCTTGTCAATAGGCAAAGAACCATGATCAATAGAGATGCTGGCTGAGGACAAAGGGAACATGGAATGGGTAGTGGAGTAAAAATATGATAAATCTCAAGTACAGCTGTGACCAGTTAAAAGTCTATAATAGCTGTATGTATTTTCTTTATTGCATTGGTATGCATGTATTTTATATATTAAGCAGTTATTTTCTTTCTCTCCATTCTTGTATCAGCCACTTGATGGACATTTGGATTCTTTACACTCTGGGATTATTATGAATAATACTGCCAAGAGTTACTATGTACCAGTTGTGGTGCGAATATGTTTTCATTTCTCTTGGGCATATACCTAGTTATGGAACTGCTGGGCCATAAGGTGACTCTGTGGTTAATGTTTTGAGAAACTTCCGAACTATTTTCCTAAGTGGCTGCACTATTTTACAGTCCCTCCAAAAATATACAAAGGTTCCAATTTCTTGTTACTTCCTGTTATTATCTGTCTTTTTTAAAGCCATGATAGTGGGCATAAAGTGGTATCTCATTGTGGCTTTGATTTGTGTTTACCTAATGATGTGGAGCCTCTTTTCATATAGTTATGGGCTATTTATATATCTTTTTTGGAGAAACACCTATTCATGTCCTTGTCCATTTTAAAATTTGGTCATTTTTCTTTTTATTATTGAATTGTAGGAGTCCTTTATATATTTTGAAAAAAGTCTCATCAGATTTATGATTTGCAACTATTTTCCCCCATTCTTTGTGGGTTGTCTTTTCACTTTCTTGCTGGTGTCTTTTGAAGCACAGAAGATTTTAACTTTGATGAATTTATCTAAATTTTTTCTTCTGTTGCCAATGCTTTTGGTGTCATTTGCAAGAAGGGTCTTTCTCTAACCCAAGGTCATTAAGATTTACTGCTCTGTTTTCTTCTAAGGGTTTCATACTTGTAACTCTTAAACTTAGATCTATGATCCATTGGAACTAATTTGGGGGAATGAAGTAAGGCAGAGGTCTAATATTCTTTAGCACCAATTGTTGTAAAGAGTTCTTTATATATTCTCCATATAGTTAGCTCTTAAATATTAGTAAATCAGTTTCTACCTTATATGTTAAGCATTAAATTAAATAACATGGGTGAAACTGCCTAGCATCATGCAGGACAATTAGTTGGCTCTCTTGGCAAAGTCTTGGCACCCTTGTCCAAAATCAATTGACCATAAATATGAGGGTTTATTTTTGGACTCTAAATTCTGTTCCTTTGAACTATATGTCTATATACTTATGCCAGTACAACATTATCTTCATTACTAATGCCTCCTTGGTAAGCTTTGAAATTGGGAAGTGTAAGTCTTCCAACTTTGTTCTTTTTCAAGATTGTTTTTGCTATTCTGTATCTCTACCATTTCCATATGAGTTTTAGGTTCAGCTTGTGAGTTTCTGCCCCAAAAAAGCCAGCTGGGATTTTTTACAGTGATTGTGTTGAGTCTGTAGATAATTTGAGGGGACTGTTGCCATCTTAACAGTATTAGTGAAGTGAAGTCTTCTGGTCCATGAACATGGGTATTTTTCCACTGATATAAGTTTTCTTTGAGTTTTCAGAATACTAATTTTGCACATCTTTTGTTAAGTTTATTCCTAAGCATTCTTTTAAGTGTGTAAATGGATTTGTTTCCTGGGTTCCTTTATTTTATTATTCATTGCTAGTCTGTAGAACAATTGATTTTTTACATATTGATCTTGTAGTCTGCAAATGATGATCTCATTATTAGTTCTAATAATTTTTTAGAGATTTTTTTTTTAGGATTTTTCTATATACAAGGTGATGTCATCTATAAATAGAGTTTTACTTCTTTGTTGTGTGTCAGTCTCAGGCTATCAATAACCAGTGTTGTGCCTAGACCAGCATGTGGTTCTTATTAGTATTGCCCTTGAGCAATAACTGTCAAGAAGTTTGAAAAAGGTGTATTATTTATAGGACCTGGAAATTTCACAGCACACCTAGGGTCATAACAGCAAGGTCTTGAGTAGATAAAGAAAGAGAGAGCACATGAGCCAAAGTTTTTGCTTTTAATGGGGTGGAGGGAGAGGACTTAGGGTTTCCTCTCATTTTTCATTGGTGAATTTAAAACACAAGAGAAAGAACAGATGGCACAAATGGTCAGTTATTGAAATCAACCAAGATCTGTAAAAACAAAAGAGCCTCCATGAGGGGACATAGCCTGGCTCTTTAGTGCTGCAGCTGGCAGTGTGTTTATTGGAGGTACCATCTTTGAAGGGGGTGCCTGCACAGTCAAAACTTGAGTCAGGCACTTGCATTACAACAAGGAAATAAAGCAACTGTCAGGGTTTATACTACACTCTACCTTTCCATTCTGGATGCCTTTTACTGAGACCTCCTTTTAAATTAATCAGCCAATTCAAAGAATCACCATTTTCAGAAAGAAGGAAAGTAAATGGGATCTACAGGAGTTATGTTTAATCATTCTGGCCAGCTGTTTTCTTTCTCCTATTAATTTCATGTTAAACATATATAATGTATTAAGATCCTAATATGTCAATTCTAAATAATTATTGCATAAAAGAATGTCTTTTGGCATTTTTTTCATATTTTATATGTGTTTTTGAAATTTTAGGGAAAATCCAAAATGCGTACTACATAGGAAAAATTAAAATTACTGGCTCTGATATGGATAACTAAAGTCTTCTTATTAGACATTTGAATATTTAAATATGTTTTTATCTGTATATTTAACTGATTTTTTATAATTCTTTTTAAAATAGTCCTAGAGTGGGTCATTTTAAAACTTACGTGCAAAATATAAACAGCATGAAGATGACATATCTTTATAATTTTCACTAAAGTCATTGTTAAAAAATTGTGATGGCAAATATTGAGTGAACGGAATTATGATAAAGATCATTTTGGACTTTGACAAGCCAGGGCATTTATACCCAAGTTCCAGTATGAACGCGACCAGTGAAATTTTTGGTGTGTTATCTTCATGGTTTTATTTGTTCTCTATTCTAACTATAGTTTCCTTTTTCCTTCTTACAATTTCTTAAGATCCCTTTAGCAAAAATAATAGTGCCATCTAAATAGAAGCCCCCAGAATACAGAAAAGGGAGAAATCAGTAGGTAAGATATTGTTGGGGAGGAAAGTTTTTCTTCTATCCTTCAAAGTTCTTCTGACTGGTCTAAGAATTGAGTTGACATGAGACCAATTAATAGGAGAAAATAAAATTTAATTAGGAATTCATATAAACAGGAGAGATTCCAAAGACAGCCAAATGGGGTGTGTATGTTATCCTGAACTAAGGAGAAGTGGGTAGGATAGTCAGACTTCAAAGGGAAGGAAAGCAATTTGCAGGAAGATGAAAAGGAGTAAATATTTGACAAACAAATGTTTGTCGGGCTGTACAGAAACTATAGGACCTAGAGAAGAATTTTAACAGACAGACTTGGCTTTCTTTCTTCCTGTTTACCGTCCCTATTATAATGCAGTTATCTAAGGTGATAGCTCCTTTCCTGGCGCAGGTCCTCTACGTATTCTTCTAGGCAGTTAGGAAGGTCAGAATTTCTTACTCAGTCCTTTGGGCCTTGATTGTTTTCAGCTGCAAAGAATCCACTTGCCAAAATGACAGATCTGGGGGCCATACATTCTGAACTCCTACAATACCAAAAGCACAGTGTGGGCAGTGATAATACTGTTTCTAACTGGAGGATAAAAAGAGAGTTATGTTAACTGAGTTACCCATGCCTTCCCATTTTTTACAGTTACTCTTTCCATTATTTTATGAAGTTTCATGAAAGGAAAAAGAAGGGAAAATGGAGTTTTAGTCGGGGCTACTAAGGAAATGTAATCTTTCTGGATAAGATTTGAAAGTAATCTATGTTGAAAAGCTTAGTTTGTTAGTATACTAAATTCCTAGATCTCTATACTGTTCTCATGAAATGTTATTTTCTAGATTGCTTTTTCCTGTTACTTCCTATATCCTAGCCATTATTTCTAGCCCTTAAATAACAAATGTTTAGAAACAACAAAGGCTTTAAAAAATTTGTAGCCTGGGTAAGAGAGCATCATGAGAATCCTGTCATGTTCTGTAAAGTAGATGACTTCAGGGTCATGTTTAACACTGTTCCTATCAGCATGTATGTTGGAAATACCTGTTTTAAGTCCATGTTTATAAGCAGAGTCTATTTCTTAGGTAAGTCAACAGATAAAATAAATAATCATATTACCTAATGGAAATCTTCTCCTTAGCCTCATTGTGAGGAAATTATGTGTAATGCTGGTTTATTTTGCTTGTTCCTCAGATTGTGATGGTAGAATTAACCCTGGGAGAATTGCTTACATTTCTTCAAGGAGCTGCTCTATTCCAGATGAGAGCTATGGTTGCCTGTCTTCAAACATCCCTGCACTGGAGTTGATGGCTCTATATGTGGCAGCTGCCATGCATGATTATGATCACCCTGGACGAACAAATGCATTTCTAGTGGCTACAAATGCTCCTCAGGTAGGATATAATTTTTCAGAATGTTTAAAGAGTGATTCTGAAATTTTACAACTACACTGTATATGCTTTTGTAAACCACTCTTCTTTTGAAACGTATGGCCATTTCATCTACATTCTGATTAATTGGATATTAACACACAGCGTTGACATATGTGCTAAGGAATTAGGAAAAGATCATCCTAACTATAAAATAAAATGTTCATGAAAGAATAATTCATGGTCTTATAAAATTCTGGAATCCTTGCTGTCAGTAATTTTGCTTTTGATCAAGTTGTTAAAACTGACTAGTTGTAAAAAGTACTCTTTTTCTGGCAAGTTCCTTTGTGGGTGAAAGCTGTCATGATGGAGAGCTATTATTATTTTTGTTGTTGTCCTTTCTCCCCTAAGGCATGCCTTGATGACCAGACTCTAAATCTCTTATCTCTGAAAATGTTAGTGTCTGTAAAAGTTCTAGTACCACATTATTTTTGTGTCTAGTACAGTTGGTAAGGTGCAAGATTCCTTTAGGGTCACAATTTGCATAAGAGGTAGAAGTTCCCAACAAACGGATACTATAATTGTTATAGCCTTAAACATTAACACTTGGAACTAAATACTGGGTTTTAAGTGGACTTTAGTGTGGTTGTGGGTGCTTCTTTAGGCTGGTGATAGCTGAAGTGTCATCTTTGTATTTCTAACTTAATGCTTTGCAAAAGAGTGGGTAGTCAGTGATTGTTTGCTGAATTCACCTCCTTCATTTCATTGCTCTGTTTAAACATCAGTTCTGATTCTTTCATCTTCTGTAGCCATTCACTGTGTTTCTTTTCTCACTTCTCTTTCACGCACTCTATTTAAAATATAGGAGATAGATGCTCTAACCAGAAAAAAGACTGGGATTCAGAGAGAGAGGGGAGGTTAAAAAATTTCCTACAATGAGACTTTATTATATCTCATGATTTCTAGAGGTAACTTTTTAGTGAATTTCAATCTAGATATTAGTATTTGTCTACTTTCTAAGAATTGCTTTATGAGAAATTACCCACGAAGGAGCACGTATTCCTCATTTGCAGTACTATTCTGCAAGAATCAGATGCTCATTCATTCTAGCCTAACATGGTATATTTGAAAATCCTAGTCCTATGGTGAATTATAGACCAGGACAATAGTGGCACAATGGAAAAACACTGGTCTTGGGATCAAGAGATCTGAGTTTGACTTCTAGTGACCTACTTATTAGTTGTATGGCCTTAGGCAAGTCACCCTTCTCGTTCTGCACCTTAAAATATGTACCTGATGTGATTAAGGGTAAAGAGATAACATATGGAAAGTTTTTTTGCTATTTCATGTATTTGAGAAGCTCCCGAGTCAGATAATCATGTAGACAGAAATTATTTAATATTCTATTCCACTCTGTTTTTGTTCTTTCTTTCAGTAGTTTTGAGTCTAGGTGAGTCAGACTTATTTATTAACTTCTCCTTCAAGGATATTAGAAATGTCCACTGAAGTCAACACAGCTGTTATGTTTATGAAAGACAGAGTTTATTCATAGTCTTACTGAGAATTATGGCCAGCAAATAACCTGGCAAGACTTTTGGTAAATTGCTCTAAAGCTCCTTCATTTAGAGACATCTTACTTTTCCTACAGCAGGGAATATGTGCTGAAAAGAGCTTACATTTATCAATACATTAAGCAGTGTGGCATGGATGCATCTAGTTAATGTCCTAGAAGATCATGCTCCACACATTCCAATGCTGTCTGTGTGTGAGGGAGGCAAGGATACAGGTCTCATTAGATGGATCACCTCACCTTCCTTTGTGGTGAAGAGGGCATATGTGACATTATCTTATTGATGCTGACCAGAAAATTCCTGATGCATTAGATTTCTGGGGGTAGGTTGAAATTGCCATTAGCTTAGATATTAAGCCTTGGTTTGGTGACATGGCATAGCGGACATGACACCATATTGGGCCTCTGTTTTTCTCTTTAACACAAGTGAATGAATTCTAGTGTTACCTCTCTCACATGCAGGTAAGTTAGAACAATGAAGCATGAAAATAACTTATACAAGTTATACTCAAAACTGTTGTCCTAATCAGAATACAAACATGAAATTTGGGCATCATTTATGTCTAACTTCTTATTGTTAAGGACTGCCAGTAGATGAAGCAATCAATGGGAAATGCTGAAATGGAACAAAAATTGATTAGAGAGTTCAGCTATTGAAAAAGTATAGCCTTTTACTTAGTCTCCTTTCCTATTTACTGCTCCCCTTCAGTATCTTTCTAACACATAGCAGCCATAGTGACACTATTTAAATGTGTTACATCACTTTGTCTCAAGCCTTTCAGTGGATTCATCCCACTCCTAGTAAAAGTCATTCCAGTGGCCCAGAAGGCACTCCGTGTTTTGCTCCCGTTCATTCTTCCTTTTGATTCACTGAGGTCTAACCTCCACGCTACTTGCTTCTGTATCCTAGGCACTCTCCCTTTCTAAGAGCCTTTGCACTTTCCGTCCTCTCTGTGTACAGTGCTCTTCCCCAGGTATCTGTATAGCTCCCTTAGTCACCTCCTTCCATCTAAAATTTTGAAACTCCTTCCTGGCACTCATGCTCCTTCCCTACTTTATTTCCTCCATAGCAACCATCATTAGCATGCTGTGTATTTTGTTTTTTCACTTCTCTTCTCAGGGGAATATAAGTTTCCATGAGCACAGGGATTTTTATCTCTTAATCCCTAATATCTAGAATAACACCTAGACAGACACAAAAGGCATTCAGTAAATATTTGTTGAATGTTGAAGGATGCCTGATTTGACTGCTAGCTTATGTGAAATACTCCGTTCTTACAAAGTCATGAAACCCTTGAGGCTTCTGTCAGCTAGCACCTGTGAGATAAGGACTCTCTGTGAAAGCTGAGGTCAACATGTTTATTAGGTAGTAAAGTGGGTTCTCTCATCTTGGGAGGTTCAGTGGGTCTAATCAGGCCATAATTAGTGAACAATATTAGTGCTCCAGTGTTTCATAAAAAGTGACAGTGGTGTATAATACCACCAACTGGATTAGACATTTTTCTTCATTCTCATGGCAGGGAAAACATGCTGGGAAGATACAGGAGGATTATTTTAAATCTTTGCCATGAAAGAAGGTGAAATATTTAGTCAGGCTTACTCTGGAGGGATGTCAGTATTAAAAGGTTTTTGAGCTATTTCCAAATGGAAAGTTGGCTGAAAGGTGGAGATTATTGCTTGAGATATCAGAGTTTATAGAATATTCTGATGAGTTTTGGGATAAAAGGAAACAATACTTTGAGATTTTTAAGTCTGAGACAATTGCAGATGTTTGTTCCCCAAAGTATAGATCAGAATGCTACCTAAGCACATGTATTTGTCTCTCTTTCCTCCTGATTATAATGATAGTTGGCGATGAAACTCATTACAGCGGAAGAACAGGTGGGAGGGTATTATCACCAGTAGATCAAAGAATTTAATATTCTTTCTGGAAAATGAAAAATGGATGGCTGAATATGGAAAGACAAAAGTGTAAAAGAAGGGGCTACAGCCTAAGTGGACCCTAGAGAGACTCCTGGTGACGTTTGCCCCTGCCTGCTCTGCACACCATACATCTCCCAAACGTATACACCGCGCACCCTTAAGAAAAGCTACTGCAATCCTGAATTTACCTCTAGGCAGAAAAGTCATCTCTTAAATATTGAAGGAAACTGCCAGGAGAGAATAAGTGTTACTAGTCTGGGCATTAGTACTCCAGAGTAAATCCTTATCATTCTATAAATTTAACAGCTGTCACCTGTTTGGTGATTCTAAAGCAAACCTGCTAGGTAACAAAACCCTGTCCACATTCAAAGAGTTCCTACTCATCCTTCCCAACTGAAGAAGAGACTTAGCAATAAGAAATACACAAGAGCAGAATGCAGAAATGTGTTTTTTTTTAAATCAATTGATAACCAGGGATCTCCAGATGTGACGCTAATCAGTAGTCTAGAAAGAAAAGACTAAGATGAACAGAGTAACTGACTGCAGGGGAAGTAGATAATCTAGGGGATAAAAAAATAAAGCATTGTCAGAATTGAAAAATACTGCTTCCATAAGAATAGGAAACCATGGGAAAGGAAATATCAGAACAGGTTAGAGCTCTCAGAAACTAAAAATATTACTATAGAAATTTTAGAAAATTCAACATAAGCATTGAAGTAACAGTCCAGGTAATATCTCCTAGAATTCAGACTAAAAGTATTGAGATGGAAAGTGTAGGCAAGGAGAAAACAGGGCATCGAGACCAGTCCATAACTGACCATTAGAGTTCCAGAAAGAGGAGTCTTCATATTTAAGGGGTTCCCCAAGAGCAATTGAATGGGAGAAAAACACCAAAAACCTACATATGGCCATGGTAAACTTTCAGAACAGGGATTTAAAAAAAAAAAAAAAGAATTCCTGAGACGATGAAAACAACATACTTATAAAAGAACAAAAATCCAACTGGCATCGTATTTTAGCAACAATGAATGCTAAGTGATACTGGGATAAAGTTTTCAAATTCTAAGGGAATTTGCTCATTTATCCATTTAACAAGTGCGTGAGTGCTGGCATAGAGATACTGTTTTCATGTTAGATTTCTCTATCAAGCTAAGCTACAGTTGAGTGTTAGGAACAAAATAAAGAGAATCTCAGATATATAAAGATTTAAAAAAATCATATCCCATCCATCCTATATGAGAAAGGTAAAGACAAAATGTCTTGGAAAATATGGGATGGCCAGAAAGTTTAGAACCAACCTAGAACTTCAGGGTAAAGGACTCCCAAAATGACAGCTGTTCATTAAGACTGTTTCTTTAGAAGTATCTTTTTCTTTCTTTCTTTTCTTTTGGCCCATTTAATATGGTATTTATTATAAAAAAGCAGTTTGCAAAGTTATGAGTAGGAAATTATCTCATTTCTGTTCTTAAATATAGTTTCATTTTTTTTTTTTCTGAGAGGGCATCTCTCATATTTATTGATCATATGGTTGTTAACAACAATAAACTTCTGTATAGGGGACTCAATGCACAACCATTAATCAACCCCAAGCCTAATTCTCAACAGTCTCCAATCTTCTGAAGCATAACGAACAAGTTTTTACATGGTGAACAAGTTCTTACATAGTGAATAAGTTCTTACATGGTGAACAGTGCAAGGGCAGTCATCACAGAAACTTTCAGTTTTGATCACGCATCATGAACTATAAACAATCAGATCAATTGTGATTATTCGTTTGATTTTTATACTTGATTTATATGTGAATCCCACATTTCTCCCTTATTATTATTATTATTATTATTATTATTATTATTTTTAATAAAATGCTGAAGTGGTAGGTAGATGCAAGATAAAGGTAGAAAACATAGTTTAGTGCTGTAAGAGGGCAAATGTAGATGATCAGGTGTGTGCCTATAGACTAAGTATTAATCCAAGCTAGACAAGGGCAACAAAACATCCACAGATGCAGAAGATTTCTCTCAAAACAGGGGGGATAAGGTTCTAAGCCTCACCATTGTTGATCCCCAATTTCTCACCTGATGGTCCCCCTGCGACTGTGCCTGTCTTAGGTTGTTCCTCCCTTGAGGAATCTTACCCGTCTCTGGCTAACCAGTCATCTTCCGGGGCCATACAGGGAAATGTAAAGTTGGTAAGTGAGAGAGAAGCAATATTGTTTGAAAAGGTTAGCTTTTTACTTCTTTGCAGATTTATGCCCTGTGGCTTCTATGCCCAGCATTTGTCTTGAGGTATCTTTACCACTTGGAAGAATTATGATACTCAGTAATTTTCAATATGAGGCACGAATTCTACTTAAGGGTTGTAATTAGGAAGGAAGAAGAAAAGCTATAGAAGTAGCAGACGGAAGAAAACATGGGAAGATTGATTATTTCTTTGACATATCTTCTTGTAGTGTAACATAAGCATATATAGGTTTTAAACTACTAATTAAATTGTGTGCACACATTAACATAATAGGAATACAGCTACATAACCAAAGCAGACCTACAATTACTAGCCATCTCCAGTGAAACCAAGAAAACCAGTTAGGCACCCTAGGCATTTGTGAAAACTTATCAATGATATGATGGATATTGTCTAACTGAATTTGAATAGTTTGAGAAAAATCAGACAAATTAAAACAACACATTCCTGGGAACTGTTCACATCCCATATGTTCTTTTAACAGTAGATAGTCTATAGTCGCAAGATTTTGGAGCGCTGCAACTTGCACTTCTCCTAATTCTTGGTTGAGTTCCGACAGTATAGATCCAGTCAAATTTGTTGTTTTATCTTTCTTTCTTTTTTAACTAGCACCTGAGTTTTCTGCAGCACCTGATTTGTTTACTGCCTTTATTGGATTTTTTTTTTTAAATGAAAACAGTCTTTCTTGATCCAAAACTTTTTACTTTTCAAAAGACCTTTAATCTTATGACTATAACCTGGAGATATTTAATGTTTCCTCCCATTTTTTTTTTCAAAAGGGAACATTTGTTCAGATTTGTCACACTCTTCCTTTGTTTGATCTAAGGCTTTCATGTGGCTGATGGTTTTCTTTTTTTGCTCATATTTATTGAAAGGTGTTTATTATTTGTTAAGATTAATTCTATCAGAGTTTGTATTAAACCCCTTTTCAAATCTTTTCAAGTCAAAAAGAGGATAAAAAGTACAGTTTATGAGCAACTAATTTGCTTTGTCAAATTAGAGATGTATTTTGTCTGCAGAGAAAAGGAAGGGACTCTATAGCTAGAGAAGGCAGATAGCAAGATGCTTTGGTACCAAGTCGAAGCATCTTAGTTACGGCAGCTCTGAGTTAGCTGGGGCACTTTCTTCCTTCTCTAGTTGTCACAAAGCCCTCAGTAAAAGCCTGCTGAGGCTTCATAATGTTTAACTGGAATGCTTTTCTTAAGTTTAAGCTTGGCTTATTGCCCTGTGTGCCACCATCCAGTATTCTTCCCAAAGTAGAATTGACATTTAGCTCCTACTTATTGCTCCCTGATTGTTTCTTGCCTCCACTCAGCTATGAGGTAGTGTGTTTATTGGGGTCCAGCAGGAACTCCTTCCACTTAATTCTCCAGGTGAGTTCTTCTTTCTTATGCGATGACTTAATTGGTCTTTCTTCTATCCATTCCCACTTCCATTATGTCTTTGAAGTTTACAATATGAAAACTTATATCTAGATTGTAATCATAATATCTAGATATTGATTCAAATTTTTTGCCCATATTTTATATTTCTTTGGTAATTTCAATGGGTAATTTGGATGGTGAAGGAATTCTGTGCTTATTTCTTTTGCTGATCTCACTAGCTGAGAGTTTATCAAGTCAGCTAGCTCTACAGGGCACTCACTATACATTGTGTATAGGAGTTTGGTTACTTTTTCCTAAACAGACAAAGCTCTTCTGATAGTCTAATCAGTCTTCACTGAAGTTGAGCATGAATTAGTTAAATTAGTATTAAATGTAAATTGACCCCTTAGGGAGTCTTTGAAGCTTATTTTTTCTCTTTGTAATTTATGTTTAGAAGTTATCATGTTACTATTAAATACCTTTATTTTTCAGTGAGATATAATTGACATATAACATTGTGTAAGTTTAAAGTGTATAACATGTTGATTTGATACACAGATATTATAATGATTACCACCACCATAGTGAGAGCTTAAACCTCCATCTTATCACATAATTATTTTTTGTGTGGTGAGTACCCTTAAGATCTAGTCTCTTATCAACTTCCAAGTAACAACACAGTATTGTTAACTACAATCACAGTGTTGGGCATTAGATCTCCAGAACTTATTCATCCTGTAACTGGAAGCTTCTACCTTTTGACCAACATCTCCTGAATTCTCCCTCCCCCCTGAGCCCCTGTAACCACCATTCTATTTGGTTTCTATGAAGTCAGCTTTTTTAGAGTCCACATAATATCATATGGTATTTATCTTTCTCTAACTTACCTCACTTAGCATAATGCTCTCAGGGTCCATCCATGTCATACAAATGGCAAGATTTCCCTTCTTTCTCAGGGCTGGACAATAGTCCTGTGTGTGTGTGTGTTTCATAAATACATGAAACTATTAAACTCTCAGAATATGTGCCTTAATTGAGACTGCATTCCATTTTCATCTGTCCTTCTTTCCCATGAGACAGGAAACTCTGAAAACAGGGATGGGTTTTTATTTTTTTCTTAGAGGTAGAAGAGGCTTTACAAATTCTGTAATCTGGTGGCTTTTAAAATCTGTATTCCAAAGTCCTAGAGTACTAAGGGACTTCCACTGGAGTGAGATGGAGAAGAGGTGAATAGTTCCACCCCATTTGAGCCGGAGGATTTGTGCTGTTACCTGTTTCACACTTCTTACTCCCAGGCACTGTGGGAGCAATGGGCAGAGATGGTGTGTGTGTAGGATGCATTCAGAGGCTGTGTGTCTGACTTACCCTGGACAGGACCCCTCCTTCCTCTTCTTCAGTCACCACCATCATTGATCCATGTAGCTAAAGAGGAGAATCCCTAAACCTGCTCGACATCCCCAACGGCTTTATTAACAGAAGCTTTATCCGAGAAGGCTTACTGATGTAATGAAGTAGACCTCAGATACCATCTTTACATCTCTTGGGAAGCAGAATGGTATCAGCAAAGATGAACTTTGGAGACAAGTTGCCCTTTCATTTACTAGCTGTATGTGCTGGAAAGGTGTGTCTGTCTTCTTTGTACTTCAGTCTACTTATTTATAAAATTATCACAACCCTTTTTCACAGGTATCAAAATGTCTGGCACATAGTAGTTACTCATTGTTTGTGTCCTTCCAACCTGATCCTAACTCTGTTTATTAAAGTTTATTATTTAAAGATGCCTGTCTCATTTTTCTTGTTCTTCTTTAGGCAGTTTTGTACAACGACAGATCTGTTCTGGAAAATCATCACGCCGCATCAGCTTGGAATCTGTATCTTTCTCGCCAAGAATACAACTTCCTTCTTAATCTTGATCATGTGGAATTCAAGCGCTTTCGTTTTTTAGTCATTGAAGCAATACTTGCTACAGATCTTAAAAAGCATTTTGATTTCCTTGCTGAATTCAATGCCAAGGTTTGTTATGCAAATTAACCCCTGGTTTAAAAAATGGAAATCATTGTCAGTGTTACTGATAAAAGTGTTTTTCAATATTAAGCTAGAATAGTACTTATGAAATCATAATAAATATCTGATATATCACAGTATGTGCATATTTGAAAAAAATGTTTTTAATTACAACTTTTATACAGTGACAAACCAATTAGTTGTATCAAAAGTTTTTAGGGGAAAATTTGAGAGAGTTGTGCACATTGCCAAGTAAAGCACTGTATGAAATTAAAGATATATTTCTAAGAAGCTAGTTATGCCTACTTCATTGCACCTGTTATGCTTTCTTGGTATTATAGTTTAACTGGCTGATGTGGGAGAAGAGAAGTGCTCTACTCTGTACTCTTTCCCTTGAGAAAAAGGCACTCCCTGAGAACTCTATTGAGATTGCCCACTAGGGGTAGTTGTGCTAGCAAAGGATAAGGAAAGAACAGGTAGAGGTCACTCCCTCAGAGAACTCACATGCACTAGGCAATATATCATCACTGCCTTCGTGTAAAAGTGGTACTAATCTGAATGTTTTCTCCCTTCAGACATTTGGGGTGAAAAAAAGTTGAGAACCACTGCTTTAGGTTCCTGAGGGAAGGACAGCCCCTTTTTTTGTTGGTAGGAAGCTGTTTTCTTGATGACATTTGTGAACCTAAAGGAAGGTGTACCTTCAGGGAAGAGAACTGATAACAAAGAACTATTAGATTTAACCCCCCTGGAAGGGGGAGACCCTACATGTGGCTGTTGTGATATTAATAAAAAAATACTTAGAAAAATCAGCAAGAAATCAGTATGCCTTTAATATTATTTCACAGCTGTATAGCTCTACTAACTTTTTTTTTACATACTTATAAAAGCTCTGCTAACTTCTTTTATATAATAAAAATACATTAACATGCTTAAGTCAGAGTATAGAAGTTTTTACAGGTGACAGATTATCTAACTATTTTTGAATCTGTGTCCTCAGAGACTTCTATTCTGTAATCTCTCAGGAAACTGCCACGTGAGTGGCGTTTCAGACATACACAGTTTCAATAAGAAGAGCTCTCCTTTTAAGCATTTTCTGTAGTGGTGGTCTAAATAAATTCTCCTTCAACAAAAAGGTTTGGTGCCCAAAAAACTACCATCACAGTGAAGTTCAAAAGCTGCTGATCTGGCCCATTCACTTAATTTTAACAAGAGGAAATTTGGGTTCTTGAAAGACATAGTAACTTGTCTAATTAACAGTGATAATTACCATTTATTTAAATAGCAATATTAAGATTTAGTATTTACTATGAACTAAACATTTTGCATTTATTCTCATGGCAATATGGCTAAGTATTTTCCTACTTTATAGATGAAGAAAGTTAGACTCAAGGAGATTAAGTAATTTTTTTCAGTGTGACATATGAATTAGTAAGTTTTCTTAGTATTTAAAACCACGGGGATCAGCTTCTAAGATTTATGTTCTTTCAATGATACCATATTTGCCTTTCACAGCTAGAACCAACTTCTTAAATCAGTAAGTGTTCTCTGAGGTAGAAATAGTTATAATGCTTATGATATTTTCATGCCTTACATATACATATAATTAATATATATTATATACTTAGATGTTACTATCCACACACAAATTACAATTCTCTGTTGTAATCACAAATATTGAAACCCATGGGTTGTTTTCATAGCACGCTGCTTCCATAGAAACAAAATTATGATGACACTTCAAAGGGAAATTTGACCCATAAAGGTCCAGGTTATGGCACAAACTGATTAAAAGAAGCATTATTGAAATTAACTTCCTGTCATTTGGACAGGAAATGGTTTTAAAATGATTAGATAAAAAGCAACAGAATTCCTGTGTTCAGATTCAGAGAACCTAAAATAATTGTTTTTCCAAAATAGGCCAATGATGTGAACAGTAATGGCATAGAGTGGAGTAATGAAAACGACCGCCTCCTAGTGTGCCAGGTGTGCATCAAGCTGGCAGATATAAACGGCCCAGCCAAAGTCCGGGACTTACATTTGAAATGGACAGAAGGCATTGTCAATGAATTTTATGAGCAGGTAAACTGAAACACGAGGTGGGTGGGATTTTTTAAGAGCTGCCATCCAGAACATTAGTCTTTGGGGTTTGAATAGCTACATTAAATGTTTGAAATCTGAATTGCTTTTACCAAAACTGGTTAGAAATTTTTGCATTTGCTCTGGTCTTAGTGTTTTTCTCAGCTCTTTTTTGGTGTTTCAAATTTTACCAGCAAAGACAAAAAAAGTTGATTTGCCTGTCTAAGTGGGTTGAATGTATTCTGGAATCTGGAAGTAAAGGTAGACTGCATTTAATTCCAAGGTCCCTTTCAATCCTGAGAGCCTATAACCTAGGATAATTTATTTCCAAATGAAGTTATTTTTAGTTTACTCAGGGCGTACTTAGATTATATCTAAAGAATGCCAACACATTTGCAACTCTGCTATAGAAAGACTGACTTAGAAACATCAACTAGGTAAAAGTCCTGGAAAAGGATGAGAAACTAGAGAGCTAGAAGTGGGCACAAAGTAGGTAGATAGTGCTTTTAAAGGGTTCAGAGATAATAAATCTTCTTTTTCTCATATATTTAAAAATCTTGTCTTTAAAATAATCCTACCACTTTGCAGAATCTTTACCAGTTTTTGTCCAATACTGAGGCTCCCTACAGTGTATATGTATAACGATTTCCCCACAAGCCTAACATTTCCTTATCTCCAAAATATCAAATAATCTCCTTGACTTTGGAATTGCATTCCTTGAGAGTCTTTGCTGGTCCTAATAATCAAGAAAGATCAAGATGACTACCAAGTGAGGCCTTTGTGATAAGGCATTCTTACTGTAAGTTGCTGCTCTAGTAGGAGTGATGAAGTTGAGCTATAGACCATGCACACTTACCTGTTATACCTCATCCAACCAGATTGTATTGACTGATCAATAGATGTACAATGTCTTTCGTCAATTATGTATCCCAATACAATAATGTATATTCTGTTTATAAGTTACAAAATACTATACTGTGTAATCATAGAAATAGATAAGTATTCCAAAACTACTAATATTCTACTGTTCTAATAACATTTGAACTAAATTACATGTAATCTTGAGTAATAAATGGTTATAAATGTTTATCTAATTTATAGATTATAACATACAGTTTACATATTCCCATCCTCATTCTTAAAGATAATTAAGGCTGCATCAAGCTTCAAAGCATGTTCACAAAAGAATTTTTTGCTAAGGAAAATGGCATGTTTATATTATCTGTACAAAAGAGACAATAAAAACAGTAGTATATGCCAATTTTAGAAAACTCACTAATTCAGCAAAAACATTTAAAAAGTTCATTTAGACCTAGTTTATAATGGTTTTTAAAGTATATAGAATTCTTATTAAACAAACTTGGAAGCCCAGCCTGAGGTTGAATCCTGACTTCTCTTCCTTACCAGCAATGTGACCTTGGGTAAGTTACTTAACCTCTCTGCCTCAGTTTCCTCATTGATCAAATAGGAGTATTGATAGTAACTACCTCGTAAGATGCTGTGAAGATGAAATTAATTAATGTATAGGTAAAGTTTTTAGAACAGCTGATACATAATTGCTCGGTAAATGTTATTATAATTCCAGGTCTGTCACTAAAAACAATGTAATATTTTAGACAGTTTCACTTAAATCTTATAGGTTTCATTACTCACTTGGCAAAGGAGAATAATGTCCTCTGACAGCTACCACATAGAGTTGTCATGAAGGCTAAATATACAAATCTATATGAAAGTCCTAATCAACCTTTCTCAAAACTACTAAGTTTCCTTCTCAATCTGGATATGCTATTAAACATTCTTCAGATATGGATATAAATTCTAACCTTGCCCAACTTTTAACCTTTTTATAATTATGTTATTTTTATAACCCTATAGTCATGTAAGTGTCATTGGGTTAGAAAAACTAAACTCTTGTTAAAAGAAAAAGCCAAATCGATGAAATAATAGAATCCTGTGAATAAACCCAACTGGTTTTTGTTTTTGACATTAATAGTTTTCTCCCTATAGATCTTTAATCATGGAACATCTGATCACTGGGACAGTTTCTGGCTGTGCCCTCGGGGCTGTGATGACTCTCGCCTGCAGAAGTTGTACATTGTGGAGAGTATTCATCCCTGACCAGTTTAGACACCTGGAACTAAAATGTTAATAGCCGCATTTGGGGAATGCTCAGCACATTCTAAACACTACATAGCATTGCTCAAATTTTACACATCCTTTGGGCATAAGGCTTGCCCCAAAACCATTCATGAAGTAGGTGGCAAAAGCAGGTTTTGAAACCACATCTGTCTGGTCTCAAGTTGTGCTCTCCAGAACCCTAGAGACGGTAGTGGGAGGGCAGCACAGGGCAGGCAGTCGGGACTCTGGGCCTAAAATCCTCACTCCAACCACAGTAGCTCTACTTCTATTTGTTTTACATTTCAGGTTTTTGGATTCAGATTCATTAAAGGCTTCTGACCTTGGGAAAGGTAGTGGGAGGAGAGGCAGTGTTGGAAAAAATTTTGAAAATTCAACACTATACATTTAAGTACAGCAACCAAATGTTTTTGTTATACTATCTTCCCTTAGGAGAAAGAGAATCTATATTTGACATTATAGGATTTTGCATGTTGTTGGTAAATTTTCTGATACTTATTTTAAAAGATGCATATTTTTTGGAAACAACCCAAGTGTCTAACAATAAAAAGATGAATGGATAAAGAGGATGTGGTACATATACACAATGGAATATTATTCAGCCATAAAAAGAAAGGAAATCCTGCCATTTGCAACAACATTGATGGATCTAAAGGGTATTATGCTCAGTGAAATAAGCTAGGCAGAGAAAGACAAATACCATATGATTTCATTTGATGCAAAAATCAAGTGATATATATTTGTGGACTATAAAAACAAATGATATATAATCAAATGATATATATTTTGCCTTGATGCAAAAATCAAATGATATATATATTTGTGGAATATAAAAACAGCAAAACAAGGAATAAAACAGCAGTAGACTCAGACACTGAGAAGTGACTAGTGGTTACCAAGGGGGAGGGGCTGGAGTGGGGGAGGGAGGATGAAGGGGCAGAGTAATTCACCATCACAATATTAAGTGGGTCATGGGGATAGCACGGAGAATATAGTCATTGATTCTGCAACATCTTTCTACATTGATAGATAGCAATCACACTAGAGGGGGTAGGGTTTTAATAATATGGGTAACTGTTGAACCACTCTGTTGTACATTTGAAACCAATATAAGATTGTATATCAACAATATTTCAATTTAAAATAATGCATATTTTTCTTGCTAACTGAATACCCACCATACTGGTTGACTGGTGGAGTGTGAGAATAAAGTCTGCTCAGGATTTTGTAAATATTAGAGAAATTCTTAGAGTTGAAAGTATAGACTAATTAGGTATCTTGATGCTTTTTTGGTAGAAATTACTTTGATATTGACTATGCTTAGAAAACTAAAGATAATTTTAACAGCAAAGCTCAGTGGTTCTTTCAACAGTTAAAAATATACTTTTTTTCTTAAAATGATCAGGGAGATGAAGAAGCAAATCTTGGTTTGCCCATCAGTCCATTCATGGATCGTTCTTCTCCTCAACTAGCAAAACTCCAAGAGTCTTTTATCACCCACATCGTGGGTCCCCTGTGTAACTCCTATGATGCTGCGGGTCTGCTCCCGGGTCAGTGGATAGAAGCAGAAGAGGAGGAGGACACTGAAAGTTGTTATGATGAAGAAGATGGTGAAGAATTAGATACAGATGATGAAGAAGTAGAAGACAACCTAAATCCTAGTAAGAACACAGGGATACTTATAATTTATTAATGTTATTAACTACAAATGCCATTTAATTTGGATTTAGATCTTTGTTTTTAACTTACATATTCTTGAATAACTGCTACCTAAATGTTCAGCTAAAATAGTCTCTTGAGGACTCCATGCTATGTAAGCATTCTTCATTAAAGTAGCACCTCTTGAAGTGTTGTCCTAGCAAGTTTCAGGGGCTGTATCTGTGCATGAAGAATAGGGCCATCACCAATGCTGAACAAGTGTGGGGAGGGTGGGTCCTAGTGGCTAGTCCTCCTTTACCTCACCCCTCCTCATACCACGCTTCCCAGCTTGCTAATCTGCCCTTCATATAGAACTGGAAAATGGATCAAAACAGTTGGGAGAAGAGGAAAACATTCCCTGACTCTCTGAGGAGAACCAAGCTTAATGGCATTATGGCATATTTGAATAACCAAACAATGTAGGGACATTGTTTTCTACATAAGGCAGTGAGTGTAAGTGGATAATTAAAAAGAAACATTTATTGCCTTTTTAACTATAAATGAAATTGGCTTTTGCTCTTTAAAATAGAATTTAGATTATATCTAGCTAATTACCTGTTTTCCAAGCATGCCATCAATCAGAACAGATAACTTCAAAGAACTGCCCTTTCCGAGTATTGTATTCAGGATTAGCACAGTGAGGAGTAATCTTATGCCATCACCATCTGAGCATCGTCTTGGGAAAATTGACTGCCTTCTAAATATTATTTATACTCACCAAAGTTTTGATAATTATGCTTAAATCAATACATTAAAATATCCTAAAAAGGGTGGTTCTTAACTTTGCATTATTATTTTATCATTTAAAATTTCAGTACTACCCTCCCCCTTCTTCCCTGACTTCCCTAATCACCTCCTCTGCTTTCTTTTATCCATAATACTTAATCCCATCTAACATACTTGTGTTTTGCTTCTTTATTGCTCACTTGGGTCTTTCCACTAGAATGTGAACTCTGTAGTGCAGGGGTTATTTTTATCTTCTTGTTTATCCCTGTAACCCCACTGCTTAGGTATGCGCCTGGAATAGGCACTCAGGCATTTAGTTAGTGAATGTCTGAATCACTGCTATGATTAGAATATATTTGTTTTAAATTTCGCAGTGCCACAAAGAAGTAAAGGCAGACGGCAGATATTTTGTCAGCTAATGCATCATCTCACCGAAAACCACAAGATATGGAAGGAAATCATAGAAGAAGAAGAGAGATGTAAAGCTAATGGGAATAAACTGCAGGTGGAAAGTTCTTCCTTACCTCAAGCAGATGAGATTCAGGTCATTGAGGAGGCAGATGAAGAGGAGGAGAGACAGTTTGAATAAAGAAGAGGCATCCTGAAGAAGGCCCAGAGGGCTGTGCCCAGAGTCAGAGATCGTTGCCTGGTGTTCACTGTGATGACTTTCAACTGACCACCCCTAGTAGACAGGCCTTAATACTGTGAGAGGATCCTTGCTGTGCTGGCAGTTTCCCACTCCTATGCACTTTTACCAGATGAACTAGAAAGTCAGCCTCAGAGCTTGGCTTCATTTGACTCATATTGCAGAGCCCTACATAATGCCTTCATTTGCTTGGTAGTCGCTTTTATCTGTCGTGAGGGGTAGCTGTAACTAAAAACTCAAGTGATCTACTTCTTCTCCAATGTGGCCAGAACTTTTTGCTTTCATGAAAATAAGATTCATATTATTTTTCCAAATGTGTATTTTATGCCTTGGAATGTTTGGGGGAAAAAAAAGTCTGTGCCTATCTAGAAAGGAACCCAGTGTCGCCTTTCTGAGGGGTCTCTGTTCGGTGCAAGACACTGTTCCGTGCTGTTCTCCCTGCTTTACCCATGTGGCACCGAGTGACCTTTAGACTTCACAAAATCCAGGTGCATTAATTTCTCATGCTTTTTACTGTTGTGCTTTACCTACTATGTGTGTTTTATTTCTGCTCAGAGTATTCAGGTTTGCTGTGGACATAGAAGTCTGAATTTCAGTCTTACTAACTTATATTCCACGGTCAGATTTTAAAGATATTTAAGTTTAACAATGAAGGAATTTTATTCTTTAGTCAAAACTGTTTTACTCTTGCTCAGGATTAATCGTTTTAAACATTTAGTAATATTAACAGCAACGATTTGTCAGAAAAAATATTTTCCTAACAATGTTAACCTTTTATGAAATGAGCCTTATTTTCTCTTCTTAATTAGTCTTGAGACTAATTAAAGCCCAGGAAAAGGAGATGTGTGTCTTTTGCCTTAATGCAAAAATCAAATGAAACTAATTCTATAAAAGGTAACAATGGAAATAGTTTAAGATCTCAAGGACACATATGTTGAATAAAGAATTGAAATATGTGCTTATCTATAGAGCCATATCTTAGGTGCTACCTGGTTACTTACTATAAAATTGGTGTTCATCTTTCTGTTAATTTCCTTCTGCATCTAGACTACATGACTTAAATGACCTATGACTACTCAACATTTCTAGAGCCCAACTGACAATCTAATTTCTGAGTTAAAGTAAATGATGGGAATACCTATTTAACTTTTATATAATAAATCTAAATATTTCAGTAAAATGTTTCCTGCAAAAGCACCTTAAAATACTTTCAAAGAAAATGGACCATATTAGAATGTTCATAAACTTCTTAGGGTAAAGATGTGTATCTGAGTTGTGAAAAATTTTTGAAGATAAAAAGAGCAGACAATATGATAGATAGCAAGGTGGTAAACTAATATTTTCCATTATTCTTGGAGACTAATTAATTTTGGATCCATGCAGCTTTTGTAGACAGTGAAACCAGTAATTTTCTGATGTAATTCCTTTAAAGTATGTCAGTAGGCAATTTCGTACCTATCTACCTAGAATATTTAGCTTACCTGAAAGATTTCAATAAAGATCAGAGGAAGTGTTGGAATTTTTGATCCTGTATAGTATACTATTTAATGAATCACTAAGTGTTATTTATTAGACAACACTGCTGAGATCCTTCCTACCAGTTTTGCTGCCATTGCCACATCATTTGTAACCTGGTTCCATATTACTAAGTAATAAAATCTTAACTAATTTATTGAGTTTGCACTTAAAACGTATATATCCTGTGCTTCTACTTCTGTAAAGTACACTTTCATCCCATATATTTCTGCTATTGGCAAGTACATATATGTATAAATTCACACATATGCATGTATACATACTGAGAATCAAATTTCCTTTCTATTTTATTAAAATTTTATATTGGGGTTGTTTAATGTATATTTTTATTTTCTCAAAAGGATCGAATTTTTAGTCTAATGCTGAGAATTCATTTTTAAACAGTTCAACCCTAAAAACTGACATATATTATAATAGCCCAAAGAAAGACTAGAAAGTGTCCTTCCTGAAACTTAAATTAATAAATTGAACTGAACAGAAAGAAATGAATGTGAGAGTATGTGTTAAGTATATATATAGTGCTATTAGATGGAATCTTGAGAATTTACCATAAACCATGTGGCACATCCTAGTTTGGTTACTACTGAATCCGACTGTTTTATTATAATAATTTTCTTAATGAATTTGCTATTATGTCACTGGTCTTAGAAATCTTGGTAGTGCTATAATATGTCTGTGTGCTTACTGATACATTTTTCTCCATAAAAGTCTACTTTTCAAAGTTATTTCATGATTTGAAAGTTATTTCCTCTCATTTACTGGTGATATTGGCTTTTTCTACATTTATTTTTCTTCCTCCCTCCCTCCCTTCCTCTCTTCCTTTCTCCTTCCTTCCCTCCTTACAAGAACCCTGAAAATTCAGGCATTTTTTTAAGTACTCAGAAATTTCCTCTTTCTAGATTGCATCATTCATTGGAACAAACTTCACAAAAGAGACGAATAGATCGAACCCTTTATATTTACTTTTTAACCTTTTTAACAGCTTCCCAAAGGCAAGTGACTTTTATGCTGAGACCTGAAGAATTATGAGGCAGCTTGAAGATGACTGCTTATGGATAGAGAATAACAGCATGTATATAGTCAGGAGAAACGGAAGCAGCCCCACACTGGAGGAGCCAAGACCTGTAGGTTGGCTGAACAGAGTGTAAGAAGAGAGAGTGGTTAATGAAGATCTTTGTAAAGTGTGACATGACATCCCATTTAAACTATTGCTAAAGTAAATGTGGACCAATTGAAATTGAAAAACTTTTAATTTGGAAGAGTGACATGGTTAGTTTCACATTTTATGAGGATCATTCAAGTAATATGCTATTTTCCATGGAAGACATGGGGGAGATCTCAATGATCTAAATTGGGATAGATTATAGGTCAACATAGAAGTGAATGGACTTAAGATTTAAGATGTAGAATTGATTGCCCCGGTAATTAATTGGGTATTGTGATACAATACGTGATGACAGTGACTTTCAGATTTTTGCTTTGGGCAACTATCAGTCTCATTCACTGAAATGCAGTATATCAGAGAAGGGGCAGAGTTTGGATGGACCAGAGGGTGAGGTATGTATATATCTTATTGGTTCTCTTTCTCTGAAGAACTCTGATAAACAAATCACTAAAAACAACCAACCATAAGTGAGAATAGGAGAAATAGATGTAGACTAACCAGGGACTTCGGATACTGCACTGCAGTATCAAATATAACACAAAAGAACCATGTTTAAGGAAATGTGATATGGAATGACAAAAAACAAGTAAGCAATAAGAAACTTAAAAATCACCCAGAAGGAAAAAATATGAGACCAATAGCAAAACTAATCAAAACCAACAATGGAAGCCACAGGACAGTACATTATCTTCTAAGTGCTGAGAAAAACTGTCAACTTAGTTAGTCAGGAAAATTACCAAAAGTAAGGGTAGAATAAAAAATTTTCAGATAAACACTGTGAACTTTTCTTGTCAACAGAATTTTTAAAGCTGTATTCCTAAAAAGCATGTTGTAGTATGTATATGAATTGTTTGATTTGGTTAAAATGCATACTCCAATCTAGTAAGTTTGTAGTGGTCTGTGGTGGGCCTCAAGAGTATGTATTTCTTAAAAGTAGGTCCCTGAGAGTGTATATTTCATAAAAGCTCCTGATTAATATAATATTGATTCTATTGGTCTGTTGATAGCATTTAGAGTAGCAAGATTTTAATGCATGTACTTTAGGAAGAAAAGTGATCCCAGAGGCAAGAAGGAAAGATATACAAATAGTAATTATAAAGAATCATTTATTTGAACTAAAAGTAATTGTTATTTTGTGGGACTTTAATAAAAACAAAACAAAAATCCTGGGTAACAGAATATGTAAATCAACAGAGTCTAACAGGATGTTTAAGGGTCTTGTAAAGTTTAGGAAAGAAATTAAAAGATTAACTTCAGACTTTCTTAAATTATATATAAATGCTAAGATTTCAAGAACTAGTAAAATTGTAAAGCATGTAACTTCTAAAGCATAGGGAGTAAAAAGTTTCACTAATTAATAAAAATGCAGTTGAGAAAAGGCAAAGAGGGAAAAACCAAGGTATGGACAAATTTAAAAATAACAATACCCACAGGAAATGTAGTCCCTATTTTTGGACTGGCAGTAGTCTTTCATATAAGAGTTAAAAAAAAAAAAAGAACTGACTTTTATGTAGTACTTACAATGTAAGGCTTTCTGAGTGATTGATGATTTGTATAAATTTATATCTTAACACAGTCCTTATAAGGTAGGTATTATCTGTTTAGTAAAGGATGAAATTTACCATATGTATAAAATACATGTACTTAATAGTCTCAAAGGTCATAAATCAAGAGTTGGTAGAACTACAAAGAAAAATTGGCAGATCCACAACTGAGATGTAACATAAGTTAAACAGACGACAAATTAATAAAAATATACATAAATTGCACAATAAATAGTGGTGTTGAACAATCAAAATTTTTTTCTTTAACATCTAATGAACATTTATAAATGTTGATTATGTATTTGTAAGTAATTCTCAGTAAGTTTCAGAGTGTATCATACAGACCATGTTCTTTGATCACAAGACAACTAAACTAGAAATAACAAAAAATAACCAAATACTATGTATCCTTGATAGATTTAAGAAATTATTGTTCCTAAATAACTCCCAGAGTCAAAAAAATTCATACTGGGAATTTAAATGTAAGTAGAAATGATTGATAATTGAAATATCTATACTACCAAAATTTGAGATGTAGTGAAAATGGTACTTGAAGGGAAACTGACATTAAATGTTTATATTAGAAAAACAAAGGCTGATAAATAAGCTAGGTGTCCACCTTAAAATTAGAAAAAAAATGTAGACATACCACATTAACCAAATGAAGGATAAAAATCATCGGATCATTTCAATAAATTCAGAAAAAGCATTTGACAAAATCCAATGTCCACTTATGATAAAAACTCAAGAAAGAGGGCATACAGGGAAAATAAACATAATAAAGGCCATATATGACAAGCTCACATTAACATACTCAACTATGAAAAACTGAAAGCTTTTCTTCAAAATCAGGAATAAGACAAGAATACTCACTTCTATCACTTGTATTCAACAAAATTGGGAATGCTAACCAATTAGCCAAGAAAAAGAAATAAAAGGCAACCAAGTCAGAAAAAAAGTAAAACCATAGTATTTGCATATGATATTACAAATAACCCTAAAAACTAACCAAAAAAAAAAAAAATGAATTCAGTGATACAACTTGATTTGTATCAAGTTGCTTGATACAAAATCAATATACATGAATCTGTTAAATTTCTATGTACTGATAATTAACTACCAAAGGAATTATAAAAACAATCCCATTTACAATTGTATCAAAGACAATAAAATACATAGGAATAAATTTAATGAAGGAGGTGAAAGACCTGTACACTAAAAAGTGTAGGACATTGATGAAGGAAGTTGAAGAAACATATATGCAAAAATATTCCATGCTCATGGATTGGAAGAATACTGTTAAAAAAAACATCATATCACCCCAAACCAATCTACAAATTCAATGCAATCTCTACCAAAAACTTATGATACACAAAAAATAAAGAGAAGGGAATCTAACCATAACACTAAAGAAAATCATAAGTCACAAGGAAGAGGTGAAGGATCAGAAGAAAACAAAAATAACCAGGAAACATTAAACAAAATGGAAAAAATATACCTACTTATCAATCATTACTTTAAATGTGAATGGATTAAATGCTCTAATCACAAGACATTGGGTGACTGAATGGATAAAAAACCAAGACCCATCTGTTTGCTGCTTACAAGAGACTCACTTCAGACCTAAAGACACAAAAAGACTGAAACTAAAGAGATGGAAAAAGACATTGAATGCAAATAGAAATGGAAAAAGAAAAGCTGGAGTAGCAATACTTACATCAGACAAAATAGACTTTAAAACAAAAATTATAACAATAGACAAAGGACATTAAGGGCTCAATCCAGCAAGAAGAAAACAATTGTAAATATCTACACACCCAACAGGATCACTTTAATATATAAGGCAAATATTAACAGACAAAAAAGGAGAAATTGATAGCAATACAATAGTAGGGGACTTTAATACCCTACTTATATCAATGAATAGATCATCCAAACAGAAAATCAATAAGGAAATAGTGGTGTTGAACAACATATTATACCAGATGGACTTAACAGATATATACAAGATATCCCATCCAAATCAGCAGTAAACATTCTTTTCAAGTGCACATGGAACATTCTCCAGAGCAGATCATATCCTAGGCCACAAATCAAGTCTCAATAAATTAAAGATTGAAATTATATCACACATTTTATCCAACCACAATGGTTTGAAATGGAAAATAAATTATAAGAAAAAAAATGGGAAAACACACAAATGTGGAGGCTAAACAGCATACTACTAAACAACCACCGAGTTGTTGAAGAAATCAAAGAGCAAATAAAAATATACTTGGAAAATAATGAAAATAGAAATCAAATACTTCCAAATCTTTGGGATGCAGGAAAAGCAGTCCTAAGAAGTTGAGAGCAATACAGGCCTATGTTTCTTAAGAAGCAAGAAACATCTCAAACAATCTAACCCTACATCTAAAGGAACTAGAAAAAAAAACAAAGCCCAAACTTAGAAGAAAGAAAGATCAGAGCAGAAATAAGTGAAATCGAGACAAAAAAAAAAAAAAAAAAAGACCAATGAAACTAAGATCTGGTTCTTTGAAAAGATAAAATTGATAAGCCTTTGGCTAAACTCATTAAGAAAAAAGGCCAATTCAAAATCTGAAATGAAAAAGTTTCCACCGACCCCACAGAAATACAAACGATAGTAATTATGTTCCCTAAAATATGCTATCTGCATCCACTCCATTCTGAAATAGCCAGATGATGTATTTTAAAAAGGAGTATGGGTAAATTAAAAGAAGTCCAGAGAAGAGTGATAAAAATCAAGTCATATGAAGAACCTAGGGTATTTAGCTTGTTGAAGCAAAGATTTACAGGGGAACCCGTGACAGCTTTCTTCAAATGTTTAAGTGGATATTTACCTACAAACCCAGATAGAAATTGTAAATTAAGTGATGTGGGTTTGGCACAGTGCATATGTATCTATCATAAAAAACACCACAACTCAGCTCCAGTTGTTTTTTGCCACTAGAATGCCAACTCAGCATTCATAGAATATCACATTTTTAAGAGAAAAGCTGAAAATACAGATTTTTTACAAGAAATCCAGACTTTTTAAAAATTTATATGTGGATCCCACATTTCTCCCTTTATTATTATTTTTTTTATTTTTAATAAAATGCTGAAGTGGTAGGTGGATGCAAGATAAAGGTAGAAAACATAGGTTAGTGTTGTAAGAGAGCAAATGTAGATGATCAGGTGTGTGCCTGTAGACTATGTGTTAATCCAAGCTAGACAAGGGCAATAAAACATCCACGGATGCAGATTTCTCTCAAAACAGGGGGGGTGAGGTTCTAAGCCTCACCACTGTTGATCCCCAATTTCTCACCTGATGGCCCCCCTGCAACTGTGCCTGTCTTAGGTTGTTCCTCCCTTGAGGAATCTTACCCGTCTCTGGCTAACCAGTCATCTTCTGGGGCCATACAGGGAGATGTAAAGTTGGTAAGTGAGAGAGAAGCCATATTGTTTGAAAAGGTTAGCTTTTTACTTCTTTGCAGATTTATGCCCTGTGGCTTCTATGCCCAGCATTTGTCTTGAGGTATCTTTACCACTTGGAGGAATTATGATACTCGGTAAATTCGATATGAGGCACGAATTCTATTTAAGGGTTGTACTTAGGAAGGAAGAAGAAAAGCTATAGAGGTAGCAGATGGAAGAAAACATGGGAGGATTGATTATTTTTGACATATCTTCTTGTAGAGTAATTTAAGCATGTATAGGTTTTAAACTACTAATTAAATTGCACACACACATTAACATACTAGGAATACAGTTACATAACCAAACAGATCTATAATTACCAGCCATCTCCAGTGAAGCCAAGAAAACCAGTTAGGCACCCTAGGCATTTGTGAAAATTTGCCTTTGGTATGATGGATATTGTCCAACTGTACTTGAGAGAAATCAGACAAATTAAAACAACCCATTCCTGGGAACTGTTCACATCCCATATGTTCTTTTAACAGTAGATAGTCTGTAGTCATGAGATTTTGGAGTGCTACAACTTGCACTTCTCCTAATTCTTGGTTGAGTTCCAACAGTATAGATTCAGTCAAATTTGTTGTTTTACTGAACACACAGGCCAGCTTAGATATCTCCTTCTTCATTCCCATGGCAAGTCCAGGAACCGGTGGGATGGATGCAGCTACAACTGCAGCATCGCCTGGATCTTTGTTGAGGTTTTTTGATGATCATCTTCTGGTATGACTCTTCCAGAGAGTGCTGATGTTGGAAGTTCTTCATATTGTATCTAAGTTCATTTTCTGGGTAGCCAAATTAGGCTTTGATCCTCTGTATAAACACAAACAGACCCTTTGCCCACACTTTGATATGCCCTTTATACCATTGTGTAGAACTCACTGGAGGTCACCACACAGGAATTGCTTTTTTTTTTTAAGAGAAAGGAATATTATCAGAAAAGTGTACCTCCATAACCTATTATCTGACACCCTTTAAGTGATCAAAATTAAGGATATTTAAAGCATGCATTAATCGTTGATTTACAGTTAGTTTTATCCTATCAAGGAGTAATCCCCCTTTTCTTTCTTTCTTTTTTATCTTTAATCTACACTTACATGAAGAATATTATGTTTACTAGGCTCTCCCCTATACCAGGTCCCCCCTATAAACCACTTTACAGTCACTGTCCATCAGCATAGCAAAATGTTGTAGAATCACTACTTGTCTTCTCTGTGTTGTACAGCCCTCCCCTTTCTCCCTCACCCCCTATGCATGCTAATCTTAATACCCCCTTTCTTCTCCCCCCACCCTTATCCCTCCCTACCCACCCATCCTCCCCAGTCCCTTTCCCTTTGGTACCTGTTAGTCCATTCTTGGGTTCTGTAATTCCGCTACTGTTTTGTTCCTTCAGTTTTTCCTTTGTTCTTATACTCCACGGATGAGTGAAATCATTTGGTATTTCTCTTTCTCCGCTTGGCTTATTTCACTGAGCATAATACCCTCCAGCTCCATCCATGTTGCTGCAAATGGTAGGATTTGCCCTCTTCTTATGGCTGAGTAGTATTCCATTGTGTATATGTACCACATCTTCTTTATCCATTCATCTACTGATGGACACTTAGGTTGCTTCCAATTCTTGGCTATTGTAAATAGTGCTGTGATAAACATAGGGGTGCATCTGTCTTTCTCAAACTTGATTGCTGCGTTCTTAGGGTAAATTCCTAGGAGTGGAATTCCTGAGTCAAATGGTAGGTCTGTTTTGAGCATTTTGATGAACCTCCATACTGCTTTCCACAATGGTTGAACTAATTTACATTCCCACCAGCAGTGTAGGAGGGTTCCCCTTTCTCCACAGCCTCGCCAACATTTGTTGTTGTTTGTCTTTTGGATGGTAGCCATCCTTACTGGTGTGAGGTGATACCTCATTGTAGTTTTAATTTGCATTTCTCTGATAATTAGCGATGTGGAGCATCTTTTCATGTGTCTGTTGGCCATCTGTATTTCTTTTTTTGGAGAACTGTCTGTTCAGTTCTCTGCCCATTTTTTAATTGGATTATTTGTTTTTTGTTTGTTGAGACGTGTGAGCTCTTTATATATTTTGGATGTCAAGCCTTTATCGGATCTGTCATTTACAAATATATTCTCCCATACTGTAGGGTTCCTTTTTGTTCAACTGATGGTGTCTTTTGCTGTACAGAAGCTTTTCAGCTTAATATAGTCCCACTTGTTCATTTTTGCTGTTGTTTTCCTTGCCCGGGGAGATATGTTCAAGAAGAGGTCACTCATGTTTATGTCTAAAAGGTTTTTGCCTATGTATTTTTCTAAGAGTTTATGGTTTCATGACTTACATTCAGGTCTTTTATCCATTTTGAATTTACTTTTGTGTATGGGGTTAGACAATGGTCCAGTTTCATTCTCCTACATGTAGCTGTCCAGTTTTGCCAGCACCATCTGTTGAAGAGACTTTCATTTCGCCATTGTATGTCCATGGCTCCTTTATCAAATATTAATTGACCATATATGTTTGGGTTAATGTCTGGAGTCTCTAATCTGTTCCACTGGTCTGTGGCTCTGTTCTTGTGCCAGTACCAAATTGTCTTGATTACTATGGCTTTGTAGTAGAGCTTGAAGTAAGAAATCCTGACTTTTAACTAAAAGTTAAACCTAAAGATTCTGGAACCAATTCCAATGTGGAGAGGCAGTCTCCCTATACAACCACCACCAAGCAATTCTCTGACACCAGCTGCGTGTTAGCAATTCAACTCAATTCTGACACTATCTACCTCTCCAGGTATCAAATCCACATTAGCATCAAATTTCACAGGTTAAGGGGTCAGACCCACAAGACTGTCCTCCACTTCAGAGGCCACTCACTCACTGACCAGCTACAGATTGGAGATTTCCATGCAACCCTCACTGTACTTGAGATGCCAGTCCTGAGTCCAGGTTTTTACCTTTACTTCTGACCAAATGGCCATAAATCAGAGGTTCCCATGAATCCCCCCGGCTTGGGTTTGATTAATTTGTTAGAGTGGTTCACAGAACTCAGGAAACCCATTTCTCACTAGATCATGGGTTTATTACTCAGGATATTAAAGGATATGAACCAACAACCACATAAAGAGATACAGAGAGGAGGTCCTGAATAAAGGAGCTTTTTTATTCATGGATTTTGATGGTAACAGTCATGATGGCACATTGGTAACAGTCTGGTTCACCAACATGGAAGCTCTCTGAACCCTTTCCTTTTGGCTTTTTATGGAGGCTTTATACACAGTCATGATTAATTAAATCATTGGCCACTGGTAATTGGTTCAATCTCCAGCCTCTTTCTCCTCAGAAATCGGGATGGGACTAAAAGTTCCCAACCTTTTAATGCTGGCCGGTTTCCTTGACGACCAGCCCCCATCCTTAGGCGCTTTCCAAAAGCCACTTCATTAATGTAAATCCAATTCCGGTAGGAAGGGGCTTGTTATGAAAAATAAGACACTCGTTTCACCTTTATGGCTCTGAAGGGTTTTTTTTTAGGAATTGAGGACAACAGACCAGATATTTTAACAAAAGATGCTCTCATTGCTCTTACTGCTCAGGAAATTAGAAGGATTTTGGGAGCTGTGTGCCCAGAGCTGTGGGAAGACCAAATATGTATGAGAAATATATTTTGGTCATTTAAATGAACAAATACATATTTCTTATAAGTTACAATATCAAAAGCCTTATTAATCATTACTACATATAATATTTAAGAAATATTCAGTATTCTTCAGTACAGAGCCTCATCTGCCTTGGAAGAAAATTTGTAAATGGAATACTTTTACATTAAAAAGTGAGTACAATCGGTAACGTTTTCAACATCTTTGGGAAATATATAGAAGGGTATATATAGTAATATTCATAACAAAATATTGTAAACCTTATTATATAGCAAACATGGCTGTCTCCCCAGAAGTCCTCATGTGCCTCTTCCAATCACAATTCCCTCTTCTCCCTGCTAAAGAAAACAACTCACCTGACTTCTGTCTTAAACGTGTCCTTCACCTTCTGGAGTGAAGGTTATCAAGGCTGAGTGTAATATTCTAGGTTAATTATTTTCTCTCAGCATTTAAAGACATCATGTCTTTGCCTCCCCACTTGCCACTGTTTGTATTGTGATGTAGCTATCTTATTGTTGTTTTGAAGTGATTTTCTTCCCATTCACTCTGTATGGCATTCATAGGTCTTCTTGAATCTCTGGCTTGATGTCTTTCCACAGTTTAGGAAAATTCTCAGTCATTAGTTCTAAAATTCTACTTCCAATTCCTTCTCTTCCCTCATTTGGGTTTCAACTACACAAATGTTAGATCTTAACATTATATCACCCATGTTTCTTACACTTTTTTTCCCAATCCTTTTATCTCTCCGTGTTTAATTCTAGGTGATTTCTTAACTACATTTCAGCTGTGTCTACTCTGCTATAAAATCTACAAGTGCTTAACTTTAGTTAATTTATTGTTCAGTTTTAGAATTCCCGTTTGACTTCTTTTTATGGTTTTCAATTCTCTGGTGAATTTCTCATCCTAGAAGAGCCTGAGCTAGGGATTCTTGTGCAACTGATTTTTTTTAAAGATATCTTAGGGTTTTATTTTGTCTTTTACATAACCATATTTGCACATAAATGTGTGTCTGTACATGCTGATAAGCTAATAGAGGAAAATGTATTGTTTTAGTCATAAAAAAGGACACAAAGAATTAATCATCCTTTCTTTATGATCTGTTATGGAATTTGATTATGCAGCATGTGAAGAATGGGGTAAAGAACTTATAGATTCTTACCTTACGGACCACTTTTATTTGGCAACTTGTGATAGCGGCAGGTACTCATTCGAGATAATGCCTTCAATTGCCGGTTTAATGTTTTGTGTAACTGATTTTGAGAGAATGCTTTAATGCTTTTAGATGAAACTTGTGAGGGGAGCAGGGTGGAGCTTGAGAAGAAGGCCAAAAAGTTGATGTGACTGAAACTGAAATATTTGAAGTCTAGGATTTTTATTTTCTTCCAGAGAGGATTTGTTTGCCTCTGGCAGGCTACTGGAGCATTAGTATTAGTAATCTTGAATCACTGCAATCCAGTCACGGACTGAGGCAATTCAAAGCTGGGCTTCAATTTCAGTGAAGCCTATTTTTTCACTCCGAGAATATAGCTTTTTAGGGTCCCTCATAGGCTGTATTCTCCAGTTTTTTTGGCCCTCAGCTCTGTGAATCAGTCAGAAACTGCTTAACGTCTCAGCCTCTCAGTTGCCTCTTCCAGACTTGGTTGACAACTCTAGGAGAAAATAAGTGACATACATTTCAAGGTCCTTCTTGGAATTCACTTCTCCAGGTCTCTTTCGTTGTTTAGATCTTGGCCCCATAATTCTTCATTACTTTGTTGTTATGTATCCCCCAAATTCATATGATGAAGTCATAAAGCCAGTACCTCAAAATATGACCAAATTGGAAGACACTGTGAAAGAGGTAATTAAGTTAAATGAGAAAATTGTGGGGTCCCTATTAGAATCTACCTGGTGTCCTTAGCTAATACCTTCAATACAATATGAAAACAGTGGTGGTGATAGTGGACTTGTTTTTAACTTTAAAACAAGTTAAAGTTATGTGTATGTGAACTGTCCATGTCTGTGGACCAATATTTTCTAATGCACTGTTAACCTTTCTCCTGTGTTTTTAACTTTAAAAGAATGACTCCAGTATTTCCATATCAGATTTGGAATGTATCTATATAATATATACACATATTTGCATATATACACCTATATGATAGGTGTATATATGTATATATTCATACACTCATCCCATCAATCTGTGTTTTATTGAACGTTGAATTTTGTCAAATACCGTTTCAGCATCTATGAAGATATCCACATGAATTTTCTTTGTATATGATAATAGTATTTCCTAATATTGAACCATTTTATATTCCTGAAGTAAATTATACTTAATCATAATGCATTAATTTGTGTCAGATATTTGTTTAATAATTTATTTAGGATTTTAAAATTGATAGACATAAATGAGAATGGTTTAATGTTTGCTGCTGTTTTGATTCCCATAAAGTACTCAAAAGTGTCATTCTGCTTTTGTGCTCTGGAACAACTCAGTTTTTTGAGGGCTACAGCTTTGGCAACTTTTTCTTTTATGAAAACTGTCTATGGAGACTATCTCTTCTAGAGTCAATTTTGGAAAATTATATTTTCATAGAGATTATCCATTTCATTCAGGTCCTTGGACTTCTTTGTATTGAGTTGTATAAATCAATTTCTTATGATTAATAAAACTTTCTGTGGTAATTCTTCCTTGTCATTTCATATTTTGAGTATTTATGCTATGTCCCCTTTTTCCTTCATTAATCAGATTAGAGGTTTCTCGAGTTCCAGAGTCAGCAAACATTTTTGTGCAGAGCAGATAGTAAATATTTTAGGCTTTGCCATCCAAGGGCACTATGTAGGTACTTACATAACAAGAGTGAACATTTTCTAAAAAACTTTTTGAAAGAAAGTAATATTGATCCACTAATGAGAAAAAAGAAATTGTTTCTCAGGAGGTAAAATTTTGCTTAGTCAGGGCTCATAGTTAATGTTTCCTATCAAAACATTACAAATGTCCATCTATTAACACATCTGTAATGAGATTTACGTATTTCATGTTTGAAAGTGCCTTTTCACACAAATGTTGTGGATATATTCTGGTATGGCCAGAATTCTCACCTGGCCCCAGTCGGCTAGCTCACTACACACGTGTGGGCAATAGGCTGTTACTGATTATATAAAGAGCTCCGCCCAGTGCTCTGGGCCACACAGTGGCATGGTTGCTGCACAGCTGCAGGAAAGCAGAGGCTGGAGTGGTGGCAGCACTGAGGACAGAGACTGAGATAGCTGCAGGGGCAAAGAAACTCACAGGCAGAGACCCGCTTGCTGCATGCAGAGTCGCGCTGAGTGGACAGGATTCTAGTGACTGACCTGCCACTGTAGGACTAAAGCTGAGTATAAACCCTTTCACCCCAACAACGTTCCACTGTTATTTCTTTGGTCTCATTGAATCTATAGTGAACTTGCCTGGGGCTGAAGCCCATCACAACTGGTGATAGTTGGCAGGATTCATTGTTGACCAAGGAAAAGAACAGGCTGCCCTCATGGGAGGAGCGTTTCAGTGGGCTGTGTCTGTGGATGGGGAGACCTTCGAGTGTCCCCCAGTGGACCTGTGGTCCGATGTGGCTTCCCTCCTAGAGGACTGGGCCCCACCCCAGGACTGGGAAGGGGAGGAGGCAACACCTGAGGCAGTAAAGTTGGCCCTCAGCAAAACAGGGAATTCCTTAGAGAAACAAGAGTGCCCCTGAGGCCGCGGGAACAGTGGGGAGTTTTCTTCTCAAGATATTGAGAAAGGCCATCAGGGAGAAAGACGCCCTCCTGCAGGAAGCACGAGAAGAGCAGCACGAGTCCGTGAGCTGTGAGGTGCCGTAGAGGAGGTAAAAAATTTGTTGGTGACTGAAATGGCGTCACTCTGAGGTGCTGTGGAAATGGTAAAGGGTGTTGTGGTAGCCTGAGAGGAAGCAGCGCACAGTAGCGGCACGAGAAGCAGCAGCCCGGGAGTGCAGGCTGCAGGTGCCATGGGGCAGGTGAAGGATGTAATGGAGCCGTCAGCCCCAGAAATGGAGGAGCGGAGGTTTGATGAACAGGTTGGGTGGAGGCCCTGCCAGTGCCGGAGGCATCAGCCCCTCCTGGGTTGAAACCCCACCCGGTTGAAAGCTGGTGGAAAGCCCAGAAGGAAAATAAAGAGTCGGCAACCACGGGTTCCTCCAGGAGAGGTGCAGCCCCCTCCCCAGGTCGTGGAGACTCCATGCTCTGCTCCTATCCTCAGGCTCAAGCAATGAAAGCACAGAAGGAAAAACGGTCCGCTACTCGAAGGAAGAATTTAAAGGGCCCTGTGAAGGTCACGAGGACCCAGATGTGGGTTGATTTGATAAAGGCAGGAGCAGACAGAAAGAAATTGGATGGGAAGTCAAATAGAATCTTACTGGAGCTGTGGCAACAACTGAGACCAGAGCAGTGGTTCTGGCTGCTGAGGATGAAGCAGAAGCCAGAGACAAAGCAACAAGATCTGCCTGTGTGTCTGTCTGCAAGACTTTCTGCTGGAGAGGCTGGAGAAGGTGGGTATTGTAAGACCTGCTCATGGTCCTTTTGGTTAACTCATTTGAGTAGAACCGGTTTGAATACAGCCAGATGACCACCTGGTGGCAGTGGATCTCCTCAGGCTTGAGGGTTATTATAATTTGTTGTAATTTTTTGTTATTTGTATATTGTCATAGCCTCTGTTGTTATGGAATTTGGTTACAATGTTTCAGCTTTCATTTGAGTTGAACTGGTTTGAATACAGCCAGGATGGCAATGGATCTCTTCAGGCTGGAGGGGTTATTATAATTTGTTATTTCTACATCGTATTGTTGTTATTGAATTTGATTACCATGTTCCAGCTTCCTCCCACAGGGACCACTGCAGAGGATTGAGGGCACATAGATTGAGAGGTGAGAATCCTGGAGGGGTGGAGTGTGGATTAAGTGAAGGTTCCTATGATCAGGATTCTCACCTGGCCCTGGTTGGCTAGTACAAACGTGTGGGCAATACGTTATTGACTATATGAAGAGCTCTGCCCAGTGCTTTAGGTGACATAGTGGCATGGCTACTGCGCAGCTACAGGAGAGCAGAGAGTGGAGTGGTGGCAGCACTAAGGACAGAGACTGAGATGGCTGTGAGGGTGGAGAGGCCCAGAGGCAGAGAGCAGCTTGCGGCATGCGGACTCACAGGATTCTAGTGATTGATCTGCCACAGTGGGAATAAAGTTGGGTAGAAACCCTTTCACGCTGAGAATATTCCATTGTCATTTTTCGGTCTCACTGAATCCATAGTGAACTTGCCCGGGGCTGAAACCCACTGGAAAGACAGATGGGTACTGCTGAATACTTGTATCAATCCATGAGCATCTGATTTTTATTGAGTACATTAATCACTGGGGAGGCATTTATTGAATACAATTAAATTCTCTTATATTTGTTTTTTAGCAAGTCATTACTTTACAGACTAAGCATTTGTGATTGAAGGTTAGGTGGAAGCTCCTCAATTGCAATGTTAAATAAATTTTGATATATGGAAATTTCCTTTGCACTGCATCCAGGTCCAAAAAAGTGCTGCTGTAACTATAGTTTGAGCTCACAAAATGTATCTCCCAGAAAGCTGTGTGGGAATGGAGGCTTCACTTCTTCATTTAACTTTTGACAGCGCAGTAAGTATATAAAGCAGCCTGATGTTACTTTCAAAGTGTTAGGTTGCTGCTGAAATGACTTCCACCTCAGTATGTTTTCCATATAAGCACTATTTTGCCTTATAATTTTAGGTCAAACTCAGTGAGATAATCAGGTGGGCCAATTTCACCTGTGGAGTGTAATGATGTGCTGACCCTTGATCTAACATATTGACTTTTTAAAGAAAGAACCAACTTATTAGTTCTATTTTTCTGTTGTCTAACTCATTAATTCCTGCTTGTAAGGAATTTTCAATTGCTTCCTTCTGCTTCCTTTGGTTTATTTTTCTAAATTAAAATAGTATGCTCAATTCATTCTCAACATTTCATTTTTCATTGCAATAAGTATTCAGGGCTATGAGTTTTCTTAGGACTATTTTAGCTGTGTTGCATACACTCTGATATGCATAATTTTTATGATTGTTTTCTAGAAATTCTGCAATTTTGTTTTGTATTTGAAACCCTTTGTCCAAAGATCATGGTACAATTTTTTAAAAGTTTTCAAGATATAAGGGCAATTGTGTTTTCTGGTTTTGTTATTAATACTCATTCTTATTATTGTATTTTCAGAAAATAAAAACTGTATTAATTATACTTCTGTAATTTATCAGAGCTCACTTTTGTTCATTATGTGGTCAATCTTCATGAACGTTACATAGCATTTGTAAAAATGTCATATTCAGGTATAAAATTCGATGTATATATTCATCAGATCTACCTTACTGTTTATGTAGAATGAGTTTTCTCTATCTTCATTTATTTTTGGTCTACTTTATTAGTCAGGCTGGGAAAAGTAAATTGAGTCTCCTACTGGTCATGTACTTCTACATATTTTTCATATCTCTTATCTTTTTTGCTTCATTAAAGATGCTGTTATGTTATTTGGTGCAATATTACATATAACTATAACTTCCTTGAGAATTAGAGTCTTTAGGATTGTAAAATATACTTCTTCTTGCTTATACCTCTGCCGTCAGTTCTACCTTATTTTATTAAGATCATGACTCCTGCTTTCTTTGTATTTCCATTTGCTGGATATGCCTTTGCCCATCTATTTCTTTTTAACTTTAAGTGCAAGTTTTAGATGTCTCTTGTATATAGCATGATACAGCTTTGGATTTTGTCTGTAATCCATTCTGAACACCTTTTTAATAGGTGAGATAGGCCTATTTGTATTTTTCATGTGACTTAGTTTTCTAGTATTAGTTGCTCTTTATTAAAAATTAATTTTAGTTCTGACAGATGGGTCCTTATTTTTAATTTAGTGGTCATCTTTATTCTTATACCTTTAAATAGCATTTTTGGGCCCTGTTTCTTTGGACAGTATCTGTTTCTCTTAGATGAATAATAAAAGTAGCTTGTACATCCTTCCTCTATATATTCTCCACTATTCAATTTTAGGCAGTATTACTATCCTTTACTTTTGCACTCCTAAATCTACTTAAAATTCTACCACTTGATTTGTCAGTTTTAAATTATACTCTTTGACTCCTATTATGAGAGGCATTCAGAGAGGCTATTTTACATCCTACTTTTTTCTCCTCTTTTTTTTTGTTAGATACATTATTTCTACACTGTCAGAGTATAAAACATTTAGATATTACTGTCATACTTATTCCACCTTTGTTTTAGCCATAGTTCTACAATTAAATATATTCAGCTAACACTAGCCTTTTGCTGACATTTCCCAATTATCATCAATATTTTGAATGATACAGAACTTCAGGTTCAAAATTGGAAGAAATTAGTGCACTGCCAATCAGGGCACCAATCCCTATGTAGGAACACCACTAAGCAGAGTACTCAATTTATTTAGACTTTTACTTCAGCATTGGGAACACGTTCCACAACTGCACAAACAGGAAGAGAAAGCAGAGTGAGGACACGGACATGACCTTGATTTTTTTTTCCGCTTTTGCTGTTCTTACCTATTCCTTGCCTTACCTACTGATTTTCTCCTTAGCTATCCTGTGAAGAATGAACTTCCATCTCTACCACAGCCTTCGTCTATGCATGGCCTTATCTATGGTTACTTCAGTATTCCATTTACCTTCCATCCGTTAGAACTTGAAAGAATCTGATTCACTAATATCACTCTCAACCCCATTCTTAATGTCTATATCCCCTTTTCTACCTTTATGGTTATTTCAGTGGCATTTGAAGAAAAGTAAGTGTGCTCAATAGCCATCTTGAATCAGAAGCTAGATTTTCAATATTCTAAGTAGTAGCTCACCACTAACTGATGAGAGACAAAGACTTCCAGGGCAGAAGGTTCCCACTACTGTTACTATGTAGTTCCAAGAAAAGGTTTTTTCATTATGGATTACCTATTAATTCATGTTATTTTGTATTATTGCCAAAATGAAGCATTTTATTTTTAACCACATTTAACTGGCTCCAAACAGTCAAGAGCTGACAGAATATGAAAAGCTTTATAAATTGTAAAAGTATAGTATAAATTATTGAGTAAAAAAATGTTGAGTAAAACATTTATAAATTGTACAAATGTAAAAATTTATAAATTGTAAAAGCTTTACAAATTGTAAAAGCTTTATAAATTGTATAGTATAAATTATTGAGTAAATAGGTATTGAGTAAAAAGAACATGGAATGAAAAAGAGCATGCCTTTGCTATGAACTAGAGGAACCACTTCCCTGTCTGAACCCATTTCCTTGGCTATTAAATAAGCACATTAAGATTAAAACTCTACAGTGTTTAAAGTTATAAATATACATTTTTTGTGATTTTTGTCAATTAGCATTAACTTGATTTGGGGAAAATATAACACTTCCTCAAATATAAGATAAAGAAAATAAACAGCATATTCTCCATTCTGTGCAGGTTCATCAGAGTTCTTACGAAATAATGGTGGTATTCAAAAGCAAAATAAGGCTTTCTCAATTTTGATTACAACCTACTCCAGTTCACTACATTTCTTTGCTCAGTATGAATACAAGGCCTCCAGGTCCCCATTCTGTAGAGTTCAACTTAGGCATTTACAGGAGATGTGACAATAAGTAGGAGGCCTAGTGATGAGGGATTTGCTGTGTCAAAGGAAGAGCAAAGATCAGGAAGCAACCTGAATGAACGTGCTTGTCAGTATTCAGGGAGGTGGGCTGGAAAGCTGCTTGGCTTAGCAGGTGGTCAGAGGGCAGTGAAGTAGATACTGTAATTAGCCTCCTAGTCAGGAGTTCCTCTTCTCTTCATAACTCCCCTTATTTTTATTTAGGTAACTATACCAAATGATATTTTTGTTTAGTTAACTACTAACTATATTTGTGTTCTTACTGTAGCACATGTACTTTGGGGGAAGCCGACTCCATGAGCTCTAGTCATCAGGCCTAAGTGAACCATAATCCCACTCGCGAAACGTGGTTTTACTGGATGGGGCATAGATCTTGGTTAGGACCTATGGGACACTAAGAACAATTTTTGATAAACATCTGAAAAGCTCCTCTGATCTCCCAAAATAATCAAAAGCTCATTACAAGGAGGTGGGCAAAGCATATGTACATCCTTAAGATAAAGCTGATACCACATAAAAGGAAAAATTGAGGGATGCAAAGAAACAGGATCTCTTATTACATCATGGAGTATCTGGGTTATACTTACCCTAAAATTGCCACACTACCTCCAAATTTGTCCTTTATTAAGTAAATTTACACAAGATTTTTTCCCCCATGCAACAAAAGAAACTGCAAAGATTCGACTTACTACACAGAAACTTGAAAATATTCAACAGATGAAGTCGAATAAGGCTAAATTCATATTCTTAACGGAAGTCATTATCTGCATTTACTCTAAGGCTTCAGATATTCATGAGCCAAGTTATAAGAGACAGAACCCTACTGTACAACTTTAGAAGAAATAATGTAAAAAAAAAACCCATAAATGAGTGAATATACATACCAGTTTGATTAGGACAGTTGCAGTTTACCTTTGTTTTACCAGCATAATTATTAATAGAAGCCATCACTGTCATGTGTCCAAATGTATGTATACAGTTGCCCTGGGTCTAAAGCACATTTTTTGTAGTATTATCTTTAGAAAAATAAATGTAATCCAAGGGAATGCCTAGAGACCATTAAAAGATAAAAGGATTCAATCTTAAAGCATTGTGACTAGTTTTGGAAAACAGTGGTACTAGGGATAATGTGCCTACAAAAACCTAATAGTTACATGTCATTTTAAAATACATTATTGTAATTGCCTAGCTACTGAAATGCTGCTATGGGGATAAATATTCAGAGGTCACAGATACCCTCATTTGTAGGAAGAATGATGCAATTCTAATGAAGATATAGTAGGGAAAGATTTGAAAGCATTAGCAGGTTCTACATTAAATATATAGGTATTTCTTCTGTCATCTGCTACCATGTCTAAAATACATCTGTACTCCAAACTCATTTATTTGCGTTCTAATTTCTTGTTTAGTTCTCTGTTAAACTGGACTAATACCACACAATCTATTAATGACAATACCTGATCAGAAGGGAGCTGGCACTGGCATTTAGAAACAAAGCTCTCAGAACAGGAGCAAGATGGGGTCAAAACGGGATAAGGAGTATCTTCTGGTGCTCAAAAGAGACTGAAAAATCAGGCTCTGCTCAGGGTAACCATGGTCCTTTTTAGTATCTTAAGCAAGACCTGTTATTTGTATCTTTGTTTTTCTCAACAGATAATTCTACTGTAGAAATCATAAAAGCTTGAAAAAAGTCTTAGCTAATGCTTATGCTTTAGTACTGTTTTAAAGACACATCTGTGTTCATTTGCCTTTCTGATGCTGTAGCTTTGGTCCAAACATACACACTGATTAGGTTAAGCAAAGTTCAGGGGTGAGGCAAACAGTCTTGTTCCAAAAAATACTCATGCAGTTTCAGCGTCTTTCTGCACAGATGAGGTAGGGTTGGGGTTGCAAAGTCATGCCTAACCTGGGCTTCAGATTTGGAACCAGTTCATGTGGGAAATGCAAGTGAAACCGCTGAAGCAATGCTGTGAAAAACAGGAACATTTCCATCCGAGCCAGCTGTTCTCCAAGACAATGTCTTCTCCCTTGACAGAAAAAACAGACATCATTAATATTTTTAAATCCACAATAGTTACCAAGATTTATGCCTAACATACAGGTGCTATTCATAAATCTGGAATTTAAAGAATGTTAGAGAAAGTTATGTTTATGAGAGGATCTTCTTAAACCCAAAAGAAAAGAAATTAGCACTTTAGCTCTCATAGCCAATTTCTTTCACCTTCTTTTGCGAGGTCATGGACTTTTATAAACTTACTAGTCCCATTCCCCACTTTGTACATTGCAACAGAGCTTAGGATATGCCATGAAACGTCTAACTTGAGGTGTGGCATTTTGTTCTATAGATCCAGGAGCAGTGACTAAATATATACTCCTCCCCAGTGAAGGGAAGAGTCTGCAGTCCGTCTCTCATGGGTCTTGGGATCTGTGTACTTTTTCAAAGCAGAAGCAGTTTTTTTGGAGATGAGGTGCAATAAACTAGGAGCCCAGAGAGCTACATTCTACTTTCTTTTTTTCTCCAAGTTAATGGTGTTCTTCCCCTCCCTCGGTCTCCGTTTTTCAATCTACCTGTTACTTCCAGCTCTACAAGTTTTGATTACAAGCCAAAAATGCACAAGAAAAAGTTTCAGAAGAAGCCAGAGCTTTTCAACAGTTTCTCTCTAGTTACTAAATTAAGGGTTGTTTATTTTGAATAGAAACCGATATCAGTGACCTCTAATTAAACCATTCTCTCCTGTAAAAATCAATGTTATTTTCTCAGAGTTGGAATATTTAATTGTACAACAGAATGTTTCAGATTAAGATGTTATACATGATGAATCATCATTATACTTTGTCCTAAAGTTATGCCCCTGTGAAAGTTTTCTTACCTAGGGAAAAAGGAATGAAAGCTTCCTTCTTGGCAAAATATCCACTGCTGTCCAGAAATCGCTCAGGGTAGAATATCTCTGGGTCTCTCCAGTACTTTTCATCAAAGTGTACAGAATAAAGATTTGTAATTATTGTTGTGCCTTTAGGAATGGAATAACCACGCACAACTGCATCTTCAGAGGTTGCATGGAAAATCCCTAATGGCACTATATTACAGAATCTTAAAACTTCATGCAAAACTGCCTCAGTATAAGGCATTTTGCATTTGTCATCCCAAGAAGGCTTCCCACTGGGTCCTATAATTAAATCAATCTCTTTCTGAACTTGTCCTGTCAGAGAAAAATTGTTCAAGTTATTATACAATTCTTAGATCTACAGTAATTTCCCTTTGGGGTAAAAAAAAGGATGACTTACAAGCCAACAGGGTATAGGTATACCCAGGTTCAGATTTTTCCATTATCTGGGAGTTCTATTTAAATATATGCCATACATCTTACATTACCAATAGCCAATGTTCTCAGTAACTTTGTTGTGAAAAACACATCAGAAGTGATAAAAATAATAATTAAACAAACCTAGAACTGAAGTAACATCACTTTCAGCAAGGAAAACGGTGGACAAAATTTGAATTAAAAAAAAATAACAGTGGGGGTTCAGGTCCCAGCTCTGTCATTTCCAGTGGCTGAGCTTGGCCAAGTCAGCCACTCAGCCTTTTCTCTTATTTGTAAAATTGGCATAAGACCTACCTCTGAGGTTTTCACATGAATTGAGTAATAGATTTGAAGACTCTAGAACTATTAAATATTTTTCTTCTTGGCTAGGACAGCAGGAATTTCTAAATAAAATGCTTTGTACATGGCCAAAGACTCTAAAACATGTCTTAGCCTTAAAGGTAAGTAAGAGATCAAGAATATCCTCACCTTGAATGTGAGGATAAAGGGCCATGAAGAGAACTGCCCACCGCAGCACATTGGTTGTAGTTTCAGTTCCAGCGATGATGAGTTCACCCACGGAGAAAATCAGGTTTTCTTTGGAAAAAGTAGATGACGGGTCATTTTTACCTCGATCCATCTCATCTAAATAAGCATCAACAAAATGCTGAGGTAACTGAGGCTTTCTGTTGATGGAAGCTTTTTCAATAAGCCTGGAGAGAAAATCATAGACCACAACTGCATTTCTGAACAGCTGTTGATGTTTTCCAAAAGGGAGGACACCAATCCACGGAAAGGCATTATACAGGAAGACCGAGGCGCTGGCAGCCAGTTCCACATTGTCACTGAATAACTCAATCATATGCTGAAAGTCAGTGTCTTCATAAGTGAATCGTTCTCCAAAAATGATCAGATTGGTAATGTTTGAAACAGCATTTGTTATTAATTGTTTCAAGTCAAAAGGTCTACCTTTGTAGGTTTCAATAGCATCAATGAAAAATTTGGTTTCTTCTAAGATTTTGGATTCAAAAGACTTCTGGCCATATCCAAAATAGCGAAAGCTGTTTACAGCTAATCTTCTGTGATCAACCCATCCTCGGCCATATCTGGAATTGAGTAAGCCTGAGAAAAAAAGAAAGATTACAAATTTTTACCATTCTTATAACCCTGTATCTAACAGCTGAAAATGAAAATGCTATGGAGTAGGAAAAAAAGAAGTAAGATGGTTAGTCTTTCTTAGTCATTCTCTATGTCATCTTTCTTTAAAATTAAAACTAGACCTAGTCTTCTCTGCTACCATTAGCCATAGAAAATTATAAAGATAAAACTTACCTACTTTTCATCTGGGTACAGGCAGAAAAGACCTGTAATTCTCCTGCCACATGAAACTGGACAGTCTTGTGTAATTCAACCTGGGTGAACTAGGCCTGGGTAACTGGATTGTCTAACTTTTACTGTAAGCCTATTTTACAAAAGACAAATGGCTGCATGTTCCATGGGCAAAATTTTATCCTGGAGTAAACAAACACCTGAAAACTATTCTAGGATTAGAAATTTTCGGTTTTAAGAAACTGGATTTTAGAATACAAATTTCCTCCTGTTACAGGCATATGTTACTTAACAAGATAACTTTCGCAGAGGGCACGGGTAGCCTGAATGAGGTATCAGTGTGATGGAAATACTCAAGCCAGAAGGGGGACAGTATGGATTGTATGTTTGTGTCCCCATAAAATTCCTACATTGAAGTCTAATCCCCAATATGATAGCATTAGGATGTGAGGCCTTTGAGGGGTAAATAGGTCATGGTTAGGTAATTAGGTAGCTAGGCGGAGCCCTCATAAATGGGATAAGTGTCCTTATAAGAAGGAACAGGAGATTGCTCTAGGCCATATGAGGATACAGGGAGAAGGAAGCTACCTACAAACCAAAGAGCAGAGTCTTTATAGACATCAGATCTGCTGTGCCTTGATTTTGGATTTTCCAGCCTCCAGATATTTGGGGATAAATATTTGTTCAAGTCACCCAAACTAAGAAGGAGGGCAAACATGAAAAACTTCTAATTTGATACTACTTGCCTTAGAATTTCAGAGCTTCTACAGTATATTCTGCTGTTCTGATGTGGCTACTACAGAATATTTTCCCTTTAAATTAACTATCAAGAAAAAACCCAACATCTTTAGCATATGTATTTATTTAACATGTACTTTACTCAAAATTTCATAACTGGTACATATATGTACTTATGAAATATGTCATGTTCTCTTGTCTACATGAGGTACCTATGTAATTACATTCTAACTTCTGTGCAACAAGTTTTAAAATTGGAGCTTATGATAAAGTTAACCATCTATAAGGAGGTCTTCAGTGCTGTGCAGCCATTTTCTATTGCCATAGTTCATTCTCTTTTCCATACTCCCAAATAACCATTCAACAAATACTCATTCAACATGTATTTATGGAGCACCTACTGTGTCCTAGGCAGAGTTAAGTATCACAGATATATGAGTGAACAAGAGAGGCAAAGATCCCTGGTCTCTTACATACCAGTGAGGAGAGGCACACAAATAAATAACATAGCAAGGAAGGAGACATAGGGTGGTCAGGGAAAGCCTCCCTAAGCTGTAAGTAAAGACAAAGGAGAGGAGAGATTGAGTTTGGCAGATATCTGGGGAAAGGTCACTGCTAGTAGAGGCAACAGCTTTAGTGCAAGGCACTGAGATGGGAGGAATCCCTAGAGAAAAGTATGCATATGGGATGCATGTACAAGAAGGTACACAGGGGCTTTGTTATAATCCTACACAGGCCAACCTGTATGCCCAGGCATGAGCTAAGCCCATACAAGGGCAACTTTTCTTCCAAAGAGTGGGCTAGTGGTGGTTTTGATTTCCCAGTTCCAAGTTTAGTGCATATGTATGTTAAAATTAGACATATAACTTTCTACCTATTTTTCTGTTTTTTGAAAATCTTAAGTTGAATACTTATTTTATCTTTACAACGAAAATGGTATAAACTATAAACTTATAGCTCTGAAATATATATAATACTTTATTCCAAATATAACTCCAATCACATCACCTTTCATTTTCATAATTTCTTTAAAGACCTTCTATTGTAATTGTGGCATAATTTCTTTTTTGGCCTAATTATTATTTAGAAGTGTATTTAAGGGCCAGAGATTTATGTTTTATTTATGATTACTTTCAAGTATCATTATACTCTGGTCAGAGAATTTGTTCTTAAAATTAGTGTTTGCATTAGTTGATTTGCTTTGCAGTTTAAGTGGTTAATTTTATTTCTTTCCTTTCAATCAATGTTTTCATTTTTAAGATATTATAAGCAAGATACTGTTAAAATTTTCTTTGAAATTATTATACTGTGATGCTCTCATTAAATTACAGAGATTGGACACCATTATTGTACATTTGCTCTTAAGTATTAAAGCCATTGTATCTAACTTCACCATTCTATTGTAGGCTTCCTGTTGCTTTCTTTTCACTAATTCTGTTAACTTTCAGCCTTTCTCCCTGTTGAATATGGATCAAATACTGATCAACATTAAACCATACAGAATCCTAGTCCTTTACACAAATCCTACAATTCTTCATTTACCTATCATGTAGATGAGTAGTTAAGAATGGCTGCTTTGGGTTCCATAAACTTATGATGTATTTACAAAATACATCAACAAATATTCAAGACTGGCTTTCAAAACACTTTTGATTCAAATGTGTGCGCATGTGTGTGTATTCCTAACTCATTTCACAAGACCTGCAGATATTATTAAATGCTAATTCTTTATTATTTACTGTATTTATTAGACCTGGATCACAACAGGAAAATTAGCATGTAGTGGTCTAAAGTAGGAGTATAATGCAGCCTGAACAGCCCTCAAATATTAGATTCTGCAGCCAAAATTAATTAATTAATTCCTATTAATCAGTACAATGGAATCCAAACTGTACTAAATTTAAATAAAATAAGGAATGTGATTTAAAATAGTTTAGTAATCACTAAATAGGGGACAATAAACATACCTCCCATTTTTGTCATCTTCATGAATAAAGGAAGGCACGGTCTGTCTGCAAAAATTTCACTTTGATGAATAAGGCATTCCTTTACCACATCATAGCCATTTAAAACAACAGCTGATATACCTCCAAGATCTAAACTGAAGATCTTTGAGAAGAAAAGAAAAACAACATTTAAATAGAAAAATGTATGGAGAAATGTAACAATGGAAATCCACATATACTAAGCCCAACTCTTCTGGTATGTCACTTCCCTGAAAGTGAAAGCATTTATTACTCAACTGACAGCAGTTGGAGAGCCTTCTCTCTATAAGGCATACTACATAATACATCTCTACATGATTTCATTACACATTCGGTGCTTGAAGATGTGTAAGTATAATGGAAAGAGTACTGGACTCATGAGGTCTGGGTTCTAGTTTGAGCTTTGCCATTAAATATATATAGGACCCTGGGATAATCTTTAACCTTTTTGGGTGCCAAAGTTGCCATAGAAAATGTGATACTTGATTTAGATGCTCTTGAAGGTTCATTCCAACTCAAACATCCAATGATATTTGGAATCTCTTTTTATTTCTAAGATGAATGAGGAAGCAGCACCATCTACACGCCACTTTTAACTGCAGGTTTAGATAGTGGAGGGGACTGTCAAAGGCCTGAGAGACTACTCTGAAGTATAAACACATTGTAACTAGGCTCATTTGTTTTTGGGCCCCGGAATTCCATGAAGTTAACTTGGAGAACCCCAAGGAAATCTGACCATGGAGAAAAGACATTCACCTTACAGGCACAGGTGGCTGTCCCTCAGCTGAGGAGAAGGCAAGGCAGAATATCCATCCTACACAGTGTTGGAGCTGATCATGTGCTTCACTTCAGGTTCACTTACAATGTCACAACTCTTGCAGTCTATTTAGCCCAAGATAAGGGCCTAGTCCAGTGAGGGAACAATGCTACCTTATCAGTGGGATCCACTCAAGGGTTAGCTGAGAGCTTTTAGAGCTAAAGTACTGAATCCAGCCTTGTTTCTGTGCAAACAAGTAGAGTAATTTAGCCATGGTGTACTCATTTGGGAAAAAAAAAACCAGGAAGGCATAACACTACAGAAGTTCAACAGAAGTAGTGACAGCAGCAAAAGTGATGAAGACCTCCAAATAGTGACAATCAACCAGCTGAGCAATGGAGTTTTTGGCATAAGGATGGGCCTTAACTCAGCTGTGGGTACATCCAGAACCTTGAAGAAGCATGGACTGCTTATGACAAGCAGTGGTATTAGTTGAAAGTGGCAGTGTAACAGCACAAAGGGATAGACACCAGCTGAGCAGAGGTAGGTCTCTTTCAGTTTCTTAAGCAGGAATGGAATGGTCTTTTCTCAGAAGTGTAATTTTAGCAGCTATAAAGGAAAAAAAAATCCTCCTCCTGTGTTTTCCCTGTACTTGCAATACTCTACTACAAGACTGCTGATTCCAGACATGTGGATTTTACATATCAAGCAATTCTGGGACACCAGTTAGGTGACCTACAATTTACCTCAATTCTTTCACCAACTACCCAGAGATAGTGTCTTCCTGGGAAAAGTATCTGATCCTACAGGCTAAGGGCTCAGTGCCAAACGCGTGCTCCTTCACTTCAGGTGTCAACTGGAAGTCCAGGTTATTACCTATGATTCTGACCAACAGGCTATAAATCAGAGGTCCCATGACTACCTCCTCAGGTTTGTTTAATTTGCTGGAATGGCTTGTAGAACTCAGGAAAATATTTTACTTACTACATTACCAGTTTATCATAGGAGGATATGTTTAAAAAAAAACAATTCAACTAAGTAAATTTGAAGATCTAATTGGCTTTATTAAGTAATTCATGAATTCAGCAGTATCCCATCTTGTAAGTAGAGATGCTCCAAGGAGTTCTACCAAATGGAAGGTTTTTATAAACAGGACAGGGCAAGAAGTTATTAACAAAAGAAAAGGGACTATTTCAGGCCTGGTCATTTTCCATTAAGGGGATGTACATGTGGTCTTATCATGCAGATTACCTCATCTTCTTCAGAGGGAATGGAGGGGCTCATGTGACAGATTACCTCATTGGTGCTGACTAGAAAATTCCTGATGGACATCTCTGGGGTAGGTTAAAATTGCAATTAGGTTAGGTGTTAAACCCTGGTTTGGTGACTTGGCCTAGCAGAAGTAACTCCATTTTAGGCCTGTAGTTTTCTTTCTTCCTTTCTTTCTTTCTATTTATCATATATCTTCGGCCATTTCCATTCCTTCTACTCTGAAATATCTTTTCATATCACCTTACCAATTATCTACCGTTTTTTTCTTTATTAGAATATCATTGATATATGATCTTATAAAGGTTTTACGTACACAACACAGTGGTTCAACACTCACCCATATTATCAAGACCTCACTTGCAGTCACAGTCTATCAACGTAGTAAGATGTTATAGAGTCAGTAATTGTATTCTCCATGCTGTACTGCCTTCCCCGTGACCTACCTATATTGTGATTGTGAATCATACTGCCCCTTAATCCCCCGTCTCCCTCCCCATCCACCGTCCCCCACCCCTCCCCTTTGGTAACTACTAGTCCCTTCTCTGTGTGTGAGTCTATTACTTTTTTGTTCCTTCTGTTTTGCTTTGTTTTTATAATCCACAAATGAGTGAAATCATTTAGTATTTGTCTTTCTCCACCTGGCTTAATCACTGAACATAATACCCTCTACATCCATCCATGTTGTAGCAATGGCAGGATTTCTTTAATTTTTATGGCTGAATAATATTCCATTGTGTATATGTACCACTTCTTCATCAATCTGTCTATTCATAGACACATAGGTTGCTTCTATATCTTGGCTACTGTAAATAGTGATGCAATAAACATAGGGATACAAATGTCTTTTTGAATAAGGGATCTTGTTCTCTTTGGGTAAATTCCTAGGAGTGGAATTACTGGGTCAAATAGTATTTCCCTTTTTAGATTTTTGAGGAAACTCCATATTGCTTTCCACAAGAGTTGAACCAATTGACATTCCCACCAACAATATAGGATTCCCTTTTTCCCACATCCTCACCAGTATTTGTTGTTTCCTGTCATTTGCATAGTGGCAATCCTAACTGGTGTGAGGTGTTATCTCATTGTGCTTTTAATTTGCAATTCCCTGATGATGATGTGGAGCATTTTTTCATGTGCCTGTTCATCATCCATATTTCTTCTTTGGAAAGGTGTGTGTTCAGGTCCTCAGCCTATTTTTTAATTGGGTTATTTGCTTTCTGGATATTGAGGCATAAGAGTTCTTTTTTTAAATTTATTTTGGTATCATTAATGTACAATTACATGAGCAACATAATGGTTACTAGACCTCCCAATTATCAAGTCCCCACTGCATACCCCATTACAGTCACTGTCCATTAGCGTAGTAAGATGCTAGAGAGTCACTACTTGTCTTCTCTGTGTTGTACTGTCTTCCCTGTGCCCCCTCCCCACATTATGTGTGCTAATCTTAATGCCCCCTTTACCCCCTTATCTCTCCCTTCCCACCCATCCTCCCCAGTTCCTTTACCTTTGGTAACTGTTAGTCCATTCTTGGGTTCTGTGAGTCTGCTGCTGTTTTGTTCCTTCAGTTTTTGCTTTGTTCTTATACTCCACATATGAGTGAAATCATTTGGTACTTGCCTTTCTCCACCTGGCTTATTTCACTAAGCTTTATATCCTCTAGCTCCATCCATTTTGTTGCAAATGGTAGGATTTGTTCTCTTATGATGGCTGGATAATATTCCATTGTGTATATGTACATCTTCTTTATCCATTCATCTACTGATGGACTCTTAGGTTGCTTCCATTTCTTGGCTATTGTAAATAGTGCTACGAAAAACATAGCAGCACATATGTCTTTTTCAAACTGGGCTCCTGCAATCTTAGGGTAAACACTAGGAGTGGAATTCCTGGGTCAAATGATATTTCTATTTTTAGTTTTTTGAGGAACCTCCATTCTGCTTTCCACAGTGGTTGAACTAGCTTACATTCCCACCAGCAGTGTAGGAGGGTTCCCCTTTCTCCACTTGCTCACCAACATTTGTTGTTGTTTGTCTTTTGGATGGTGGCCATCCTAACTGGTGTGAGGTGATACCTCATTGTGGTTTTAATTTGCATTTCTCTGATGATTAGCGATATGGAGCATCTTTTCATGTGCCTGTTGGCCATCTGAATTTCTTCTTTGGAGAACTGTCTGTTCAGACCCTCTGCCCATTTTTTAATTGGATTATTTGCTTTTTGTTTGATGAGGTACTTGAGCTCTTTATATATTTTGGATGTCAACCCTTTATCGGATATGCCATTTATGAATATATTCTCCCATACTGTAGGATGCCTTTTTGTTCTATTGATGGTGTCCTTTGCTGTACAGAAGCTTTTTAGTTTGATATAGTCCCACTTGTTCATTTTTCCTTTGTTTCCCTTGCCTGGGGAGATATGCTCATGAAGAAGTTGCTCATGTTTATGTCCAAGAGACTTCTGCCTATGATTTTTTTCTAGGAGTTTTATGGTTTCATGACTTACATTCAGGTCTTTGATCCATATCGAGTTTACTTTTGTGCATGGGGTTAGACAGTGATCCAATTTCATTCTCTTACATGTAGCTGTCCAGTTTTGCCAACACCAGCTGTTAAAGAGGCTGTCATTTCCCCACTGTACATCCATAGCTCATTTATTGTATATTAATTGACCATATATGTTTGGATTAATATCTGGCTCTCTATTCTGTTCCACTGGTCTATGGGCATGTTCTTGTGCTAGTACCAAATTGTCTTGATTACTGTGGCTTTGTAGTAGAGCTTCAAGTTGGGAAGCGAGATCCCCCACTTTATTCTTCCTTCTCAGGATTGCTTTGGCTATTCAGGGTCTTTTATGGTTCCATATGAATTTTAGAACAATTTTTCCAGTTTGTTGAAGAATGCTGTTGGTATTTTGAAAGAGATTGCATTGAATCTGTAGATTGCTTTAGGCAGGATGGCCATTTTGACAATATTAATTCTTCCTAGCCAAGAGCATGGGATGAATTTCCATTTGTTAGTGTCCTCTTTAATTTCTCTTAAGAGTGTCTTGTAGTTTTCAGGGTATAGGTCTTTCACTTCCTTGGTTAGGTTTATTCCTAGGTATTTTTTTTAAATGCAATTTTGAATGAAATTGTTTTCCTGATTTCTCTTTCTGCTAGTTCATCATTAGTGTATAGGAATGCAAAAGATTTCTGTGTTAATTTTGTATCCTGCAACTTTGCTGAATTCAGATATTAGTTCTAGTAGTTTTATTAGAGTGGATTCCTTAGGGTTTTTTATGTACAATATCATGTCATCTGCAAATAGTGACAGTTTGACTTCTTCCTTACCAATCTGGATGTCTTGTATTTCTTTGTGTTGTCTGATTGCCGTGGCTAGGATCTCCAGTACTATGCTGAATAAAAGTGGGTAGAGTAGGCATCCCTCGCTTGTCCCCAGTCTTAGGGGAAAAGCTTTCAGCTTCTCACTGTTAAGTATGATGTTGGCGGTGGGTTTGTCATATATGGCCTTTATTATGTTGAGGTACTTGCCCTCTATACACTTTTTGTTGCCCTCTATACACTATACATTTTGTCAAGAGTTTTTATTATGAATGGGTGTTGAATTTTGTTGAATGCTTTTTCAGCATCTATGGAGATTATCATATGGTTTTTGTCCTTCCTTTTATTGATGGTGGTGTATGATGTTGATGGATTTTCAAATGTTGCACCATCCTTGCATCCCTGAGATGAATCCCACTTGCTTATGGTGTATGATCCTCTTGATGTATTTTCTAATTCGGTTTGCTAATATTTTGTTGAGTATTTTTGCATCTATGTTCATCAGAGATATTGGTCTGTAATTTTCTTTTTTGTGGTGTCTTTGTCTGGTTTTGGTATTAGAGTGATGCTGGCTGGCTTCATAGAATGAGTTTGGAAGTAGCCCTTCCTCTTCTATTTTTTGGAAAACTTTAAGGAGAATGGGTATTATGTATTCTCTAAATGTCTGATAAAATTCAGCGGTGAATCCATCTGGCCTGGGTGGTTTGTTCTTGGGCAGTTTTTTGATTACAGGTTCAATTTCTTTGTTGGTAATTGTTCCATTTAGATTTTCTGTTTCTTCCTGGGTCAGTCTTAGAAGTTTGTATTTTTCTAGAAACTTGTCTATTTCTTCTACATTATCCAGTTTGTTAGCATATAGATTTTCATAGTATTCTCTAATAATTCTTTGTATTTTTGTGGTGTCCCTTGTGATTTTTCCTTCCTCATTTCTGATTCTGTTTATGTGTGTAGAGTCTCTTTTTTTCTTTATAAGTCTGGCTATGGGTTTATCTATTTTGTTTATTTTCTCAAAGGACCAGCTCTTGGTTTCATTGATTTTTTCTATTGTTTTAGTCTTCTCAATTTTATTTATTTCTGCTCTAATCTTTGTTATGTCCCTCCTTCTACTGACATTGGGCCTCATTTGTTCTTCTTTTTCCAGTTTCAATAATTGTGAATTTAGACTTTCTATCAATTTGGGATTGTTCTTCCTTCTTTCAATAGTCCTGGATTGCTATATACTTTCCTCTTAGAACTGCCTTTGCTTCATCCCACAGAAGTTGGGGCATTGTGCTGTTGTTTTCATTTATCTCCATATATTGCTTGACCTCTGTTTTAATTTGGTCATTGATCCACTGATTATTTAGGAGCATGTTGTTAAGCCTCCATGTGTTTGTGAGCCTTTTTGTTTTCTTTGTACAATTTATTTCTAGTTTTACATCTTTGTTATCTGAGAATTTGGTTGGTAGAATTTCAATCTTGTTGAATTCACTGAGGCTCTTTTGTGGCCTAGTATGTGGTCTATTCTGGAAAATGTTCTGTGTGCACTTGAGAAGAATGTGTGTCCTGCTGCTTTTGGGTGTAGAGTTCTGTAGATGTCAGGTCCATCTGTTCTAGTGTGTTGTTCAGTGCCTCTGTATCCTTACTTATTTTCAGTCTGGTTGATCTGTCCTTTGGAGTGAGTGGTGTGTTGATGTCTCCTAAAATGAATGCATTGCATTCTGTTTCCTCCTTTAATTCTGTTAGTATTTGTTTCACATATGTAGGTGCTTCTGTGTTGGGTGCATATATATTTATAATGGTTATATCCTCTGGTTGGACTGACCCCTTTATCATTATGTAATGTCCTTCTTTATCTCTTGTTACTTTCTTTGTTTTGAAGTCTGTTGTCTGATACAAGTACTGCAACATCTGCTTTTTTCTCCCTACTGTTTGCATGAAATATGTTTTTCCATCCCTTCACTTTTAGTGCGTGTATGTTTTTGGGTTTGAGATGAATCTCTTTTAAGCAGTATATAGATGGGTCTTGCTTTCTTATCCATTCTACTGGTCTGTGTCTTTTGATTGGTGCATTCAGTCTATTTACATTTAGGGTGATTATTGATAGATACGTACTTACTACCATTGCAGGCTTTGGATTTGTGGTTACCAAAGGTTCAAGGGTAGCTTCTTTACTATCTAACCGTCTAACTTAACTCACTTATTATGCTATTATAAACACAGTCTGATGATTCTTTCTCTCCCTTATTATTCCTCCTCTACTCTTTATATGTTAGGTATTTTATTCTGTACTCTTTGTGTTTCCCTTGACTGATTTCAGGGATAGCTTATTTTATTTTGTGTTTAGTTAGTATTTGGTTGGTCTACTTTCTTTGCTGTGGTTTTATTTCCTCTGGTGACATCTATTCAGCCTTAGGAGCACATCCATCTAGAGCAGTCCCTTTAAAATACACTGTAGAGATGGTTTATAGGAGGTAAATTCCCTCAACTTTTGCTTATCTGGAAATTGTTTAATCCTTACTTCAAATTTAAATGATAATCTTGCTGGATACAGTATTCTTGGTTAGGGGCCCTTCTGTTTCATTGCATTGAATGTATCATGCCATTTCCTTCTTCCCTGTAAGTTTCTGCTGAGAAGTCTGATGATAGCCTGATGGGTTTTCCTTTGTAGGTGATTTTTTTTCTCTCTCTGGCTGCTTTTAATACTCTGTCCTTGTAAAAAAAATTTTTTACCATTTTAATTATTATATGTCTTGGTGTTGTCCTCCTTGGGTTCCTTTTTTTGGTAGATCTGTGGACTTCCATTGTCTGAGATACTATTTCCTCTTCCAAAATGGGAAGTTTTCAGCAATTATTTCTTCAAAGACACTTTCTATCCCTTTTTCTCTCTCTCTTCTTCTGGTACCCCTATAATGCAAATATTGTTCTATTTGGATTGGTCACACAGTTCTAGTAATATTCTTTCATTCCTAGAGATCTTTTTAACTCTATCTGCCTCAGCTTCTCTGTATTTCTGTTCTTATTTCTATTCCATTAACAAGTCTCTTCCACCTCATCCAGTCTGCTCTTAAATCCATCAATTGTTTGCCTCATTTCTGTTGTCTCCCTCCAAAATTCATCCCTTAGCTCTTGCATATTTCTGTTCCTCCATCAGCATGCTTATTACTTTTATTTTGAGTTCTTTCTCAGGAAGATTGGTGATTTCAGTCTCACCAGGCCCTCTTTCTGATGTTTGAGGGATTTTAGGCTGAACAAGGTTATTCTGCCTTTTCATGGTGATGGGAGTGTTCGCCAGTGAGTGGTGCGTGTGTCAGCTGGAAGAACAAAGGCCCTTCTTGCTTGCTGATTGCCTTGCCTGTCTCTGCTGCCTGTGCTGGTCAACCACACACAGGGAGCAGCCTCTGGGTTAATCTCCTGAGCTGCCATGGGCGGGGTGGCCCTTGGGGTGGCCTAGGGCACTGGCAGGGGTTGCAGGGAAGCAGTGCATGTTTGCCGCAAGAACAGAGCCTCTTTGTGCCTTCTGGACTCTGTGCCAGTCTACACTGTCTGTGTCGGTAAACTGCACGCAGGGGGCAGCCTCTGGGTTTGTGCCAGTTAGCTGTGCACAGTGAGAAGCCTCTGTGTAGTTGCTGTGGGCGGTGCCTCTCTCCCTGGCTGTTCCACAGCAATGGCAGGTCAGCTGGTTTGCTTGCAGTGCTTGTGGTGGGGAGGGAATGAATGACAGGTTGCTTATCACCATGAGGGGTCTGGAGCTGCGTTGCCACCCAGGGGGTTAGGGCACTTAAAGTTCCTTAAAGTTCTCAGCCTGCTGGGCTGAGTGTGCCAGGACGATTTTATCCACCTGTTAAACCCTTGTCCCTTTAAGACTTTTAAAGTGCCCACTTTTCTTTTGTCCCAGGGCAGCCAGCTTTGGGGACTTGTTTGCAGTCTTAGTCTTGGATTTTGCTTTTCCATTCCTCTAATATCCAGTACACAATGCAATATGTGTCTGTGCTCCTGGTGCATATTACTAGGGCTGGTTATTTAGTAGTCCTGTGCTTACGCTCCCTCCCCACTCTCATTCTTTTCCTCCTGCTGGTGAGCTGGGGTAGGGGGGAGTGCTCGAGTCCCGCCAGGTCACAACTTTGTATCTAACCCTTTTCTTGAGATGCTGAGTTCTTGCAGATGTAGATATAGCCTGCAATGTTGTACTGTATCTTCTGGTCTTTCTTTTATGAATAGTTGTATTTCCTGTATTTTCAAAATACATGTGGTGTTGGGAGGAGATTTCTACCACCCTACTCAAGCCACCATCTTGAGAATCTCTCTGGCATATGAATTTTTTATATATTTTGGATGTTAACTCCTTATCAGATAAATTATTGACAAATATATTCTCCCATATTGTAGGATGCCTTTTTGTTCTGCTGATGGTGTCCTTTGCTCTACAGAAGCTTTTGAGTTTGATGTAGTCCCACTTGTTCATTTTTTATTGTGTTTCCCTTTCCCTAGGAGGTATATCCAGGAAAATGTTGCTCGTGTTTATGTTTAAGATTTTTGCCTGTTTTCTTTTAAGAGTTTTATAGTTTCATGACTTACATTCAGGTCTTTGATCCATTTTGAGTTTACTTTTGTGTACGGAGTTAGAAAATAATCCAGTTTCATTCTCTTATATGTAGTTGTCCAGTTTTGCCAACACCAGTTGTTGAAAAGGCTGTCATTTCTCCACTGTATATTCATGGCTTCCTTATCATATATTAATTGGCCATATGTGTATGGGTTTATATCTGGGTTCTCTATTCTGTTCCATTGATCTATGGGTCTCTTCTTGTGCCAGTACCAAATAGTTTTCATTACTGTGGCTTTGTAGTAAAGCTTGAAGCCAGAGAGTATAATCCCCCCAGCTTTCCTCTTCTTTCTCAGGATTGCTTTGGCTATTTGGGGTCTTTTGTGGTTCCTTATGAATTTTAGGAATATTTGTTCTAGTTTGTTGAAGAATGCTGTTGGTATTTTGATGGGGAATGCAGTAAATCTGTAGATTGCTTTAGGCAGGATGGCCATTTTGACAATATTATTCTTCCCATCCAGAAGCATATGACAGATTTTCAACTTCTGGTGTCTTTTTAAATTTCTCTCCTAAGTGTCTTGTAGTTTTCAGAATAAAAGTCTTTCACCTCCTTTGTTAGGTTTAGTTCTAGGTATTTTATTATTTTAGATGCAATTGTAGATAGAGTTATTTTCTTGAGTTCTCTTTCTGGTAATTTGTTGTTAGTATATTGGAATGCAACAGATTTCTGTTTACTAATTTTGTATTGGGCAACCTTGCTGAATCCATTATTCATTCTAATATTTTATTGGTGGAGTCTTTAGGGTTTTCTAAGTAGAGTATCATGTTGTCTGCAAACAATGACAGTTTAACTTCTTCCTTACCAATATGGATGTGTTTTATCTCTGTGTTGTTTGATTTCCATGGCTAGAACCTCCAGTACTATGCTGAATAAAAGTAGTGAGAGTTAGCATCATTGTCTTGTTCCTGATCTTAGAGGAAAAACTTTCACTTTTCACTGTTAGTATGATGTTGCCTGTGGGGTTGTCATATATGGTCTTTATTACATTGAGGTAAATATCCTCTATGCCCATTTTGTTGGGTGTTGTTTCATGAATGGATGTTGCATTTTATCAAATGCTTTTTCTGCATCTATTGAGATGATCATGTGAGTTTTGTCCTTTTTGTTGATGTGATGTATGATATTGACTGTTTTATGATTTTTTTAAAGTTCTTGAACAAGTTTTATTAAATATATACTATCTTATAATGGATTTTAAAAAAAATTTGTAGCTCGATACTGTTGTCAGTGGTTTTCTTTTGGTATCATTAATATACTACATGAGTAACATTGTGATTACTAGAGTCCCCCAATTATCAAGTCCCCACTACATACCCCATTACAGTCACTGTCCATCAGCATAGTAAGATGCTATAGAATCAGTACTTGTCTTCTCTGTGTGATTTATGAATATTATACCATCCTTGCATCCCTGGAATAAATCCCACTTGGTTATGATGGATGATCTTTTTGATGTATTTTTTATTTCAGTTTGCTAATATTTCATTGAGTATTTTTGCATCTATGTTCATCAGGGATATTGGTCTATAATTTTCTTTTTTTTGTGGTGTCTTTGTCTGGTTTTGGTATTAGAGTGATGCTGGCCTCAGAATGAGTTTGGAAGTATTCCCTCCTCTTCTACTTTTTGGAAAACTTTAAGGAGGATGGGTGTTATGTCTTCTCTAAATGTTTGATAAAATCCAGCAATGAAACCATCTGGTTCAGGGATTTTGTCCTTAGGTAGTTTTTGTATTACCAATTTAATTTCATTGCTGGTAATTGGCCTGTTCAGATTTTTTGTTTCTTCCTGGGTCAGTCTTGGAAGGTTGTATTTTTCTAGAAAGTTTCCATTTCTTCTACAACATACAATTTTTATCATGTAATTTTTCATAGTATTCTCTAATAATTCCTCATATTTCTGTGGTGTCCATAGTGATTTTTTCTTTCTTATTTCTTATTCTGTTTATGTGTGTATACTCTTTTTTTCTTGATAAGTCTGGCTAGGGATTTATGTATTTTATTTTCTCAAAGAAGCAGTTCCTGGTTTCATTGATTCTATTGTTTTATTCCTCTCAATTTTATTTACTTATGCTCTGATCTTTGTTATGTCCCTTCTACTGACTTTGGGAATCATTTGTTCTTCTTCTATTTTCTTTAATTGTGAGTTTAGACTGTTTATTTGAGATTGTTCTTGCCTCTTAGGCCTGTATTACTATGTACTTTCCTCTTAGAACTGCTTTTGCTGCATCCCACAGGTTTTGGGCTGTTGAATTGTTGTTGTCATTTGTCTCCATATATTGCTTGATCTCTGTTTTAATTTGGTCATTGATGCATTGATTATTTAGGAGCAGTTGTTAAGCCTCCAGGTGTTTGTAGGCTTTTTTGTTTTCTTTGTGTTATTTATTTTTAGTTTCATAACATTGTAGTCTAAGAATCTGCTTGATACAATTTCAATCTTTTTAATTTATTGAGGCTCTTTTTGTGGCCTAGTATGTGATCTATTCTGGAAAATGTTCCATGTACACTTGAGAAGAATGTTTATCCTACTGTTCTGGGGTGGAATGTTCTGTAGATGTCTGTTAGGTCCATCTGTTACAATGTATTGTTCAGTGCCTTTGTTTCCTTAGTATTTTCTATCTGGTTGATCTATTGGTGTAAGTGGTGTGTTAAAGTCTCCTAAAATGACTGTGTTGCAGTCTATTTCCCCCTTAAATTCTGTTAGTATCTGTTTTACATATTTAGGTGCTCCGATATTGGGTGCACAGATATTTATAATGGTTATATCCTCTTACTGGATTGACACCTTTATCATTATGTAATGTCCTTCTTTGTCTCTTGTTATTTTGTTTTGAAATCTATTTTGTCTGATATAAGTACTGCTACTTCTGCTTTTTGCTCCCTATTATTTGCTTAAGTACCTTTTCCCATCCCTTCACTTTTAGTCTGTCTGTGTCTTTGGGTCTGAAATGAGTCTCTTATAGGCAGCATATAGATGGGTCTTGTTTGTTAATCCATTCTGCCATATGAATTTTGATTGGTGCATTCAGTCCATTTACATTTAAGGTGATTATTAATAGATATTGACTCATTGCCATTGTAGGCTTTAGATTTGTGGTTACCAAAGGTTCAAGGACAGCTTCCTTACTATCTAACAGTCTATCTTAAATCGCTGATTACTCTATTTCAAACACAATCTAAAGGTACTTCCCCTGTCCTTTTCTTCTTCCTCCTCCACACTTTATATATTAGGTGTCATATTCTGCACTTTTTGTGTATCCCTTATTGATTTTGTGCATAGTTTATTTAATTTTATACTTGCTTGGTGATTAATTGGTCTACCTCCTTTACAGTGGGTTTATTTTCTCTGGTGACAGCTATTTAGTCTTAGGAACATTTCCATCTAGAGAAGTTACTTTAATATATCCTGTAGGGTTTGCTTAATGGTGGTGAATTCCTTCAACTTTTATCTGAGAATTGTTTAATCCCTGCTTCAAATATAAATGATAATCTTGCCAGGTAGAGTACTCTTGTTTTGAGGCCCTTCTGTTTCATTACATTAAATATATCATGCCATTCCTTTCTGACCTGCAAAGTTTCTGCTGAGAAGTCTGATGATAGTCTGATGGGGTTTTCTTTATAAGCAATCTTTTTTCTCTCTCTGGCTCCTTTCAATAATACTCTCTCCTTGTCCTTGATCTTAGCCATTTTAATTATTATATGTCTTAGTATTGTCTTTCTAGGGTTCTTTTTGTCGGGAGATCTCTAGGCTTCCTTGACCTGAGTGTCTACTTCCTCCCACAGATTGGGGAAGTTTTCAACATTTCTTCAAAGAGACATTCTATCCCTTAGTCTCTCTCTTCTTCTTCTGGTATGCCTATAATGCGAATATTATTCTGTTTAGATTGGTCACACAGCTTTCTTATTATTCTTTCATTCCTAGACATCTGTTTTTCTCTGTATTTCAGCTTCATTGTTTTCTTACTCCCTAATTTCCAGATAACATACAATTTCTTCAACCTGTGTAAGCCTGCTATTGATTCCCTCCACTGTATTTTTCATTTCAGGTACTGTATTCTTCAGCTCTCTGTGACTTTTTTGGAGGCCTTCTATCTTTTTGTTGAGGTCTTCCCTGAGATCTTGAATACTTTTCTGTAGATCCATGAGCATGTTTATGACTTTTACCTTGAAGCCTTTGTGTGTGTGTGTGTGTTTCTCCTATGGAGTAATAGCTTTGTGTAGGAGACACCATCTAGTGCCCAGAAGCTCAATTTCTTATGCTGGAGCCCCAGCTGTTGGTGTGAAGCAGGAGGAGCAGCTGTCTGGCTTGTAGTGATCTGATTTCAGGTGGGCTGTGTGGGCCATCAGCTGATCATGCCAGCAGGAAGAATTCTCAGAGCTGCACCACTGTAGTTGCTGTGGGTAAAGCCGCCCCAACCCAGCTTGCAGGAATGGCAGGGGCCACAGGTGAGTGGGACAGGCATGTGCCAGGAGGAAGAAGCTCCTGGGATTGGCTCCTATAGTACTTATGTAGCTGGGCCAAAATAGGGCTGAGAAGCTCCCTCTGCCTTCCTGGCTGCAAGGCCTGCCTCCATCGCTGGGTCAAGTGGGCTACATGCACAGGGGAGAGCTTTGGTGTTGCACTGCTGGAGCTGCTGTGGGCAGAGTCGCCCTCCATCCAGCCTGCTGCAATGGTGGGTGCTGCTGGTGAGCCAGACTGGTGCCTGCTGAGATGAAAGAGTTCCTGGGGCTGGCTCCCACATGCAGTCCCCTGGCTAGCCTGAAACAAGGCTGAGAAAGTCGGGAGGGTCTTCCTCTGTGTACCCAGGAGAAATGTCTGATTTTACTGCCAGCTGGCAGGCCATGCATCACAAGAGGTGGCTTAGGGACTGCATTGCCAGTTAAGAGTGATAGAAGCTCCTGAGAGTTCCTAACCTGTTGGCCTGAGGGGAGGTTGAGGGGGTATTGTCCACTTGACCTTTCTCCTAAACAGAGAGCACTGTGTAACCCTTGCCCCTCTGGGGCCCCCCTTGCTGCTGGAAAGTCTTTCAAACTGCCCACTTTGCTTTTTTCTCAGGGGGTCTGATAGAGTGTGCCTATTCTCCACAAGCAGCTGGCATCTCAGCCTCTCCAAGGGTTCCATCTGTCTCTGTTGTCCAGCCCCACTAATCAGCAGAATACCATGTAATATGGGTTCATGTTCCCGGAGCAGATCTCCAGAGCCAGGTGGTCAGCAGTTCTGGGCTTCTAATCCCTCCCAGCTCCATTCCTTTTCCTCCTGCCTGTGGGCTGCAGTTGGGGGAGGGCTTGAGTCCTGCTGTATGACGGCTTTGCCACTTTACCCTTTTCTGTAGGGTCTTCTCTTCTTCCCAGATGTAGGTAGTCAGTTCTGCAGTCTTCAGGTCATTTTCAGGTTTGGTTATATTTGCTATATATTCGTGTTCTATGTGCTCTTGGGAGGTGGTTTTTGCCTTGCCTTCTTAGTCTGCCATATTTTTCCCAGAATCCCCTGTGGTTTTCTTTTTAACATATACAACTCAGGAATAGCCATATGGAAGAAATGCATAGGGCAAGGAATGGGGAAAGGATGCAGAGCTTCCATACCCTCTCCAGGCATGCTACCCTCAGATCACCAGCATGTGTTCACCAACATGGAAGTTCTCTGAACTCTGTGATTCAGGGATTTTTATGGAGGCTTAATTACCCAGGCATGATTGATTAAATCACTGGCCATTAGTTCAACCTCCAGCTCCCCTCCCCTTCCCAGAAGTAAGAGGATAGGAATGAAAATTCCAACCCTCTAATCCTGGTTGGTTCTCCTGGCAACAAGCTCTCATCCTTAGGGGCTTTCAAAAAATTATCTCATTAGTATAAACTCAGGTGTGGTTGAAAGGGGCTTCTTATGAATAACAAAAGATACCTTTATTATTCCTAACACTTAGAAAATTCCAAGGGTTTTAGGAGCAATGTGCCAGGAAAGAGACAAGTAACAAATATATATTTCTTATTATAAATCACAATATCACAACAGAGATAACAAAAGAATTCATTAGTGAATGAGCAGTTGTCCTATTGCAGGAAAAAAAAGAGACTGATGGTTTTACAAAGATGGTAAAAGACCCTGGGATAGAATGTTGTGTTAAGTGAAAGAACAAACAGGAGAGTCATATTTCAGGGTGAAGCTGTCAGCCTGTGGACACTAGCATCATAAAAACCAAGGAGGAGCCATGGCTTAAGAAAGTTGTTATGCAATCCACCTGTACTCAGAAACTTGAGATGGTCTTCTATTTGAGGGTAAAACAGGGTAACTGTTACTTGAACTAACATCTATCCTGGTATACACTTTTTCAAGGACTTCTGGTAAAAATTTGTGAATCATATTGTAGAAATTTCTCCTTAAACTGTTTTGCTCTTTGGAAGGGTCCAAGATTAGTCTCATATATTTTATTAAATAATTTTTAGTATTATTATGGACTAGTTATGATACTGAGAAGGAAACAGTAACACCTGCAACACTTTCCTTCCCTCTAGAAGTCAGTCTATGATCTTCATGTTTCTTCTCCTCCCACCTAACTAGCTCTACCCACAATTTTTCACTATCTCAGTTAATGACCACTTCATCTACCCTTCAAGTTGTTCAGACCCAGAAATGCCCACAAACTGCCTATGTGACTCCATTTTTTCTCTCAAGCCCTACATTACTGCTCAGTAGTCATGTTCTTTCTTTCAGAATATAAACTGAATATGACAATTTCTTACCACTTCTATCACTGACACTCTGATCCAGGCCATCTTCATTTATCCCCTAGGCTATCACAATAGCCTCTTAATTTATCTCTTTTCTCATCATAGTTGATTCTCAACATGGCATAATACTGCTTTGTGGCCTTTGTACTTGTTTTCTTGGCCTGGAATGTCCTTCTCATAGATATCTGTATAGCTTTCTCCTTCATTCCCTTTAAGTCTTTCCTTCTCTGCAGTGAGGCCTGCTCTGAATAACCCATTTAAATTCCCCAGGCATCCTCCATTTCCCCTATCCTAATTTAATTTACTTCATGCTCTGTATTCTAACATTATGTAATTTTTAAAATCGTGTTTATATTGTCTATCCCCCCACTCCTAAAATGCAAGCTACACCTGGGCAGATGTTTTACCTGTTTTGTTCACTGCTATATCTTCACATCTAGGACAGTACATAGTATATGATTACAACTGATAAACATATGTTGAACTAATGAACAGTGGAGACATATTTAAGCATATTATAGCACCATGAGAAAGTGCTAATAGAGGAATGAAAAGTGCTGTTGATGAAATGGACAAATGATTGCCACACACATTTTAACCTTTGCTTGGGTTGTTTTCTCATTTGGAATGCCTGCCTTGATTGCCAGACTGTGCAGACCATACCAAGTCTTTAGGGATCATCTTGCAAGAGGCCTTCGTGGTGTACTCTCTCTCTCTCCTCTCTCTCTCTCTCTCTCTCTCTCTCTCTCTCTCCTCTAACTACCACAGCACATGCTTAGATGCTCCCATGCACTTATTTAACACTACCTTGATCCAGAAACATTCATATTCTTGTCTTCTGCTTGTCTGCTAAATTATAAACTCAATAGAATCAATGACTTCATATCTTTCATCTTTGAACATTCCACAGAATCTCATTCAGTACCATAATAAATGCTTACTGTATAAATAAATGAATGAGTTAAACTGAAGGAATTATTTTTTTGTCCTTAATGTGCATTATCTGAAAACAATCTTATAAGATTATAAAAACTACTTATACTAGCTTTGCTAGTTAGGGAATGTGTCTCAAAATTTGGATTAAGATTAAAGTCACTTTAGTATTTTACAGAGTGAATCTCCAAGGAGATGATAATTCTTGAAGTGGTACATTTCTAGGTAAGATTGCTTTTGAGGTGAATGTGTAAGACATAAATACTGATTGTTCTCTTTTCAATAATTGTAAAAGAGAATAGAATTCAGACTTCATAAAAGTGTGTGCCACCTGGGGTGACTGTCATTCCTTATAAGCAATTTTCAAGTCCAGGTTTTTTTCTCTAAGCACACACTTCCAAATTATAAAGACAGTGGAAACTAAGATTCTATTTACAAATAAGCCCTATAAATAACTTTCCAGAAGCATAAGAGATAACAGTTTCCTCCCACTTTCAAAAAAGTATTTTAACAACTTATATTCAGTTTGAGACTTTGTACTTCTAAGACAATGGGATACCTTTAGGGGTGTTTCATAACTAAAATAAAAGATCAAATGCTGCCATAGCTTAAAGAGTTAATGTGTTTGGGGTTTTCAACTAAGGTGGAGGCAGGCAAACAATGTCTAGTTTCAATGTGTAATTCCTGTTCATTTTTTATTCCTTTCTCTGTCTCTGCCCCTCTTGCATTTAATAGCACCGGTTAGCCCTACTCGCTTTTACCTCCAGTAATGAGCCCTCTTTTAAAAGAACTATGGCTGCCTCATACGCTTGTACAAGCAATAACCCTGATTACTCTTAAATCCATTGTACCAGATCTACCTATCCTAAGATGATAGTCTTCAAGAAAATGTGTAATTTAATTTGTAATATATTATGATAGACTTAGATTACCCCTTCCCCAAAAGAATATTCATAGTAATAAAGAATTCCTTGCAGTTCAGATATTTATATATGAAAAACTTAATTTCTGATCTTGCAAGAAACCATTTCAAATCATTGCTTTAGAAATAATTTTTAATTTGTAGTCGTAATAAATCTAATAAACAATTACATTTGAATAGCACTTTACTATTTTCAGTTATTCTCATTTGCATATGAGGAAAAATTATGATTCAGAGAAGTAAAGGTCAGGTTTTATAGGTAGAAAAAGGACTCAACCTCTATACTCTCATGATTTCACATCTCATGATTTCTCTAGAATATTACAATGCGTTCTACCAGCATATCACAGATCAAATATATTCAGTGGAAATGATGGCAGTACACTCAATTCTTGGTAGAGGGTGGAAAATAAAACCTAAGAACCATATATATTTGCTTTCCCTAAGTCCAATTTCCCTTTTAACAATGTAAAACTCTAGAAAGCTGCCAATACCTAGAATAATTCTTGTAAAAGTCGGTTAAAGTAAGGGCTTAAGCCCCAACCTGAATACCACCATCGCCCAACAGTTCTGCTGGACTATCGACAATTTGTGGTCGGTAATTAGTTTCACTAGGCTGCAACTCCTTAACACAGAGCTGTGTCTGCCTTCTTCACTTCATCCCCAGCTCCTGCAAGGGCCTGGCTTGTTCAATGTAAGTGAATGGATTCAAAACAGAACAAGTAAGCCCGACCAGGACCAGTGCTCTGGAAACTTCTGGGTCCTTCTGAGTCAGGACACCCACGCACAGGCTTGTGCTCTGGGCTTTTCCCCTGCCAGGCAGCACCGGTGTGGCTGTCTACAAGTCATTCAGCGTTTCTTTGCTCCTGTTTCCTCCTCTGTACAATGAGCAAGACCCAAGTACCGCCTGGGCGACTGTGAGTTTAAATGAGCCCATACTGGAAGGCAGGGGCCCCACAGCAGTCTGTTTACTGGGAGGATGCTCCCCGCCAGACAAGACGACATTGCTCACCCTGCGCTGTAGGACGCCGCACCCGTTTTCGGCCATTAATTCATTGGCTCTCACAACCATTTTCCAGAGCCCACTTCTCCGCCTGGGGCGGTCACCCGCGCTTCCTAATCCTCACAGCGGACGCCTAGACCACCGTCCTCAAAAGCAGACATCCAAGAACGTCCTATTAACCATTAATTCTGTCCTAGAATTCGGACGCCTCGTTTTCTCTAGAGGCCTGGGGTGGAACCTAACCTACGCGGGCCTGGCGACACCGGGACACCGGGCCCCGTGCACCTCAGCCGAGGGAAGATACAGTCACTCCCGACGCCGGCCCGCGCACAGTGGGCCCACTGCGCCCGCGCGGGAACATCGTGCTCGGGCGTCCTCAGGCGCCTCGGGGCCCACTACGCAGGCGCGGGAGCACACCCGGCGCCCGCCGGGCGGGAGGATCGGGTAAGGCTACCCGCTGGGCAGCGGTGCGCCGTCCAGGGCTTCTCCGCCTGGCCGGGACGCGGGACTCCCTCCCAGCCGCAGGCGCACGGATCAGCACGGAGAGGGGCCCAGGGGCGGCCGCCAGCCCACCCCGAGGAGCGTCCGCGCCCTCCCTGCCCGCGGCGGGTCGCGCTGTACCTCGCCATACACCTGGCTCTGCTTTCTCATATAGACGTGGGGGAGCTCTGCTGAGGTGGCCAGTGGGTAGATGTTGCCGACAAACGGCAGCCTCGACGGCCCCGGGGGGAAGCCCGACGGCCGCCTCTGCTTCAGCAGTTGGCGGACCCCCAGCGCGAAGAGCAGCAGGAAAAGCGCGCCCCCGAGCGCCGCTGCGCACGCCTCAGCTCCGCGAGGTTCCCACATGGCTCGGGTTCGGGGCTGCGGCTGCGAATCCCCAGGTCTCCGACTGGAGCTCATCCTCCACCCCCACCTCACTCTCATTGGCCCATACGCCGAGGTCCCACCCAAGATCTAAGGCTATTGGCTGGCCGAACGTAGAGCCTTGGGGCCGACACAGACAGTTACCCCTGGCTTCAGACAGGTACACTTGGCTTTTGCCCAGCTCGGAGTCCGTAGGGCAGAGGCGGGTGCGACCCTTTGGATCTGGGCGTGGCTGTAAGCGAGAAGAGCCTGGCGAGGCACCAAGCCTGGAGGCCTATTCCAGGGTGTTGACATCAGGGCATTGCTGACTTGTCTGCACAGATTCACTTTCTCGGCTGGCTGGGTCTTGCCTACCTTACTGACAGCCCTTCCTGAGGGTGTCATTTTTAGATACCAGGTCTATTTATCTCAGACTAAGAAATCTAGAGATATTATTAGCACTGCAGTCTTTAGCTGAACCGGATAATCTTCAGAATATCCACTAGAGAACTGACTCATTAATATAAAAAGAGAATCTAATTGGCCTTTGTTATTCATTGGTTCTTTCTTATAAGGCATTTTTGTGTGTGTCAACCCCTTAAGAATTGTGATTATTAAATATTTAAGTAAACTGAGTTAATTACATATCTTTCCACCCTCTCTGGTCTTCCCAACTGGTTACTTCCTTGCAACCACAAAGGACTTTCTGATCTGTAATTGTCCAGGGATAGTACTTCTTATTGAAGCTTTTTGCCTCCACTACTTAAAAGTAAGCAACTGACAGTCTATTTGGAAATTCCTTTTTGGTATTTCTGTTTCATTCCTGTTTTCTGTTGGGCCAGTTCTTGCAATACAGAACCTACCAAGGCATGGGACTCTTCAGGCAACTACTCTTTGTGATTTAGCTGGGACAAGAGTGTTCTGATCCTCATTAGTTTAAGGCTTATTTATACAACAAATACTTACTGAATGTCAATCAGGCAATGGGGTCCTAAACAATGGAGATTCCTAGGTGAAAAGAGTAACAAAATCCTTACCCACCTATAATTTACATTCTTGTGAGAGGAAAGAGTAATAAGTGTAAAACAATTTCAGATAATAATAAGCAAATGAAAATAAAGAGTGTTACAGGGAATTCCTGAGTATGGGGAGATATTTTAGCAGGTGAGAGATGTCAACTAAATTCTCTTTTTTAACGATGACATTTGAACTTAGATGGAATGATAAGGAGTTGTTAGTTTCCTACTGCTGCTTTAACAAGTTACCACAAACAGTGGCTTAAGAAAATACAAATTTATTTATTGTCTTACAGGTCTTGAGCTCAGAAGTCCAATGTGGGTCATCCTAGGCTAAAAGCTAGGTGTTGGTAAGACTGCATTCCTTCTAGAGGTTCTAGGGAAAAAATCTGGTTTTTTTTCTGAAAAACCCTTTTCTAGTTTCTGGAGGCTCCCCACATTCCCTGACTTCTGTCCCCATTCCTCCATCTTGAAAACTGGCAACATCAGGCTGAGTCTTCTCACATTGGATATCTCTGACTCTTATGCCTCCCTTTGCACATTCCATTTTGGGCATTCACAGTTGTCTCGCATCAGATCAAAATGGGAAGGAGTGAGAGAAGACATGCCTAGCCAAGCCATATTGGAGCCTGAGGCAAAATAAAAAAAGCAATAATATTGATCTTTGCTTATTAAAAATGTGTTACCTTGTTCATCATGGATTTTTACATTAATTTTTATTTTAAGGTGGTGCATTAAAATATTCTCTTTGATTACTGGGCTTTTTGATGCCCCCCTTAAATTTTGCTCCCAACATAAATGCCTCACTTGCCTCACCCTATCTTGACCATGGAAGGCAAAATATTCAAGTGACTTTGATGAGAAAGTGGTATGGACAGTTCATCTCCTTGGATTTTCCTGGTGCTCCTAGGAGCCAGGCAATGAGGTTGGGCTGGCAGAGCAATGGCACCTCTGGGTGGGATTTGAGAGGCCTTATGAAAGTCTCTCTTTGACCACTAAAAAACGTTCCCACCTTGTCTGAAGTTCAGTTTTTACCAGTTCATTTATAAGTTAAAAATTCTCCAAAACAGAATTGGAAAATTTAAACCCTAATGGCAAGAGAGAATAGTGATAGGAAGTTCCTAAAACTGCGTTTGCACATGACTGAGTTTATTCCAGAATTTTCTTAGAGGCAGGACAGAATGGGAGGCATAATAACATTGATTTGTTGAAGGTGGTTGCATGGTGATGATGATCGTGGTGAGTATAGAGTTTCAAGAAACAGATGACGAAAGAAAAAGGAGGGTTTCATTGAAAAATTTTTTTCTGTTCACAATTCTTCCAAAGTCTAGATGGCTGTAGAGACAATGCATTTATTCCCAGAGTCATTCCTGCCATTTCTTAGGGATGCTCAGCTAATCACTCACTGCCACTACCTCTCCTCGGATTCTCTAATCTTAATACCTTCTATCCTTTCCTCATATTTAAATAGTTTAGAAGTCTAAAGTGGATGAACACTTTGTTTATCCTTGAAGACGTTTTCCCATTGTGGTGCCTGAGATTCAGAGGAGGTAAAATACTCTGTCCAAAGTCATGTAAGACAGCACTAGCAGAACCAGAAATCTGGGCTCCAGACTTGCCATTTGTTCCTGCAGTCATTCATCACAAAATTATTGAACACCTGTTAGACTAGGTGCTGGGGTGGGGGGCGGTAATGGTGGGCAAAACCAGTCATGGCCTCCACTTTCCTGGGATTTATGGTCTACTAGAGGATGCAAACATCAATCAAGTAATCACAAATAGATATACCACTACAAAAGTTAAGTTTTCTGAAGTAAAGAACAGTTCTATAAGCATGTATATCACAGGAAATGTGATCAATATTTGAGGTCAGAAATTACATTCTGGGCCATAGAACTAGCTTATACTCAGGGAGTTATCTTCCCCAGGATCACGTCCACTGCAAGTTTTACTGAAATTTTTCAAAAGCTACTGGTCCCCTATGGGACACTGAGTGCCACAGAGAAAGGAAGAGGAAAGTGGATGTAATAGAATCCATTCTTTAAAGTTTGTGAGTATCATTCAGCCACTGCAGTCCCAATTTGAAGAATTCTTATTCTTGCTTTGGAAATGATTTGATAAACATTCTTATTTTGTGCTTCCAGAATCAGTAACTTTGAAGAACCAACATAAACAGTAGATTAAACTGATTGAAAATGCTCATCAAAGTTATTTTAAGAACAGTCTTACTAAAGAGTGTTAGGAGGAGTGTATAGTGTGTGGTTGGAAGATTGGCTAAGATTCTAAAACACAAAGAAAAAATTCTCCTAAACTTGAAGGATGAACTTCAGTTATATAGAAAACATGCTCAGGAGCCCTAATTCTCTGACAGTTGATGAAAGACAATAATGATGACATGAAACATCATGATAATTGCTTGCTGATGAGGTGGGCGTGCCTGGCCACTCTCCCTGCTTTTATTTTCTAGATCAGGAATTGCAGGGGGTATAAAAAGACAGTCATCTGGCATTTGCCTCTGAGCCAAAAAATAATTTTATTTATTGTGGAACACAATCTGAGCAATTCTTTAATGTCATTTGTGGAACTTGTTCACCTCTCAGAGTCACCAACCTGGGTCATCATGGTGCATCTTTGACCATCATCCTTAACTCACTTGCTTCCAACAATTTTCAAAATATCTTCTAGCTTTCAGAAAAGACATTTGTAGGTCACTGGTGGCACAGGAGATTTACTTCTGAAGGGTTTTGGAGACCAGCATTTTGAATATGAAATCGGGAGTGGACAATTTTCTGAGCCTGCAGGAGATGAAGGACCAGTAAGACTTCCCATAGGAATGCCTGGCTTCTACTTTCTACCACCCCAGGCCTTCTCCAGACTGTCTTCCCTAGGGAGCCTTATCCAAATGCTCTGGACCATTATCGCTTCCACATCTGGGCCACTTCAGCATTTATACTCCTTATCATTCAGATCAGCACTCCTTTCAGTGTCTTCTCTTTTTCATTAATCGTTTCATGATTTGAGTTTGGATGTCTGGAAGGTAGGATCCTTGCTTTATTCTTCTCCTGAATCCCAACAGAATAATACATGGTCAGGCACACCATGGGCCCTGAATCCATGCTGGGTGATTGGCTGGATACAGCCAGGAAGTCTCCTCTGCTGGGACTCCTCTCTATGGCGCCTGTAAAGAGAGTGTTTCAAGCCAATTTGCAGGCTCCAGCAGAAGAAGATATGTTTTATTTTTATTTTAATTAAAAAAATTTTTTTTATTAAGCTGTCTCTGATATACACTCTTATGAAGGTTTCACAAGAAAAACAATGTGGTTATTACATTCACCCTTATTGTCAAGTCCTCCCCCATACCCCATTGCAGTCACTGTCCATCAGTGTACTAAGATGCCACAGAGTCCCTATTTGTCTTCTCTGAGCTATACTGTCTTCCCCGTGACCCCACACACACTGTGTGCACCAATCATGATACCTCACCATCCCTTCTCTCTCCCTCCCCACCCGCCCTCCCCCACCCTTCCCCTTTGGAGTTTGTGAGTCTGCTGCTGTTTAGCTCCTTCAGGTTTGCTTTGTTATACTCCACAAATGAGGGAAATCATTTGGTAGTTGTCCTTCTCTGCTTGGCTTATTTCACTGAGCATAATACCCTTTAGCTCCATCCATGTTGTTGCAAATGGTAGGATTTGTTTGTTTCTTATGGCTGAATAGTATTCCATTATGTCTATGTACCACCTCTTCTTTATCGATTCGTCTACTGATGGACCCTTAGTTTGCTTCCATATCTTGGCTATTGTAAATAGTGCTGCAATAAACATAGGGGTGTATATGTCTTTTTGAATCTGAGATCTTGTTTCCTTTGGGTAAATTCCTACAAGTGGAATTCTTGGGTCAAATGGTATTTCTATTTAGAGTTTTTTGAGGAACCTCCATATTGCTTTCCACAATGGTTGAACTAATATATGTTTCCACCAACAGTCTAGTAGGGTTCCCCTTTCTCTACATCCTTGCCAGCATTTGTTGTTTCTTGTCTTTTCCATGTTGGCCATCCTAACTGTTGTGAGGTGATATTTCATTGTGGTTTTAATTTGCATTTCCCTGATAATTAGCAATGAGGAGCATCTTTTTATGTGGCTGTTGATCATCTGAATTTCTTCTTTGGAGAACTGTCTCTTCATATCCTCTGACCATTTTTTAATAGAGTTATTTGCTTTTTCAGTGTTGAGACATGTGAGTTCTTTATGTATTTTGGATGTTAACCCCTTGTCAGATATTTTGCTTATGAATATATTCTCCCATACTGTAGAATTCCTTTTTGTTGTACTTATGGTCTCCTTCACTGTACAGAGTTTTTTTAGTTTGATGTAGTCCCATTTGTTCATTTTTGCTTTTGTTTCCCTTGCCTGAGGAAATGCATTCAGGAAAAAGTTGCTCATGTTTATATTCAAGAGATTTTTTTTTTTTGGCGCTGGGAAGCTTACCTTTTTATTTTTTATTTATTTATTTTTATTTATTTTTTTTTTGAGAGGGCATCTCTCATATTTATTGATCATATGGTTGTTAGCAACAATAAAATTCTGTATAGGGGACTCAATGCACAACCATTAATAAACCCCAAGCCTAATTCTCAACAGTCTCCAATCTTCTGAAGCATAACGAACAAGTTTTTACATGGTGAACAAGTTCTTACATAGTGAATAAGTTCTTACATGGTGAACAGTGCAAGGGCAGTCATCACAGAAACTTTCAGTTTTGATCATGCATAATGAACTATAAACAATCAGATCAATTGTGATTATTCGTTTGATTTTTATACTTGATTTATATGTGAATCCCACATTTCTCCCTTATTATTATTATTATTATTATTATTATTATTATTTTTAATAAAATGCTGAAGTGGTAGGTAGATGCAAGATAAAGGTAGAAAACATAGTTTAGTACTGTAAGAGGGCAAATGTAGATGATCAGGTGTGTGCCTATGGACTAAGTATTAATCCGAGCTAGACAAAGGCAGCAAAACATCCACGGATGCAGAAGATTTCTCTCAAAACAGGGGGGTTGAGGTTCTAAGCCTCACCTCTGTTGATCCCCAATTTCTCACCTGATGGCCCCCCTGCGACTGTGCCTGTCTTAGGTTGTTCCTCCCTTGAGGAATCCTACCCATCTCTGGCTAACCAGTCATCTTCCAGGGCCATACAGGGAAATGTAAAGTTGGCAAGTGAGAGAGAAGCCATATTGTTTGAAAAGGTTAGCTTTTTACTTCTTTGCAGATTTATGCCCTGTGGTTTCTATGCCCAGCATTTGTCTTGAGGTATCTTTACCACTTGGAAGAATTATGATACTTGGTAATTTCGATATGAGGCATGAATTCTAGTTAGGGGTTGTAATTATGAAGGAAGAAGAGAAGCTATAGAAGTAGCAGATGGAAGAAAACATGGGAAGATTGGTTATTCTTTGACATATCTTCTTCTAGTGTAACATAAGCATGTATAGGTTTTAAACTACTAATTAAATTGTGTGCACACATTAACATATTAGGAATACAGCTACATAACCAAAGCAGACCTACAATTACCAGCCATATCCAGTGAAAACAAGAAAACCAGTTAGGCACCCTAGGCATTTGTGAAAACTTATCAATGATATGATGGATATTGTCTAACTGAATTTGAATAGTTTGAGAAAAATCAGACAAATTAAAACAACACATTCCTGGGAACTGTTCACATCCCATATGTTCTTTTAACAGTAGATAGTCTACAGTCGCAAGATTTTGGAGCACTGCAACTTGCACTTCTCCTAATTCTTGGTCGAGTTCCGACAGTATAGATCCAGTCAAATTTGTTGTTTTACTGTATGCACAGACCAGCTTAGGTATCTCCTTCTTCATTCCAATGGCAAGTCCAGGAACCGGTGGGATGGATGCAGCTACAACTGCAACAGCACCAGGATCTTTGCTGAAGTTTTTTGATGATCAATATATTCAAGAGATTTTTGCGTATGTTTTATTCTAAGAGTTTTATGGTTTCATGACTTACATTCAGGTCTTTGGTCCATTTCAAGTTTACTTTTGTGTATGGAGTTAGACAATAATCCAGTTTCATTCTGTTCTATGTAGCTGTCCAGTTTTGCCAACACCAGTTGTTGAAGAGGCTGTCATTCCCCCATTGTATATCCATGGCTCCTTTATCATATATTAATTGACCATATGTGTGTGCGTTTAAATCTGGGCTCTCTATTCTTTTCCATTGATCTATGGGTCTGTTCTTGTGCCAGTACCAAATTGTTTTCATTACTGTGGCTTTGTAATACAGCTTAAAGTCAAGGAGTGTAATCCCCCCAGCTTTATTCTTCCTTCTCAGGATTGCTTTGGCTATTCAGGGTCTTTTGTGGTCATATAAATTTTAGAACATTTGCTCTAGTTTGTTGAAGAATGCCATTGGTATTTTGATAGGGATTGCACTAAATCTGTAGATTGCTGTAGGCAGGATGGCCATTTTGACAACATTAATTCTTCCTATCCATGAGCATGGGATGTATTTCCATTTATTGGTGTCTTCTTTAATTTCTCTCAAGAACATCTTGCAGTTTTCAGAGTATAGGTCTTTCACTTCCTTGCTTAGGTTTATTCCTAGGTATTTTATTCTTTTTGATGCAACTGTGAATGGAATTGTTTTCCTGATTTCTCTTTCTCCTAGTTCATCATTAGTATATATGAATGCAACAGATTTCTGTGTATTAATTTTGCATTCTGCAACTTGACTGAATTCAAATATTAGGTCTAGTAGTTTTGGGCGAATTCTTCAGAATTTTTTGTGTACAGTATCATATCATCTGCAAATAATGACAGTTTAACTTCTTCCTTACCAATCTGGATGTCTTTTATTTCTTTGTGTTGCCTGATTGCCATAGCTAGGACATCCTAGCTATGTTAAATAAATTTTATGTTGAATAAAATTGGAGAGAGTTGGATCCTTGTCTTGTTCCTGATCTTAAAGGAAATGCCTTCAGCTTATCCCTTTTAAGTATGATGTTGGCTGTGGGTGTGTCATATATAGCCTTTATTATGTTGAGGTACTTGCCCTGTATACCCATTTTGTTGAGAGTTTTTATAATGAATGGATGTTGCATTTTGTCGAAAGCTTTCTCAGCGTCTACGGAGATGATCATGTGGTTTTTGTTCTTTTTGTTTATGTGATGTATGATGTTGATGGATTCTTGAATGTTGTACCATCCTTGCATCCCTGCAATAAATCCTACTTGATCATAATGGATGATCTTTTTGATGTATTTTTGAATTCAGTTTGCTAATATTTTGTTGAGTATTCTTGCATCCATGTTCATCAGGTATATTGGTCTGTAATTTTCTTTTTTGTGGTGTCTTTGCTTGGTTTTTTTATTAGAGTGATGGTGGCCTCATAGAGTGAGTTTGGAAGTATTCCCTCCTCTTCTACTTTTTGGAAAACTTAAAGGAGAATGGGTATTAGGTCTTCACTAAATGTTTGATAAAATTCAGCGGTGAAGCCTTCTGGTCTAGAAGTTTTGCTTTTAGGTAGTTTTTTGATTACCAGTTCAATTTTGTTGCTAGTAATTGGTCTGTTGAGATTTGCTGTTTCTTCCAGGGGTCAGTCTTGGAAGGTTATATTTTTCTAGAAAGTTGTCCATTTCTTCTAGGTTATCTAGTTTGTTAGAATATAATTTTTCATAATATTATCTAGTAATTCTTTATATTTCTGTGGTGTGCATAGTGATCTTTCCTTTCTCATTTCTGATTGTGTTTATGTGTGTAGACTCTTTTTTTCTTAATAAGTCTGGTAAGGGGTTTATCTATTTTGTTTTCTCAAAGAACCAGCTCTTGCTTTCATTGAATTTTTCTATTGTTTTATTCTCTCAATTTTATTTATTTCTGCCCTAAGCTTTATTATGTCCCTCCTTCTACTGACTTTGAGCCTCATTTGTTCTTCTTTTTCTAGTTTCATTCATTGTGAGTGTGGTCTATTCATATGGGATTGTTCTTGTTTCCTGTGATAAGACTGTATTGCAATATATTTCCCTTTTAGCATGGCCTTTGCTGCATCCCACAGATTTTGCACTGTTGAGTTATTGTTGTCATTTGTCCCCATATGTTGCTTGATCTTTATTTTTATTTGGTCATTGATCCATTGATTATTTAAGAGCATGTTGTTATGGCTCCATGTGTTTGTGCACTTTTTTGTTTTCTTTGCATAATTTTTTCTATATTCATACCTTTGTTGTCTGAGAAGCTGATTTGTACAATTTTGATCCTTCTGAATTTACTGAGGCTCTTTTTGTGGTCTAGTATATGATCTATTTTTTAAAATGTTCCATGCATACTTGAGAATAATGTGTATCCTGCTGCTTTTGGGTGGATTGTTCTGTAGATGTCTGCTATGTCCATCTTTTCTATTGTGTTGTTCAATGCCTCTGTCTCCTGACATATTTTCTATCTGGTTGATTTGTCCTTTGGGGTGAGTGGTGTGTTGAAGTCTCCTAAAGTGAATGCATTGCATTCTATTTCATCCTTTAATTCTATTAGTATTTTTTTCACATATGTAGGTGCTCCTATGTTGAGTGCATAGATATTTATAATGGTTATATCCTCTTGTTGGACTTACCCTCTTATCATTATGTAATATCCTTTTTTGTCTCCTGTTGCTTTCTTTGTTTTGAAGTCTGTTTTCTCTGATACAAGTACTACAACACCTGCTTTTTTCTCCCTATTAGTTGCATGAAATATCTTTTTCCATTCCTGTATTTTTAGTCTGTGTATGTCTTTGGGTTTGAAGTGAGTCTCTTGTAGGCAGTATATAGTTGGGTGTTGCTTTTTTATCCATTCAGTGACTCTATGTGTTTTGATCGGTACATTTGGACCATTTACATTTAGAGTGATTATTGATAGATATGTACTTATTGCCATTATAGGCTTTATATTAGTGGTTACCAAAGGTTTAAGGGTAACTTCTTTACTACCAACAGTCTAACTTAACTAACTTAGTACATTATTACAAACACAATCTAAAGGTTCTTTTTTCCCCTCCTCCTCCATTCTTTATATATTAGGTATTGTATTCTGCACTCTTTGTCTATCCCTTGACTGACTTTGGGAGTAGTTGATTTAACTTTGCATTTGCTTAGTAATTAATTGGTCTTCTTTCTTTACTGTGGTTTTATTTTCTCTTGTGATGGCTGTTTAGCATTAGGAAGACTTCCATCTATCACAGTCCCTCCAAAATACACTGTAGAGATGGTTTGTGGGAGGTAAATTCTCTCAACTTTTGCTTATTTGAGAATTGTTTAATCCCTCCTTCAAATTTAAATGATAATCTTGCTGGGTAGAGTATTTTTGGTTTGAGGCCCTTCTGTTTCTTTGCATTAAATATATCATACCACTCCCTTCTGGCCTGTAAGGTTTTGGTTGAGGAGTCTGATAATAACCTGATGGGTATTCCTTTGTATATGACCTTTTTTCTCTCTCTGGCTGCTTTTAATGCTTATCCTTGATCTTTTCCATTTTAATTATTATATATCTTGGTGCTGTCTTCCTTGGGCCCCTCTGGCTGCTTTTAATACTTATCGTTGATCTTTGCCATTTAATTATTATATGTCTTGGTATTGTCTTCCTTGGGTTCCTTGTGTTGGGTGATCTCTGCACTTCCATGGCCTGAGAGGCTATCTCGTTCCCCAGACTGGGAAAGTTTTCAGGAATTACCTCCTCAAAGACACTTTATATCCCTTTTTCTCTCTCTTCTTCTTCTGGTACCCCTATAATGCAAATATCATTCCATTTGGATTGGTCACACATTTCTCTCAATATTCTTTCATTCCTAGAGATCTTTTTTTCTCTCTGTGCCTCAGCTTCTTTGTATTCCTGTTCCCTAATTTCTATTTCATTTACTGTCTCCTCTACTTCATCCAATCTGCTTTTAAATCCCTCCATTGTATGGTTCATTTCAGACACTGTATTTTTCAAAGTTTGTATGTCACTCTTGAATTACTCCCTGAGGTCTTGAATATTTTTCTGTACCTCCATGAGCAGTTTTATGATTTTTATTTTGAAATCTCTTTCAGGAAGTTTGGTGAGTTCAGTTTCACTTGGCCCTCTTTCTGGTGTTTGGGGGATTTTGATTTGAACCAGGTTCCTTTGACATTTCATATTTGTAGGTGGTGCCATCTAGTGCCCAGAAGCTCTACTCTCTGGAGCTGCTCAGGCCCTGGAGCGATGGTGGGGGTTGCAGGTGATTGGCACTGGTACCTCATGGGAGGAAAGAGCTCTTTCCTGCTTCTCAGCTGCAGTGCTGGCCTCCACTGCCTGGGCCAGTGGGGCAAGTACACAGGGAGAAGCCTCCATGCTATGCACTTGTTGCTGCTGTAGGTGGGGCCACACTCTTACTGGTCTGGTGCAATGGCTGGGGCAGGCATTTTGTGAGCTGGTGCCAGCCAGGAGGAAGGTGCAGCAGGCTGTGTATCATGGTGGGGGGCCTTGTATCTGCATTGCCAGCCAGGGGCATGGAGCGCCTGAAGATCCTGAAAGTTCACAACCTGCTGGGCTGAGCGCACTGGGACAATTTTGTCCACCTGTCCTTTCTCCTGAGCAGCAAGCTCTGTGCAGTCCTCACCCCTTTTGCAGCCTTCTCACTGTTAGGAAGTCTCTCAGAGTGCCCACCTTTCATTTGTCCCAGAGCAGCTGGTTGTGGGTTACCTATTCTCCACAAGCAGCTAGAGTCTCAGTCTCTCCAAGTATTCTGCCTCTCTTAGCTTTCCAACTCCACTAATCTCCAGATCACCATGTAATATAGGTTCCTTCTCCAAGAGCAGATCTCCAAGGCTGGGTGTTCAGCAGTTCTAGGCCTCTACCCCCTCCCTGCTCCATTTCTCTTCCTCCCACCAGTGAGCTGGGGTGGAGAAAGGGCTTGGTTCCCACCAGATCATGGCTTTGTTACTTTACCCTTTTTTGTGAGGTCTGCCCTGTTCCCCAGGTATAGGCAGTCTGCAGCAGCCTTCCTTCCTGTTGCTCTTTCAGGATTACTTGTATTTGCTATATTTTCATCTTACGTGTAGTTTTGGAGGAGGTTTCTTTCTCACCTCTCACACTACCATCTTTTGGCCTGATCTATATCAGAAGAAGATACGTTTTGCTGCAAGGTTGTATCAGCAGGCAACTGCATGAAGAAATGTTTATCTGTAACAAGATACGGTGCTATCTGCAGAGAGCTTGCTCACAGGGAAGCAAAGGCCCAGAAACAAATGTAGGTTTATTTCAGAGAATTTGGAATAAACCCTACAGACACCTAGTTTGTAAGACATGGTGCTCTTTCCTCCTTTTGCTGTCTCTTCTGAGAATCACATGTTCCTCCTACCTGGGGGAAGGAGCAATAATTTTCCTGATTATGCCTCAAACTATAATGACACATCCTTGAAATTTTTGGTTACACCTCTGGGAAGTATACAGTGATCTGGTATTATAGAAAAGTAGTATAGGGTTAACATGGCACAAGGTTTACAGCAACTTTACATTTCATAATTGGAAGGAATATTAGGAGGCATTCATTCCAAAAGCTATTTAGCAGATGTGGAAGCTGAGGCCCTGAGTGGATCAATGACTTGCTCAAGGTCACACACTGAGTTGGTGGCAGTGTGATTTCTGGGGCTATGTCTTTCCATTTTCTCAAGCTGCCTCAACTGAGAGTGAATTAAACCTAAGATCTGATAATATGAAGCACTCCACTCCAAAGTCAATTCATAGATTTTCGGGTGCAAGTTTAAGCAAAATAGATTGATTTTTAAGCATATTTATCAACAGAATAAGTTGAGAAATTTTCTGCTGGTGCAAAATATATCTTTTACATTAATCTATTCAATTATTTTGTCTATTTAATCTATTATTTAATTTAGAATTTAGTCTGAAATAAATGAGTAAATGCATAATTTTCTGCTGCAAAACTAGATGTTTTCCACATATTAGTATATTGAATAATTTATGTAGTGTCATTTTGTTCTTCATTATATCAGTTTGGCCCTGAAAGATATGACTGCATTTTCTTTTGAGCATCATCCTTAGCATTAGAGAACCAGATGTCTTAGCAAATATGCTAGAATATAGAGAACTCTGTTTACTAGTGTATTTTAGTAAAAGCCTGTGATGGAATTGCATAAATGTTGATTTTTAGATTTAGACAAATAGGGAATATTATTGCTGAATTTGAGTTTAACAATTCGTAGAACATAAGTATCTCATTTTTGGCTAACATTTTAGTTGGGGACATCATATTTATATATTTTTTATTGAAGTATAGTTGATATACAATATTATGTTGGTTTCAGTTGATCAACATAGTGATTCAACAATTATATACATTATGAAATGGTCACCAGGGACATCATACTTACATGTTGATATCTTTAGGACACAATCTTAAAATTAGGTTTATAGTCAAAATTTCAAAATTTCCCTGTGTTCGTTTGTGGTAAAGCTATATAAACAGTGATAATAAACATCTTCCTTTATACCAGATTCTCTATATTTGAGATAATTTCCTTGGAATATATTTCCAAATGTAGAATTATTAAATGTATTAGGGTTCTCCAGAGAAACAGGACCAACAGGGTATAGAGATAGAGAAGAGACAAAGATATATAGATCTATAAATATATAAATATGAGGAGATTTATTATAGGAATTTGCTCACATAATTATAGATGCTGAGAAGACCCCATGATCTGCCATCTGCAAACTACAGAACCAGGAAAGCTTGTGGCATAATTTAGTCTGAGTCCAAAGGCCTTAGAACCAGGAGAGCTGATGTCTAAAGATATAAGAAGGCAGTGCAGCAATAGCAGTTGGAGTCACCATGTGGTTAAGCTTAGTATAAGCCACTGTCATTCTCCAAGGTCCATCTGTCTTCTGCATAATCCAAATAGGAAATTTGAATAGGGATGTGTGGGAATCACCACTCCTGCATCTTCCAAGTCCTTGATAGTGGCACTAATCTCTATAATCTCTCCAGGGATGTGGTATTGCTTTTGATTTACTATTTTCCTAGGGAAAGACAGGTCTAATGGTTTTCAGTTGACCTTTCCCACCATAATAGTCCTTACTCCATAGTTCAGAAAACCAGTGAGGGGTTTCTGCCAGCTACTAAGTGTATCTATTCCAATTATGAATTCTGGTAACGGGGAAAAAATCACAGAATGGGTTTGGCAACCCACTGGGCCCACAGTCAGATGGACCTGGGCTGAAACTCTGTTGATCACCTGACCTCCATAAGCCTGTACTCTGCTTAGGCCACAGCAACATTTCAGGTATCCTGTAATCAGTGTCAGTTCAGAACCAGTGTCTAATAGTCCCTAAAAGATCTGATTATTTCCTTTGTTTCAATGTAAAGTTGTCCTGATAAAGACCTAGTCTCTTTGGGGAGAGTTGGGACAAAGATTAACAGTACAATTTTTTGGTAGTGTGCTAGGGTCCCGGGGACCTCCTTTTCATTCAAAGGTTTTTGTGTCTCTAAACTGCCTCAAGTTTGGGGATTGAGTGAGGGTCTATGATTCTTTTTATGATTCAGTTTAAATTTTTGTTCACTTGACTTAGACCTTTAATTTACTAGGCTTCCTATTTCATTTCTAGGAAGCAGATGATTAACCATAGGTCTGCACAGACTGTCCTCATTGTTCATTTGACTCTGTTGTCCATTACAGTAACCATGTCCATCTTGCTTTGGTGGTGAATGCCATCACTTTGTCCCCACCACCCAGGGATCCAATTACTCCCCTTCCTTTTAGGTCTTCCAACTGAGTGGCTGCAATTCCCACTGTAGGTCTGGTCTACAGAGAAGAGCAATCACAGCACTCTTCAAGGATGCTAAGGCTCCCCTCACAAATTCATTTCTCACAATACTGGTGAAAGTTATATCATCTGGATCTTCCCTGTGGGTGGGTAGGTCTTAAATGACAAATTCACTTTAACATTCCAGTCATCGTAAGCCTCTGAATTCCTTCCCATACATTAAAACAAGGGAGGTCAAGTATTTCCAGTTTGCTTACAGTGGGCCATCTTTTGGTCCATGGTTTAGCCAAGTAAACAAATGAGCTATTGGAGCCATTTCTAACTAGCTGAACTGCAACATCAAATGCAGAATCTCTGCCTAGTGAATCTATATCAATCAATTTGGCTTGGTCCAATTTTAAGTTCCTTCTATCATTATCCCACATCTTAATATCCATTCCCATACATATTCCCCAGATTTTTGCTTGTGTAAATTAGAAAACTCTAGTACTTCTTTTGGAGTTTAGTGCACCTCATCATGGGTCAAACTTTATACCTTACCTTTAGGAACCTGCTGGGACTTCAGTCTAGTTATAGGTCTAGAAGCAAGGAGCACTGGTGGGGTTGGGTTCAGAAGAGAATCAGCATTGTCTTGCGTGACAACTGCCTCAGGGGAGGCATTACTGTTTCCTCACCCTGTGTATCTATTCATCTGGCTGTTAATCTGTATTCTTTATCATCTCCTTACCAAACTGGTAAATGTTTTCCCCTGAGTTCTGTGAGCTGAGATGTTGGCAGCTGCGCTCAGAAAATAGCGCCCAATGCAGGGCAGCCGGAAGGCCCCGAACTTCCTAATGACAAATCATCCCATACCACTAAACTACATGCTAATTGCGCCTTGGCATAAGGACCAATGAGACCCACCAAATTGTTATGCTAATAAGGCATATGGAGCCACACCAACCAGGTCAGAGCATGAGAACTATATAAGCAAGCCTCTCCTTCCCCTCTAGGTCCTGCCCAACTCATTTGTTTCACAAAGAGCTGAAGAATAAAGCTTTCTGCAGAAGAATCCTGCTGTTGTTGCGTGCTGTTCTTGCCGGCGAGGACGGGGCACGCGACACTGAGATAGCAAATTAAATGAAGCTAGGGAGGGGTTGGAAAACAGATTCATAGCCAATTCAGATAGACATTGTGGATGACCTGGGGACCTACTACCTGTGATTGGCATTTGAAGTTGGGTAAGAGCAGCCTTGTGTGAGTGAACCCTTAACCTGTGGGATCTGACACTCTATCAAAGTAAATAGTATCAAAATTGAGTTAAATTATAGGATACCAGCTGGCGTTGCAGAAAACTGTTTGGTGGGAGAGACCCCACACATATCTGGTGTCAGAAATGTTGTGAGTGTGTTAGTGATGTGTGAGTAAATGAGACACATAGGAAAGAACTGAATTTTTTCTTTATACACTGCTAGATCATTAAGCAGAATTTTCATTTTGGTACCCTACTACCTAGATTTGTTGGCTTCCCAAGGACAAGTGCCATAGTTCTCTCTGATAATATCTGAATATAGAGCAGGCTAATAACCATTTCATTTTCTTTCTGCTTTCTTTCTCAATAGGCCCTTTGATAGAAGGCTTTTGGCTCTCTCCTTCAAAAACTATAATCTCTGTATGGTTTGGAACACTCCAGTTAATCAGAGATCTTCAAATCCTGCCCAGATGGGCTTAAAAAAATATTGTCTTGCTCACACATGGGTTGATCTGAACAAAGTATTTTAACCTAAGCTCTGAAATATAATTTTTCAGTAACTATAATCCCAGGGGAAATGAAAACTTTGAAAAAACACATTTTGGCTGCTTGTTATATTAATCAATTTCAGAACTTTGTAATAAGTTCTTAGCCATGAATCTAGTGATTGCTTAGAAATTACACATGAATTTAAAATCAGAGTTACTTATTTTATCTCTGTGAAGGATAAATGTACACATGTGTGTGTTCCTGTGGTAGCAGTATTAAATTTCCAAAGAAAAAAAATTTATTAAAAATATATATAGTTAACCCTCTTGAATTATTTTAGAATATATTATAAGACAGAACCTCCATTTTATAACTGGAGTTTGAGAATTAGCCATTGCTGCCAAAATAAAAGTTATGAGAATAGTCAAATATCAAAGTATAACTAAGATAGTTATGGAGATAATGCCTTTACGACTAAAAAAAATAGCTCTTAAAAATATTTAAGAAATGTTTGAAACTACAAGAAATTATTTAAGGGCATGAGTGTTACAACTTTTAAGCAAAGACCATGAAAATGCATAGCCTATTCATTATAATAAATGCAAAATAAAAAATCTCTGAAATTCATAGCAGCTTTATTCAGAAAAGACAAAAATGGGCACAGCCCAGGTGTCCATCGACAGGAAAATAAAAAACTGTGGTATAGTCAAGCAGTGGGATACAGCTCAGCAAAAAAAGGGAGAAGACAGCCTATTGGTACATGGAGCAACATGGCTGAATCTCAAAAACGTGCTGAGTGAGGGAGTACTTATCCCAAAGAGTATACACTATATGATTTCACTGATACGAATTTCTGAAATTGGCTCATCTAAACTATGATTTAAGAAATTGAAAACAATGGTTACCTCTGGGAGGGGGCCAGATACTGGGAACAAGGTTTGATGGGAAGAAGAATGAGACAGCTTTTTGGCATAATGGTAATGTCCTGTAATAGAGGACTGTGTTTCATAGGTATATGCATTTGTCAAAACTCACCAAATGGTACAATTAAATTCATGCATTTCATTGTATTTAAATTTAGCCTTAAAAAGACCAGCAAACAAATACTGAACTCTGTTTAACGATATGCATATTAAAATGTTGAGAGGTAAATTGTACTATTGAATACTTTGAGATTCATTAAAAATATATGTACTAATGGATAGACAAAGAATGGATATTACCATATGTGTTAAAGTAAAATGTTCATTACAAACTCAAGGTATTGAATACATGGTGTATGCTGTACAATTCTTTCAACATTTCTGCACATTTTAAATTAAATTATCAACATGCTAATGGAGGTACGGAAAGATATCCAAGAATTCAGGAATGAATTCTGGTCAGAAATCCAATCATTGAAGAGCACAATGGAGGATATTAAACGCATGTTGGATACGGTGGAGGAGATGATAAATGAAATAGAAATTAGAGAAGAGGAATACAAAGAAGCTGAGGCAAAGAGAGAAAAAACGATCTCTAAGAATGAAAGAATATTGAGAGAACTGTGTGACCAATCCAAACAGAACAATATTCGCATTATAGGGGCACCAGAAGAAGAAGAGAGAAAGGGATGGAAAGTGTCTTTGAGGAGGTAATTGCTGAAAACTTCCCAAATCTGGGGAAGGAGATAGTCTCTCAGGCCATGGAGATCCACAGATCTCCCAACACAAGGGACCCAAGGAAGACAATACCAAGACACATAGTAATAAAATTGGCAAAGATCGAGGATAAGGACAGACTATTTAAAAGCAACCAGAGAGAAAAATAAGATCACATACAAAGGAAAGCCCATGAGGCTATCATCAGACTTCTCAGCAGAAACCTTACAGGCCAGAAGGAGTGCCATGATGTATTTAATGCAATGAAGCAGAAGGGCCTGGAACCAAGATTACTTTATCTGGCAAGATTATCATTTAAATTTGAAGGAGGGATTAAACAATTTTCAAATAAGCAAAAGCTGAGAGAATTTACCTCCCACAAACCATCTCTACAGTCTATTTTGGAGGGACTGCTATAGATGGAAGTGTTCCCAAGGTTGAATAGCTGTCACCAGAGGTAATAAAACCACAGTAAAGAAAGTAGAACAGCTAATTATGAAGCAAATGCAAAATTAAATGAACTATCCTCAAAGTCAATCAAGGGATAGACAAAGAATACAGTATATGATACCTAATATATAAAGAATGGAGGAGGAAGAAAAATGAAGAGAAAAAAGAAAAAAACCTTTAGATTGTGTTTGTAACAGCATATTAAGTGAGTTAGCATATTAAATAAGTCAGACTCTTAGATAGAAAGGAAATTAACCTTGAACCTTTGGTAACTACGAATCGAAAGCCTGCGATGTCAATAATTACATACCTATTGATAATCACCCTAAATGTAAATGGACTGAATGCACCAAAGACATAGAGTCACAGAATGGATAAAAAAACAAGACCCATCTATATGCGGCCTACAAGTGACTCACTTTAAACCCAAAGACATACACAGACTAAAAGTGAAGGGATGGAAAAAGATATTTCATGCAACTAACAGAGAGAAAAAAGCAGGAGTTGCAGTACTTTATCAGAAAAAATAGACTTCAAAAACAAAGAAAGTAACAAGAGACAAAGAAGGACATTACATAATGATAAAGGGGTCAGTCCAACAAGAAGATATAAGCATTATAAATATCTATGCTCCCAACAGAGGAGCACCCATATATGTGAAACAAATACTAACAGAATTAAAAGGGGAAATAGAATGCAATGTATTCATTCTAGGAGACTTCAACACTCCACTCACTCTGAAGGACAGATCAACCAGACAGATCAACCATGAATATAAGCATGAGCAACTTCTTCCTGAACCCATCTCCTTGAGAAAGGGAAACAAAAGCAAAAATGAACTCATGGGACTACATCAAACTAAAAGATAAGTAGGGAGACAGAGGCACTGAACAACACAATAGAACAGATGGAACTAACAGACATGTACAGAACTCTATGCCCAAAAGCAACAGAATAAACATTCTTCTCAAGTGCACATGGAACATTTTCAAGAATAGATCATATACTAGGCCACAAAAAGAGCCTCAGTAAATTAAAAAAGATTGAAATTGCACCAACCAATTTCTCATACCACAAAGGTATGGAACTAGAAATAAATTATGCAGAGAAAATGAATAATCCCACAAACACATGGAGGCTTCACAACATGTTCCTAAATAACCAGTAGATCAATGACCAAATAAAAACAGATCAAGCAATACATGGAAACAAATGACAACAATAATTCAACACCACAAAATCTGTGGGATGCAGCTAAGACTGTGCTAAGAGGAAAGTATATTGCAATAGAGGCCTACCTCAAGAAAGAAAAACAATCCCATATAAGCAGTCTAAACTCACAATTAATGAAACTAGAAAAAGAAGAACAAATGAGGCCCAAAGTCAGTAGAAGGAGGGACATAATAAAGATTAGAGCAGAAATAAATAAAATTGAGAAAAATAAAACAATAGAAAGAATCAATGAAAGCAAGAGTTGGTTCTTCCAGAAAACAAACAAAATAGATAAACCCCTAGCCAGACTTATCAAGAAAAAAAGAGAGTCTTCTCACATAAACAGAATGAGAAATGAGGAAGGAAAAATCACTATGAACACCACAGAAATACAAAGAATTATTAGAGAATACTATGAAAAATTATATGCTAACAAACTGGATAACCTAGAAGAAATGGACAACTTTCTAGAAAAATACAACCTTCCAAGGCTGATCAAGGAAGAAACAGAAAATCTGAACAGACCAATTACCAGCAACAAAATTGAACTGGTAATCAAAAACCTACCTAAGAACAAAACCCATGGACCAGATAGCTTCACCACTGAATTTTATCAAACATTTAGTGAATACCTAATACCCATTCTCCTTAAAGTTTTCCAAAAAATAGAAGAGGAGGGAATTCTTCCAAACTCATTCTATGAGGCCAATATCACTCTAATACCAAAACCAGGCAAAGACACCACAAAAAAAGAAAACTACAGACCAATATCCCTGATGAACATAGATGCAAAAATACTGAACAAAATATTAGCAAACCAAATTAAAAAATACATCAAAAAGATCATCCATCATGATAAAGTAGGATTCATGCCAGGGAAGCAAGGATGGTACAACATTCAAAAATCCATCAACATCATCCACCACATCAACAAAGAGAAGAACAAAAACCACATAATCATCTCCATAGATGCTGAAAAAACATATAACAAAATTCAACATCCATTCATGATAAAAACTTTCAACAAAATGGGTATAGAGGGCAAGTACTTCAACATAATAAAGACCATATATGACAAACACACAGCCAACATTATACTTAACAGCAAGAAGCTGAAAGCTTTTCCTCTAAGAACAAGACAAGGATGCCCACTTTCCCCACTTCTATTCACCATAGTACTGGAGGTCCTAGCCATGACAATCAGACAACACAAAGAAATAAAAGGCAGCCAGATTAGCAAGGAAAAAGTTAAACTGTCCCTGTTTGCAGATGACATGATGTTGTACATAAAAAACCCTAAAGAATCCACTCCAAAACTACTCGATCTAATATCTGAATTCAGGAAAGTTGCAGGACAAAAAATTAATACATAGAAATCGGGGGCATTTCTATACACTAACAGTGAACTAGCAGAGAGAGAAATCAGGAAAAGAATTCCATTCACAACTGCATCAAAAAGAATAAAATACCTAGAAATAAACCTAACCAAGGAAGTGAAAGACCTATACTCTGAAACTACAAGACACTCATGAGAGAAATTAAAGTAGATACCAATAAATGGAAACACATCCTGTGCTCATGGATAGGAAGAATTAATATTGTCAAAATGGCCATCCTGCCTAAAGCCATCTATAGATTCAATGCAATGCCTATCAAAATACCAACAAGCAACAACATTCTTCAATGAACTAGAGAAAATCATCCTAAAATTCATATGGAACCACAAAAGACCTTGAATAGCCAAAGCAATCCTGAGAAGGAAGAATAATGCAGAGGGAATTATGCTCCCCAACTTCAAGCTCTACTACAAAGGCACAGTAATCAATACAATTTTGTACTGGCACAAGAACAGACCCATAGACCAATGGAACAGACTAGAGAGCCCTTATATAAACCCAGCCATATATCATCAATTAATATATGATAAAGGAACCATGGACATACAATGGGGAAATGACAGCCTCTTCAACAGCTGTTGTTGGCAAAACTGGACAGCTACATGCAAGAGAATGAAACTGGATTATTGTTTAACTGCATACACAAAAGTAAACTTGAAATGGATTAAAGACTTGAATGTAAGTCATGAAACCATAAAACTCTTAGAAGACAACATAAGCAAACATCTCCTGAATATAAGCATGAGCAACTTCTTCCTGAACCCATCTCCTCGAGAAAGGGAAACAAAAGCAAAAATGAACTCATGGGACTACATCAAACTAAAAAATTTTTGTATGGCAAAGGACATCATCAACAAAACAAAAAGGCATCCTACAGTATGGGAGAATATATTTGTAAATGACATATCAGACAAGGGGTTAACATCCAAAATAAATAAAGAACTTACACACCTCAACACCCAAAAAGCAAATAACCCAATTAACAAATGGGCAGAGGATATGAAGAGACAGTTCTCCAAAGAAGAAATTCAGATGGCCAACAGACCCATGAAAAGATGCTCCACATTACTAATCACCAGGGAAATGCAAATTAAAACCACAATGAGATATCACCTCACACCAGTAAGGATGGCCAGCATCGAAAAGACTAAGAACAATGAATGCTGGCAAAGTAATGGAGAAAGGGGAACCCTCCTATGCCGCTTGTGGGAATGTAAGCTAGTTCAACCATTGTGGAAAGCAATATGGAGGTTCCTCAAAAAACTAAAAATAGAAATCCCATTTGACCCTGGAATCCCACTCCTTCAAATATACCCAAAGAATGCAACTTCTCAGATTCAAAAAGACATAGGCACCCCTATGTTTATCGCAGCACTTTTTACAATAGCAAAGATATGGAAGCAACCTAACTGTCCATCTGTAGATGAATGGATAAAAAAGTGGTACATATATACAATGGAATACTATTCAGCCATAAAAAAGAAACAAATCCTACCATTTGCAACAACATGGATGGAGCTGGAGGATATTATGCTCAGTGAAATAAGCCAGGTGGAGAAAGACAAATGCCAAATGATTTCCCTCATTTGTGGAGTATAACAATGAAGCAAAACTGAAGGAACAAAATGGCAGCAGGCTCAGAGACTCCAAGAATGAACTAGTCGTTACCAAAGAGGGGGGTATAGGAGGGCAGGTGGGGAGGGAGGGAGAAGGGGACTGAGGGGTATTATGTTTAGTACACATGGTGTGGGGGATCATGGGGAGAACACTGTAGCACAGAGAAGGCACATAGAGGATCTCTGGCATCTTGCTGCACTGATGGACAGTGGCTGCATTGGGGTATCGGTGGGGACTTGATAATACAGGTAAATGTACTGACCACATTAAGAGTGTATATCAATCATATCTTATTAAAAAATTAAATAATAATAAAAAAGAAAAGCTTTGATTGTATGAAAGGTTTAAGAATGATTACATCTTGTGACTTTCTGCACTCTTGTGATCTGCACCTGTGGTATTTTTAATCATGATGTAAAGATTTGAAAGCACACAATAAATACGAGAGCGAACAGAGGAAAAGGGTCTTCACCTCTGAGCACTGACCCCCTCGCCTTGAACTTTCTTGCTGTGAAGTAAGGTGTGGAGTAATCCTTCACCTGTTGTCTCAGCGACTGCTGGCCATTCCCGGCACTCCCCATCCCCACCCGCTCTCTCAAGCCCTCCGCCCTGCTCTACCTAGTCTCCCAAAGGATTCCTCAGAGCCTTATTCCGAATTCAGTTTAAGAGAGAATTCTCACTGTTTCAGACTCTTCCTCTGGACTCAGGTCCCTGCTGCACCAGTGTACAGGAGGATCTGAGATTAAGATGCGTGGTATCATCTTTCACTGTTGCCTTCCTAGCATTTGGAACTCTGAATGAAGAGAGGTGTCATCCACCTGGGAACATTTCCCACATCCCTAAACTTTTCCATCCAGAGGGATGAGTCAGGGTGGTCTTGTTTATTTATCTGTTATTAATTTGCTTATTCAATAGATATTTATTTTCACCACAAACAAGGTGAATCCCATGTTTCCTCTGCAAGTTGTGCCCAGTCCAGCAGCAGGGATCAGTCTGTACAGGAGGCAGGACACTCCCTGAAGCTGCAGCTCGGATGCCATAGAGCTATCACCCTCCTCCTGCCTCATGGATTCACGTTCATGTTCATGAGACCACAGCAGGTGGAATACACAAGGAGGAGACTTCTGGGAGGAGAGAGAATTGGACCTTGGCCATTTCCTCGATTGAGTTTGGAAAAACATAGGATGAACTGTGGCTGTCCTGGTCAAGGCGTCAAGGCAGGAGGACAGGCAAAAGCCGTATCAGTGAGAATGGTGTGTAGCACCCAGGAGCGACTGGACTCCAAGGACTTGGCCAGCAGGAAGAAATATTGCTTCTGGGCATAGAGTACGGCTGGATACAGGTAAATGCCAAGTTAGCAGCATAGGTGCTCACTGGGGGAAATGAAGGAGGGTGTGTGTGAGTATAGCTCAGGGCTGTTACAGGAGCACCTTGAGAGTAAATCTCAGGAAAGAAAATCTCTCTTGCCCTTAAGAACAAGACATTGGTGGCTCCCTATTGCTTGGAACTGTGAGTCACAAACAAGGCATGTCAGTTCTGTTTTTATTTTTCTGATGCATTTTACATATGGAACCTCTTTCCAAAATGTCCTTTCTCTTTTAGCTTTTAAGGCTCAGATTGGATGGCACCTACTCTTTCTGCTCCTCTCTGTAAAAGAAATAATCCCTTTTTCTCTTGTGCCTTAAAGCAGTTGTTTTGTATTTCAAATAGAGCACTGTCAACACTCTTATCGGTTAAATCTGTAAATCTGTGTTATTGTCACACTGAACTCTGTGTGATCCTGAAGGCAGCGTTGTCCCTTGCACCTGGCTTAGTGCCCGGCATATAGCAGATGTCCAGCAATCTACAATGAAATAAAAGGATGTGGACTGATATCATATATTAATTGTTAGCATTATTTATTCAATAGAAAAACAGGTTTTCTCACCCATCCTTTGAAAGGATAATGACAGAAGACTCCAGATTTGAGGTTCCAGCCTATGACATCAAAATGAGTCTCAGGACTGTGTGGGAGGAGGAGCCATTTGAACAGTGGCTGGGAGACACCCTTGTCCCAGATTTTCCCCCGACTCAGCTATTCCTTGACTCTAGCAATCCCTTTATCAGATCCAGTTTTTGCCAGGGCTCCTCATCAGGTAGGTTGAGTAAAGAGCACAGCGGGGCTGCAGGGCAGTTTCTCTGTCTGTACTTCCATTTGGCTTGCAAACAGCTAAGGGCCTACCTGCCTGGGTCCTGCTGAAACAGCTGACAAATTCATAGTGTTTGGCTACCCATTTTTTGGACTTGGTCGTCACCTCTGCCAGATTCCTTCCTTAGTGTGTTAACTAATGATGTCACAATCTTCTTCCAGTTCAGTTTCTTTCAGAAACACATGTCAGTCACTACAGATATCTAATTCCAAACATTATAGTGAAGTTAGTCATTTTATTCTAAAGTCCTGGGAGAAGCTTGTTGTAGTCCCCTATGAAGTAAGCACTTTCTTTGTCTATCCTTCCTCTGTATGGAGAAGGTTAGGAGAATTAAAGGATGTGAAGTAATTTCATAAAGTCCCAATCACTATGCAGAAGATGTTATCATTATATGTGCACTGCTAGGGAACCAAGATTTCATGCAACCCCAAACAGGTAAGCCTCTCTATTCTCATCAGGAAACTCCCCCTAAAGGGACAAGGTGTTCAAGCCTTGTGTGGAATCTTTTTGCTGTGGTTGTTTTTAACTTTTTACTTTGAAATACATTTTGTTTTATAGAAGAGTTGCAAAGAAAGCACAGAGTTCCTGTATAGGCCAGCCCAGCATCTCCTGGTGTTAACATTTCATAACTACAATCTTTTTATCAAAATTAGGAAATAATATTGGTACAGCAAAATTAACTAAAACTACAGAATTCATTAAGATTTTACTAGTTTTTACACTAATAGCCTCCCTTTTTGTTCCAGGGTACCTTGTTGTTTTTATCTATCTTTTAAAAAAGCTGTGATTGTAAGTGACATCTAACACGAGCCTAAGGTGTACAGTGTGTTGATTTGAGCTGTTGCTATTGCAATATGATTGCTATTGCAGTGTTAGCGAACATCTCTTTCACATTACATTATTATCATTTCTTCTGATGGTGGGGACAGTTAAGATCTAGTCTCTTTGCAAGTCCAATGTTTATAATAGTTTTGTTGTCTGTAATCCCTGTACTGTATAGTAGAGCTTCAGGATTTATTTATATACTAGTTGCAAGTATGGGCCCTTAAACATCTCTCCCATTCCCCCAATGCCCAGATTTTGGTGGCTACCATTCTACTCTCTGTGTTTTCGTGTTTCTCAGATACCACATATAAGGGATACATGCAGTATTTGTCTATGTCTGACTTACCTCACTTGGCGTAATATCCTCATGTCCTATTCATGTTGGCACAAATGCCAGGGTTGCCTTTTTTCCTCACAGCTGAATAGTATTCCATTGAAAATATACACAATTTCTTTATCCACTTACTCATTGCTGGACACTTAGGTTGTTTCCATCTATTGTGAATAATGCTGCAATAAACATGGGAGTGCATATATCTCCTCAATAACCTGTTTTCATTTCCTTTGGATCTATCCAAAGAAGTATGGTTGCTGAATCTCATGGTAGTTGTATTGTATTATAATCTTTGAGGAATCTTCATTTTGTTTTCCATAGTGACTGGGCCAACGTACATGCCCACAGTGCACAAGGGTCTCCTTTCCTCCACTTGCTTGCCAACACTTCGTATCTCTTGTCTTCTTGATAGCTGTTCTAACAGGTGTGAGGTGATATCTCATTGTGGTTTTGATTTGCATTTCTCTGATTACTGATGTTCCCAAATTTTTTTTTTGTTTGTGTGTCTGTACACACACCTTTATTTGGTGCTGCCAGTTTTCCAAAGTGGCAGTGTCACATTCAACTCTCACCAGTGGTCTAAGAGTCTGGTCGCCCAAGGCCTTGTGAAGATATGGTTCTGGTGGTATCTTTGATTTTAGCTATTCTGGTATGTGGTATGTGCATAAGGATATCATTTAGTTTGAACTTCCTTGAGTAAAAGATGTTGGGCGTCTCTATATTCTTGGCCCTTGACTACTTTGTGAAATACCTGTTTAATTCTTTTGCCCATTATTTGTTGGATTTCTTGTTTCACATATTGATTTGTAGGAGTTTTTTAAAAATTAAATTAAAGTATCATTGATATACAATCTTATGAAAGTTTCACATGAACATTATTGTTTCAACATTCAACCATATTATCAAGTCCTCACCACCGCCCCGCAACATTGCAGTCACTGTCTGTCAGCATAGTAACATGCTATAGAGTCACTTCTTGTCTTCTTTGTGCTGTACTGCTTTCCCCGTGACCTACCTATATTGTACTTGTGAATTATTGTGCCTCTTTGGCCCCAACCCCTCCCTCTTGGTAACTGCTAGTCCCTTCTTGGAGTCTGTGAATCTGCTGCTGCTTTGTTCCTTCAGTTTTGCTTTGCTGTTATATTCCACAAATGACTGAAACCATTTGGTACTTGTCTTTTTCCACCTGGCTTATTTCACTGAGCATAATACCCTCTAGCTCTATCCGTGTCGTTGCAAATGGTAGGATTTCTTTTCTTTTTATGGCTGAATAATATTCCATTGTGTATATGTACCACATCTTCTTTATCCATTCATCTACTGATGGACACTTAGATTGCTTCCATATCTTGGATATTGTAAATAGTGCTGTGATAAACATAGGGGTACATATGTCTTTTTGAGTCAGGGATCTTGTTTTCTTCAAGTAAATTCCTAGGAGTGTAATTCCTGGGTCAAATGGCATTTCTATTTTAGAGGAACCTCTATATTGTTTTCCCTTCAGAGACACTGGACTTCTACAACCTCTCTCTCACATGTGGATGCCTGCAGGTCAGCACTCACCTGATTTTTGTCTGACAGCAGCTTGAGGGGTCTGAGCAGTTTGGTGGGCTCCACCTGTTGTGGGGCCTGTACAGAGCTTTGTATGTCACCGCAGCCCAGGTGGCTGACACTCCTCCTGGGCCCCTTGGGGCAAGGTCCTAGGACCCGAAAGACTAAGCAAAGCCATTTTGCCCATGGGTAAATGACTCACGCCATAGCTTAAAGGTCAATGAAAAGGAGCCCCATCTTTATGCCACTGTGTTGCTGACATCACTCCCCGTTGCTTTTAATTGTTGAGCCTCCTTAGTCTCCACTGATTCCTTAAGCTTCTCAGTCTTTCCATGACCTTGACACTTTTGAATACACCACTCATTTCTTACACTTCCCACAATTTAGGTTACCTGATGCCTCCTCATGATTACATAGAGGTTGTGGGTAGATGAGCAAGGAAGAGAAGCACCTCCCGTCTGGTGTGATGAGCATCGCAGAAGGGAAGCACACAGAGCTCTATGGCATATAGGGAAGGGATTTAACCACCTGGACGGTTGTAAAGCTTCTTAGAGAATGTGGCACAAATGCTGAGGCTCGAAGGAAGAGCAGGAACCAGTGAAGAGAAGAAAGCAAGACCTGGGTGCTAGACGCACTACATCTTGTGATCAACTTAAACCCCAAAGAACTCATCTGTTAGAGTTTTGTCATTAATTCTCTCATCTCTTTATTTACTCCTAATCTTTCCCCTGTGTAGAATCCTACCCTAACTCTCTTAATTATCCCTTCACCCATTCCTTCAGTCATTCAACATTTCATGAAACAGAGGAAGGAAAGGCATCCCAGGTGGACAGAACAGCCAGGATATGGAAAAGGGCCTGCTGTGTGCTCAAGGATCCGAAGGAGATGCACTGTCCTGGGAGGAAGAGAGCAGGAGAAAGAGTGGCAAGAAGTGATCTGCAGACGTGGGAATGCACCAGGCCCCACTGCTCCTGAAAGTCAGCTGGGGGCTTTGGACATTATTCCAAGGGCAATGGACAGCCACGGAAGGCTGTTAAGCCAACGAGTGACCAGACTGGGTCACCTGGCTGCAGCGGGGAGGGTGGGTTGGAAGGGAGTAAGCCATTAACCTGTGTAAGGATAGTAAGGTTAGTGTCCTTCCCGCCTCACAGGATTGGGGTGAGGGTTAAACAAGAGAATACACAAATTCCCTGGCATGATGTTTGGCATATAACGACAATCTGGAAATGTTGGTATCCTTCCTGTTTAATCCAACAATTCTGATTCTTTTTAATATCTCATTTTTCTCTTTATTCCCCTCATCATATTTTGGGTAGAAAATTATCTTTTTAACTTTTTGCTGCAATTAAATTTGATTACTGTGTTAGACACAGTGAACAAATATGAATAAGACCTGGGTTTTTCCTTGAGACATATTTACAATAAGTCATACATAATGTGATATGAACCATGCCAAAGACATGAGCCAGAGCTCTCAGAGGGCAAGGATGGTATTCGTCACCTCTTTGCCATTAATGTTGCATAATATGTGGCATAAACAGTGGACTTCAACAGACTTCTTGACCAGATGATGCATGCTCTGGGGGCTCAGAGACTGAGCAGAGCAGGAAGTTTGGTCACACTCTAAATTCAGTATCTTAGCATTTAATACAGAATCAATAAGGACAATGGCTTTCTTTCTTTACATTTTGTTGGGTATTGTTTGGGATTATTGGTAGTATGCTTTCTATTCCTTTTTTTATTTTCCATAAAAGTTTCTTTTGAGTGATTAACTACATTTTCAAATCAAACCCTTCCTTCCATGAAGAACACTGTAATAATATGAGAACATCAACTCTATATGGAGAAGTCTGACTTGGTAATACTAAATTCCTCATTGTCATGGTAGTTTCATCTGAATCACAGATAATGAAGCAAATTTCATTCTCTGTTGCTGCCTTTTCCCACCACCTACCTGCACCTGGCCACCTAACTTAACTCTTAGCTGACATGTGTTTAGAAAATCAGAATAAATTTACCCTTATCCAGAGCAACACACCAGTAAATCGCTAAGAGAATCCTGTAGTGTTGGTAAAATAAATGCTGCTGGGTCATAACTAATACTATTCCTTCTATGAACATGTGTAGCTCTCCTAAATTTTATACTTATATATTTTACTTCTGAAGCAAGTTGAAAAATGAGATAAGTAATCATGTTGACCATGGCAATACTTAGCATTATTGCAGGAAATTTAAAAGCAATAGCTGCTCTAATTTTGTGTTTTTGGTTCTTCAGAACCTCATGGTGGAATTGATCTTGGTCAAACTGCATAGTTTTTCTTAAGAGTTTTACTATTCCAGAGGAAAGCCATGTCTGAATGTCCTCAAATGCATCAAAATTGGTGGCTCTGTGTGTGATAGCTGTCATACGATCACCCAGGGAGGAACAAATGTACTTTGAATACCTACAAATGTCCTTCAGGTAAGAAATACTTTTAAAAGAAAACTCAAAAAGTAATTCTGATACTTTATAGCTAATATATACTCTTTAGATGCAATTGAAAGTATCTTTTATTATGAAACCCAGAGGCAAAGTAAGCAATTTACACATACAGGGAATGTAGAAAAGGAAACAGAAATTCCTATTTCCCAATTCAATTCTAAAATCCCATACCAGAGAGGTGTCATTGTTAACAGTTCCTTGGGTGTCCCTCTAGACATCTTTGCCCTCATACAACCAGATAAATAAAGTATCTATTAGATATTTTGACACAAATATAATCATCCTATGTACAACTTTGCATTTTTCTTTTTTCACTTAAATTAGGTCAGTATATTTAGATTTTTGTCTTCTTTTTAGTACCTGTATATCATTCCATATAGAGAAGTACCATCATTATTTTACCTATTAATGATTATTTACATTGTTTCTTTTTGTTACCAAAAAATAGCACTGCAATGAACATCCTCCTAGATTATATATATAATATATATATATGTATGTATATATGTTTTTTTCAAACATACCCAAACATACCCATCATATGAGCTCCAAGCAGGAATCCTAGACCTTTGTGATTTGCTCAGTGAATTATAGTTCAACAGATGGGACCCTATAAGACTATTTGATAGCATTCTTCAGTTGAATTGGATGCCTAATTATTCTATCCTAACGACCGAAGGGTAATTAAAGACATGCTGACATGTGGTATTAACATATATATTCTAGAGAGTTAGGCAATATTTTGTTCTGGTAACAGATTTCTACATATCAATCCACTCTAAAACTTAGTGATTTAAAAGAAAAACAATGATTCATTTAGCTCAGATACATGCAATCTGAGCAAAGCTTGGCCGGGAAGGCTTAGGGAATCAGCTGGGTGTCTTGACTGAGGGCTAGACGACGCGTTTCCAAGATGGCTCACTCAACTGGTTGGTACTGGCTGTCACTTGGGATCCCAACTGTGGCAGAAGGTTGGGAAACCTGGGTTGTTCTCTGCATGGGTCCCTCCGTGTGGCCTGGGCTTCCTCTTGGAGCAATACTTACATTCCAAGGACAGGAATACTGAAAATTAGAACTAGGTAGAAGCTATTCTGCCTGTTATGACCTAGCGTCTGAAGTCTCACTGTCCTATCTGCTGAATTATATTCACTGGACAAGTCTCTAAATTCTATCCAGTTTGAGAGAAGGGGACATAAATTCTGTTGATGGGAATAAGGTAAAGTTCTTTGAAAAAAGCATGTAGCATGGGAAATGTTACTGCAGCTATTGCTGGAAAATACAATCTACCACAGACAAAAGATAACTCCTTCCGTTTCAGATAGATAGTTCATTATATAATAGTATTGTCGATTTTTTAATTGAGGATTTCCAAATTTTATTGTTTTTCCTTTGATATAATTCTGCAAATTTTTCTTCAAACGGTAAGTTTGAAGATGTAATACTCATGGAGGTCCCTATGATGATTAAAAGCTGCAGTTGTTGCATGATCACAGACATTTCTTTAATGGGTGAGAATAAATGTATTTTGTTTTCCCTTTTCCCTTCCATTAAGCATAGCACCCAATTATTATTAGTTTTTCTTATTGTTCTGTATGACATACTGTATCTTCACTTTACTCTAAATGGCAACTTTTCTGTGTCACATTGGTGTTGCAGTTGGGCTATGAACCTAGATCTTTGTTCTAAGCCCAGGTTCTTACTGTTAATTAAAATCTGTCTAAATCTTTGGGTCAAGAGTTACATGTTATGCTTATCAGTGGGAAAATAGTAACTCATGGCTCCATCCAAGTGAGTTGTGATACCCTCCCAGAAACTGTATTGTACACTAGGGTCTTTCTTGCCAGGGATGTGGGTTACATAGGTTTGCATTTGAATATTACTCTGTCTGTTGTTCTGTGTGAGAGAATACTTGAACTAATAGAACAAAGCAGGATCTAAAGATCCAATGTGGACAGAACTGAAATGTGTTGCTTCTTCTCCGTTCTTCCCACAAGTCAACATGGTTCTACTAAATAATGCACTCTGATTAAATGCCGTATTAAGATAAGGAGGTAGTAGGTAAAAGGAAGCACAAAAATCTTGCTAGTAGATAAAATGAATTACAGAAAGCTTGATCATGAGAGGAAAGAAAGGAAGGCTCTGTTGTGACGACTCTGACAATTTAGGAAGTTCCCCAAACTGGCTGTAAAGCAGAATTACCTGGGAAGCATAGTGACTTAATGCTCTACCTGACCGCTGGAGACTCAGATTCATTTGGCAGAAAGTGGGCCCTGGGAATATGTGCCTTTATGAATACTCTGATGTTGCTGGTGTAATAAGCCTACAGATATAGGCAAACAAGCTTTTTGGAAAACAGATTTAGGGCACAGTTCAGGAGTTTGTTTGTTTTTTTAACTTTAATCTTTAGTATTTTTCTAAAAATTTAATGGCATTCTTTCTCATCATCAGACTTTTTTCTGGCTTTCGTTTTTTGGAATACTTACAAGATAACGTTTGTCTTTTAATAGAAGCCAAGATGTTGATTCATCTTTTTCTGTTGTCATATTACATTATTGCTATATGTCTTGCACTGAATCAGACAAACTATTTTCTTGTTTCACTGGAATTAAAAATAGAATAAGACTCCTAGAGTATATGATTATGTTCCACTAGGTATATTAATGTTTACATTTCCTTTAAATATCAAAGTTTATTGCCACTGAACTACACCAGTAGTGTTTGATTGAACCTTCCTTTTTATGATTGCTTCCTTTCTTTCTGTTCATTTTTGCTACAACTTCGAAAAACTTTATGGATACTCCAATGACTTACCATAAAGATGATTTCTCCGAAAATTGAACTGTTACTGTTTGGCATTTGTTAGGACTTCCTAAAAGCATCTAGAAGTCTTTTAGCCCCTTCATTCTCCAATCCTGTAGTGCATTAAGTAAGATTCTTTACAGCTGTATCAAGGATTTTGGGCTTCTTTTACTCTTCAGTCTCAATAGGAGATTCATTCTTTCATTAGTGTTTTGAACATATAATACATTCTAGGCATTAGAAATACAAAGGGAAATAAGACAGACACCATTCCTGGTTTAATGGTGCTTACAGTGTGATGTGAAAGAAAACACATAATTATTTAACCTGTTACAGTAATTGTATCAGGCAGTGTTCTGCCAGAGAAATAGAACCAGTAGATGATATAAATATATTATACACTATATGCATATACTATGTGTATAATATATACTATGTATATACATACTTATCTATAGAGAGAGATGGAGGAAGATTGAGATATTTATTGCAAGGAATTGGCTTACACAGTCATGGGGCCTGGCTAATCAAGTCCAAAATTTCTAGGGCAGACAGTCAGGAAAGGAAGGCTGAAAACTCTACAGAAAAAGTTGCACTGTAGTTCACAGGAAGAGTTCATTTCTCTGGGAAACTTTGGTTCCGCTCTTAAGACTTAATTAGCTACTTGGAATATCAACCCTATCATGGAGGAAAATCTCCTTTACATAAAGTCAACTGATGTTCAAAGTGTCTATAGACTGCCTTCTTAGCAACACCTAGTTAGGGTTTGATTGAACAAGTCAGCAGTGTAGCCTAGCCAAGGTGACACATAAAACTGACCATCACAGTAATGTTTGGAAAATGCTATAGTAGAGAAAGTATGAAATGCCAAGGACAGACATAGCAGGGCTATCTCTCTCTTAGTGTAAGGGGAGTCAGATGTTTTACTGCAAGAGATGACAATTAAACAAGCCCTGAGCAATGAATAGGAATTAGCTAGATAAAGAGGTAGATAGAAAATATTCTGGAATATCGGAAGTGTAAGCAAAGGCCCAGAGACTAGAGAGTGAGCATTAGAGATGTAATTTTCTCTTCTTATCAGATTTTCTTTGGCTTTCTGTTATCAGAATGCCCGAGGTAATGGTAGTCCTTTAACAGCAGCCAAATTTTGATTATTTTTTTTGTAATCATTATATTAACTTATTGTAATGTCCTTAGTGCTGAATTATAAGAAACTTTATTTTCATGTTTAATTAGCATTTCCAATTATTGGAGAGATGAAGCTCCTTTTCACATGTTTATTTGACATTCAGGTTTCCTCTTCTACAGATTGCCTGTTTATAACCTTTGCATATTATTCTCTTAGGTAGTTTTCTTTACCTTATTGATTATGTATGATTTGGATATTATTAGAAATCCTTTGCTCTATATGCATTGCAGATATTCTCCCAGAGAATATCACTCCAAACTGGGAGGAGCTCTGTAGACTAGTTTTCAGGTGAGTACAAGGGGACCTCATTAGGTCAGAGAGTGGCTGAGGTGATCTTGATTCCAGACATAAGTCTTACTTCTGTTATGGAGCCCCCATATTGAGCAGGAGCAATAGAGGCCAAGAAGTGGTGAGAATTTAGCAGTGTATATAATAGTTAGTCACTATGTTGTGCATCTGAAGCCAATAGAATAGCATATATTACCTATATTTTGCTAATTAAAAAAAAATAGGAGCAAAGGGAAGAAAAGGTGAAAGGAGACAGTACATCACACAAAGCCCAGAATTTTTTTTTAACAATTCAAATAAATGACAGAAGAGGGAGCTCTAGAATCTTGAAGCTAGGGAAGCTGTCATGGCTAACCTCCCTTCGAGTACAGGCAAACTCACTTCACTGAAATGGAAAGAAAAGTAGTCAAACCCATTGAAAAAATTTATTAGAAAAAAAAGGAAAATTAGGAGCAGAATACATTCTTTCAAACAATGAAAACAAGCCAGAAAGACATGCCCGCAAAATAAAGGAAAACTATATTCTGATTTTTTAAAATAAACTAAAAGAAATTAATAATAGAAGCTATAAGATAACAACTTAAATTGGAATCAAAACAACTCAGAAATAATATTGTTACAGAAAAGACAACAGGAAGATTTGAAAATATAGCTTGCAAAACCCAGGAAAGTATTAGAAATAAAAGAAATGGAGAACATTAAATTAGAAGTAATATATTAATAAATAAATACCATGGATAGTGCATAAAGAGAAAGAGAAAAATGGAGCAGGAAAATTTTAAATTAAAAATGCGAAAGAAATGAGAAAGGATTTAAGAGTGATATAGAACATCAGTAACATGTATGTGTTTGTAAATTCCTGAAGGAAAAAACCAAATCAACTGAACAGAACAGAACAAATACTAACAAATAATAATTGAAAAAGACTATTCTGAAATAAAAGGCCACTTGAAATTATATATTGAAAGAATATACTATTACCCTGGAAAAGTCAACCATTAGTGACTGACAACAGGCATATTCTAATAAAACAATTAGAACCTAAAGAGAAAGAAATATAAATGAAAAATGTCTAGTCAGTCATAAACAATTTAAGAGTCTCTTTCAGCTAGTCATGACCCATAACTCACCCCGAGAGGCAGTGTCTCATGGGCTCCTGCCATTTCTCGGGCAGTTGCGGTCCCAGTGCTCACCCTACAGCACTTGTCCAGTGCAAAGTAATGCAACCAGCACAAATTTATCCTGTTTGTACATTCTACCATGTGCTCTCATGAGTGTGTTTCATCAGAATGGAAGAGAATGAGAACCTGAGATAAGACAAACCTAATTAATAATCTCAGTCATGAAATTACACATGAAAAATATTGCATTCCTGGGTAGTAAGAAGTGGAAACTTAAATGAGGGCTTTGTCTTGTAATGGATAATCATGACTATAAGACACCTATAGGCCAAAGGAAAAGTTGGTAGCTATCTCTTATGTTTTAAGATCTAAAATGCCCTCTCAGAAAGAAGAGTTGCTCTCATTGATGGAGGAAGTTCCAAATAGACATTCATTCCTTTGGTTTAAGCCTTATCCTTGGTACTTTGATAGTCAAACGACTTGGTTATTATAGTGGAAATGGAGTTGGGGCCTTGAATTTGTAAGTTCTTACCCTCTAATCACAGGGTTGGTTCCCCTGGCAATCAGCCCCTACCCTTCTGTGGGGTACAAAATTCTCCTCATTAACATAACAAGACACCAATTTGACCTTAAGGGTTCTGAAGCACTCTCAAGAATTGGGATGAAGACAAAATATATCTGAGAAATATATATATATTTGGTCATCTGAAAGATCAAATAAGTATTTCCTATAAATCATTATACCACATTTTATACCTAGGTTATTAATTAAACATTGATGTCCTCCTCCTCCAATACAGTAATCTACCTGTTTAAAGGTCTCAGCAAAAGCCCCACCAGGGTTCATTTCCTGCCTCTCTTTGGCAGCAAAATTGAGGGAAAGGTACAGGGATTTTTACAGCTCTGCTATATCACACATGCACAAACTCCTTCATTATTAGCATTCCCTATCAGAATGGTACATTGTTCATTTGATGAACCTACATTGACACATCATAATGCCCAAAGTCCATAGTTTGCTTTAAGGTTGTGAAAATTAACAAAGGGAAGAAACCTCACTAAAGTAGAGTAGGAAGGCTAGAAGGGGGAGCCATGCCACTCAATGTCAATTACAGGAACAACTGTCAATTTTCAGACTCCAACAAAGTTGTCAGTTATAGACCCCAACAGAAGAATACTCAACAGGAAAGAATCATCAACTACAGGTCTAACAGGAAAGATGGACACCGCAAGAAATCAACTACCTGGCAACTCATCCAGTGAAAAACCATCATTATCCTGAATTCTAGCTTTTTTCTAGTGGACTTTGGTTCAAAACAACCCCTTCCAACTTTATGCTCCATAAAATAATGTTCCTTTCCTTTGTCTGTTTTGGACTTGTCTATGGATTTCTCTGTTAATCCTAAATAACATTTTTGCTGGTAAGATAACTGACAGTTTCATTTTTTAAAGTTAACAATTCACTTTTGGTTTTTTACTATTGAGGAGGAAAAAACTTTTTCTATCCCTCAAGGTTCTTCTAAGGGTTCTTCTAGTTGGTTTAAGAATAAAACTGACACGAGACAGATTAACAGGAAACAAATCTTAAGTTGAATTAAGTATATATGAAGGCCCCAAAACAAAATTGAGACACAAAGAAATGACCAAGACAGGCAGCTTTTATATAATTTAAGCAAAGAAACATAAATCTGTGAAAAGTTGATAGGAGAAAGAAAGCTTAGGTTTGGGAACTCTGGGAGGAAAAGATGGCAGAGTAGGAAGGCAAGGCAGAAACCTCCTTCCATATGCACCCAAGGATGCAACTATAGCAAAATACAACTAACTCTGAAAATGACCTGAAGACTCTAGAACATACCATATACACCTGGTGAAGAAGAGAAGACCACACCCAGAAGGGTAAAGTGGTAGAGCTGTGATCAGGTCTCAAGCCCTTCCCCCATCCCAGCCCAGAAGCAGGGAGGAGAAGAGTGGAGCAGGGAGAATATAAGCACACAGAAATCCTGCCCAACTGGCCGTGGAGATCTGCTCTTGGAACATGAGTCCACTTTGAATAGGCCTTTGGTAATTAAAAAGGATGGACACCAGGGAGAGTTGTAGCACTCTTGGAAGGCTGAGACTCCTGTCACTAGTGGTGACAGGAGTTACTCCATAGGTTCTGCCAAGACCCAACACAGAGACAGTAGTTTGAGAGGTTTACAGGCAGTAGGAAGTGTGTCAGAGGGGTGAGGGTTGGAGGGAGCTCTCTATGGGACAGAAAGGGCAGCTGGACTTATACTTCTCAAGCCATCCCTCAGCCCACTTGTAGGGCACTTGCAGGAGCCAGCTCCAAACACTCCATCTCCCTCTCTGGTGGCTTTGCCCCTAGGCATTTCCCTGCAAACCCATTCTGTCCAGCCTGCACAGCCCAGCCTGACTTTACTTCCTGGCAGGTAAAGGGAGGCTTTTCCAGCTTTCTCAGATCTCCTTCAGCCCAACCAGTTAGGCACCAGCAGGAGCCAGCTCCAAACACTCCATCTCCCTAGCTGGTGGCTAGGCCTCACGTCATGATCCCCTGCATACACAGCCTGCCCTTTCCTCCAGCCCAGCAGCAGCCATCATTGCCGCCTAGAAGGCAGAAGTTGACCACCCCCACAACAACACCAGCATAAGCATCTAGGCACACAAAGGACACCCTGGGGTGACCTCTGGTGACAGCAGCAACTGCCTGCAGGCAGTCAGAAAGGTAGCCCATCCCATAGTCCACCAAGAGCAACTGGAGCTCCATCACAAAGGAGAACCAGTCAATGGTGAGCAGAGTCTTGAGCTTCTGCCCATCATAGGATGCCTTCTTTATAAAGCCACTACTTTCTAGACCAGGCGTCATAGTGGATCTAATACAAAGGAAGAAAACAGAAACCCAGACAAAACCCAGAGGAATATGTTCCAAACAAAAGAACAAGATAAGACACCAGAAAGAGGGTGAGAGGAAATGGAGATTACTAATCTTCTGGTTAAAGATTTCAAAGTAACACTCTTTGGAGTAACTCACTGGCCTGGGGAACTGATGATTTCAATGGGAACTTCAACAAAGAGATAGAAGATTTGTAAAAGAGCCATTAGAGCTGAAGAATACAATAACTGGGATGAAAAATACAATGGAGGGAATGAATAGTAGACTACTGGAAAGAATAAAAGAAAGAATCAATGAGATGGAAAATAGAGAACTGGAAAACAACCACACTGAGGAACAGAGAGAAAAAAAATAATTTCTAAAAATGTGAAGATGCCAAGAGAGCTGTCTGATGACTCCAGATGAAACAGTATTCACATAATAGGTGTCCCAGAAAGAAGAGAGACAAAGGAGTAAAAAGTCTCTTTGAAGAAATAATAGTTGAAAACTTCCCAGCCCTGTGGAAAAAAATAAATACCTAGGTTTTGGAAGCTCAGAGAGCCCCTAACAAAAGGACCCCAGGAAGACTACATGAAAACATACAGTAATTAAAATGGCAAAGATTAAAGATAAAGAGACAATCTTAATAGCCAAAGAGAAAGCCAGTTACCCATAAGGGAAACTCCTTAAGTCTATCAGCAGATTTCTCAGCAGAAACTTACAGGCCAGAAGGGAGTGGCATGAAATATTTAACATATTGAAAGGGAAGAACCTACAACCAAGAATCCTCTACCAGGCAATATTATCATTCAGAATTGAAGGAAAGATTAAAAGTTTCCCAGATAAATGAAAGTTGAAAGAATTCATCACCACTAAACCAGGCTTACAGGATATGTTAAAGGAGCTTCTGTAGATGGAAAGGTTCTTAAGCTTAAATATTTTTCATTAGTGAAAATAAACCTACAGTAAATTTGAAGATAAATTACTTACTAAGCAAGTCTGAAGTTAAAAGTAAAAAAACCACAAAAGTAGTAAAATAAGCTATACACAAAATCAGTCAAGGGATACACAGAAGATGTAGATTATGACATAAAGTGTGGAGGAAGCAGAACAAAAAAATAGTACTTTTAGACTGTGTTTAAAATAGAGCAATCAGCAACTTAATACAGACTATCATATATTTAGGAAACTATGAACCTTATGGTAACCACAAACCTAAGTCTTATAATAGATATACAAAATTTAAAAAAGGAAATATGAGCATAACACTAAAGAAAAGTATCAAATAACAAGAGAAGGGTATAAGAGAAGAAAGGAACAGAGAGGAATTACAAAAACAACCGGAAAACAATGAATAAAATTGCAATAAGTACATACCTATCAATAATTACCTTAAATGTAAATAGACTACATGCACCAATCAAAATACATAGGGTGGCAGAATGGATAAAGAAACAAGACACATCTTTGTATTGCCTATAAGAAACTCATTTCAGACTTAAAGACAGACCATAGACTGAAAGTGAATGGATGGGAAGAGATATTTCATACAAATAAAAGGGAGAAAAAAAGAGGAGTAGCAGTACTTATAAAAGACAAAATAGACTTCAAAACAAAGAAAGTTAACAAGAGGCAAAGAAGGACATTACATAATGATAAATTGATCAGTTCAACAAGAGGATATAACCATTATAAATATCTATGCACCCAACATAAGGGCACCTAAATATGTAAAACAAATACTAACAGATTTAAAGGGGGAAATAGACAGCAACACAATCATATTATGAGACTTTAACACCCCACCTACATCAATGGATAGATCATCCAGGCAGAAAACAAATAAGGAAACAGAGGTATTGAATGACACATTATACTATATGGATTTAACAGATACATGTGGAACATTCCACCCAAAAGCAGCAAGATACATATGTTTCTCAAGTGGACAGGAACATTCTTTAAATGGCTCACATATTAGGATGCAAAAAGAGCCTCAATAAATTCAAAAAGACTGAAATTGTATCAAGCATCTTTTCAGATCACAGTGGTATGAAACTAGAAATCACATAAGTAAACAAAAAACCCACAAATACATGGAAACTAAACAACATGCTTCTAAATAATCCATGGATCAATGAACAAGTCAAAGAGGGAATTAAACAATACATGGAGACAAATGAAAACAAAAATACAACAGGTCAAAATATATGGGATGCCACAAAAGCTGTTCTAAGAGGAAGTACATAGCAACACAGGCCTACCTTAAGAAACAAGAACAATTCTAGATCAACAGTCTAAACTCACAACTAAAGAAACAGGAAAAAGAAGAATAAACAGCCAAAACTCACAACTAAGGGAACTAGAAAAAGTAGAACAACAGAAATCCGAAGTTAGGATAAGAAGAGATAGAACAAAGATCAGAGCACAAATAAATAGAGAATAAGAAAACAATAGAGAAAAATCAATGGAACCAAGAGCTGGTTCTTTGAAAAGATAAACAAAATAGACGAACCCATAGCCAGAACTATCAAGAAAAAAAGGAAAGGGGATATAAATATACAAAATCAGAAATGAAAAAGGAAAAGTTACAACTGACACCACAGAAATACAAAGAATTATTAGAAAATTCTATGAAAAATTTTATGTCAATAAATTCAACAACTTAGAAGAAACAGACAAATTCCTAGAAAAGAACAGCCTTCCAAGACTGACCCTGGAAGAAGCAGAAAATCTGAACAGATCAATTAACAGTAATGAATTGGTAATTAAAAACCTCCTGACTAACAAAATTCCAGGACCAGATGGCTTTATTCAGTGGAATTCTACCAAACATTTAAAGAAGAGTTAACACCCATTCTTCTTAAAGTATTACAAAAAGTAGAAGAGGAGGAAATACTTCTAAACTCCTTCTATGAAGCCAGCATCACTCTAATACCAAAACCAGACAAAGACACTACAAAAAAAGAAAATTAGACCCATATCCCTGATGAACATAGATGCAAAAATCCTCAACAAAATATTAGCAAACCAAATTCAAAAATACATAAAAAATATCATTCATCATGACCAAGTGGGATTTACTCCACAGATGCAATGATGGCACAATATTCATAAATCAGTCAATTTGATACACATTAACAAAAGGAAGGAAAAAAACCATATGATCATCTCAATAGATGCTGAAAAACATTGACTAAATTCAACACCCATTCATGATAAAACCTCTCAACAAAATGCTTATGGAGAGAACATACCTCAACGTAACAAAGACCATATACCACAAACCCACAGCAAACATCATACTCAAAGGCAAAAAGCTGACAGCTTTTCCTCTAAGATCAGGAAGACAAGGATGCCCACTCTCACCACTTTTATTCAAAAGAATAAAACAGAAGTCCTACCCACAGAAATCAGACAAGATAAAGAGATAAAACACAACCAAATTGGTGAGGGAGAAGCAAAACTATCACTATTTGCAGATGACATGATAACTATATATAGAAAAGCCTAAAGACTCCACCTAAAAACAATTAGAACTAATAACTGAATTCAGCAGTTACATGATACAATATCAATATATATAGAAATCTGTTGCATTCCTATATGATGACAACAAACTAGCAGAAGGAGAAATCAGGAAAACAATTCCATTTACAATTGCATCAAAAATAATAAAATACCTAGGAATAAACCTAACCAAGGAGATGAAAGACCTGTACTCTGAAAACTATGAGACACTCATGAAAGAAATTAAAGAAGACACAAATAAATGGAAATCTATCCCATTCTCATGGATAGGAAGAATTAATATTGTCAAAATGGTCATGCTGCCCAGAGCAATCTGCAGATTTGATGCAATTCCTATCAAAAATGCCAATGGCATTTTTCAGTGAATTAGAGAAAATAATCCTAAAATTCATATGGAACCACAAAAGACCACTGTTAATCTGGGGAGGGGAAATCCCAGGGCAAGATGCCTTTGAAACTGAAATCAGTCAAAGGGAGAAATAAAGTTTAAAACCCATTTATTGCTTATAAGGAGTCGTCCCGCATCTCTTTCTCTCCTGCTGTAGCAGAAGCAAGTGAATTCTCCCCCTAACCTCTCATGTCCAGATAAGCCCTTGCTTGCCCAGGTAATTATCCATTGATATGGAGATCAACTACTTCTCTCCACCCTTTGGAAACGCCTGTTGATATGGAGTTGCACTAAAGCCAGGCGACAGATTCTGTAAATATTGCAATGCTACCCACAACCACAAATAGGCAAAACAGTCTTGAGAAAAAGAACAAAGCTGGGGGTATTATGCTCCCTGACTTCAAACTATACTACAAAGCTATAGTAATCAAAATAGTACAGTACTGTTATAAGAACATAGATCAATGGAATAGAATAGAGAGTCCAGATATAAACCCATGCATATATGGTCAGTTAATATATGGTAAAGGAGTCATGAATATACAATGGGGAAAAGACAGTCTCTTCAATAAATGGAATTGTGAAAACTGGACAGCTACTTACAAGAGCACGAAATTGGATTACTATCTAACACCGTATACAACGTACACTCAAAATGGATTAAAGACCTAAATATAAGACATGGTGCAATGCATTTTATGTAGTTTTCTATATTAGTTGATGTAATCTGGCACTTGAAGGGGTAAACTGTTCTTATAATGAAAATAATAGCCACTGCTCTTGAGTTCTTGCTCCATGCCAGGCAATGTGCCTGGTGTTGAATATAAATTGTCATTAATTCTGCTGGACAATGACTCTGCAGCACGAGCAAGCATGGATTTCAGAGGTTTGGGGAAGGCTGGTTCATTCTGTTGTGGCCTTGGCAATTGGTTTTATTTTGAGAATTAAAGACTTACATATTGCCTTCTTAAGAAGGTGGAAGAGTGTCTATTGATTTCATTAAATTCATTGTACTGAGCTAATATAGTTGGATAAGCTTTTTAACAATAATAGCCACTACTCTTATGTATTTGCTCTATGCCAAGCAATGTGTCTGGTCTTTAACATAAAATGCCTTTACTCCTGCAGGTATTTATTATTATCCCCATTTTACATGTTGTGAAACTGGCTCAGGGAGATTATTATCTGCTTAAAGGCAATAAGTAAGTGATAAAGGCAAGACTCAACTCCAGCTGGATAGGTCTCCAAAGCAATCCTCTTCGGAATCCCAGGCAACTCCAGTTATTGAGGAACTCCTCTTATGTGTACCTCATGGTTTCCAGATGGTGCCATGAAGGAGCTGTTCCAGAAAGAACCTTTTTGGCACAGTGAGAAAGTCCCCATTTCTATCCCTCTTCTCTATGGACACTGTTCTCAGTCAGGGAGAGGAGAGACATTTTGGATCTAGTAAGTCTGAGCCAAGGGAGAATTTTATTCATCTAAGGGGAACCCATCCAGAGTAATTTCTTAAAGACATCAGCTGAGTTTGTCCACCTTTCAGAGTGACCACACCGGCCCTCATCCACCACATTCAACATTTCCCCTGACAGCTGAAGTCATCCTAAAAATAGCCTCTGGACCTTGAAAAGAACTTCTTCTGGTGCCTAAGCAACAAAGATGCCTGTGGGGCTGGGAGAACTCTATAGGAAAGTCAGCTAGGCCCTTTCATTTTCCACAAATGAGAGGACAGGAAAAGCTCGCTGACACAAAATCCCATTCCTTCCTTCTTCCTAAATGCCTTTCTCATTCCTTGCCTACCCTAAAATCCACCGACAGTGTGTCCTTGGTTTGCCTCTCGGTGGCAGCTGGAAGGCTAGAGCTTCCTGACTGTAGTGATGCTTCCCTTCCTCTGGTCAGTTAGGCCAATACCCCACTAGGTTAGGCTCTGTTAACTGGTTTCTCCTGGGCCCAGGCCTTGTTAAGAAGAACAAGTGCTTGCTCTGGTGTATTCAAAATGGCTCCTTTTACCTCCCATTCTGGAAGCACGGGGTGGGGGTGGGGGGGATTTTTCCTTGCTATTTACCGTGAGAATGGGTGTAACTCCTGGAGTTAAATGTCACCAGATTTTTCTCCCATATATACTCTGAAGGCCTCACCGAACTTCTGGAGGCAAAACACACAACTGTGGAGGGCCCATAGTACCCGTGGAGTTTTTAACTCTCAAAGCTGTCCCCACTGAGCCTCCAGCAATTTGCCAATTACAGTTCAAGTTCTCCTCCCCCAGCACTGGCCCAGGCAATGAGGTTTGCCTTTTTGAGATTCTGCTCTCTTAAATCACTACTAATCCCTGTAGTTGCTTGTCTCTCCAGTGGTAATAATTTGTCCTTTAAGTCCTTACCTCTCTTATGAAACCTAAAGCAGTTGTTGATTTTTTAGGCTGTTCTGTTTTTCACTTGTTATTATGATTTCTAATCCTTACATGTGAAACCCATTGCAATCAATTTTCATTGGAAATTCTCCAGTTAAGGCACAGCTCTAATTTCCTCCAGACTGAATAGAAGAATTTGTGTATGTTATTGTAGAGTCAATAACATACACAAATTGCATAGAATTAGAGGAGTAAGCCTTTAAGTATAAACCTTTTAACTGCATAGAAACTCACATGAGAATTTTCAACCAACTATGGGTCTCTGCACCTTTAATAAATCATCTTTTTAAAAATAAAATGCAGGAATATAATTTAAAAGAGTGAAAATAAAAACTACACTTAGAGCTTATCAGAGCGTTGTAAAACTTTTTCCAAACTAGATTGTGTCTTGCTGATTTCCAGGTATAAAGTTACAAAATAAGACCATAAAATGAAGAACCAAAGAGTCAATTGACTATTTTAAAATCAGTATTTTCCTGAGTGACTTTCACTAAATCATGCGTAGTCCTGAAGTTCAGAGAACTTTCAGGGATAGCTCAGGGCAATCTGAGCAATGGGGAACTTGGTCTAACTGTCTTGGAGATCATTCGGTGGCTCAGAGTTTGTATTTCACAGTATGAGACTTTAGTCTTTAAGAAGAACCCTCAGGGTAATCTTATTACCTGTTTGGTTCCTGGAAACTCCTAACAGGAAGCCTACTCTGTGTGGCACAAAATAGGAAGAGTCTGGCTGAAATGTGTGTGCTCACAATATTGGAATCCAAACAGAATACGTCACTGCCTAACTAGGTTCAGATTTTCTGAGATTTTCAGGGATTAGAGCCTTGTAATAGTGAAACTTGCTGGTGTATTTCCCAGAATGAATTAATTGGCTGGGTGCCTCCTAGATGCCAGTACATGGTGCTAAGTAACAAATGAAAGGACCTTCTTTTTTAAACCTTGGACACCCACTCAGGACCAGGCACTTCTTGCAATATCCAAGAGTGCTTGAGTATCAGTTAACCCCAGTCCCTCCCTATGTAAAAAGACTGACCTTTAAAGTAAAGCTTGAGATTGGGCAGGCGACCCTAGCACCCTCTAGGTACAGACCCTCGTTCCTGCCCCACACACCCGAGCCAGATATTTCATAGTAAGGAATGAACGTAGCCTTTGAAGGCTAAAGGCACACATGGCAGCCAGGAGGAGAGCTCTGAGCCACAAAGTGACATGGACACAAAATCGGTTTCCAGAGCATTAATTTCTTGGCAGTTTTTGCAGTAATCGTACTGGTTAATGAAATGATTCCCTCTGCAAGAAAATGCAATAGAGGGACACATACATACAAAGGATTTCAGAAAGTATGTTTCCCAATGATTTCAGAAGGTTCATATGTTAGAAACCTCGGGTCTAGGGAGTAGAAGCCGTTTCCGAAGAAGTTTCTGGCCCCTGGGAGCAAAAGCACAGCTACAACAGCCCCAGTGGCAGAGGCTGCCCTCCGTGCCGCACAGCACCGACCAGTTCGCCTTCTCCAGTCCTCCTGCACCTGTGCGCACAAGCCTGGGCCAAAGGCCCGACCGAAACTGCTGAGCCCAAAGCCCAAGACTGGGTTGCAGCAGCGGCCGTCTGCTTCTAGGCTCCAGCGCACACGGAGCCCGGGATCTGACATCTCACGTCCCGTCCTTTGCCGCGCTCGCCTTTCAGGGCTCTGTGCCTAAGCGCCCGCGTCCTACCGACCATTTCTTCCCTTCCCGGGTTCCCAGCCACCCTGCGAGAGAGCGAGTTCTGCCCTGCGGAGAGCAAGTTGCAGACACCCAGGTCCCCGGTCCCCAGCTGGCTATCATTCGCTCGCGGCAGTGCCGCCCAGCGTTAGGTAGGAGGATGCCCTTGAAAGGTAGGTGTCCGCGAGCACGGACGCCACCAAGCTGGGAGGAGAGAGACGGAGCGAGGCAGGTGTGAGCTAGGAACTGCTCAGGCTTGTGGGGACGGAGGACCGGGTGCGGACCGTGGCCGGGGGCAGTCACGGCAGGCGTTGGCGCTCCACTAGCGGGCAGTCTACAGCGCAGGCTTGTAGGTACTGGAGAGTCCCTGGGGACACTTCAACTCTCACTTGCTGTCACACTTCCCATGCACAAAGTCAATGCTGCCTCCAAACGTGTGCCTACTCCCTGAAGCAAGGCACTCACGCACGTAGGTGCCCCACTAGAGAGCACCAGAGTGCTCTGCTGTGCCCGGGAGAGCCCCTACCCCTACCCCTACCGTGCCGACCCCCGGGTGCCCTGACGCCACTGCTGTGCTTGCCGCGCTGGGAGCATCTGCCCAGGAGGGTGCGGGTTGCGTGCTGTGTCCTCAGACCCGGAGATCCAGGAGACAGTGAGACAGTGAGAAGGTTTCCCCGCTGTCCACTCGCTGAAGACAGCAAGTCCGGACGGACCTCGGACCTTCTAGGCGGGTTTGGAGCAGAGAGCTCAGGCGGTGGGGTCTGAGACCGCTTGCACAAGAGGGTTCGAGAGTCCAGGCACTGGAGAATGTGGTGTTCTGGAGCACGCTTAGACTTCAGGCTGAGCGCAGGTACAATGGGAGCAGGTCGTCGCCACGGTGTGCGCGGCCATCTCCCGAGAGACTGCAGGCAGGTGTGGGGCGCGTTGAGGTGAACCCGCCAGACCGCCGCTTGGCCAGGGCGGCTGTGTGAGTGCCGGGCTTCCGGAAGCAGGCACACATTGGGGGACTGTAATGAGTCTGTGTGTGTGAACGTGTGACTGGAAGAGGGTGAGCGTTAGTCTCTACAGGGACTGTTCTATAACTTCAAGCCTGTGCTGCACTTGGCTCTCTAGGGGCAACCCAAGTGAGGGGGATGCGGGCACAGGGCTGGAACTGCACGCCAGCGGGACATCTTGGCAAACAGCAGCCGGAAGCAAGGGACAGCTGGGCAAATGCCTCCGGCAGGCGGATGAGCCAGAGGTGATGGATGGCGCAGTGTGAATGGGGAGAGCTAGAGATCTGCAAGGAGGCTTAAAAGCATCTGTGCCTTATACCTTCCCCTCCAGCCCAGCGGGGTATCAGTTCCACCTTAGCTTGAGGGACGTCCCACACGCGCGCACACACACACCCACAAGTTCTGGAGATTTGGGAAGCATGGATCCGGATTTTTTGGAATCCTCTACCTGGGCCAGGAAGTTCTTCTACGTCTTTATCTAGCCTGGGGCCAGGCACATAGCTGCTAATCACAACATTTCTTCAAGAGAGGGGAAGATGGTCCCCATTTCAAGATGAGTACACTGAGGAACTGAAAAGTGACTTGCCTATCATCCTACTGACTTGATTGAACAGCTAGAATTGAGTTTAAGCTGACAAAGTTATTCCCACCTCCACCTCTTGTTTCCCATGAGCTCTGTGACTCTAAAGAAGATTCCAGATGTGTGAATCAGACAACCTGCTTGTGCCCAGAACCCACCCTGCTGCGGATTAACCCTCCAAACCTTGCTGGCACTGGGGTCTAGGGTCAGACTTGGGGGAGCCAAACTTCCCTGCAATCCCTAACCCTTCCCCAAAGACCACACACGTGGGGATGGAGTGGGGCAAACATGCCAAACCTGTGGAGCTGAATGGGTGAAATTTGCCATGATGTCAAATTACCCTCAAATTTCTGTTCACTTTTGGGGTGTTTCTCCTTGTTCCACATACCCTCTCCTCCTTCCCTCCCCCCCACCTCTCCAAACACGCACACAACGCAATTCCTTCATGACATCAGTGGGAATACAAGTGGAGTGGTCCTGCCGGAAGCTCCAGTTTCTGGACGCAAGTGGGTGACACAATCCCTCTGAGAACAGGATCCTTCCCATCATTGGTTACCCAGAGCTCGTGGACCACCCCGGACCCAGAGTGGCGGGAATAAAAGCAGCCGCTGGTGCTGGGAGGCATCAGAGCCACTGCCCATCTCAAGTGTCTCTGCCACTTCCACAGAGTGATCGCCTGACGCCAACAGAGCCACTGCCGCTGCCGCCTCTGCTCCACTGCACCTGCTACCTGCTGCCAGGTAAGCCCCGAGGTGCCTGTTTTGCTGTGTGATTTCTTTTATTTCTTTCTCTTCCTCCCTTCCCTCTCTCTCCCCATTAGTTTACCTCCTGGTCAATCTCTATGCCCAAATCAGAGTCTCTGTTCACTTCTGTCTGGGTTTCTTCACACAATCTCTCTTACTCCGCGATTCATCCCAGGCTCCGACTCAGGTAACTCTGGGAAGTCCCAGTACGGGGATTCCTTGAGACTCTCTCCCGGCGCTGAGGCGGGCTCCAGTCTCATTGTCTCCCGCTGGACACGTGCTTAGGCCCATCTGGGACCGCTGGAGCTCTCCAGGCAGCGCACGCACAGCATTACCCAGAGGTAGCTAGCTTTCTGTAGACCGCACCCAAACGGATCGCGGCGCGTTCCTGGTGGTACACGGGAAATCGGTTCGCAACCTGAGCCCAGGAAAGTAGGTGGCAAATAGGCGCAAAGACTGAGGTGCAATGAAAAACAAGCCTCACTTGCGGGTTTTGGGAGATTGCTTCCTAGGTCCCAATTTAAGACTCTGCTGAGCTTGGTCTTAAGGACTCTGCCAGAGGGCAGAACGGATGAAGAGTTAGTTTTTCAGAGATTCCAACTGCAGAGGTATTCTCTTCCTCCTCCCTCCCTCCCCAGTACACAGCGCCAGGTGTGCGCAAAAGCTCCACGCAGGGAGGACAGCTCTGGGTTGCATTCTGGGAGTAGCCGTTGTGACATGGCGCTCAGAGACTGACCTCAACAGAGACTTGGCCAACAGGTGTATATGGGAGAAGGTGAGGTGGGGTGGGCTCAAGGAACTTCAAACTGCTGCAGGTGGGTGACTTCATTCTTCCCTTGCAGAGAGGCGTCATGGGTTTCTGGAAGTTCTCTCCCTTCCTGGCTCTCAGCATCTTGGTCCTGTACCAGGTGGGCTTCCTCCAGGCAGTGCCACTCAGGTAAGACAGCATGCTCCCCACCACAGCCCCTGGGATCAGACAGTTCCATGCTCTAATTGTGGTGTGCTGAGTATTTAACAACTTGCCCTCAAGGAAACAAATGTATGTGTGTAAACCTGAATGTACATTTGTTACAAACTTTTTATGACATAAGGGTGAGTCACACATGACTTACAGATTGAAATCACACAATAATATTTATTGTAAATTTTATACAGCTCGTGAAGCCTCCCAGAATATTTTCATTGCTTTTAACCAAATATTTGCATATTTAGCAATCCTATACACCTGATTCAACCCAGTTTGAGAAATGAATTATCTGAATATGCCAACTAACTTTGCCAATAATTTTGTTATTAAATCTAATATGTGATCTTAGTTAAAATTCACATACCTCATACAAACTTACTTATGAAACAAATATTTTTCAAAAACAAATGAATTGTAAACTTTATCATTTAATATTTATTGGTTGTATTTAACACTCAGTTCATAGCATTCCCCCCAAAGTTAACCATCTGCTTTCACAAGCCTTCTATGGGGGTCACACCACTTCTCTGGGGTCACATCAGACCCTAACTTACAGAAAACAGCATTTGTGGAAGGACACTGGCCTCATGCCTGTCCACTGGGGGTTGGGGCAGCCACATCCTCAGGGGAGCCACAGAAACGAGGAAGCCTCCTGCTTGTCCTGGGCCTGGGCAGGCGGGGATTCAGAGCTTGTCCTGGGCATGCTCTTCTCTCCCAGGGCTGCCTTGGAGAGTCGCTCTAATGCTGCTACCAGCTCTGAGGATGAATCACGTCATCTGCTGGCTGCACTGGTGAAGGACTATGTCCGGATGAAGGCCCAGGAGCTGGGGCAGGAGACCGAGGGCTCCAGGTGAGGTTTCCTCCCCCGGCCGGCACAGGGCATCCCCTCCCTCCTGTCATGCCCAGGAAGGTGTGGTCCACGAGGTAGGAGAGGACACAGCTGGACTGCTGGCCAGCAGGCTTTCATTGTTCACCCTGGTCTGGGGCCAGCTTTTCTCAGGCTCCACCAAAGGCAGAGGGCAGCTGGAGATAGTATAATTAGACCACATGTTAAAGATCCATTTCTGAAGCAGTTAGGAGAGGTGTGGAATCCCTCACTGTGGAAATTGGTCTGTCAGTACTGAGATCTCCCAGCACTGGGGGAGTTAGGACTGGTAAGTGTGAGGCCAGAGGCCCATCCCCACACAGCTCTGGCTCAGGGATTTAGAGTCCTTCTAACCGGGTCTGTGTGAGGAGGTAAGTGAGGAGTATGCCCTCCTTCCTGCCCCTGCTGCCCATGTTCAAACTGACTCCTCCCAGGTCAAGCCTTCTGTGTGACAGCCACAGGGCAGTCCTGGTGCATGGTACCACCTGGCATGTCTTTTCCCTGCAGCCTGGACAGCCCCAGAGCTAAGCGGTGCAGTAATCTGAGTACCTGTGTGCTGGGCACATACACACAGGACTTCAACAAGTTTCACACGTTCCCACAGACTGCAATTGGGGTCGGAGCGCCTGGCAAGAAAAGGGTCATGGCCATCGGCTTGGAGAGACACAACGGCCCTCACCTTGGCATGCCCTGGGATGCCTACTAAGCCCCTCCCTTACTTTCTAGTTTCCCTTCTTGCTTCATTCCTTTAACTTGATGCATGTGGTCCCCTCCGCTTGCTCAGAGGCTTTCTTTGTGGCAGTGGATGTCTGGAACATGAGATAGAGAGAAGGACCTACAGGCCGGCAGAGAAACACCCAAGAGGAGAATAGCATCAGAGAGGGTGGCCCTTGGTGTCCCCTGTGAATTTCATAGCGGAGCTTCTCAGTGCTGCTTCTGGGTGTGCTTGTCATTAGGGGAATAAAACTGTTTCTGAATGACCTGAGCTGTGGTGGTTATTGCTCTGGCCTAGATTCTGGGCTTCATGGACTCAGGGTCCTATCTTAGAAGTAGCTTTGGTTCTGAAGTAGCTGGACGCAGGGCATGAGTGGTGGTCCTTGTGACCACTGTCAAGTCGCACAAACAGGAGCACCTCTGCTACTTGATGCTATAAACTCCCTTCCTGTCCAGGTGAGTCTGGGGAATCTGTATTCCTAAGACAGGATGTTTGCTGTCTGTAAGTGGAAGCTGGCTTCTAGACTATTCTGCGATGGATTCAGTGTGGGACCCTATTTCTCTCTAGTCTTGTAATCTCAGTTGATTTTTAGTTTATCGACACAGGAAAGAGGGGCTGTTACCAGTCTCCATGACCAGTCACCCAGAGCCCCCTTTGTGTTTTTTGACACCGTGGGGATGGCTCTGGGGAGTGGTTGCGGCATTTTCCCTCATGGCCTCTGATTTCCTTAGATAGTTGTGCTTAGGGGAATTCCTTAAGGTACACTGGTGCCTCGCAGAGCAGTAGTCTTCCCATGCAGGTCCCCTGGGCAGGCACCTGTTCCAGCCTCTCACCGACAGGTCTTCCCTTCTTTATCTATCCTGCAAATCAGTGTCACTGCCCAGAAGAGATCCTGCAACTCTGCCACCTGTATCACCCACTGGCTGGGAGGCTTGCTGAGCAGAACCGGAAGTGTGGCCCACACCAACCTGTTGCCAACTAACATGGGCTTCAAGGTCTACAACAGGCGCCGCGAGAACCTTCAGGCCTGAGCAGCTGCATGGCTCCAGGAAGAAGGTGACTGACTGTTCCTATGCTCATATGGGATGACGGGACCTGGGGAGGGGGAGCAGTCCACACCCCTACCCTGCCTGGGCTGAAATGAGTAAAAATTCCAAAGCCAAAGGTACCCACTCCAGTGTCTGGGGGAAACAGAATCCCAATATTTGAAACCCCTAGAATTTGGGTTCTTTTCTCTCAGGTATCCAGTCTTTCCTTGTGATACTGAGATCAGGCTGGGAAACATAGATCCTGTTTATTAAAAACACTGTTCCATGCAGTTTTATAACTGTGACAGGTAATGACACTACCCTTTATTGTACACACTACAATGTTGTGTTCATTTGAATTCAGAGCATATATATACTTGGGGTCAAGAACCATGTTTGCTGCCTACTAACTATATGGCCGTGGGCCACTCTCTCTCAGCCTCAGTTTCCTCTGGAAATTGATGGCAATAATAATATTTACCTGATGGTAGAAATACAAAGAGTAAATGAGGTATTACCTGTCAATAGCCTCATGATTAGCAAGTAACTAAATTATGGCTGTTATTTTTTTTCTCCTAGATCACCATGGATGAACTCTACTTCTTTTAATTTGCATGCAAGCAACTCGTGGGATAGGGAGCATGGAAAATACACATAGATGCATGTTTCTTAATATTGAAATCATTCTTTTTGGTCTGAAATAAACTAAAGCTAAATGCAGAATAAAATCATTACTGTTTTCTGGTGTGCATCTTTTAAAAAAATATTTGATTCTAAATTTAATAAATATGACAACATGTCTCATTGGCTTATCTCATAGCAAATCTGGGTCTCTGTCATCCAACCCATTGATGTCGCCAGCTCTGCTGAACCTCAGGGGGATGTGAAGTCACTACCTCATGGGAGTTTGGGGACACACAGGAATGCTGTGCCTCAACAGAACTCCTTACTGAACAAAATGTTTTCCTTTGTTGACATCATCCATCTATTTTACCAGGCTAAATATAAAATATATGTATTTTTGATAAAATATTTAAAAACATACTTCAATAGGCTATAAGGAGTCCCTGTTGGCATTTTGTTGCATCTCCCAGGAGAGCCTTGGGGACCTGTGAACACTTTGTTGAGCAGGCTCACTCAGACAGGGCAAGGCAACATGCTCGGCATGGGTCCTCAGTGTCCTGTGCCCCCAGTTTCTAGGGAAATATCCCTTACTGGAATTAGGACCCTGTGCAGCTCAGAGACACAATTTACATCTATTTTCCAAGTGTGCTCTGGTCCCCAGCCCCAGAGGCTATCTGTGCACTTCTCTTTGACTCAGCTTTGCCCTTACCCATCCCTGCCTTTCCCCCCATAGCCTGCAAAACCCTGTAGAAACAATGGCTCAGAATCTGAAATGGGATCACAGACTGGTGGGCGTGGAAAGGTCCTCAGATGCCATGTAATCCAACTTTTTTATTTCCTGAGGTGCTGAGAAGAAAAGTATTGTTCAAAGAGCTGCAGTAAGTCTTATAGAGACATTCATACTTTTATAAATACTAAGTGGGTGCCTGCTATCTGCTGGACAATATTGGAAGCACCAGTCAAGAGCATCAACAGAACAGAGAAAACTTCCTGTATTCATAGAGCTTGTTTTCTAACTGGTGTAGATGGAGGTGACTGATACATGCTGTGGAATCAGAGATGTTCAGTATCAGTAGGACCCTGGGATATAGGTCTAATGCTTTCATCCATGTAGGAACATCCCCGGGTCAACATCCCTGGCATCTTCTGGTGACAAGCTGCTGACTGGAACTCTCAGGATGGCTGGGCAGCCAGTATGACTGCTGGACAGTAGGTTAAGTGGGGTTATTTGTTAGAAAATTCATCCCCTTCTACCCACTGACTCTAGTTTTTTCCCCAGAAGCACAGAGAGTTATGACCCTTGCTCCCATTCAATCTGTACTCAATACAGCAACCCGGCCTTCACCATAAAAGGTACATCAGACTACATCTCCCTTCTGTACAAAGCACTCCACTGACTCCCCACCTCATGGAGTAAACACCTGGGGCATTGTATAGGCTTGATCTTCCTTCCCTCTCTCATCACCAGCTTCAGCACTTGCCTCACCTTATCTGGTACTTCCCTCTCTCACACACTGGCCTTCTTATATTTCCCAGTGATTCCTCAAGTGCCTGGAGATTCTGCCATGGCCACCTGTTATCAGTGACTAATTCCTGCTTCAAGGGCTATTCTTCAGTTCTTCACTCACCTCACCATAGGTTTCTCCTCTCCTGGAGTAATCTACCTGCTTCTCTCCTTCCCATGCAGCAAACAAAGCAGACAGGCAGTGTGCTCTTGGGGAATCACGCAGGCAGATTAGGCAGGTAAGTTCAAATCAGGAGGGGAAAGAGCAGCACGACCATTTTAGCCTGGCATCTGAGGCAGCTTCACAAATAATGCAGGTCATGCTATATTCAATTCCCACCAGAAATCTGGATATTTCTCAACTGACTCAGAGCTCACAGAGTGAATAAGTGAGACTACTTTGAACCTTCAAACCACAACGTATGGTGCACTGAATCAGAACCCTAAGAATAGCTGGAAAGTGTGCATAAGGCAGTGGATGCACACCATGGAGAGACATGGGGTTTCACCCCAAACCCACTTGGGCCACTGCAACAGAAGAGTATCTGTTCGCATCAATTAAGGCTCAGGCCAAACACTGAGCCCGACAATCCTTGCTGTGGCTGACTGATTTATTGCTCCCAATTCCTCACTATGCCGTGGTGGGAGTATATATCCTTCCCCTTGCCATAGTCAAATGGTGGGTGAAATTGACATCCCTGCCCCCTTTTGGGGACTTGATTTGCATGAGGGACTGCGGTAGACCTGGTGCAAGCTGAGGCTTGAAATGTGTTGTGTTCTTGGCTTTTGTGCTCTTGTGATCCTGCCATCAGCCTGGTCAGAGCAAGCCTTAGGTATCCATTTATCAATTAGCCTGAGCTCCAAAATGAGTTCTGTAGACCTAGGTGTGAGGGTTGGGCCCCTGGCCAGGGCTCGGTCCCGGGGCTGATCCACCGCAGCTCCCTTGCCCAGTGGTAGTTCTAAGACCTGGTATTTTAGCCTCGTCACCAGCTGGAGAAGATGGCGCCCATTTCCTGCTCACCACCCTTTCCCCTCTTCCCTGTTGGGGATTGGCCCAGCAGACTTCCGTACCCGTGCACAGCTTGTGCTGCCCACTTAGAGCGGCGCATGACACCTATCCGCTTAAAGGTCACGCATGATACTGTTCCGGATTGGTTGAGTGACTGAATATAAGGGAGTCCGCCGGGAGGGAGAGGAGCTTCCCGACAACTGCTGTAACCGCCGCGAGAGATTAGACAATAAAGCCTAGAGAAGAACCAAGACCTTGGGCGTGTTGCTTCGGTCCCTGAAGGGTCGCGACAAGTGGTGCCGAACCCAGGGAATCGCTAAACCTCGTCGCGACCTGATCCGCTGACCCTGGCGCCTGCCGATGAAGTAGAGCTTGTAACTCTTCAGGAACGTCGCTGGACGCCATTCGGTCGGCTGGCCAGACCGGGAGAGGGAACTGAGGAGGGTGAGTGGATCGGCGAGTAAACTGAAAGTATACGTGGCAGGGCAGACAGCAGGCAGTTGCGGTGGGTGTTTATGTGTAGTGTGTGTGTCCTGTTAGTGTTTGTGACATTGTTTATTATAATATATGGAATGAGGAGGCTCCAGTGAAGGTTTGCAGAGTGGCGACGAAATCAAAAGGTTCGCAGAGTGGCGACGAAATCAAAAGGTTCGCGGAATTAGCGACGTAGTCCATCTAAATCATAACTAGGATACTCGCCCCTTTAGAGAGAGGATGGGGACGGAGGCCTCTAGGGTTAGGGCCGAGGAACCTCTGAAAGCGCTCCTTAGAGCTAATGGAACCCCTTTGAAAATGAAGACTGCCAGGGCATTCCTGAACACTATAGAGAATCATGCCCCATGGTTCTTAGATGAAGGGAAGATCACCAGCCCTTTATTGGACAGGCTGGGGGATGACCTACGCCAGGCAGACAAGAGGGAGCCCCTTCCACCAGGGACAATCCCTATTTGGGGTCGAGTAAAAAATTGCCTGAAGGGACAGAAGCCAAGCTGCCGAGAGGCCATCCAAGAGGGGGAGGAAATATTAGAGGAAGTACGAGAAGAGTGTGCCTCTGCAAAGGCATCGGAAGGGGGATCTGAACAGGGACTGCCATCTGATGAGGATGAAGACGGGGAACTTTCAGGGGACGAGCTAGAGAACAGGTTTAATAGCAGAGCATCACGCCCGTCATTATATCCCTCCCTTGAACCATTGAGACTCCAGCCAAGGGAGGAGGGGGAGGCTCACCACACCCCCCTAAAGGCAGATAATGCCAAAGCAGGGCTAGTAACTCCCTCAGCCCCCATCGAACCCTCACGATTAAAACCAGGACCATTCACTTCATGGCCCGAGCCACCACCTTATCAGCACTGTCACCGTAAAGATGGCTGGGTGAGGTGGGTATGCAGAGAAGGGCAGGCAGCATTCCCTGTAATAGAAGACCCGAACACTCAGCAAAGATATCATCAACCCGTAGACTTCAAAATAATCAAAAGCCTGAAGGAGGCCGCCACCACCTATGGGCCTCAGGCCGCCTTTACAGTGTCTCTGATAGAATCAGTGGCCTCCTTGAACCTAACCCCAGATGACTGGGCCAATGTCGCCAGGGCGTCTCTCTCTGGAGGCCAGTATCTGACTTTTAAAACTGCGTGGCAGGAGTTTTCCCAGGATACTGCACGGCGTAATATTGCAGCAGGGAACCATCAATGGAACCTAGACATGTTAATGGGCTCTGGACCCTACTTAGGGCAGCACAATCAGGTCAACTACCCTCCCGCGGTTTACTTACAGATTTCCACAGCCGCGGTCAGAGCTTGGAAGACCTTACAAGGCACAGGGGATCTACAGGGTCAGCTTTCTAAGGTGTTGCAGGGGCCTGATGAGCCCTATGCAGATTTTCTCGCGAGGTTGATGCAAACTGCCGGTAGGATCTTTGGAGATGCAGAAACAGCCATGCCCTTAGTCAAACAGTTAGCGTATGAGCAAGCAAACAAATGGTGTAAGGAAGCCATTTGGCCATGGAAAAATAAAGACTTAAACACCTATATTAAGGTATGTAGAGACATAAACGATAGTGTAGTTCAAGGGCAAGTGATGGCCGCTGCAATAACTCAAGGACTGCACAATGCGCGCGGCGGAGCCACCCCTCCAGGGGCATGCTTCTATTGTAAGCAGCCAGGTCACTTGAAGAGGGACTGCTCCAAGCTAGGAGGACCAGGAGGTAATGCCGCACCCATCAGGCAACCTCGACTGTGCCCTAGGTGCAGAAAAGGGAACCATTGGGCAAATGAGTGTAGATCAGTGGCCGATGTAGAAGGATGCCCACTGCCTCCACAGCAGCCAAAAAACGGGAGGCAGGGCCCCACACCTCAGGGCCCACAAATGTATGGGGTGATTCAGCAAATCCCCTGAACACATTATCACCTGACCGATCAGAGCACTCACAAGGAGGCGGAGAACCAAGGAGAGCCACAACAGGGAGTGCCAGACTGGACATCTGTGCCACCACCCACCTTGTACTGACCCCAGAAATGGGAGTTCAAGTAGTGGAGTCCGATTACAGGGGGCCCTTAAAGAGGGGGGTGGTGGGACTCCTTTTAGGCCGCAGTTCCACCACTAGAGCAGGCTTGATAGTCCATCCTGGAGTGATAGATCCAGATTTTGAGGGAATAGTAAAGGTGATGGTCTCCTCCCCGCGAGGCATTACCGCCATAAATCCAGGAGACCGCATCACTCAAATTCTCATGCTTCCCAGTAACCATGACAATTTTGACAGTAAGAAGGTCATAAGGGGGACCTCTGGCTTTGGGTCATCCGGGGCTCCACTAGCTTGTGTCACGCTAGAATTAGGGGACCGGCCTATGTATGTAATCCAAATTAGAGGCAGGGAGTTTGTGGAGCTGTTAGATACCGGGGCAGATCGCAGCATCATCAGGGAAGAAGAGTGGCCTAAAGACTGGCCTCTAAATCAAGCTGCACAAACACTGAGAGGTCTGGGGATAGCCCAGGCACCAATGTGCAGTGCAGCCACACTGCCATGGAAGGACTTAGAGGGGCATCACGGTGTTATTCAACCATACATCCTAAAAATGCCTATGTCCCTATGGGGATGAGATGTGTTAACACAAATGAATTTTAAACTAACCACAGAGACTTTTTACAGTGAGCAGTCTAATGCCATAATGAAAAAACAGGGGTACGTGGGCACTAGAGGACTAGGGAAGGATCTCCAAGGGAAAGAACAACCAATCCTTTTAGCAGGGAGACCACCCAAAGGGCCTGGAGGACCAGGATTGGGTTTTTCTTCGGGGCCACTGAGGGAAAACAGCCTATAGAAATAACATGGCAGTCAAAAAGGCCCGTGTGGGTACCTCAGTGGCCCCTCACCAAAGAAAAGAAGGAAGCAGCCCACACTTTAGTACAATAACAGATAGCAGCTGGTCACCTCCAGCCCTCTACCTCGCCATGGAACACACTTATTTTTGTAATTAGGAAAAAGTCTGGCAAGTGGAGATTACTCCATGATCTCAGGGCAGTGAACAGACAGATGGAGCTTATGGGACCTGTACAATTAGGCCTTCCTCTCCCTGTGGCCCTGCTCAGAGGATGGAATTCAATAGTGATAGATATCAAAGACTGTTTCTTCTCCATCCCGCTTCACCCCAGAGACTGTCAAAGGTTTGCCTTTACCGTGCCAGCAGTGAATCATAGTTGTCCCGATGAGCGATATGAGTGGATAGTATTGCCACAGGGCATGGCTAATAGCCCCACCATGTGTCAGATGTATGTAAAGAAGGCCTTACAAACTGTCAGGAAACAGTTTCCCCTGATAATCATCTATCACTATATGGATGACATTTTGCTGTGCAGTGAAGAGGAGAGACAACTGGAGTTGTCTCTCTGTTTCCTGCAGGAACATTTTGAGGAGTGGAACCTTAAAATAGCCCTTGAAAAGATCCAAACATCCAAAGTAAAGGAATATTTAGGAATGAGATTGGGAAACACAATGGCCAGGCCATTAAAGGTAACCATAAGGACGGATCACCTGAAAACTCTAAATGATTTTCAAAAACTGCTGGGATTCGTCCATAATTGGGTTCGTCCATATTTGAAACTCACCAATGAAGAGCTAAGTCCCTTATATAACCTCCTGAGGGGAGAACCTGATCTGGCCTCCCCTCGATGACTCACTGAAGAGGCGAGAAAAGCTATAACATTGGTTCAGTCACCCTTGCAGTTAGCGCAAGTCGAGCGGATTGATTACTCCAAACCAATTGCCTTCATAGTGCTCCCTAGCAATCATAGCCCCACAGGCGTACTGTGGCAAGAGGGCCCTATGCTATGGGTCTACTTGGCACATTCGCCCGGGAAGATCCTGGATTGGTATCCCCAGAGTGTGGCCGAGCTGATCTTGAAAAGTGTCAGGGTATCCACAGAGACGTTCGGTGCCCCTCCAAATACCATCATTACCCCATATACTGCAAAACAAATTGAATGTCTTACCGCCTGCTGTGATGCATGGGCTATCGCCTGCACCATATCTAGTGCCACCTTCGATAATCATTATCCAAAATCCCCCTGGCTCCAGTTTTGCCTAGCTAACCCGATCATTTTCCCTAAAACTACCAGGAGGGAACCCATTCCTAGGGCTAAGGTAATCTTTACCGATGGCTCTAAGGATGGCACCGCCGCAATAGTTACCAATGAACAATCATGGACCCTCACATTCCCGGCGACATCCGCCCAGCAGGTAGAGCTGCTGGCAGTGGTGCAGGCCTTTAAATTATTTCCCCACGAGACATTTAACCTCCTGTCAGACAGTCAATATGTAGTTAACTCAGTTACCATTATAGAAAATGCAGGGCACGTTAGACAGACATCGCCGGTCGCCGGAACACTTAGAAGCTTGCAGCACCTTATCTGGGATCGGGTCCATCCTTTCTTTATTGGACATATCAGGGCTCATACTCCACTCCCAGGCCCGCTTGCCGAAGGAAATAGGAGAGCGGAGTAGGGAGAGGGAGCAGGGCAGATTTGGTGACCCTTACATTTTTACTGAGATCCAAGATCCATTGGCCTATTTTTGGATGCAGTGGTGGGCAAGAGTCACCCCAGGTCTTTTGGTATGTGGAGCTGGGTGTCTAACTAGTTGTTAAGAAAAACTGAGAGAAAGGGGAAATGTCTTTTGTCACTATGAAGCTAATATACTTTTTCTTTTTTTAAATGTAAGCATTTACAGCTATAATTTGCCCCTAGGCACTGCTTTCACCAGGAGGCCAAACTCAGGGCCTGGCAGACAATGGCAGAAGCCGCCCTGGCTCCTGGCTCTGATTAATTTATGGCAGATAGTCTCCCTTTCCTCCACAGCCCAGGCTTCTTAGCCAAATGCAGGTGAGCAAGTGCTGCAGGAGCAGAAATGAGCTGCCCAACTGGAGCAGGGCTTGCAGCAGCCCCAGCAGCCACCGAATTGACAAAGCCTAACTAAGGCTTCAAGTCCTTGTAAACTAACTACTTCCGGTGGAGGAGCTGTGGCAAAAACCCCTGCAGACCTGAAGCTGCAGGCTTCTGGGTGAGTTCCTGGGGATAAAAATGAAGGTTCCTGTAGCCAGGAATCTCACCTAGCCCTGGACGGCTAGCTCAGTACACACGTGTGGGCAATGCATTGCTATTGACTCTATATAAAGAGCCTTGCCCAGTACTCTGGGCGACACGGTGGCAGGGCTGCAAGGCTGCAGGAGAGCAGAGCAGAGGCTGGAGTGGTGGCAATGCTGAGGCCAGAGGCCAGAGGGTGGCTGTGTGGGTAGAGAGGCCTGACTTTCTGCACACAGACTCTCTCTAAGTGAATTAGATTTTAGTGATTGACCTGCCACCATGGAAATAAAGTTGGGCATAACCCTTTCACCCAAGAATGTTCTACTGTCATTTCTTTGGTCACCTTGAATCCATAGTCAACTTGCCCAGGGTGGAAACCCATTGGCAAGACAGTTCCCAATTAGGAAGGGCCCCACAGGATGTGAAGGAGGGATTCCCTCTTCCCTGATCACTTCCTACATCCATTTTCTCCTCCCTTTCCCCCACCTTCCTTCCCCCATTCTCATTCCTGCTCTCCATTGTCTCCTAAAGATTCCTCAGAGAGTCATTCCTACTCAGTTTAAGGGAGAAATTCTCACCATTCCAAACTCTTGCTCTGAGCTTAGGTCTCTGCTGCACAAGCATATGGGGGATCTGAGGACTAAGATGCCTGACACCAACTCTCTGGTGCCTTCCTAGGATGCAGGACTCTGAGTGAAGAGAGGAGTCATCCACCTGGGAGCATTTTCCCACATCCCTGAACTTTTCCATCTGGAGGGGTGATGCACACACAGGACTAGCTTACTTATCCATTATTAATTTACTTCTTCAAATAATTTGATTTTCACCATAAACAATGTGTCTCTCATGTTTCTTTTACAGGTTGTGTCCAGCCCAGCAGCAGAAATAAAGATGTGCACATGGCAGGACACTCCCTGAAGCTGCTCAGAGGTCACAGAGATACCACCTCCACCTGTCATTATGAATGAGTTCCTGTTCATTTGGTCTTTGGAGGCCATATCCATTGCAGCTGCTTGGAGGAGACTGATGGGAAGAAAGAAAACTGAATGATGGCCGTTCCCCTAGTTATGTCCAAACACATTGCCTGGGACTTTCCTGGTCTATATCAGAAGGTAGGAAAACATTATGACAATGAAAATGGTGGTGGAAGTACCCAGAAATGGACTGGGCTCCAAAGATTTAACCAGCAACAAGAAACGTTGCTTCTGGGAATAGTGTGCTGCTGGAAATAGGATAATCTCAAACTAGCAGCATATGTGCACATGGGGGAAACGAAGGAGGAAGTGTGTGCACAGAACTCAGAGCTATTACAGGAGCATATTAAAACTGAATGTCAGAGCAGAAAATCCCCTAAGCACTGAGGAACAAGACACCAGTGGCTCTCCATTGCCTGGAACCATGAATTAAAAACGAGGCAGGCCCACTCCCCAAGAGGAAGGAGGGTTTCATTCAGCCCCCATAGGAAACATTACTCATGCCCACACTGCAGCTGAGAAAAACAGCTATGGTGACTCATGTTTACTAATGGGAATGCATCAGAATTATTAAATGTGTGCTCACAAAAAAGTTGAGATATTATCCACAGGTGTGGATAATAAAGTCCAACTAGAAAAGCACATAAGGCTCCTCACAACTAGCTTCGACCTACCTTTTATCCTCCTATCCAGCTCTAGCCAGTTTTCTCCCGGCGTCCATCCTGTTCAGGATCTATGTGCTTTGGGTGAACTGGGTCCCCCCAATTCCCTGGTAAGGGTGGTTGTGATAGATTATAAACCACCACAAATTCTTAGAGATCTTCCCCTCAAGAGTTGGGGACTTCCTTTGTCCAATATAACATGGTAGAAATTATTTCACACAAACCAGCAGCTGGGATGACAAGAGGCCTTACAGCTTCTGTCCTCACCCTCGTGGAAGGCTGTGTGCACGAGGACAGCCCCAACCAGCTTGCTGGAGAGGACACACAGAAGAGAACCGAGGCAGGCCAGATGCCAGCAGATCTGTGATTGACAACCTTCAGGGCCAGCCGCCCACAGCTGATATGCCAAGTAACCTGAAATTCCTGAGTGAGCATGGCCAGTGCCCCATGGGAGGGAGGCAGCCATGCCAGCTGAACCCACAGAGTCATGAGCGAATGCACTGTTGTGATCTGAGCCACTATATTTTGGGAGCGTTTTGTTGTGTAGCAAAGGCTAATGGGAACAGTGGGCTACGGCAATCAGGGTAAACCCTGCCCTCCTGTCACAGTGGCTCCAGAACACAGGCCTAAGTCACCAGTGCAGGTCAGGGGCGGCCCAGTTGGTGATGACCGAGGCCTTGACTGGCATGACCTGGTCAAAGCTGTAGTTTCCCCTCTGCAGAGTGTGCTGTGAAGTAAAGCTGGAACTATGGCAGCCCCTTTGCTGCCTTCCATGGAGGAAACCTTCACATAAGAACTTCACAGGAAACTGTAGAGCAATGGGGTCGGAGCCTTGACCGAAGTCTCTGTCAAATTGTGCTGGAGTCTCACATCACCCCCAGATATGTATAATTATACAATCTGACAATCCTCACGGGTATTTAAGACATTTGGCCGAAGCTTTTGTTTATTTGCAACTGCAAGTGTTCAACTGATACGCTCTCAAAGCTCTATAACTGTGGCTTTCATGGTCATTTTATCAAATGAAAATGGTGGCGTGAGTACCCAGGAATGGACTGGGCTCCAAAGGTTTAACCAGCAACAAGAAATGTTGCTTCTGGGAATAGTGTGCTGCTGGAAATAGGATAATCTCAAACTAGCAGCATATGTGCACACGGGGGAAACAAAGGAGGGAGTGTGTGAACATAATTCAGTGCTGTTACAGGAACATATTAAGACTGAATGTCAGAGCAGAAAATCCCCTAAGCACTGAGGAACAAGACACCAGTGGTTATCATTTCTTTGATAAAATGATAAAATGCACTTTTCAAGAAAAACCTTAGGCAGAAGCATAAAATGAAGACTGTGTTTGACATAGGAGTGGGCAGTCCAGAATCCTAACAGCAACTTCTTAAATCCCTGTGTTAGATTCCCAGCGCTGCCATATCAAAGTACCACAAACTGGGTCACTTAAAACAACAGAAATTTATTGTCTCACAGTTCCAGAGGCTGGAACTCAGAAATCCACGTGTCCACAGTGCTACACTCCCTCGGAAAGCTGACGGGGAGCTCTCCCTGCCTCCTCCTGGCTTCTGCCGGTTGCTGGCATCTTGAGCGTTCCTTGGCTTGTAGCTCCATCAGTGCGTCCCCCATCCTCACATAAGGTAGTCCCTGCATCTCTCCTGTCCTCTCCCCTCTGTGTATGTCTGTCTGTATCCATATTTCTCCTTTTAGTAAGGACACCAATCACATTGGACGAGGGCCCATCCTACTGACCTCATTTTACCTTGATTACCTCTCTAAAGACCTTATTTCCAAATAAATAGCCTTCTGAGGCGGCTGGGAGACATCAACCTGTCTTTTTGGGTAACACAAACCAACCTACAGCGCTCCTTCTGGCAGCGGTGCCCAGGGCAGCCACACAGGGCATCAGAGCTCTGAGGTACACAGTGTGTTCATTCCTCTGTGCCATTTTACATTCTGAGCCTCTTCCCAAAATGTCCTTCCTGCTCTCAGATTTCAAGGCTCAGATTGGACAGCACCTACTCTTTGTGCTTCTCCCTCCAAAAGAAATAATTCTCCCCTCTTCAGTGTCTCATAGGATTTGCTTGTAAGTCAGACAAAACACTGTCAACACCTCTGAGCTGACATCTGCACATGTGTGCCGCACTGGACTGTGGGTGACCTGATGCAAGATTGTCACTTACAGTAGCTTAGTGACTAGCATATGGCACTCAGTTAAGTGTTGGATGAAATAAAATCATGTGCATTATTTTTTATTAGTTGTTAGAAGGCATTATTTACTAAATAGGAAAATAGGTTTTTTCACCTAGATCCCTGTAAAAGATAATGACTTGGCAAGAGACTCAGGATTTAAGGCTTCAGGCTTATGATATCAAAATGGTCTTGGGAATGTGTAGGAGGAGGGATTTGCAGGTCGACTTTAAGTCACCCTTGTCCCAGATTCTACCTCTCCATTCCACTTTCCTCCAGTGCTGGCAACTTCATCATTAGAACACTTAGTGCCTTATCTTATGTTTTGTTTTTTAGTCTTCTGTGGTACATAATTTTGGTCATTGGTGCTTCCCTACTATTCATGTAAGGATTGGTGTTAAAATGGTAAAATATCAAAGTCCCAATGAGCAAATACTCATTGTGTTAACGTCTGAATCAGCCACACTGCTTGCACCTGTGTTGGGTAAGGGGTGAGAGACAGGATTCAATAGTGACAGGAAGTAATCCTGAGAAAGGCCCACAGTTGACGAGTTGGATGGGGAAGGGGAAGGAGCATTCACATAGGAAGTTCTCTTCCAAGCCTTTCCATTTATTGGCTGCCCTGGGATCAGATTTGTGTTTTGCTTACAGGAGCTTAGGAAATAACTCCAGATCCCTCTTCATGCTTAATGGAGTCCTCCTGCTACCTTGTCTGCTCTCCAACCAACTAAATTTTAGGACTGATTTACATAGTAACTACTATGCATAGCCCAGTAGGCATGCAATGGTCAAACACTCATCAATCAAACAAATATTAATATCTCTCCCATGTAAATATCATGAAGGTTAATGGTATAAGTATTTTAAGAGCCTGGCAACTAATGAGTGCTAATGCATGGTGGATTTTAGATTGGAATATTGTTATCAAATCTTCCCCTGAACCCTGTAATAGATTTACATATTTGAGACCTTCACCATGTGATTGTTCAGTGTCTCATTTTTTTAGGTTGGAGTGTATAGCCTTGCTCCAGTAATAGTGAGCTTGGCTTACTGACTTGCTCTAACCAATGCAATGTGAATGGTTATGTCATGTCAGACTGAAGACTTTAAATGGGCTTGAATGGTTTTTCTGGCTTCTTGGAAGCTTCCACCCATGAAAAGAGCATGTACCAAGTGATCATTTTTCCTTCAACCTGGTGTGGGTAAAATTGCAAAATTTCCGGAATCTCTTGCCTGGCTTTAGTACATTCCATACATTAGGTGTTTCCATGGGGTGGAGAGGAGTAGTTCATCTCCATATGAATAGGTAATTGCAGGGCTTATCTGGACCTGAGAGGTTGAGGGGAGAATTCACTGCTTCTGCCACAGCAGGAGAGAGATGTGGGATGATTCCTTGTAAGCAATGAACAGGTTTTAAACTTTATTCGTCCCTTTGACTGATTTCGGTTTCAAAGGTATTTGCCTGGGATTTTCCCCCCCTGAGTTACACCTGGGTTCAGAATTGGACCCAATAAGTGAAGTATTCTGAGCCTAAGCCGAAGTCTGGATTTCAGTGTGGCCAGGCAAACCCGACTAAAATCAGCCAAACTCTGCAGTCATCAGTGTTAGGGTCCAGGCTTCCGAGGCTTCCCCAGAGAACAAACTACACAGGCATAGAGATGTAAATTCAAGCAAAGTCTTTATTCAGCCAACTAGTTGGGGTCCAAGTCAGCCCGACGCAGCGGGTCTCAACAAGGACCCTGAGCACTCAGAGCCAAGGGTTTATATAGCAATTTCAAAGCACTTAACTCATAGCAATTTTCTATAACTATACATTATTCTTGCAAGACATATATCCTGGGGTTAAGCAAGGGCAGGGTAAGACTACTCCTCAATGGTTAGGGAGGTTCTGCACGATAAGCTTGGTATGTAAGATTTACTGACCAAGGTTAGCTGACCAAGGGTCACAGCTGCCCACCACCCGGTGCTCATGATTAACTTGTTTTTCAAGGCCTTACCCAGTTCCAGTTTTTCTTTCTAAGTCACATACTCAGAAAATGGCTTCTAGGCCTTTAAGATGGCTATGCTTATGCTAACCTATTTCTATTCTTACATTCCCCTCTTCTTCTTGTATCTATTTCAATCATGAAATTAGGGGTCATCTGTTTGGTTAACACTCTGATAGTTCTGTCTCAACACTATGATTTGCACGGTGCTAATGCGTTCTTTGATAAAGGTAACACATGGAGTGACTCCGGTTTGGCGGGCCTACTACTTGTTAGAATAAGCTGGGGTGGTGCTGATTACTTCTGTCTTGTTGTAGAGGGAGGTGTAAGTTTTAGGAACTCTCTCAATGCAGGTTCTTTGCCTACTTGCAGAGGATAAAGTGAGTCTCGGTCTTTGTCTTCTACAGATAGGGACTCTAGCTGCTGCTAGGGAAAAGGGGCGATGACCGCTCTGGCTGCTTCGTGCTGAGAAGGGGGTGCAGTAAAGGGTGCAGCTAGGTCTCTATTACTGGTCAGTTGAGAGGGCTTCAGAAGGCTGGCGCTTCTATTACTATTTGCAGTTTTGTGGCTTCTAGGCAAGATAAAACAAATTGTGTTATTAGGTTATGTAGCAACATCTGGAGTTGGATTTTCTATTCTGGAGGCTGCAGTTATTGAAACAATACTTTTCTCTAAAATCACCCTCATTTTTATTAGAAGTAACCAGGTTAAGAAAATAATTAACAGCTGGCTTGATCATTTGCACAAGTGCAGCAAGAAGAGCAATTGATTACACAGGCTCTTTTAAATATGCTTTGCTGGAACTTTTTGTAAGGAATTTCAGATTGAACTTTTAAAGGCCTCTTGAGGCCAGACAGCCAAGCTAGACTTGCCATCAGGCTTTGCCTGCAGTACCTGTAGATTTGGATGAATTCTTCTCTTCTCGAGGTCTCTGAACCTGCCAGGAAGTGACCTTCTTTACTCACCTGGTAAGGCTGCTGGGAACTCTGTAAGCAAGGTACCAGGCCAGTTCTTCCAAGGGGCTTTGTTGGCTTTATAAAGTCAATCTTAGTTCCTTAAAGTTGTTCACATCTGAGTCCATGCACATGTCTCTCAGGTATGACATTCCAGTCAAAGCCCTGGCAGTATAACCAGTGTTCTTAAGTAGTCTTCTCACAAGGAAAGCAGATTCTTATTGAACTCATGCAAATAAACATACTGCCATGGAATACAAAAACAGTCACTGGAAGTTTTTAAACTCTGGAGGGATCAGGTAGAGAGAAGGAAGTTTCAATTCTGCTCATAAAGATAGTCATTTACTAAACTGTTGTCAGTTTAAGAGAACAAGGTTAAAACACTTTATCAGCAAGATTTGAAACAAAAAGACACAAAATCATTTTCTTTAGTTTATGTAATTTTATGTAACTAATACCTGTTCTGCTGAAATCTAGTTCTTTACCAGTTTAGGGATAATACTATAAAGACTTACAAATGACAATGGTTAAAGATCTGATGAGAGCTTACTGTAAGACAGTTGACATAAGGAAATTCTGATATTTCTGTAATACAAAACATTTAGTAACAAAGTTTAGCATCATTCTCTTTGACAGTGCTTTCCTGGTAAATAAATATATATATATCAGATAAATAAGCCAAATTAGTCAAATACTTTCTCTAATGAGAAAAAATTCTTCTGACATGTTCCAGGGGCCCTCTGGAAAATATCAGAGTTAACTAGAGGTAAAAGCACTTTTTTTTGAACTTAGCATAAGTGTCCAAGACCAGATACAAAAAAAGCAGAGAAAGTGCTTAAGTCTACAGGTCTTCTCTGAAAGCTTCAAGAATGCTTTACTCTTTAATAGTAGATATAAGCTGCTATGCAAATTCTATTAAAAGCTCTAAGATCATTTGCATTAAAAAAATATGAAGAGTCCTCTGAAGGACTACTACTAGTAAGATGGCAAACTTCCGGCTTCTCTTGGGGGGGGGGGTCCTTGGTTTCCGCCGGCGCCACCTGAAGCCCAATCACCTCTCGCTCCCCTCCCAATCCCAGCACCTAGCCAACAGCCACCAGCTCCGTAGAAGTGACACCTCAATCAATTCATGCCCCTTCCTATATAACCTAGCACCTTTCCCTAATAAAGCGGAACTCTCCGGTTAATTGCTGCTATGTGTCGCTCCTTTCCTTTCATCCCCCATGTTTTTTTTTTTTAAACATACAGCATATAAATTAAACAAGAAGACCTGGTGGTTGTCAAAAAAATCTATTACAACCTTTCTCAAAAGTGGTCACACGTTTGTCCATTTAAACTTTTACAGTGAAACTTGTTTTTCTGGGAGAAACATAATCTTGTCTAGATTCTAGTTTAATTTTTAAGAATAAATTTTGGTTTGTTAACTAAGTGCATTTAATCAGCTGAAAAAAGCTTTGTTACCATTCTGCTTAGGAGGATAAATTAAGAAAACAAATAATCAGTAACAACTTTAATCATTTGTTGGTTAGAGATTTTTCCACTTATAAAAATATATGGAATAAATAATTCAATTTCTCAGGCCATGCAATCGTTTTCAATAACAAAATATTTCAAAGGCAAATAAAGCTTATACAGTTGTTAACAAACTTTAGCTTTTAGTCTTTTTAATATTACGATTTCATTTTTTTTTTTTTAATCTGGCAACTCATTGAGACTTTAAGCATGAGAAACTGCTTTGATCTTTCAACATTAAGAGCAGACTAACAGTTAAAGAAAACTGTTTAACTAGAAACGAGATTCTAATTTTGCTGTGCACTTGATATCAAGACTCACTTGCTTTAATTTCACTAGGCACGACTATATCTGTAAGAATATAGTAATTTATTCTTCATTTGCCCTATGGTCCCAAGCACATAAGCCGGTGAGAATTAGCCTGGGCTTGCCTGCGGTTTGACTGGGTTTATCTCACTTAATCTCTAAACATCCTGACCCTCCCCCCCAAAGCAACAGGCTGAGAGGGTCTTCCACAACAAAAGGCACCACGCTGTTTTCTCTCTTTAAACAAATAGCTGTACTTTAGAACAAAGTTACTTTCTTTATCACAAAACACATTCTTTAGCATGCAGAAGACTTTTCATTCTTTATACTTTTTCTTATTAAAACATACATTTTTTTAGCATAGAGAAATGTTTTATTACTTTGAGTAGTTTTAATTAAAACGAAACCATTAGAAGAAACTTTAATTTCCAGTGAACACCGAGCAGGCCATTGTAAACTGTTAAACTAACATTCTTTAGATTGACAAATTTATGAACACATTTTATAATTTCTGTAACCATGAGCTTTACAGCACAATCTCTCATAGAGTATATCTTCTTAACTTAGCAAAACTTTAAGGTTTTAGGTTTCTACAAAGATTCTCAGGCAGTAGGTAGGTATACACACTGTAACACACAATTAAAAAGAGGTTCACTTGCTTCAGTCATTTAGTTCACTCATTCGTAACAACTATTCTAGATTACTTACAAGACCTTTACTGAATATTAGACAAAGCCAAGCCTTTAAGCATTTTATTTTTAAAAGATTTAGCAGATAACATGACTTAAATGACCTCAGGTAAATTTAGGCAGCTGATAACTACAAGCACATGCCCTCCTCAGGCAAACTCAAATTAGCATTAATGCTTAACACTTTTTATCAGGTTTTCTGGAAGTTTTAGAATACCCAATTTTCACAAGCGCTTGTCTTTAAATCAATTTCATTAATACCATCCGGAGGTAGAAAGATATATTCATTTACACACTTAGGGGGTCGTCTGAGTCTGTCTCATGGTGAGAAAGAAGGAAAAAGAATATGAGGGAGACAAAGGCAAAGGATGAAGATGCCACTTCAAACAAAATGACTGTTGTATGTGCTTGTGAACAAGTGCCTGTCGTTGCACAGTTTTCCTTCCATGGGGGACGCGAATTTACCTGGGATTCGCAGCTGTGACCCCCTTATCCTGTCATGGGAGTCTTCTAGCGGCGGGCGCCCTAATGGCTCTTAATTGCCCGACCCGTGCCCGCGGGGAATGATGTAGTGGCAGAAAGGAGGAACGGAGAGAGCAGGAGAACCTTAGAACAAGGAAACTTAAAATGAGAAGCGCAAAAAAATATAAACCGAAACCAAAACACAGTAAAACAGTCAATGATAACACTAAGCACACACACACCACATCTGATCGCACTCGTTCGGACCGGTCCTTCTCTCACTCTGGTGCGCACCACACTCACCACTTTCAGGGTCTTCAAAAACTCTCGTAATTCTCCTGAAGGGCGTCCACTCGGACTGCCGCAGGGTGACGAGCTCGATCTTTTCCTCCTCGGGCGCCAGTTTTCTGCCGATCGGATTTGCCTTCCTAAGGCCGAGTCACTCGGACCCTAGGGCCAGGATTGGTTACCTGGGCTTTTACCCAGGGTCGCTAACCTGGGGGCTGGGACTACCAGCCCGGACTTCCTCACTCGGGACCACTAACCCGAGACCATACACGGGATGGCGACTCCCGCTTTATAATGGATTTATGCAGACACGAGGGGGCGACCCTCGAATTACACTGCCCCGTCCGGACAATTAGACCTTGCCTCCAGCTGTCCTTTGTTCTCAGGGAAGCTGCTCGTATCCCGGACCAGCCCCCAAATGTTAGGGTCCAGGCTTCCGAGGCTTCCCCAGAGAACAAACTACACAGGCATAGAGATGTAAATTCAAGCAAAGTCTTTATTCAGCCAACTAGTTGGGGTCCAAGTCAGCCCGACGCAGCGGGTCTCAACAAGGACCCTGAGCACTCAGAGCCAAGGGTTTATATAGCAATTTCAGAGCACTTAACTCATAGCAATTTTCTATAACTATACATTATTCTTGCAAGACATATATCCTGGGGTTAAGCAAGGGCAGGGTAAGACTACTCCTCAATGGTTAGGGAGGTTCTGCACGATAAGCTTGGTATGTAAGATTTACTGACCAAGGTTAGCTGACCAAGGGTCACAGCTGCCCACCACCCGGTGCTCATGATTAACTTGTTTTTCAAGGCCTTACCCAGTTCCAGTTTTTCTTTCTAAGTCACATACTCAGAAAATGGCTTCTAGGCCTTTAAGATGGCTATGCTTATGCTAACCTATTTCTATTCTTACAATCAGCAAGAAAGATAAATATTGACGTCACCCACTGAGATTTCTGTGATTGTTTGTTATGTAGCATTATTGCAACCATAGCTTCGTAACAAATTGGCTATTAGTATTATCTCTGCTCTAAGGAACATTTCAGCCTTCTTACTCCCACTGCAGCAGGCAAATCAGCATAAAATTATAGACTAGGGAGAAATCACTTAGACTCACAGAATGTCATATTTCATTTCACATATCAAAAAACTGGTATCCAGAGATCTGAGATTAATTGCCCAGTCTCACAGCTTATTTCCTGACAAAACTGAAACTAACATGTCCTGGTGGTAGAGTGACCACACATCTCAGTCTGTCCAGGGTGGTCCCAGGTCCCAATAAGTATCTGTTGCCCCAAATAATTATTAATAGTTCCTTTTTTCTCTGAAAAAGGTTCTGAATTTAATGGCAAATTATATGGTTACCCTACTCACTGGCTGGCAGTCACAAAATTTAGTTTGGAGTTTCCAGTTAAGAAGATTTCAGTTGTAAATAAGAGAAAAACAATCTATTAGAAAACAATTCAGCTGAGTAAATTTGAAGACCTAATTGGCTTTATTCATAAATCAGGCAGCATTCCATCTAGCAAGAGAAATGCTCCAAGGAGTTATACAAAACTGAAGGTTTTTATAGAAAGGAGAGTAGGGCAAAAAGCTATTAGCAAAAGGAAAGGGATTGTTTCCAGCAAGGTCATCCTTCCTTAAGGAGAATAGCAGGGGGTTTATGAAGATTGTTTCACTAGTGATCAGGAAATCCTGCTCATTGGTTTAAAATTCCACTCTAGGGAGAGGCTGCAACTGCAGTTAGTCTGGGCATTAACTGGTTGGTGACCTCTCCCGGCACCATGTCTTGGGCCCTTGCCATTCCTTTTTAACACAACTCACTGGATAAAATAATGTTAAGTTCAGGGAAAGGAAATCCTGGGGCAACATACCTCTAAAAACCGAAATCAGTCGAAGGGAGAAATAAAGTCTAAAACCCATTTATTGCTTACAAACTGCAGTCCAGGGCCTTCTCTCTCCTCTGCTCTGGAAGAAGCAATACTGGCCCTCCCCATCACCTCTCAGGTACAGATAAGCCCTCCATTGCGCAGTGTAATTACCCATTGATATGGAGATGACTTCTCTCCACCCCTGAGGAATGACACAAATGCCTAGTTCTTTCTATCTCTGAATGCCTATTGATATGCAGAGGTACTAAAGCCAGGTGAGATATTCTGGAAATATTACAACTGTACCCACAAATAGTAAGAGATTTATTAGCTTATGAGGGAGGTGGGAACACCAACGGTTTGGTGTGTTTTCACTGATCTGATCCACATGTCACTTTCCCCAAGGCTGACTCCACTTCATTGTGGCAAAGCAATTAGCTGCAACCTGCTTCCTCATTCATACTGTGCTACATGCTTCCTCATTCGACTATGGAAAAGGGGAAAGAACATCTCTGAAATTCCCTCAGAAGGGCAAAGAGCTATTTCCTAGAGGCTCCCATCAAATAAACCCTGGGGCCTGATGGGGAGGAAGAAATTTCCTCTATCCCTTGAGGTTCTTTTAGCTGGTCTGTGAATCATACTGTCTTGAGACAGATTAACAGGAGAAAAAAAACCAAAATTAATTACCCATGTAAGGAGAATCCATAGACAGATTTCAAAGACAGCCGGGAGAATGAAGTATACAGTCATCCTGAACCAAGGAGAAGGGGATTAGAGGTCTGAGACTTCAAAGGAAAAGGGAAGCAATTCTCAGGACTATGAAACAGTAAATGTTTGGTGAACAATATTTGTGGGCCACACAGAAGCAATGGGGCACAGAGTGGGACTTTAACAGATTTACCACATCCCTTCCTATCACACCTAGTTTATACTACAGTTATCTTTGGTGATGGCTCTCCTCCTGGAGCAGTTCCTATACCTAAATTCCTTTTATGCAGTTCTAGGGGGAGGGAGGATCTAAGTGCCTTTCTGAGTCCTGGGCCTTGATTGTGTTTCAGCTCACATGTCACAGTGCACATCTTGGGGCAGCCTGCCCTTGGCTTTTACCAGTTTTGTTGCTTAACCTCTGTATAGGTCTCTGATTCCCATATGTAACCTGGGGGCAATAATGCCTAATTCATAGTGTTTTGAAAGAATTAAAAAACTTAAAGCTTTTAAATTATCTGACACAGGGTGCTGAGTGTATAGGTAATCAATGTCCTTTTTCTTCCTTAATTACTAGTTTAGAGAGAACAGAACCATAACAAAGGAAATATAGTAGCCTGAGTCATTATCTTTACCAAGGAGAAGATCCCATGGACCCGGCTTATGAAGTACAGCTAAGATCCCTACCTCCCCACTCCCCCCCCCCCCCCAGAAAAAACATGCTGACACATTCAGTCTTTGGAGATTCATTTTTCTGGACTTGGTTGCCACCTTGGTCTGATTATTTCTTTAATGTGTTAATTAATGATGTTACAGTCTTCCTGCAGACTGGTTTCTTTCAGAGTCCACACCTTGATCTCTACAGATGCCTAATCTAAAATATTAAATGTGAGATTACTTATTCTAACCTCAGGTCCTGGAGAAGCTCATTCTCTTCCCCTGACCCTCTTTGGGAGAGGGTCAAATGAGTTTAAGGGTGTGAAATCCTTCCATGAAACTGAAAACACTATGCAGATAAGGCAGTATTATATATACTGCTAGATGGCCAGGATTTCATGGTCCACAAATCAGACAAGTCTCCCTCCTTCTCCACTTGTACTCCCACTAATGGACACTGTAGCTAAGGCTTGTGTGGCATATATTTTTTAATGTTTTTATTTTGAAATTAGTTTTGTTATACAGAAAACTTGCAAAGCTGTACAAACAGTTCCCATATGCCCCACCCCACCTCCAACCTTTCCCAGTATTTACATCTTTTATAACCATAGTCCATTTATCAAAACTAAGAAATCAACATTGGTACAGTAATATTAACCAAACTATAGACTTCATTTGGATTTCACCAGTTCCTCCACTGATCTCTTTTCTGTTCTGCGGTGCCACATTGCATATAGTTGTCATGTCTCCACAGTGTACTTTGATTCTTTAAGAGCTTCTCAGCATTTCCTTGTTTTTAATGCCTTTCCCTTGACATTTTTTAATACACCAGTTGGTTATTCCTTACACTGCCCCCCCACCCCAATTTAGGTCATCTGATATTTCAATGTGATTAAATAGAAGTTATGGTCTTGGGGAATAATATCCCAGAGGAGAGTTGCCTTTTGTATTGACCATATTAGGGAGTCCATGGTGCCAGTATATATTTCTAGTGATGTTAACCTTGATCACTTGGCTAAGTAGTGTCTTCCAGGTTTCCCCTGTTAGTAAACTTAATCTAATTATCTTTCCATATTCTGTCTGTTAGATGAGTCCCTAAATTCAGCGCATACTTATGTCCACTTGGGCCCTTCCCTATATTCTGGCACTACATGATCCTCCAGACTCATCTTGTGTTTTCCCAGCCCTAGAATCAGCCATTTCTCCAAGGATTTCTGCTTCATTTTACTGGAGAACAGTGTTTAGAAACCAAGATTGGCATGCTAGCATGCTGCATCTCTTTTGATCAACTTAAATGCCAAAAAACCACAACATTGTATTTTTTTTGACAGCTTATGATTGATTCCCTCATCTTTTTAAAATTATTATTATTATTTTAATTCATTTTGTTATCATTAATCTACAATTACATGAAGAACATTATGTTTACTAGATTCCCCCCTTCACCAAGTCCCCCCCACAAACCCCTTTACAGTCACTGTCCATCAGCGTAGTAAGATGCTGTAGAATCACTACTTGTCTTCTCTGGGTTGCACATCCCTCCCTATGCCCCCTGCCCCACATTATACATGCTAATTGTAAGGTCCCCTTTCTTTTTCCCTGCCCATATCCCTCCCTTCCCATCCCTCCTGCCCAGTCCCTTTCCCTTTGCTAACCGTTAGTCCATTCTTGGGTTCTGTGATTCTGCTGCTGTTTTGTTCCTTCAGTTTTTCTTTGTTCTTATACTCCACATATGAGTGAAATCATTTGGTACTTGTCTTTCTCCACCTGGCTTATTTCACTGAGCATAATACCCTCTAGCTCCATCCATGTTGTTGCAAATGGTAGGATTTGTTTTCTTCTTATGGCTGAATAATATTCCATTGTGTATATGTACCACATCTTCTTTATCCATTCATCTACTGATGGACACTTAGGTTGCTTCCATTTCTTGGCTGTTGTAAATAGTGCTGTGATATACGTAGGGGTGCATATGTGTTTTTCAAACTGGACTGCTGCATTCTTAGGGTAAACTCCTAAAAGTGGAATTCCTGGGTCAAATGGTATGTCTATTTTGAGCTTTTTGACGAACCTTCATACTGCTTTCCACAATGGTTGAACTAATTTACATTCCCACCAGCAGTGTAGGAGGGTTCCCCTTTCTCCACAACCTCGCCAACACTTGTTGTTTTTCTTTTGGATGGTGGCAATCCTTACTGGTGTGAGGTGATATCTCATTGTGGTTTTAATTTGCATTTCTCTGATGACTAGTGATATGGAGCATCTTTTCATGTGTCTGTTGGCCATCTGAATTTCTTCTTTAGAGAACTGCCTGTTCAGTTCCTCTGCCCATTTTTTAATTGGATTATTTGTTTTTTGTTTGTTGAGGTGTGTGAGCTCTTTATATATTTTGGATGTCAACCCTTTATAAGATCTGTCATTTATGAATACAGTCTCCCATACTGTAGGGTCCCTCATCTTTTTACTCCTGACCTTTCCCCTGAATAAGATCCTACCTTAAATCTCTCCAGAATCCCTTCATTCATTTAGCAACTCATTCATTCAACAACACTTACTGAGCTCCTACCATGCATCAAGTATCATTGTGCTTGTCCTTTGGAATGATGTTGTTTAGATAGCCTAGGTGCAAAATGTCTGAGGTGATTAGCCCTGCTGAAATGGAAAAGATGAGTAAGAATTAATCAGGCAAAGGGAGAAGGGACAAGGGGAGAGGTAAAAGAATGAATGTTTCACTGAACATCCCAATCATGATAAAATACATAGACAAACATTACTGCCCATTTTCTATCACTCCAGGTGCAGACGCAGGGAGGAAGAACAAAGGGAACTATTGTGCTTTTCTGAGTATATTCTGAAGAATATAATAAATGGTGACAGTGTAGGATCTGTGTTCTTTCAGATGTTTAGTGATTCCTGCATCACTTCTAATCTCCAAGGAGAAACCCCCTCCTGCATCCCACTAATCTCCAAGGAGCAGTGGGGTGGAGAACAAGGTATCTCATCAGTATCATTAGGCAGGCAGGCTCCAGGCTCCTATCAGGACTCCAGCTCTCCTTTGCTAATAAAGCAGGGGGAGAAGACCAAAGAAAGAATGCTCCTTCAGTGAATAGGGTGATATTTTTTGAATGATGAAAGGGGGTGACTCCTGAACCAAGTACCAATACCACATAACAGTTGTGGCCATTCTAGACATTGCAAGCCTGATGATGTTGGGAAGGCTGACCTCAGTCATCCCTTAGGTGATACTCCCCTATTCCTGGTGCCTCAGCATCTCTGTGCCCCATCTGCCATCCCAGTTTCCATCCTTGGTCTTCTCCACTGGTGTCTGGTAAAAAATTGAGGACTAACTAGCATGATCTCACAATTATTCTTCCATTTGACCAGAAGAACAGAGAGTGATATGGGGAAGTTGAGGTTCCTATGGCCAGGATCCTCACTGAATTTAAACCACCTGATGATGTACCGCTTCACATCTTTAGGCAATGAGCTATTATTGTGCTATATAGAGAGCTAGGCCCAGCGCTCTAGGTGGAGGAAGAGACACTAATGCTTGAGCTACTGCCGGGAGAACAAACTGGGTAATAAACCCTTTCACCTCAAAGAATGTTTTGCTGTCAATTTCTTTGGTCACATTGAATCCATAGTGAACTTGCCTGGGGCTGGAACCCATTGGCAAGGCAGTGAAAAGATAGGTAACATGAGTTAATCATATAAATATTGCTTAATCATCACAATTCATAAGGGATCACACACAAAAATGTCTTATAACATAATACACCAGATGAATAACTTCCTTTACCCTTATAGCTTTGGATGATCTATTAATTAAGTTGACATAAGACAGAGTAACAGAACAAAAACAAATTTAATTTCATATGTATGGGAGCCCCATACAAATACAGACCAAGGGCAAGTTGGGTAGTTGAAGCCTATATGCTATCCTAAGTTAAGGGATGGGACAATGGCCTGGGGCAGAGATGATCAGATAGGAATTTGAACAAACAGGCCTTGCCAAGCTCCTCCCAGTTTACTACACCTAGCCTATGTTCTTTGTAGTTATCGCTAGAGACAACTCTCTTCCTAGACCAGGACCTCAATCTAGATAAATTATTTCAGACAGTTAAGGGTGGGGTGGGGGATGTTAAAAAGCTTTTCCTGAGTATTTTGGGCCTTGATTGCCTTTGGCTCAAAATAACTGACATGCCAAAAGTGGTGCATCTTGGGTAGGCTCATTCTGCATGCTTTCAATAAGTGGGAAATATCGGATGAGTACAATATGCAAAATTGTAAGATTTTTTTTTTGTACGATAGGGTCATTTCTCTAATGGAGATTCTGAAAATTATGAGATTCAGCTAAAGACTACAGTGCTGATAATCTCCCCAATTTTCATATTCAGGAATAACAGGTTCTTAAAAAGATTATTTCAGAAAAGGCTGCAGAAAAGGACACATCTAGATGAGGCTCTGACATGTCCTCAAAGCCCTGGGTTCAACACCCTGAAAAAGGCCCCCAGGTTTGGTGCCCTGCTGGTGTAGAGCTGAGCCCATATCCAAGGGTTGCCCCCACCTCAGCACAGTGGAATCCGGCAGGGCAGTGCCAGTTGTTCATGTCCCTAGGAGCCTGAGGCCCCTACAATTACCCAGTCAATGGTATGTAACCGGGCTAATAGGCCACTGAGAGTGCAGTGGGGCTGGAGGGTGGGAGGGTGAGCTCAGGACCGGGACTGGGAGATTCTCAGCCACAGCCACAGCCCCAGGACAAGCGGGAACCTCGCGGTGCTGAGGTGTGAGCAGGGGCGCTCGGCGGCACCCTCTTCCTTCTGCTCTTCGGGCTGGGGATCCGCCAACTGCTGAAGCAGGGGCGGCCGTCGGGGGCCGCCGGAGCTGCCATTTGTCGGCAACATCTACACCCTGGCCGCCTCAGCAGAGCTCCCCCACGTCTACATGAGAAAGCAGAGCCAGGGGTATGGAGAGGTACAGCGCGACCTGCCACGGGCAGGGAGGGCGCGAGCGCTCCTCGGGGTGGGCTGGCAGCCGCCCCTGGGCCCGAGGGGTCGGGACCCCTCTCCGTGCTGATCCGTGTGCCTGTGGCTGGGAGGCAGACCCACGTCCGGGCCAGGCGGAGAAGCCCTGGACGGCACACCCCTGCCCAGAAGCCCTGCCCAGCAGGCAGCCTTACCCGATCCCCCCCACCCCCGGCGGGCGCCGTTTATGCTCCTGTAGTGGGCCCCAGGGCGCTTGAAGGTGCCAAGCACGGTGCTCCCGCCCTGCTCAGGGGGCTGCATCGGGCGTGATCGCCTTAAGCGCAAGAGCTCGCAACCCAGTTTCGAGACCGCCAGGCCCGCGTAGGTTAGGTTCCACCCCGGGGCCTCTAGGGAAAACGGGGAGTTCGAATTTAGGACCGAATTAATGGTTAATAGGACGTTCTTGGATATCTGCTTTTGAGGACTGTGGTCTAGGCGTCCGCTGTGAGGATTAGGAAGTGCGGGTGACCGCCCCAGGCGGAGAAGTGGGCTCTGGAAAATGGTTGTGAGAGCCAATGAATTAATGGCTGAAAACGGGTGCGGTGTCCTACAGCGCAGAGTGAGTAATGTCGTCTTGTCTGGCGGGGAGCATCCTCCAGTAAATAGACTGCTGTGGGCCCCCTGCCTTCCAGTATGGGCTCATTTAAACTCAGGCGCTCAGGCCGTAGATCCTTGGGTCTTGCCCATTGTACAGAGGAGGAAACGGCAGCACAGAAACGCTGAGTGACTTACAGACAGCCACACCACTGCTTGCCTGGCAGGGGAAAAGGCCAGAGCACAAGCCTGTGTGTGGAAGGGTGTCCTGACTCAGAAGGACGCAGAAGTTTCCAGAGCACTGGTCCTGGCCGGGATCACCTGTTTTGTTTTGAATCCATTCACTTACATGCAACAAGCCAGGTCCTTGCAGGAGCTGGGGATCAAGTGAAGAAGGCAGACACAGCCCGGTGTTAGGGAGTTGCAGCCTAGTGAGAGAGGAACTAATTATGGACCACAAATTGTGATGATGGTGTTTGGAGGGAAAAGTACAAAAGGGCTGTTTGGCAATTGTGGTATTTAGGTTGGCGCTTATGCCCTTACTTAAACTGGCTTTTATTATTCTAGGTTTTGGCAGCTTTCTAGAGGTTTACACTGTTAAAGGAAACTGGACTTAGGCAAAGCAAATATATATAATTCTTAAATTTTATTTTCCACCCTCTAGTTTACCAAGAGTTGAGTGTATTTCCATGGTTTCCACTGAATATATTTGATCTGTGGTATGTTGGTAGAAAGCATTGTAAGTCTAGAGAAATCATAAATGTGAAATCATGAGAGTAAAGTTTGAGTCCTTTTTCTACAGATAAAGCTTGACCTTTACTTCTCTGAATCTTAATTTTTCCTCATGTGGAATGAGAATAATTGAAAATAATAAAGTGCTATTCAAATGTTCTTGTTTATTAGAACAGATATATTAAGCCTACAAATTAATAAGTATTTTTTTTTTTGAGAGGGCATCTCTCATATTTATTGATCAAATGGTTGTTAACAACAATAAAATTCAGTATAGGGGGGTCAATGCGCAATGTACAATCATTAATCCATCTCAAGCCTAATTCTCGTCAGTCTCCAATCTTCTGAAGCATAACAAACAAGTTCTTACATGGTGAATGAATTCTTGCACAGTGAATAAATTCTTACATGGTGAACATTACAAGGGCATTCATCACAGAAACTTTCGGTTTTGATCATGCATTATGACCTATAAACAATCAGGTCAAATATGAATATTCGTTTGATTTTTGTACTTGATTTATATGTTGATCCCACATTTCTCCTATTATTATTATTATTTTTCTTTTTAATAAAATGCTGAAGTGGTAGGTAGATGCAAGATAAAGGTAGAAAACATAGTTTAGTGCTGTAAGAGGGCAAATGTAGATGATCAGATGATCAGGTGTGTGCCTATGGACCAAGTATTAATCCAGGCTAGACAAGGGCAGCAAGACATCCACGATGCAGAAGATTTCTCTCAAAGCAGGGGGGGTGAGGTTCTGAGCCTCACCTCTGTTGATCCCCAAATTCTCACCTCATGGCTCCCCTGCGACTGCGCCTGTCTTAGATTGTTCCTCCCTTGAGGAATCTTACCCGTCTCTGGCTAACTAGCCATCTTCCGGGGCCATACAGGGAAATGTAAAGTTGGTAAGTGAGAGAGAAGCCATATTGTTTGCAAAGGTTAGCTTTTTACTTCTTTGCAGATTTATGCCCTGTGGCTTCTATGCCCAGCACTTGTCTCGAGGTATCTTTACCACCTGGAGGAATTATGATACTCGGTAAATTCGATATGAGGCACGAATTCTATTTAAGGGTTGTAATTAGAAAGGAAGAAGAAAAGCTATAGATGTAGCATATGAAGGAAACATGGGAGGATTGATTATTTCTTTGACATATCTTCTTGTAGAGTACCTTAAGTATGTATAGGTTTTAAACTACTAACTAATTTGCACACACATATTAACATAATAGGAATACGGTGACATAAACAAAGCAAATCTATAATTACCATCCATCTCCAGTGAAGCCAAGAAAACCATTTAGGCACCCTAGGCATTTGTGAAAATTTATCTATGATATGATGGATATTGTCCAACTGTACTTGAACCATCAGACAAATTAAAGCAGCCCATTTCTGGTATCTGTTCACATCCCATATGTTCTTTTAACCATAGATAGTCTATAGTCATGAGATTTTGGAGTGCTACAACTTGCACCCCTCCCAACTCCTGGTTGAGTTCCAACAGTACAGATCCGGTCAAATTCGTTGTCTCACTGTATGCACATGCCAGCCTAGACATCTCCCTCCTCATTCCTATGTCCAGGAGATGGTGGGCTGGATGCAGCCACAACCGCAGCATCATCCGGATCCCTGTGGAGGCTTTTTGATGATCATCCCCTGGCACAAGTCCCCCAGAGAGTGCTGATGCCGGAAGCTCCTCCTCATATCGTATCTTAGTTCATTTTCTGGGTATCCAAGCTAGGCCTTGATCTTCTGCATAGAAACAAACAGACCCTTTGCCCACACTTTGACATGCCCTCTATACCACTGTGCAGAACTCATTGGAGGTCAGCACACAATAACTGCTTTTTTTTTTTAATTAAGAGAAAGGAATATTATCAGAAAAAAGTACCTCCATAGCTGATCATCTGACACCCTTTAAGTGATCAACATTAAGGATATTTAAAGCATGCGTTGATCTTTGATTTACCAATAGTTTTATCCTGTTAAGGAGTAATCCCCCTTTTCTTTCTTTCTTTCTTTCTTTCTTTTTTTTTTTAATTTTTAATCTACACTTACATGAAGAATACTATGTTTACTATGCTCTCCCCTATATCAGGTCCCCCCCTAACAACCACATTACGGTTACTGTCCATCAGCTTAGCAAAATGTTGTAGAGTCACTACTTGTCCTCTCTGTGTTGTGCAGCCCACCCTCCCCTTTCTCCCTCCCCCCCATGCATGCTAATCTTAATACCCCTCTTCTTCTTCCCCCCTCTTATCCCTCCCTGCCCACCCATCCTCCCCAGTTCCTTTCCCTTTGGTACCTGTTAGTCCATTTTTGGGTTCTGTAATTCCACTGCTGTTTTGTTCCTTCAGTTTTTCCTTTGTTCCTATACTCCTCAGATGAGTGAAATCATTTGGTATTTCTCTTTCTCCGCTTGGCTTATTTCACTGAGCATAATACTCTCCAGCTCCATCCATGTTGCTGCAAATGGTTGGATTTTTCCACTTCTTATGGCTGAGTAGTATTCCATTGTGTATATGTACCACATCTTCTTTATCCATTCATCTACCGATGGACATTTAGGTTGCTTCCAATTCTTGGCTATTGTAAATAGTGCTGCGATAAACATAGGAGTGCATCTGTCTTTCTCAAACTTGATTGCTGCGTTCTTAGGGTAAATTCCTAGGAGTGGAATTCCTGGGTCAAATGGTAGGTCTGTTTTGAGCATTTTGACACACCTCCATACTGCTTTCCACAATGGTTGAACTAATTTACATTCCCACCAGCAGTGTAGGAGGGTTCCCCTTTCTCCACAGCCTCGCCAACATTTGTTGTTGTTTGTCTTTTGGATGGCAGCTATCCTTACTGGTGTGAGGTGATACCTCATTGTAGTTTTAATTTAAATTTCTCTGATAATTAGTGATGTGGAGCATCTTTTCATGTGTCTCTTGGCCATCTGTATTTCTTTTTTGGAGAACTGTCTGTTCAGTTCCTCTGCCCATTTTTTAATTGGGTTATTTGTTTTTTGTTTGTTGAGGTGTGTGAGCTCTTTATATATTCTGGACGTCAAGCCTTTATCGGATCTGTCATTTTCAAATATATTCTCCCATACTGTAGGGTTCCTTTTTGTTCTATTGATGGTGTCTTTCGCTGTACAGAAGCTTTTCAGCTTAATGTAGTCCCACTTGCTCATTTTTGCTGTTGTTTTCCTTGCTCGGGGAGATATGTTCAAGAAGAGATCACTCATGTTTATGTCTAAGAGGTTTTTGCCTATGTTTTTTTCCAAGAGTTTAATGGTTTCATGACTTACATTCAGGTCTTTGATCCATTTTGAGTTTACCTTTGTATATGGGGTTAGACAATGGTCCAGTTTCATTCTCCTACATGTAGCTGTCCAGTTTTGCCAGCACCATCTGTTGAAGAGACTGTCATTTTGCCATTGTATGTACATGGCTCCTTTATCAAATATTAATTGACCATATATGTTTGGGTTAATTTCTGGGGTCTCTAATCTGTTCCACTGGTCTGTGGCTCTGTTCTTGTGCCAGTACCAAATTGTCTTGATTACTATGGCTTTGTAGTAGAGCTTGAAGTTGGGGAGTGAGATCCCCCCCCCCCACTTTATTCTTCCTTCTCAGTATTGCTTTGGCTATTCGGGGTCTTTGGTGTTTCCATATGAATTTTTGAATTATTTGTTCCAATTCATTGAAGAATGTTGCTGGTAATTTGAGAGGGATTGCATCAAATCTGTATATTGTTTTGGGCAGGATGGCCATTTTGACTATATTAATTCTTCCTAGCCATGAGCATGGGATGAGTTTCCATTTATTAGTGTCCCCTTTAATTTCTCTTAAGAGTGACTTGTAGTTTTCAGAGTATAAGTCTTTCACTTCTTTGGTTAGGTTTATTCCTAGGTATTTTATTCTTTTTGATGCAATGGTGAATGGAATTGTTTTCCTGATTTCTCTTTCTATTGATTCGTTGTTAGTGTATAGGAAAGCTACAGATTTCTGTGTGTTAATTTTGTATCCTGCAACTTTGCTGTATTCCGATATCAGTTCTAGTAGTTTTGGAGTGGAGTCTTTAGGGTTTTTTATGTACAGTATCATATCATCTGCAAATAGTGACAGTTTAACTTCTTCTTTACCAATCTGGATTCCTTGTATTTCTTTGTTTTGTCTGATTGCCGTGGCTAGGACCTCCAGTACTATGTTAAATAACAGTGGGGAGAGTGGGCATCCCTGTCTTGTTCCCGATCTCAGAGGAAATGCTTTCAGCTTCTCGCTGTTCAGTATAATGCTGGCTGTGCGTTTATCATATATGGCCTTTATTATGTTGAGGTACTTGCCCTCTATTCCCATTTTGCTTAGAGTTTTTATCATGAATGGATGTTGAATTTTGTCAAATGTTTTTTCAGCATCTATGGAGATGATCATGTGGTTTTTGTCTTTCTTTTTGTTGATGTGGTGGATGATGTTGATGGATTTTCGAATGTTGTACCATCCTTGCATCCCTGGGATGAACCCCACTTGGTCATGGTGTATGATCCTTTTGATATACTGTTGAATTCTGTTTGCTAATATTTTATTGAGTATTTTTGCATCTACATTCATCAGGGATATTGGTCTGTAATTTTCTTTTTTGGAGGGGTCTTTGTCTGGTTTTGGTATTAGGGTGATGTTGGCCTCATAGAATGAGTTTGGGAGTATTCCCTCTTCTTCTATTTTGTGGAACACTTTAAGGAGAATGGGTATTATATCTTCTCTGTGTGTCTGATAAAATTCCGAGGTAAATTCGTCCGGCCCCGGGGTTTTGTTCTTGGGTAGTTTTTTGATTACTGTTTCAATTTCTTTGCTCGTAATTGGTTTGTTTAACTTTTGTGTTTCTTCCTTGGTCAGTCTTGGGAGGTTGTATTTTTCTAGGAAGTTGTCCATTTCTTCTAGGTTTTCCAGCTTGTTGGCATATAGGTTTTCATAGTAGTCTTTAATAATTCTTTGTATTTCTGTGGAGTCTGTCGTGATTTTTCCATTCTCATTTCTGATTATGTTGATTTGTGGTGACTCTCTTTTTCTCTTAATAAGTTGGGCTAGAGGCTTATCTATTTTGTTTATTTTCTCAAAGAACCAGCTCTTGGTTTCGTTGATTTTTGCTATTGTTTTATTCTTTTCAATTTTGTTTATTTCTTCTCTGATCTTTATTATGTCCCTCCTTCTGCTGACTTTAGGCCTCATTTGTTCTTCTTTTTTCCAGTTTTAATAATTGTGATGTTAGACTATTCATTTGGGATTGTTCTTCCTTCTTCAAGTGTGCCTGGATTGCTATATACTTTCCTCTTAAGACTGCTTTCGCTGCATCCCACAGAAGTTGGGGCTTGGTGTTGTTGTTGTCATTTGTTTCTATATATTCCTTGATCTCTATTTTGATTTGTTCATTGATCCATTGATTATTTAGTAGTGTGTTGTTAAGCCTCCATGTGTTTGTGAGCCTTTTTGTTTTCTTTGTAGAATTTATTTCTACTTTCATACCTTTGTGTTCTGAAAAATTGGTTGGTAGAATTTCAATATTTTGGAATTTACTGAGGCTCTTTTTGTGAGCTAGTATGTGGTCTATTCTGGAGAATGTTCCATGTGCACTTGAGAAGAATGTATATCCTGTTGCTTTTGGATGTAGAGTTCTATAGATGTCTATTAGGTCCATCTGTTCTAGTGTGTTGTTCAGTGCCTGTGTGTCTTTACTTATTTTCTGCCCGGTGGATCTATCCTTTGGGGTGAGTGGTGTGTTGAAGTCTCCTACAATGAATGCATTGCAGTCTATTTCCATCTTTAGTTCTGTTAGTATTTGCTTCACATATGCTGGTGCTCCTGTATTGGGTGCATATATATTTAGAATGGTTATATCCTCTTGTTGGACTGAGCCCTTTATCATTATGTAGTATCCTTCTTTATCTCTTGTTACTTTCCTTGTTTTGAAGTCTATTTTGTCTGATATTAGTACTGCAACCCCTGCTTTCTTCTCACTGTTGTTTGCCTGAAATATGTTTTTCCATCCCTTGACTTTTAGTCTATGCTTATCTTTGGGTTTAAGGTGAGTTTTTTGTAAGCAGCATATAGATGGGTCTTGCTTTTTTATCCATTCTATTACTCTATGTCTTTTGATTGGTGCATTAAGTCCATTTACATTTAGGGTGACTATTGAGAGATATGTACTTATTGCCATTGCAGGCTTTAGATTCGTGGTTACCAAAGGTTCAAGGTTAGCTTCTTTAGTATCTTACTGCCTACCTTAGCTCGCTTATTGAGCTGTTATATACACTGTCTGGAGATTCTTTTCTTCTCTCCCTTCTTATTCCTCCTCCTCCATTCTTCATATGTTGTGTGTTTTGTTCTGTGCTCTTTTTAGGGGTGCTCCCATCTAGAGCAGTCCCTGTAGGATGCCCTGTAGAGGTGGTTTGTGGGATGCAAATTCCCTCAGCTTTTGCTTGTCTGGGAATTGTTTAATCCCACCATCATATTTAAATGATAGTCGTGCTGGATACAGTATCCTTGGTTCAAGGCCCTTCTGTTTCATTGCATTAAGTATATCATGCCATTCTCTTCTGGCCTGTAGGGTTTCTGTAGAGAAGTCTGATCTTAGCCTGATGGGTTTTCCTTTATAGGTGACCTTTTTCTCTCTAGCTGCCTTTAAAACTCTTTCCTTGTCCTTGATCCTTGCCATTTTAATTACTATGTGTCTTGGTGTTGTCCTCCTTGGATCCTTTCTGTTGGGAGTTCTGTGTAATTCCATGGTCTGTTCGATTATTTCCTCCCCGAGTTTGGGGAAGTTTTCAGCAATTATTTCTTCAAAGAGACTTTCTATCCCTTTTCCTCTTTCTTCCTCTTCTGGTATCCCTATAATACAAATATTATTCCTTTTGTATTGGTCACATATTTCTCTTAGTGTTGTTTCATTCCTGGAGATCCTTTTATCTCTCTCTATGTCAGCTTCTATACGTTCCTGTTCTCTGGCTTCTATTCCTTCAATGGCCTCTTGCATCTTATCCATTCTGCTTATAAATCCTTCCAGGGATTGTTTCACTTCTGTGATCTCCTTCCTGACATCTGTGATCTCCTTCCGGACTTCATCCCACTGCTCTTCCATTTTTCTCTGCATGTCATCCCACTGCTCTTGCATTTTTCTCTGCATCTCATCCCATTGCTCTTGCATTTTTCTCTGCATCTCCGTCAGCATGTTCATGATTTTTATTTTGAATTATTTTTCAGGAGGACTGGTTAGGTCTGTCTCCCTCTCAGGTGTTGTCTCTGTGATCTTTGTCTGCCTGTAGTTTTGCCTTTTCATGGTGATAGAGATAGTGTGCAGAGCTGGTACAAGTGATGGCTGGAAGAGCTTCCCTTCTTGTTGGTTTGTGGCCTTCTCCTGGGAGAATAGCGACCTCTAGTGGCTTGTGCTGGGCAGCTGTGCGCAGACAGGGCTTCTGCTTCCTGCCCAGTTGCTTTGGGGTTTATCTCCACTGTTGCTGTGGGCTTGGCCTGGCTGGGGCTGTTCCTCCAAAATGGTGGAGCCCCGTTGGAGGGGGCGCGGCCGGGAGGCTATTTATCTCCGTAAGGGGCCTCTGTGCTCCCTGCTGCCCAGGGGGTTAGAGTGCCCAGAGATCCCCAGATTCCTTGCCTCTGGTCTAAGTGACCTGTCCTGCCCCTTTAAGACTTCCAAAAAGCACTCTCCAAACCAAAACAACAACAGCAGCAATGAGAGAGGGAACAGAAAGGAAAAAAAAAGGAAAAAACACGCGATTTTTTTTTTTTTTTTTTTTTTTTTGTCCTCAGGTGCCAGTCCCAGGCACCCGCTCACTGGTCCTGCTGCCCTGTCTCCCTAGCACCAGGGTCCCTGTCCTTTCAAGGCTTCCAAAAAGCACCCACCCACCGGTCCCGCAGGGAAGGAACGCTCGATATTCTTTGTCCTCAGGCGCTGGTCCCAGGCACCCACTCACCAGTCCCGCCGCCCTGCCTCCCTAGCACCGGGGTCCCTGTCCCTTTTAGGCTTCCAAAAAGCACTCGCAAAAAAGAGAAAAAAAAAAGGGGGAAAAACGCGCGATTTCCTCTGTCCTCAAGCGCCGGTCTCAGGCACCCGCCCCCCGGTCCTGCAGGGAAAAACGTGGGATATCTTTGTCCTCAGGCGCCAGTCCCAGGCACCCGCTCACCAGTCCCGCCACCCTGCCTCCATAGCACCGGGGTCCCTGTCCCTTTAAGGCTTCCAAAAAGCGCTCGCCAAAAAGAGAAAAAAAAAAGGGGAAAAACGCGCGATTTCCTCTGTCCTCAAGCGCCGGTCTCAGGCACCCGCCCGCCGGTCCTGCAGGGAGAAACGCGGGATATTCTTTGTCCTCAGGCGCTGGTCCCAGGCACCTGCTCACCGGTCCCGCCACCCTGCCTCCCTAGCAACGGGTGCCCGTCCCTTTAAGGCTTCCAAAAAGCACTTGCCAAAAAAAAACCGCTCCGGTTTCTTTCCACCTGCCGGGAGTCGGGGGGAGGGGCGCTCGGGTCCCGCCGGGCCGGGGCTTGTATCTTAGCCCCTTCGCAAGGCGCTGGGTTCTTGCAGGTGTGGATGTGGTCTGGATGTTGTCCTGTGTCCTGTGGTCTCTATTTTAGGAAGATTTTTCTTTGGTATATTTTCATAGCTCTATGTGTTTTTGGGAGGAGATTTCCACTGCTCTACTCATGCCGCCATCCTGGCTCCACCCTCAATAAGTATTTTTAAAGCAATGATTTGAAATAGTTTCTTGCAGGGTCAGAAATTAATTTTTTCATACATAAATATTTGAACTTCAAGGAGCTCTATTTACTAAGAACATTCTTTTGGGGAAAGGGGTAATCTAAGTCTATCATAATAGATTACAAATTATTAATTTTCTTGAAGAATGTCATCTTGAGATAGGTAGATTTGGTACAATGGATAAGAATTTGACGTAAGTGTAGGGAAAACAGAAGTTCCTATGGACAGGATCCTCAGCTGATCCTAGTCTACCTGATGATGTAATTGGCCTACTGTATAGGTTAATGCTTACACACCTATTGGCAATGAGCCATTATTGTTGGTGTTACTATATAAAGAGCTCTGCCCAGTGCTCTGGAGGCAGAGATGGAGATGGATTGAGACCTTGCCAGAGGTAGACATGATTCTAGTGTGTGATAGGCCACTATGAGAATAAAACTTGGTATAAATCCTTTTACGCCCAACTTACTGTTGTTATTTGGTCTCACTGAATTGAGAGTGAACTTGCCCCAAGGGCAATCCCTTTCAGGTGAGACCATGAGTGACCAGTTTTATTGCTGGTACAACTATATGAGGTACAACCATGGTTCTTTACACAGAGGGCTTGTCTTGCCAATGATTTTCAGCCCTGGGCAAGTTCACTATGGATCCAGTGAGACTGAGGAATGACAATTGAATGTTCTTGGGGTAAAAGGGTTTGTTACCAGCTTTGTTCTCCTGGCAATAGGTCGAGCACTAGAATTACATCTGCATCCAACAGTCTGCAGATCTGTATTCTTTCTTCCTCTCTGCCTCTGCTCAGAGCAAGTAAGAGCTCTTTATATAGTGACTCAGTCAGTAATAGCTTATTGCCTACAGGTGTGAAAGCAGTAGCCTAGCAGGAGGCCAACTGCATCACCAAGTAGTTTTGGTTCAGGTGAGGATCCTGGCCATGGGAACCCTCACTTTGTCCACACTCCACCCCTCCAGGATTCTTGCCTCACAGTCTACATGCTCTCAATCTTCCACAATGGTTCCTGTGCGAGAAAGCTGAAGCATTGAAACCTGATTCCATAACAGCAACAGAGGATAACAACAACATAGAGATAATAAAAATTATGATAGAACAAAATTTTGATACAGGTAATAAAAATTATAATAATTCTCGAGCCTGAGTAGGTTATTTCAGCTATATTCAAAACCAGTTCTACTCAGATGAGTTCATGACTCACACTTAGTAGTAGTACAGATACGGAGCTCCATGCACCCCAGCGAGTAGCACTTTTTTGCTAGGGTGTGTACCTTATCCACAGAGACCTTATGGGTGATAAGACACATATTTTAATGACACCAACATAGGCAAATCTTGTCCATCAGGTAGGATACATGCAAGAGCATGGTGCTGTGATAGGACTGTGGCAGGAAGGAGGTCCCATCCAGGTCTAGTATAGCATACATTTACCCCTCTCCTCGTGGGGATTACTGAGAGGTCTATATATAGTGCTACTGGAGGTGCATGCACTGGCCATAATGATAAAACAAAACTCCCTGGTAAGATGCTCCTACCTTCTGGCTGTTTAGGATATACTACTGTGATCTTTGGGGTCATTCTGTTGTTTCTCCAGGAATACACAGGAGGCCAGCTTCCAGACCTTGTCCCCAAGGTGCCAGGAGAGCCAGACATCGCTGGTCCATGTGTTAAAATGTCCAAGGCCATGTCCACTCAATGGAGTCTCCAGGGTTTCATTCATTTGGTGCAGCAGCAAGATATTATTCTGGTGGCCAAATTGGCTTCAACGATTCTTCCTTGGTTTGTACTTGGAGTTGTATAGGGGAGGCAGCAATATGTGTTACATGTCTATGGGGCTCAGGGCTCCCTTTCAAGGTTTCTTGTTCAAACACCATAGCATTGTCCATAAGTGGACTGACCATCCCTATAGATTATTGGTGTCTGACTTCAGTTCATATTTTTAAAAAACCATTGTACCTCTCTATCATGCCTGCCACAGTCAGATTGTATGGCACATGAAACTTCCATTTGATTCCTACCTATTGTATTCTAACCCATTCTTGTAGTGCATGTCCAGTAAAGTGGGTGCCTTGGTTGGTCCTAGACTGCAAAGAGATGCTCCAGGCCTCTTTTGGTAATCCATTGGTCTGCACAATGTGTAGGAAAAGCAACCAGAAGTCCAGTAGCTGGGTCCACACAGGTCATGGCATACTGGTACCTTTCTGATACAGGCAGAGGCCCAATATAGTCTATCTGCCACCTGATGAGGTATATCAGCCCCTTAGTTTTTGTCCCATGTTGCTGTGGAACTCGGTGTAAGTCCCTTTTAGAGCATATGATGCACTCCTGCTGGGCTTTACTAATTTCTTCAAAGGTCAAAGGCAAGCCCCACTGATAGGCTACAGCCCACACTGTCTTTTGCCCTGCATGTAACAAATGATGTAACCACTGGGCCACATCAGAGGCAGGCTTTCCTTCTAGCCAATGTACCTGGGCCAATTCATCTGCTTGATGATTTCCTGGGGATGCCAGTGGCAAATGACCTGTCACATGATACACTGTAACTGTTTTGGTCTGACCACAGGCCCATAAGTCTTGCCACAATTCTTGCTCCCAAAGGGGTCAGTGACCAATCAATCAGTTGGCATGTTACCATGTCAGTACCACAGGGTCAAGCCCTGATAGACGGCCCAGCTGTCAGTGCAGACAACTATTGGGGAGGGCTCCTGGCTGATCACAAACCATACTGCCATCAGCCATCAACTCTGCCCATTGACTGCTCTTCCCCTCACCATCTTCCATCCATATTGTCTCAGTCTTAGGATGGAAAGCTACGGCCCTCCATTTTGGGGGCTGCCCACAGCTGGAGCTGTCTGTGTACTATGCATCTGTGGGTATAAGGGCTCTTCCCTCCTAATAAGGACTCTGCTACTAATGGCTCTAAAGCAAATTCTTCCTGCCTTTCACTAGTATATGTTACTGGCCCCAATAAGTGTTGGAGTTCTTTGCTCAAGGGCCTAGCAGAGATGGTGCTGCACTGCTGTAGGTAGGCACCCTACTTGGCCAGTGTGGGCATCTGTGTCACACTGCTCTGTGGCTTTCGGGTCCAGTCTCGTACCCACCCTGTGGTGGGACAGGTGATTATTACCTTTATCAGGGCTATTCCAGTGATGGGTTCTGCAGCCAGCAAGGTGTGATACATGGCAGTCTGTTGTGTTTTTATTAAGGTGTATTGTACCTCTGCTTCTTTACAGAGTTGCAGCCAGAATCCAATAGATTGGTGAGTTCATTCAAGCCGCTGCCAGAGACCCCAGCCATAACTGTCTTCAGTCACATGAACATCACAGGGCCTTGATGGGTTTATCACACTCAAGGCCTGCATAGCTTTGATTGCCCATTTTGCTGTAGTAAAGGCAAATGTACATGTCTCATCCTAGTCCCACCTGATGCCCTTTCATACCAAACGGTATAAGGGCTTCAGGATTTGTACCAAGTACAGGATAAGCACCCTCCAGTAGCCTAAAAGACACAAAAACTCCTGTAATGATTCCACAGTTGTAGGGATAGGAAAGGCCTGGACTTTGCAAATTTGCAAATTGCATCTTATTTTTCCACTGTCTTATGTTCAATCTGGAGATGTGTGCTCACAGAAAAAAAACCCCTGGACTTTAATATTGCTCATGAGAAATGATAGTCACTTCAAATGATACCTACTTTTATGTAGTCTGTGAATTCAGTTATCCCATGTAATTCTTGAAATAAGGACAGCCATCCCCTGGTTGCCAGGAGCTGGGAGCAGGAGGGAATGGAGAGTTAGTTTAATAGGCACAGTTTCTGTTTACAAGATGTGAAGAGTTAGATAGGTGGAAGTGGTGAGCTTTGTACAATATTATGAATGTGTGTAATACTATTAACTGTACATTTAAAAATAGTTAAGATGGTAAATTTTGTGAAATGAAAACATTGGGGGAAAAAGACATACTGGTGTTAGGTACTGAAGATGAGTTATCACTGATCTGAGTTTCTTTGGGGTAAAAAGGATTAAGATACTTGGATACAAAAGCAAAAAACAAAAGATGCTTCTTGATCTCCTTTTTAAATCTAGAATGCTCTTCTTAATAACTTTTGAGCCATAATGGAACTCAAAAGAAAAATTATAGACTATTTAAAGAATGAACTGTTTACAACTCCTAAAATGGCACATTGTTAAAGATAAACTTAAAGGTCAAAATGGGAGCCTTATAAAGTTTCATAGTTTATTTATAACTCAACAAGTGTTTTTTAAGGGCCTGTCATGTTAATTTTTCTAGGCTCCTAGTATGTATAGCCAAAGATACATGTAATATCCATATAGCGTTACATCCTAATGAGAGAATATAGACAAAATGGAAAACAAATATATAATATTTGTATAGTAAAACATAAAAAGTGGATATAATAGAACAATAAGGTGGATAGAGAGTGATCAGACAGTGATGCTATTTTGTATATAGTGGTCAGGGAAGAATTCTCTGAGGTGATATTTCAGCAATTCTGAGGGAAGGAAGGGAGTCAGTCATGTAGACATTGGCAAATAACATTCTAAGAAAATAGTACGTGCAAAGGCACTAAGGAAGCTGGGAATGGAACAAGCAATGAGTTAGTTGACAGGAAGGGAGATCAGAGAATAGATATTGGCATTTAGCACCCCTTAGGTTACTATAAGGACTTTGACTTTTACTCTGTGTAAGATGGGGAGCCTGTGAGATGAGGAAGGTTTTAAGCAAAGGATAGACACATATGACTCATGTTTTAAAGGGATCATTCCAGAATTGTTTATACAGTAAAAATGGTAGAATCAGGAAGATCAGGTGGGAGGTTGTTGTAATAATTTAGGTAAAATATGATCAAGGCTTGGATCAGGATGGAATCAGTAGAGGTGGTACAAATAATCAAGAAAAGAGAATATAAACAATTTAGCTCAGTAATCAACTCAGAAATCTAGAAAGAGACCAGCCAAATAAACTTTTCAACAATCATCTGGGAGAAGAGAATTAAATGGGCAGGGAAGAAATTAGTGAATTAGAAATGAGACAGATAGTAGAACTAAAAAATAAATATTAAATTCAGTACTTTGAAAAGTCCAATACAGTAGAAATTGTTGGTAATTTGAAGGAAAAGGAAAAGAGAAAATACATATACATCACATTATGAATGAACAGAGGATATAACCTTAAATATGAAGATTTAAAATGTACAGTGATGCTGGTACATAGAAAAATCTTTACAATTAAAAAGCTTTAGAAAAACATGTAGGCAGAAATAGTTGGAATAAAGTAAATAGAATAATAGAGTAGAATAACTGTGGCAGAAATTCAAAATCTTTTAAGAACTATGTTAGAAAAGGAACTCTGTGAGAAAGGTTTGTAGGTGAATTATATCAAGCTTAAGGCATATTTTCCATGCCATTTATTCAGACATGGAAAAAGAGCTCAAAAGTTTTTCAACCCATTTGATAACAGTGGCATAGCCCCAATGCCAAGTTTGACAAAGATAGACAAAATCCTAAATAAATCACAAGTAAATTGAATTTGCTTGTTGAAATTTAACACATATCTTCGACCATGTAGAGTTTATCAACCAAGAAGCAGTATAGTGACTTAAAAGAGTAGACTCTGGAGTCAGATAACCTTGGATCAGATTTGCATCTTGAGATGGATCTAATAGGGATGTGGTTTCAGTTAACATATTTAATCTTTCTGTGTCTCAGTTTCCTCATACTTAAAATGGGGCTTTTGTTAGTGCCTACCTTACCCAGTTGTTGTAAAGATTAAAAGAGTTAATATCTCTAATGTATTAGCATGTAGCAGCAAGTTTTGTACTCAAAAATGTTATATATTAATATTAGTTTCTACTTTTGGAAATATCAGACTCAGTAAGGTCAGAAGATAATTTTAGATAAGAAAAGATATTTTGATAAAACTCAATATTCATTTTTGATTTAAAAAATCTGTTAGTACATAATATGAAACATTATTATTTATATTTTCTTGAATATAGATATACTTGATACAATGAGAACAAAAAAAATAAGATCTATTATTATTTACAGATGATTCAACTGTCTACCTTGAAAGCCCAATGCAAATCAAAATCCAAGAATTTTTTAAAAATTGACAATTATCCTAACTTCCCTCTGGAAGAATAAATGTATACAAATCGTCAAGAGCACTTTGAAAAAGACAAGTATGAGGAAGCTTTTGCCCTACTAGTTATCAAACTGTGATACTAATGCATAAATATCAGTAGAAAAGAAATGCCGGAAGACTATTAGAACATGATAAGGGTGGTATGATTTGTTTAACAACTGGTATTGGGACAAGTAAATATAATCTGACCAGTAATAAAATCTATCATCCTTTTGTGGATATAACTACTGTATAGATACTGAAATTCATCATCCTGTTGGAGGGTAATTGCAGAGCCAACATGGAAAAACATACTGGTGAGGTGATAGCAGAAGACTTATTCAGAAGGTTACATTAATTCTCTAAAAACAATTATTATATTTGAACTTCTCCCTGTAGTTACAGTCTTACATAATTTGAGGCCATATTGTTGGATGCACATGTGTTCACGATAAATTGAACAAAGTGTTCAAAGAACCCTCAGACACTTCTGGGAAAAACTATAAATAGCAGAAAGGATACCATTTAAGTGTATAGAGTATACATTTTTAATGTTTGTTAAGTTCACAGAGGACAACATTAACATGTTTTAAACAAAGAGATCCATCGAGGCATAGATTTATTATGAGTCCCCAGGCACCCACAAGGCAGTGATTTCATGTTCTACTGAAGTTTAGCAGAATTGCCAATATCCACAAGTTAGCTAATGGGACCCAGATATGCAACCAGATAAGCCAATGAGACATGCTGTCATATTTTTGAATACAGAATCGAATATAAAAAACATGCACACTAGGTAACGGCAATGATTTTATTCTGCATCTAGTTTTAGTTTATTTCAAACAAAAAAGAGCATTTTTAATATCAAGGGAGATACACATATATATGTCTTGCACATTCCCATTCCTACAAGCACTTTTACTACAAATTAAAAGTAGAGGTGAGCTTCACGGTGACTCTGAGGGGGGAAAGAAAAATAATTAAGATCTAGTTACCACTTGTGAGGCTCTTAACATCTATTATCTCATTTAGTCTTTCTATCAATACTAGCATGTAGGTACTATTGTGGCCTTCTTTTACCCATGGGGAAACTGAGGCTGAGAGAGTGTCTAGCCCATAGTCATATAGGTAGCAGAAGGAAAAGACAGTTGAACTCAACTCTATGGTCTGAATTCATGCTATTTTAGTGTATACTCCAAAATGATAGTGTCATTCCCTCTCAAATTCAAATACTAGAATAATCAGTTATAACTGCAGAGAACAGTGTTTTAAATAAATAGAATCTATATTTCCTTAGAGATGATCTCAGTGTTACATGGAGACAAGGATATACATAGAAAAATGAACCCAAATTCTAGGCATTTCAGCTGTAGGGACTCTGTCTTTCTCAAAACACTGGGAATAGACATCATTCCCTGTAGATTTTTTTACTGTATAGGCACAGGGAAGTTAAGAATGTGATCTACCCATCCATCATCTCATCCAACAGTACAAGGGCAGTTACCTTCTCTGGAGTCATTTCATACTCAGGCCTGAAGGTCCCTCTGTTGCTGGCCAAAGGCTTTGGAACCCATGTTGGGGGGTACAAAGTTGCTCTTCACTGCACCGCCAGATTTGCTCATCAAGACTGTCAGATGATGGGTGACACAGGTGGCAGTGTTGCAGATTCTTCTCTGGGCAGTGATCCTGATTTGTGAGGAAGAAAAAGGGGCCTGTCAGAGGTTGAGAGTAGGTGCCTGTCGCATGGGACTACCATGGTGGCCCATGCATCCCCCATTAGGAGAACTCAGAGTTTGATGAGCTGGAGCAGTGTGGGGATAGGCTGCGGTGGGGAAGGGGTGACCTTGTTAGGCATTCCGCATGCAGCTTAGTCCTTCATGGTCTGCAAAGGGGTCCTCAGAGTTCAACATGTGCTTCTGTCCAGGCAGTGCCAGGGCCAAGCCAGGGACAGGTGTATGCTACAACCTCAGGGTACTGGAAAGTGGGGCTGAGGAAGGCTGCTCTGTCCAAGCCTAGGACAAGATTGCAGTCTCCACAGATACTACACATCTGAACACCCTGGACTACCTCAGTACTCCTCTACCTGATCTGCTTTCTGAAGGTCTTTGGCTTCACCTTGCAAATGCACAATGAAGACTCCTTGAAGCTGAGAAAGAATATCATATTCAGGTTAGTAAGGAGGAGCCAAATTTCTAAAATCTCAAGAGCTTTATGGGCTCTATCCCCTGGCTTCACACTTACCAGTCCTAACTCCTCCAATGCTGGGAGGCCTCCTCAGTACTGCCAGACCAATTTCCAGAGTGAGGGATTCCACACCTCTCCTAATTGCTTCAGAAATGGATCTTTAGCATGTGGTCTAACCATAGATTGTCCACCTGTCTATCTTCAGTGGAGCCTGAGAAAGGTTGGTCCCCAGACCAGAGTGAACAATGAAAGCCTTCTGTCCACCAGTCCAGCTGTGTTCTCTTCTACCTTCCTGGACATAACAGGAGGGAGGGGATGCCCTGTGCCGGCTGGGGGAGGAAACCTCACCTGGAGCCCTCCGTCTCCTGCCCCAGTTCATGAATCTTCATCAGGACATAGTCCTTCATCAGTCCAGCCAGTAAGACTCGTGATTCCTCCTCAGAGAGTGTAGCAGGGTAGGAGCAGATCTCCAAGGTAGCCCTGGGGGAGGAAAGCAGCCCCAGTACAAGCTCAGAATCCCTGCCTGCCTAAGCCCAGAATAAGCAGGAGGCTTCCTGGTTTCATGTGGCTGCCCCAACTCCCAGTGGACAGGGCATGAGGCCAGTGGCCTTCCACAAATGCTGTTTCCCACAAGTTAGGCTCTGATGTGATCTAGAGAAGTGGTGTAACCTCCTAAAGGCTTGTGAAAGCAGATGGTTAGGTTTTTGGGAATGCTATGAGCTTAGTGTTAAATACAGCCAATAAATATTAAATAATGAAGCTTATAATTCATTTGTTTCTGGAAAATATTTAATAAATAAATTTGTATGAGATGTGTGAATTTAGACTAAGAGATCACAGATTTAATAACAAATTTATTGGCAAAGTATAGTTGGCATATTCAGAAAACTCATTTCTCAAATTGGGTTGAATTAGATATATAGGTTTATTAAAGATGCAAATATTTGGTAAAAAGCAATGAAAACCTTCTGCAAGGCATGAGCTATATGAAATTTATTATAATTATTGCATGCTTTCTATTTGTAAGTTGTATATGACACATCTTTTGTCATAAAAAGTTTCTAACAAATTTACATGCAGGTTTACCTACATACATTTGTTTCCTTGGGCGCAGATTGTTAAACACTCAGCACACCACAATTAGAGCATGGAACTGTCTGATCCCAGGGGCTGTGGTGGGGAGCATGCTGTCTTACCTGAGTGGCGCTGCCTGGAGGAAGCCCATCTGGTACAGGACCAAGATGCTGAGAGCCAGGAAGGGAGAGAACTTCCAGAAACCCATGACGCCTCTCTGCAAGAGAAGAATGAAGTCACCCACCTGCAGCCGTTCAGAGTTCCCTGAGCCCAAGGACCTGGACTCTGGTCCTGCATCTGCCTGTAACTCCCTGGTATCAGGCTTCAGTCCGGTCACTTCATTTCCCTTCTGCGTCGTTTCCTCCTTAGCAAGTGACTGCTGGAGAATCTGGTGATCATGTAGCGCATGTAATTTAGCAAACAAACTGGATTTGTGGTAATAGCGCCAAGTGGGTGAGGACCATAAGCCCCGTCTACCTCCACCCCACTCCACCTTCTGTCACATAACGCCTGTTGGCCAGGTTGCTGAGTGTCCTGCTCACACCTGGCTCTGTGTGTTACGAGGCGAGGGCGGGGGGCCGGTAGGGAAGGGAATACCTCTACAGTGAGAATCTCTGAGGAACTACAGAACAGAATTTTACTCTTTATCTGCACTGCCCTCTGGCAGAGAGTCCCTGTAAGACCCAAGTTCGGAGGTCTTAATTGGGACTTAGGACTCTAACTGGGAAAAAAGCTATCAGAACCCGCAAGTGGGGCTTGCGTTTAATTGCACTTCAGTCATTGCGCCTATTTGCTACCTAATTGCGCTGGTCCAGATTCCCAACTGATATTCTGGGGACCACCCGGCACGCGCAGTGATCCATGTGCGCGCGGTCTGCAGAAGCTGTTTTTGTGTTCCGCACTGCGTGCGGTGCCTGGGGACCTCCAGCGGCCAGCAATCGGCCTAAGCATGTGCCCAGCGGGAGACAGTGAGACTGGAGCCCGCCTCAGAGAGGGCAGAGGGGCGCAGGAAGTCCCGCACTGAGACTGTCGAGAGTCACCTGAGTCAGGAGCCTGGGATGAATCGCAGAGTAACAGATATTGTATAAAAGACCCAGACAGAAGTGGACAGATACTCTGATTTGGTCATAGAGATTGACCGGGAGATAAACTAATGGGGAGAGAGAGGGAAGACAGGAAGAGAAAGAAATAGAATCACACAGCAAAACAGGCACCTCGGGGCTTACCTGGCAGCAGGTAGCAGGGGCTCTGGAGCAGAGGCGGCAGCGGCAGTGGCTCTGTTGGCGTCAGGCGATCACTCTGTGGAAGTGGCAGAGACACTTGAGATGGGCAGTGCCTCTGATGCCTCCCAGCACCAGCGGCTGCTTTTATTCCAGCCACTCTGGGGACCAGGGTGGTCCACGAGCTCTGGGCAACCAATGAAGGGAAGGATCCTGTTCCTAGGGGGATTGTGTCACCCACTTGCGTCCAGAAATGGAGCTTCCGGCAGGACCACTCCACTTGTATTCCCACTGATGTCATGAAGGAAATGCGTGTGTGTTTGGGGGGTGTGGGTATGTGGGAATAGGAGAAACACCCTAAAAGTGAACAGGTATTTAAGGGTAGTTTGACGTCATGTCATATTTCACCCATTCAGCTCCACAGGTTTTGAATGTTTGCCTCACTCAATCCACACTTGTGTCTTTTGAGGCAGCATCTGGGATTGCAGGGACGCCTGGCTCCCCCAAGTCTGACCCTAGACCACAGTCTCAGTGAGGCTTGAAGGGTTAATGCGCAGTGGGTCGGATTCTGGGCACAAACAAGGTTGTCTGATTCACACATCTGGAATCTTCCTTAGAGGCACGGAGCTCGTGGGAAACGAGGTGGAGGTGGGAGCAGGAACTCTGTCAGGTTAAACTCAATTCTAGGTGCTCAGTGAAGCAAGCAGGATGATAGGCAAGTCACTTCCCAGTTCCTCCGTGTACTCATCCTTGAAATGGGGACCGTCTTCCCGTCTTGAAGGAATGTTGGGATTAGCAGCTATGTGCCTGGCCCCAGGCTAGATAGAGACGTAGAAGAACTGATTGGCCCATGTAAGGGATTCCATAAAATCCGGATCCATGCTATCCAAATCTCCAGTTCGTGTGGAGCCTGAACTTGGGGTAGGGGTGGGGGTGGGAGTCCCTCAAGTGCCTAAGGTGGGGCTGATGCCCCTCTAGGCTAGAGTGGGAGGTCTAAGGCATGGATGCTTTTAAGCCTCCTTGTAGATCTCTAGCAATCCCCATTACCACCAACTGGGTGGGATGCGCCATACATCACCTCTGGGTTATCTGCCTGCCGGAGGCATTTACCCAGCTGTCCCTTGCTTCCGGCTGCTGTTTGCCAAGATGACCCGCTGCCATGCAGTTCCAGCCCTGCGCCCGCATCCCCCGCACTTGGGTTGCCCACTAGAGAGCCAAGTGCAGCACGGGCATGCAGCTGTAGAATAGTCTCTGTGGAGACTAGCGCTCACCCTCTTCCAGTCACACGTTTACACACACAGACTCATTACAGTCTCCCCGTGTGTGCACTCACACAGCCGCCCTGGCCTCGCGGCGACCTGGTGGGTTCACCTGCATCGCGCCCCACACCTGCCTGCAGTCTCTCGGGAGATGGCCGCACACACCGTGGTGACGACCTGCTCCCATTGTACCTGCGCTCAGCCTAAAGTCTAAGCGTGTTCCAGAACACCACATTCTCCAGTGCCTGGACTCTCCAACACTCTTGTGCAAGCGGTCTCAGACCCCACCGCCTGAGCTGTCTGCTCCGAACCCGCCTAGAAGGTCCGAGGTCCGTCCGGACTTGCTGTCTTCAGCGAGTGGACAGCAGGGAAACCTTCTCACTGTCTCACTGTCTCCTGGATCTCCGGGTCTGAGGACACAGCACGCAACCCGCACCCTCCTGGGCAGATGCTCCCAGCGCGGCAAGCACAGCAGTGGCGTCAGGGCACCCGGGGTCGGCACGGTAGGGGTAGGGATAGGGGCTCTCCCGGGCACAGCAGAGCACTCTGGTGCTCTCTAGTGGGGCACCTACGTGCGTGAGTGCCTTGCTTCAGGGAGTAGGCACACGTTTGGAGGCAGCATTGACTTTGCGTATGGGAAGTGTGACAGCAAGTGAGAGTTGAAGTGTCCCCAGGGACTCTCCAGTACCTACAAGCCTGCGCTGTAGTCTGCCCGCTAGTGGAGTGCCAACGCCTGCCGTGACTGCCCCCGGCCACGGTCTGCACCCGGTCCTCCGTCCCCACAAGCCTGAGCAGTTCCAAGCTCACACCTGCCTCGCTGCATCGCTCTTTTCCTCCCAGCTTGGTGGCATCCGTGTTCAGGGACACCTACCTTTCAAGGGCATCCTCCTACCTAACGCTGGGCGGCACTGCCGCAAGCAAATGACAGCCAGCTGGGGACTGAGGACCTGGGTGTCTGCAACTTGCTCTCCGCAGGGCAGAACTCGCTCTCTCGCAGGGTGGCTGGGAACCCGGGAAGGGAAGAAATGGTCGGTAGGACGCGGGCGCTTAGGCACAGAGCCCTGAAAGGCGAGCGCGGCAAAAGACGGGACGTGAGATGTCAGATCCCGGGCTCCGTGTGCGCTGGAGCCTAGAAGCAGACGGCCGCTGCTGCAACCCAGTCTTGGGCTTTGGGCTCAGCAGTTTCGGTTGGGGCTTTGGCCCAGGCTTTGTGCGCACAGGTGTGGGTGGACTGGGGAAGGCGGCCTGGTGGGTGCTGTGCGGCACGGAGAGCGGCCTCTGCAACTGGGGCTGTTGTAGCTCTGCCTTTGCTCCCAGGGACCACTAACTTTTTCTGAAGTGACTTCTATGTCCAAGACCTGATCTAATTTCTAATATATTTTCTATTATAGTTTCTAATAAAGGAATCTTCTAAAACCATGGGGAAACATACCTTCTGAAATCCTTTGAATGTATGTGTCCATCCACTGCATTTTCCTGAGGACGGAGTCGTAGCGTTCACAAGTGCAATGATTACTGTAAAATTGTACAAGAAGTGAGTACTCTGGAAGCCGATTTTGTGTCCATGTCACTTTGTGGCTCAGAGGTCTCCCTTGGCTGCCATATGTGCCTTTAGCCTTCAAAAGCAACGTTCACTCCCCACTATGAAATCTCTGTGGCTAAAAACTGTTGGCTTGTGTGTGTGTGGCAGGAACCAGTGGGGTCTGCACCTGGAGAGTGCTGGGGTCGCCTGCCCAATCTCAAGCTTTACTTTAAAGTTCAGTCTTTCTACATAGGGAGGAACTGAGGTTAACTGATACTCAAGCACTCTTGGATATTGCAAGTAGGTTAAAAAAAATAGGACCTTTTCTTTGTTACTTAGCACCATGTCTGGCACACTAGGAGCCACCCAGCCAATGTTTGCTGAGTGAGTGGAAATTAATTCTTGGGAATTCATAGCTAGTCTAAGTGGTATAATAAGACTCTAATCACTACCTTATGTCCCCAAATCACCTTCCTGGTAGCTACCATGGATGTGACTTTGGGAATGGCAAAGATGGCGACCTCTCTGATGTCAGTGCCTTGAGTATACACTTCCAAGGCTGTAGAATAAGCCCAAGTCCCATTCAACAAATTCATCATCTATAATGCCCCGACTCACTGCTGCCTGGCTGACAACGTAAACAAATTTCAAAAGAATCTGATTCTTAAGGAAATTGAAACAATCTTTTTTGGAAAAAAGTGTTTTACAACACTCCTATAAATTCTCCTTTAGTGTCTATTTCCATATGTTTACATGGAATGATTAAATCCCTGTACTCTTTGATTTAAAAATGGAAATAAAGATAATTTATCAGGGCTTGTCAGAGACGCACGTCTGGTTGAAAATTCTTGAGTTTCCATGGGCTGAAATGATTTACAACCAAATCCTTACTCCTTTAATTGAGGAAGCCTATTGTGAGGCAAAAACAAAAATAACCAAAAAAAGGAAAAAATTCACAAAGCACTTTCAAGTTCAGAGCTCAGGTTAAATCTCTTATGCCCAGAAATAAACCTATGATAGATGGTCAATTAATTTGCCACAAAGGAGCCAACAATAGACATAGAGTGGAGAAATGATAGTTCTTCAATAACTGCTGGTGGGAAAACTGGAAAGCCATATGCAAAACAATGAAACTGGACTATCTTATACCATATTCAAAAGAGATTAAATATTTGAACATTAAGATGTGAAAACAAAGCACTCCTAAAAGAAAACATAGGTAGTAACTTACTTGATGTTGGTTTGGCAATGATTTTTTAAAATTTGACACTAATATAGCAAAGGCATCAAAAGCAAAATAAACAAGTAGTTCTACATTAAACTAAAAAGCCTCTGCACAGCAAAGAAAACCATCAAACAAATGAAAAGGCCACCTACTGGGAGAATATACTTGCAAATCATATATTTGATAAGAAGGAACTCTTGCCATTTATGACAAACTGGATGGATTTTGAGGCACTAATATGTTGAGTGAAATAAGTCAGAGAAAGACAAACACTACATAACAACATTTATATGTGGCATCTGAAAAACAAAAACCTGAACTCATAGATACAGAGGGCAGATTGGTGGTTGTCAGAGGGGGAGGATGGTGGTGCGGGGAAGGAGGTGGGCAGAATGGGTAAAGGGAGTCTGAAGGTACCAGCTTCCATTATAAAATAAATAGGTCATGGGGATATGATGTATAGAATGTTGACTATAGTAAAACACTGAATTGTGTATTTGCAAGTTGATAAGAAAGTAGGTCTTAAAAGTTAAAAAATAAAGTTAAATTTACTCCTTATAATTTGTCTATTTTACAGACTCAACAACAACAGAATCAAAACTACCATAACTCAACTACAGGCACAGCAACATCGCCATTGCTATAAATACATTCTCATGAAATGGGGGGAACTTTAGAGCTACATAACTGGACAATTTCAACTGAATATTGTACTGGGTTCCGCATGTAAGGAGTTTGAAAAGTCATAACAAATAAAAAGGTGAACAGACTGAAAAATCATGAACTCTTCTAGGATTCTGAAGAGAGGTGAGGACAGAGGTCCAAACCCTGCCCTCAAGATTGGAGAGACAAGAGCAAATAGGAGGAGAAATGTCTTACCGGAGCAGAGTCGGAAGGGGAAACTCAGCAAGAGCCAGCACCTGGAACCTGTGATGGGGTAGGATAACCTGAATTGTAACAAACAAATTGCTGGGCAATTATGAGAGCTAAAAATTCCAGGAGACTCAGTCATGGGGAAGGGAGCGGGGGTTCCTACAATTCTGTGAGATTTAAGTACAGGAGTGTGACCAAGTTCTCACAGCAAATTATCAAAGGCAATCCCCCTTGTGCTTCTCTTGGGGAGGGGAATGGAATCATTCTGAAACCCACCAGAGAGCACTGTGTTTTTCTTAACAAGGTCTGTCCTCAGCAGAAACTAGTTAACCAGAGCCTAAACTTGCTGGGGTATTATCACAGCCTAACTAATCAGAGGGAAGAGAAATACCTAACTTCAGTCAGCTCTAGTCTTCCACATGGGAGAAGGGAATTATCCAACTTCAATGGATTCTAGGGAAAAACTAAGAAACATATTAAATTCACAGTCTTCATGACAGGAATAGGCTCATTAAAAGTTTGAGTCCTTACCATGGGACTATAGAATGTTTTTCATCCTCCTTTATTCATAATTGACAACACTTGGAAGCACCAAAATGTTCATCAGTAGGTGAAAGGATAAATGATGGTACATCTAGATGATGGAATATTATTCAGTGGTAAAAAGAAATGAGCTGTCAAGCCATGAAAAGGCATGGAGGAAACTTAAACGTATATTATGAAGTAAAAGAAGCCAATCTGAAAGGGCTACATACTGTGTGATCCCATCCATATGACATTCTGAAAAAGGTAAGACTATGGAGATAGTAAAAATATCAGAGGTTGACAGGGATGATGTTAGAGGGAGGGAAGAATAGGCAGAGTACAGTGGATTTTTAGGGCAGTGAAAGTACCGTATGTGAAAGTATATTATTGTGCCTTTGTCCAAACTCATAGAATGTACTATAGAGACCAAGGGCAGGCTGCTACAAAATGTGCCCATACTGATACCTTTGAATTGAAACAAGTGGAGAAACAGCAGAAGCAGGAGGGATTCTCTGATCCCCTGCTCTGTCCCCTCACCATGAAACCAGGAAATAAATCTCCCAGGTGAAAGGTACCCTCCCTGTACTTGGAACATAGAAGGCATCTGTATCACCAGAAATAGGGAATTTAGGATGGAAAAGGCTGCAGACAATCTTGTTGCTTTTTTTATTTTTAATTTACTATCCCCACCCAAATACTGTTTAGAATCCTTACTGATTGAAGCTCCCAAACCTGTTTTCTTTTTTTATTGAAGTATAGTTGATATACAGTAGTATATTTGTTTAAAGTATGCAACACAGTGATTCAACAGTTACACACATTATTAAGTCCTCACTCCAACTAGTGCAGTTACTATCTATTAATATAGAAAGATGTTACAGAACCATTGACTTACACTCCATAGTGCACTTTCATCCCTGTGACCAACTTATTTTATGATTGAGATTTTGTGCCTCTTTATTCCCCCTCACCCATCCAAACCATCCCCTGTGGTAACCACCAGGTACTTCTCAGTGTCTGTGAGTGTACTGCTATTTTGTTCATTTCGTTTTGTTTGGTTTTTAGATTCCACATGTAAGTGAAATCATATGATATTTGTCTTTGTCCACCTAGTTTATTTCACTGAGCATACTATCCTCTAGATCCATCCACTTTGTCCCAAATGGCAATATTTCTTTCTTTTTATGGCTGAATAATATTCCATGATGTATATGTACCAGCTCTTCTTTTCCATCTATCTATTGATGGACACTTTAGTTGCTTCTATGTTTTGGCTGTTGTAAATAATGCAACAGTGAACATAGGGGTGCATATATCTTTTCAAATCAGAGATTTTGTTTCCTTTGGGTAAATTCCTAGAAGCACAGTTACTGGTCATATGGTATTTCTACTTTTGGTCTTTTGAGGAACCTCTGTGCTGCTGTCCACATTGGCTGCACCAATTTACATTCCCACCAACAGTGTAGAAAAGTTCTCTTTTCTCCACATCCTCACCAACACTTATTTCTTGTCTTTGGGATAGTGGCCATTCTAAAAGGTGTGAGGTGATGTCTCATTGTGGTTTTGATTTGCATTTCCCTGATGATTAGTGATCTGGAGAATCTTTTCATTTGCCTGTTGGCCATCAGTATTTCTTCTTTGGAGAAAGGTCTGTTCAGGACCTCTGCTCATTTTTTAATTGGGTTATTTGTTTTTTGGGTGTTCAGGTGTGTGAGTTCTTTATATATTTTGGATATTAGCCCCTTAATGGATAAATCATTTACAAATATATTCTCCCATACTGTAGGTTGCCTTTTTGTTTTGTTGATGGAGTCCTTTGTTGTACAGAAGCTTTTTAGTTTGATGTAGTCCCACTTGTTCATTTTTTATTTTGTTTCCCTTGCCTGAGGAGATGTGTCTAAAAAAAAAAATTGCTCATGCTTATGTTCAAGAGATTTTTGCCTATGTTTTCTTCTCAGCGTTTTATGGTTTCATGACATACATTCAGGTCTTTGATCCATTTTGAGATTACTTTTGTGTATGGAGTTAGACAGTAATCCAGTTTCATTCTCTTGCATGTAGCTGTCCAGTATTCCCGACACCATTTATTGAAGAGACTTGTCTTTTCCCCATTTTATATTCATGGCTCCTTATCATATATTAATTGACCATATATATGTGGGTTTATATCTGGGCTCTCTATTCTATTATGTTGATATGTAGGTCTGTTCTTAAGACAGTACTGTACTGTTTTGATTACTGTAGCTTTGTAGTGTAGCTTGAAGTCAGGAGGCATTTTTTATTCTTAATTCTTTATCAGTATTTATTCTTTCTCAGTATTGCTTTGGCTATTCGGGGTCTTTTGTGTTTCCATATGACTTTTAGGATTATTTGCTTTAGTTAACCAAAAAGTACCACTGGTATTTTAATATCGATTGCATTGAATCTGTAAATTGCTTTGGGAAAGATGGCCATTTTGACAATATTAATTCTTCCCATCCACAAGCATGGGATAGATGATTTCCATTTAGTTGTGTCTTTTTAAACCTCCTTCATCAGTATCTAATAGTTTTTTGGTGGAGTCTTCAGGGTTTTCCATATATAGCAACATGTCATCTGCAAATAGTGACAGTTTTACTTTTTCCTTACCAATTAGGATGTGTTTTATCTCTTTTTTTTTGTCTGATTGCTGTGGGTAGGACTTCTGTTTTATTCTGTTGAATAAAAGTAGTGAGAGTGGGCATCCTGGTCTTGTTCCTGATTTTAGAGGAAAGGCTGTCAGCTTTATGCCATATAGTATGATGTCAGCTGTGAGTTGTGGTATATGGTCTTTATAATGTTGAGGCATGTTCCCTCTTTTTTGTTGAGAGTTTTTATCATGAATAGATGTTGAATTTAGTCAATGCTTTTTTAGCACCTATTGAGATGATTATATGGTTTTTGTCCTTCCTTTTGTTAATGTGTATCACATTGATTTATGAATATTGTACCATCCTTGCATCTGGAATACATCCCACTTGTCCTGCTGGATGATCATCTTGATACATTTTAAAAAATTTTTTATTAAGGTATGATTGATGATTGATATACACTCTTTTAAAGGTTTCACATTTGATGTATTTTTGAATTTGGTTTGCTAATATTTTGTTGACTTTTTTTTTTCATCTATGTTCATCAGAGATATAGGTCTAATTTTCTTTTTTTTTTGTAGTGTCTGATTTTGGTGTTAGAGTGATGTTGGCCTCATAGAATGAGTTAGAAAGTGTTCCCTTCTCTTCTATTTTTTGGAATAATTCAAGAAGGGTGAGTTTTAGGTCTTGTTTAAATGTTTGGTAGAATTAAGCTGTGAGGCCATGTGGTCCTGGACTTTTATTTCTTGGGAGTTTTTTGATTACCAGTTCAATTTCTTTATTGGTAATTGGTCTGTTCAGATTTTCTATTTCTTCCTGGGTCATTCTTGGAAGGCTGTTCTTTTCTAGGACTTTGTCCATTTCTTTTAGGTTGTCCAATTTATTGACATATAATTCTTCATAGAATTTTCTAATAATCCTTTTTATTTCTGTGGTGTCATTTGTAACTTTTCCCTTTTCATTTCTGATTTTGTATATTTGTGTCCTCTTTCTTTTTTTCTTGATAAGTCTGGCTATGGGTTTGTCTATTTTGTTTATCATTTCAAAGAACCAGCTCTTGGTTTCATTGATTTTTTCTATTGTTTTCCTATTCTCTATTTTATTTATTTCTGCTTGATCTTTAGTATATCCCTCCTTCTACTAACTTTGGGTTTCCTTTGTTCTTCTTTTTCTTGTTTCTTTGTTGTGAGTTTAGACTGTTAATTTGGGATTGTTGTTGTTTCTTGAGGTAGGCCTGTACTTCTGTCTTAGAACAACTTTTTCAGCACCCCACATATTTTGACTTGTTGTATTTTTGTTTTCATTTGTTTCTATGTATTGTTTGATTTCCTCTTTGATTTATTCCTTTATCTATGGATTATTAAGAACCATATTGTTTAGCCTCCATGTGTTTGTGGGTTTTTTGTTTTCCTCATGTGATTTCTAGTTTTATACCATTGTGTTCTGAAAAGATGCTTGATACAATTCCATGTTTCAGAATTAATTGAGGCTTTTTTGTGTGTCTTAATATGTTATCTATTATGAAGAACATTCCATGTGCAGTTGAGAAAAATACATACCCTACTGCTTTTGGGTAGAATGTGTTAAGTTTGTCTGGTCTAATGTGTGATCTAGCACCTCTGTTGCCTAATTTATTTTCTCTCTGGATAATCTGTTCATTGATGAAAGTTGGGTGTTAAAGTCTTCTAATATGATTGTGTTGTTATTTCCCCCTTTGGGTCTGTTAGTATTTGTTTTATATATTAAAATGCTCCTATGTTGGATGCATAGATATTACAATTGTTATATCCTCATGTAGGACTGATCCCTTTATCATTATGTAATGTCCTTCTTTGTCTCTTGTTACTTTCTTTGTTTTGAAGTCTGTTTTGTCTGATGAACTACTGCTATTCCTGCTTTTTACTCCCTTTTATTTATATGAAATATCTTTTCCTATTCCCTACCTTCAGTCTACTTATTATCATTTTATTAATTGTTTTCTGGTTGTTTCTGTAGTTATTTTCTGTTCCTTTCTTCCTCTTATGCTCTCCTCATGTTACTTGAAGCTTATTTTTAGTGTAATGCTTGGATTTCTTTATTTTTTGTGTGTGTGTCTATTATAGGTTTTAGTTTTGTGGTTACCATGAGGTTCATAGATAGTTTCTTGAATACATAATAGTCTATATTAAGTTATAGTCCATCTATCTCAAACTCAATCTAAGCGTACTACTTTTTCTTAATTTTATAATTTTTGTATCATTAATCTACAATTACAGGAAGAACATTATGTTTACTAGGCTCCCCCCTTCACCAAGTCGCCCCCACATACCCCTTCACAGTCACTGTCCATCAGCATAGTAAGATGCTGTAAAATCACTACTTGTCTGCTCTGTGTTGCACAGCCCTCCCTATGCCCCCTCACACACTATACATGCTAATCATAATGCCCCCTTTCTTTTTCCCCATCCCTGTCCCTCCATTCTCACCCATCCTCCCCAGTCCCTTTCCCTTTGGTAACTATTAGTCCATTCATGGGATCTGTGATTCTGCGGCTGTTTTGTTCCTTCAGTTTTCCATTGTTCTTATACTCCACATATGAGTGAAATCATTTGGTACTTGTCTTTCTCTGCCTGGCTTATTTGCCTGAGCATAATACACTCTAGCTCCATCCATGTTGTTGCAAATGGTATGATCTGTTTTTTTCTTATGGCTGAGGAATATTCCATTGTGTATATGTACCACATCTTCTTTATCCATTCATTTACTGATGGACATTTAGGTTGCTTCCATATCTTAGCTATTCTAAATACTGCAGTGATAAACATAGGGGTGCATCTATCTTTTTCAAACTGGAGTGCTGCATTCTTAGAGTAAATTCCTACAAGTGGAATTCCTGGGTCAAATGGTATGTCTATTTTGAGCATTTTGAGGAACCTCCATACTGCTTTCCACAATGGTTGAACTAATTTACATTCCCACCAGCAGTATAGGAGGGTTCCCCTTTCTCCACAACCTTGCCAACATTTGTTGTTGTTTGTCTCTTGGATGGTAGCCATCCTTACTGGTGTGAGGTGATATCTCATTGTGGTTTTAATTTGCATTTCTCTGATAACTAGCGATGTAGAGCAGCTTTTCATGTGTCTGTTGGCCATCTGAATTTCTTCTTTGGAGAACTGTCTGTTCAACTCCTCTGCCCATTTTTTAATTGGATTATTTGATTTTGTTTGTTGGGGGTGCATGAGCTCTTTATATATTTTGGATGTCCAGCCTTTATCACATCTGTCATTTACGAATATATTCTCCCATACTATAGGGAACCTTTTTGTTCTTTTGATGGTGTCCTTTGCTGTACAGAAACTTTTCAGCTTGATATAGTCCCACTTGTTCATTTTTGCATTTGTTTTCCTTGCCTGGGGAGATATGTTCATGAAGAAGTCACTAATGTTTATGTCCAAGAGATTTTTGCCTATGTTTTTTTCTAAGAGTTATATGGTTTCATGACTTACATTCAGGTCTTTGATCCATTTTGAATTTACTTTCGTGTATGGGGTTAGGCAATGATCCAGTTTCATTCTCTTACATGTAGCTGTCCAGTTTAGCCAGCACCATCTGTTGAAGAGATTGTCATTTCCCCATTGTATGTCCATGGCTCCTTTATCAAATATTAATTGACCATATATGTTTGGGTTAATGTCTGGAGTGTCTAATCTGTTCCACTGGTCTGTGGCTCTGCTCTTGTGCCAGTACCAAATTGTCTTGATTACTATGGCTTTGTAGTAGAACTTGAAGTTGGAGAGTGAGATCCCCCCACCCCCACTTTACTCTTCTTTCTCAGGATTTCTTTGGCTATTCGGGGTCTTTGGTGTTTCCATATGAATTTTTGAACTATTTGTTCCAGTTCGTTGAAGAATGTTGTTGGTAATTTGATAGGGATTCTGTAAGCATCAAATCTGTATATTGCTTTGGGCAGGCTGGCCATTTTGACTATATTAAGTCTTTGTAGCCGAGAGCATGGGATGAGTTTCCATTTGTTAGTGTCCTCTTTTATTTCTCCTAAAAGTGTCTTATAGTTTTCAGGGTATAGGTCTTTCACTTCCTTGGTTAGGTTTATTCCTAGGTATTTTATTCTTTTTGATGCTATTGTGAATGGAATTGTGTTCCTGCTTTCTCTTTCTATTAGTTCATTGTTAGTGTATAGGAAAGCCACAGATTTAATTTTGTTATTTAATTTTGTGTGTTAATTTTGTATCCTGCAACTTTGCTGAATTCCTATATTAGTTCTAGTAGTTTTGGAGTGGAGTCTTTAGGGTTTTTTATGTACAATATCATGTCATCTACAAACAGTGACAGTTTGACTTCTTCTTTACCAATCCGGATTCCTTGTATTTCTTTGTTTTTTCTAACTGCCGTGCCTAGGACCTCCAGTACTATGCTGAATAACAGTGTGAAGAGTGGGCATCCCTGTCTTGTTCCCGATCTCAGAGGAAAAGCTTTCAGCTTCTTGCTCTTCAGTATGATGTTGGCTGTGGGTTTATTATATATGGCCTTGTTATGTTGAGGTACTTGCCCTCTATACCCATTTTGCTGAGAGTTTTTATCATGAATGGATGTTGAATTTTGTCAAATGCTTTTTCAGAATCTATGGAGATGATCATGTGGTTTTTGTCTTTCTTTTTGTTGATGTGGTGGATGATGTTGATGGATTTTTGAATGCTGTACCATCCTTGCATCCCTGGGATGAATCTCACTTGGTCGTGGTGTATGATCCTTTTGATGTATTTTTGAATTCAGTTTGCTAATATTTTGTTGAGTATTTTTGCATCTACGTTCATCAGGAATATTGTTCTGTAGTTTTCTTTTTTGGTGTGGTCTTTGCCTGGTGTTGGTATTAGGGTGATGTTGGCTTCATAGAATGAGTTGGGAGTATTCCCTCCTCTTCTATTTTTTGGAAAACTTTAAGGAGAATGGTTATTATGTCTTCTCTGTATTTCTGATAAAAGTCCGAGGTAAATCCATCTGGTCCAGGAGTTTTGTTCTTGGGTAATTTTTTGATTACCGCTTCAATTTCGTTGCTGGTAATTGGTGTGTTTAGATTTTCTGTTTCTTTCTGAGTCAGTCTTGGAAGGTTGTATTTTTCTAGGAAGTTGTCCATTTCTCCTAGATTTTCCAGCTTGTTAGCATATAGGTTTTAATAGTATTCTCTAATAATTCTTTGTATTTCTGTGGGGTCCGTCGGGATTTTTCATTTCTCGTTTCTGATTCTGTTGATGTGTGTTGACTCTCTTTTCCTCTTAATAAGTCTGGCTAGGGGCTTATCTATTTTGTTTATTTTCTCGAAGAAGCAGCTCTTGGTTTCATTTATTTTTGCTATTCTTTTATTCTTCTCAATTTTATTAATTTGTTCTCTGATCTTTATTATGTCCATCCTTCTGCTGACCTTAGGAGTCATTTTTTCTTCTTTTTCTAATTTCCATAACTGTGACATTAGACCATACATTTGTGATTGTTCTTCGTTCTTCAAATATGCCTAGATTGCGATACACTTTCCTCTTATGACTGCTTTTGCTGCATCCCACAGAAGTTGGGGCTTTGTGTTGTTGTTGTCATTTGTTTCCATATATTGCTGGATCTCCATTTTAATTTGGTCATTGATCCGTTGATTATTTTGGAGCATGTGTTAAGCCTCCATGTGTTTGTGAGCCTTTTTCCTTTCTTTGTACAATTAATTTCTAGTTTTGAACCTTTATGGTCTGAAAAGTTGGTTGGTAGGATATCAATCTTTTGGAAATTACTGAGGTTCTTTTTGTGGCCTACTATGTGGTCTATTCTGGAGCATTTTCCATGTGCACTTGAGAAGAATGTGTATCCTGTTGCTTTTGGATGTAGAGTTCTATAGATGTCTGTTTGGTCCATCTGTTCTAGTGTGTTGTTCAGTGCCTATGTGTCCTTATTTATTTTCTGTCTGGTGGATCTGTCCTTTGGAGTGAGCGGTCTGTTACAGTCTCCCAAAATGAATGAATTGCATTCTATTTCCTCCTTTAGTTCTGTTAGTATTTGTTTCACATATATTGGTACTTCTGTATTGGGTGCATCTATGTTTATAATGGTTATATCCTCTTGTTAGACTGAGCCCTTTATCATTATGTAGTGTCCTTCTTTATCTCTTGTTTCTTTCTGTATTTTGAAGTCTATTTTGTCTGATACTAGTATTGCAACACCTGTGTTTTTCTCTCTGTTGTTTGCATGAAATATCTTTTTCCATCCCTTGACTTTTAGTCTGCACATGTCTTTGGGTTTGAGGCGAGTCTCTTGTAAGCAGCATATAGATGGGTCTTGTTTTTTATCCATTCAGTGACTCTATGTCTTTTGATTGGTGCATTCAGTCCATTTACATTTAGGGTGATTATTGAAAGATATGTACTTATTGCCATTGCAGGCTTTAGATTTGTGGTTACCAAAGGTTCAAGGTTAGCTTCTTTACTACCTGTTTAACTTAACTCACTGATTGAGCTATTATAAACACAGTCTGATGTTTATTTCTCTCCCTTCTTATTCCTCCTCCTCCATTATTCATATGTTGAGTTTTTTGTTCTGTGCTCTTTTTAGGAGTGCTCCCATCTAGAGCAGTTCCTCTAAAATACCCTGTAGAGGTGGTTTGTGGGATGGAAATTCCCTCAACTTTTGCTTGTCTGGGAATTGTTTAATCCCTCCTTCATATTTAAATGATAATCGTGCTGGATACAGTATCCTTGGTTCAAGGCCCTTCTGTTTCATTGCATTGAATATATCATGCCATTCTCTTCTGGCCTGTAAGGTTTCTGTTGAGAAGTCTGATGATAGCCTGATGGGTTTTCCTTTGTAGGTGACCTTTTTTTTCTCTCTGGCTGCCTTTAATACTCTGTCCTTGTCCTTGATCTTTGCCATTTTAATTTTTACGTGTCTAGGTGTTGTCCTCATTGGGTCCTTTCTGTTGAGAGTTCTGTGTATTTCCGTAGTCTGAGCAACTATTTCCTCCCCCAGTTTGGGGACGTTCTCAGCAATTATTTCTTCAAAGACACTTTCTATCCCTTTTTCTCTCTCTTCTTCTTCTGGTACCCCTATAATGCGGATATTGTTCCTTTTGGATTGGTCAAACCGTTCTCTTAATATTGTTTCATTCCTGGTGGTCCTTTTATCTCTTTCTGTGTCACCTTCTATGCGTTCCTGTTCTCCGGTTTCTATTCCATCAATGGCCTCTTTCATCTTATCCATTCTGCTTATAAATCCTTCCAGAGATTGTTTCATTTCTGTAATCTCCCTCTGGACATCTGTAATCTCCCTCTGGACTTCATCCCTTAGGTCTTGTATATTTCTCTGCATCTCCGTCAGCATATTTATGATTTTTATTTTGAGTTCTCTTTCAGCAAGACTGGTTAGGTCTGTCTCCTCACGGGTTGTGATTTTGGTCTGTATCAAATTTTTCTGCCTTTTCATGGTGATAGAGATAGTTTGCGGAGCTGGCACAAGTGATGGCTGGGTGAACGTTCTTTCTTGTTGGTTTATGGCCTTCTTCTCCTTGGAGAACAGCGCCCTCTAGCGGTTTGTGCTGGGCAGCTGGGCGCAGACGGGGCCTCTGATTCCTGCCTGGCCGCTATGGAGTTTAGCTCCGCTTTTGCTTTGGGCATGGCCTACCTTGGGCTGCTGCTAGGATATGGTGGAGCCGCATTTTAGGTGAGTCGGTTGGAAGCCTTTTTATCTCTATGAGGGGCCTCCATGCTCCCTGCTCCCCAGGGTGTTAGAGTGCCCAGAGTTCCCCAGGATTCCCAGCTGTTGGGCTAAGTGTCCGTTGATGCTTCCGTTCAGCTGTGGGTTATCTGTCCCTTTAAGACTTTCAAAAAGCACTTGCTTTTCTTTGTCCCAGGAGCACTGGCTGCAGGGACCCGCTCACATAGTTTGCTGCCCAGTTTACAGAACCCCACACATGCACTGTGTCTGCACTGTGATGCGGATGGCTAGGACTGAGTGTTTAAGAGTTCTGGGCTCCCTCTTCCTCCCCGCTCCGACTCCTCTCCTCCCACTGAGAGCTGGGGTGATGGGTTCTTGGGTCCCGCAGGCTGCGGCTTGTATCGTACCCCCTTCACCAGGCACTGGGTTCTCACTGGTGTGGATGTGGTCTCGCTGTTGTCCTGTATCTTCTGGTTTCTCTTTTAGGAATAGTTGTATTTGTTGTATTTTCAAAAATGTATGTGGTTGTGGGAGGAGATTTCTGCTGCTCTACTCACGTCACCATCTTGGCTCCCTTCTGCTAAACGTACTACTTTTTAAATTCTTCTTCCTCCAAACATTATATATGCCATAATCTACATCTTTTGTATATTCCTTGACTGATTTTCTATATAGCTAATTGTTGCTACTTTTTTTTTTGCTGATTCATATTTTTATTTTTCATTTCCGTAATTAGGTGTACGTTAATAATCTTTTCATTTATTTTTTGTTCACCTGTATTTCTGTTATGAATTATCCATCCATACCCTTTCCTCATTTTTTTTACTTTTTTAAATTTTGTTATCATTAATCTACAATTACATGAAGAATATTATGTTTACTAGGCTCTCCCCTACCCCAAGTCCCCCTCACAAACCCCATTACAGTCACTGTTCATCAGCATAGTAAGATGTTGTGGAATCACTACTTGTCTTCTCTGTGTTGCACAGCCCTCCCCATGCCCCCCCCCCCCACACTATACATGCTAATCGTAATGCCCCTTTCTTTTTCCCTGCCCTTATCCCTCCTTACTCTTCCATTCTCCCCAGTCTCTTTCGGTTTGTTAACTGTTAGTCCATTCTTGGGTTCTGTGATTCTGCTGCTGTTTTGTTCCTTCAGTTTTTCCTTTGTTCTTATACTCCACAGATGAGTGAAATCATTTGGTATTTGTCTTTCTCTGCTTGGTTTATTTCACTGAGCATAATACCCTCTAGCTCCATCCATGTTGTTGCAAACTGTAGGATTTGTTTTCTGCTTTTGGCTGAATAGTATTCAATTGTGTATATGTACCACACCTTCTTTATCCATTCATCTACTTATGGACACTTAGGTTGCTTCCATTTCTTGGCTATTGTAAATAGTGCTGTGAAAAACATAGAGGTGCATATGTCTTTTCCACACTGGAGTGCTGCATTTTTAGAGTAAATTCCTAGAAGTGGAATTCCTGGGTCAAATGGTATTTCTATTTTGAACTATTTGAGGAACCTGAAGAGTACTTTTCACAATGGTTGAGCTAATTTACATTCCCACCAGCAGTGTAGGAGGGTTCCCCTTTCTCCACAACCTTGCCAACATTTGTTGTTGTTTGTCTCTTGGATGGTAGCCATCCTTACTGGTGTGAGGTGATATCTCATTGTGGTTTTAATTTGCATTTCCCTGGTGATTAACAATGTGGAGCATCTTTTCATTGGTCTGTTGGCCATCTGAATTTCTTCTTTGGAGAACTGTCTGTTCAGCTCCTCTGCCCATTTTTTAATTGGATTATTTGTGTTTTGTTTGTTGAGGTGCGTGAGCTTTTTATATTTTGGATGTCAAGCCTTTATCGCATCTGTCATTTACGAATATATTCTCCCATACTGTAGGATAAATTTTTGTTGTATTGATGGTGTCCTTTGCTGTACAGAAACTTTTCAGCTTGATATAGTCTCACTTGTTCATGTTTGCATTTGTTTTCCTTGCCCAGGGAGATATGTTCATGAAGAAGTCGCTTATGTTTATGTCCAGGAGATTTTTGCGTATGTTTTTTTCTAAGAGTTTTATGGTTTCATGACTTATATTCAGGTATGTGATCCATTTTGAATTTACTTTCATGTATGTGGCTAGACAGTGATCCAGTTTCATTTTCTTACATGTAGCTGTCCAGTTTAGCCAGCACCATCTGTTGAAGAGACTGTTATTTCCCCATTGTATGACTGTGGCTCCTTTATTGAATATTAATTGGCCATATATGTTTGGATTAATGTCTGGAGTCTATATTGTATTCCACTGGTCTGTGGCTCTGTTCTTGTGCCAGTACCAAATTGTCTTGATTACCATGGCTTTGTAGTAGAGCTTGAAGTTTGGGAGTGAGATCCCCCCCACTTTATTCTTCTTTCTCAGAATTGCTTTGGCTATTCGGGGTCTTTGGTGTTTCCATATGAATTTTTGAACTATTTGTTCCAGTTCTTTGAAGAATATTGTTGGTAATTTGATAGGGATTTCATCCTATTTGTATATTGCTTTGGGCAGGCTGGCCATTTTGACTATATTAAGTCTTTGTAGCCGAGAGCATGGGATGAGTTTCCATTTGTTAGTGTCCTCTTTTATTTCTCCTAAAAGTGTCTTATAGTTTTCAGGGTATAGGTCTTTCACTTACTTGGTTAGGTTTATTCCTAGGTATTTTATTCTTTTTGATGCTATTGTGAATGGAATTGTGTTCCTGCTTTCTCTTTCTATTAGTTCATTGTTAGTGTATAGGAAAGCCACAGATTTCTGTGTGTTAATTTTGTATCCTGCAACTTTGCTGAATTCCGATATTAGTTCTAGTAGTTTTGGAGTGGAGTCTTTAGGGTTTTTTATGTACAATATCATGTCATCTGCAAACAGTGACAGTTTGACTTCTTCTTTACCAATCTGGATTCCTTGTATTTCTTTGTTTTTTCTAATTGCCGTGGCTAGGACCTCGAGTACTATGTTGAATAACAGTGTGGAGAGTGGGCATCCCTGTCTTGTTCCCGATCTCAGAGGAAAAGCTTTCAGCTTCTTGCTCTTCAGTATGATGTTGGCTGTGGGTTTATCATATATGGCCTTTGTTATGTTGAGGTACTTGCCCTCTGTACCCATTTTGCTGAGAGTTTTTATTATGAATGGCTGTTGAATTTTGTCAAATGCTTTTTCAGAATCTATGGAGATGATCATGTGGTTTTTGTCTTTCTTTTTGTTGATGTGGTGGATGATGTTGATGGATTTTCGAATGTTGTACCATCCTTGCATCCCTGGGATGAATCTCACTTGGTCATAGTGTATGATCCTTTTGATGCATTTTTGAATTCAGTTTGCTAATATTTTGTCGAGTATTTTTGCATCTACGTTCATCAGGGATATTGTTCTGTAGTTTTCTTTTTTGGTGTGGTCTTTGCCTGGTGTTGGTATTAGGGAGATGTTGGCTTCATAGAATGATTTTGGGAGTATTCCCTCCGCTTCTATTTTTGGAAAACTTTAAGGAGAATGAGTATTATGTCTTCTCTGTATGTCTGATAAAATTCCTATGTAAATCCATCTGGCCCAGGGGTTTTGTTCTTGGGTAGTTTTTTGATTACCGCTTCAATTTCTTTGCTGGTAATTGGTGTGTTTAGATTTTCTGTTTCTTTCTGAGTCAGTCTTGGAAGGTTGTATTTTTCTAGGAAGTTGTCCATTTCTCCTAGGTTTTCCAGCTTTTTAGCATATAGGTTTTCATAGTATTCTCTAATAATTCCTTCTATTTCTGTGGGGTCTGTCCTGATTTTTCCTTTGTCATTTCTGATTCTGTTGATGTCTGTTGACTCTCTTTTTCTCTTAATAAGTCTGGCTAGAGTCTTATCAGTTTTGTTTATCTTCTCAAAGTACCAGCTGTTGGTTTCATTGATTTTTTCTATTGTTTTATTCTTCTCAATTTTGTTAATTTGTTCTCTATTCTTTATTATGTTCCCTCCTTCTGCTGACCTTAGGCCTCATTTGTTCTTCTTTTTCCAATTTTGATAATTGTGACATTAGACTGTTCATTTAGGATTGTTCTTCCTTCTTTAAATATGCCTGGATTGCTATATACTTTCCTCTTAAGACTGCTTTTGCTGCGTCCCACAGAAGTTGGGGCTTTGTGTTGTTGTTGTCTTTTGTTTCCACGTATTTCTGGATCACCATTTTAATTTGGTCATTGATCCATTGATTATTTTGGAGCATGTTGTTAAGCCTCTATGTGTTTGTGAGCCTTTTTCCTTTCTTTGTACAATTTATTTCTAGTTTTGAACCTTTGTGGTCTGAAAAGTTCGTTGGTAGGATTTCAAACTTTTGGAATTTACTGAGGTTCTTTTTTTGGCCTATTATGTGGTCTATTCTGGAGCATGTTCCATGTGCACTTGAGAAGAATGTGTATCCTGTTGCTTTTGAATGTAGAGTTCTATGGATGTCTATTTGGTCCATCTGTTTTAGTGTGTTGTTCAATGCCTCTGTGTCATTACCTGTTTTCTTTCTTGTGGTTCTCTCCTTTGTAGTGATTGATGTGTTGATGTCTCCTAAAATGAATGCATTGCATTCTGTTTCCTCCTTTAATTCTGTTTCACATAGTCTGGTGCTCTTGTGTTGGATGCATATATATTTATAGTGTTCATATCCTCTTGTTGGACTGAGCCCTTTATCATTCTGTTAATGTCCTTCTTTACCACTTGTTACTTTTTTTTGTTTTGAAGTCTATTTTGTCTGATATTAGTACTGCAACACCTTCTTTTTTCTCCCTATTGTTTGCATGAAATATATTTTGATATCCCTTGATTTTTAGTCTCTACATGTCTTTGGGTTTGAGATGAATCTCCTGTAAGCAGCATATAGATGGTTCTTGTTTTTTTTTTTTATCCATTCAGTGACTCTATGACTTTTGATTGGTGCATTCAGTCCATTTACATTTAGGGTGACTATCGATAGGTATGTACTTACTGCCATTTCAGGCTTTAGATTTGTGGTTACCAAAGTATATATAGGTTACTTTCCTTACTCTCTCAGAGTCTAAGTTAACTCACTTAGTATGCTGTTACAAACAATCTAAATTTTCTTTTCTATTTGTCCTCCTTTTTTTTCCTCCTTCATTCTTTGTATATTAGGTATCACATTCTGTACTTTTTGTCCATCCCTTGATTGACTTTGGGGATAGTCAATTTAATTTTTCATTTGCCTCACAATCAGCTATTCCGCCCTTCCTACCATGGTTTTACTACCTCTGGTGACATCTATCCAACCTTAGAAACACTTCTGTCTATGGCAGTCCCTCCAAAATAAACTGCAGAGATGGTTTGTGGGGGGGTAAACTCTCTCAGCTTTTGCTTATCTGGAAATTCTTTAATACCTCCTTCAAATTTAAATGATAATATTGCCGGATAAAGTAATCTTGGTTCCAGGTCCTTCTGCTTCATGGCATTAAATACATCATGCCACTCCCTTCTCGCCTGTAAGGTTTCTGCTGAATAGTCTGATGTTAGCCTGATGGGCTTTTGTTTGCATGTGATCTTATTTCTGCCACTGGCTGCTTTTAACAGTCTGTCCTTATCCTTGATCTTTCTCATTTTAATTACTATGTGTCTTGGTGTTGTCTTCCTTGGGTCCCTTGTGTTGGGAGATCCGTGGATCCCCATGGCCTGAAAGACTATCTCCTTCCCCAGATTGGGGAAGTTTTCAGCAACTACCTCCTCAAGGACACTTTCTATCCCTTTCTCTCTCTCTTCTTCTTCTGGTATCCCTATAATGCGAATATTGTTCAGCTTGGATTGGTCACACAGTTCTCTCAACATTCTTTCATTTTTAGAGATCCTTTTTTCTCTCTGTGCCTCAGCTTCTTTGTATTCCTCTTCTTTAGTTTCTATTTCATTTATTGTCTCCTCCACTGTATCCAACCTGCTTTTAATACCCTCCATCATGCTCATCAACGATTGGATATCCGACCTGAATTAATTCCTGAGTTCTTGTATGTCTTTTCATACCTCCATGAGAATGTTGATGATTTTTATTTTGAACCCCCTTTCAGGAAGAGTCATGAGGCCCATATCATTTATATCTTTCTCAGGAGTTGTATTAAGAATTTTACTCTGGACAAGGTTCCATTGGCATTTCCTGATTGTATATGGCGCCCTCTAGTGTCCAGAAGCTCTATTGTGGTGCTGCTGCTCAGCCCCTGAAGCAATATCGGGGGTTGCAGAGGAGCAGTACTCATGCCTGGGGGTAGGAAAGAGCTGTTCCCCACCTCCTGGCTCCTGTGCCTGTCTCCACTGCCTGAGCCTGTGTTCCGGTCCCACAGGTATGTTTTTGTCCCAGAGCAGCCAGATATGGATCCCTGCTTTCCACAGGTAGCCAGAATCCCAGTCTCCCCAGGACCTCTGCCTGTATTAACTCTCCAACCCGATAGTCATGCGAGTCTCATGGAAGCACCATGAAATGTAGGTTTGTGCTCCCAGAGCAGATCTCCAGAGCTAGGTATTCAGCAGTCCCAAGCCTTCCACTCCCTCCCTGCTCCATTTCTCTTCCTCCCACCAGTGAGCTGGGTTTGGGAGGGAGTCCGGTCCCATGGAGCCACAGCTCTGGTACGTTACCCCATTCGGTGAGGTCTGCTCTTTTCTCCAGGTGTGTGCAGTCTGATGCCATCTTCTTTCCTGTTGCTCTCTCAGGATTAGTTGTGCCAATTAAATTTTCTAATTGTATCCGATTTTAGGAGGAAGCCTCTGTCTCTCCTCTCACACTGCCATCTTTAATCCCATGCTCCTTTTGTTTTTAACTTCATACTTCCTTAGTAAATAATTAGTCTACTATGTTTACTGTAGGTTTATTTTCACTGATGAAAAGTACTTAGGTTTAAGAAACTTTCCATCTACAGAGTCCCTTTAACATATCTTGTAAGGCTGTTTTAGTGGTGGTGAATTCTTTTAACTATCATTTATCTGGGAATGTTTTAATCTCTCCTTCAAGTCTGAATTATAACATTGCCTTGTAGAGGATTCTTGGTTTAGGTTTTTCTTTTTCAATATGTTAAACATTTCATGCCACTCCCTTTTGGCCTATAAATGTCTGCTAAGAAATCTGCTGATAGCCTTATGGAATTTCCCTTATAGATAACGGTCTGCCTCTCACTTGTGGCTTTTAAAAGTGTATCCTTATCTTTAATCTTTACTATTTTAATTACCGTATGTCTTTGTGTAGTCTTTGTGGGGTTCCTTTTGTTTGGGGCTACCTGTGTTTCCAGGACCTGGGTATCTATTTCTTTTCATGGGTTGGTGAAATTTTCAGCCATTATTTCTTCAGAGACTTTCTACTCCTTTGTCTCTCTGTTCTCTTTCTGGAGCTCCTATTATGTAAATATTGTTTTATTTGGAGTTGTCACATAGCTCTCTTAGCATCTTCTCACTTTCAGCAATTCTTTTTTCTCTCTCTTCCTCAGTATAGTTGCTTTCCTGTTCTCTATTTCATCTTATTGATTCTTTTCTCTACTTCCAGCAATCTACTATTCATCCCTTCCATTGTATTTTTTATTGCAGTTACTGTATTCTTCAGCACTGAGTAGTTCTCTTTCAGAAAATCTCTTTGTTGAAATTCTCACTGAGATCATCAGTTCTTTTCCCCAGGTCAGTGAGCATCTTTCAACTGTTTTTATCAAGAAAATTGGTAATCTCCATTTCATTTAGCCCTATTTCTGGTGTCTTACTTTTGTTCTTTTGTTTGGAACATATTCCTCTGCCCCTCCATTTTGTCTAGGTTTCTGTGTTTCTTCCTTTGTATTAGATGAATCTGCTATGCTTCCTGATCTAGAAAATAATGGCTTTTTGAAAAAGGCTTCCTGTGGTGCTCAGAAGCTGAAGCCTCTTTGCTTACTGGTGCCTGATTGTCCTTTGTTTTGGAGCTGCAGTAGCTTTTGGTGGGATGTGGGAGGGGTTGCCTTTCTGTATGCCTGCATACAGTGGCTGTTGTCTGTCAGCAGATGCTGGCAGCTCACCTTAGATTGCCCTTTGTGTGCCAGGAAGTGCTTGTGCTGGGATCATTGTTGGTGGAGCCACACTCTGTCTGCTGGGTAGTAATGGCAGTGCTGCTGAGCCAGAGGGGATGGCAGTGCGGGTGTGCAGGGGACCACTATGCCAGGGAGATGGAGCATTTGGAGCTGGCTCCCACTGACTCCTGACCTGTTGGGCTGAGGGATGGCCAGGAAAGGTAGGCCTCCACCTGCCAGGCAGCAGTATCACCACTGCTGGGCTGAGCAGCTTGGGCAGGTGGGTGCACAGGGAGCAGATTCTGTATTTGGTAACTTGCCCTATGTATTCTGGCTATTAACTTTTATCCTTTACAATATTCTCTATTAAACTGGTAAACATAAGTGTTTTTTTGAGTTCTGTGAACTGCTCTAGTAAATTAATCAAACCTAAGAGGGAGGTCATTGGAGCCTCTAAACTGTAGCTGGTTAGTCAGAAGCACAAGTTAACAACCTGGGACTTCTGACTGGTGTCTGGAATTGGGGGTGGAGGAGAAGAAAGGACCCTTAAACTTGGGAACCTAGTGCTGTCTCTGGGCAAATAGTGTCAGAATTGAGTTGAATTCTTGGAGATCCTGCTGCGGTTCAGGATTGCTTGGTGTCATACATAGGAAAAACTCACTCTTACACACACATTGGAATTGGGTCCTGGAAACCACACAGAAAAATTAATCTGAAAGATGTTGCATGTACAGTGAGTATGAAAACTTAAAAAAAATCATATTGAAAAAAAGCAAAATAATTTTAACTATCCAAACAACTGACAATTTGTATGTGTATGTCAGGCACTATGTTCATGTACCTCTCATATTCTCAACAGTTTAATAAAATGGGTATTACTATCTTTTTTTATTATCATTCTTTTATAGGTGAAAGAATAGTAAGAGAATTTGACTTGAATTACTTCTATTTTCCAGGTGCCACTGGGGCTTTTAGATGCTGTGACATGGTTTATCTGTTGCATGTTCAGGTAAGAGATCTGGTCCTCTGGACACAGCCACCAAGTCAGAGGAGGATGTGGGCCTGCCTGCCTGCTTCAGGCTAATGTGATTTGTAGTGACAGGTTCAATTACCCGGCAGGAATCATTTGTAATTCCTGCACCAACATTTCAGAGACTGCCACTTAAGAAAAGTAAATTGCTAAAGAAAAAAACCAAAATCAGATCTATAACAACATTCATAAAATAAAAATTTTTAATGCTTCAAAGTTCAAACAAATGAAATCACAATAACTTGTCTCTTGGGAAGCAAGACTCACAAATGATGTAATTAAAGAATAATAAAAAATAAGGAATAAGTGCATTGGTTTCTAATTGGTGCTATAGCAAATTAATACTAGTTAGTGGCATAAAACAAGTAAAAATTTATTAACTTATCTTTCTGTGGCCAGAAGTCTGATGTCCAGTGTGGGTGTCATGGTGCTAAAATGTTGGCAGGTCTGTATTCTTTCTCGAAGTTCTTGAGGACAATCCATTTCCTTTCCATGTCCAGGTTCTAATGGCCACTCATACTCCTTTGCTCATGGCCAAGGAATATATTCAATGTTCAGGGATTAGGTTGTAAACATCTGGAGGTGAGGGACCAATTCTGCCTACCATCATAAGTAAATTCTAGGCTGGATGGCAAGGACTGTAAGTGCTGGGCACTTGGAGAAAGAGGCTGCTGTGGGAGTACTGAAGAAGCCTCCTGGGGAAGGTGGCCAGAGCCAGAAAGTGCCTAAACAGAGGGGAAGTTACAGAATCTCTGATAAGGGAACACATCTATGGGGATGTGGAGCAGGGAGTGAGGAGATAAGATAATACCTCTTTATATCAACTGCTATCCTTTGTTTCTATTCTACTGAGAAGGGAGCCCTTCTGAATATGACCTGGGCTATCTGCATTCACTCCCCAGGTACACTGTTTAGAAATCATGAAATCTCAAGTATAAGATATTGTTCCCTTACTAACTTCTAACTTATTATGAGTCCTTCCATATTCCTACTCAGATATGCTACAGGTCTGGTGTCACATTTGGTGAAACCCCAACAGGAAAGGGCGTGGATAGGAACACTTTGCCATCACATAACTCTAGGCCTTGCCAGGTTATTAAGATGCTATTAAATGCTAAAGTTGAGCCATGGACTTTGAGTCCCATGCCTTAGACCCTCTGATAGACTGCTTTGATAATCACAAAATGGCAAGGCATTTAATTAAATGAGCACTGGATTAAAATCCATCTGAAAAAACCTACTTTATTTTTTAACCTGTATCCAGGTTATTTTGAAGTTGCTTAGATTAAGCAGACAATAGGGGAGTGCGAAAATGTGGGAGGTGCTCATGAGCTCTGAGTCATTCACTACTAAGCTTGGGAAAACTTTCTAATGTGTTGCTATTCCCAGGAGTGAATGTGATTCTTCATACTCTGGAATGAGGGCTTGTGGAGCTTTGATGTATGAGTCCCTGTCTCCTCAGTGGGACACACCAACTGCCAGGGACACCATCTCAGTGGATTTGAGGGTAGAGAAAGAATGGAAGAGGCATTTATGGCAGAAGGAAGGAATGTGATTTTGTATTGGTGGACTTTTCCTGTCCTCTCATTTGTGGGAAATGAAAGGGTCTAACTGACTTTCCTATGGAGTTCTTCCAACCCCAGAGGCACCTTTGTTGCTTAGGCACCAGAAGAGGTTCCTTCCAAGGTCCAGAGGCTATTTTTAGGGTGACTTCAGCTGCCAGGGATAATAGTGAGTGTGGTGGAGAAGGGCCAGGATGGTCACTCTGAAAGGTGGATGAACTCAGCTGGCGATGTTAAGAAATTATTCTGGATAGTTCATCCCCTTAGATAATTAAAATTCTCCCTTGGCTCAGACTCATTGGATCCAGAATGGGTCTCCTGTCTCTGTGTGAGAAGAGTGTGCCGTGGAGAAAGATAGAATTTAGGAACCTTCCTATTGTACCAGAAGCTCCCTTCGGTCACTGTCCAGAAACCATGAGGTACATTTAAGGGGATTTTCTCTATAACTGGAGTCACTTGGAATTGGGAAGAGTATGGCTTTGGGATCTATGTAACTGAATTTGAGTGTTAGGTCTATGACTCACCTATTGTCCTTGAGAAAATAATTTCTCTGGGCCAAAGTTTCTCAGTGTGTAAAATGGGGATAATAATAAGTACCTGGAGGGAATAAAGATATTTTATGTTTAAGACCAGACACATTAGTTGGCATGTAGCAGATACTCAAGAGTGGTGGTTACTATTATTACTATTGTAACAAAATCTTATCCCACCAAGTGCCAAATTTCATCAGTTTCATATGACAGTCATTAAAAAATGAAATGGAATCATTACATATACCTCTGCTTTCTTAAGAAGAAGGCAATCTATAAGTATTTAATTCTCAAAATAAAAGAACTTGTCAAGGCCACAGTAGAATGAATCTGCTTTTTCCAAACCTCTGAGATCCACGCCTGGCCATACTACAGCGTCATTGCCCAGAAGGATTAATGACAATTTATAATGAACACCAGGAACATTGCTTGGCATGGAGCAGGAACTCAAGAGTGGTGGCTATTATCATCATTATAAGAAAAGCTTACCCCTTCAAGTGGCAAATTGTATCAGTTTGTATGGAAACCTAGAAAAATGCATTATGTATTCTACCTTTTTAACAAGAATATACTGACTATAATTTTAATCTTTTATTGATTTCATCCACCCTATCATAACAACATCATTTAATGTGTTGGACACTAATACTGTCTGCTCTCAGGGTCTATCAGACATGTAGGGCCAGTAGTCTCAAACTAGATGATATCTTGCTATCTTTCTTTTGGAGGTCTAAAATTAACATAATTTTATGGCTATTCTCTTTCTTTTCATCATGTTGCCAACTATCATTTCTTGCTTGGGTCATTGGAACTGTGTTTTACAACAGTCACCCACTCCCATGTTAATGTGGTATGCCGTGAAATAAACAACAAACAACAAAAACCAAACTTTGCAGAATGGCATGGGAGCAAGGAGCCTATAGGCACTGAGTGAGAACCTGTTAATACTGGTCAAGAAATATTAAAAGTGTCTTTTTGGGCATCTATTCAACTAATCTGCTATAGAGAACAGAAACAAAGCCTGTCAGTATTTTTTGTAAATACAGAGCAAGTAGATACTGAGTGAACATTTATGAGTAATGGTCGGGAAGTTCATGGTCTTTTGTAACAGTTTCAACTAACTTGTGCTCAGGAAAACAACAGAAAATGCCAAAGGAGTTAGAGCTGTGTTTCATGGAAGAGCCTAAGGTACCAAGTGAGAACTTAGCAATGGTCACTTAGTAATGGTCACAGTGGCAATAATGAATTGTTGTGACACCTATTTCAGTTATCCAGAGGCTGTTTTTGTGGTCTCCTCAGCTTTGTCTGGTGTAAGGGAGGTCTGCAGGCAAGGGACACCTGATGAGTGGGTGTTTTGTAGTTTCTTCTGGGCCGCACAGTTATAGTGAAGGCGACGTCCAGGATGTGGGAGGGGTTCAGAGATCCAGCTTGCACTCTTGTGAGGAGTGTGTCCCTGGATAATATAGAGGGCTCTGAGGATATGAGTAGTAATCATGTTTTCATTTTCAGGCAAATATGTAATTGGTCCTTGGAACTAGTGTGAGATCAGTCAGCTTTAAAATGTTCAGATCAATCACTCTTTGCCATTGAAGACTCAGAGGATCTGAAAGGCCCTTTGAAAACCCCTCAGCCCTGGACCAGTTGTTCTCAGCACACCATAAAGTAGTAGTCAAACATCCTTAAATAATCAATGCCTAACTTCCCTTCAGCACCAATAAGTGCCATCCCCAGAACACCTCTAGTTAAAATGAGAATGTGAAGAATGGGCTTTCGGAGGAGCCCGAGGGCTGAGCAAACACCACTGGTTAGAGAATAATTTTCTGCTTTTCATTGCTTTGCCTTGTGGTCTATCTGGGATGACTTGTTCCTTTTACATTTTTCTCAGGAGTTCAGCAATTTTCACTGGCCAAAATACTGCATGGATTTTGCTCTCATTATAGGTAGAAATGCCAGGTTTCTACAGGTGGTGAGGCAGGACAGGAAAAGGTTATTGAGAAAGTTTATTTCTACTTCTATTTATTGCAATTCCAACCCACATTATATAAGTACCTGTTTTCTTTCACATCAGACTGTAAGCACCATTCAAGCAGGAAAGATGTCTGAGGGGTTCAGCCTTGTATTTCTCATGCCTAGAATATAGTATGTATTCAAAAAGTTTTTGAATGAATGGATGGATTTCTACTGAGACTGAAGAATATAAGAAACCCATTATGAAAATATTCTTCATATGATTTTGAGGAACCCTGCTTAGTACACTACAGGATTGGAGAAAGAAGAGGCTAAAAGTCTTCTAGACGTTCCTGGGAAGTCCTGACAAATGCCAAATAGTAACACGTCAGCCCTTGGAGACAGTATCCATAATGTATTCAAAGTTGTAGCAAACTTTGAAAGAATGAAAGGTGACGTTGGAGGCAGCCATTTCTGTATTAAAAAGTAAGGTCCAACTGAATATTACTGCTGCAGTTCAGTGGCAATAAAATTTGATATTAAAAAAATGCAAATATTAATATATTAAGTACCCCATAATCACATATCCTAGGAATCTTATTCCATTTTTAATTCTAATGAAAACATGGACATGGCATTTCATCTTATTCAGTACAAAATATATTATAATAATCTAATATGATAGTTGCAGAACAATGAATCAGATGCTCAGCTTCCTTTAAAGAATAGACATTACCTTGTAGGTATTCCAAAAGTAAAAGAAAAAGAAAAAGAAAGCCAGGAAAAAAAATCTGATGGCAAGAGAGAATGACATCAAAACTTTAAAATTTAAGTTAAAGAAATCTGAATTTTGCCCTAAAACTATGTTTTGTAAAATAGTCTGAAGACTTACTATATCAGCATCATCTGGTTACTGATAAAGACACATATTCCTGGCTCCACTTATAAATGAATCTGGATCTCAGGGATCAAGTCTGAGCACTGAAGATACCATGCTTCCCAGGTGAATCTGATGTACAGCCAGTTTGGGGAACTAACTCTGACCTCTCAGTTTTCACAATATATTTTTGTTTTCTTCATCTCACTTATCAAGATCAGCTTCCTTCAGGAAGCTTTCTGTGATTTCTGTTTACTTACTAGCAAAATTTCTGTGCTTCCTTTTATCTACTAACTCCTTATCTTGAGAGGACATTTACTCAGAATGTCCTTATCTTATACAACCACAAAATTGAGTTGGCAGAAGAATGGAGAAGAAACAACACAATATGTTAAATCTCTTCACACTGGAAATTTAGATCCTGCTTTAAGTATTCTCTCACACAGAACAAAAGACATAGTAACATTGAAATGCAAATTTGTATGTAACCCACATCCCTGGCAAAGACCCTAGGATACAGTTTTTTTTGGGAGAGTAGCACAGCTCACTTGGATTGAAGCAGACTAAGGATTTTCCTACTGATATCTTGACACATAAATCTTGACTCAAGTTTTAGATAGATTCTAAATAACCACAAGAACTGGGCTTAGAATAAAGATCTACATTCTAATCCAGCTGCAACACTAATATGATTTTAGAAAAAATTGCTAAATTTTTTATTTAAATTTAATTGTGATTTAGAAAAGTTGTTTCACCTTTTCACATCCAAATTTCATCAACAGGTGAAAAAACAATATTGTGTAGGGAGTAATAATAATAATAGCTAATAATCATTAGGTGCTATGTTACATTGAAGGTGAATAGGAAAACAAAATAAATTTTTTCATTCATTAAAGAAATATTGGTGATCATGCAACTACCAGCGTTTTGCTGTAATAGGCAATAGATTTGTATTACATCTCCAGAAAGAAGACAAACTGATGGTTCTAATAAAATATTTTTTCAGTATCAGATCAAAGGAAAAACAACAAAACTTGGATTTCCATGTTTCAAAAAGCAATAATGCCATTTATTATGAAATATCTATCCGGAGTTGAAGTAGTTATCTTTTGACTGTGGCAGATTGTATTTTCCAGCAATAGCTTCAATAATATTTCCATCCCACATGCTAAAAAAAAAACTTGTCATATTCCCATTAGGAGATGGTATTTATACCCCCTCCTCTTTAACTGGATGGACCTTTGTGAAAGCCCTGTGAATATAACTCGGCAGATGGGACCCTATGAGACTTCAGAAGCTATGTTGTAAAAGGCAGAATAGCTGCTGCCTAGCTCTGCCTCTCAGGATTCCTGTCTTTGGAATCTAAGAATTGCTCCATAAAGAAGCTCAGGTCACATGGAGAGATCCATGCAGAGAGCAACCCAGGGTTCCAGCCTGCGGCTCCAGCTGAGTTCCCAAGAGACAGCCAGCACCAGCCAGTTGAGTGAGCCGTCTTGGAAATGGCTCCTCTAGCTCTCAGTTAAGCCAGCCAGCTGATTCGGCCTAGAGAAGATCAAAGTTTTCCCGACCAAGCTCTGCTCAAATTGCACGTTTCTGCTACATGAATGGTTGTTTTGTTTTAATCCAGTATGTTTTGGAGTGGATTGCTATGAATCAAAAAATATCAGAAGTGTACATTGTTTAGTTCTCTAGAGCTCTTACATCAACACTACACATTGGCATTTCTTTAATTAGTCTGTGGGTTGTTAGGATGAGTAATTGGGCAGCCAATTCAGCGGAAGAATGTTATTCAAAGCAGTGCTAGGATTCCTGCTCAGAATTTATATATTTATACAATCTGTATAAATTTGAAAAAGACTGTGTAGATGAATCTTTATGGCAGTGCTATTTTCTGTAGAAAAAAGGGAAACAACCTGAATGATCATTAATAAGTAAAATAAATTATAGTACATTTTTATATGGAATGACATACAGGGACTAAAAAGAGTAAGATATAAATGCACTGACCTAATTTTAAGTGAAAAATAAATATGTAAAACTGTTTAGGGTGATTCTATTTGTGTTAAGGCATATGATAAATACTTCATTTACACAGTTATATAAAGAGAAACATTTCAAGAAGGAGACCTAAGAAACTATTAACAACGACACCTCTGTGGAATGGGATTGTTGAATTGAATTGGGAAATAGAAATTTATATTTCCTTTTCTATAGATCCCTGTATTTTAAAATTTATTATTTTGAGTACGGGTTTAATAAAAAATACTATTCAATTGCAGAAAAACAGTATAATTTTGCTGTAAAATAATGGAATTACTTTTTGAGTTTTCTTTAAAAATATTTCTTACTTGAGAGAAAATGTGATTAAACAATCACTCTGAAGAAATTTTCATGAAATATAAAAACAAAAAAGAAAGCATAGTAATAATATCATGAACAATAACCAAGAAAATAAAGTATACAGAAAGTAGCCATAGTCCTCAGTGAGCCTGTATGAAATCCTAAGGGATTTAACAGTCAATGCATCTACATTAATGATCTCTCCTCTGAGTTTCCAGAGCAGAGCATGCATCATTTAGTCAAGAAGTGGAAGTCCTCTGTGTCAGATAGTATGCCTGATATTAAGGGCAGAGAAGCGAAGAATGTCATCTTGCCCTTTGAGAGCTTTAGCTCATGTCATTAGCATAATTCATAAAACATCATGTTATGGCTCATTGCAAGTACGCCTTGAGGAAGGGCCTGAGTCTTTTTCATACTTGTGAACTCTGCCTAGCACAGTAATCAGTTTTAATTGCAGCAAAATTTCTGAATGGTAATAATTTTAGTTCCAAATAAGGTCATGGGAATAAAGCGAAAAATGAGATTAGATGAAAAATAATCAGAATTGTTGGACTGAACAGGGCACCAACATTTCCAGATTGCCATCATATGTGAAACATCATGCCAGGAAATTTGTTCTCTTGTTTAACCCTCATCCCAATCCTGTGAGGCGGGAAGGACACTAACCTTACTACCCTTACACAGGTTAATGGCTTTACTCCCTTCCAACCCACCCTCCCCGCTGCAGCCAGGTGACCCAGTCTGGTCACTCGTTGGCTTAACAGCCTTCCGTGGCTGTCCATTACCCTTGGAATAATGTCCAAAGCCCCCAGCTGACTTTCAGGAGCAGTGGGGCCTGGTGCATCCCCACGTCTGCAGATCACTTCTTGCCACTCTTTCTCCTGCTCTCTTCCTCCCAGGACAGTGCATCTCCTTCGGATCCTTGAGCACACAGCAGGCCCTTTCCATATCCTGGCTGTTCTGTCCACCTGGGATGCCTTTCCTTCCTCTGTTTCATGAAATGTTGAATGACTGAAGGAATGGGTGAAGGGATAATTAAGAGAGTTAGGGTAGGATCCTACACAGGGGAAAGATTAGGAGTAAATAAAGAGATGAGAGAATTAATGACAAAACTCTAACAGATGAGTTCTTTGGGGTTTAAGTTGATCACAAGATGTAGTGTGTCTAGCACCCAGGTCTTGCTTTCTTTTCCTTACTGGTTCCTGCTCTTCCTTCGAGCCTCAGCATTTGTGCCACATTCTCTAAGAAGCTTTGCAACCCTCAGGGTGGTTAAATCCCTTCCCTATATGCCATAGAGCTCTGTGTGCTTCCCTTCTGCGATGCTCATCACACCAGACAGGAGGTGCTTGAGGGTGGGGCATGTCTTTCTCGTTGGCTTTTCCACCCCTAGCACAGAGCATTATAGGCACCACGCAGTAGTTACTACTCTCTCTCTATTTTTTTATTTGAATTACATGAGGTTGCTGTAGGACATCGTTGGTTTGTGCTTCTTATTAGTTTTGGTGTTTTGTCTTTTGGCCATTAGTTCTTTCATGTAGCATTATCAGGTGGTTGGAGATTTTATAGATTTCATACTTAATCCTCCAGAGTGAGTACAACTGGTAGAGAGTGGGGCTATTCTCAAACATGAAATTATATTTTCTGTAAATAAATAACAGAATTAAAATGACTATCCTTGATTCTCTGGGCACATACAGTAGAGAGTACATGTCTTTATTATTCATTCTTTTATCTCATCCTCCACCTTTTCCCCTTTGCCTAATTCTCATCCATCTTTTTTATCTTAGCAGGGCTGTCATTTCAGACATTTCATACCTAGGCTATCTAAATGACAGCCTCATTCCCATGTCAAGAACAATGGTACTTGATATGTGGTAGGAGTGCAATAAATGTTGAATAAATGAGTAAATGAATGAAGCGATGCTGGATCTTGTTCAGGGGAAAAGTCAGGAGTAAAGAAATGAGGGAATCAAATCACAAGCAGGGCTGTGTTTTTTTGACATTTAGGCTGATTGAAAGGTGTAGCACACTAGCATGCTGCTCTTGGCTTCTAAACACCATTCATCAATAAAATGAAACAGGAATTCCTGGAGAAATGGCTAATTCTAGGGCTGGGGCCAGGAAAATGCAAGATGAGTCTGGAGGATCATGTAAGGCCAGGAAATAAGAAAGTGCCCAAATGGGCAAAATATGGGCTGAATTTAGTGACTCATCTAACAAGGAGAATATGGAAAGGGAATTGGATTAACTTAACTAACAAGGGAAACCTGGAAAACACTACCTTTACCTAACTAGGAATACATATTGATATCATGGTCTCCCTAATGTGATCAATAAGAAAGGCAACTTTTTTCTGGGATATTATTTCCTGAGACCCATAATATATATTCATCACCCTATGCTAGATAATTTAAAAGCTTTATGTTTTTTGATTCTCTAAAAACATTATGAATTAGGCATTACTGCTCCCAAGTTATATGTGGGACTTAGAGACATACTGAGCAATGAACCTGGTTACACAGTAAGTAGCAGAGCTGAGATTCAAATCCAGGTGTATCTGATTCTCCGGCCCAACTCTTCCCTTCCCCATATGGTAGATACAGAAGAAATGTTCCTCGACCCTGCTGTGCTTTTTAGCCATCGTACCTGTTGGGGACTCCTGGTAAAAACTGGCTGATAACTCTCTGGAATCTCTCATTATTTAAAGGCAGATACCCCACTTGCCTTTTGGAGATAGGAAGCTGTGTAATGAATGGACAGGAGGGTGACTGCCTGGCATCCATTTCCCCTTCTCTTGGTGATTACCCTGATTTCTGTTGGGTATTAATGCCAACCCTGTCCAGTTCAGCTTTATTGCTTAAGCTCACTTCACACCTGGACTTTGGGGAAGGATATGCCATTCACACTAGTGTGATCCTATTCTCTGGCTCAGGGTTTTGGTGAAGGAATGGGCAGGCAAGCAAAACTGGGTCAAGGAGCATGAAGATTTGTTTGTTGGGAGCCTCTTGGAAATATGGCTATTTGTTCTTCTGAGGGGATTTCCAGAGTTGTTCTTTCCCCTCTTCCGTGGTCTAATGAGGAAACATAGCACAGTATGAATGAGGAAGCTTGTAGCACAGCGGTATTAATGAGGAAGCAGGTTGCAGCTAATCACTTTGCCACAGTGAAGTGGAGTCAGCCTTAGGGAAGATGACATGTGGATCAGACAGGTCAAAATAAACCAAACCTCTGGTGTTCCCACCTTCCTCATGAGCTAATAAATCTTTTAAAAATTTTAATCCATTTAGAGTTGGATTTTCTCTTATTTACAACTGAAATCACCTTCACTAACAGCTTCCAAACTAACTTTGGTGAACATATTCCAGTGAGTAGGGTAACCATATGATTTATAGTTCAAATTAGGACCATTTTGAGAGAATAAGAGGAGCTATTAACAATTACAAGGGGAAAGATGTAAACTGGGACCATCCTGGACAGACAGAGATACATGGTCACTCCTCCACTGAAGCATACGATGGTTGCAGTTCTGTGAGGGGATGAAATGTGAGACTGAGTGATTAATCTCTGATCTCTGGATATCAGTTTTTTGATAATGTGAAATGAAACGCAACACTCTATGAGCCTAAGCGGTTTCTCCCTAGTCTGTAATATCCTGAGCTCTCTGCCGCAGTGGGTGTCTGAAGGCTGAAAGCTTAGAGCAGAGATAATAATGATAATGATAATAATAATAACAACAATAACTGATTTATTAGTAAGCTTTTGATGCAATAATGAACATAACCAACAACCACAAAAAACTCAGTGGTTTATGTCAATATTTATCTTTCTTGCTGATGAGTCTGCAAATAAGCTGTGTTTTGGCTGATCTCAGTTGGACTTACTTGGCCAGTCTGAATTCCAGATATGGCTTGGGTTCAGGATGTTCCACATATTTCCATTCCTGTACCCACGTTGAAGGAGCAATGATCATTTGGAACATGCTCTTCTCATGGCATAGGATGGAAACATCAGAGGCCAGAAAAAAACCATTCAAGCACACTTAGTCTTTGGTCTGAGTTATATTGTATTTGTTTACATTCCATTGGCCAAAGAAAGTCAGAAGACAAAGCCCAGTGTTAGTGGAGCTGGAGCAAACCATCCACTTCAAGAAGAAGTCACTGAAATAGGATGCATATCACATGGTGAAGGGCTTAGATATGCAAATCTATTACAGGGTGGACGTGAAGACTTGGTAACAATAATTGAACTTAAACTCCACCATATATTGGATACTTATTAGGTGACAGGCTCTTAAATACATTATTATTAGTTAATCTTCACAACACTTATCATGAGACAGATAATATTTCTTCAAGGCATGAATGCATACCTATTGTATGTCCATTGACCTATGCCCTCTTGTTAGCATGTGAAATACTTCTGATATTCAGTTAGCTGGTAAGTAGGCAATGTTGCTGGAGGGCTCTGTTAAGCATGAAGAGGGACCTGGAGTTATTTCCTAAGTTCAGATCTTCAAGATGCACATCTGATCTTAGAGCAGTCAATGAACAAATAACCTTGGTTTAGGTTGGAAGAGAACTTCCAATGTGAATGCTCCTTCTCCTTCCCCATTCAACTCATTAACCGTAGGCCTTCTTTCCCAGGATTACTTCCTGTCATTATTAAATCCTGTCCCTTACCCCTTCCTCAACACAGGTGCAAGCAGTGTGGCTGATTCACAGGTTAATACATTGAATATTTGCTCATTGGTATTTTGCTATTCTACCGTTTTCATACCAATCCTTACATGAATAGTAGGGAAGCACCAATGAACAAAATTACATACCACAGAAGACTAAAAAACAAAAAAGTAAGATAAAGCACTAAGTATTCTAATGATGAGGTTGCCTGCAACGAATAAAAATAGAATGCAAAGGTAGAATCTGGGACAAGGGTGACTTAAAGTCAACATGCAAATCCCTTCTCCTACACATTCCCAAGACCATTTTGATATCATAAGCCTGAAGCCTTAAATCCTGAGTCTCTTGCCAAGTCATTATCTTTTACAGGGATCTAGGTGAAAAAACCTATTTTCCTATTTAGTAAATAATGCCTTCTAACAACTAATCAAAAATAGTGCACAGGATTTTATTTCATCCAACACTTAACTGAGTATCTGCCATATGCTAGTCACTAAGCTAGTGTGACAGTCTTGCATCAGGTCACCCACAGTCCAGTGTGGCACATATGTGCAGATGTCAGCTCGGAGGTGTTGACAATGTTTTGTTTGAGTTATGAGCAAATTCTGAGACACTGAAGAGGGGGAATTATTTCTTTTGGAGGGAGAAGCACAAAGAGTAGGTGCTGTCCAATCTGAGCCTTGAAGTCTGAGAGTTGGAAGAAGGACATTTTGGGAAGAGGTTCGGGATGTAAAGCAGCACAGAGGAATGAACACACTGTCTACCTCAGAGCTCTGATGCACTGCGTGGCTACCCTGGGCACCGCTGCCAGAAGGAGCACTGTAGGTTGGTTTGTGTCTCCCCAAAAAGACAGGTTGATGTCTCCCAGCCACCTCGGAAGGCTATTTATTTGGAAATAAGGTCTTAGAGAGGTAATCAAGGTAAAGTGAGGTCAGTAGGATGGGCCCTCATCCAATGTGATTGGTGTCCTTACTAAAAGGAGAAATATGGATACAGACAGACATACACAGAGGGGAGAAGACGGGAGAGATGCAGGGACCACGGTATGTGAGGATGGGAGATGGCAATGTGGGAGCTACAAGCCAAGGAATGCTCAAGATGCCAGCAACCGGCGGAAGCCAGGAGGAGGCAGGGAGAGCTCCCCGTCAGCTTTCCGAGGGAGTGTGGCACTGTGGACACGTGGATTTCTGAGTTCCAGCCTCTGGAACTGTGAGACAATAAATTTCTGTTGTTTTAAGTGACCCAGTTTGTGGTACTTTGATATGGCAGCCCCGGGAATCTAACACAGGGATTTAAGAAGTTGCTGTTAGGATTCTGGACTGCCCACTCCTATGTCAAACACAGTCTTCATTTTATGCTTCTGCCTAAGGTTTTGCATGAAGAGTGGGATTTCTTTGATAAAATGACCATGAAAGCCACAGTTATAGAGCTTTGAGAGTGTATCAGTTGGACACTTTCAGTTGCAAATAAACAAAAGCTTGGGCCAAATGTCTTAAATACCCGTGAGGATTGTGGGCTTGTATAATTATACGTATCTGGGGGTGATGTGAGACTCCAGCACAATTTGACAGAGACTTTGGTCAAGGCTCCGACCCCATCGCTCTGCAGTTTCCTGTGGAGTTCTCATGTGAAGGTTTCCTCCATGGAAGGCAGCAAAGGGGCTGCCATAGTTCCAGCTTTACTTCACAGCACACTCTGCAGAGGGGGAACGACAGCTTTGACCAGGTCATGCCAGCCAAGGCCTCGGTCATCACTGACTGGGCCACCCCTGACCTGCACTGGTGACTTAGGCCTGTGTTCTGGAGCCGCTGTCACAGGAGGGCAGTGTTTACCCTGATTGCCGTAGCCCACGGTTTCCATTAGCCTTTGCTACACAGCAAAACGCCCCCAAAATATAGTGGCTCAGACCACAACAGTGCATTCGCTCATGACTCTGTGGGTTCAGCTGGCATGGCTGCCTCCCTCCCATGGGGCACTGGCCATGCTCACTCAGGAATTTCAGGTTACTTGGCATATCAGCTGTGGGCGGCTGGCCCTGAAGGTTGTCAATCACAGATCTGCTGGCATCTGGCCTGCCTTGGTTCTCTTCTGCTTGTCCACTCCAGCAAGCCCTTGTCCTCTCCAGCAAGCTGGTTGGGGCTGTCCTCGTGCACACAGCCTTCCACGAGGGTGAGGACAGAAGCTGTAAGACCTCTTGTCATCCCAGCTGCTGGCTTGTGTGAAATAATTTCTGCCATGTTATATTGGACAAAGGAAGTCCCCAACTCTTGAGGGGAAGATCTCTAAGAATTTGTGGTGGTTTACAATCTATCACAACCACCCTTACTTGGGAACTGGGGGGACCCAGTTCACCCAAAGCACATAGATCCTGAACAGGATGGACACCGGGAGAAAGCTGGCTAGAGCTGGATAGGAGGATAAAAGGTAGGTTGAAACTAGTTGTGAGAAGCTGTCTATACTCTGCTCAATGAACTTTATCTTTAGACTTGTGGGTCTCACCATGTTTTCTGTGACAACATAAGTAGTTATTCTGACTCATTCCCATTAGTAAAAATGATTTAAAAGTGAGTCACCATGGTTGTTTTTCTCAACTTGAAGGGCATGAGTAATGAGTCCTGGGGAGGCTCCTTCCTCTTGAGGAGTGGGCCTGCCTTGGTTTTAACTCACGGTTCTAGGCAATGGGGAGCCACTGGTGTCTTGTTCCTCAGTGCTCAGGGGATTTTCTGCTCTGACATTCAGTCTTAATATGTTCCTGTAACAGCTCTGAGTTATGTTCACACACTCCCTCCTTCATTTCCCCCATGTGAACATATGCTGCTAGTTTGAGATTATCCTATTTTCAGAAGCACATTGTATGGAGTAGCTACATTTCTTCCTCCTGGCAAAGTTCATGGGGCCCAGTCGCTTCCTGGTTGCTCACTTACCATTCTCGTTGCCATGTTTTTCCTGCTTTCTGCCTTGACCAGGGCAGCCTCAAACCATCTGAGGCTATTGTGTTTGAAGATCTACCAAAGGAATGGTTATGATGCAATTCTCTTTCCTTCCAGATCTCCTTTTTGTGTACTGCAATGAATGTGGTGCCCGATGACCAAATGAACAGAACCTTGAGCATATTGATAAAGAGAGGGTGGTATCTCTTTGGCATCTGAGCTGCATCTTCAGTGAGTGTCCTACCATATACTCATATTTATCTCTGCTGCTAGCTGTGCACAATTTTAGAAGGAATGTAGGATTTACCTTGTTTATAGTAAAAATAAATATAAATAAAAAAAGTTTACAGATTTATTTGCAACATTAAGACCATCTAGTTGTTTCCTTTTTCTAACGATCCTTGTATATATTTTTTTATTGAAATACCTACAGTAAAATGCACAAAAATTTTAGTGTACAGCTTAATGAGTTTTGACATATGTATACACTCATGTACCCATCACTCAGATGCGTGATATCTAACATTGTCATTAGTTTTTTGCCTCCTTCACCTATTCTACCGATTTCCCCAGCTTGCTCCCTTATGGTAGCCAGTCTGTTGTCTGTGTTCATGAGTCTATTTCAGTTTTGTTTGTTTGTTCATTTTTTTTAGATTCCACATGTAAGTGAAATCATATGGTATTTGCTTTCTCTGTCTGACTTATTTCACTTAATCTAATACCCTCTAAGTCCATCCATGTTATCACAAATGGCAAGATTTCATTCTTTTTATGGATGAGTAATATTCCATTGTATGTATGTACCACATCTTTATCCATTTATCTATCAATGGACATTTAGATTATTTCCATATGTTGGCTATTGTAATAATGCTGCGATAAACCTAGGAGTGCATATATCTTTTTGGGTTAGTGGTTTTGTTTTCTTCGGGCAGATTACTAGAAGTGGAATTGCTGGGTCATATAGTATTTCTATATTTAGTGTTTTGAGAAACCTCCATACTGCTTTACATGGTGACTGCACCAATTCGAAATGCCACCAACAGTGTAGATGGGTCCCTTTTCTCCACATCCTTGCCAACTCTTGTTATTTCTTGTTTTGTTGATACTAGTCATTCTACTAGTGGGAAGTGATGTCTCATTATGGTTTTGATTTGCATTTCCCTAATGATTAGTGATGTTGAGCATCCTTTCATGTGTCTGTTGGCCATCTGTATGTCTTCTTTAGAAAATGTCTACTGAGGTCCTCTGCCCATTTTAAAAATTGTATTATTTGTTTTTTGGTGTTAAATTTTTGTTCTTTATATATTTTGGATATTAGCCCCTTATCAGATACATCATTTGAAAATATATTCTCTCATTTAATGGTTCTCTTTTCATTTTGTTGATGGCTTCCTTTGCTGTATAGAAGCATTTAGTTTGATGCCGTCCCTCTTTTTGTTTCTGCCTTTGTTTATCTTTCTGTGGAAGAGATATGCAGAAAAAATTACTAATATTGATATTCAAGAGTTTATGCCTATGTTTTCTGCTAAGTATTTTTGGTTCCAGGTCTTGTATTTAGGTCTTTAATCCATTTTGAGTTTATTTTTTGTATAGTCTAGTATCGGAACAAGTTTCATTCTCTAGCATGTAGCTGTCCAGTTTTCCCAGCATCATTTATTGAAGAGACCTTTTTTCCCATTGTATATTCTTGTGTTCTTTGTCATATATTAATTAACCAAATAAGTGAGGGCTCATTTATGTGCTCTCTATTCTGTTCCATTGATCTATGTTTCTTTTTTTGGGCCAGTATTATACTGTTTTTTTTTATTACTGTAGTTTGTAGTATAGCTTGGTATCTGGGAACATGATACCTCCAGCACTGTTCTTCTTTCTCAAGATTGCTTTGGCTATTTGGGGTCTTCTGTAGTTCCATACAAATTTTAGGATTATTTGGTCTAGTTTTGATAAAAATGCCTTTGGCATTTTGATAGGGATTGCACTGAATGTGTAGATTGATTTGGGTAGTATGGCCAGGGAAATATAACTCTTATCCAAATGACTAAGGCATTACCTTATAGGGCCTATATTAAGTCCTTCTGTCCTTTCTTCCTTTCTTGGAATAGATTTTAGAAATGACATTGTTACAGTCTGCAACCTGGCCCTGAACAGGGCTAATCTTTAGATGATATGCTCTGTGATGAATTAAATGACAGGAATCTTAGCAACACACCTTGGAAGTCACTCTGTGTTGCTCTGCTTCCTTAGCTTCCATGCTCACAGCACCTTGCAAACAGTCCTAGAGAAGGCACTTGGTCTGTGTAGATAACCTCATTTACTAGGAGAAAAACATGTGCTGTTGCCTCTAGTCTAAGGACAGAACTGCCTCTTTGTCAGTATGTCAAAGAACCTCTTTTTGTCCCTATAATCATGAGACACAAGATATGGTGAGAAAAACAAATTGGAGATGGCTAGAGGTGGGAGCCAGGAAGCCCACTGCAGAAGATTCTGTCAGCACCACCGGGGTCAGGTCTAGGTACAGTGGCAATAGAGAGGTTTAAGATAAGGCAGCAAGCATGGGTGTGGACTCCTCACCCATGAAAATAAAGGAAAAAGAAAAGGAAAGGAAGAGAAAGGAGGGAAAAAAGGACATTGGGTTCTTGGTAAATGACTTTTGGCTGAGACTAGCAATTAGGCTGGTACTGGTCCCAAGGCAGCCATGAGGGTAAGCCTTCATGGAAGCCCACAGACCCAGCTACTGAGGTCAGAAGTCAGAGCTCATTGAGGCTCATGGCATATGCTTTGCACACTAGTCAGAGCTATAGATTGCTCTCCATCCTGCAGAGCAAAAATTGTCCCAACCGAAGGATACCAAGGAGGTCTCTCAACTTGGCTCAAAATGTCCAGTCTCTCAAGTAATGAAGCTCCTACACTCTGGGCCCTCATCCTCCCCAGCACAGTGCTTGGTCAACAGAGGGGCCTCATTGACTTGCAGGACCTGTCTAGGCAACTTTAGGAGTTGCTGTCAAATCTCTGGATGCCTCCTGAAGTGGTTGCTGGGAAATTAGTAGTATCTTGGCTTCATAGGTTGGATGGGGTTGAGGGAGAGCTGCCTTGCAGATGTAAGTGGCTGCAAGTCTGCTATCTTTGCTGCCAATCCTGATGGTCTCCATATTGCCTTCACAGCTTTTACAATACTAGCATATTCTCTTTCCTGCTTCCTCCTCATCAGAAATTGCAGCATCCCTTACTATGAGGGTTGGTATTAGAACTGAAAATCCTGTGATTTCAGACAGAATACTGGTAGTCATCCATCAACCTCAAAACAGAGGAGAGAGGCCCTGATTCAAGATGGTGGCATGAGAGGTGAGACAGAGAACTCCTCCCCAAATCACATATTATATGAAAATATAGTTAGTACAACTAATCATAAAAGAGCAACAGGAAAGAAGGCTGTACAAGACTGCATACACCTGGAGAACAGAGCAGACCACATGAAACAGGGTAATGTACCAAAGCCTTGATCCGGCAGGACCCAAGCCCTTCCCCCATCCCAGCTCACTGGCAAGAGAAAGAGAAATGGAGTAGGGAGTGGGTTGAAGCCTAGGACTGCTGAACACCCATCCCTGGAGATCTTCTTTGGGAGCAGAAACCTACATTGCATGGTGCGCTGGAGATTAGTGGGGTTGGAAAGCTACGACAGGTGGAATACTTGGAGAGACCAAGATTCCAGCCATTTGTGGAGTACAGGGATCGACATCCAGCTGCTCTGGGACAAAGGAAAGGTGGGTGGTCTGAGAGGCTTCCTAGCAGTGAGAGGGCTGCTGAAGGGGCGGGGTTTGTACCAGGCTCTCTGTGCGGGAGTAAGATAGGTGGACAAGGTTGTCTGGGAGCATGCTGCCTGGCAGGTTGGGAAATTTGAGGAGCTTCAGGCACCCCATCCAACTGGCTGGCTATTTAGCTCTGAGGTCCCCACTGTGATACACAGCCTGCTGTGCATTCCTCCAGGCCTTCCAGCACCAGATCACAGACAGGCAGTGCAAAAGCTGCAGAGGCCAGGCCAAACAGAGGGAGGCTCTGCCTATGGCAGCTACAGATACAAAGCACAGAGGCTTACACCTGTATGCTCCATCCACTGGTTCTGACAGTAGAGACAGGCACTGGAGCCGGGAAGGAGGAAACAGCTCTTTCTTGCCCCAGGGACCAGCGCTGCTCCCCTGCCACCCCGACATCACTTCAGGGACTGAGCAGCTCCAGAGACTAGTGCTTCAGGGCACTAGAGGTTACCACATACAAATATGAATCATCAAAGGAACCTGGTTCAAACAAAAATCTCAGAAACACTGAAAAAGGGCCAAATGAAACTGAACTTACCAATCTTCCTGAAAGAGAGTTCAAAATAAAAATCATAAACATGCTTATGGAGGTACAGAAAAATATTCAAGAAATGAGGGACAAATTTAGGATGGAGATTCAATCATTAAGAAATTCCATATCTGAAATGAAACAATCAATGGAGGGATTTTAAAGCAGTTTAGATGTAGTAGAAGAGACAGTAAATGGAGTAGAAATTAGAGAAGAGGAATAAAAAGAAGCTGAGGCACAGAGAGAAAAAGGATCTCTAAGATTGAAAGAATATTGAGAGAACTGTGTGACCAATCCAAGCGGAAAAATATTCACATTTCAGGGGTACCAGAAGAAGAAGAGAGAGCGAGAGAAAAAAAGGATAGAAAGTATCATTGAGGAGGTAATTGCTGATAACTTCCCCAATCTGGGGGAGGAGATAGTCTCTCAGGCCATGGAGGTGCACAGATCTCCCAACACAAGGGACCCAAGGAAGACAACACCAAGACATATAATAATTAAAATGGCAAAGATCAAGGATAAGGACAGACTTTTAAAAGCAGCTAGAGAGAGGAAAAAAGATGACATACATAGGAAAACCCATCAGGCTATCATCAGACTTCTCAACAGAAATCTTACAGGCCAGAGGGAGTGGCATGATATATTTAATGCAATGTAGCAGAAGGATCTCAAACCAAGAATCCTCTACCCAGCAAGATTACCATTTAAATTGAAAGGAGGGATTAAACAATTTTCAGATAAGCAAAAACTGAGAGAATTTATCTCCCACCCTCTACAGTGCATTTTGGAGGGATTGCTATAGAGGGAAGTATACCTAAGGCTAAATAGTTGTCACCAGGGGAAATAAAACCACAGAAAAGAAAGTAGAACAATTAATTACTAAGCAGATGAAAAATGAAACCAACTACCCCCAAAATCACTCAAAGGATAGGCAAAGAGTACAGAATGGAGGAGGAAGAAAAAGGAGGAAAAAAAAAGAACCTTTAGGTTGTGTTTATAATAGCATAGTAAGTGAGTTAGACTGTTAGGTAGTAAAGGAATTACACTTGAACACTTGTGATTTAGGTAACCACAAATCTAAAGCCTGCAATGGCAATAAGTACATATCTATTGATCATCACTCTAAATGTAAATGGACTGAATGCACCAATCAAAAGACATGGAGTCACTGAATGGATAAAAAAATAAGACCCATCTATATGCTGCATACAAGAGACTCATTTCAAACCCAAAGACATACACAGACTGAAAGTGAAGGGATGGAAAAATATATCTCATGCAAACAATAGGGAGAAAAAAGAAGGAGTTGCGGTACTTTTATTAGACAAAATAGACTTCAAAACAAAAAAAGTAACAAGAGACAAAGAAGGACATTACATAATGATAAAGGGGTCAGTCCAACAAGAGGATATAACTATTATAAATATCTATGCACCCAACACAGGATCACCGACATATGTGAAACAAATACTAACAGAATTAAAGGAGGAAACAGAATGCAATGCAGTCATTTTAGAAGACTTCAACACACCACTCATTCCAAAGGAAAGATCAACTAGACAGAAAATAAATAAGAAGACAGAGGCACTGAACAACATATTAGAACAGATGGACCTAACAGACATCTACAGAGCCCTCCATCCAAAAGCAAGAGAATACACATTCTTCTCAAGTGCACATGGAACATTTTCATGAATAGATCATATGCTAGGCCACAAAAAGAGCCTCAGTAAATTCAGAAAGATTGAAATTGTACCAACCAGTTTCTCAGACCACAAAGGTATGAAACTAGATATAAGTTACACAAAGAAAACATAAAAGCCCACAAACAAATGAAGGCTTAATTCCATGTTCCTAAATAATCAATGGATCAATGACCAAATAAAAACAGAGATCAAACAATATATGGAGACAAATGACAACAATAATTCAACACCACAAAATCTGTGGGACGCAGTGAAGGTGGTGCTAAGAGGGAAGTATATTGCAATACAGGCATACCACAGGAAAGAAGAACAGTCCCATATGAACAGTCTAAACACAATTAATGAAACTAGAAAAAGAAGAAGAACAAATGAGGCCCAAAGTCAGTAGAAGAAGGGACATAAGAAAGATTAGAGCAGAAATAAAAAAAATTGAGAATAAAACAATAGAAAGAATCAATGAAAGCAAGAGCTATTTCTTCCAGAAAATAAACAAAATAGCCAGACTTATTAAGAAAAACAGAGAGTCTACACACATAAACAGATTCAGAAATGAGAAAGGAAAAATCACTACTGACACCACAGAAATACAAAGAATTATTAGAGAATACTATGAAAAATTATATGCTAACAAACTGGATAACCTAGAAGAAATGGACAACTTTCTAGAAAAATACAACCTTCCAAGACTGAGCCAGAAAGAAACAGAAATCTGAATAGACCAATTACTAGCAAGGAAATTGAATTGGTAATAATATAACTACTTAAGAACAAAACACCTGGACCAGTTGGTTTCACTGCTGAATTTTATCCAATATTAGTGAAGACCTAATACCTATCCTCCTTAAAGTTTTCCAAAATGTAAAAGAGGAGTGAATACTCCTAAACTCATTCTGTAAGGTCAGAATCACTCTAATACCAAAACCAGGCAAAGACACCATAAAAAAAGAAAAGTACAGACCAATGTCCCTGATGGTGGAGATGCAAAAGTACTCAACAAAATATTAGCAAACTGAATTCAAAAATACATAAAAAAGATCATCCATTATGATCAAGTAGGATATTTCAGGGATGCAAGGGTGGTACAACATTCAAAATCCATCAGCATCATCCACCACATCAACAGAAAGAAGGACAAAAACCACATGATCATCTCTGTAGGTGCTGAAAAAGCATTCGACAAAATTCAACATCCATTCGTGATAAAAGCTCTCAGCAAAATGGGAATAGAGGGCAAATACCTCAACCTAATAAAGGCCATATGTGACAAACCCACAGCCAACATCATACTTAATAGCAAGAAGATGAAAGATTTTCACCTAAGATTGGGAACAAGACAAGGATGCCCACTTTCCCCCCTTCATTCAACATAGTTCTGTATGTCCTAGCCATGGCAATCAGACAACACAAAGAAACAAAAGGCATCCAGATTGGCAAGGAAGAAGTTTAATTGTCCCTGTTTGCAGATGACATGATATTGTACATAAAAAATCCCAAAGAATCCACTCCACAACTACTAGATCTAATATCTGAATTCAGCAAAGTTGCAGGATACAAAATTAATACACAGAAATCTGTTGCATTTCTATACACTGACGATGAACTAGCAGAATGAGAAATCAGGAAAACAATTCCATTCACAATTGCTTCAATGAAAGAAGTGAAATTTCACAAAAGAAGTGAAAGGCCTATACTCTGAAAACTACAAGACATTCATAAGAGAAACTAAAGAAGATACCAATAAATGGAAACACATCCCAAGCTCATGGATAGGAAGAATTAATATTGTCCAAATTGCCATCCTGCCTAAAGCAATCTACAGATTCAAAGCAATCCCTATCAAAATACCAATAGCATTCCTCAACGAAATAGAGGAAATTGTTGTAAAACTCATATGGAACCACAAAAGACCCCAAATAGCCAAAGCAATCCTGAGAAGGAAGAATAAAGTGTGTGTGTGGGACTACACCCCCCTACTTCAAGCACTACTACAAAGCCATAGTAATCAAGACAATTTGGTACTGGCACAAGAACAGACCCATAGACCAATGGAACAGACTAGAGAGCCCAGATATAAACCCAAGCATATATGATCAATTAATATATGATAAAGGAGCCATGCATATACAATGGGGAAATGACAGCCTCTTCAACAATTGGTGTTGGCAAAACTGGACAGCTATATGCAAGAGAATGAAACTGGATTATTGACTAATCCCATACACAAAAGTAAACTCAAAATGGATCAAAGACCAGAATGTAAGTCATGAAACCATAAAACTCTTAGAAGAAAAGATAGGCAAAAGTATCTTGAATATAAACATGAGGAACTTTTTCCTGAATGCATATCCTTGGGCACGGGAAACAAAATAAAAAATGAGGAAATGGGACTACATCATGCTAAAAATATTCTGTACAGCAAAGGACACCATCAGCAGAACAGAATGAAAAAGCATCCTAAAGTGTAGAATATATTCATCAATGACATATCTGACAAGGACTTAACATCGAAAACATATAAAGAACTCACACGCCTCAACATCCAAAAAGCAAATAACCTGATTAAAAAATGGGTGGAGGATATGAACAGACACATCTCCAAAGAAGAAGTTCAGATGGCCAACAGGCACATGAAAAGATGCTCCACATCGCTAACTATCAGGGAAATGCAAATTAAAACCATAATGAGATATCACCTCACACCAGTTAGGATGGCCAACATAGAAAAGAGTAAGAACAACAAATACTGCGGAGGCTGTGGAGAAAGGGAAACCCTCCTACACTGCTGTTGGTAATGTAAATTAGTTCAACCATTGTGGAAAGCAGTGTGGAGGTTCCTCAAAAAACTAAAAAATAGAAATACCATTTGACCAGGAATTCTATTCCTAGGAATTTACCCTAAGAATGTAGGATCTCAGTTTCAATAAGACATATGCACCCTTATGTTTATTGCAGCACTATTTACAATAGCCAAGAAATGGAAGCAACCTAAGTGTCCATCAGTAGTTGAAAGGATAAAGAAGAGGTGGTACATATACACAATAGAATATTATTCAGCCATAAGAAGAAAACAAATCCTACCATTTGCAAAAACATGAATGGAGCTGGAGGGTATTATGCTCAGTGAAATAAGCCAGTGGAGAAAGACAAGTACCAAATGATTTCACTCATTTGTGGAGTATAAGAACAAAGCAAAAACTGAAGGAACAAAACAACAGCAGACCCAGAGAACCCAAGAATGGACTAACAGTTACCAAAGGGAAAGGGACTGGGGATGGGTGAGTGTGAAGGGAGGGAGAAGGGGAATAAGGGGTATTATGATTAGCACACATAACATGGGGGAGGGTTGCACGGGGAAGGCAGTATAGCACAGAGAAGACAGGTAGTGACTCTATAGCATCTTACTACACTGATGGACAGTGACTGTAATGGGGTGTGTGGTGGGTTATTGATAATGGGGGGAATCTAGTAACCACAATGTTGTTCATGTGATTTTATATTAATGATCCCAGAAAAAAAAGATTAAATAAATAAATAATAAAATAAAATGAAAAAAAAGTAAAACAGGGGAGAGTTCAGCTGAATTGAGCGGAGGACACCAGCTCTGGGTGTCTGTCCACCTCTTTAAGTGCAGACAGAGCGCAGGAAAATGTTCTTCTGTGGCTTGTCTTTGATGCCAGTAGGTTATGTGACCCTCTGCAGGTCACTCTTGTTTTCTGGATCTCTGTCTTCACACTTGTTAAATGGGACATTGGAACTAGCCCACCTCAAGGGTTTTTGTGGCCCTAATATTCTGACAGCACCTCTGTTTGTCCCCAGCCCAATCTGTGCCCTGCCTGTGGCCCTCACCGGGTCCCCTGATATTACTGTTCCTTCCTTCACCTCTTTCACTTTTGAGCCTGGTTTCCCTCTGCTTTTTTTCTTACAGCAACACAGATACAGCTCATTTTTCCTAGATTGATCTCTCTCTCTCTTTTTTTCCCCCTGTATTAACTGTAGAGATTAGCCAAAGTGTTCATTATAATTTGCATAGCTCTTTATAATTTCTAGAACTCCTTCACACAGATTCTTTTATTGATCCTTACAAAAGAAACTTGGCCTGGACTAACCCCAAAGGGTTTCAGTCTCCAGGGGGCTTACCTGGGTCCCTGAACCTTCGGGCTGTCTTTTCTGGAGCAAGGCATCCTTGTTATCCTAGCAAAAAAGACATGACTATTTGAGCTGAATTTGTTTCAAATGAAAACTTGTTTCCTTAGAAATATTTAGAAATTACAATACTTCTTTCCCCTCTTTGCCCCCCACAAAGTAATTTATTAAATCTATTCCTTCAATATGAAATCTATAAACCAATTTATGTGTTGCTGGCTTGGGGCTTTACAAACAGAAGTCAGACTGCAGTGATGTCACCCTTCCTCAGTCACTTATAGGGGAAATACCCAGGCTCACCCACTAGAGGTGTGCGATGCCCTGAATCATTCTCCAGTGGTCCCTGAGTGGTCAGTGGCCATAGCCTGCTTCCCTTTCTCCATTGCTAGAGCCAGGAGCTTTCAGGTACACTGTGGTGAATGAGAAAAACAGTTCCCATAATTTATTAATCAAGGATGGAGAAGGCCCATTGTAGAACAGGTCCCCAGAGTATCAGAGGCTGGTCCAAAGCACTACTTATTGGAGCTGGAGTGGAGCAGTTGGCTTTCAGGCAAGGACCTGAACATGATCTCAATAGGGAAAGGTAGAGGGGAATTTTCCCGGGAATGGGGGTAACCCAAGGATATGTTTTCCTCGAATCACAGAGGGAAAGCGTGGTAGGAAGTGTCCATGGACACGTGAATTATAGGATATCAGGCAGACCAACTGCTCCCCAATATCTCCTACTCTTCCCTGATACCACCCAGGCTTCCCTATGCATTAGGGTTGTGTGCCTTTGCATTTCCTGTTAGAGATCCCAACTACGCCAGGCACAGTCCTAGTGCTGGAAATACAAAGTGAAATAAGACACAACTTGACTTCATGGAGCTTCTGGCTTCTTTTGGAATGTGGTAGGACTGATTGGTTGTGGGGTTAAGTGATAACAAGTGTAGACGTCCTCCAGGATTCTGACTCAGGCACTGGGTGGGTGCTTTGGAATACTCGCGCTTACTGCTTTCGTAGTTATTACAAGGATGTGTCTCAACTTCTTTCGAAAGCCAACCTGTCTAGGTTCTGGGTCTGTCCTCTCTCATCCTCTGTTTTTGAATCTTGCATCAGTTTTTCCCCTTTATACTGGATTATTACAATCAGCATAAAAACTCGCCTGATATCTACTATCTGTGAGCCTTCCTTGAATTCTAATATTCCTGCTGCTTCAAAGAAAAGTTGTCCATGGCCACTTTTCTTACTTCCTCATCTTCCATTCTCTCTTCAGTTAGGCCAGTGAAAAGATCACTAATCACTTTACTTTGAAAAGACTGGGGTTACAGTCCTTGCTGCATCTTACTTGATAGCTTTAGTATTTTTGACATAGCTGACCATTCCCTTTGTATTCAAACTTCTTATGTTTCCTGTAATGACTCCATTTTCACCTTATTTTCCTCCCACCTCTGTGGCCACTTGTTCCTGGCTCCTTATCTTTCTTCTCTAAATCTCTAAATTTTAAAGAGCCCCCAAAGCTGCACTCCAGGCCCTTTGTTCCTCTCTACCTTCCTTCTCTAAGTGAATCCTTCTCCTGCCATTTTTATACCTTCTCAGCCTTAAATATGTGATGACTCCTAAATTTAGTTACCCATTGTGCTTTAGGTTTGTATATAAAATTGCTTATTTGACATCTCCTTGACATGACAAAACCATGTTTTGGCATGACAGAAACAGAAATCTTGATTTCTACTCCTGTGGGTAAATAATTAACAGAACACTTACCTCTTCTGTGTAAGAACCTGACCTTCAAACTGTCTACCTCTGTTCTAATAACCTGAAGAGGGTAAGAATGTCAAGTTACTAGGTAAACTTGCTTATAGTAAATATGACCCCTGCTTGGTAATATAAACCTGGAGTGGGAGGAAGTATAAATAAACCATAAAAACTTGATGCAAAAGTATTCTTTAGGGTTTCCCCAAGTATGACGATTCCTGTTGTTGTCATGAGTCTTCCTGGGAAACTAGAAGCTATGTCCTTGGAGTTGTTACAGAGATACAGGTTTCTTCAGGCAAAGAGGCTGTTAATCTAGAGAAGCCCCCGCACCTGGCTGATATAGATCCAGAATCTTTGCATCTGGGCTGTCACTTGGTGAGAAGGTGGTTTCTGGACAATTGAATGAACTGCTGTTGGACTACTTCAAGACCCTAACAGAAGAGGTAACTGGGATGTGCCCTGCTGGACAACTGGGAATTCTCTCCTGTATCATTCCAAGAGGGCCTGTGCTAAGTGTGGCTGGTGATGATCTTGTGAGTTTAAATTTTCAGTAGAGCCTAAAACCCTCATCAAACCTATTTTGAACCCAGTATTGTGTATCATAGTGAATGGAATAAGCATTCACTCAGATGATCAAGCCAAACATTTAGGTGCCTTTGATTCCTCTCTTTTCTTTACTTCTACTGGGGAGGAAAAACTTTCCTCTGCCCTTCGAGGTTCTTCTAACTGATCTGAGAAATCAAATAGATGAGACAAATTAATGGGAGAAAGTAAAATTTAAGCACATATGGGGAATCCACAGAGATATGAGAGTTCAAGAAACAAGCAGGGAAATTGAGGTATATATGTCATCCTGAACTAAGGAGAAGGTGGTAGGGGTCTGGGACTTCAAAAGGAAGGAAAGCAATTCACAGGAAGATGAAAGAGTAAGTGTTTAGTAAACAAATATTTGCTGGGCCATACAGAAACAGCGGGACCTGGCCAGGAATGTTAACAAACAGACTTTGCTAGTTTCCTCCCTGTCTACCACCCTAGGTCATACTATAATGTAGTTATCTGTGATGATCGCTCCTTTTTTAGAGCAGGTCCTCTATTTGAATTCTTTTTATGTAGTTAGGGGGAAGGTCAAAATTTCTTCCTGAGTCTTTTGGACCTTGATTGTTTGCAGGAAATAATCTGCATGCCGAAGTGGCATGTTGTGGGAAGGCCCTTGGCTCTTACAGCCCCAATCCTTGCAAGTCACCAGCAAATTGTTAGCTCTGTAAAATATATCCCATACCCATCCATTTCTCCCCATCTCCCCTGCCATCACCTTAACCCAAATCACCAACATCTGTCATGTTGACTGAAGATAGCAGTTGTCTGCTTCCATTCTTCCTCAATCCATTCTCCACACTGCAAACAGAGCGATCTTCTACAAACATCAATTACATCATGTCACTCTCCTGCTAAAGGCCCTATCCACTGATCCCCACCTCATGGCTTTCCATTGCACATAGAATACTGCAGACTATTCAGACCTACAGCTCCCACTCATATGGTGGGGCTCCTGCTTATGTTTCCAGGTTCAACTCCTGCCCTTTCCCACTACGTTCATTGTGCTCTAGACACACCGACTTGGTCTCTGCTCTGGAACACACTGAGTTTATCCTTTCCATTTTGCAATTTCTCTCTCTTCCTCTTGGATTGCATGAGTCCTACATCTTCCTGTGTAATCTCATCTTTCCATGTGGTTTTAGTGATCAGAACTAACTTGAATAGCTGTGGGCTAAGCAGTGACTGGGCACTATGGGATTAGAAAGAGCAAGTATGGAGTTATGACTAAGAAGAAAGTGACCTATAGAAAGAATGATGAGAAAGAATGTAGTTAAAAACTCGATTTTTGCCATGGACCAGGGACCTGAGAATTTTTTTGTCTCTGGGGGAGGAGCCAGAAAGAGGGAAATGTGATGTGGAAGAAAACAGAGTAACTAAAGAAGCAAATTCCTTGAGCTCCTTTTAATGCCACAATCCTTTGAAGAGATAGAATATTTGACTCCTGAAGTTTCTGGTTTCCACATAACTTCCTTTTTTCCTATCACTTTATGAGCTTTATATACCATATTGCAAATATCTTATTCATCTATGTGTAAATCATGAGCTCAATGAACAGAGGGGATAGGTTTTAAGCATTATTGTATGTCAGTGCTGAATGCAAAATAAAGGCTCCATAGTTAATGAATAAATGAATCTTTTGATCATCTTTCTAAGTGATATGGGTGCCCGGGAGTAGTGCGAACCACTCAGTAAATGGGTAGAAAGAAGCAATGGAAAAGAAGGGGACCAATGCAGTGTGGAGTGTGTCAATGCGGAAAGAAACTTTACCAACTTCATATTTTGAAGAGAAGGAGCTGGAGAAAACACAACTTGTTTTTCTCTTTTCCCTTAGTCCTTGTCCACATACTGGTACATTTTACATAGCTATACTCAAAGCATCTACAGAATTGGATATTTTGGTTTGCAAAATGATATTTTGAATAACTCCTTACCCGATCCTATATACTTCATAATTATTTTTTCTGATAGCTGCAGAATATGCCATCTAGTTAACATTGCAATTCACTGTTTTTACTGTCCCTGTTTTTGGACACTTGGGTTGTTTTCAGTTCCTCTTACTATAAAGGCTGCTACAGTGAAGGGCTTCAGACATAGGAATTTGCCCTCCTTTTGAATTATCTCTTCAGTCTAAATTATAATGAGTGAAATTAATGGATCCAAAGGGTATAAACATTTTCATGCTTCTCAATGCATACTGCCAAGTTCCTGTTTTATATCCACCGTTGGAAAGGAATTCATCAATTTCACTGTAAACAGTGGTGCTAGTATTGTTATTACATCTTCCTTGCCAATTTAATAGACATAAAAACATGTCTCATTGTTGAATTTTGTTGTAGCCTGAACATTTGCTTGCTATCTCTATCTATTTTGTTCTGTTTATTGTTTGCCAGTAAAGGGATATTTGTGATATTTGCATATATTAGAATAAACTTTTAATATATTTTACATAATATTCTATTTCTCTAATATTTGAGATAAATACTTTTCTTGCTCTTTTCACTTTCACTGTGATTTGCTGGTTCTTATATTGAAGTTATGTGTCAGTCCTTTCCTTTATGAGTTCTTTCAAAGATCAGACAGATAGTATCATCTAAGCACATGTATAAAAACTCTCAATTCTATTTTGGGCAAGTTATGGGCATTCAGTTGTTTAATAAATTTGAAACTTTAAATATAAATCTTGAATATAACTTGATGTTTCCCCTGACTGGTAATCCAGTGGCAGCTTAGAGTGTATATGTGAGAGATTTAAGGAGGAATGTTGCTTAAAAAAAAAGGGCAGGCTCCTTGTCAGGAAGCTGCATTTCTATAGCAAGTACGTTGTTTTTACTGACAGTGCATGTTGCTCGTCAGCTTTATGACAGTGGTGGCCACAATGGAGATGATGGATGCAGAGAAGCTAAAGCTCTCCAGGCCGGAACTGTACCATGATTTTTTTGGGCTCTAGGAAGTTTTACCTTCCTGGGCTTCCCCTTCCACAAGAAAATATTTTAAATGATATTTTACATGTATTTTGTTATAAAAGTGGATATGATTTAGGCTGGGTTCATTATTATGTGAGCATCATTATTATTATTATCTTTTCTTCTTTTTTCTTATTTTAAAACACATTGAATAAAACATTTCTGTGGGCCACAAATCTGTGCCTGTTGTATTTAGTGGCTACATCAGACCCTGTTCCAAAGCCACCCCTTAGTGCTAATTAACTCTATCATCTGGGTATTTACCTCTCAATCTCTCTGCCATCTGTCTGTCAAATAATTGGGCCTACTTCTTTCTTTTCATTGAGTTCCTCAGATACACATTTCTATCTATGTCAGAATTGTAGTGTTTTAACAATGGTTCTTTTTAAATATGTTCTAATAGTTGTTAGAGCTGATCTGTACCCCTGCAGTCTTCTTTTTAGGTCTCCTCCCCACTTATTTTCAAAATGAACTTTAGAACCCCTCTGTTAAAGTTGCATTATATTTGTAAGTTATATCAAAGAGATATGCAACAATTTTATAAAGATACAACAGTTTGGTATTCTGTTCCAGAACCAGGGGGCCATGAGCATGCTGCAGGGAGAGTTCAAGAACAGTGGAGACAGAGGCAGGAAACAGGGTCAGGAAGCACCTGCCCTCTGTCAGGGTGAGCTCCCGACTTGTGGCACTCACTGGGGCTAGGACGCAAAGTCCCAGGCTGGGATACAAGTTCCCATGAGTCAACACGGTCCCAGAGGAAGGTTGTAAACCAGCCCTGTAGGACAAGTGCCAGGTTATTCTTCAGATTAGGAGAAAGGGAATGCCCTTGGGCAGAGATTGAAGACCATCCTTTAGTCAGTCCTCCCTTCTCCTGATTTGGCATTGTAAAGTGGCTCTAATATGGTAACCCTCAGTATTGTTATTACTTTTGAATTAGTTTAAAAAATTTTTGTTTTTCATGTGGATGTCCTTGAGACCAATAAACAGTGATAGGAATAGGGAAAAAAGATCAGAGGGTGGAGGTTAATCAGTATGGAAACATTTTGGATCATCGCTCATGATTGGCTCATTCTTCTCTTTTTTTTTCTCACAGGAGAAATATTTTATGGAACCTTATAATTTTCTAAAAGATAGATAGGAATTTTAGGATAGACTTGCAAAATTTAGAGGCCTCTTCCCTAAGTCCATGTCTTTAATGACAAAAATGAATAAGCACTGTACTTAAAGCTAATGATTTGCAAGTGTCTACTATGAATAGATGTAACCCTAATATAAGGGCCATTACAGTAAATTGAATAAGTTTAATGTAGAGAGAGTTTGGATGTCAATCATGTTTTACAAGTCACATACAGAGGGTACACTTGGCAAGCTATTTCCCTTTATGAATCATGAAGAGGACCTAGGCTGGGAAAATTCTGTGTCTCTAAGAAAAAGATGAAAGATATACTATCTGAAACTCCAAACTTTCAAAATTTCAAGGACAATGTTTTACTTCAATTTTAATGTTATGAGGTACACTGGAGCATTTTGTTGGAAAATCTACCTGTGGGTTTGTATCTGGCCACAATTACCTTCATACTCAAAGAAGATATCCCCCTGCAAATAAATTAAATAATGAATGACCTATATACCTACTGAGGGAAACATATTAGTTTCCAACACTATTAATGCTTAATATATATATATAATATATACATATGATTAATGTTTGTTTAAATATCATCCAATATTTAAAGGACCCCAGCAAATTCAGGAAAGTGGCCACGCTGAATAAACAGAGAAAATTTCCCTTAATGAAGTAGGAAATTCAGTTTAAATTTATCATGAATTTGTTATGGTCCTAGACATACTTCTATTTGATAACAGAAATAAAATAAATTCTCTTGGAGACTTAAATCCAAGCCAAAATAATTCCTATTGATTAAGAACCAATGAACACAAACTAAAAGTTAATAAAAAATCACAAAATACACGTGGAAGAAGTCATCATAAGTAAGAATAATCAGAACAAGAAACTGAAGTCTCAGTGCTAGAAAGAATGCAAGTAGAGAAATTATTGGTCTCAAATTTGTCCAATAATTTTAAATAAATTTAGAAAATTATTTTCAAAACTTTATTAGTCATCTTGGGATACCAAAACAAAATACCACAGGCTTGGTGGTTTAAACAACAGACATTTATTTTCTCAAAGTTCTGGTGCTGGTGAGTCCAAGATCAAGGTGCTGACCAATTCCGTTCCTGGTGAGGCCTCTCTTACCGGCTTGCAGATGGCAACTTTCTTGCGTTCCCTCCTGTGCAGAGAGAGAGAGACAGAGACAGAGAGACAGAGAGAGAGAGAGAGAGAGAGAGAGAGAGAGAGAGAGAGAGAGAGAGAGAGAAAGAGTGCTCCAGTGTTTCTTCTTCTTCTAATAAAGGCAGCAGCCCTATCAGATTAGGGCTCCACCCAATGACCCCATTTAGCCTTTATCACCTCCTCACAGGCTATCTCTCCAAACACAGTCTCATTGGGGGTTATGTCTTCAACATATGAATTTCTAGAAGAAAAACACAATAATTAAAAATTAAAAACTCAATAGATGGGTGAAATAGAGTATTAAAGGTGCAGGCAGAATTAGTTATCTGGAAAACAGTTCTAAAGAAATTCCTAGATTCAGTAGGGTAACAAATAAACAGGAAATATTATATAAAAGTTAAGAAGCTTGGTGGGTGGAGTGAAGTCTACTAGGCAACAAATCAAGTACTAAAAGAAAAGGATAGAGAGAGACTGGGTGAAAGAGGAAATATTGGAGAGACAATGGATGTGAATTTTCCAGAATTGGCAGAACTTCATGAATCTTTAAATTCAAGAAGTCCTATGAATCCCAAAGAGGATTCATAAAGAGGAATTTACACATTGTAATGTGATTGCAAAAGACCAAATACAAAGATGTTAAAAACAACCAAAGAGAAAAGATAGATTATTTGCAAATAAACTCCAATGAAACTTACAACTAATTTCACAACAGCAACAGTGTAAGCCAGATGATGATAAAATAGTATCTTCAAACTGTTGAAGGAAAATAAAGTATCAATCTGCATGTGTGTGCATGTATGTGTATGTGTGTGCTCAGAAAAAGAGAATAAAATAATAATAAATATATACATATAAATAGCAATATGTATTTTCTAAAAAATATAAAGGGTACCAAGAACATTTATTTATTTATTTATTATTAAGGTTTCACACAAAAAAACATTGTGGTTACTACATTCACCCATATCATCAAGTCCCCTCCACTCCATTGCAGCCACTGTCCATCAGCATAATCAGATGCCACAGAGTCACTACTTGTCTGCTCTGTGCTGCACTGTCCTCCCTATTACCCCCATACACATACCATATGTGCCAATCATAATATCCCTCAATCCCCTTCTCCCTCCCTCTCCACTCAACTCCCCAATCCTTCCCCTTTGGTAAACGCTAGTGCCTTTTTGGAGTCTGTGAGTCTGATGCTGTTTTGTTTCTTCAGTTTTGCTTAATTGTTATGCTCCACAAATGAGGGAAATCATTTGGTACTTGTCTTTCTCTGCCTGGCTTATTTCACTGAGCATAATACCCTCTAGCTCCATCCATGTTGTTGCAAATGGTAGGATTTGTTTTCTTCTTATGGCTGAATAATATTCCATTGTGTATATGTACCACATCTTTATCCATTCATCATCAACACTCAGGTTGCTTCCATGTCTTGGCTATTGTAAATAGCGCTGTGATAAAAATAGGGGTGCATCTGTCTTTTTCAAACTGGGCTACTGCATTCTTAGGGTAAATTCCTAGAAGTGTAATTCTTGGGCCAAATGGTAAGTCTATTTTGAGCATTTTGAGGAACCTCCATATTGCTTTCCACAATGGTTGAACTAATTTACATTCCCACAAGCAGTGTAAGAAAGTTCCCCTTTTTCCACATCATCGCCAACATTTGTTGTTGTTTGTCTTTTGGTGTTGGCCATCCTAACTTGTGTGAGGTGATATCTCATTTTGGTTTTAATTTGCATTTCTCTGATGACTAGTGATGTGGAGCATCTTTTCATGTGCCTGTTGGCCATCTGAATTTCTTCTTTGGAGAAGTGTCTGTGTAGCTCCTCTGCCCATTTTTTAATTGGATTATTTGCTTTTTGGGTGTTGAGGCATGTGAGTTCTTTATGTTTTGGATATTAACCCCTTGTCAGATATGTTGTTTGTGAATATATTCTCCCATACTGTAGGATGCCTTTTTGATCTACTGATGGTGTCCTTTGCTGTACAGAAGCTTTTGAGTTTGATATACTCTCATTTGTTCATTTTTGCTTTTGTTTTCCTTGCCTAAGGAGATATCTTCATGAAAAAGTTGCTCAGGTTTCTATTCAAGGGAGTTTTGCCTATGTTTTCTTCTAAGAAACAACAGTTATTGAAGATACTGTCTTATCTCCATTGTATATTCATGCTCCTTTATTGTGTATTAATTAACCAGGTATGCTTGGGTTTCTATCTGAGCTCTCTATTCTGTTCCATTCATCTATGGGTCTGTTTTTTTTTTTTTTACCAGTTTCATACTGTTTTGATTACCATAGCTTTGTAGTATAGCTTGAAGTCAGGCAACATAATACCACCAGATTTGTTCTTCTCTCTCAGGATTGGTTTGTCTATTTGGAGTATTTTGTGGTTCCACATGAATTTTAGAACTATTTGTTCTAGTTCACTGAAGAATACTGTTGGTATTTTGATAGGGATTGCATTGAATCTGTAGATTGCTTTAGGCAGAATGGCCATTTTGACAATATTAATTCTTCCTATCCATGAGCACAGGATGTATTTCCATTTATTGGTGTCTTCTTTAATTTCTCTTATGAGTGTCTTGTAGTTTTCAGAGTTTAGGTCTTTCACCTCCTTGCTTAGGTTTATTCCTAGGTATTTTATTCTTTTTGCTGCAGTTGTGAATGGAATTGTTTTCCTGATTTCACTTTCTGCTAGTTCATCTGAAGGATATAGGAATGCAGCATATTTCTGTGTGTTAATTTTGTGTCCTGCAACTTTGCTGAATTCAGCTATTAGTTGTAGAAGTTTTGGGTTTGATAATTTAGGGTTTTTTATGTACAATATCATGTCATCTGCAAACAGTGACAGTTTAGCTTCTTCCTTACCAATTCGGATGCCTTTTATTTCTTTGTGTTGTCCAACTGCCATTGTGAGGACCTCCAGTCATATGTTGAAAAAAAGTGGCCATCCCATCAGCACTCTCTGGAGGACTTGTGCCGGGGGATGATCATCAAAAAGCCTCCACAGGGATCCGGACGATGCTGCAGTTGTGGCTGCATCCACCCCACCATTTCCTGGACTTGCCATTGGAATGAGGAGGGAGATGTCTAGGCTGGCATGTGCATACAGTGAGACAACAAATTTGACCGGATCTGTACTGTTGGAACTCAACCAGGAGTTGGGAGGGGTGCAAGTTGTAGAACTCCAAAATCTTATGACTATAGACTATCTACGGTTAAAAGAACATATGGGATGTGAACAGATCCCAGAAATGGGTTGCTTTAATTTGTCTGATTTCTCTCAGACTGTTCAAGTACAGTTGGACAATATCCATCATATCATAGACAAATTTTCACAAATGCCTAGGGTGCCTAAATGGTTTTCTTGGCTTCACTGGAGATGGATGGTAATTATAGATTTGCTTTGTTTATGTCACCGTATTCCTATTATGTTAATATGTGAGTGCAAGTTAGTTAGTAGTTTAAAACCTATACATGCTTAAGGTACTCTACAAGAAGATATGTCAAAGAAATAATCAATCCTCGCATGTTTCCTTCCATATGCTACCTCTATAGCTTTTCTTCTTCCTTCCTAATTACAACCCTTAAATAGAATTCGTGCCTCATATCGAATTTACTGAGTATCATAATTCCTCCAGGTGGTAAAGATACCTCGAGACAAGTGCTGGGCATAGAAGCCACAGGGCATAAATCTGCAAAGAAGTAAAAAGCTAACCTTTTCAAACAATATGGCTTCTCTCTCACTTACCAACTTTACATTTCCCTGTATGGCCCCGGAAGATGACTGGTTAGCCAGAGACGGGTAAGATTCCTCAAGGGAGGAACAACCTAAGACAGGCACAGTCGCAGGGGGGCCATCAGCTGAGAAACTGGGGATCAACAGAGGTGAGGCTCAGAACCTCACCTCCCCTGTTTTGAGAGAAATCTTCTGCATCCGTGGATGTTTTCCTGCCCTTGTCTAGCTCGGATTAATACTTAGTCCATAGGCACACACCTGATCATCTACATTTGCCCTCTTACAGCACTAAACTATGTTTTCTACCTTTATCTTGCATCTACCTACCACTTCAGCATTTTATTAAAAATAAAAATAATAATAATAATAAAGGGAGAAATGTGGGATCCACATATAAATCAAGTATAAAAATCAAACGAATATTCATATTTGACCTGAATGTTTATAGTTCATAATGCGTGATCAAAACCAAAAGTTTCTGTGATAAATGCCCTTGTACTGTTCACCATGTAAGAATTTATTCACTATGTAGAATTCGTTCACCATGTAAGAACTTGTTCATTATGCTTCAGAAGATTGGAGACTGACGAGAATTAGGCTTGAGATGGATTAATGATTGTACATTGAGCATTGACCCCCCTATACAGAATTTTATTGTTGTTAACAACCATTTGATCAATAAATATGAGAGATGCCCTCTCAAAAAACAAAACAAAACAAAACAAAACAAAAAAACTAAACCAGCGAGCAGTTAGAAGAGATAGCTTTATAATCAATGGCAATATATTTTTATCATACTCTGTGTTTATCAAAATCAAATTAAAGTCCCTGTCATTAAATAACTTCATAAATGGAGAGTAGTTTGATAAAGAGGGCTCATGCATTGCTGCAAATAAAGTGAAGGTTTTCAAGCTAAAAAAAATAAATAAATAAGTGGCCATCCTTATCTTGTTCCCGATCTTAAATTTCAGCTTCTCGCTGTTAAGTATAATGTTGGCTGTGGGTTTGTCATTTATGGACCTTATTATGTTGAGGTATTGCCCTCTATACCTATTTTGTTGAGAGTTTTTATCATGAATGGATGTTGAATTTTGTTGAATGCTTTTTCAGCATCTATTGAGATGATCATGTGGTTTTTTGTCCTTTTTGTTGATGTGGTGGATGATGTTGATGGACTTTCAAATATTGTGCCATCCTTGCATCCCTGGAATAAATCCTACTTGATCATGATGGACATTTTTTATGTATTTTTGAATTGGTTTGCTAATATTTTGTTCAGTATTTTTGCATCTATGTTCATCAGGGATATTAGTCTGTAATTTTCTTTATTTGTGGTATCTTTGCCTGGTTTTGGAATTAGCGTGATGCTGGCCTCAAGAAATGAGCTTGGAGGTTATTTCCTCCTCTTCTACGTTTTGGAAAACTTTGAGGAGCATGGGTATTAGGTCTTCACTAAATGTTTGATAAAATTCAGCAGTGAAGTCATCTGACCCAGGGATTTTGTTCTCAAGTAGTTTTTTGATTACCAATTCAATTTCCTTGCTGGTAATTGGTCTGTTTAGATGTCTGTTTCTTCCTGGGTCATTCTTGGAAGGTTGTATTTTTCTAGAAATTTGTCCATTTCTTCTATGTTATCCAATTTTTTGGCATATAAATTTTCATAGTATTCTCTAATAATTCCTTGTATTTCTGTGGTGTTTTATGGTGATTTTTCCTTTCTCATTTCTGATTCTGTTTATGTGTGTAGACTCTCTTTTTTTCTTGATGAGTCTGGCAAGGTGGTTTATCTGTTTTGTTTATTTTCTCAAAGAACCAGCTCCTGCTTTCACTGATTTTTTTCTATTGTTTTATTCTTTTGAATTTTATTTATTTCTACTCTAATCATTCTTATGTTCCTCCTTCTAGTGACTTTGGGCCTCATTTGTTCTTCTTTTTCTAGTTTCTTTAATTGCGAGTATAGACTATTCATATGGGGTTGTTCTTCTTGCTGAGGTAAGCCTGTATTGCAATATACTTCCCTCTTAGCATAACTTTCATTGCATCACACAGATTTTGTGGTGTTGAGTTATTGTCATTTGTCTTCTTGTATTGCTTGATCTCTGTTTTAATTTGGTCATTGATCCATTGATTGTTTACAAGCATGTTATTAAACCTCCTTGTGTTTGTGGGCTTTTTTGTTTTCTTTGTGTAATTTATGTCTAGTCTCATAACTTGGTCTGAGAAGCTGGTTGGTACAATTTCAATCTTTTTGAATTTACTGAGGCTCTTTTTGTGGCCTAGTATATGATCTATTCTTGAAAATGTTCCATGTGCACTTGAGACAAATTTGTATTCTTCTGTTTTTGGGTAGAGTGTTTTATAGATATGTTAGGTCCATCTGTTCTAATGTATAGTTCAGTGTCTCTGTCTCCTTACATATTTTCTGTGTGGTTGATCTGTTCTTTGGAGTGAGTGGTTTGTTGAGGACTTCTAAGATGAATGCATTGCACTCTATTTCCTCTTTTAATTCTGTTAGAACTTGTTTCACATATGTAGGTGCTCCTATGTTGAGTATTTAGTTATTTTATAATGGTTATATCCTCTTGTTGGACTGATTCCTTTATCATTATGTAATGTCCTTCTTTGTCTCTTGTTACTTTCTTTGTTTTAAAGTCTATATTGTCTGATACAAATACTGCAACTCCTGCTTTTTTATCCCTATTATTTGTGTGAAATATCTTTTTCTGTACCTTCACTTTTAGTCTGTGTGTGTCTTTGGATTTGAAGTGAGTCTCTTGTAGGCAGCATATAGACAGGTCTTGTTTATTAATCCATTCAGTGACTCCATGTCTTTTGATTGGTGCATTCAGGCCTTTTACATTTAGGGTGATTATTGATGGGTATATACTTATTGCCATTACACGCTTTACATTCGTCATTACGAAAGGCCCAAGGGTAACTTCCTTACTATCTAACAATCTAACTTAACTCACTTAGCACACTATACAAACACAATCTAAAGTTCCCTCCTTTTTCTTTCTCCTCCATTCTTTATATATTAGGTATTATATTCTGTACTCTTTTTATATCCCATGACTAAATTTGTGGGTAGTTGATTTAGTTTTGCATTTGCTTTGTAATTAATTGGCCTACTTTCATTACTGTGGTTTTATTTTCTCTGATGACTGCTATTTAGCCTGAGGAACTTCCATCTCTTGCAGTCCCTCTAAAATTTACTGTAAAGACTGTTTGTGAGAGGTAAATTCTTTCAACTTTTGCTTATCTGGAGTTGCTTAATCCCTCCTTCAAATTTAAATGATAATCTTGCTGGATAAGGTATCCTTGGTTTGAGGCCCTTATGTTTCATTGCATTAAATATATCATGCCACTCCCGTCTGGCCTGTAAGTTTTTTTGTTGAGAATGGGTTTTCCTTTGTATGTGATCTTTTTTTCTGTCTCTGGCTGTCCTTGTCCTTGATCTTTGCATTTTATTTATTATATATCTTGTTGTTGTCTTCCTTGGGTCCCTTGTGTTGGGAGAGAGCCTGAGCTTTTAATAGTCTGTCCTTATCATTGATCTTTGCCATTTTAATTATTATATATCTTGTTGTTGTCTTCCTCAGGTCCCTGTGTTGGGAGAGAGCCTGAGAGACTCTCTCCTTCCTCAGATTAGGAAAGTTTTCAGCAGTTACTTCCTCAAAGACACTTTCTAACCTTTTTTCTTTCTTTCTTCTCCTTCTGGTACCCCTGTATTGCAAATATTGTTTCATTTGGATTGGTCACACAGTTCTCTCAATATTCTTTCATTCCCAGAGATCCTTTTTTCTTTCTGTGCCTCGGCTTCTTTGTATTCCTGTTCTCTAATTTCTATTTCATTTACCCTCTCCTCTACTTCATCTAATCTGCTTTTAAATCTCTCCATTGTATGTTTCATTTCAGATACTGTATTTTTCAAAGTTTGTATGTCATTTTTTGAATTTCTCCCTGAGGTCTTGAATATTTTTCTGTAGCCTTAATGTGCATGTTTATGATATTTATTTTGAAATCTCTTTCAGGAAGATTTGTGAGTTCAGCTTCACTTAGCCCTCTTTCTGGTGTTTGTGGGATTTTTGTTTGAACCAGGTTCCTTTGACATTTCATATTTGTAGGTGGTGCCCTTTAGTGCCCAGATTCACCACTCCCTGGAGCTGCTCAGCCCCTATAGTGATGGCGGGGGCTTGCAAGTTAGAGACACTTGTGCCTGCTGAGAGGAAAGTGCTCTTTCCTGCTTTCCAGTTCCTGTGCCTGCCTCCAATGCGAGGTCCAGTGGGCTGAGTGTGCAGGGAGGAGCTTCTATGCTATGCACTTGTTGCTGCTGTAGGCAAGGCCACCCTCTGGCTGGTTTGGTGCAATGGCAGAGGCAGTCAGTTTGTGTGCTGGTGCCATCTGGGAGGAAGGTGCAGTAGGCTGCATATCATGGTGAGGGTCCTCCTGGCTGCATTGCCAGCCAAGGGGATGGAGTACCTGAAGCTCCTGAAAGTCCCCAATGTGCAGGGCCGAATACACCAGGACAATTTTGTCCACTTATCCTTTCTCCTGAGTAGCAAGCTCTGTGTAGTCCTTGCCCCTTTAGCAGCTCACTCACTGTTAGGAAGTTTCTCAGACTACCCACCTTGCTTTTATTCCAGAGCAGCTGATTGTGTGTACCTGTTCTCCACAAGTGGCTGGATTCTCAGTCTCTCCAAGTATTCTGAATGATTTAGCTTTCCAACCGCAGTAATCTCTAGAGCACCATGTAATGTAGGTTTGTACTCCCAGAGCAGATCTCCAGGGTTTGGTGTTTAGGGGTCTTAGGCCTCCACCCCCTCCCTGCTCCATTTCTCTTCTTCCTACCTGTGAGCTGGGGTGGGGGAAGAGCTTGGTTCCCGCCAGATCATGGCTTTGGTTCTTTATCCTTTTCTGTGAGGTCTGCTGTGTTCCCCAGCTATATGCAGTTTGCCGCTGCCTTTTTTCCTGCTGCTCTTTCAGGATTAGTTGTATTTGGTATATTTTCATATTATTCATGGTTTTGGGAGGAGGTTTCTGTCTCATGTTTCATGCCACTGTCTTTAAGCCAGTCATTCAGCCAGCTCCAATTTAAAGACACCAAACATCCTGTCTTAGGAATACAAATTCCCCAGAATCACCTGGACAGGAAGGGAGTTTACAGCATCAAGTTGCAGAGGTGCTCCCTACTCCTTAGTGTTCCTGTTTGTGCGACTTGATGGCGGTCACAGGGAACACCACTCATGCCCTGCATCTAGCTACTCCATAACCAAAGCTACTTCTATGACAGGATCCTGAGTCTATGAAGCCCAGAACCTGGGCCAGAGCAATAACCATCACAGCTCAGGTCTTTCTGAAACACTTTTATTCCCTGAATAAAAGCAGCACTGAGAAGCTCTGCTATGAAATTCACAGGGGACACAAAATGCCGCCCTCTATGTTGCTACTCTCCTCTTGGGTGTTCCTCTGCTGGCCGGCAGGTCTTTTTCTCCAGACATCCACTGCCACAAAGAAAGCTACTGAGAAACTGGAGGGGACCACATGCGTCAAGTAATAAGAAGGGAAACTAGAGAGAGAGGGAGGGGCTTAGTAGGTATCCCAGGGCATGCCAAGGTGAGGGCCGTTGTGTCTCTCCAAGCCGATGGCCATGATCCTTTTCTTGCCAGGCGCTCTGACCCCAATTGCAGTCTGTGGGAACGTGTGAAACTTGTTGAAGTCCTGTGTGTATGTGCCCAGCACACAGGTACTCAGATTATAGCACCGCTTAGCTCTGGGGCTGTCCAGGCTGCAGGGAAAAGACATGCCAGGTGGTACCATGCACTGGGTCTGCCCCTGTGGTTGTCACACAGAAAGTATGACCTGGGAGGAGTCAATTTGAACACAGGCAGCAGGGGCAGGAAGGAGGGCATATCTCCTCACCTACATTCTCACACAGACCCCATTAGAAGGACTCTAAATCTCTGAGCCAGAGCTGTGTGGGATGGGCCTCTGGCCTCACACTTACCAGTCCTAACTCCCCCAGTGCTGGGAGATCTCAGTACTGACAGACCAATTTCCACAGTGAGGGATTCCACACCTCTCCTAACTGCTTCAGAAATGGATCTTTAACATGTGGTCTAATCATACTATCTCCAGCTGCCCTCTGCCTTTGGTGGAGCCTGAGAAAACTGGCCCCAGACCAGGGTGAACAATGAAAGCCTGCTGGCCAGCAGTCCAGCTGTGTCCTCTCCTACCTCGTGGACTACACCTTCCTGGGCATGACAGGAGGGAGGGGATGCCCTGTGCCGGCCGGGGGAGGAAACCTCACCTGGAGCCCTCGGTCTCCTGCCCCAGCTCCTGAGCCTTCATCCGGACATAGTCCTTCACCAGTGCAGCCAGCAGATGACATGATTCATCCTCAGAGCTGGTAGCAGCATTAGAGCGACTCTCCAAGGCAGCCCTGGGAGAGGAGAGCACACCCAGGACAAGCTCTGAATCCCCGCCTGCCCAGGCCCAGGACAAGCAGGAGGCTTCCTTGTTTCTGTGGCTCCCCTGAGGATGTGGCTGCCCCAACCCCCAGTGGACAGGCATGAGGCCAGTGTCCTTCCACAAATGCTGTTTCCCACAAGTTAGGGTCCTCCCAGGGAAGTGGTGTGACCTCCAAAATGTTTGTGAAAGCAGATGGTTTAATTTTGAGGGAATTCTGTGAGCTCAACCAATAAATATTAAGTAATAAGGCTGACAGTTCATTTGTTCTGGAAAACATTTGCTTAATGAATAAGGTTGTATGAGGTATGTGAATTTAGACTAATAGATCACATGTTAGATTTAATAACAAATTTCTTGGCAAAGGAGTTGGCAGATTCAGAAAACTCATTTCTCCAATTCAGTTGAATTAGGTATATAGGTTTGCTAAGGATATAAATATTTGGTAAAAAGCAATGAAAGCATTCTGTTAGGCTTTATTAGCTACATAAAATTTACAGTAAATAATATTGTATGTTTTCTATTTGTAAGTTGTGTGTGACATATCCTTATGTCCTAAACATTTTTTAACAAACTTACATGCAGGTTCACATACATAAATTTGTTTCCTTGAGAGCAGGTTGTTAAATATTCAGCATGCCATAATTTGAGTATGGAATTGTCCGTTCCCAGGGTATATGGGGTGGGGGAACTGTGATCCTGGCAGGGCTGTCTTTCCTGAGTGACCCTGCCTCTAAGATGCCCACCTGTTACAAGACCAAGATGCCGAGAGCCAGGAAGGGGAAGAACTTTCAGATGTCCATGACATTTCTCTGCAAGAAAAAATGACGTCAACCACCTGCAGCAGTTTGATGTTCCATGAGCCCAAGGACCTGGGCTCTGATTCTCCATCTGCCTGTAACTATCTGGCATCAGCCTTCATGCTGGTCACCTCATTTTTGTTTTCTAATGTTTCCTCCTTAGCAAGTGACTGCTGGAGAATCTGGTAAGCATGTAGCCCACATAATTTAGCAAACAAACCGAAGTTTTGATAATAGTGCCAAGTGGCTGGTGACCATAAGCCCCGTCTACCACCACCTCACTCCACCTTCTCTCACATATGCCTGTTGGCCAGGTCGCTTTTGAGGACAGTCTCTGAGCACCCTGTCACAAAAGCAACTTCCAGAATGCAACTCATAGCTGTCCTCCCTGTGTGGGGCTTTTGCTCACACCTAGTTCTGTGTTTGGGGGAGGGAGGGATTATCTCTGCAGTCAGAATCTCTGAGAATCTAGAGAACAGAATTGTATTCTTCATCTCCTCTGCCCTCTGGCAGACAGTGTCTGTAAGAACCAGGCTCAATTGGGACCTAGGTTTAGACTGGAAAAAAGCTCCCAGAATCCACAAGTGGAGTTTGTGTTTAACTACACTGCAGTCGTTGTACCTATTTGCCACCTATTTGGCTGGTCCTGGTTCCGAAGCCATTTCCCGTGTACCACGAGACACACACTGCGGTCCATGTACGCAGTCTGCAGAGAACTACTTCTGTGCCATGTTCTTCTTGTGGTGCCTGGGGACGTCCAGCAGAAGAGATTGGCCTAAGCATGTGTCCAGCGGGAGACAGTGAGACTGGAACCCACCTTAGCACCTGGAGAGAGGCTCAGGGAGTCCCCATACCGACACTTTCCAGAGACACCTGAGTCAGGAGCTGGGGATGAATTGTCATGTAACAGAGATTCTGTGAAGAGACCCAGACAAAAGTGGACAGAGACATGAGTAGGTGAGGGAGACTGACCAGGAGATAAATAATGGGGAGAGAGAGGGAAGACAGGAAGACAGGGAAATAGAATCACACAGCAAAACAGGCACCTTGGGGCTTACCTGGCAGCAGATGGCAGGTGCACCAGAGCAGAAGCGGTAGTGGCAGTGGCTCTGTTGGCATCAGGTGACCACGCTGTGAAAGTGGCAGAGACACTTGAGATGGGCAGTGGCTCTGATGCCTTCCAGCACCAGTGGCTGCTTTTATTCCACCACTCAGGGTCTGGAGTGGTCCAGGAGCTCTGGGCAACCAATGAGGGGAAGGATCTGGTGCCCAGAGGGATTGTGTTACCCACTTGCATCCAGAAACTGGCGCTTCTGACAGGACCACTCCACTTGTATTCCCATTAATGTCGTGAAGGAAGTGCGTGTGTTGTGTGTTTGGAGGAGGAGTCAGAAACAAGGAGAAACACCAAAAGTGAACAGGAATTTCAAGGTAATTTGACTTCATAGCAAATTTCACCCATTCAGCTCCACAGGTTTGGCATGTTTGCCCCACTCCATCCCCACGTGTGTGGTCTTTGGGGGAAGGATTGAGGATTGCAGGGATGCCTAGCTCCCCCAAATCTGACCGTAGACCAGAGTCCCAGTGAGGCTTGGAGGGTTAATGCACAACAGGTTGGATTCTGGGCACAAGAAAGATGTCTGATACATGCATCTGAATCTTCCTTACAGGCACAAAGCCCATGGGAAACAAGAGGTAGAGGTGGGAGCAGGAGCTTTGTCAGATTAAACTCAATTCTAGCTGCTCAATCAAGGCAGTAGGATTATAGGCAAGTCACTTCCCAGTTCCTCCGTGTACTCATCCTGGAAATGGGGACGTCTTCCCATCTTGAAGGGATGTTGGGATTAGCAGCTATGTGCCTGGCCCCAGGCTAGATAGAGACCTAGACGAACTTGCAGGCCCATGCAAGGGATACCGTAAAATCCGGATCCATGCTTTCCAACTCTCCAGTTTGTGTGGAGCCTGAATTTAGGGCAGGAGTGGGGGGGGGGTCCCTCAAGTTCCTAAGGTGGGGCTGATGCCCCTCTGGGCTGGAGCGGGAAGTCTAAAGCACAGATGCTTTTAAGCCTCCTTGTAGAACTCTAGCAATCCCCATTACCACCATCTGGGGGGATGTGCCATCCATCACCTGTGGCTCATCCGCCTGCCGGAGGCATTTGCCCAACTGTCCCTTGCTTCCGGCTGCTGTTTGCCAAGATGACCCGCTGGTGTGCAGTTCCAGCCCTGCGCCCGCATCCCCCGCACTTGGGTTGCCCCTAGAGAGCCAAGTGCAGCACGGGCATGCAGCTATAGAATAGTCTCTGTGGAGACTAACGCTCACCCTCTTCCAGTCACACGTTTACACACACAGACTCATTAGAGTCTCCCGGTGTGTGCACTCACACAGCCGCCCTGGCCTCGCGGCGGTCTGGCGGGTTCACCTGCATCGCGCCCCACACCTGCCTGCAGTCTCTCGGGAGATGGCCGCACACACCGTGGCGACGACCTGCTCCCATTGTACCTGCGCTCAGCCTAAAGTCTAAGCGTGCTCCAGAACACCACATTCTCCAGTGCCTGGACTCTCGAACACTCTTGTGCAAGCGGTCTCAGACCCCACCGCCTGAGCTCTCTGCTCCAAACCCGCCTAGAAGGTCCGAGGTCCGTCCGGACTTGCTGTCTTCAGCGAGTGGACAGCGGGGAAACCTTCTCACTGTCTCACTGTCTCCTGGATCTCCGGGTCTGAGGACACAGCACGCAACCCGCACCCTCCTGGGCAGATGCTCCCAGCGCGGCAAGCACAGCAGTGGCGTCAGGGCACCCGGGGGTCGGCACGGTAGGGGTAGGGGTAGGGGCTCTCCCGGGCACAGCAGAGCACTCTGGTGCTCTCTAGTGGGGCACCTACGTGCGTGAGTGCCTTGCTTCAGGGAGTAGGCACACGTTTGGAGGCAGCATTGACTTTGTGTATGGGAAGTGTGACAGCAAGTGAGAGTTGAAGTGTCCCCAGGGACTCTCCAGTACCTACAAGCCTGCGCTGTAGTCTGCCCGCTAGTGGAGCGCCAACGCCTGCCGTGACTGCCCCCGGCCACGGTCCGCACCCGGTCCTCCGTCCCCACAAGCCTGAGCAGTTCCTAGCTCACACCTGCCTCCCTCCGTCTCTCTTCTCCTCCCAGCTTGGTGGCGTCCGTGGTCGGGGACACCTACCTTTCAAGGGCATCCTCCTACCTAACGCTGGGCGGCACTGCCGCGAGCGATGATAGCCAGCTGGGGACCGGGGACCTGGGTGTCTGCAACTTGCTCTCCGCCGGGCAGAACTCGCTCTCTCCCAGGGTGGCTGAGAACCCGGGAAGGGAAGAAATGGTCGGTAGGACGCGGGCGCTTAGGCACAGAGCCCTGAAAGGCGAGCGCGGCAAAGGACGGGACGTGAGATGTCAGATCCCGGGCTCCGGGTGCGCTGGAGCCTAGAAGCAGACGGCCACTGCTGCGACCTAGTCCTGAACTTTGGGATCAGCAGTTTCGGTCAGGCCTTTGGCTCAGGCTTGTGCGCACAGGTGCGGGCGCACTGGGGAAGGCGCCCTGGTGGGTGCTGTGCGGCACGGAGAGCGGCCTCTGTCACTGGGGCTGTTGTAGCTCTGCCTTTGCCCCCAGGGGCCAGTAACTTTTTCTGAAGTGACTTCTATGTCCAAGACCTGATCTAATTTCTAATATAGCTTCTAATAAAGGAATCTTCTGAAATTATGGGGAAACATACCTTCTGAAATCCTTTGTATGTATGTTTCCGTCCATTGCATTTTCCTGAGGAGGGAATCGTAGCGTTCACAAGTGCAATGAATACTGCAAAAATGTACAAGAAGTGCATACTCCGGAAGCCGATTTTGTGGTCATCTCAGTTTGTGTTTCAGAGGTCTCCCCTGGCTGCCATGCGTGCCTTCAGCCTGCAAAAGGAACAGTTTCTTCCTCATCCAAAATCTTAGTGGCTAAAAACCATGGGCTGGAGATGTGCAGCAGGAACGAGGGTCTGCACCTAGAGGGTGCTAGGGTCGCCTGCCCAATCTCAAGCTTTACTTTAAAGGTCAGTCTTTTTTCATGGGGAGGGACTGAGATTAACTCATACTCAAGCACTCTTGGATATTGCAAGAAGTGCCTGGGCTTTAGTGGATGGCTACGATTAAAAAGAGAAAAAGTTCTTTTCTTTGTTACTTAGCACCATGTCTGGCACACTGGGAGGACCCAACCAATTGATTCATTCTGGGAAATTTACTAGCTAATGTCACTGCCATTTCAAGTCTTTAATCCCTGAAAATATCACAGAAATCTGGACCTCCTTAGGCAGAGAAGTATTCTGTTTGGATTCCAAAAATGTGAGCATAATTATTTCAGCCAGACTTTTCCTATTTTGTGGCACACAGAGTAGGTTTCCTGATAGAAGGTTCCAGGAATCAGACAGGTAATAAGATTACTCTGAGGGTTCTTAAATACTAGAGTCTCCTACTGTGAAATAGAAACCTCCTCTCAGCCCATCCCTGTTTAACCCAATGATCTCAAAGAAGGTAAGAGCAAATACACCATTGCTTAGATTGCCTTGAGCTATCCCTGAAAGTTCACTGAACTGCAGGACTAAGCATGATTTAGTGAAAGTCAGTAAGGTAAGTACTGACTTTAAAACAGTCAATTGACTCTTTGGTCCTCGGTTTTATGATTTTAGTTTGTAACTTTAATCCTGGAAATAAATTGGAAACAATCTAGTTTGGAAAAACGTTTTACAATACCTTGGTAGGCTCTAATTGTAATTTTTATATCCATTCTTTTAAACTACATTCCTTCATTGATTAAAGTATTTTTTGGCAATATTCATTTTTTTATCAAAAGTTTCATTTTTTAAAAATTTTGTTATCATTAATCTACAATTACATGAAGAACATTATGTTTACTAGGCTCTCCCCTACCCCAAGTCCCCCCCACAAACCCCATTACAGTCACTGTCCATCAGCATAGTAAGATGCTGTAGAACATTACTTGTCTTCTCTGTGTTGCACAGCCCTCCCATTTCCCCCACCCCCCACATTATACATGCTAATCATAATACCCCCTTTCTTCTTCCCCACCTTTATCCCTCCCTACCCTCCCATTCTCCCCAGTCTCTTTCCCTTTGGTAACTGTTAGTCTATTCTTGGGTTCTGTGATTCTGCTGCTGTCTTGTTACTTCAGTTTTTCTTTTGTTCTTATACTCCACAGATGAGTGAAATCATTTGGTACTTGTCTTTCTCTGCTTGGCTTATATCACTGAGCATAATACCCTCTAGCTCCATCCATGTTGTTGCAAATTGTAGGATTTGTTTTCTTCTTATGGCTGAATAATATTCCATTGTGTATATGTACCACATCTTCTTTATCCATTCATCTACTGATGGACACTTAGGTTGCTTCCATTTCTTGACTATTGTAAATAGTGCTGCGATAAACATAGGGGTGCATCTGTGTTTTTTGAACTGGAGTGTTACATCCTTAGGGTAAATTCCTAGAAGTGGAATTCTTGGGCCAAATGGTAAGTCTATTTTGAGCTATTTGAGGAACCTCCATATTGCTTTCCACAATGGTTGAACTAGTTTACATTCCCACCAGCAGTGTAGGAGGGTTCCCCTTTCTCCATAATCTCGCCAACATTTGTTGTTGTTTGTCTTTTGGATGGTAGCTATCCTTACTGGTGTGAGGTGATATCTCATTGTGTTTTTAATTTGCATTTCTCTGATAACTAGCAATGTGGAGCGTCTTTTCATGTGTCTGTTGGCCATCTGAATTTCTTCTTTGGAGTACTGTCTATTCAGCTCCTCTGCCCATTTTTTAATTGGATTATTTGATTAAAGTATTTTTAACAAGATGATTAGATGTGCAAATACAGCTGGTTGAAAATTCTCCTGTGAGTTACTATGCAATAAAATTGCTTATACCTAAAGGCTTACTCCTCTAATTCTATGCAATTTGCATATGATATAGACTCAACAATGACAAACACACACAGGCAACTGCAGCAGCCCTACTAGCAAAAACATTAGAAATGCATTCTCTTCAGCTTGGGAGAAATTTAGAGCCGTCAAATCAACTGGAGAATTTTTACTGAATATAGGTTGTACTGGGTCCACATATAATGAGTTTAGCAGTCACAACAAGTGAAAATCTGAACTGATTAAAAAATCAACAACTCTAGGGTCCAGAAGAGAGCTGTGGACCTGAAGGATAAATTATTGTCACTCTGATTGGAGAGACAGACAGGTGAATACAGGGAGAAGCTGCTTATCAGAGCAGACACTCATAGCGCAAACCTCACCTGGACCTCTTGCCAGGGTTAAAAAACTGATTTGTAACTGATGACTTGCTGGAGGCTCAGTGTGGACAACTCTGAATTAAAAAGTTCCAGGTAACCAAGTCATAGTTCTCCTTCCGCCCCCTGCAAGTGTGAGTTTTACCTCTAGGCTCTGGACCAGATTCTCACAGCAAAACATGGGAGAAAAATCTTCTGGTGATTCCAGCAGGAGGAGAATAAAAGGAACCATTTTGAAATACACCAGAACCTTCTTTTTTCCTTATTAAGGCATGCCCAGGAGAACCTAGTTAACCAGAGCCTAACTTGCCATGCTATTATCAAACTCTAACAGACCTGGGAGAAGGGAATTCCCAACAAAATTCAGCTGTAGCCTTCCAGGTGGGAGAAGGGAAATACTGAATTGCAAACACTCTAGCCACCTCTGCCACATAAGGGGGAAGAAAAAAATCTGAGAAACACTTTTAAAATTTACAGTTCAGAGGCACAGGTTCACTGAGAGATTGAGATTTAACTATAAGACTATAGAAGGCTTCATCTCCCCCCCATATCTCACCACTACAGTAATAACGGCTTATTTACAGCTGTTCCTTTTACCTGGCATATCATGTCCAGCTTTCAGGAATAAATTAGAAGGCATACTGAAAATGGAAAAATAGATATCCATAGCAAGTGTCAGAAGCAGACATGGCAGAGATGTTGGAATTATTGGAGTGGTATTTTAAAACAACTATGATTTAATGTACTAAGATCTCTAATGGATAATGTAGACAGCATGCAAGTACAGATGGACAATGTAGACAGAGGTGAAAATCCTATGAAAGAATGAAAAAGAAGTGCTAGAGATCAAAAGCACTGTAACAGAAATGAAGAATGCTTTTGGTGGACTTATTAGGAGGCTGGACATGGCTGAGGAAAGAATTGCTGAGCTTGAGGATTTCTCAGCAGCCCTCCAAAACTGATAAGCAAAAAGAACAAAGACTGAAAACAAACCGCAGAACAAACGTGCCAGCCCTGTGGAACACAACACACGGGGTGAACATATGCATAATGGGAATATCAGAAGGAGAAGAAAGGAACAAAGGGAATATTTGATACACTATAAGGACTGTGAATTTCCCCGAATTAATATGAGACACCAAACCACAGATCCAGAAAGCTCAGAGAACACTGATCCAGCTTAATACCAAAAAAAATGACACCTGAACAGACACATATTTTTTTTTCTAATGCCTTGGGTTCAAGTCAACCTTTATTAGCTCTGCCATCTCCTACAAGTTACTGAAGCATACCTAATTTTGGTTTCCTTATTTTCTTAAAGGGACAATTATCCCTAGAGTTATTCTGAGGTGTCCGATTTATATTTCAGATGAGAAGTTTCCTAGTCTTATAATTCTTGGTTTCGATTTTCACCCACACAGCCCATATTCATTCTTTGTTGTTTGCTTTTACTCTCTTTCTGCCTCCTCCCTCCATCCCTTCTCCCTTTCTTCCTTTCTTTATTTCTCTCATGTGTGATGTACATACAGTAATATGCCTAATGTCTAATACTGAAGTTCAAAAGAAGGCTAATTCCTTGAGAGTAGGGCTTCCAGTTGTATCAGGACACTACCTTAAATCCCAGACTCCCTTGATGCATATGTGCCATCTTGGGAGTATAATTCAATACCCCTGAGCTGAAGACTCCTCAGTGGCAAATACAACACTACTACCATTAAATAGCCTATCCTCTACTTCTTTTCTTAGTAACATTAGCTTTTACACCTGTCCTCAAAAAATATCTCCCCAAAGGGACACTATCAAAACTATCAGTTTGTAACACTAGTCTTTTGAGGTATCTACTTAATAAAAGAACTCTCCCCCCTATTATTTTTATTTTTTATAATTTTTTATTTTGTTATCATTAATCTACAATTACATGAAGAACATTATGTTTACTAGACTTCCCCCTTCACCAAGTACCCCCAACCCATTACAGTCACTATCCACCAGCATAGAATCACTACTTGTCTTCCCTGTGTTGCACAGCCCTCCCCATGCACCCACCTACATGCTAATAACACATGCTAATTGTAATACCCCCTTGCTTTCCCTCCCCTTATCCCTCCCTTCCCACCCATCCTCCTCAGTCCCTTTCCCTTTGGTAACTGTTAGTCCATTCTTGGGTTCTGTGATTCTGCTGCTTTTTTGTTCCTTCAGTTTTTCTTTATTCTTATACTCCACAGATGAATGAAATCATTTGATACTTGTCTTTCTCTGCCTGGCTTATTTCACTGAGCATAATACCCTCTAGCTCCATCCATGTTGCTGCAAATGGTAGGATTTGTTTTCTTCTTATGGCTGAATAATATTCCATTGTGTATATGTACCACATCTTCTTTATCCATTCATCTACTGATGGACATTTAGGTTGCTTCCATTTCTTGGCTATTGCAAACAGTGCTGCGATAAACATAGTGATGCATCTGTCTTTTTCAAACTGGGCTACTGCATTCTTAGGGTAAATTCCTAGAAGTGGAATTCTTGGGCCAAATGGTAAGTCTATTTTGAGCATTTTGAGGAACCTCCATATTGCTTTCCACAATGGTTGAACTAGTTTACATTCCCACCAGCAGTGTAGGAGGGTTCCCCTTTCTCCACAACCTCTCCAACATTTGTTGTTGTTTGTCTTTTTGATGGTAGCCATCCTTACTGGTGTGAGGTGATATCTCATTGTGGTCTTAATTTGCATTTCTCTGATGACTAGCAATGTGGAGCATCTTTTCATGTGTCTGTTGGCCATCTGAATTCTTTGGAGAACTGTCTGTTCAGCAGCTCTGCCCATTTTTTAATTGGATTATTTGCTTTATGTTTGTTGAGGTGTGTGAGCTCTTTATATATTTTGGATGTCAAGCCTTTATCGCATCTGACATTTATGAATACATTCTCCCATACTGTAGAGTACCTTTTTGTTCTATTGATGGTGTTCTTTGCTGTACAGAAGCTTTTCAGCTTGATATAGTCCCACTTGTTCATTTTTGCTTTTGTTTCCCTTGCCCAGGGAGATATGTTTGTTCATGAAGAAGTTGTTCATGTTTATGTCATGTTCATGTTATGTTGAAGAGACTGTCATTTCCCCATTGTATGTCCATGGCTCCTTTATCATATATTAATTGACCATATATGCTTGGGTTAATGTTTGGAGTCTCTATTCTGTTCCACTGGTCTGTGGCTCTGTTCTTGTGCCAGTACCAAACTGTCTTGATTACTGTGGCTTTGTAGTAGAGCTTGAAGTTGGGGAGCGAGATCCCCCCCACTTTATTCTTCCTTCTCAGGATTGCTTTGGCTATTTGGGGTCTTTGGTGTTTCCATATGAATTTTTGAACTGTTTGTTCCAGTTCGTTGAAGAATGCTATTGGTAATTTGATAGGGATTGCATCAAATTTGTATATTGCTTTGGGCAGGATGGCCATTTTGACGATATTAATTCTTCCTAGCCAAGAGCATGGGATGAGTTTCCATTTGTTAGTGTCCTCTTTAATTTTTCTTAAGAGTGTCTTGTAGTTTTCAGCGTATAGGTCTTTCACTTCCTTGGTAAGGTTTATTCCTAGGTATTTTATTCTTTTTGATGCTATTGTGAATGGAATTGTTTTCCTGATTTCTCTTTCTATTAGTTCATTGTTAGTGTATAGGAAAGCCACAGATTTCTGTGTGTTAATTTTGTATAATGCAACTTTGCTGTATTCCGATATCAGTTCTAGTAGTTTTGGAGTGGAGTCTTTAGGGATTTTTATGTACAGTATCATGTCATCTGCAAATAGTGACAGCTTAACTTCTTCTGTACCAATTTAGATTGGTTGTATTTCTTTGTTTTGTCTAATTGCCAAGGCTAGGACCTCCAGTGCTATGTTGAATAACAGTGGGGAGAGTGGACATCCCTGTCTTGTTCCCGATCTCAGAGGAAAAGCTTTCAGCTTCTTGCTGTTCAGTATGATGTTGGCTGTGGGCTTATCATATATGGCCTTTATTATGTTGAGGTACTTGCCCTCTATTCCCATTTTGCTTAGAGTTTTTATCATGAATGGATGTTGTATTTAGTCGAATGCTTTTTCAGCATCTATGGAGATGATCATGTGGTCTTTGTCTTTCTTTTTGTTTATGTGGTGGATGATGTTGATGGATTTTCGAATGTTGTAGCATCCTTGCATCCCTGGGATGAATTCCACTTGGTCATGGTGTATGATCCTTTTGATGTATTTTTGAATTCGGTTTGCTAATATTTTGTTGAGTATTTTTGCATCCACGTTCATCAGGGATATTGGTCTGTAATTTTCTTTTTTGGTGGGGTCTTTGCCTGGTTTTGGTATTAGGGTAATGTTGCTTCATAGAATGAGTTTGGGAGTATTTCCTCCTCTTGTATTTTTGGGAAAACTTAAGGAGAATGGGTATTATGTCTTCTCTGTATGTCTGATAAAATTCCGAGGTAAATCCATCTGGCCCAGGGGTTTTGTTCCTGTATAGTTTTTTTATTACTGCTTCAATTTCTTTGCTGATATTTGGTTTGTTTAGATTTTGTGTTTTTTTTCTTGGTCAGTCTTGGAAGGTTGTATATTTCCAGGAAGTTGGCCATTTCTTGTAGGTTTTCCATCTTCTTAGCATATAGGTTTTCATAGTATTCTCTAATAATTCTTTGTATTTCTGTGGGGTCCGTCGTTATTTTTCCTTTGTCATTTCTGATTCTGTTGATGTGTGTTGACTCTCTTTTTCTCTTAATAAGTCTGGCTAGAGGCTTATCTATTTTGTTTATTTTCTCAAAGAAGCAGGTCTTTGTTTCATTGATTTTTTCTATTGTTTTATTCTTCTCAATTTTATTTATTTCTTCTCTGATCTTTATTATGTCCCTCCTTCTGCTGACTTTAGGCCTCATTTGTTCTTCTTGTTCCAATTTTGATAATTGTGACATTAGACTATTCATTTGGGATTGTTCTTCCTTCTTTAAATATGCCTGGATTGCTATATACTTTCTTCTTAGAGATGCTTTCGCTGCATCCCACAGAAGTTGGGTCTTTGTGTTGTTGTCATTTGTTTCCATATATTGCTGGATCTCCATTTTAATTTGGTTGTTGATCCATTGATTATTTAGGAGTGTGTTGTTAAGGCTCCATGTGTTTGTGAGCCTTTTTGCTTTCTTTGTACAATTTATCTCTAGTTTTCTACCTTTGTGTTGTGAAAAGTTGGTTGGTAGGATTTCATTTTTTAAAAAATTTACTGAGGCTCTTTTGTGGCCTAATATGTGGTCTATTCTGGAAAATGTTCCATGTGCACTTGAGAAGAATGTGCATCCTGTTGCTTTTGGGTGTAGAGTTCTATAGATGTCTTTAGGTCCATCTGTTCTAGTGTGTTGTTCAGTGCCTGTGTGTCCTTACTTATTTTCTATCTGGTGGATCTGTCCTTTGGAGTGAATGGTATGTTGAAGTCTCCTAAAATGAATGCATTGCATTCTATTTCCTCCTTTAGTTCTGTTAGTATTTGTTTCACATATGCTGGTGCTCCTGTGTTGGGTGCATATATATTTATAATGGTTATATTCTCTTGTTGGACTGAGCCCTTTATCATTATGTAATGTCCTTCTTTATCTCTTGTTACTTTCTTTGTTTTGAAGTCTATTTTGTCTAATATTAGTGCTGCAACACCTGATTTTTTCTCTCTATTGTTTGCATCAAATATCTTTTTCCACCCCTTGACTTTTAGTCTGTGCATGTCTTTGGGTTTGAGATGAGTCTCTTGTAAGCAGCATATGTCTCGGCCTGAGGACGAATGTGGAGTGTGCTAGAGACGCCTGCAGAAATGAAACAAGCAAAGGACACAAAGAACGACCAGCAAGACAGGATGTCTGATCAAGCTGGCACATTTTATTGTTTACAGGCTCAATTTATACAAGTAGCAAGTAAGGGGTGGGTCAGGAGATAATTGGACCTTAGGTGGCGCTGGCGGGGAGGTGTAGAAGGGTGATTGGGTCTTGGTTGGCACTGGCGGGGACGGAGGACCCGGAAGAGAAGCAGGGAGTTCGCTGTTTTGGGGGCGGGGGAGGTGTTTTCACACATCCTCAAGGTCTCCCTACTTTCAGAGTGAGGAGTCTTGGCTCATCTTCAAGGACAAGATACGTTTTTGTGAGCAGATAACTTCCAAGGACTGCACCGGTTGCTCTCAAGCTTGTGCTTTCCCATGCTGCGTTCAGACGTGGGGGAAGGGACATAGCCCCGGCTCCCAACAAGCATATATATGGGTCTTGTTTTTTATCCATTCAGTGACTCTATGTCTTTTGATTGGTGCATTCAGTCCATTTACATTTAGTGTGATTATTGAAATATATGTACTTACTGCCATTGCAGGCTTTAGATTCGTGGTTGCCAAAGGTTCAAGGTTAGCTTCTTTAGAATCTTATTCCCTAACTTAACTCGCTTATTGAGCTATTATGAACACCGCCTGGTGATTCTTTATTTCTCTCCCTTCTTATTCCTCCTCCTCCATTCTTTACATGTTAGTGTTTTATTCTGTGCTCTTTTGTGTTTCCTTTAACTGCTTTTGTGGGTAGTTGATTTTATTTTTTGCCTTTAGTTAGTATTTGGTTGGTCTGCTTTCTTTGCTGTGATTTTATTTTCTCTGGTGACATCTGTTTAGCCTTAGGAGTGCTGCCATCTAGAGCAGTCCCTCTAAAATACCCTGTAGAGGTGGTTTGTGGGAGGCAAATTCCCTCAACTTTTGCTTGTCTGGGAATTGTTTAATCCCTCCTTCATATTTACATGATAATTGTGCTGGATACAGTATCCTTGGTTCAAGGCCCTTCTGTTTCATTGCATTAAATATATCATGCCATTCTCTTCTGGCCTGTAAGGTTTCTGTTGAGAAGTCTGATGATAGCCTGATGGGTTTTCCTTTGTAGGTGACCTTTTTCCTCTCTCTAGCTGCCTTTAAAACTCTGTCCTTGTCCTTGATCTTTGCCATTTTAGTTATTATTTGTCTTGGTGTTCTCCATGAGTCCCTTCTGTTGGGAGTTCTGTATACTTCTGTGGTCTGAATGATTATTTCCTCCCCCAGTTTGGGGAAGTTTTCAGCAATTATTTCTTCAAATACAGTTTATATCCCCTTTTCTCTCTCTTCTTCTTCTGGTACCCCTATAATGAGAATATTGTTCCT